>NC_090646.1:144302391-145602391 GCF_040937935.1 Hyperolius riggenbachi | reverse complement strand
TGGCCACAGTAACTTTTTGTTTTAATGCGACCTCCAAGCTTCCTTCCGGAAGCTTGGAGGAAGTATAAGGAGGCTGGACACGTGAGTTTTTTCTCACAATGATCGCGCTGCCCATAGGAGAGCAGCGGATCATTGCGGGGCTTAGATCAACGAACGGGAATGGATTTTCCCGTTCATTGATCTCTGGGCGAGCGGGCGGCGGCGTGTTTACTAGCGGCGGGCGGCGTGTTTACGAGCGGGAGCGCGGACAGCGTCGGGAACGCGGAAAGTACGTATTTCTCCGTCCCTGGTTGTTAAAGGATGGAAAAAGGGGCGGAGAAATACGTACGCGCGGGGGTAAAGTGGTTAAATCATTTACGTTTTACTATATGTCACTACAGTGCTAACTATTCTTATTCTCTTAAAGGGAACCTGAAGTGAGATGTATATGGAGGCTGCCATTTTTATTTCCTCAAACCATAGCAGTTACCTGGCAGCCCTGCTGATCTATCCTGCTGCAGTAGCGTCTGAATAACACCTGAAACAAGCATGCAGCTAATCTTGTCAGATCTGACAATAATGTAAGAAACAGCTGACCTGCAGCATGCTTGTTCAGGGTCTATGGATAAAAGCATTAAAGACAGAGGATCAACATGGCTACCAGGCAACTGGTATTGTTTAAAAGGAAATAAATATGGCAGCCTCCATATCCATCAAGGGTAAATATCTTCGCTTTCTGGATAATCATTTGATCTCTCTGACCGCTGCTAGCAGCCTATTCATTTGATCTGCCTTGAGCAGAAGCATTGTGCTATATGTCTAGCAGCCATTTACTTTTTTGCATTACATTGATTGTCAACTGATATCTCTTGCTGTGTTTGCCTATTGTCATGCATGTATGACTTCATTGTTTGGGCCATTTTTTGTCACACAGAGCCCACTGTGTATTGTCCTTGCAATTTTTTGTGTACTGTTATGCAATTTTCTTTACAATATAATCAGATTTAAGCATCACAACTGCTTGGTGTGCCAGTTATTTTTGTATATAGCCTCCATATCCCTTCTCATTACAGTTGTCCTTTAAGAAAAAAACATGTAAACTTAGATTTTTAGCTTTAAATTCCAAAATAAGACTGTGGGAGTACACAAAAGTCATATTTAGTATTAGGTTTACCTGATCAGTATATTTTGCTTTCAGTGTTGCTTTAAATTGTGGCGGTTTCTCATAAACAGCAGATGTCACAGTTACACATACTACTATGAAGCAGAGTCGGAGAAGCCACCATTGACACCTAGACACCCTCCCTCCTTGTACACGTTAGGCCCACAAAGGCAAATCACAGCAATTATAATGTTTTTAGTAAATAGATGTTTTTTAGAGCCCTTCCACACTGAAAATCATGATCACAATTGTGATTTTAACTTGTTTACGAGCGCAGTTTGCAGTGATTTCAGGCGCAATTAGTGGGCGAAATCAGGATTCCTAAAGGAAAGAAAAAGGCTACAGGAAGCTTTTTTCAAATGAGAGATCGCAGAGCAAATGACATAGTTCTGCGTTTGCTAGCACCCCCTTTCATTGAACCCAATTGCAAATGAAAGTGAAATGCAGCAATTGGGTGTAAAACAGTTCCATTAACTTTAAGCCAGCACCTTCTTGTTTAAATGTTACAACTTTACAGTGCTGATTAAGGATGCCAACTTTCAAGACCACGCAGGGTCTTTGCCAAGGCTTAGTGTTCTTGACAAATCTCATGTGACCGTGATGGTGGACTATATTTTTTTTATTGGCATGTCAACTTACTAGATTACAGTGGGAAAACCTCTGTGTATACATTTACACAGGGAAAAGGGTGAACCAAGTGTTTTCAAAAAAAGTATATTACAAAGCTAGGCCCCCTAGGGGACATTTAATAGAAAAACTCAGACCACACTGTCTTAATTATAATATGGGTATAGTTCATTCCCAAGAAAGAAAGCACACAAAAAATTACCTAAAGCTAGTAAAAAAAAGCACCACACCTCGAAATATTTCTATAAGCTATTCACTAGATCTACAGGGAGTGCAGAATTATTAGGCAAATGAGTATTTTGACCACATCATCCTCTTTATGCATGTTATCTTACTCCAAGCTGTATAGGCTCGAAAGCCTACTACCAATTAAGCATATTAGGTGATGTGCATCTCTGTAATGAGAAGGGGTGTGGTCTAATGACATCAACACCCTATATCAGGTGTGCATAATTATTAGGCAACTTCCTTTCCTTTGGCAAAATGGGTCAAAAGAAGGACTTGACAGGCTCAGAAAAGTCAAAAATAGTGAGATATCTTGCAGAGGGATGCAGCACTCTTAAAATTGCAAAGCGTCTGAACTGTGATCATCAAACAATCAAGGGTTTCATTCAAAATAGTCAACAGGGTCGCAAGAAGCGTGTGGAAAAACCAAGGCGCAAAATAACTTCCCATGAACTGAGAAGTCAAGCGTGTAGCTGCCAAGATGCCACTTGTCACCAGTTTGGCCATATTTCAGAGCTGCAACATCACTGGAGTGCCCAAAAGCACAAGGTGTGCAATACTCAGAGACATGGCCAAGGTAAGAAAGGCTGAAAGACGACTACCACTGAACAAGACACACAAGCTGAAACGTCAAGACCGGGCCAAGAAATATCTAAAGACTGATTTTTCTAAGGTTTTATGGACTGATGAAATGAGAGTGAGTCTTGATGGGCCAGATGGATGGGCCCGTAGCTGGATTGGTAAAGGGCAGAGAGCTCCAGTCCGACTCAGACGCCAGCAAGGTGGAGGTGGAGTACTGGTTTGGGCTGGTATCATCAAAGATGAGCTTGTGGGGCCTTTTCGGGTTGAGGATGGAGTCAAGCTCAACTCCCAGTCCTACTGCCAGTTTCTGGAAGACACCTTCTTCAAGCAGTGGTACAGGAAGAAGTCTGCATCCTTTAAGAAAAACATGATTTTCATGCAGGACAATGCTCCATCACACGCGTCCAAGTACTCCACAGCGTGGCTGGCAAGAAAGGGTATAAAAGAAGAAAAACTAATGACATGGCCTCCTTGTTCACCAGATCTGAACCCCATTGAGAACCTGTGGTCCATCATAAAATGTGAGATTTACAAGGAGGGAAAACAGTACACCTCTCTGAACAGTGTCTGGGAGGCTGTGGTTGCTGCTGCACGCAATGTTGATGGTGAACAGATCAAAACACTGACAGAATCCATGGATGGCAGGCTTTTGAGTGTCCTTGCAAAGAAAGGTGGCTATATTGGTCACGGATTTGTTTTTGTTTTGTTTTTGAATGTCAGAAATGTATATTTGTGAATGTTGAGATGTTATATTGGTTTCACTGGTAAAAATAAATAATTGAAATGGTATATATTTGTTTTTTGTTAAGTTGCCTAATAATTATGCACAGTAATAGTCACCTGCACACACAGATATCCCCCTAAAAAATCTAAAACTTAAAAAACTAAAAACTACTTTCAAAAATATTCAGCGTTGATATTAATGAGTTTTTTGTGTTCATTGAGAACATGGTTGTTCAATAATAAAATTATTCCTCAAAATTACAACTTGCCTAATAATTCTGCACTCAATGTAGATGTGTAAAAGAATTGCATTGCATTCAACTCTCCCGATTACATGGAGATTTCTCTTTAATGAAAAAAAAAAAAAAAAAAAAAAAATATGGCAAACTAAAAAGGAAGTTTCTGTGTGGCAGCTGCAGTGATCCTGTGCAGTGAACTGCTTTTTTTCTGCCTGTTAGTGAACTGAACTATAAATAACATAATAATGCTATATAACTTCTTCTTGTGCTAACTGTACTGCAACCTGGGGGGGGGTGAATAACATCATTCGAGCAAAAGGGCAGGTAGGATAACTATGGATAAATAACAAACGTTTTCTTTCTTAAAACAAAGTATTTGCGTTAATTCAGGTTGGAGTGAGCGTAGAGATGCTTCACAGGGCATCACTGCAGAATATATGCAAAACAACCATTTTTGCCCTTAGAAGCTAAACACACCTCCAGATCCGCTGGAATGCAATGATGTGTCAGCTTTTAATTAGTACAGAGCCATAATAATCCAACATGCATACAGACTGTTTCGGATTGGTTGATCTTCATCTGTGCATGGCATGGATTAATTTGGCTCCATGGAGTAGGCCTTGAAACACCCAGAGGTACAGACTAACCAGCAAGCTCATGGTGAACCAGAATTCATTGGAGTGTGTAAAGGGCTACAATGGTATGGATAAATAAGGAGTTGGTAGACAAGATTTTGTTGTTTGGTATGTCAGACTGTGATAGTATCAAAGACTCCTCCTTTGCTCGGTAATTTATTACAGAGTTTGGCCCAAATTAAAGTGCAGAGCTGAAGGAGGGTTAAATGTCAGTTATATATTCAAAACGTGCAAAATACAGGCAAGTCAATGGGATATGCATGGTTGTATTGGATTATTCCCATCTTTTCATTCTATGGGAGTACAAAAGGTGACCTATTGTTATTTTCACACTTAAAGTTACTTACCTTTCCATCACCGAACAAAAATTTTATCAAATTCTGCATCATGTTATAAAGATTCAGTAATGTAGCTTACAACATTAGCTTACAAATACAGCGATAAACAATTTTGCATAATGATGTACTCGGAAATGTGAAAGCTTGAGATACTGTTGTGAGTTTCTTGCCTGCCCTTCTTCATTCCAATGATTTACAGTGATACGGGGGAATCTGTAAAAATATTTCTGCTGCTATGACAACCCAGAGCTGGTAATGTATTTGCATAATAGAGGCAATTCTATTATGTGAAAAGCATCAACCTTCCCTCACGTCTTTAACCTACACCCCAGTGGGAATTTCCTCTCTGTTGAAAGCCATATTTCCCTTGTCCCGCGGCAAAGAATTGTTTAACATTCCCAGTTAATTGTACAGGCTCATTACTAGGGAGATTTCATACTTTGCATTCTTGAGGAAGTGTTTGTAAAAATGGCTGTGGGCTGCTTTGTTTTGCTTTTGTAAGGTGCTTGTAGTTTTGCGTTTCGAGTCCCTCGTCTTAACAATAAAGTCAAAACAACAGGGCTTCTCTGACTTTTTAGACTGTAGCTTACATTTCAGATATGACCATTTATCTTGTCAACTATTTTTGACGATTCGTAACTGGAAGCTCTTGGCGTCTAACGGTCTTACGTCTGTCACCAGAAACCAAGAGCTATTTTGTCACTTCAGAGATTTGCTTACATTCCGTCATGTAATTCAGAACTTTACGTAACCATCTGAGCAAAGTTCTATTGCAATAAAACAATGCTGTGATGCTGCATAAAATGTAAATAAAACAGTATATGGAAAATTTGCAAATTATGTAAATCGTGTGAAAACAGCATAGTGATGAGATTGTGAAACCTCCCCAAACTTGCCTCATATGTAAGCAAAATGATGTTACGCTCCTCCGTACAGTTTGGTAAATCTCTTTTACCGGTTCGCAGACACCATTACAGTTACCTGATATATTCCTATTGTGGTGTATGCGCTCAAACGGTAGCCTGAGGTAATATCCTTTAATTCAAAGCCAGTCCGATCGTCACTGAGGCTATGTTTCCACTTGTGCGTTTTGTGTCAGTTTTTTAGCTCAGAAAATTCGCATAGATTTTAAAACTAATGTTAGTCAATGCAGCGGTTTCCACTCTATGCGAATTTTCGTACGCGTGAAAAAATCTGAGGTCCTGCATCATATTTTCGGACATCGAGTAACATTTGCGTACAATGCTTTGTATTGGCAATGCGAATTTTCGCGTTATTTGCACGAAGATTCACATTAGATCCATGGTTACAGGAAGTTGTCAGCAGTCATGACTAAGCTGTTACTAGGCAGATTATGTATATTTAACTAATGCAAATGTTTGTGTATGAAAATTCGCATAAAAACACTTACAAATTTAAATGCGATTTTCACCAATCAGAAAAATCTTATACGATTTTTTGCAGGCGAAAATGTAATGCTACAGTGGAAGCGTAGCCTCAGATAATCCACACTAATGTGAAGCGCTGCGTAATATGTTGGCGCTTTATAAATACAATAAAATAAATAAATATATAAGTACTCCTCAGATAGGACATATTATTATCATTATGTCCTATCTGAGGAGTACTTCACACTAGTGTGGATCATCTAAGTGATGATCTGACTGGCTTTGAATTAAAGGATATTACCTAAGGGTTCCGTTTGAGCACATACACCACAAATGGATTGTCTCATGATTTTAGCAGCTAAAAAAAAAAAAAAAAAAAGTTGAGGGTCTCCTTTGCTGTATTTTCATTTCACAGTACACTAACTGTTTTTAGTAGGTATCAGTTCTGGACTGCAGTAAGCCCAGTTTAGCACCCTGACTTTTGCTAGAACCATGCTGTTGTAATACATGCACAAGTGGTTTAGCATTTTCCAACTGAACAAGGAAAATGCTAAACCACAGATAGCGCCGACACGGTAATATGCATAGGCCCCTCCCCCCGCTCAGTGACGTACTCCCTGGTGGACAGGAATTAACGTTGCCGGTCCATGCTCCATTGTTCACACTCACTGTGTCACCATAGACTTGCATTACTGCATAATTCGTAAGGTAGGAATGGATCATGCAGTAACGCATAGACAATTTTGCAACGGGATTACTACTTCTGACACATCACAGTATGAAAGTCTCCACAGAGTTTCAGTGACTTCGCGGCCTCTTGGGGTGAAATTGCTTACTGCAATTCCATAGTGTGATAGCATAGCTCCTAACTGTCCCTCTTTTGGAGGGGCAGTCCCTCTTTGGGAGCCCTGTCCATTTTTCCTCCTCATTTGACCCTGTTTCAGGACTTTGTCCCTCTTTCTATGTAAATATATATATATTTTTCTACTAAAAATTGTGTTTGATTAACTCTAAATTTTATTCCCATCCTTTAAAATTGATTACTAATTTTAATATGTTAATTTGAAGGAAAATGAACCAGGAGAGGACCACTGTGGTTTGAATTATAAAACAACATATTTTCTTATGAAATCTTTATGGTATGCATGACTAGGGGTGTGGCGGGGCGTGATCAGGGGTGTGGCAGGGGCGTGGCTTAAGTGTCCCTCTTTCTCATTTCAAAAAGTTGGGAGGTATGGTGTGAAAGGGCACACAGACTTTCCTGAAAAAACAACAATGGACAGCAGCTCCAAAACCTGTACACATTTAATATGCAACATGCACTAAAGCATCCACATAGTTCAAAAACCAGCATCTGTGATACTATGTAGATAGCAAATCCAATATTTCTTTCACTTCTTTAGCTTGGAGGATGTAGTTTCCATGATTTCCAAAAAATTAAAATTTTTGATTTGTCAGACCACAGAACAGTAGTCAGTAGTAGGAACTGTAGTCAAAATAACATAATAAAATAGCATTTTTCTCATACAACATTAATCTATAAATTATTCAGTCAGCATTTGCACACTGTAAAATCTTTCCTCTCCATGACGGATTTACTTTTTGAAATGTATCCAAAATTTATAGGAAGCGTTTGTGATGCTAAAACCAGGATATTTAAAGTAAAAGTGAGTATCCTGATTAATTGAATGCATTCTACTACATGGTACAGTTCCTCTTTAATCAATTTTAACTAAGCCCAGAGAAAGTGCTGGTGTTTCTGGATCATTTATATATGCGGTTTCTCCTCTTCATGGTAGAGATGTAAGTTACATTTGTGGATGCTGCAACAAAATATGCAAAGTGTTTCTGAGACCATGCAGTGTTTGTTGTTATTGCAATGCTTGAAGACCAGAAGATCATGGCCAAAAATGATTTTGGCCTGGCCCCCAGCATACAGAGATTTCTACAAATCCTCCGTATCATGACGATATGCACTACAGATGATGAAATCCTGGGTTTTTGGCAATGTAGGGAAGTATTATTTTGTATTATTTGAGGTTAACCAATCCAAAGTGATAGAGATTGCCCCCTACTAAAAAAAGCCTGTACAAGACTTAAACATGCCCACCAATGTTGTGTGCAGGAGGGGGCAGGCACTTGCAACCTAAAAAAAAATGCAAAACCCAAAACGTAAAATGCAAATATAGCCGTAAAACCTAAAATGTTTCTGCGAGAGCTCTAGGAACACTCGCGATCTTGGAACCATGAAAGGCTCGGCGGTAGATAGATGCCGGGCAGAGGCCAATTACATTAAAGGGTAATAGCAGAGGGAGAAAACAACAACAACATTTTGGGGAGAAAAACTGACTATTGAATATCAGGAGGCCATTAGTGATGACCCCACATTTACTCTCGGATAAACTTTAAGCCAAGGTCACTTGGTCTAGTATCCATAACAAAAAAAAGTGTGCGTAAACATTGATTACTTTTTCAGATAAAAAGTACATGTCCCCCTATGGAGCATAATTTCCTACCCATTTTATTTTGTCTCTGTGAAGTCCTGTTGCTCAGGTATTCCCACTTCCTGCCTGTAGACAGGCTGACAGAAAGTTGGGATATCTGTGGAATGGGACTTCAAAGAGACAAAGTCAAGATAAGTAGCTAATGATGCTTCAAAGCAGGAGAGAGAGTGTGAGTGTGTGGTCAACTTAAGACCAACTGCAACACACCCGTCAATTGTCAAACTTCACTAAACCAAGACAAGTCTTAAAAGGGTAAAAACCACCCCTGCCCTAACACATGCAACCTAGCCAATCAACAGCAATAATGCCATCCCACTTTAGGACTGAACTCTGCAGAAATAATGCTGACACAGCTTCCCGTGTGTACCTATTGCGCTACACAATCAGGGAACTCATTTTGTACTCACTCTTCCAAGGAGGTATCCCCCTTCCTACTCCCATCCTATCGCTTCTCATTGATCCCCTTACTCATAAAAGAGACTCTACACACAGAAATTCAACAATCCACGTAGTATGTTGATCAGTGGTAATCCTGTTTACTCAGCACCTAATAGAATACAGATAAAACCTAAACAATGATTTCCTACTATTCTCTGTTACTACACCACTATGGAATTATGAAAATCTTTCATGGTGTTAATCTGTCATTGGTAAGTAAGCTAAAACGGATGACTGCTAGCAGCACTGAAAGACAAAACAGTGATTAGTTCCTCACTTCCAGCAGCAGGAGCCACGTGAGACATTCTTTGTGGCAGTGACCTCTATAAATCTTTCTCAAATAGTTGTGACAGGGGGAGGGCTCTCTGTCCACTTCACTACAATCTCTGGAATCCAACCCATCATTCCTCTGCTCTACCTACAGCTCTTCCAGTATGCCTCCTCTGCTTCACAGCTTTCAAATGTGAAAGACTTCAAAACATTGCATATCTGATGCACTCCGCTTCAGTGTTTGGATTCCCAGCTTGGTTTACCTGCAAGCATTCAAAACATGAGGGAACTGTGTCAACAATGTCTCCATCCTACTGTCAGAAGCAATGTTTACTACAACAGACTTGTCTTCATTAATCAGCTTCCTCTGAAAGAAAGTCATCCTAAAACACTATGCATATCTTTGTTGGGGATAATAAATCTAAACTCATTTTCATTTAAAAAAAAAAAAAAATTAAAGCGATATATACAGTATATAAAATACTTACACTTCTTTTAAAAATCATTTGCACAGACCAGGTTTGCACAGTAAATATATTTTGTGTAATATGTAACTAAGAATACAATCATTAACTTCCGGCAGGTATGTTAGTTTCTGTTGTGAAAACACACCAGCAAAAGGACGTTATATTTTTATTTATTGGATTTATATAGTGCAAACATTACACAGCCCTGGACAATAAATAAGGTTACAATGATAATAGGGGTGACAGACACCCAGTAACTCAGGTTCACATTATTCTGTGAGCAGGATGCACGATCAGCAAGGATACACAAAGAGGGAGGGCACTGCCAATGGCTTGCAATCTAAAGGGAGGAGGTGGTGACATGATAGGAGCGGGGGGCTGCATCAAGAGGTTCTCATCAGAGAGAGTTAGGGCATCGGTGATATGGGGTAGGCCTCCTTGAAGAGGTGGGTGAGTTTTGAAGGCTTGTCTGAAGGTGTTGAAGGAGGGGACAGGCCTGATGGGCAGTAAGAGAGAGTTCCACAGGATGGTGGCGGCTCTAATGAAGTCCGGAAATCACGCATGGGAGTGAAAGATGTGTGGGGTGGTCAGGGGGAGGTCATTAGAGGAGTGGAGTGGGTGTGTATCTGCTAACCAGGTCAGAGATGTAGGCTGGGCAGGACTTGTGTGTAGTTTTGAAGGCCAGGCATAGGATCTTGAAGCCGACTGAAGCGGATCAGGAGTCAGTGGAGGGATTTGCATAGGGGAGTCGTGGAGACGGAGCGGTGGGAGAAGTAGAGGAGTCTGGCTGCTGCGTTCATGATGGATTTGGTGGGGTGATGCAGTAGTCGAGGCAGAAGATGATGAGGGCATGGACAAGGAGTTTGGCAGTGTCTGGGCTCAGGCAGGGGCTAATCTTGGGCATGTTGTATAAATGGAAATTGCAGACCCTAGTTATGGTTTGAATGTGGGGGGTGAAGGAGAGGGCTTAGTCCAGAGTGATACCCAGGCAGTTGGCCTGAGCGGTCGGGCGGATGATTGTACCGTTGACAGTGACACAAATGTCCGTAGGGGGTGAAATTGCATGGGTCGGGAAAACTAGGAGTTTACATTAGTGTAACTTGATATTTTGCGAGATACCTAAGTCTCCTTGTAGTGGTTTCCATTGCTCCATATAATGTGTAGGTTCCCTGCAATGTGACTCCTGTGCTCGACTAGTTTTCCTAGCTACACAACTACTACTACTCTGTAAAGGTACCCATACATGCATAGATTTTCCCATTCAGTTTCCTGAAGATTGAATCACTTTGACCAGATCAGATGGTAATCAATACCATTAAAATTTCCAAAATCGAGCCCAAAAAAAAAAATAAATAAATAAAAAAAAATAGAATCCCAGCCAGGTCAACATCTGCAAGGAGTTTGTATGTTCTCCCCATATCTGCTTAGGTTTCCTCCAGGCACGCCGTTTCCTCCCTCATCCCAAAAACATACAGATAAGTTAACTGGCTTCGCCCTAAATTGGTCCTAGACTATGATACATACATAGACATATGACTATGGCAGGGACTAGATTGTGAGCCCCTCTGAGGGACAGTTAGTGACAAGACAATATATACTCGGTACAGTGCTGCATAATATAATCGGCGCTATATAAATACTTTAATAGTGTTGCACTGCATCAAACACCATAGCACTGCATTTCCATCAATGTGCTGTGCGTGGTAGGAACTGGCACCTTTCACAGAGGAATCAATTGTTTTGGAACACTGGGTGGAAATGATGTGTGTATTGCCGGCTTCAGAGCATATCCAGTCCCTGAGGTTGCTCACTTGCCTCTTCATAAACTCAACAATAGTTGGGAAAGACAGGTTACTCTTTTACTGAGTGGTAATGCTGCAGGTGGGACTTCATTGGTGGTGCCTGAAGACCTTGTGGCCAGCAACTTAGGACCAAATAACACTCGTAATATTAAAGTTGTAATTGCAGCAAGCATGGTGATCATAAATGTCCATCTTTTGATTAAATCACCACTTTTATAAAAATGTGGAGAAAATGTGGAGAAAATGCCAGACTATTTGCCCTTTTATAAAATTATAACAGAATGACACCTTCATTTGTACCTTCAAAGAGGCACTGAAGTGACATAACAGAATGCAGTAAGTTATTCAGGATACCCACTTTTATAGTCATTTTCCAGATTGCAGCATCAAAAACACTTTGCTGTATAGCCCTGCCCTCCCAGAGATGTTTAGCCTAGGACAGGGGTCTCAAACCCAATTTACCTGGGGGGCCGCAGGAGGCAAAGTCAGGATGAGGCTGGGCCGCATAAGGAATTTCACAATCGCGGCGCATCGCCGCCTCTGCCCGCCCCTCTCACTCTTCCTTCACAGAGAGGGGCGGGGAGAGGCGGCGATCCGTGCGGCGATTGACGTCAGGAGGGGCAGAGCTGAAGCTGAAAGCTCTGCCCATTCCAGGAAATGCCGGCGGCTTGCCCCCAGGCGATTTGGGGGCTCTGCAGTCCTCGTTTAGCGGCGGGGATGCGGCGGATTACTTGGGAGCACTGAAGCGAACTATAAGGAAGCTTTTGCTGGCGAGGGCCACAAAATATTGTATCGAGGGACGCAAATGGCCCGCGGGCCGTGAGTTTGAAACCCCTGGCCTATGCCATATTCTCCCCCTCCGGAGCATTCTGGGAGGCCAGGAATGTTTTGTACCGGCTTTGGAACGCTCAGTAAACAAAACACTCTGCAGAGATCACGTGGCAGGACTAAATCTGTTGCTACGTGTGATAAATTTTCGAATGTTGAGGAAAGATTTTACCATGGACAGACACTACAACATACAGCAGTGTTATAGTAGTAACTAATAATGAACAATGGCATGTACCTGATATAGATTTGACGCTACATTTGATTGGGCCATTTCCAAGCTGCCAAAAATCAAGGTTAGGAGGACATTAGGAGGATATAAACTACGTTTACATAAATAGCCAGAGGCTTCCATCACTGTCACTTGTAACTCAAACATACAATATGTGAAAAAGACACTTGATGTACACTTGTCTACAGAGTATGTCCCTAAGTAAAATACAACATTTGTTTAAGACGCTAAAGGGTAATTTTTGCCTATAAGCGCAGGACGAAGAAGGCTACAAAGGCTGGAGCCTGAGCGGCCTTTTTTCTATGCGGACATGCCCGCAAGCAGGTCAGCGTGTATACCCACACTACCATAGCTGCATTAATACTACTTTTAAATGTTTTATGGACATTGTTTGTTTTAAATAAACATGGGACATCTCCCTTATACTTTTATGCTGTGTGAGGCGTTCTTTCCCTTGGAGGTGACATCAGGATTGGATTACAGGAGCCCAGCAGACATTGCCTGTGTGGCTGAGGGGTGGCCTATACTCCTAAGGCGCTGAACGGCCTATCGGGCCTCATCCTCCGGTGAGTCTTTTCATGCTATATGCACCCTGCCCACATTTGCCTGAAGCATAAGGATTTCTTGTTTATTACAGAGACTGAAGGGAGCACTCCAGCAGATTTTAAAGTGTTTGTTCAGCCTCAGTGTCTGATGTGTAATGCATTGCTTATTGTACTTTTTGGATTATAATTTAACTTGAATGGTCTGTGAGCGCTTGTACTAAATAGCAGAATATGAAATAATTTATGTATTGCACCAAGTTTAATCCTTTTCTTATAACAGTTGACAATTTTGCCTTGAATACTACCTGTCTGCTAACTGCTCTGCTTATCCTATTTTTAAGTAGTAAACCTTTAAACCGAAACTGCAGACAAGAACATATTGATTAAAATGGTTTAATAATATTGATGCAGTCACTTCCTTTTCCTGGGGCACCTGCAACATCTGAAGGATTTCCCAGCCCTTTTAATCTTTAATTTGTGTTTACTTTAGTCTCCACATTCCTTTCCAGCAAACCTCTGAAGTGCACAAACAGATACTGTTTAAAAACCCATACCCTGACGCAAGTACTAACCTCAGTACAAATTCCTAGTCACCTGTATCCTAGGTAATACCAGTAAAATGATTCTGTCTTGGCTTTAGGTACAGGGTGTAAATGTGTTCACAGCAGTACACTGTACTTATGCTGCATTCCTAAAAACGTGGATAAAGTGGAACTCCACAATTATTATTTTTATTATTATTTTTTGGGTAAAAGCCTTGCCCAAAATGGTGCGTTTGTTTTGTAACACGGCCTGCCACACAGCAATGCACCACCTATGGCAATGTTGCAGCAGGTGCGTTGTGGTACAATGTACAGTGCATACTTTTCATTGACCATCTGCTACACTGTATGCGGCACAACGCTGCCATAATGTGCTGTAATACTTTTGTGTTCCGTTGTGGAACCCAATGCAACGTCCCATTGTGTACATGGCCTTAAAATAAAAGCTAGAGTATATTTTTTTCCTGTCTTTGTTCCTGGTAAGAATTTTCTCTAACTTTTTGTTCTGATGACACACTGGGCTCTGCCAAACACATCCACTTTCCTAAAGCAAAAATAGCTACTCTCTGACCCGGCAATGTTCTTCCCAAGCCCCAACCACACCATGCTCAATGTTCACCCCTAAAACAACCCCACATTGTCATTTTTTACTATAGGTGTTTATTACTTTTAGACATCACACATTTCAAACAATATGCGACTGTATAATAATACAACAACATGGTGTCATGGTGTAATGTTAGTTAACATTAACTAAAAAAAAGTCAGCACACATGCAAAAAAATGATTCATTCTGGAATTGCTTCAGTTTGGCATATTACCATAGATACGACATATAAGCAAGCAACTGAACTGAAGCTGGTTGGCCCAGCGGGAAACAAACCATCCTAAATTTTAAAGTGTACCTGAATGGAAAAAAAAGTGGACAGTTTGGGTACTTACCTCCGTAGTGGGAAGCCTCTGGATCCTCCATGCTTCCCCATCTCCTTCTTCTCGCTGTTACAGTGCTGGGACCCCCCTGAAGCTTCTGGACAAGGGCTTGTCGCTGGAGCTCAGCCACACTGCACAGGAGCAGAAGTCTGAGCAGTAGCATGGAGCCAAACAGCTGAGGAGTGAGGAACAACACCTTGCTATTTGCGAGAGCCATCCTGTGCAGTGTGGCCGCACTAATTCTTGTACAGGAATGCAGATATGAACTTCAGGGGTCCCAGTGCTTGTACGGAGACACGGAAGGGGATGAGGGAAGCCTCTGGAGTATCTATCGAGTTACGCAATGTTTGGGCTAATAATCGCACAGATTCTATTTACATTAGTCTAAGGGCTCTTTCACACTAGACTACGCGATTTTGAGCAGACATTCCTGACCACTTCCATGTAGTATGAGGGCCAATAGATTTTGGATATTGTGAGCAGTTTTTGTAGGTAAGCTCTCATGCTACATAGAGGTGGTAAAATTGGTCAATTGGTCAATCAAAGTTGATGGTGTGTACTAAGCTGTGTAGACTTGGTGCCTCTTAACGTATTTTCATTAATACCACTGAAGCTCAGGATTCAGCTGTGATGACATTTCAACACACAAAACCAAGGATATTACTCTTAGCCAACTGGCCGAGAAGCGATCACACAAACACAAAAACGACATCGGAAAGTTAAAAATGGATACATCACAGGGAGAAACTGTCATTGCTGCTCACTTCGCCTGGAAGTCCCAACCAGGGTTCAGGGGAACTGATCCGATATTTGAGGTGAAAAATCAGTAATTGTGAAAATTTCCTTTCCAACACAATACTGAAGGGAGCCGGATACAGCAAGCTCGTATTGCGCAAACAAGGGCTCATTCACACTATGTGCTGCGTTTTGACGCAACGCACACAGTGTACGATCAACATGGCAACATGAAAGTCTATAGACTTTCATGTTACCCTTCACATTACAGCTGTGCGTTCCCATGCATTACGATGTAACGCATCTGGGAACATTTTATCGCACGACGCACACGTTTCCCGTCAGCAGCATACTGTGTATGGCTGCCGATATCTGCGCTTTAGCGCACTGCAAGGTGCATTCCGTGTGATGGCAACGCATGCACAAAATAGTGTTTGTGCATGCGTTCTGTAGTGCGAATGAGCCGTAAATCATTACATTTACCGTACTTCACTTCTTGATTCTACAGTAATTTATTGCAGGATACAAATTGTAATGCATTTACGGAATGCTATATAAAATATGAATTTGGAATTGGGCTGTGTATGTTACAGCACTGCTCTGTAGCTTTCAGCCAGTTCTGGGAAACAGCAGACATTTGTATCATTAGCAGCTGGATGCCTGGCCCAGGAATGTATTCCTCTGTACTGGATGGAAATTATCAGCTGGCATCCCATTTTTTTGTCACATCCAATTAATCCATAAATGCATGTGCAAGCTGTGGACAGAACATCTTGTGATCTTCACCACCAGCTGATTTCTCTGGAGCTGCTGGGATATGTACCAACAGCGTAACCTCCATGCACGCGAGAGTGATTGGATACACAAATACAGTAGAGTCTCTGTTATCTGGCACCAACAGGAATTGGCTGATGCGAGATAACAGTGCTTTCTGGTTGCTTGAGACTCAGTGTTAAAAATAGGCTTAGCTAATACAGCACTATACCCCACCTGTATACAGACCATGAACTCGGTATTAAGTGTTTAAATACAGTAATTGAAAGTATATTAAAGGGGAACTTCAGCCTAAACATACTGTCATTAAACTTTTGGGGACCGCGTAGGTTGAATCTACATCCAGCAGGTGGTGCTGCCACCCTGACTGGACGTCAACTCAACATCCGCGCTAACGAACAGTCCCGGAGCACCGGAGAGGGGAGATTAAGTGGTCATATGACATCTGACATCTCCCCTCAGTGATCAGCAGCCATCGCGTATGGCTGCTGATCACTACAATCGCCGGCGGATCGTAGGGATCACTTTGACAGCTGCGGCGGTAGGGTGGAAAGAAGAGGATCCACTCACCTCCCTGCCATTCCCGCAACTATCGGCGCTCCCCACCGCTCTGGCCAGCATCTCTGCTCCTTCTGACATCAGCGCCAGGTCCCGGCTTGATGACGTCATCAAGCCGCGACCCGGCACTGAGCGGCAGTAGGAGCCAAGATGCCGACCGGAGCAGAGGGGTTCGCTGCAGCTCGTCGCTGGAGCCTGGAAGGTGAGGTGAATGAAAGCAGCTGCTGAACGGGGACACCTGGCCACACAGGGGGACACAGTCCAGCAAGACCCTGCAGGTATCCGGCTGCCCTAACCCCCCAAATGCCCCCCCCCCTTTCAGAAAATAGCCTGGTCCTTAAGGGGGGGTTAGGCGGCCGGTCCCGAAAGGGTTAAGTTACATTAGTTATGTTAATGAAAATAGATAGGTAATATGATCTCTTACCCACACTGTTTTAAAAGAACAGGCAAATGTTTGTGAAGCTATGGGGGCAGCTATCTTTTTGGTTGAAAGGAGGTGACAGGGAGCTAGAGACACAGTTCCAACTGTCCTGATCACCCCTCCCAGCTGCGCGTGCTAGGCTTCAAATCTCAAATTAAAAAAAAAAAAAAAAAAAAAAATTGCACCAAAACAGGAGAACGAGAACAACATCAGAAATCCCATCATGCTTTGCACAGCATCAGGGGAAAATGACTGGGCCGTTTTCTTCTGTGCAGCTAAAAATGAGGCTTGAGTAAGAAAAACAAAGTTCTTGTCAGGCTTGTCTGGTCAAGGACTATAGGTCAGGCTGTATGCCCATATGACTGACCTACAGCCCAGCCCATAACACCTGCAAAATCTCCTACCTACCACAATACACCCTGCAGGTAGATGTAGCATACAGACTGACAGATAGTAATCCACCAACAGAACCTGTAAAACTAGAAATGCAATGGCCACAGTATTCACAAGTATATCTGGATATAGTCACCTGTGGCCTAAAAGATGATGCAGTCCAGATGAATGAACCAGGTGACTGTAGAGACAGAGTTCCAGGATGACAGAGAAGTACAGTTATACTTTATAAAGATATCGTAGTCAAGGGAAGCCAAAGTCGGTCCAGGCAGCGTTCAAACGTAATCCAGTTATTAGGCAGTAGTCGGCAACAGGGAATCAATCAGAGGTAGCGTGGTCAGGATACTAAGCAGGAGTCGGCAACAGGAATCAATCACAGGTTATCAAGGTCAGGATACAAGCAGTAATCGGCAACAGCAATCAATCAGGGAGAGAGCACATACCCAGCAACAAGCCAAAGCTATGTCTGGGGGCGCTCACCATGCTTAAATACAAGGACTAACCAATCAGAAACAAACAGAATAAAAATCAACCAATAGAAGCCCGGCGTATCAGCTGATTGGCTGACACGCAAAACACATACACACACGCGTGGTTACTGTGTACATCGGCAGAGTGCGTACTAAGAATGCGTCCTCTGCCTACCCAATGGGAGCTGAGCACCGTCCTACGCTCCAGTGACGTCAGCGGCTCGCCGAAACACGGAAATCCAAGCGGCAGCCCGGGTCTCTGCGTTCTGCCGCACAGGTATTTTACAGTTCTGATGCTGTGAAACTGTTAAAGAAACACCAAACCTTTTCAGCGCTGCTGAGTAGATTTTTAGTCTGGAGGTTCACTTTAATCTTGGGGGAGCCGTGGAACCCAGTCTAAGCACAGCAGATGCCACAAACAGCATAAGAATTTTGCATTCACCACTGTGAGACAGTAAAAATGGTCTAAGGCCTAGTGCACACCAGAGCGGTTCGGCTGCGGTTGCGATCCGCTTGCGGGTGCGGATCCACTAGGGTAATGTATTTCAATGGGCTGGTGCACACCAGAGCGGGAGGCGTTTTGCAGAAATGCATACTCCCGGGCTGCTGCAGAGTTTGGATTGCGGATGCGTTTCTGCCTCAATGTTAAGTATAGGAAAAACACAAACCGCTCTGAAAAACGGCACTTCAGAGCGGTTTGCCAGGCGTTTTTTGTTACAGTAGCTGTTCAGTAACAGCTTTACTGTAACAATACATGAAATCTACTACACCAAAAACGCTTCCCAAAACCGCAAAATGCTAGCTGAAACGCTGCAGAAAAAGAAGAAAAAGTGTTTCAAAATCTGCTAGCATTTTGCGGATCTGCTAGCGTTTTTTGGTGTGCACAAGGCCTCAATGCTCAAACTGCTGTAGTAAGATACCACCAAGGAGTCAACCAGTCCACACCCGCATGCACCAGAGGTGCAAGGGAAGCACAGCAACAAAAAAAGGATGACTGGGTCTCCACCTGGATTTTTGCAACTGTAGCAATAATTTATTAAACAATCGTAGCAAGCAGTTTTTTGCTACTATGGTTTAATAAATTATCGCTACAACTGCACTAATCCAGGTGGAGACCTTTTTTGTTGAGTACTGCCAGTGACTTATGCTGGATGGTTGAGACTGCTGGGAAGCCAAGCTCCAGATAACCGGGACTCTAATGTACAACCTATTTGCAGCCCAACATACACCATGTCACACTAACTTACTTTCCAACCACACTGCATTTAATGCAGTTTTCTCTAAGTCAACCACTTTATAATTTCATCACCACTGAGAATAGATATATTCTAATCCCCCTACCCTCCAACTAATATGCAATACTGCCACCTGACCCTCATACACCACGTTAAGTGGATCCGAGATAAACTTTTAGGCTGCTTACACACTAAGACGTTACAGGCGCACGTTAGCGCAGCCTGTAACGCTCCCCCAACGCACAGCAATGTAACACAAGTGGGCTGTTCACATAGCCCACGTTGCGTTACATGTAACGCTGCACGTTCTGCCGAAAGTGCAGCTTACCATAGCGTTACAGCGGCTTAAGCTGCGTTAGACTGTTTGCACATGCTCAGTCATGTTGGGGAGGAGTGGAGAGCGGCCAGGCACATGGCTAATAAATATTCACTGCACGTTGTGACGTGCAGTGTTTACTTCCTGGTGCGGCCGCTCTGTGCGGCGATTGGCCGGCGGGACCACGTGATGCCGCATGCGTCCAAGAGTACGCATCACGGCATCACGGACGCAAGAGTGAGCTGCACAACACGGCTCACTCTGACGTCCACATCGAAGAGCACCAGGCCTTGCGTTAGGTGCACGTTATGCGACCTTAACGTAGCACCTAACGCAACGTCTTGGTGTGCAAGTAGCCTTAGGCTTCTTGCACACCAAGACGTTGTGTTAGGTGGCACGTTAAGGTCGCATAACGTGCACCTAACACAACGTATGGTGCTGCAAAAGCCGACGGTAGAGTGAGCCGCGTTAGGCTGCTCGATGCCCATAATATCTCCCAGAGTGGCGCTGATTGGCCAGCGGGACCACGTGATGCGGAGCGAGACACTCCGCATCACGTGGTCCCGCCGGCCAATCAGCGCCCGCCAGTGCAGTGAATATTAAGTAGCCATGTGCGCGGCTACTGTAGCTGGCTCTCCCCGCCTCCTCCGCCCCCCACTGCGCATGTGCAAACAGTCTAACGCGGCTATAGCCGCTCCAACGCCGTAGCATGCTGCACTTTGCACAGGACGTGCAGCGTTACATGTAACGCAACGTGGGCTGTGTGAACAGCCCACTTGTGTTACATTGCTGTGCGTTGGGGGAGCGTTACAGGCGCACTAACGTGCGCCTGTAACGTCTTGGTGTGCAAGCAGCCTTAGGGTAGGTGCACACAACAGAAAATGAAAGGTTGCGTTTTAGGTCATTTTTTTTTTTTTAAGTTGGGTGCGTTTATAGTGCCTTTGCATTAGCATTTTTTTTTACCGCAGATGCGTTTTTCAAGCATTTTGCATGCGTTTTAATGCGTTCATGGTTCGCATATAAAAAACGCATATGCATTTTGTATACGTTTTTCTTTTGTGTTTTATGCAAATCACTAGAAAGACAACAGGAAGCAGCAATACATCAGAAAACAATTTTATTTTATCAAAAACGCATAGAAAAATGCATGGAAAATGCAGGGAAAATGCATACCATTGCGTTTCTATTGACTTTCATTATGTGCATTTTTGAAGACTATGCAACAAAACCAGCGTTTTTGAAAATGCAGGCAGTGAAAACACATATGCGTTTTTACCTGCGGCCCATAGACTTCCATTAGCGGCAAAAACGCAGAGTTTTCCGCAACTTTTGCGTTTCTGCCAAGTGTACACCTAGCCTTACACATTTCATAATTGTGCCCCTTACATATATTTTATAGGGCATTCCTCAAGCCAAATACTTTAGTTTGATTGTTTTAATGCCCGTATTCCCGTTAAACAAGCCACACTCAAAGCTCCTCCAGCGCCTAGGCATTCTGAGTGCCATGTAGCCAGTGCTCATGGGAGCTCAGCCTGGGAAGGCTTTTCCCAAATGGGGAGGAGGCGTTACCACCCGGGAGATGCTGAGATTTCAGAGGCAAGGGGGCGGAGAGGGGAGTGGCATTTTTCGCAGGCTGAGGGGTGGAGATACAGAGAAGGTTAGCTGTGTAATGATGACAAGCAGAATATGGCTGCTCTCATTTGATCACAGGAAGAAATAATCATATACTGTTAAAGCTTTTTGCAGCTAGATTTACTGTGTAAACCATCTAAAAACTTTAGAAAAGATAAGATATTATAGACAAGTTACTTGCTATAGTTTTTCATCTCGGATCCACTTTAATCCTTTTGTCTACCTACCTGCTATCCACCTAATGTCCTCATTTGCTTAAAGTCCACCCACAACTTCATCAAAATGTACCAATGCACCAACCTAACCCAATCACCTTGTTTCTTCTCCCCCAAATAATCAAAGTGGCTTACCACCCATCTGACATCAAAACCATGATCAAATCCTAATTTTCCAAATGCCCATGGCCAACCCTGCTAACCAATTACAGTCATTTTACTCAGATATATTTCCACTCATTTGTTTAGCTTTAAAATCCACGTGACTACAAACCAGCCAGTCAAAAGGCAGCAAGAAGAACAAGATATTTTTTTTTTTAATACACTCAACTAAATAGGCTCCTGTATAAACTGAGCTCAGCAGTGGGGGATGGATAAAGTGTAGATAACTATGTTCATAAGATACCTATAGCTCAATACTTATAAAAAATATGAAATCAGTTTAAAGTGGCCTAGACAATACAATAGTCTAGTCTTACTCTCTGCTACATCCCCATTAACAGCCATCAGCAGCTCTGATACAGAAGATGCTACCAGACAGTCTCTCCGGGAATCACCTACATTAGATTAGTACAATGCTAATGGGGAAAGGTCAAATACAGCATTTCATTATTGCCAGGTAGAGGTCACTGGCTGGTTTCATTTTGTGCTGAGCTCACTTGGTTTATAAGCCCTGATGAAAAATGCATGATGTAAGCTTAAAATGTAGAATCATCATGCTGCCTGTGTGTAACTGGACATATTGGATGTTGCTTAGCACAGCTTACTTTACACACTGGCACAGGGCAGCAAGGTCAGTGATACAATCAATAACACTGTAGTAACATTACATTCCTGACCGAGACCTCTTATTACATCCATGGAGCCTTCATCAAAATCTATAGTAATGATGAAGCTGTTAAACAAGTTGGCACAGTACACTCTCCATATATGCAAGCAGATAGTTTCAGATTTACAGGCAATGTTAGAAGTACTTAATAGCTTAAGTATATGGAATGTGATTTGTACATTTCCCCATGTATCACTGGAGGCGCCTATATAATAATAATTAAAAAAAAAACACACATTTGAAATAGACGGTAAGTGTTGGCCTACCTTTAGAGAGTTGACTCACTTGCATACCAAAATAAAACTTTATTTAGCATCAAGGGCTACACATTTCTCGGCTTAAGGCCGCTTCATCAGGTCAGTAAAGTGCCAGAAAGGCATATTGGTTAAGCTTTGAGCATCTCCTAGAAGATCTGATGATGATGCAGGATTGAACTGGAGGTATGATGGCACAGGAAGTACATTAAAGCTGGTAAATAGGGACCACAGACTATCCAATATGTAAATTCAGTTTGATCTGCTCTCATCTGGCTATTCAACAATGCCTTTACTTTTGATCCTGGCGTTCCACTCTGTGCGAGTGACGTTCTACTATTCATGGGTTACCTGGCTGTATGGGGGAATCTAGAACTGGGAATCACTTTTTGATTTGGATAAAATACACTGCATATCCACTTGTCCCCAGGTGGAATACAACACTGAAGACAAAGCAGGATCTGCCCACAGGATCAGGAGTCTGTAGATGAGGAAGGTGTTAGCAGGTTTTCCACATTACTTTAAAAATAGCCCAGAGTAACCTGGTTAGGTCCATAGACACACCAGATGAAACTCATCCGAGGCAGCTGATAATGACTGCTTCTAACGAGAAACCAGCATTTGTACAACAGCCCCCAATGCTGCCCCCCCCCCCCCCCCCTTCGCTAGGCTAAGGGATCCATCCAGGCGGATGACTTTGGCCGAGTGACCGGAGAGAGCACTGTTCTCCCCACTTACCCCACAGCATCACTCTGCCCCCCCCCCTTCCCCCAATCATAGTGCAAAACCAGTCATTCGCTTACAAGCGAGCAACGTGTCTACAGAGCCTCATCCCTACAATGTCACCCGAGGAAGCCGGTCCCAATCCTCGTTACACTATGCTGATTGAGAAAGTGTACAGGACTTTAGTCTGGTAAAGCCCCTGCTGTGTAGGGATGGTCAATGAAATGCAAATAACTGAGATATAATGCAAATTTGTGTGCCAATTTTATACAGATTGAAAATGGGCCAACCAGATGTTACAGTGGCTGCATTTGATTGGTCCATTTTCAGGCTTCACAAATCTGCATAAAATTAGCACAGAGATCCCCATGAACGTGGATGTATTGACCATCCCTGCTGTTGTGTGTGGTAGAGATAGTGAGCAGAAACTGAAAGAAAGGAGAGGAAGAGGGGATAGCCAGATGATTGCATTATCCTCTCTTCTGCAGAAGCCCCACTTTCATCTCACAAAAGAGATTTTTATAGTAAAGAGTAATGTAGCATAAAACATATTTTTCAAGCAGTCAGCCTATAAAAGAGATGATAAGCAATTGTTACACACACTTACTTTGACATTTAATGTGTAACTGAATTACTGAAATCGTACACTACAACTATCAACGTGGCAAGGGTGAAATTCAATAACCTGTTATTACCTGAAATTCTTTTTATTAGATCCTACAATTGTTAGCCTCCCAGTGCTGTACAAACGTGCCTCTGCTCTCTGACTCCCATCTCTGCATGTGCAGCTTCTGAGTGGACTTCTTATACTGGTTTAAAGAGTAACTCCACTTATACCAGGGATGTCCAAACTTTGTAGACAATGGGAGGTCAAAGTAGTGAAATTAAATAAATAGGTTTGCGGATTACCCCTGGGCACACTATACCAGTTAATGAACGAGATAGGGACTGCTCTGAAGCTGAATTTCACCCCTGTGCCTCCAGTGTCTTCTATGCCTCCTGTTTTCCTGTGATTCCAGTGTTCCACTACGCTCCCTTCCGTGCCACCAGTGCCCTCTTGTGCCTCCCTCTGTCCTTCTCCTACAGTGGGTTGCAAAAGTATTCGGCCCCATTGAAGTTTTCCACATTTTGTCACTTTACTGCCACAAACATGCATCAATTTTATTGGAATTCCACGTGAAAGACCAATACAAAGTGGTGTAAACGTTAGAAGTGGATCGAGAAAATCATACATCATTCCAAACATTTTTTTACAAATAAATAACTTCATGGCGTGCGTAATTATTCGGCCCCCTGAGCCAATACTTTGTAGAACCACCTTTTGCTGCAATTACAGCTGCCAGTCTTTTAGGGTATGTCTCTACCAGCTTTGCACATCTAGAGACTGAAATCCTTGCCCATTCTTCTTTGCAAAACAGCTCCAGCTCAGTCAAGTTTAGATGGAAAGCGTTTGTGAACAGCAGTTTTCAGATCTTGCTACAGATTCTCGATTGGATTTAGATCTGGACTTTGACTGGGCCATTCTAACACATAGATATGTTTTGTTTTAAACCATTCCATTGTTGCCCTGGCTTTAGGTTTAGGGTCATTGTCCTGCTGGAAGGTGAACCTCCGCCTCAGTCTCAAGTCTTTTGCAGTCTCCAAGAGGTTTTCTTCCAAGTTTGCCCTGTACCTGGCTCCATCCACTCTTCCCATCAACTCTGACCAGCTTCCCTGTCCCTGCTGAAGAGATGCACCCCCCGAGTATGATGCTGCCACCACCATATTTAAAAGTGGGGATGGTGTGTTCAGAGTGATGTGCAGTGTTAGTTTTCTGCCACACAGGCCCATATGCAATTCACTTTTCCTCCTTAGTTTTCTCCAAGTTGATATTTTTAAACTTGCCAATAAAATGCCTTTTAAGCCACCAGAAAGGAAGAAAATACTCAAAACAATTTTGATAGTACTTTTCAACTACTTTTTGGTACTTTTTTTTAGTTGAAAAGTGCTGGGAACTTATTTATTTTAAATGGAAAATGAAAAATTATCTCCTAGGAGTAAACTCAGGTGAAAAAGTGAATTGCATATGGGCCACAGAGTTTTTCATTTTGGCCAAAAAGTTCCATTTTCGTTTCATCTGACCAGAGCACCTTCTTCCACATGGTTGCTGTGTCCCCCACATGGCTTGTGGCAAACTGCAAACAGGACTTCTTATGCTTTCTGTTAACAATGCCTTTCTTCTTGCCACTCTTCCATAAAGGCCAACTTTGTACAGTGCATGACTAATAGTTGTCCTATGGACAGAGTCTCCCACCTGAGCTGTAGATCTCTGCAGCTCGTCCAGAGTCACCATGAGCCTCTTGACTGCATTTATGATCAGCGCTCTCCTTGTTTGGCCTGTGAGTTTAGGTGGATGACCTTGTCTTGGTAGGTGTACAGTTGTGGCATACTCCCATTTCTGAATGATCGCTTGAACAGTGCTCCGTGGGATGCTCAAGGCTTTGGAAAACTTTTTGTAGCCTAAGCCTGCTTTAAATTTTTCAATAACTTGATCCCTGACCTGTCTTGTGTGTTCTTTGGACTTCACGGTGTTGTTGCTCCCAATATTCTCTTAGACAACCTCTGAGGCCCTCACAGAGCAGCTGTATTTGTACTGACATTAGATTACACACAGGTGCACTCTATTTAGTCATTAGCACTCAACAGGCAACTGACTGCAATAAAAAGATGAAACAGCGCTCACAACCTATCTGGCAGCCGTGTTAAGTGCTATCAATGTCCCACACTGCACTTTATGACCACAGAAATCTGCTCAGACACTCTGCAACTTAATAGTCCACAGTCTATAATAGAGAACTCTCCAAAGTTCGTTAATGGAAGTGCAGCAAGACACACTAGGTTACACTAGTTAAATCAGTGGCAGCAATATAGTCCGCGCTCTTCCTTCAGTATGGCAATCAATTATGTCAATAAACTCCCTTAGGGTACAGACTCACCAGATCCTAAGGTCTAACGACCAGCTCTCGCATCCGGGGTGTAGGCCCCACCGTCGCCTCTCGGGCACTGTGTCGGTGGTTCAAGTGGATCCTTTTCCGGCCTGTAATCACTCCTAGAGGGATGCCCAGCTTCCTGATGTGGTTAAGCTTGTGGATAAAAAACGACAGAGGACCAGCCTCTAATGGTGCATTACTTCTTTTAATAAAATAGGCATAAAATGTCCATAAAAACAATATGGCGGTAGTATGGCGGGCAATGTACACAGTTGGGGTAAGAGGAGTTAGCTCCCAGGTGACCCGCTCGCTCCCCGCTCTGGTATTACCACGCTCTTTCGCAGTTAAAAAAAAAATCGCGCTCTCTCCAGCTACGCCACTAGTACAGACCGACCGGGCTCACGCTGTTGCGCACATCCGAGTTGACATCACAAGGAGGCTCCTCCCTACGCGTTTTGCTGCGTACAGCTCATCGGGGGCTACTCCCAGTGACGTCCTTCATGCCCTATAAGGCCCAAAGCCCTCCCCTCGGTCCTCCCGGAGGTAACTCCTCCCTTACAGTCAAATCCACGCGACTACAATGTCGCCATAGCAACCTTCCTCAGCGTTCCCCCTACTGGTGAGGGTCACGATTACACTCTGTGACGTCCTCTCACACAATACGTGGAAGCTGATAGTATGCATTCACTTTAATAAACCACTGAACAGGAAGTCTTGATATCAATAAAAGATTGCAACATAATTTTAAAGTGACATGTGCATTATTATCATGGATATATTTCATTAGAGATATAAGATCATTATCATTTCAACAATGGCAACTGACTGCACTCAGATCAAAGGGGGCCGAATAATTATGCACACCCCACTTTGCAGTTATTTATTTGTAAAAAAAAATGTTTGGAATCATGTATGATTTTCGTTCCACTTCTCATGTGTACACCACTTTGTGTTGGTCTTTCATGTGGAAGTCCAATAAAATTGATTCATGTTTGTGGCAGTAATATGACAAAATGTGGAAAACTTCAAGGGGGCCGAATACTTTTGCAACACACTGTATCCCCTCTCCTGCCTTTCAGTGTCCCCTCCATGCCTCTCCCTCCTGTGCTTCTGTGCCATGCTTGAGTTTAAAAGGACTCCAAGCACCTCTCATGGGCATGCCTTTAAGGCTCCAACCAGTACTGCAAAGTACTTAAAGGACTCACGAGGTGACATGTGACAGTATGAGATAGACATGGGTATGTACAGTGCCAGGCACACAAATAACTAGGCTGTGTTCCTTTTTTTCTTTCTCTGCCTGAAAAAGTTAAAAATCAGGTATGTAAGTGTCAGTTCCTGTCCGGGTCGGACTCTAGTGTAACCCTCACTGATGAGGAATTGCAGCCATAAAACACTTTTGTGGCAGTAAATGGCTTCTAAGAGCAGGAAAGAGTTAAAAAAAGGTCAATAGTTCATATATTTTAGCACTGTCATACTTCAATTCATGTTTCATTGAGAAAAGGCCATGAAACAGTAAAATCTTAAAAAGTTGATTGAAATATAAAATAAAACTGTGGGATAACTTTAACAGTCATTTTTAGAAGGAGGAGGACAGATACAATTGTTTATCTCAGGTTTTTTTTCCGCCTTGGATGTCCTTTAAAGATGCACACATTTCTGTAGCTTGTGCTCTCCTCTTTCATTTGATGCCTCAATCACCGTTCTACACCAAATAATTTTTGTTTGATTTCAATTTAAAAATTGCGGCTGCCATCTTGGCTGTGTTAGAACTTCCGGGTCACCCCTGTCTTTTCTGTTAGTGAATTGCATCACTGAATGAAGCAGGAAGAGGAAGTGACACGCATGACCATTGCAAGAGTCTCCTCCAGAGGGGTCATAGCACTCCAGAGGGGTCAGAGCCCATGAGAGGTGCTCGGAGTCCCTTTAAAAAGAGGAGCGTGACCCAGATGTTCATTCAGGGACCAGAGGGTTGGGAGTCATGCTCAGCAAACGGGGTGCCTAAGGACAATATGGGAAGCCTCTATAGGGCCCAGGGGCTTCCCTACATACTCTAAGTATGTGTTTTTGTACCAGAGGATCGCCTTGAGTGCACTTTAAATATTGACCCAAGCATTGTGTTTCTATGGCTTTCCTCTGGGCACTCCCTCTTCCACCCAGGCCCCAAAAACATTCAGGTAGGCCAATTGGCTCCCCTCGGATCAGGCACTATTATACCAGGGACATTAAACTCTGGCCATGGTGGGGACACTAGATTAGGAGTCCCTCTGAGAGAAAGTGACATGAATTATTCAATGTACTCTCTGCAGCGCTACAGAAAATGTCAGTGTTATAGAAGTGCATAATAACAACAACAGTGTAAATGTGAATATACAAAAACAAATCTTTGTTCTCTCCATTTGGATCAGAGGAAACCCTGTACAATACTGCCAGTCCATGCTAAATGTAGTAACAACAGGATGCCTATTCCCTTCTACAAACATAACAAGCAGTTGTGTGGTCCGTGTATGTCCCTTATCAGCACAGCCTCTTCTGGACATCTTGGCAACCTTGCATTTCCATTGTAAATGAACTGTCTCTCGGACACCACGCTTGTCATTTTGGCCGGACCTTCATGAAAATGCCAAGGCCCTGAAGTCATGAATACGAGCAAAGCTTAATGTTTCTCCAAGAGAGGGCTTTATTCCCCTCTTTGGCAGCCTGGCAATGCTTAGGCAGACTGTCAATACTTTGGTTTTGTCAAGCACATCTTACTATGGAAATTTATTTCAAGTGGTTTCTTGGAGTTGGAAGAGTTGCCAGAATGTACAACGTCTGTTCCTCGTCTCGGGCAATAGCAGCAGATATGGATTTCTTCTAACAAAACAAACAAGAGGGCCAATGAAGCTGGAAATTATCTGTCATTTATTTCATTTTGCTTCCCTCCTGTGAATACTGTATTATAGCTACTTCTGATGCAGCTTCCACTGCTAAATTCTATAATCCTGGCATGAAAATGAACTCACATTTCTCTGCATAATAGCATGCTGTGTAAATTTTATCTGCCGCTTATGGAGCTCATGGAAATGATGTGTGCTGCTAGCATTAACAATCAGAGCACTCGGAAACATACAGACAAATGCTTATCTTATAATGCATGCCTGTTCTGAAGGATAACTGTCATTATGACTATTCAGAATCAACCCCTCAATTAATAGTAGAATTATAATTAACAGATCTCTCCTCGGAAGAGCAAAATTATCAAAGAACTCCAAGACTAATACGGTAAGTGTTTTTTTCTTTACCAGCAGTCTGTGTATACACACACACCTGCGTTACAGCATTACTGCCATATATGTGACTCCTATACCTGAGATCTGTCATCTGCACTTTGGTCTCAATTCACTAAGATTATCTCCTGTCTTTAATAACTCTTCTAGAGTTGTTACCATGGTGATAAGGCATGTAGTATTCAGGAAACATTTTACCTCAGGCAAACCTAAAGTTAACTCTGCTGTCTTTAAGTTAACTCTCCAATCCTTAAAATAACTCCAGAGTTAAAGACAGGCTGTTTATTAACTGCATGTGAAAATAACTACAGAGGAGGTAAATTAACTACAGAGGAGGTAACTTAAGGAATGAAGAGATAAGATAACTCTCTCACTGTGTGGAGGTAAGTTTTCTCTTGCCTTATTATCTCCAGCATGATCTTAGTGAATTGAGGCCATTAGGTCTGATCACTCATTATTAGTCCATCAACTTCTACTACTGACCCCCCCCCCCACTGTCTTCTCTGATCTTGTGTGCAGATAACAGATTGTCTGTCAAGGAATTAGATAGTATCCCATCACTGTTTGTGCTGTATATACCGACATATAAAAAAACTGATTTCTTTGGGGCAGTACAATTTTTATTTGGGGGAATGCTGACATTTATATTTAAAAGTAAATTTATTCTCTGAATCAATGTGTAAGTTGCCATTTAAAAGAAGTACCATTTTTTTTCTTTTACTGTGATTTACTAGAGCAGTGTATAAAGAGGAACTTAAAGAGAACGTGAATTGAAAATAAAAAGTCAAAATAACCACACAGGTCATACTTACGTCCTGTGTAGTCTACTCCTCAATCTCTTTCTCCTCTCCTGTGTCCTGTTTGTCCACTGTGATCAATGGAATTCTCCGTCCTTCATTTTAAAAATGGCCATTACCTCATAACAGCTTCCTGGTCAGCACACTGTTAAACTGTAATATCACCCACTTAAGCCAGGGGGAAACATGGACATTACCTTGCACATTCAGTTGTAACTGACAGCAGCTGATAGATAACTGACAGCAACTGGTAGCACGGTGGCGTAGTGGTTAGCTCTCTCGCCTTGCACCGCTGGGTCCCCAGTTCGAATCCCAGCCAGGTCAACATCTGCAAGGAGTTTGTATGTTCTCCCTGTGTCTGCGTGGGTTTCCTCTGGGCACTCCGGTTTCCTCCCACATCCCAAAAACATACAAATAAGTTAATTGACTACCCCCTAAAAATTGGCCCTAGACTACGATACATAAACTTTACAATACATACAAAGACATATGACTATGGCCTGGATTAGATTGTGAGCTCCTCTGAGGGACAGTTAGTGACTAGACTATATGTGTATACTTTGTACAGTGCTGCGGAAGAGGTCGGCCCTATATAAATACTAAATAATAATAATAACTGGTATATTTCAGCTCTGACAAAATAATCAGAACTGGAAGGGATCACTGTAAGAAGAAAATGGTGAGCCTCTGAGAGGAACTGACGGTGAGGTTAGTATGTAATATTCATTTGCAGTTACGTCATGTTGATTTTACATAATTTTACTCGCTTCAGGTTCCCTTTAAGCGAAAGGGGGGGGGGGGGAATAACTCAATACATTGCAAAGAGAGAAGTTAAAAAATAGAAGAGAGATCAAGGTCCTGGCATCACACCATGGAAGGGGTTTCACCACAATATCAGCCATACAGACCCTTCAGATAATCTGATTAAGAAAAAGGTAAAGATTCCTCCTGGGAAATCAGCTACTGCTTGGGATAAAGTTCAGTCCTGGGTTACAGCTCCTCTTTAACACTAATAATAGGAAATGTAAAAATATTTTGTAATAAATAAATATTTGAAATATTACATATAAACATTAATTTTTGTGAACTTCCACCGTGACCTTCACCAGTACAAGAAAGCATCCTTTACAGCTGCAGTGAATAAGCTTCTGAAGGTGAAAAGGGCACAGGCGGCCTCCTGAATAGCGGGCACCCATTGTGATTGTATACATCAAAAGGTATATACTGTATAGACATTAACTTTTCATGGCTAAAATGACCATTCATGATCATTTTAGCTGTCAGACTGACATCTGCACTGACCGTTTCAGTTTTCTATTCTTGATTAAATGCAAGTGACAGTCAATCGCTCAGATCAGATGCTACTGGTCAACTGGCTGTAGGCCTGGGACCCACTAGCAGTGCTTTTCTAAGCATTTGTGATTTGAAAAGCTCCTGCTAATGTAATGTTATGTGTGATCCCACTTGAGGGATGTGAGTTTCTAAAAAAAAAAAAAAAAAAAAAAAAAAAAAAGGACCAATTGCATTAGTAAACGGTTTACAATTCACAAATGCTTACAAAAGCGCTGCTAGTGGGTTCCGGGCCTTACCATGGGCTGCTGTAGGGAGCCTCTCCGCTCACGCCCCTTTCCACAGGGCCCCACAATAACACAGCGGAGCTGAACTTGCACGAAACGTCACCCTTGAGACCCTGCACAGCATTTCACAAAAAAGTGTTGTGACAATACTGAAACTATGACACTTTGATACAATGTAAAGTCAGTGTACAGCTTTTATAAAATGGTGTAAATTAGGTGTCCCATCAAAATAACTCAACAGGCAGCCATTAATGTATGTGAAGAGTAAGTCGCTGTTTTTCTATTTGTTTGAAATCATATTTCCCTTTTATGTAAATGTCATACTTAAAAAAGAGAGAAGCGGCCAAAAAGTAGAGATAAGGGTCGCAAATAAACAAATGTTTCAGAAGTCCCCCCCCCCCCCATCTGCATAATATACATACTGTAGTTTCTCCACTATCAAAGTGACAAAAAAAGATTTCTTCACTCTCTGGTGAACTGGCATGCTCACATTTTTATAATGGTGGTGATAAAGAGAGAAGTGTGAGTGGTAAACATACAAAAAGAAGAGTGATAGTTGGGCCTCATCTGCACATTTTTAAGCGTGCAAACAAAAATCGTGGGGTTTTTTTTGCAAAAAAAAAAAAAAAAAAACGGCCTCTTGATGCTGATCTTCTCTAGGCCTGTCTTGTACTACACTAATAAAGGCTGCTAGTGAAACAACAGGTGGTTTGGTAAATGCAAGTCACATTTTTCACTGTGATATTTACTAGTTCCCTGATTAAAATGTACTCTGGAAAAAATATATATCTTTATTTTATAGGTATACCTAATAAATAACCAAACAAAAATACCTCATTATGCATATTAATACACACATATAGTAAGGGCGGCAATGCTTCACTGTGAGTGTTTATGAGAAATTGAGCTGTGCATATATGCATGGTCATGTGAATCCACATACGATACTGAGCATACAGTATCTGAGAAGGTTGCAGCCTAATGTAATGGTAGTCTGCAATACAGTAAGTGGACAGGAGTGTCTGGCCTGACGAGGTTCTTTTAGGGCTTGTTCACACTATGAGCGTTTGCAGTTTTTTTTTTGTAAGCGCTGGCACTTTTAAGGGGCCCGTTCAGATCACAAATGCGGATGGCCATGCGTGCGGAACGCGTGCGGAACGCGTGCGGACCGCAACGCGTACGAACGCACGCCATCCGTGTTTGTGTGTGTTGCGTGGCTGATCCCATCACTGAAAAGTGAATGGGACAGCCACGCGTTTTGACAAAATCTGCATGCAGCATGCGTTCCCGGACCGCACAGGTCCGGAACGCATGCAGTGTGAACATCAGACAGTGCTCTCCATGCACTGTCTGATGTCGTGCGTGTCGGCCTCCTGCACGCGTTTCCAAAACGCGGCTGGAAACGCGTGCAGTCTGAATGGGCCCTAGACATTGCCTTAAAAGCGATTGTGCAATGACTCCCTATGAGTGTTCACATGTGCACGTTTCGATTTTACTAAATTCGCAAACACGCGACATGTAACATTTTCTGAGCGTTGAAAGAATTGAAAAGCGCCCGAAAAAGCGCTTCGTATATCGATTTGTGGCTGAAAGGTGTAATGGTTAAGGGCTCTGCCTCTGACACAGGAGATCCGGGTTCGAATCTCGGCTCTGCCTGTTCAGTAAGCCAGCACCTATTCAGTAGGAGACCTTAGGCAAGTCTCCCTAACACTGCTACTGCCTATAGAGCGTGCCCTAGTGGCTGCAGCTCTGGAGCTTTGAGTCCGCCAGGAGAAAAGCGCGATATAAATGTTATCTGTCTTGTCTTGATTTCCCGAGCGCTTCTATGAATAAATATATTGTATTTATTCATTTCCGGGTTATAGAGATTACTTCCTGACTGACGTCAGGAAGTGAAAAAACAAACCACTCTGCAAAAATGCTTAAAAGAGCGCTTTCTAAGCGCAAAGTGCGCTTTAAAAACTCTCAAATCGCTCTGCACTTGCGATAGCGCTGGCGATTTATAATGTGAACAAGGCCTGCTTACAGAGATTTATTACATTTTCACACAACCAAATCCAAGTTCGTAGACAGAGAACAGAGAAATAGAGTGTCTATATAAGACTGGGAATACAGCTGTACCTGGATGGGAGATATGAAAATATCATACATATAAAAAAAAAAAAGAAACAATGCTTTTGGAAAATGAGATACCGTAAATAAATGTTAATGTTTCAGTAAGTGAAAACCGTAAATCAAATTAAAACAAAAAAAGAATGCTGAAATACCACCCTAAGAAGTAAAACACATGCAGAAAATGACAGCAGTTTAATAAATTCATAACAGCTTAATTACATCTTAATAAAATTATTAAAGCCTACAGCTCTTTGTAAAGAAAAATCAGTCACATGAAATACATGGTTGTGAATCATTAGCACTGACTATTTGCTGGTAATCACTACCATTTCACTGGGTTATATCAGGATACAGTGGTAGCTAACAATTAGTAACTACAGTGAATGCATGATGTGCAATCACATTGACATAAAGGAGTATGCATGCCTGCACTTTTTATCACGTCATTTTTTTGCTTTATTAAAGAAAACCTGTATTGAAAGTAGTGTGGGGGCTGCCATTGCAGATCCTCTTCAAATAAAGGACAGCTGCATGGTTATCATGCTGATTCTTTGCATTTGGTGCTTTCTGATTCTCAGACCTAGAACAATCATAAAGTAACTGCTCTGGGTCGGTTACTTCACAGTATTATGGTCAAAGACCAGCATGACAGCCAGGAAAGTAGCACAAAAAAGAGACAATGGACGCAACCTGATGTAGCTCCTGCCTAACGGAGCATATTTCACCGCTTACCGAGGCTAACTTAACATCTCAACGATCAGAAACAATAGCACCCTCGAGCAAAATCACCTGTGCATGTCTCCGAAGAGAAAGAGGAGAGTTGAATCCCACCAGAGGCTTGTAAGAGACTATCTCCTTAGGCCGCGTGACTCTGCCATGTCGTCACAAGATGGACGCGGCTCTCCTACGCCTTCCCTGGGCTCGCAAGCAGAATCCTGCCCAGAGTGGACGACAGCTCGACCGGAACGAAGCAAGGGCCTGACCAAGCAAGACTTGGAGGACAGCCTTGAGAACATGTGCGCTAAATTAATCACCAAGTTCCAAGCAGAGCTACATAAAACAGAGTCCGCTCTGATGCTAGAGATTGCCTCACTTGGAAGTCGCACAGACCTACTTGAAAGAAAACATGACGACTTACTAGCAGACCATCAAGCCTTACGGGCGGAGCACGAGCAACTGCAAGAGACTGATCTCTTTAGAAGGGAGGACCGCAACCGTAGAAACAACCTCCGGGTGAGGGGATTACCAGAATCATTAGCAGATTTGGAACCGCATATTTCCGCCATCTTTGCAGCCCTTCTCCCAGATGCACAAGAGGGAGCCTTCATTTGTGATCGTATGCATCGGGCCTTATGAGCACAACCAGGCCCGGATATGCCTCCACGCGATGTGGTATTATGCCTGAAGGATTACCTCATTAAAGAAAGCATCCTAAAAGCTTCAAGGGAACAACATTCAATTAAATACGAAGGTAATCGTATCCAGATTTTCCAGGATGTATCACCGGTGACTCTCGAACGCCGACGGAAAATAAAAGGTATCACCGCTGTTCTTGTTAAAGCTCAGATTAACCACTTGAGGACCCACCCTTTACCCCCCCTTAAGGACCAGCGCTGTTTGTTGTGATCTGTGCTGGGTGGGCTCTGCAGCCCCCAGCACAGATCAGGGTGCATGCAGAGCGATCAGATCGCCCCCCTTTTTTCCCCCCTATGGGGATGATGTGCAGGGGGGGTCTGATCGCTCCTGCCTGCAGGCATGTTGCGGGGGGGGCACCTCAAAGCCCCCCTCCGCGGCGACATTCTCCCCCTCCCTCTCCTACCTCTCCCCCCGGTGATCCGGGCTGCACAGGACGCTATCCGTCCTGTGGATTTCCGCTTGTGTTTACATTTAGCCTGCGAGCCGCCATCGGCGGCCCGCAGGCTATTCACGGAGCCCCCCGCCGTGAATTGACAGGAAGCAGCCGCTCGCGCGAGCGGCTGCTTCCTGATTAATCAGCCTGCAGCTGGCGACGCAGTACTGCGTCGCTGGTCCTGCAGCTGCCACTTTGCCGACGCACGGTATAAGCGTGCGGTCGGCAAGTGGTTAAGTACAGATGGGGTTTTCCCTTTCGTTTACTGGTTCCCCATAATGGAACTACCTTGTCTGCATCTACTCCATCAGAGGGAAAACATCTTCTTGCAAAACTAGGGCTGGAACATCTTCCTTTTACATTGCCACGTAAGAACCTTAGAGCCCTTTCCCCCATCTGGACACCCTCTAAATTAAGAAGAATCAGAAACCTCCAATCCTCGGAAGAACCTGAATAAGGCTTGTATGTCTCTGGTGAACCTCTCTCTATTTTTTTGATCTTCATTTAGGGGACAAAGTACTTTATTAACCTCCTATGGAGTAGCGGTTTGCTCCTAGGCTCTCGCAAGTGCTTTAGTAGCTCCCCCTTTTGATCCCTTCCTTCGGTGGGTGATAAAGGTTTTTCCGAGTACACCAGCCCCTGTTTTGGAGCTGGCTCGGAAGAGAAGAATTGCTGTTTAATTGCTCATGATTAATATGTTATTCATGTTTGCTATGTTCTTTTTTTTCTTTTTTTGCTACATGTTTACGTTTATTTTATTTGAATTAGCTGGTTACCGGTTCTCCCCTGATGCCTGCAGAGTACTGGTGCTGTCCACCCTGGTCATACATATCCTTTTGGTTCAATCAGCTGAACAAACGAGGAATAGCCATATCCCTGGTCTGGTAAGCCTTTCTCAAAATTCTGTATTATGCTATCTAAGATTCTCATTTACTAATGGCACTACAAATTTTATCACATAATGTCCAGGGATTTAATTCCCCAACAAAACGCAAAAAAGCTTTTCTTCAATATAAATCACTTAAGGCTGATATAATCTTTTTACAAGAAACCCACTTTGCGAGAACTGACCCTTTAAAATATATGGATAAAGCCTTCTCCAAATGTTATCATACTTCTTATACCACTAAGACCAGAGGTGTTGCTATACTTATGCATAACAGAGTAGTTTTTGAACCTTCACATATTAACAAGGATCCAGAGAGTAGATTTATTATAGTTCAAGGACAACTGAGGGGAAACAACATTACGTTTTGTAATATTTATGCCCCCCACACTTCACAAGCTGAATTTTTCAAGACGGTGTATGATAAGCTGGAAAGCTACCATTCTACACATCTAATAGTAGCTGGTGATTTCAACTGTGTACATAACCCGGTAGCTGACAGAAGTAAACCGTCTGAGCATAGTAGAACCTTCCCCAGAACTCTGACAGGTCATCATAAATCTTTTCAACTCACGGATCTCTGGAGAGCATTTAACATGGGTGACAAGAGCTACACCTATTTTTCACATCCACACCAGGTTTACGCTTGTTTAGATTATATTTTTGTTTCGCCTATCCTGTTAGCTAATGCTACCCACTCAGATTCATTTAAGTGTATGGTCTGATCACCACATTGTATCAGGAAATCTCTCAGGATTTGGTGCCCCATTCTCTCCCCTATCCTGGAGATTGAACGACCTCCTTTTGCAAGATCAATCGATCTTAGATTCTATAAATGAAGCTTTGGAGGAATATTTTATACATAACAATGGAGAGGTCTCCGCTACAACATTATGGGCAGCACACAAAACGGTTATACGGGGTAAACTGATTGGTCTTGCAACAAGGAGGAAAAGGGACAGGTTGTCAAAAATGTTATTCCTCATAAAAGAACTTGATAAGTTATACAAACAACATGAATCTGGGGAGGGGACGGTTACAATTGCAATGATCCGTGAGAGGAGATTGGAGATAGATAAATTATTATCTGAAAAGGTAGAGAAGACTATGAAATTTGCTAAAGCTAAATTTCTATTATATAGTAATACATCTAGCACAATGTTTGCCCGTAAATTAACGCAATATTACAGACCCCCTCACGTATATCGATTACAAAATAAGAAAGGACGTTTGGAAGCTATTCCGGAAAAAGTTTTAACTATTTTTGAGGAATACTATTGCAAACTTTTTGCACCTCCCACATCCATTCCATCTACCCAAATTGACAATTGGCTAGAATCACTACCCATCCCTTCTCTATCACAAGATCAATTAGAAAGCTTGAACTCACCCTTCACGAACAAGGAAGTTTATGATGCAATTAACTCTTTAAAAGCACAGAAATCACCAGGCCCTGATGGCTTTACTAGCAGTTACCTTAAAATTTTTTCGCAAATATTGATTCCCTATATGGTAGACATGTATAATGAGGTCCTCTCAGGCCATAAATTCCCAGCAGATATGACTCAAGCCAATATGACAATATGACCCTCTTTGGATCATACTCTTCCTCAGAATTTCAGGCCAATTTCTTTAATAAACAACGATATCAAGGTGTTTTCAAAGATACTGGCAACTCGCCTCTCACGGATCATTCTCTCTCTGGTATCCTCACCACAATCGGGCTTCATGCCACAAAGACAAACAATTGATAATATCCGTCTGGCCTGCAATATCTTGCAAGATGCACACTTAAACAATAATAGACTTCTCATGTTGGAATTGGATCTTCAGAAAGCATTTGACTCAGTTACCTGGCCTTACCTTTACAAAGTTCTTGGGAAAATGGGTTTTTCAGGTAAATTTATTTCAGGGATAATGGCTCTATATAACACTCCCCTAACACGCATTAGAATCCCGGGATTATTTTCAGACCCAATTTCATTAGGAAGAGGCACTCGTCAAGGGTGTCCTCTCTCCCCTTTATTATTTTCCCTAGCCCTTGAACCCTTGTCCCTTGCAATCCAACAAAATCCTAACATTAAGGGATATGAGCTCAATGGTGTAGAATTTAAAGCTAGTTTTTACGCTGATGACTCCCTTTTATTCATAACACAGCCATTAACCTCTATGCTCACATTGCTACCCTTATTGGAAAAATTTGGACTATTATCTGGACTGCATGTGAACGTGGCAAAATCACAAGCCATGCCAATTAACCAGCCCCACCAGGTAGTAAAACTATATCAAGCCAATTTCAATTTTAAAATGGCAAGAAAAGAATATGTCCTACCTGGGAATTAAACTTCCAGCACTATTTACCGCTTTAATACCAACAAATTACACTCCCCTTCTCAATTCTATAACTAAAACTTTATTAGAATGGTCCAAATATAGGATATCCTGGACAGGTAAAATAACAGCGGTTAAAATGGTGATTTTGCCACGCATCTTCTATACATTTAGGGCAATCCCCTTAACTCCTGGGAAAAATCTTATCTCCCAGTTTCAGAAAGTCATTGATAAATTTGTTTGGGGTCAAAAACCGGCAAGGTTTAAACAAACTACATTATATAGGTCGTTAATATCTGGGGGTGCTGGGGTTCCTCACCTATTGACTTATCTGTTAGCTACAAGATTTTCCCAGATGTTATACTGGTTTCGTCCCAAATCTTAACATTCAGTGGATTCAATTCGAAACAGATTCAATACTTCCCTATAACATCCAAACTCTACCCTATGTGTCAAAGCATTATGTAAAGAAAATAAAATCTCTTAATCTTATTGTAGCTGATACACTATGTTTATGGCACAATAATCACGACAAATTTAACCTAAAATCCACTTTTGCTCCTAAATTGTCCTTTATAGGGCACCCAGAATTCCCTCCAGCATTTGCTGACGATTCGGCTTTCAGATGGTGGAAAGAGAATTCATATATTACCTCTAATAAATTTTGGATTCATGATAAATTTCTGCCATTTTCCTTGCTGCGTTTTATTAAAGATATTCCATGGGAGGAACATTTCAGATATTGTCAACTCAAACACTAAAAATTCCATACACGGAAGCCGTTATAATGCAACCTATTTTGAGAATTTGTACCTATCGGATCAACCTTTCTCAGGAATTATCTCCCTTTTTTTACGCACTTTATTGGAATTTATGCTGAATCTAAATCAAAAAACATGTTAGAATGGGAAGAGGAACTCCAGACTGCAATCGACATCCCCCAATGGAATAAAATATTCCAGCACCTCAAACAGGCCACTAAAACGGCGGCAGTAAGAGATACAGTGCTAAAGGTCATACTCAGATGGTATAGAACACCTGTAAAGTTACATAAATTTCTGCCTCAAGTACCTTCTTGTTGCTTCAGAAATTGTCAACAACAAGGCACCATGATACACATATTCTGGGAATGCCCGCCAATAGCAGTAACTTTCTGGTCTCAAGCTAAAGATTTGCTAGAAAAATTAATTTCCAAACCTATTACCTTAAAGAGACTCCGTAACAAAAATTACATCCTGTTTTTTATCATCCTACAAGTTCCAAAAGCTATTCTAATGTGTTCTGGCTTACTGCAGCACTTTCCACTATCACAGTCTCTGTAATAAATCAACTTATCTCTCTCTTGTCAGACTTGTCAGCCTGTGTCTGGAAGGCTGCCAAGTTCTTCAGTGTTGTGGTTCTGTGATGCATCTCCCCCCTGCTGGCCCCTCTATGCACACTGCCTGTGTATAATGATCTCTTGAGATACAAAAGGAAGGATGTATACAGCCTGCTTGTGTATGAATGTATTTTCTATGTGTGGACATACTGTACATCAACCTACTTCCTGTTTTGGTGGCCATTTTGTTTGTTTATAAACAAACTTTTTAAAACTGTTTTTAACCACTTTTAATGCGGCGAGGAGCGGCGAAATTGTGACAGAGGGTAATAGGAGATGTCCCCTAACGCACTGGTATGTTTACTTTTGTGCGATTTTAACAATACAGATTCTCTTCAACTCCCCTGCAAGCCCTGTTTTTGACCCCAAACAATGAGATTCCTAAAAAATGGAAAAGAGCATATTTTGCATTGTTAGGGGCGATGTTATGGGTAATAGCCCTCTCCTGGAAGAAAACTAACCTTCAGTTTGAATTGGCCTTGACCAGGGTGGACAGCATAATGCTTACTGACTATATCCTATGTACGATGCAGGACACGATTGAGAAATTCCATAGCTGTTGGGATGATTGGTCCCACGCTCGCACTGGTACCAACTTTTAAGCTAGTTGAATTTTTGTTTTTCATTATTTTTTTTCTTTCCTTAGTCCTAATGTGTTATAGCTTTGATAGGCCTTTGGTGCAAATTCTTTTCTTCACAAAATCTCATATAAATCTCTCTAAGTTATGATGTAATATATCTCAAACTTATTGAAAAAAACTGTATAAATTAACAGAAGTCTATTTTGTAAAAATTGAAGATCTGTTTTTCAAAACCTATGCCTTGAGAAATATGTTATACAAGATATGGCGTATTGGATTTTTACTGTATAGACCAAACATGTTTGTATTTTCTTAGCTTCTGGATACAACTGAGATTTTGTATGACATCTTTGAGCAATAAAACCAAAGTGAAAAAAAAAATGTATGATATAATGAATGGGTTGTGTAGTACAGATAATTACTAGAACATAAGAAGCAAAGAAAATATCATATTTTTATTATCAGTTGTATAGGTGGGGATTTTTTTGGAGGAGGGGGGGGGGGGGGGAACATTGCATTTAGAACATTGCATCATTGTCGAATATTTGCAGTTTACACACTACTCATAGAGTTGAGCCGAAATTTTCGAAATTTCGCGTTACTATAATTACGCATGCGAAATTTGCTATTACGGCGCGAAATTATGGTAGCGTAATTGCCATTAAAATCGTAATTGATAATACCGTAAGTTTAATTTTCAACGCGTAATTTCGCGTTTCGTTCATAACGTAATTTTGCGTACAACTATACCGTAATTTCGCATTAAACCATAACGTAATTTCGCATTTCTTCGTAATTTCGCGAATTTCGTAATTACTTGCTAGCTATAAAAAGAAATACATTTTAATTTTGAAAATGAAAGTAATTTCGTTTATAATAGTAATTACTAGACACAGGAAAGTGTCTGGGTATTGGAGATTGTCCAATCATATTACAGGCTGCTTTTGAGATACATCCTAAACAACCAATTGTAGTTTGACCCACCCTCCTAGTATATAATCTGGCAGCCATGTTAGTTTCACTTTGTGGGTTGTTGTTTCTGTAGGAGAAGGAGTGAGAGAGAGCACAATGCAGAACTCATATACACCATTTCTTTGCCTTTTCTAGCATTTTGCTTTATTTCAGTCATTGCTATAGACTACGCTTACAAACGTTTGCATGCAAAGCAAACGTAATTTCGCGATACCCACCGTAACGTGAAAACTATGCGAAAATTAACGCTTACAGTAATATGAACTATCGTGAAATTACGTTATGTAACTACGCTTACAAATGGTTGCATGCAAGGCAAACGTAATTTCGTGATTCCCACTGTAATGCGAAAGCTACGCGAAAATTACGCTTACGCGGAATTTCGCGAAATCCTCCTTCATTACGATTATGTACTTACGGCCATAATCTTACGTACACTAATAACGCGAAATTTCACAAAATCGTAATTAAGTCATTACGCTCACCTCTAACTACTCAGCATTCTAAATTATTTTACGGAGCAGGCCACTAACTATTGAACTGTCCTCTGGAGAGAAAAAGAAAATACAGTGACTGACAGTTGAGATAAGCTTCAGAAGACAGAGCTCAATGACTCTTTTACATAGATACTGTAACAACTGGAGTTTCTTAACTCTCCCTGGATTGGAAACAATATTAGACTTATGTCTCTGCGCCTAATGTTTTATTTCTTAGCTGTACTACACATACAAATCAATATATCTCAATTTTGTTTTGCTTCAGTGTCTCTTTAGTATACATGTTAATACACTGTCCTATAAAATAGGCAAACTACAGAGCAGTTGCAGGATACAAAATTAAGTCTGACTTCAGATTTCTGCATTCACTGTGTACATCTGGAGGAACATTCATTAAGGGCCTGTTTCCACTACACGCAGATTCTGCATGCAGAAAACTCCAATGAATGTCTATGGGCCTGTTTCCACTGAACGCAATTTTTCTGATGCAGATTTCCCATAGGCATTCATTGGAGTCAGTTTTCTGCATGCAGAATCTGCATGTAGTGGAAACAGGCCCTAAGACAGAATCTCTGTAATGGACGTACTTTTAAGCACGAACGTGCATTTTTTCAGTGTCTGTGTGAGGTTTTCCGGCGCATATATTTTTCTACTTTCTAACCACTACTTGCATTTTCCCCCCAAACAAAATTCCAGTATGCTGCACTTTTAAAAATGCAACAGTACAAAAATGCAATTGTACATGGCTAAAAGCAATACATTGTTTTCCAGTAAAGCAATGTGTTTTAAAAACCTATCAAATCACAAAAGAATAAAAAATCCAGTAAGATGGCATCCCCACCTGTGGCCTAGCTAGAGATCATGGGGCCCCCATAGCAAAACTTTCATGAGGCCCTCAGATGGAGGCACTCTTAAGCTATGCCACCTGCCCCTACCCTATGGGTATGAGTTCATTGGGCATTTTACATTCTCAGGCAATCAACACTGCACATAGTTCATGGGCACTGAGACAAAGTCAGAGGCAGGAGAAACACAAGACATTAATGGTGAATACATGGAGTACCATCTGGGCATCCTCTGCTCCAGGGCCCCATAGCAGCTGCTATGGCTATTGCTACGCCCACTGTTACTGCAGTTTAGCTGGCTTTTCTATTCTGTAGCAAAATCTTATTGGCTTAAAAAGATGACCTAACAGTCAAAATGATATGGAGGCTGCCATATTTATTTCCTTTGGTACAATGCTAGTTACATTCAAAATATACCATCAGTGGATACCAAGTGAAAAGTAGCAAAAAGTAGCTAAGAAAGCAACATAAAACCGTAAGCTTGTAATGACTGTTTTGAGTACATTGTTTCTCGCTGGGGCTGAAAGGGTATTTCAGTAATAAGGTGCAAAAACATCTCCCTGTGAGAAAAGATCATGGGAACGGTCAACCTTACTTGTGGAATAGCTTAGGAAAAGTGCTGGACCCAAACTCTGAAGGATCCAGAAGTATAGCAAAGCCAGCAGAGCCATCCCAGAAGTTCTAGTACAGGAAGAGTTGACAGGCAAGTCAGGTGACAGGGTGTACTTACTGTAGCAGAAGCAGAGATTGACAACTGGCCTTCAAAACTGGTAACATTATTCCGGCCTATGAACTTGACTAACATTCCCTGAGCTGCCTGCATCTACCTCATGAGCCGTCTGAATGCAGCCTATGGCCACAAAATACTAATAAGTCCAGGGGGTGCTTGAAAAGAGCACCTCCCATCACATGGATCCAGTCCAAAAGTGTGGCTTCTTCTTTTAAAACGTAACAAGATTTAGTGGTGCGGTTCATGATGGAAGACACACCGGATCCTTATGTACTGTGAACAAATGTTTCCTTCAAACCAGTCTAAGCTAGAAAAGCAAGATAATTTCCACCACAGTGGGTGCATTGGATAATGGTTCTTTTAAAGGACAACTGAAATTAGAAGAATATGGAGGTTGCCATATTTATTTCCTTTTAAACAATACCAGTTGCCTGGCAGCCCTGCTGATCTATTTGGCTGCAGTAGTGGCTGAATCACACCAGAAACAAGCATACAGCTGATCTTGTCAGATATGACAATGTCAGAAACACATGATCTGCATATGCTTGTTCAGAGTCTATGGCTGAAAGTATTAGAGGCAAAGGATCAGCAGGGCAGCCAGGCAACTGGTATTGTTTAAAAGGAAATACTTATGGCAGCATCCATATCCTCCTTCCTTCAGTTGTCATGTCTCATGGCTTCCAAAGTAAACTGTGTCTCCATTTCAGGTGTGGCAGATACATGCGTTCCCACGATAGGTCAATTTTAGGAAGCTGCTGATGTTTTCTGAAAGTAAGTGTCACTTCAGGAACCTAAGAGTTATACTAAGTTATGAACAAACAAAATAGTAACTTTTTCCTGCCACCGACAGTTAATAATGTCTCCTCTATGCTCCGCTGCCTCATTCCCGAAAACTAACAAAGGCGTCTTAGCTGAAACATTTTTTCTTCAAATTGATAAATCAATATTTCTGACTATTCCAAAAAGTCTTCTGTCATCACTTCTTAGAATATTGCCTATCCAAGGGTGATAGTGCCAACTGGGTTTATATAAAGGTTTCCATCTACTTTTTTTTTTTTTTTCCATAAAAGGATTTCGTCAGCAGCTCTGTTAACTGATAGAGCCAGAAAGTTAATACATTTTGTACTATATAGACAAGGAAACATTATGTTCCCATTATGATTATTGAGGTATATGCTAAAAATCAAAATGATTCACCCCATCTTGAGCTCACAGACCTGGATCCACCAACAGTTGGTCTTCCAAAGGTTTTATTAAAGGGAACCTAAACTGAGAAGTATATGTATTTTTCCTTTTAAAATAATACCAGTTGCCTGACTCTCCTGCTGATCCGCTAATACATTCAGCCACAGCCCCTCAACAAGCATGCAGATCAGGTGACTGAAGTCAGGCTGGATTAGCTGCATGCTTGTTTCAGGTGTGTGATTCAGCCATTACTGCATCCAAAGGTCAGCAGGACTGCCAGGCAACTGGCATTGTTTAAAGATTAACTGTTAGAAATGAAAAACAAAATCAATTCTCTATTTCTATCTGTTGATCATATAAAAGGAATGCTAAAAAGGCAATGCATACCTTTAAAAATCAATCTTACTTTGTTATTGCAGAGATTAATCCTCAGCTCCTTAGTACGCAGCCAGTAATCAGCCGCAAAAGAGAAGTTGCAGTGCAGGCTGGGGCGGGGGATTTCTGCACAGACATAGCTAGTTCAGCCTGATTGGCTGCAGCCTGTGCCACTCTCACTCCTTTTCCTCTCATTGGCTGCCTCCCATGACTGTCCGTGTCTGCCCCCTCCCCACACTCCAGCCCGACAGGCGTCTCCGCTGAATCATGTGGGCAGTGGCTGCCACCACCGCATCGCATCCATTGGGACCACGTCCCTGCTACCATTTCCTTAGGGATTCCCTGCATTTACAATCAATGCTTGCTATTGGTGTGGGGAGGAGGGGGGAGTAAGGAGTAAGGGAGGAAAGGACCTCACCATTGGCTTCAGCTGGAGGGAGTAAAGATGGCCCCTGCCAGCAAACAGAATTCTCTCCATTTACCTTTTTTTATTTTATAAAATTCACTGAAATCAACACTTGGACTGTGCAACACACATTATGTAAGTAGAGCAAGTATTTATCTACTTATATATGTCGTATTTTTATCTGGCATAGTATGGCTGACAGCTCCTCTTTAAAAAGGAAATATCCATATCCCTCTCAGTTAACCACCCTGGCGTTCTATTAAGATCGCCAGGGTGGCTGCGGGAGGGTTTTTTTTAAATAAAAAAAAAACTATTTCATGCAGCCAACTGAAAGTTGGCTGCATGAAAGCCCACTAGATGGCGCTCCGGAGGCGTTCTTCTGATCGCCTCCGGCAGCCAAAAGTAACACGGAAGGCCACAATGAGTGGCCTTCCGTGTTTTGCTTACTTCGTCGCCATGGCGACGAGCGGAGTGACGTCATGGACGTCAGCCGACGTCCTGACGTCAGCCGCCTCCGATCCAGCCCTTAGCGCTGGCCGGAACTATTTGTTCCGGCTGCGCAGGGCTCAGGCGGCTGGGGGAACCCTCTTTCGCCGCTGCTCGCGGCGGATCGCCGCAGAGCGGCGGCGATCAGGCAGCACACGCGGCTGGCAAAGTGCCGGCTGCGTGTGCTGCTTTTTATTTCATGAAAATCGGCCCAGCAGGGCCTGAGCGGCAGCCTCCGGCGGTGATGGACGAGCTGAGCTCGTCCATACCGCCCGGCTGGTTAAGGTTCCCTTTAAAGTATATGTTTGTAAACAGAAGACAAAAAAAATTGCAATTCTGGTAAATGAAAATAGAAAAAAAAAAATCTCATTCAGCTTTATTTATGTTTGCCTCTCTATATAAAAATCGGTTAGATTCCTTTACCTAATATGCATTCCAGTCATTTACTCTAGTCCCCTCTTTTCCTTCTCTCTTTCAGCTTTTTCCTCTTTTCTGAAACTCCCTCTTGCTCTATTTAGTTCTCACCTAGCCTCGCTTAATGTAAAAATTAACCTAAAGTGAAATAAATGTGGCCAGTTTAACTTACCTGGGGCTTCTCCCTTTAGTCATCGGACCCCTCGCCATCGTCGCGTTCTATTCAGCCACTGTGCTCTTACCAAAGCTGGCCAACGAGGCCAGTCGCAGGCTACTGCATATATGTGGCCCCAATTGTACACCTAGATTATGCTCCTGTAGCCAGGAGCATCCAGTGTACGTGCAGCAGTCCAGGGAAGCGTGATCCAGGGGCACATGGCCTGGTGCTGCGCACGCTGCTTTAGGAAGGGCACATATGCTGAATGGAAGAGAGTGGAAAGATGGCGATGGACCAGGAGGACTAAACAAACAAACAAACAAAAAACAAAAAAGAGAGAAAGAAAGTCAGATACTTCCCTATGGAAAGGGAATGCTCTGGATGCTATTGAGCCTTCATTGTGCCCTCTTGGTCTCCTCATTCCAGTGCTGTCCCCAAGTGAAGTTATGCCACCTCTGGTAGCCCTCAGAAGGCTTCAGGAGCCCTAGTGCTCCCAAAGACGAGCGGCTCCTTACTGCACACACTCATACATGCGCAGTACGGAACTGGCCGTCTTTGGGAGCACTTGGGGACGCGAGTATACCCGAAGCCTTCTGGAGGGTCCCCTAATGCCTAGGTTTTCAACGTGTGGTATGCATACCCCAGTGTGCACCTCTGATGGTTTCAGGGGGTACTCGAGTTTGATATACTTAACCAAGAATGACAAATGTAGAGTTTTAGGAAATGATAAATCTTATTTAAACACCAAATTAGTGTTTTAGCTAATTAAAAGCAATGGTAAATGCTTGTAAATTGTTTAGAACCAATTATGTACTATAGTTATATATATATATATATATATATATATATATATATATATATATATATATATATATATATATATATATATATATATATATATATATATATATATATATATATATATATATATATATATATATATAGTCAAGGGGTACTTGTGATAATGTTTACTATTCTAGGAGGGAGACTTGGTGAGTACAGGGTTTTAAAAGGGGTACATACCAATAAAATGTTGGGAAACACTGGCCTAATGCATATGTGGAATGGGAATGATAGCCATTGATCCAGGGGGGACAAGAAGGCTAAGATAATCCAGATCCTTCCCTCTCCATAGATAAGCATCAGATTTGTTTTTTGTTCACTTCAGATTTACTTTAAGGCTACTTGCACACCAAGCCGTTGCATTAGGTGCTACGTTAAGGTCGCATAACGTGCACCTAACGCAAGGCCTGGTGCTCTTCGATGTGGACGTCAAAGTGAGCCGCGTTGTGCAGCTCACTCTGGCGTCCGTGATGCGTACTCTTGGACGCATGCGGCATCACGTGGTCCCACTGGCCAATCGCCGCACAGAGCAGCCGCACCAGGAAGTAAACACTGCACGTCACAACGTGCAGTGAATATTAATTAGCCATGTGCCCGGCTGCTCTCCGCTCCTCCTCAACATGACTGAGCATGTGCAAACAGTCTAACGCGGCTTAAGCCGCTGTAACGCCGTAGCATGCTGCACTTTCGGAAGAACGTGCAGCGTTACATGTAACGAAATGTGGGCAGTGTGAACAGCCCACTTGTGTTACATTGCTGTGCGTTGGGGGAGCGTTACAGGCTGCACTAACATGCGCCTGTAACGTCTTAGTGTGTAAGCAGCCTAAAGCAGCAGGGCCAGCCATACTATGCCAGGAAAAAAACCCCACATATATAAGTAGATAACTACTTGTTCTTGTTCTTACAGAACACATGTATTGTACTGTCCACGTTTTTTTTCAGTGAATTTTATATAGTAAATAAAGAAAATTCTGTTCCTGGCACTTGCCATTTTTGTTCTGACTGAAGTTAATACTGATGTAATTTCCTCCCTTAGGGCTCTTGCACACTACATGCGATTCCGATTTGCTATTTTGATGCGATTTTACATGCAGTTTCGATCTGCCATTTTTTTTTCTTATTATTTTGATAGCATCCAGTGAAAATCGGATTCGCAAATTGGAAACGCAACTTGGAGTCACAAATCTGATTTGCAGTGTGCAGGGGGCCTTACACTTTTTTTTTCTCCTGGAATCTGCTCTAGCTAGCTTGCTTTGTAAACATGTAAGCACAGCAAGATCAGATTTCTGCCTCATGTCACATTGAACTGCCCTCAGCCAATCAGTGAGGAGCAGGAATGTGGGAGGGGTGATGACAAGCTTCCTTCTTGTCGGCAATGTACCAAATAGAGCCAGGCTGACAGATGAGATTTATTACAACAGAAACATTTCTGATTAGATTGCAGTGCTGCAATGCATGGCGAGGTTCCAGGCTGCATAATGAACACAGAGCAGTGGGTAATTGGAATGTGATTTTGTGGCTGACAGGACCTCTTTAATATTGGTATTCATGTAAATTATTTCATTTTCTCCCACATCAAGACAATGATATGGAAATTAGGACTAGGCTTTATTTTAGGTGATTTCATATTTAAAGCTTTATTATTAAAACGTGCCTGCTTTCTGTTATGTCATAAAGGTAGCTGCCTTAACTCATCAAGCATTTCTGAAGGTTTATGAGGTTAGAATTAAATCAGGTCTTCCCAGCATACATGAAATATTGTTCCAGCTCAATAGACCTTTCCTGGATGTGAGAAGCCGGCATTCAGCTGAAGCACACTGTGTTCCGCAGATAAACCAAGATGCACAATAGATTTGTCACTTGTGAAGATAATCTTTTTCTGTAGCAATATACCGCATTCTGTACGCTGTGTTACTTCACATACTACTGCTATAATTGCATTAACACAAAGTGAAATTCCATCACTGTTAAAAGTTTACAATGATATGCCTCAGCAGAACACAAGAAACTTCGCTGTTCTTAAAACATTTTTACATTTCCAAGTGCAACCCTTAAGGTAGCCATACACTGGTCGATTTGCCATTAGATCGACCAGCTGACAGATCCCTATCTGATCGAATCTGATCAGAGAGGGATCGTATGGCTGCCTTTACTGCAAACAGATTGTGAATCGATTTCAACCTGAAGCCGATCACAATCTGTTGAGCTGCTCCTGCCGCCTGCTCCCCCCCCCCCCCCCCCGTATACATTACCTGAAGCTGGCTCCCGGGCATCTTCTCCGCGCTGCACCGCACCGCTCTGTTCTTGCTCCATCCCAGCGCTTCCTGTGTCACTCCGTGACCAGGAAGTTCAAATAGAGCGCCCTCTATTTGAACTTCCTGGTCACTGCAGTGACACAGGAAGCGCCGGGATGGAGCAAGAACAGAGCGGTGCAGCGCGGAGAAGATGCCCGGGAGCCAGCTTCAGGTAATGTATACCTGATCGGATCGGCCGCCGCTAGCGACGCGCACCCTACCCGCGGGCGATCGAGGGTAATTTCCCGCACGCCGCGATCGACGGACCGATCCGATTTCGGGAGGAAATCGGATCGGCGGGTGCGTTTAGCGCGAACGATTGGCAGCAGATTCGATCCCAGGGTCGAATCTGCTGTCGAAGCGCCCGCGAATCGGGCCAGTGTATGGCCAGCTTTAAAGGGCCTGTACAATTGAATAGGAATATTTTTTTTTTAATTAAAAAAAAAGATAAAAGATGCCCATTAAAGTTAAACTGAAGTAAAAAAATTGTCCCAATTTGGGTACTTACCTTGGGAGGAAGCTAACCCTTTCACCCCCCTCTTCGCTGTTCCAGCGCTGAGACCCCCGCAGGTCTGTTGACAAGGGCTCGTCAACAGAGCTCACCTGTGTGCTAGCTTGGAGTGGAATGGGCTTGGCTTTTTCTCTCTGAGCTAGAGTGCTAGTTCCGTGCTGCTATGCAAGCCATCTGCACCTGTGCAATGCGGCGAGCTCTGTACACACACACACACACACACAGTGACACACACACACACACACAGTGACACACACACACACAGTGACACACACACACACAGTGACACACACACACACACACAGTGACACACACACACAGTGACACACACACACAGTGACACACACACAGTGACACACACACACAGTGACACACACCCAGTGACACACACCCAGTGACACACACACACACACAGTGACACACACACAGTGACACCCACACAGTGACACACACACAGTGACACACACACAGTGACACACACACAGTGACACACACACAGTGACACACACACACACACACACACACACACACACACACAGTGACACACACACACAGTGACACACACACACAGTGACACACACACACAGTGACACACACACACAGTGACACACACACACAGTGACACACACACACAGTGACACACACACACAGTGACACACACACACAGTGACACACACACACACACACACACACACACACACACACACACACAGTGACACACACACAGTGACACACACACACACACAGTGACACACACACACAGTGACACACACACACAGTGACACACACACACACAGTGACACACACACACACACACAGTGACACAGTGACACACACACAGTGACACACACACAGTGACACACACACACACAGTGACACACACACACACAGTGACACACACAGTGACACACACACACAGTGACACACACGCAGTGACACACACACACACACACACACACAGTGACACACACACACACACACAGTGACACACACACACAGTGACACACACACACAGTGACACACACACACACACACACACACACACAGTGACACACACACACAGTGACACACACACACACACAGTGACACACACACACACACACACAGTGACACACACACACACACACACACACACACACACACACACACACACACACACACACAGACACAGTGACACACACACACAGACACAGTGACACACACACACAGTGACACACACACACACACACACACAGTGACACACACACACACACACACACAGTGACACACACACACACACACACACACACAGTGACACACACACACACACACAGTGACACACACACACACAGTGACACACACACACACACACACAGTGACACACACACACACAGTGACACACACAGTGACACACACACACAGTGACACACACACACAGTGACACACACACACACACACAGTGACACACACACACAGTGACACACACACACACAGTGACACACACACACACAGTGACACACACAGTGACACACACAGTGACACACACAGTGACACACACACACACACACACACACACACACACACACACAGTGACACACACACACACAGTGACACACACACACACAGTGACACACACACACACAGTGACACACACACACACAGTGACACACACACACACAGTGACACACACACACACAGTGACACACACAGTGACACACACACACACAGTGACACACACACACACAGTGACACACACACAGTGACACACACCACACTCACACACACCACACTCACACACACCACACACACACACACAGTGACACACACACACACACACACAGTGACACACACACACACACACACACAGTGACACACACAGTGACACACACACACACACACACAGTGACACACACACACACACACACAGTGACACACACACACACACACACAGTGACACACACACACACACAGTGACACACACACACACACACACACAGTGACACACACCCAGTGACACACACCCAGTGACACACACACACACAGTGACACACACACAGTGACACCCACACAGTGACACCCACACAGTGACACACACACAGTGACACACACACACACAGTGACACACATACAGTGACACACACACAGTGACACACACACAGTGACACACACACAGTGACACACACACAGTGACACACACACAGTGACACACACAGTGACACCCACACAGTGACACCCACACAGTGACACCCACACAGTGACACCCACACAGTGACACCCACACAGTGACACCCACACAGTGACACCCACACAGTGACACCCACACAGTGACACACACACAGTGACACACACACAGTGACACACACACAGTGACACACACACAGTGACACACACACACAGTGACACACACACAGTGACACACACACACAGTGACACACACACACACACAGTGACACACACACAGTGACACACACACAGTGACACACACACAGTGGCACACACACAGTGACACACAGTGACACACACACAGTGACACACACACAGTGACACACACAGTGACACACACACAGTGACACACACAGTGACACACACACAGTGACACACACACAGTGACACCCACACAGTGACACACACACAGTGACACACACACAGTGACACACACACAGTGACACACACACACAGTGACACACACACACACAGTGACACACACACACACACAGTGACACACACACAGTGACACACACACAGTGACACACACACAGTGACACACACACAGTGACACACACACAGTGACCCACACACACACACACACAGTGACACACACAGTGACACACACACAGTGACACACACACAGTGACACACACACAGTGACACACACACAGTGACACACACACAGTGACACACACACAGTGACACACACACAGTGACACACACACAGTGACACACACACACACACACACACACACACCACACACACCTGGTAATTAAACCCGACGGAAAACGCCGGCTCGCGGGTGCGTTGGATGAAAAATTGCGCCTGGGTGCGTCGGAACCGCAACGCATTGAAACACAGCGTCGGGTGTGAAAGGTAAAATGAAAGTCTATAGACTTTCATTTTACTTTGGTTAACTCAAACGTTAGCCGTTTGTGTTAACGCACAAAATCTGCCCTAATGTGAAAGAGCCCTAAGCAATCAAAACTTGACATATGTTAGTTGTTTTTTTTTTGTTTATTATTTGATATGTTTAATTAAAATATTTTTTTTTACATATATTTAAACCAAAGTAGATGATAATTTATAAAAATGGCAGATCTCCCAGACTTTCAAAGAGGCCAAATTGTTGGTGCTCGTATGGCAGGCTCTACTGTAAGGCCACATACACACATCAGACCATAGTCTTTGGAAAATGAAAGATCACAGACCAATTTTACCCCCTTCCATGTAGTATGAGAGCCATACTCTACACAGTCTTTTCTATGGAGCTGAACTCCCCATCAGAAAAAAATCTTTGCAAGATGCTGCACACACAGATGCTGTACAGACACAAAAGATCAGTATCTGCAAAAGATCTGTTCCTGCCAAAGATCCGTTCCTGCAAATTGCATTCATAATCTATGAGATCTGCAGATCATCATACACACCTTGTTTAACTGACATTCATCTGCAGATTAGACAATCATCTGCAGATCTGAAAATCCATCCTGGTGGATCTGATCTGCAGATGAATGTCTGTTAAACAAGATGTGTATGATGATCTGCTGATATCATAGACTATGAATGCATTTTGCAGGAACGGATCTTTGGCAGGAACAGATCTTTTGCAGATACTGATCTTTTGAATGTCTACAGCATCTTTGTGTGCAGCATCTTGCAAAGATTTCTCTCTGATGGGGAGTTCAGCTCCATAGAATAGACTGTGTAGGTATGGCTCTCATACTACATGGAAGGGGGTAAAATTGGTCTGTGATCTTTCATTTTCAAAAGACTATGGTCTGATGTGTGTATGTGGCTGTGTGTATGTGGCCTAACAGAAACTGCCCGAATGCTTGGCATTTCAAGAGGTACTGTCTCAAAAGTAATGACTGCTTTTGAAAGAGAAGGAAAACGTCCGCAGCAAAGCACAGTTGTGGCCAAAACTCGAAGTTTCCTGAGAGAGACCGTCAGACTCTAAAACGAATTGTTAGAAAAGCTTGCAAGACCTCAGCTCCCAAAATCACTGCAGAGCTGAATGAACACCTACAGAACCCAGTTTCCACAAAAACTGTTTTGTCGGGAGTTGTACAAATCTGGATTCCACGGAAGAACTGCAATAGAGAACCTCTGCTCTCAAAGACAAAATGTTTCAAAGCATTCAGGGCCCATTTCCACTATCGCGAATTTGCATGCGTTTTTCGTTTCGTTTTTTGACTGTACGTTTGGAGACAGCCGAAAGAAGCATTTCATCCAGAGTGCCTTCTCCCAACCGTAAAACATGGCGGGGGTTCTGTGATGATCTGGGGTGCTATTTCTTGGAATTCCCCGGGGCCAATGATTTCCCTTCATGGAAGAATTAACAGCCGAGACTATTTAGGAATTTTGGGCGACCAAGTTCATCCTATGGTTCAAGAATTGTTTCTGGAGGGGAATGCCATCTTTCAAGATAATGCCCCAATTAGAGATGTCGCGAACCTCCGATTTTAGGTTCGCGAACCTCGGCGAAAGGTTCGGTTCGCGAAAAAGTTCGCGAACCGCAATAGACTTCAATGGGGAGGCGAACTTTGAAAATTTAAAAAAATTCTACTGGCTGGAAAAATGATAGAAAACATGTTTCAAGAGCTTTAATACCTGGAGGCACACCTGATTGAGTGAAATACACATCACTGCTGGAGGACCCGCCCTCCCTCCCTCCTCCAAGCAAGGTCCTTATACCATTTGACTCAGTTGTCTGCCTACACTAATTAGTTATGGGACAGCTGCTACACACTCTGCTAGGGAGATTTTAATTAGCCTCTTGTGGGTCCCCTCCTCCCTTCTCCCTCCCTCTACCTGGCTATCTGGGGTTCTCTTTGGACAACTGTTGAACACAAAAGACAAGGCCATGTCTGGCTACATATCCGTAAGCAGTGGCGGCATGGTGTAATGGTTAAGGGCTCTGCCTCTGACACAGTAGACCAGAGTTTAACTCTCAGCTCTGTCTGTTCAGTAAGCCAGCACCTATTCAGTAGGATACCTTAGGCAAGTCTTCCTAACACTGCTACTGCCTATAGAGCATGCCCTAGTGGCTGCAGCTCTGGTGCTTTGAGTCCGCCAGGAGAAAAGTGTGATATAAATGTTATTTGTCTTGTCTACTTTTTCTCTTGTATTGAGCATAAATGGTAAATTTTAGGCCAGCTTCAGTTACTACAGTTGTGATACAGTGGTAAGAGTGCTTGCCCACCAGAGTGAGACCCAGGTTCAAATCCCAGCCAATGTGAGTTGGCTTTTATGCTACAAATCCTTAAAGGGAACCTGAACGGAGAAGGATATGGATTTTTCCTTTTAATACCAGTTGCCTGAATCGCCTGCTGATCCTGTGTCTCTAATACTTTTAGCCACAGCGCCTGAACAAGCATGCAGATCAGGTGCTCTGACTGAAGTCAGACTGGATTAGCTGCATGCTTGTTTCAGGGTGTCATTCAGCCACTATTACAGTCACAAAGATCAGCTGGACTGCCAGGCAACTGGTATTGTTTACAGGAAACATCCATATCACTCTCAGTTAAGGTTCCCTTTAAGCAACCTAATGTTTCTATTGCATTGAGCATAAATGGTAAATTTTAGGCCAGCTTCAGTTACTACTGTAGTGGTACAGTGGTTAGGGTGACTTGCCCACCACACAGTGAGATCTGGGTTTGATTCCCAGCCATGGTATGATGTAAACTGGTTTTTGAAATAGTATAATTCCCTGGCAGATGAGATCCTCCTCCCTCCGGTAGGAGGGAGGAGGAAATAGGTAGAAGGGTAGGAGGGTGGTGGGGACCCACAAGAGGCTAATTAAAATCTCCCTAGCAGAGTGTGTAGCAGCTGTCCCATAACTAATTAGTGTAGGCAGACAACTGAGTCAAATGGTATAAGGACCTTGCTTGGAGGAGGGAGGGAGGGCCTCTAGTAGTGAGAGCAGTGTGTTTGGCAATAATGTGTCTGCTGACAGTGATATGGAGGGTCAAAGTTTTGCTCAATAGAGCATTATGGGGCGAATCGAACTTCCGCAAAAGTTCGCCTGATGCAGGCGAACACGAACCCCCAAAGTTCGCCTGGAACCGTTCGCAGGCGAACCGTTCGCGACATCTCTAGCCCCAATCCATACAGCTAAAATTGTTAAAGAATAGCACGAGGAACATTCTAATGAAGTTGAGCATCTCATCTGACCACCACAATCCCCAGACCTCAACATTGAGCATTTATGGTCGTTATTAGAGATTCAAGTAAGAAGTCGATTTTCGCCGCCATCGTCTCTAAAACAACCGGAGGGTTTTTTAACTGGAGAATGGGCTAAAATTCCTTTGGAAACAATTCACAATGTGTATTGTATGAATCAATACCTCAGAGAATTGAGGCTGTAATTGCCGCAAAAGGTAGACGGTAGACCTACACCATATTAAAATATATCTTGTTGATTTTTAAGGCGTTTTCATTATTTTGTCCAACCCCTGTAGTGCGTGTGTGTGCGTGTGCGTGCGTGCGTGTTTGTGCGCACCCAGCCCGTTTAGAAATGGGCTGTAGGTCTACGGCCGCCACCACCCGACGTAGGCGCGCGCCCGCCCAGCTCCCTGGTCACAGCTGTCAGTTACTGCGCGCACTGGCGCAGTAACAAAAATCCTGGGACACAGGGACAAAACTGCTGGACGCAGCGACAGTTAGCTTTTATTAGGTAGGATTTTAGCCCATCACACTGTTAGGTGCTGTGGATATAGATAATGGCAATTGGCACATGATTACTTGCAGGCCGATTGTGGAGCAAACAAATTACATGTCGCATATCAATCATTTCTTGACCTCTATCCTATTTTTTAACTTCTCACTTTGCAATGCATCGATTTAATTTTTCCCCCTTTTTGTTAAAGTTCTTCTTTAAGAAATACTGCCTGAAGATTTTTATAACATTGATTTATGATCAAATTAAATTAGTTCCTGCTCTATGCTGCTATTGCACAATTTGCTAAATTAACAGCTGCCAGTTGCAAACCTCTGTGGGAGTCTTTCACACATTAAACTGTTCACTGAACAAGTCCTGAATCTTTATTATTGTCTAATTGTGGCAGTGCAAAAACATTCTCTTGCATAAAAGGCTTCTGCAAAGACGGAAGAAAGAGGATCCTTCTCCAGTTATTGCAAGTGGCTTGTCAGCATTTCAGTACCAGGATAGTTCCTAAATATTTCAACTGTCCACAGATTTCACTGAAAGATAAATGCAGTTCAGTTGAATAGAGTGGCAAACTATAAAGCATTGTATAGTAAAAAACAAACAAAAAAACAACAGCATTTCAAATGAAAATATGGCATCTACTTTCCTTATGCTCTCAATAGCACTTATGCAAATAGTAACTTTAATCCATAGACAGAACCCCTAGATACGAGATTATAAGGACTAGCTTTCTTTGGCTGCAGTATCATATGAATATGCTGCTGAATACAACTTCCAGGAGCAGGTGGGTGGACAGAAGCACGGCCCAGCGAGAGAGATGATCTCACAAGCCATACTATTCTTTTCAGGTAGGCAAATTCTTGGTGACTCAGTTTACATCCAGTCTTAGCACCCTCTAATTGTGGTGTTATCTTACAGAGGGGAGGCTGATTTTGATTGGCCCACATTATTCAATAAGATTGAGAAATGTAAGCAATTTAGGAGACAAAGAAAATGGTAACCAGGGATGAGCTAAACTTAAACAAACAAACTTAACAAACAAACAAAAAAAATAGCGGATCTCGTCCCCCAGGAGAGAACTGGCAGCCAGTGTCCGCAGCAAGGGGCGCTGTAAAACGTAGCCCCATTCAAGCGTGGACTTCTCTCACCAGGCTCTCTCCTCTTCCTTTCTCCATAACCATAACAGTAGGACGTGGCGAGATAAGGAGAGCATGGGACGAGGAGAAGAGCCAGGCAAAAGAAGAGCCCAGCGAGAGGAGTCCGCGATGGAATGGGGCTATGTAAGTTGCTTAGAGTCTAACCTACACTGAGGGCACCACCTGTACCCGTCTATCTATACTGGGGCACCTATAGCATGCTACCTATACTTTGGCACCCGGCTAATGTATACTGGGGCACTATCTGTACCTGGCTAGTTATACTGGGGCACCTATATCTCGCTACCTATACTGGGGCACCACCTGTACCTTGCAACCTATAATGGGGCACCTATAACTCACTACCTATACTGTGGCACCTGTACTTGGCTACCTATACTGGGGTACCTATAGCTCGCTACCGATACTGGGGGCAACTGCACCTGGCTAACCTATACTGAGGGCACCTATGCCTGGATACCTATACTGGGAGCATCTTTGCTTGGATACCTATACTGGGCATACCTATGGCTTGCTACCTATACTGGGTAGCAAGGCATAGGTGCTACTACTATACCTGGCTAGTACAGGGGGACTAGAGCTGACACAGAGGGGACAAGAGTTGACACAGGGGGACAAAAAGCTACAGGGGAAAAAGAGGGGAAGTAAAGAGGCACAGGGAAAATAGAGGTGACGCAGAAGGGATTTAAAGAGGCACAGGGAGAACAGAGATGAGATGGGGGACATGAGGTGACACGGAGGGGGAAAAAAAAGAGTCACAAACTGAGGTGACACAGAGGGAACAAACAAGACACAGGGAAAGCAGAGAGGGACAAAAGAGAACATATTCAGGTTAAGAATGTACACAGTCTATCTCATTTGTTAACTGAACACTACCTGTATTTTGCTAGTATTTGGCTCCACCCACATCATGGCATGGCAAGCAACACCCACTTTTTCACAGCGCCGATAACCACTGCTTTATGCAAAGCTGAACTAGCTTGTTATGTTAGACAGTCAACTCACCTATGTCGCCCCCTCTGCTCTGCACGTTGCTCTCCTTCCTTCAGACACTCCTGCCTTCATAGCCAGAAGTACAGAGGATGGAGAGTAGTATGCAGCGTAGTTAACTCTTCCTGGCACGGTCTGCAGCCACTAACAAGCCAGTTCAGTTTTGCGGAAGGTGAAACTCAGCTTCATTCACCCATTGCTCATCCCTAAATGATAACCAAGGCGTCATCACTGTTTATTCCATGCTCCGATTTTCAAACTTACTTTTCAGTGCCAGCATTAAGGCTGCAGTTATATACGCACCAAAAACCTGAAGTGAGACATCTCAGTTTATCACACATTCAGTCATGTGGGAATCATGAATTCTACAGTTGTCTTCAAGATTCCATTAGTGATGTGCAATGCAGTTAGTTTGCATATTGCACAACAGCTGCTCTCTCCCGATTGTAGCTGTATCCCAAGAGATCAGGGATGCTTGTGCCTTGTCTGGTACATTGAGAGAAAGAGAGAGATATTTTGAGCACATTTAAAAGGGAGCTTTAAGCAAAAAAAAAAAAAAAAAAAAAATAGCAAATGCTTACTTAAAGTGGATCCAAACCAAACTTTTTTTTTTTTTTTTTAATTCAAAATATTTAGTTGCACCATTCTGACATATACAAAGATAAATAAACCCTCTTTAAAGCCTATGAGCATTTTCAGTGCATAGTGCATGCTTTTCACCCTTCTCTTTTCATAACTAGGGTTATACAGGTGGCAGCCATTAGCAATTCCTCCTTTGCCAGACACCTCCTACTCCACCAGTCTGCTGGATTCTGTCCCGGCAATATAAAAAGGAAGGGAGAGGTTCCTCCAATAAATGATAATATTTTATATTTGTCATCATGCAGCTGAAAAAAGGCTGCTGCTGCTATTTGTTATTATTATAATTTAGAAAACAGATTTTATTTCTGAAATCTTGTATTTTTAATTTGGGTCCACTTTAAGGAGGAGGAAGGCTCTGGGTCCTATAGAGCCTTCCCGTTTCCTCTCCTGGTCCCGCATTCCCCCGCTAGCAGTCTCTGAGAAATCAGTCGGAGATGGCTCTCTTCCACTTTGGGTGGATTTTGGAAGTCTTCGTGAGCACTCAGGCTCCTGAAATGAGCCTGTACTGCGCACGCATGAGCGCCCTCTCTCACACACTCTCGCATGCGCAGTAAAGAGCTGCCGATCTTCGGGAGCACTTGGGCCCTTGAAATTCGCCTATCTGTTCTGCGCACGCGTGAGCGCCCTCTCACACACTCCTGCATGCGCAGTACAGAGCTGCCGGTCTTCGTGAGCACTTGGGCTCCTGAAATGAGCCTGTTCTGCGCACGCGTGAGCATCCTCTCTCACACTCCCGCATGCGCAGTACAGAGCTGCCAGTCTTCATGAGCACTTAGGCTCCTGAAATGAGCCTGTTCTGCGCACGCGTGAGCGCCCTCTCACACTCTCCCGCATGTGCAGTACAGAGCTGCCGATCTTCGGGAGGACTTGGGCTCCGTAACTCTTTCGAAGGCTCCCTCGGTGGGAGATTTCAACAGAGAAGCTTGCAGGGGAACCAGGGGACCGTGAGGCTTTATAGGACCCAGAGCCTCTCTCTACTTAGGCATCTGCTTTTTTTCCCCCACTAATGCTTCAGATTTTCATTAAGCTCTAGAGCCAGCTTTATTGCAGTGCAAGCGGGCTTCTAGAGTGTGCATGTTCACACAATTTATAGGGAGGAGTCCAAGGGTTGCATTGCAAAGGCCAATATCATTGCTAAGATATTCCTATGGGGCTTTCACATCAAGTGCGGTAGGTTACAGCATGGTATGCTGTGTATTAGGCTCTGTTCCCAATTGAGCGGAGGAACTGAATTTTTTTTTTGAGCATCAGTGGCAGGGCCCTCCCCCCCTATTGTTTCCAGCTTGAATATGCAACCTCACTGTCTGACAATCCTCTAATGGCCTAGCACAGACTATTTTAGCCAAAGACATTGAACTACTATTATCAGAGATAGATTTGCATGATCTTGTTTGGTTGTGAGCTACTTGTATGTCCTAGCTTCCTGCATACACACACACACACGCACACACACACTACCCCCGGCAACGACGAGTTCGCTGGACCCTTCCGCTGGGCGGACGGTCAGCCGACAGTAGCACGTGTGTACGCGCTGTCAGCGGACTGATAAAGCCGTTTCTGAACAATCCGTTCAGCGGATCGTTCAGAAACAGCCTTATCAGTCTGCCTGCCAGACTGCCCACACGCACTACTGTTGCTGGAACGCCCGCCCAGCGGGAGGGTCCGGCGGCCCCGTCGTTGCCGGGGGTAGTGCGTGTGTACGCACCTTAAAGGTTAACCCATTTATTTATTGTGCAGCGCAGTATGTTGGCACTTTATAAATACAATAAATAAGAGGAAAATGCCATACACAGTACTGTACTTGCTTTTAAACCATCCACATTCCTGAATGTGAAGTAGCATGGCTTTGTCATCAATAGCCATCATTTACACGCTGCTCTCAAAATAATTGAAGTGTGTACAAGTTATTAGCAAGTTCTACCTTCCCCTGATCAGTATTTTACCAGTATGCGAGTGTGGAAACAACTCACATGGGGAGTCATAATTATTCCAAAGCTATAAACAATGGCAGCTTATGACTCCAGTTGGCAGGGGAAAGTGCTGGAGCCATGCACAATGCACCTTATGCTTACCTACAACTCATACTCTACATATTAGAAAATACAAAAATAAAAATAAAATTACTTTTTACTGTAGAAAAAAAATGGTTAAATATATAGTCAGTGAACACTTACTTCCTGTCAGACAGAGCAAGATCCATCCACAAGGCAATCTAAGCAGATGCCTATGCCTAGGGCCTAGTGGGTGACAGGGGACCCAGCTGTCACATTCTCTGACCCCTCTCCCATCTCTGATAACTAAAAGTACCATGAAGGGGAGTCACAGCTACTACCTTGTACTATTTTACCTCAATCCATGTCAGCTAAAACATGCCAGCAAAGAAGAGATGCCACATCTGCCACAGCAAAAGATACAGGCCTATGGACCAGCCATACATGCAATTTCAGCACTAGTAATCTCCTGACAGCATCACATTAGTGTTTATGAGTAACCTTGCCATTTACTACCCAGAATTCTATTGACCTTGATTTACCTCCCCTAATTCTTACCTCCCTCACAGTTTCCTGACAATCTTATTCCCAGGCCTGTCCCTAAACATTCTCATTCCAATACAGAATACTACAAACTTAACCCTTCCTTGCCGCTACTCCATCCTGCAAGACCCAACATTAAAGCTTATACTCTGCCTACTCTCCTAAGCCTCCCCCCCTTCCCCCCACACACACACACCTTTGAGTGCCTTTATCTTTGGGGTCTTGTAGCCCCTCCATCCAGTCAGACCATACAAGAAGTTGAAACACGTTTGTACCACTTCAGCACTTTGACTGTAAAGCACAGGCATGTCCTTCATTATCCCTGTACTGGATCCCAACATATGAATCCACTACTGTAAGGTGAAGGAGAAGGATTTACTAAAAGTTCTATGGTTCATCTCAACACAGTTTTCAGCTGGCTGGTTTAGAAAGAGAAACTTTTTCATAGTAAGAAACAAAACAAAATTAGTAGTAAAAACGTCTATCTGGACAGAATAAAGGTACATATACTTTCATCCGGGCAGCACGGTGGCAGTGGGTAGCATAGTGATTAGCACTTTCGTCTTGCAGTGCTGGGTCCCCAGTTCAGTCCCCAGCAAGGGCACTATATGCACAGAGTTTGTATTTCCCCATCCGTGTCTGTGTGGGTTTCCTCTGGGAACATCAGTTTCCTCTGATTTTCCAAAAACATACAGATAAGTTAACTGACTTCCCCCTAATATTGGCCCTAGACTACAATACATACATAGACATAGGACTATGGTAGAGATTAGATTGTGAGCCCTCTGAGGGACAGTTAAGTGACAAGGTTATATACTCTGTACTGCGCTGCGGAAGATGTCAGCGTTATATAGGTACCAAATAATAATAATAATAATAATAATAACCCAGTACAGGGAACACTTGAATATTGTAAGTAATGCATACTTCTATATTCCTGTCAATTGGCCATTTACAGGCACAAATGTTTTCCTAGCCCTGTGTAGCACTCTGTGGCAGAGATTTACCCTCATCCATATATAAGCTCCTGGATTAGCTGGTGTCACATAAATCACTTATAAGGTGGCCACAGGCTCATTAAGCTGCAGATGGTGGGCCAGCACGAGTGAGCCTGCCATCTGCAGACTAGGCCAGGGGCACTGCAGAGCAATGTCTGCTGATACATGCTCTGCTTCAGCCAACTAATTGTGGCCAGCAGTGTGTCAATGTAGTGAAGATGGAGAGTTTCTCCATTTACTATTGGTCTGATTGTCATAATTATATGAGGTTTCTCCTCAAGCTCAGCCAATCCACCCTGGCAGATCAGGATTTCAGCAGAGAACGAAGTCATGACCTGGAACAGTACGCAATGTGTATGAATGTACGATGTGACAACTTGGCACTGTTCAACACAGGAGCAGGCAGAGCACTATGGTGCAGAAAATTACTGGGGAAAAAAAAGCCCTCATCCTAGCAATATTCCCCCTTAAAGTACTATTCCACTATTAGCAATCCTACCCAACCTAAAATACTATTACTACTGCATATCCTAGCAATCTTTCCCAACATGAGAAATATTGGCCAATCAGCAAGGAACAGAGATGTGGGAGGGGAAAGAGGCTTAAGCCAATCAGGCTGCATTAGTTATGGCTGAGGGTAAAAGGGGAGGAAAGTAAGAAAGGGAAAAAAAAAATAAAAAAAAAAAATAAGAAAACCCAACATGCAACTTCCTTGCGGCAATGTACCAAATAAGAGCCAGGGAAACTGGGGAATGATGCTTTATGGATAAGAAAAGCAAGAGTGATTTTTAACTTTTGGATTGCCTGGTAGCATCCTTATTTTTGTTTACCAGATAAAAATAAAGAATTGATTTTTGCCCGACAGTTACACTTTAAAGAGGAACTTGAATCCAACTATAAAGGGTTATCTCAGATAACCAAAAGTACCATAAAGGGGAGTCAAAGCTACTACCTTGTACTATTTTATCTCAATCCATGTCAGCTAAAACATGCTGGCAAAGAAGAGATGCCACATCTGTCACAGCAAAAGATACAGGCCTATGGAACAGTCACACGTGCATTTTCAGCACTACAGCATCACATTAGTGTTTACCAAGTAACCGTGCCATCTACTACCCAGAATTCTATTGACCTTAATTTACCTCCCTCACAGTTTCCTGACATTAATCGTATTCCCACCTCTATGCCATAGCCTATTTTTTTTTTAAATATTAAGTTATAGATTTAGACACAAGGCACACGAAATTGAAGAAGATCTTTACTGCTGGCAAGGTGCATCGCTCTGGAATGTTTGTTGTCCCCTGCTCTCCCAGAATGCTCTGGGGAAGAAGGCTGTGTGACATAAGACAAATAACATTTATATCGTGCTTTTCTCCTGGCAGACTCAATGCGCCAGAGCAGCAGCCACTAGGGCGCGCTCTATAGGCAGTAGCAGTGTTAGGGAGACTTGCCTAAGGTCTCCTACTGAATAGGTGTTGGCTTACTGAACAGGCAGAACCAAGATTCGAACCCTGGTCTCCTGTGTCAGAGGCAGAGCCCTTAACCCAGGCATGGGCAAACTTGGCCCTCCAGCTGTTACAGAACTACAAGTCCCACAATGCATTCCAGAAGTCTGACAGCCACAGTCATGACTCATAAAGGCAAATGCATTGTGGGACTTGTAGTTCTGTAACAGCTGGAGGGCTGAGTTTGCCCATGCCTGCCTTAACCATTACACTATCCAGCCACTAGCCTAGGCTAAACATCACAGGGAGCATATGGTTATGGTAACATACCAATATAGTGCAGCATATTCCTGTAGATATAGGAAGCATTTCAGATGTTGAAACCAGGATAACTAACCTGTTTGGGATGACGCTAGTCAAATCTACGCCAGTTTGTGTCTGTTTATTCCTGCCAGGACATAGATTTCAACTTCTCCACCATGCCTTTCCCATCACTCTCACTGATCCAGGGATGCTGCAGCTCACTTGCTCTGCTGTGATCCAATCACAGCAATCACTGTTTACAAAAGGATGGCTCTGACCAAAACCATCCAGTCCAAAAAGGGTTAATGCAAAATTGGGTATCCTAAACTGTGTATTACATTCTAATATTTGTCCTTACAGTGCCTTTTTAAGCCTACTCAAACCACAAAAACAGTGAAGTAATGAAGTAGAGATCACCTGAAGCCTGCACTGAAACCACCCAGCACTGAGAAGGGCAGCACCAAGATTAAATGTGTGGTGTGTGTGATGTGAACGCTTGCAACAGAGACTGACTCAGCACCCAGACAGGGATCCAGCACAGACATTGCCTCCTGCAGCAACACCTGCAGGGCCTGCTGCTGCGTACGAGAGGAATTGGCGTGGGAGACTTGGGCGCAGGATACAGCCGGTATATGGCTGATCCTGCTGCTGCACAAGTCCCGGCCATATTAAATACTATTCCCCCTCCAGGCCGCCATGGATGGTGGGGAATGAAATAATTCGGCTTCCAGCATTTGCTGGAGGCCGAATTATTGCGTTTTAAAAGTAACTTCAGCTCCGTATTCTGACTGCGCCAGAGTTACTCCCGGTGTGCCCAAGTCTCCTGCGCTGGATTCACTGTGTTTGCTGCTTCTCGTTACTACAGTTGGACTTTTACAGATTATGTGACCACAGATAGAGTATCTAAAACTGTGCCTGGAGTTTGGTGTGAAAGAGCAGCTCACACCTTTATATAGTGCTCAATGCAAGGGTATATAGGTAACAACTGCATATTGTGGAGCTAACTGGTCACAGCAGGTTAAAGGACATCGAGGTGAAAATAAACTGATTGATACAATCAGTTTATTTTCACCTCAGATGTCCTTTAACCTAGATACTATCATCCTCCTAAAAATGAATTTCTAGATATCCCTCAGTTTTATATTCAAATCTAGTTTTTAAGTTTTTACTGTTTCATTGTCCCTGCTCCATGACACCTTCATTGAAGCACGCTAGAGCTCAAATCTATGGAATATTAACCCCTTTTATCCCTTCCCTGCTCCAGGAAGCCATTTACTGACAGGAAAGTATTTTATGGCTGTAACTACCGTGTTTCCCCGAAAATAAGACACTGTCTTATATTAATTTTTGCTCTAAAAGATGTGCTAGGGCTTATTTTCAGAGGATGTCTTATTTTTGGGCAAACACTGGTAGTTTTCCTATACAAAATGTATATACTGTATGCCATGCTGAAACGCGTGCAACATACACAGAGCTTGTGGTTTGCAGATATTGGCTCTCACAAGAAATTGATTCTGCTGATCATGCGAGTAAGTCTATTTCTTGCAGGCAGAGAACTCTGTCAGGCTCCCCAGAGCATAGGATAAGCTGTGTGTGTGTGTCCTGGGAAGAGGTGAAGAGGTGAAGTGCTTATCACAACAGATCAGGAGGGCTGGCGCCAACAAAAACACAAATTGCCTGACACATATGTAGGACTGTGTAGAACTAACATTATACTGCTGCTCTCCTGTTTCCAGGCTTTGTATTCATCATGACTTGCTGGTGTCATGTGGGCTGCTAACTAGGACTTAAATTCGGAGGATGTCTTACATTCCAAGCATTCTTGACATTCCTGCTAGGTTTTATTCTCAGGGGATGTCTTACTTTAGGGGAAACACGGTACTTATCAGTGAGGTTTATGCTATACTCTGACTCAGACAGGAACTGCCACTTACGGTACATACCTGATTAACTCTTTCAAGCAGAGAAAGAAAAAAAAGGAACACAGCCTAGTTATTTGTGTGCTAGGCACTGTACATACACGTCTATCTCACCATGTCACATGCCACCTCGGTTGTCCTTTAAAGGAAAACTACAACAAAATGCATCTGTTTCTCTAAACAACTAACAAGAAAAAAAAAAAAAAAGAAAAAAAAAAAAAACACTTTAATCATTTACTATCTAAAACCTGAGTCGTCACTCTGTTCAACTGCTCCACTTTACTCCAGTTTTGCGTATACCTTGATAAATCAGTCCCAATGAGAAATACAGTGGCTTGCAAAAGTATTCGGATCCCTCTAAGTTTTCCACATTTTGTCACATTACTGCCACAAACATGAATCAATTTTATTGGAATTCCACGTGAAAGACCAATACAAAGTGGTGTACACGTGAGAAGTGGAACGAAAATCATACACGATTCCAAACATTCTTTACAAATCAAAAACTGCAAAGTGGGGTGTGCGTAATTATTCAGCCCCCTTTGGTCTGAGTGCAGTCAGTTGCCCATAGACATTGCCTGATGAGTGCTAATGACTAGAGTGCACATGTGTGTAATCTAATGTCAGTACAAATACAGCTGCTCTGTGACAATCTCAGAGGTTGTCTAAGACAATATTGGGAGCAACAACACCATGAAGTTCAAAGAACACACCAGACAGGTCAGGGATAAAGTTATTGAGAAATTTAAAGCAGGCTTAGGCTACAAAAAGATTTCCAAAGCCTTGAACATCCCACAGAGCACTGTTCAAGCGATCATTCAGAAATGGAAGGAGTATGGCACAACTGTAAACCTACCAAGACAAGGCCGTCCACCTAAACTCACAGGCCGAACAAGGACAGCGCTGATCAGAAATGCAGTCAAGAGGCCCATGGTGACTCTGGACGAGCTGCAGAGATCTACAGCTCAGGTGGAGGAATCTGTCCACAGGACAACTATTAGTCGTGCACTGCACAAAGTTGGCTCTTATGGAAGAGTGACAGGAAGAAAGCCATTGTTAACCTCCCTGGCGGTTTATTTATTTTGCCAGGGAGGCTGCGGGAGGGTTTTTTTTAAATTGAAAAAAAAAAAAATATTTCATGCAGCCAACTGAAAGTTGGCTGCATGAAAGCCCACTAGAGGGCGCTCCGGAAGCGTACTTTCGATCGCCTCCGGCAATCGAAAGTAACAAGATAGGCCGCAATGAGCGGCCTATCTTGTTTCGCTTTCCTCGTCGCCATGGCGACAAGCGGAGTGACGTCATGGACGTCAGTCGACGTCCTGACGTCAGAGCCGCCCGATCCAGCCCCTAGCGCCGGCCGGAACTGTTTGTTCCGGCTGCGCTGGGCTCGGGCGGCTGGGGGGACCCTCTTTCGCCGCTGCACGCGGCGGATCGCCGCGGAGCGGCGGCGATCGGGCAGCACACGCGGCTGGCAAAGTGCCGGCTGCGTGTGCTGCTTTTTACAGAATTGAAATCGGCCCAGCAGGGCCTGAGCGGCGACCTCCGGCGGCATACCCCGAGCTCAGCTCGGGATTACCGCCAAGGAGGTTAACAGAAAAGCATAAGAAGTCCCGTTTACAGTTGGCCACATTGCCATGTGGGGGACACAGCAAACATGTGGAAGAAGGTGCTCTGGTCGGATGAGACCAAAATGGAACTTTTTGGCAAAAATGCAAAATGCTATGTGTGGCAGAAAACAAACACTGCACATCACTCAGAACACACCACCCCCACTGTCAAATATGGTGGTGGCAGCATCATGCTCTGGGGTGCTTCTCTTCAGCAGGGACAGGGAAGCTGGTCAAAGTTGATGGGAAGATGGATGGAGCCAAATACAGGACAATCTTGGAAGAAAACCTCTTGGAGTCTGCAAAAGACTTGAGACTGGGGCGGAGGTCCACCTTCCAGCAGGACAACGACCCTAAACATAAAGCCAGGGCAACAATGGAATGGTTAAAACAAAAACTATACATAATTTAGAATGCCCCAGTCAAAGTCCAGATCTAAATCCAATTGAGAATCTGTGGCAAGTCCTGAAAACTGCTGTTCACAAACGCTGTCCATCTAATCTGACTGAGCAAGAGCTGTTTTGCAAAGAAGAATGGGCACGGATTTCAGTCTCTAGATGTGCAAAGCTGGTAGAGACATACCCTAAAAGACTGGCAGGTGTAATTGCAGCAAAAGGTGGTTCTACAAAGTATTGACTCAGGGGGCTGAATAATTACGCACACCCCACTTTGCAGTTATTGATTTGTAAAAAATGTTTGGAATGATGTATGATTTTCGTTCCACTTCTCACTTGTACACCACTTTGTATTGGTCTTTCATGTGGAATTCTAATAAAATCGATTCATGTTTGTGACAAAATGTGGAAAACTTCATGGGGGCCGAATACTTTTGCAAGCCACTGTACATACCTGTTACTGTAAAGGTGCCCATTAATGGTAGTGAACGATAGAATGTTCTATCGGATTATTCAGGTTGTATTGTATGAACACAGAGAACCTGGTGGAGGCAATTTACGGTATGTTAGGCTCCCAATCTCTGCAGTGAGCTGGTGTTCAGCCCAAATGTCTGACCACCTCTTCTCTCATGTAGCTTGCTGAGGGTTGTCCTGCACTCAACTATACTCTTCAAGTTCCAAGGATGACAGCACACCAAAAACACCAGCTGGGAATTTCATCTGAAGGTGGCCCTTTATCATCGCATTGGCTTAGTCTCCTGCTGCTTTGGCTGGAAGGGGCATGGTGCTCATGCTTCTTGCCACCTCCCTTCACCATAGCTGTTACAGCTACAGCCCTTCTCCCACTATACTGGAGTGTTGGGTAGTATGGTTTCAGTGAATGACCCAGTGAATGAGCAGCTCTGAGAGGTTTGGCACCATGGCTGTAAGTTCAAATAGTTGAGTAAGGTGACCCCAAATTTAAAGACCCTCAGTGGTGAGTATTTAAAGGGGGGGGGGGCAATAAACTAGGTTAGCTAAAATGGTGAGAAAGTGGGGAGCTATAAAAAAAAAAGGAGACACGCTCCCCATCCCAGACACGCACCCACACACAGACACACGCACACCACATGGACATGGTTTTGTCTGTGCATTACTAATTACAGGACAGAGGGGTGGTCTGGCACCGAGTAACAATACTGAGATCCACAACCTCAATCACTTTAATAGCATTACTGATTTTAGAACTCTTTGTGATAGCGAACATTCAGGGCCCATTCACACTAGAGCGTTTTGCCACGATTTAGGCAAAACGCTCAACTGCTAGTGCTTTTTAAAAGTGCTAGTGTAATAAAACCCTATGGGCCCATTCTTACTTGGGCGATTTGCAGTTATCGCCACAAATCCCCCAAAATTGTGAAACGCAAACGCATTGCCTGCACCATTTTCAGGCGATTTCCTGGCGATCGCGTTTCAGTGCTAAAGAAGCGCTAAACGCGATCGTTGGAAAATTGACGCAGTGTTCATTGATATTTCCTCGTGAATTCTCAGAAAAATCAGTCCTGCAAGACGCCGGCAAAAATCACCGGTGAATGGGCCCTAAAGGAGACCTTAAGTCGCAACGTGTCTGCTTTAAGAGGTAACGCACTGCAAGCGGTGAGTTACCACAACGCAACATTTTCAACGCGACTTTAACGTCGCTCTGTGAACGGCCCATAGGATTAGCATTGCAGTGTGGTAAGCTGCGTTATAAGACTTTATAACGCAGCTCCGCAACTTACCACTGTGAATGCGACCTAAAAAGGTACCCAAGGCGAGAGACATATGAAGGCTGACATATTTATTTCCTTTTAACAATGCCTGGCTGATCTGATTATCCTCTGCCTATAATACTTCTAGCCATAGACCCTGAACAACCATGCAGATCAGGTGTTTCTGACAAAAATCTGACAATAGCTGCATGCTTGTTTCGGGTGTGTGATTCAGACAATACTGCAGCCAGAGAGATCAGCATGACTGCCAGGAAACTAGTATGGTTTAAAAGGAAATAAATATGGCAGCCTCCATGTGTCTCTCACCTTGGGTTCCTTTTTAGTTAGCCTTAGAGGGATATGGTAATTTTTATGACAGTGAACTATGGAAGTTTTTACAGAACTCTGCCATGACAGTGGCTAAGCACCTGATTTAGCTGCTTCATAACTAAGAATGAAAAATGAGATGCATAATTCCCAGCTGAAGCAGGATTAAAGGGAACTTATGATGGGAGAATAAAGGCAAAATATACATTCCTGGGGCTTCCTCCAGCACCCTCCGGCCTGATCGCTCCCATGCCGTCCTCTTCCAACTCCCCCTTCATCCGCAATTGACCCTGGAAAGTCCTCCGGTCCGGTGCCACCTGCGCATGTGCAGCCCAGTCGTACATGCGCTCCCGCCGCACTCACATCACCTGGTGCGTTCTGCACCTCCGCAGTACGACAGTGCAGGTGCAGAACGCTCCTGACAACAGGAGCGCGCTTGGCCAGTCTGCGTATGCACCAACTGGAGGATTTTCCGGGGCCAGTCGCGGGCAAAGGAGAAGGCGACTGAGGAAACGATCAGGCCGGAGGAAGACCCAGGTATGTATACATTTTTAAAGGGGCCCCATCTCAGGTACACTAAACAAATTTTGTACAAAAATGTAAGCAGCTAGAAAAAAAAAAAATAGATTAACAGAATTCCATGCCGGCATGATTTCATTGGTCCTCTTTGAAGCTGCTAAAATAAACCTACAAAATGTGCATAGTCCTGCATTAACTTGGAATTATTTGCATCTCATTGAACATCCCTACTTATGACCACTGACAGCCTACACTGACAGTTTTGAAGGCAGGATTTGTAAAGTTTTGAATGCAGGATTAGCATCTTAATCACTTAATACACTCAGACCAGTTGCTGTTGAAATATGATTTTTATATAGTGACAATCCCGCTTTAAAGTGAATGGGAACCGCATTTTTAAAAAAAATGAAGCAAATACTTACCTAAGGAGAGGGAAGGCTCTGGGTCGTATAGAGCCTTCTGTCTCCTCTCTCGGTGATCTCTATCCTGTGCTGGCTGCCCCCCGTTTCAATCCCCCGCCGAAAGGGTATTTGGAAGTCTTCGGGAGCCGTGTCCTCCCAAAGACGTGCGGCTCCATACTGCACAGGCGTGAGCGTGCAAGAGAGAGCGCTTTCATTAGCTGACCCTGACTATCAATGTAAGCCAATGGGAGTTGCTTATGTTGGTAGACAGGGTCAGGAGCCAATGAAATCGGTTTCTGACCCGCTCACAGGGCTCTGCCGTTCTAGAGATGGCATAGCGAGTGAACCTTGGTGGGAAGACATCGGTGAGATCGTCAGGAGCGACAAAAGCGGCGAGAACGTGCAGCGTCGGTGTATTGAAATCTATGCCCTGGCAGCTACGTAGCCATCAAAACAAGGCGTAGATTTCAATTAGCGTGGTCCTTAACTAGTAAAAAAAAAAAAAAAATACTTTAGTTTTTTTTTCTTGTTACTAAAAGTGAATAGGTTACTCTGCCATTACAATTTTTACATTTGATGCTGCTGTTCCACAGAAGTTTCCTTTGGAAGAGTCAGTCACATTCAAACAAGCTCTCAAGACTCACCTCTTCACGCTCGCATACCCCCCTACACCAGCACCATAATATGTTCTGTTAGACCCCCTCTCAAAAGACGCACCTGTTGTCTCCACCCCATCCTTTAGATTGTAAGCCTCCGGCAGGGCCCTCTTCCCTAACGTATCCAGCTTGATTATGCAATCTTACTCACAACCACCCCTCTTGTAGACTCGAACAGTCTCTATTTTGACCTATGACACTGTATTGTTATCAAATCATTTGCATGATCTTGTTTTGTTGTGAGTTTCCGTATGTTCTACCTGTATGTTAACCCATTTGTCTATTGTGCAGCGCTGCGTAATATGTTGGCGCTTTATAAAAATACAATAAATAATAATAATAATAATAATGACCTAAAGATCTGTACACAATGGGTATCATTCATAAAGGTGCAGTCGGTAGTGCGGGAAAACACCGTTCTTCTCCGCAACCGGTACTTAAGACTTCTGGGTGGTCATTCATAAAGAAGTTGCCTGTTGCAGTAGAAGTGCGGAGGTTTTCTGGAGGAAGCTGGCGGTAGCGTGGCGGAAGACATGCGGAAAGATAAAAGCTGCCCGATTCCCTCCGTGCGCTCCTCTGTCTGATGCTGCTTGGGAGGTCCGTCCCATTCATTTACACGTATTCCGCCCGCCTATCGCTACTGTCGAGCAAGCGGTATTTTCCTTCTGCATACCGCTTGCTCTAATCTTTATGAATGGACGTGTTTGTAACTTTTTCTAGATAAATCTAGAAAAACTCCGCACAAGGCGGAAATGTATCGCTCTGTCAGCTTTTCATGCGGAAAGAGCCTTTATGAATGGGGATTTTGCAGAGTGGTCAGTAAAGTCACCGGTATTAAGCATTTCCGCATGCGGAAATGCTTTATGAATGATAGCCAAAGTATAGAACTGCCAGCAGAGTGGGAGTTTCTTCCGCTGCAAAAAAAACATCACATGACCTTGCCCATCTCCTCCTTCTGCTCCCTCCTGCGGAACACAGTAAAGAGGTGGGCAGGGCTAGCACTTTGATCACAGAAGCAGATAGGCTGGCACCCCCTCTCACCTCCTTCCCACTACCTGATGCAGGTGATGATGGGATAGAGGGGAGGCATATGGACAGCTCATAGATTGCTATTCAGTCCAGGCAAGCTGCAACTGACATTTGCATAGCAAGTCAGCACTGCAAACCAAGCTAGTCAGGTGAAAGTCTTTGCGCATTGCAAGTTAAAATACATTCGACACGAAATGCATTCAAACAAGCCTGAACTAAGGCTTTACATGACACATTTACAAAAATTTGAAGATTTAACTCTGTATAAACATTTAATAAAAACTGCAGCCTGTGGAGTCATCACAGAGTGTAGTTGGCAGAGTGTAGTTGGCACAAACATATCATCAGTGCCAGTCTTCTCTATAGAGGAAGTGCTGTCAGTGAGGACCGATAGAATGAGTAGTCATAATCCTAGAAGGGCCTTGTGTCTGACACTTCAAGTCACCTCTATTAATCTTCAATCACCTTCCTGCACAATGAGCTGCAATAAAAATCCTACTGATCCACAGACACACACCCAGTGTCATCACATTACTCTTCCTCTGTAGTGCCTTACATTCACATCTGCTGCTGCATCGCATGGCACCAATAATAACTGCAGACCTTTCTTTCTTCATCAAGACCTGTATTTCTTCGGTCACATGCTAACCTCACATTTCTTATCTTGCCATCATATAAGGCCCACTAGTCTATAGTAGTTGCACAGTAGGAACACAGCATTACAGGATGGGGGAGGGAGGACATCTGAGAACAAAAATCAATAGCTCCTCAATGCATTAACCAGATAAAGGAATGCCATGCTCATTAAAAGACCCAAATAGCCATTCAGATGTAAATAACAGAATACCAGCGTAGAAACGCTACCGATACCAATCCACCAGGCAGATAAAATGCATTTGCTGTACATTCACAGGGATGCTGGCACAAGGTTTGTTATTGTATGCCATTGTGCGTGGAAGGACCTATTAATAAAGTTTATTGAAAGAATATGGCTGTCAGAGAGTCAGTATTCCTAATGTGATCATAACATGGATCTCATTGTTTGAGAGCACAGCAGCATGCTCGCTAATAAGGCAGAGGCAGGAACGACAAATATTTACATCCGTAAAATGAATGAAATGAATGTGTCTTGCCTGATAAGAGATCCTGACAATCAGAACAAATGCAGCTCCCTTTACCCTTTGGCAGCAGCGTGTGCCAAGCTATCAGCATTTATTACAGTAACCTTTGAATATCATTTATGCATTAAAGAGTCTCAGTTGGCTACTGACCTTTATTAGTAGGGATAGCTGAGTTATCCCTCAGAGACTATTCACAGGAGAAGATGAAATGGCTGTGGGTGTTGGTCTGTGTTGTGGTCATGAATCTCTCAGGCGCAACAGACTACCTTTATTGTGTGACAGATTGTGTTATGTTTGGGGGAAAATGAGACTGTATGCATATTATAATAGCGCCACACTGTAATCATGCTCCACTCCCAGCTTGCCTATTCTTCACTCCATGCTATAGAACACAAGCGGTGTACTGAGCTTCATGGTATTAACCATTCCATGCCCAGATAGTCCCACTGCTCACCTGCTAACAGGAAAATCATTTACCAACTTTTACCAGCTACGGCACGCAGGTAACCCCTCCTGGAACAAAAGACTTTCTTCCTGCCAACCTACATAATGCAACAATAAGCCAAATGCATATCCTCCTATGCTTTTCATATCTAGTACAATGACAAGCAAGCAGCAGGTAGGTAGGTAGGTAGGTCACAGGTTAGCCCTGTAGAGCCTAGGTTGTGGACATGTGCAATGCATACCTAAGGGCTACTTATATTGAGCTCGGAGGAAAAGGGGGGGGGGATGGGGTACTTGTCACTGTCAAAACCATTTTTAAAAGTTTCCGTTTAAAAAACAAAATAAAATAAAAGATGATAAACCATATACAAACCTGAATTAATATTTAGCCAATTAAAAGCATTAATACACAATTAAGGAGTGACCCTAACAAACATGTGTCAAATGGTAAATGAGGTGAAGAATCTCACAATTGGGATTTTACTTGGCAAATAAATACCAGCTTTTATAATGAGGGGCATGACTGATTGCTGTAATGATGATGGGAACCCCTGCTGTAGAAGATGTAACACAAAAACAAGCTATGCCCTGTACTGCAGCAAATCACATGGGCACACCACAATACAGCAGTGCAATAGTGTCAGTACAGCAGCACCCAAACATGTATTACTAATAACACAAATAACTACAGCTGCCAGGTCTGTTATGGCTGCATAACCACTTCTGTGTTGCATAACACAACCAAACCAATGGCTACACACACGCGTACATTTGAATACGGCGCTGGTAGACTTGGGCGCAGGATCCAGCTGTTAAATGGCTGGTCCTGCTTCTGCACAAGTCCGGGGCGTTTTAATTACTATTCCCCCTCCAGGCCGACATGGATAGTGGGGGAATGAAATAATTCGGCTTCCAGCGATTGCTGGAGGCCGAATTATTGTGTTTTTTAAACAACTTCGGCTCCGTCTTCTGACGGAGCCGACCTTCCTCACTGAGCGCCGCTATAGACTGATTCCCATTACAGTCTATGGCGGCGCTGGCTGCGCCCAAAGCTAGCAGCGCTGAAAAGCACTGCTCCGACACACACAGGGAAAGCACACAAAACCAACAGTGATACACAATTGTATGTAATGCTAGAATCCCATAGATGTGTTTATAGATGATGGCCACGTGTGAGCTGCCTCTTACCTTGCACAGGTGATGATGGTCAGAGGAATGCCTTGTTCAGCAGCACACAGAGGAGACACAGGGCTGTGCTCAGCAGCTGACTGATACACCTGCTTCTCCAGCGCTGCCGCCTTCTTGTAGTAAGGAAAAAAAATCCCCAGCTTCCAGAAAGGGCAACACCCTTTGCTTGGGTCAGCGAGCTTCCCCAGTGAGCAGCTATCAGCAGCGAGCCGTGCAGATAACGCTGCCTTTACAAGACAAAAAAAGCTGCTCCGCCGCCTGATAGAGAATAGGAAGCACGAGCAGGCTGCATGCCATTCCCTGAGCTCAGCTCACAGGAGAGCCAGTCCCCATCCCCTCCATACACAAGACTGCAGCCATGCCCAGCACCGACCCCTCTGCTGCTCCTTCTTCTATCCACAAGCCAAGGAACGTCTTCTCTGCAAATCAACAAGAGAAGGGCATAATACAGCAGCACACTGCTCCCCAGCAGGAAAATGGCTGGTGTGCTCTCAGCAGAGGTTGCACACAGCTCATTGGGTTGCACTGGCTTTTGGTAGCTATAGCAACAGCCAACAGACAGGCTTTACACAGCAAGCATGGCTGCCCATGTGCAGGTCACTAGCCCTGCATGCTAATTTCTTTTAGAGTGAGATATCCAGGTTTGGATTACTTTTACATAAGATTGTATCATTCTTGCAGGTTAGGGCCACCTTACATCGGATACTTAGTTGCTGCTAGCAGTCACAGCTACTAAGAATCCAAGCAGTTGTTATTAATGTTATTCAAAGCACTTAATGAATAGGGGTCCATAGTGACTAAACTTTGGTGAAGTGACTTAACTTTGGTAACGTTGCCGTGCACAGGGAGCACATAGCAATCTTATCGTTAGGACTCTTTCACACTAAAAATCGCAAAACACAATTGCATTGCTATTTAGGCCTAATTCACATTCAGGTGCTTTCAGCCCTGTTTCGCACATCACCAGCAATCCGCAAACCACTGCAGCACAGTCTTACTTACTCTTACTGCAGTGATTGTGGCGCATTTGTGTTTTCTGATAATCGCAAATGTTCTGCATGTAGCATTTTTCAAGGCGATTTTGTCGTGATTCTCATTCACCAGAGCGAGAAACTCAAAACGCAATCACCAAAAAAATCACGGAACACTGCAATGCAAAATCACAATCGTTAAGCGATTATGTGTTGCAGTACCCAAGTGTGAATGTGGTCTTAGAATGCAGCACGATCAGCGATTGCCTTTAAAAAGGAGCTGAACTTGCAATCGGGAAAACAGCAGTATTCCGAAAATTGGATCGGACTGCTCTTGGTCTGAAAAGGCCCGACTTATGCTATGTAGCATGTGTCACACAATTAGCGCAACCTGTGTTGCTAAGGTAATGCGTGCTACGTAAGTGGTAGCACGCATTACCCTAGCAACGTACGTGAACATTACCCAGGTAATGCGTGTTTCGCTAATTGTGCAACATGTGCTATGTAGTCCATGAATGTAATGGTAACATTGCCTGCGTGCAACAACTTTACAAAAGTTTAGGGAATATGATGTTATGTTGCACAAGAGCATCTAGTGGCTGCTGCTGTTGCTCTTGAATGCTGTGGTTCTCTGCTGGTGCAATTGATTAGTGATGGGTCGTTCGCGAACGAGCCGGCTCTAAGAGCCGGCTCTTTGCTGCGAACTACAAGAGCCGGCTCTCAGTTTTAAAAGAGCCGATGCCTCAGCCGCCCCACAGAGCTCTGCTTTGCTCTGTAATAAAGGGCGCTGAGGCATGCTAGGAGATGTAGTCCTCCTCTTCCAGCTTGTAGGAGTGTATGGGGCGGAGCAGAGCAGTAGCAGGAGGGATTGCCCCAGTCAGAGAAGCAGTCTGGAGTTGTCATGGAGACGGGAGCGGGGCTTTTACTCCGATTCTGAGTGGTGTCTAGTGATATTTAATGAAGAGCCGATTCAGAGCCGTAAGAGCCGGCTCTTTAATGGGAGCCGATTCAGAAGAGCCGATTCTCTGAGAAGAGCTGGAATTCCCATCACTACAATTGATAGTGATGGTCATGTCTAGAAGAACTCAAGGAGAAGCATGTGATCAGTTGGGTCAGGTGATAGATAAGTAAGTTTCTGATTTGCTAGTCCTGCTCATGTGTTAAAACAGGATGTGATCTTAGCAACTTTATTAGCAGATCATACAAATCATTTGCTTCTCCATGAGTTCTCCTGAACATGACTATCACTAGCAATGGATATCAGTAACAGCTAAGCAAAGTCATGTGACATGGCTCTTTGGGCCCTTTCACACTGTGACAATAGCATTGCAATGTGATGCAATGATATTCCTATGTGGCTTTCACATTGATTGTGGTCTGTTCCAAAGCAATCAATGCAAGGGCCTGTACACACTGAAAATCCCAAGCTCAATCGCAAACGCAGTGCAATGCAATTATGTTTTTTAATCAAATTTCTACTTGCAATTTTTGTGTGCTTGCAATGCATTTGTGAATTTACTAGGGCTATCTTTTCCTAGTTTCCTGATTGTTTACTTAAAAAAAAACACAATGAAAATCGAATGCATTGCGGTTTTAATGCATTTTTTTCAAATGTAGCACTTAAAAAAATGCAGCAGTCACTGCGATTGCGTTTTTATAAAAACTCATCACATCAGTGTGTACAGGTCATCAAGATATTCATGATTTTTCAAAAAGACATTGCAATGTAAAATTGCATGGGATTTTAAAAACCCAGCGCAAACGCAGAAGTGTGTATTCAAACACTACTGCAGCCAAATAGATCAGCAGGGCTGCCAGGGAACTGGTATTGTTTAAAAGGCAAAAATATGGCAGCCTAACTGGCAATACCCGGCCAGCTGACACCATTTATCCTGAAGACTTGTGTCAGGCAGACTCTGTCTCACATTCAGTGTTTAGTGTTTTGTGTACAGCATTGTTCTACCTCCAGCCTTTCTACCCCTCCCCAAGTGCTGTGTCCTGTAGTGATGCTTGAGGAGATGGGCACTGAGAGAAAAAGCTTTCTATTCTCTGCACAATTGTTCTAATGACTGCATCTGCTCAGCCACTGATAAGGAATCATACAAAGATTTGTAGACAGTCCCTATTCCGTATGCAGCAGGCTCTTCTGTGCAGCGCCCAGCCTCTAACCTCTCTACCCCTTCCCAAGTGCTGTGTGCTGTAGTGATGCTGGAGAAGTCTGCAGAGCCAGTTCTGCTCCATCAGAGATGGACAGAGTGTGTGGAAACATGCACTTTTTTTTAATCTCAGAAGCTAATGTAATTGATAGAGAAAATGCATGCAGTGTTTTTTACTTTCTGTTTTTACCTGCAGGGGGAAAACACATTCAAGTGTGCACTATGGGCAAACACTGACTAAATCATTTATACATAGTTATTATAAAAATGAAGCACTTTTTTATTACAATATTTTCACTGGAGTTCCTGTTTAAAGTGGGCACTGTAGTCTGCCTTCATCTCATCCTATATAATAAAACCCTACCTGACCCTGCGTCATCCTCCTGTCCCTGTGTCCCGTGTGGTTTGGCTACTGCGCATGTGTAGCCGTTGGGACAGGAGGAGGATGGGGCCAGTGGGTGGCGGGCGGACGGGTGCGCTGACATGCGGTGTAAGATAGACCTAGAGCCCATTTTTAAACGGGCTTAGTTCTACTAGTACTGTTATAAGAGCGTCAGCAATTTCGGTGTAGATTTGTTGGGGCAAACTGGCATAAACACAGAAAAGGATTAAGATGAAATGGGTTTCCAATAAAATAGTAGCTTTGGCTCCCCCTGCTGGCCCTTTTGGTGCACTGTGTTGGGAGAGAGGTCAAGGAAGGGTGGCAGCTGGGCCCCTTGACATCCACTAGGTCCCAGGCACCTACCTAGGTTGCTTAGTGGATGATCCTGATTTGCATAAGCCTGCTGAAAGTGACCACTGCAGTGGCACAATCATTTAATCTATTTCTCCATGAATGAAAAGTCTGAAGTAATTTACTTGCCATACTTGGTGCCTATGGGCAGATTTCTCCAGTCTGTGGAATTTCACAATGGTAATACCTATTATCTAGTCAGATGCTTCATTGTAGACATCCACAGAGTGTGCATTTGCATGAACCATTGAGACAGTTCACGGTTTCTCAGCCTCTCAGCGGGGGTTCCAGATTTCTGGATTTCGCTATACTTTTCCAGTCACAATCCAGTTGTGTTTTATGCCAAGTTGTTATGTAAGTGGTAAATCCTTTGGATACAGCCTAGCTACCAGCAGATCATCGGCAGACCAGTAGTCTCCTCAGTCATTATGGCAGTAACAGGCAGCTCTGCATACATAATCTCTGTGGTGGACTATTATGCACCTGCATTCCAAATCTGCCCTTTTATATTAATTGTACCTGATCAATGAGTGTACCACGTGTATTCTTTCTCATTATGTGCAAGACATTCCCAGATAGAGCTTCCTTAGAAGAAATTCCTTCCAACATGAGAACTGGTAATTCTGGTTCCACAGAATAAAAGGTCACAAGTCCTGCCAGAAACTGATGTATGTCATTAAGCTCTTTAGAATATGTACCGCCTCTTTCACTGAAGTATCATTTCATGTCTGAAGTGGTGGGCTATAAAGGTGTATACCCCTCCAAATCCCTCTCATTGGGCATACATTTAATAAAGGCGCCCATTGTAAAGGGCACAGTAAATAGCCGGTAGTAGAATATTGGTAAATTTGTCAATATTCTACTACTTCATCAGGGGCGTAGCAATAGGGGATGCAGAGGTTGCGACCGCATCGGCATTTCATGTATTGTGAAAGACAAATCCTGAAAAAAGGACTGGTCATCCTCCATGGGACCAGAGATTTGTGTGTTCTTATAAACTGATTATCTAGCTCCAGTGCAAGCTGTTTCCATGAGCCCCTTATAGTAATAGCTTCTTTTGGATATCATTGTAAATAAACAAAACAAGTCCCAAATGGAGCACAGGGTCTCTTCCGTATCCTACTGCCCAAAGCAGGCTTTTTGCTTGCGTAAGTAGAGAGCTTGAAGGAAGCGGTTGTATCCTAAACAAGTTGTGGAATAACTTTTCTGGACCATTTCACAGGTTTAATTGGGCCTTACACTTCTGCTGGAGGTTTGTTTTCTTCATTGTGTATAATCCATATCCATGACAGTTTGTAAATCATTTTTGATCACATCTTGGGATGCTCCAGACAATGGCTGTGGAACGTCACATCCTTTGCAAGCTGTGTGACTAGGCCTGTTAATTGTTCTTTGTGACTTGCTGTGAGCTGCTTTCACTTTGTGTTTTCTGTATTTGAGATTTTTGTCATGTTTTGTCAACATCCCTATTAACTGCCATCTTGAATATGGTATTTGCAACTTCCTGGATTGCTTCAAATAAGTCACCAGTGGAAATTCTGCCACTTGTGGTTTTAGGGAGTTCAATACTGAACAAGTCAAGAAATATTGGTCTCCTAGAAAACTTGACTCCAGGGTGTTTTCATTAGTAGTCTGTTGCTCACTGTCTTCTGTCTGCTTTTATGTCGGTCAAGTTCAAGTTCGGTACTGTAACGATTGTGGAACTTTCTCTGTGATCAGCGCACAACGCGTGCGCTGACACGGCGGAAATCCTCCACAAGCGTGTAATTGCAGGCACCCAGCAAAAGGTGCTACGCACCTGTAGAGGGAAATTCCTGTCGGCAGATGGCGCTGGGGAGTGCAGAGGAACCAATCCTCTGTAACTCCACAAATGCCAGACAGGAATTGTACGAAGCGCAGAACGCAATCGCAAGAGAGGCGATTGCGAATGAGAACGAGCAAAGGGACAGGTTGTATGTGTGTGCGCCAATCCAGTCACCACCCCGCGACCACGCACACACAACAGCAGATATGAAATAGGAACGCGAACGCGAGAGGTGCGATCGCCAGACGTGACACAAGGCAGATCAGAACAGAATACGAGGGTAGCAAAGGCACAGCAAATAATACAATGAGAAGATGCGGAAAATAACAAACGCTAGCTAACCGCGAACACCGCACTCGCAACAGTGCACGCGGTTATGCGCGGTCTCCACGTGATAAGCACAATAGAGACAAGCACGCCTAACTAACCATCGACAGACAAACATGAAACAGAGGACGCGAACGCTTGCTTAACGGTTACCTCACCGAGCCTCCAGCAAGCGGTCGTAGCAGACAAGACAGACACACGAAAACAGGGACAAGCGAGAGATAGGATCCACAGCACTAGCGAAAAGTGGCTAGCGCGATCCAGGTACAGAGTAGCAGAACAGAAGGATCCACAGCACTAGCGGAAAGTGGCTAGCGCAATCCCAGGAGACAGAACAGAAGAGATAGCTGGTAGCAACCGCTGCACCAGCTATACTCCAAGAACAGAAATCAGAACCATTTCCTGTCGACCACCGCTGGGACAGGACAACAGCAACAGAACAAACAAACAGATAAACAATCCTAACTGCACTATGGAATCTGCCTAGCACAGTTTCCAGGAATTACTCTAAGCTGATCTTCAAACCAAGAGCATGGCTGACACTCTCCAGAGTGTTTCACAGGAAGACTCTTTATGAACAGCAAAGCATTGTGGGACACACATAGTACTTATAGTACACGCCTCCAATGAATGTGGCCAGGCAATTTGCATGACAACGTATGCAAATTCCTCAGCAAGCACAAGCTGCAAAACTGACAGAAGCTCTTCTTTCCAGAGTCCTGCAGCATGCAAACCTACACAATGGTCAAAAAGCTGCCTGCCTGCACAGGCAGCTGAGCAAATCATCACAGGTGTCTCCTGAACTTGAGCTATGAAGTCTCAGATAAAATGCAATCAGCTTAACAGACACAATGGCCTATATGCAATAAACTTGCATTTAAGACAGGTAAAGTATAGTGCACCCAATCGACCACGACAACCCGACATCTTGCAGGATATCCGATTGAAATTGGTGGCATTGTTGATCAGCCATGCACTTGGTGGCACTGATTTTCATCCAATTCGATAATAATTATCGAATCGGTTGGTCAATCGACCGCCCAGTTGCTAGATATAAGGCTACCTTTAGTTTCTCTTACTTATGTGTAGAGATGTCCCGAACGGTTCGCACGCGAACTTATTCGCACGAACATTGCAGATTCGCGTTCACATCGAATCCCGCACTTTATGCGGGTTCGACCCGCCCCCTATACTACATCATTGGGCTAAACTTTGACCGTCTACATCACAGTCAGCAGACACATGGCAGCTAATCAGGCTGCACTCCCTCCTGGAGCCTCCCCCCTCCCATATAAGGCAGCAGCATCGGCCATGTTCTCACCCTGTGTGCTGCTGTTTTAGTGAGAGAAGGGAGAGCGGTTGCTGCAGAGATAGGGAAAGCTTAGTTAGGCACTTGTTAGCTTGCTCCTTGCTGATATTTGTTGCTGAAAAGCACCAGCAAAACAGCTCTTGAGAGCTAATGTTCTTGTGATGTTTTTTTTTTTTTGTGTAACCCACTGACACTGCATATACAGCCCTGTCTGTCGCAGCTGGTTCTTGCTAATTGCTATACTGTGCCAGGCCCAGCACATTCAGTGCCTAGTGTGACTGCTGCACATTGTATTATACCAGTCACTGCATACCTTTCACTGCACCTGTGTGACCGCACGCTGTTTTATATAGCAGTCACTGCATACATTTCACTGCTTCTGTGTGACCGCACGCTGTTCTATATACCAGTCACTGCATACCTTTTACTGCATCTGTGTGACCGCCATAGCCGGCCTTTGATATGAGCGACTGGAGCGGTTGCTCAGGGCGCCAGCTTCCAAGGGGGCGCCTATAGCTGGTTGCCTATACTGAGGGCACCTACACCTGATTTCCTATACTGAGGGCACCTATAGCTGGCTACCTTTACTGAGTGCTCCAACACCTGGCTACATATACTGGAGGCACCTACGCCTGGCTACCTATGGGGGGATGGAGACCTTCAATTGACTTCCTATACTGGGGGCACCTATGCTTGGCAACCTATATTGAGGGCACCTACACATGAGATCCTATACTGGAGGCACCTATACCTGGCTACCTACCTATACTGAGTCTAAGGGCGTTTTGGGTGGGGGGCGCACTGCGGCTATAACGTGTGGTGCAAATTGTCAGTGCTGTGCTATCATTCTAAATGGGGGGGGGGGGAGGAGGCGGCTAACCGTCCCACTGATTGTTTTTATTAATTTTTAAGTGTATTCAGGATAGTGCACTCTTTCCATGCATTCATGATTATTAATAGTATTTTTTTTTTAATAGTATTTTTCCTATTATACATATGTGACGTGTCACAGAGATCTGAGCATTTGGCATGATGTGTCACAACGTCAAAAAGGTTGGGAACCACTGTTCTAAGAGATATCTCAGGAAAAAAAAGGAATTGCATATGGGCCTGTGTGTGTGTATACGTGCGTGCGTGTGTGTATATGCACGTGGGAAGAGAATGAAAGGGGGGGGGGGGCACAAAAATCAGTTTTCGCTCAGGGCGCTGTGAAACCTAAGGCCGGCCCTGGTGACCGCACACTGTTCTATATACCAGTCACTGCATACATTTCACTGCATCTGTGTGACTGCACGCTGTTTTATATACCAGTCACTGCATACCTTTCACTGCATCTGTGTGACCGCATGCTGTTTTATATAGCAGTCACTGCATACATTTCACTGCATCTGTGTGACCGCACGCTGTTCTATAAACCAGGCAGTCACTGCATACATTTCACTGCATTTGTGTGACTGCACGCTATTTTATATACCAGTCACTGCATACCTTTCACTGCATCTGTGTGACTGCACGTAGTTTTATATAGCAGTCACTGCATACATTTTACTGCATCTGTGTGACCGCACGCTGGTTTATATACCAGGCAGTCACTGCCTACCTTTCACTGCATCTGTGTGACCGCACGCTGTTTTATATAGCAGTCACTGAATACCTTTCACTGCACCTGTGTGACTGCACATTGTATTAGTCAAGTCAGTGCATACCTTTCACTTCATCCCCCCCAATATGGAAAAAACAGGCCGAGCGAGAGGCAGGCCACCCGGCAGGTCTGTTTGAGGTTGTGCTGTCGTGATTTTGTGCGGCCCTCGACCAAAGTACAGTGTTCAGAAGAAGGCATGTGCCATCAATCCCCAATATTGTCAGGACGTAGTTGACTATTTAACACAGAACACCTCATCTTTCTCAGCTTCCGCACGGAAGCGTGACATATCTTCCTCCTCCTGCTCTGATTCTGGCACCCCACTTAACACTCCGGCAGCCGTCACCAAAGTGCCATCATCCCAGGGCTCAGCGGTGTGGACATTTTTTTGTGCGTCTGCCTCAGATGAGATCAATGCCATCTGTACTCTCTGCCACCAAAAATTGAGCCGTGGAAAGACCAAGACCTGCATAGGGACAACTACCTTACGAAGGCACATGATGAAAAAGCACAAACTGCAATGGGATGACAACCTGAGGAAAAGCAGCACACAAAAGCAAAGCCACACACCACAGTGGAAGGTACCAGGCCACAATTATTTCTCAAAAAAGGCGATACCCAAACTGTACCGTGATGTTGAAAGGCAAGTGGTGTCATCTTTGACACAGAGTTGGGTCAAGGGTCCATCTGACCACGGATGCCTGGTCTGCAAAGCAAAGTCAGGCCTGCCTGAAGACGAAGTCAGTCTCCACACACAGCATCTCTGCCTGCACACCGTGTGACTGCCTGCCCCAAGACTAAGTCGGTCCCCACACAGCATCACTGCCTGCAGGCCACTTGACTGCCTTCTCCGCCACCAATAACAGGGTCCAGGACTCCAGGTGGATTCCTGAATTTTTAAGGCCGCTGCTAGCAGCGCTATAATAATTTTTCTGGTGTGTGTACATGCCTGCCTAATTTTTCTGTCTGCACTGCGGCTGCAACAACAAAACAAAGGCATGTACATGTGTCAATTCCCCTTCGTGATCGTTACCTTGCCGCTGTGAAGGGGCTTGCGTATCACAATGAAGCAATGACCGGCTATATGAGTGTGTTGGGGGGCACACCTGACCCAAGAAGATAATAAGGTCCTTGCTTCATTGTAGACAGACCAAATTTGATCAGCTGGACTCTCAGTCACTGTTGTTCTGTCATTCAGCTACCTCAGCCCGACCAAATGAGCTTGAAAAACAGCATCACCTGCACTCTCGCCATGGTGCGCACCAGTCCAGCACGGCCATCACTACACAAACAGATGTTTGCGGTGTGTTACACAGTAAGTTTGGTGTGTCAGTGTGAAGCAGTACACTAATTACACTCCATGATCCATGTATACACACGCAAGATGTTTTTAAGCACTTTAGGCCTCCAATTTAGGAATGCAATGTGATTTCTGCCCTTTAGGGATTACAACCCTGCTGTGCGTCAAATCCGGACTTTTGGCGTGTCTCCCATTCCGCCATGCCCCCCTCCAGGTGTTAGACCCCTTGAAACATCTTTTACATCACCTTGCCATTGAAGTCTATTTTTTGCAAGTTCGCGAGCCAAAATCCGCGGGTTTGCGACATCTCTACTTATGTGTTAGTTGTAATTTGCATCCTATTTATTTTTTGTTCATCACTATTCCTAACCACCTACATGATTTCACATGAATTTTCCCAATTTTGTTCCATCCCCAACAGATATGAACAGTGCCTGGCATCTTCACTTCAGCAAATGTTTGCTGCTTAAAATAAATATCTTGTGTAACAGATCAGGAGTTTATACTAATGTGAATTAACTTTACAAGCATTCTCTTGACTTCTGTGGGGGGTGGAGATTCTGTGGTTAAGATCAAAGTATATACTCTAGTCTTGTGTTATACGTTGTTTATAGTATTCTCTTTGCCAAGTCTCTAATGGTAAAATTACATCCAAAATATTAGTTGAGAATATGATAGACCATGGATTCTGTCAGTGACTGGATTACTCTCTCATGAAAATAGGTTACTGGGGGACGGTGTTGGGGATGAACTGAAATCAGTGGTGTAGCAATAGGGGGTGCAGAGGTTGTGACTGCACCGGGGCCCTGAGGAGCCCTCCCTCAACCGCAGTATTAGCTCTCTATTGGTCCTGTGCTGGTTCTAATCACTTCTATAGATGTTTTAAAGAGACACTGAAGCGAAAAAAAATGATGATATTATAATTTGTATGTGTAGCGCAGCTAAGAAATAAAACATTAAGATCAGATACATCAGTGTAATTGTTTCCAGTACAGGAAGAGTTGAGAAACTCCAGTTGTTATCTCTATGCAAACAAGCCATTAAGCTCTCCGACTAAGTTAGTCGTGGAGAGGGCTGTTATCTGACTTTTATTATCTCAACTGTTCCTGGACTATTTACTTTTCCTCTGCTAGAGGAGAGGTCATTACTTCACAGACTGCTCTGAAAGACTCATTTTGAATGCTGAGTGTTGTGTAATCTGCACATAATATAGAATGATGCAATGTTAGAAAAAACACTATATACCTGAAAATAAAAGTATAAGAATATTTTCTTTGCTGCTAATCTTCTAGTAATTATTCATAGTACACAACCAATTCACTATATCATATATTTTTTTTCGCTTCAGTGTCTCTTTAAATGGCAGTAATCATTAATAAACTGTTCCCCGTCCCCCATCTTGCACCTCTGTAACTGTGGTCATCCTTGGCAGGTTTTGGTGTGCTGTATCAATTGTTATGTATACTGTAGAGTGCTTGGGGTGCCCCAATGTAAAACTTGCACCAGGGCCCATAGCTCCTTAGCTACACCACTGACTGAAATGTAATATTCAGAAAAAGTGCTGTATAACATTTACCTGTCTGTACAACAAGAATGAAGTGGGCTTATGTACTGTCTGTGAAAAATGATTACATGCTGTCTGTACTGTTGCAGACCTGTGCAGTATATCATACTAAACCGACCTCTGCCTGGGCAATTCTATGGCACTGCTTTGTAGGTAGGTAGTAAGTTAAGTATACTGTGCTAGTTCCAATCATTTTATAGACTATCTGTCAGGGTCAGCAGAACTCTTGTTTTATCATGTTTTTGGTAAGCATTATTTTTTTATTAGGTATATACTGTGCACAGTATATGGGTTTTTATAATAATTACAGAATCTTATCTCTTATACATATAAAGTTTAAGGGTGAAATACTGTTTAGCATTATTTAACAGTATTAAAGTGGGATTGTCACCATAAAAATCAAATTTCAACAGCAAGTGGTCTGAGTGTATTAAGTGATACAGATGCTAATCCTGCATTCAAATTTTTTTCTGCTGTTATGGTTTGAAGTTATCACATACCTTAGGAACACTGACCCTTTAATTGCCATTGCTATCGGCTGGCAAAACAGTTGCATTCTGGGGGGTCTTTTTATTTATAATATATTCCTCCTCTTTCCTTTATTTCACCCTCCTTCTAATGACACAGGACAGTGCACTTCCTAGTGTAGACCTCAGTGGGAGTGTCTGAAGACTGTGGGAGGAGGGCGGGTAACGAATACACAATTAGCAATAGGAGAAAAAAGAGTGAGAGAGGAAAAGATGTCAAAATTAGCTTCATTCAAAGGTAACCAAGATGGAAACTGTCTAGAATAGGATTCTCTGCTTTTCCTTTATAAAATTCACAGGAATCATTACGTGGATAGCACAATACATTTGTCATGTAAGTAGAACTAGTATTTATCCACTTATATATGTGTTTTTATTTCTAGGTTAGCATGGGTGTCACTTGTTCTATAATGTCTTAAAACTGGTCAACAGTTACAATACTTGCAATACAATACTTGCATTATTGATTTTAGTGCCATTTTATATTGTTGGAATGTAATCTATAGTTTAAACTGTTACTCTGTTCTTATGATGAGCATAAACTACCTAACATCAGTAAAATTGTCGTGCGCAGGTGTCAGTACTAACACCAGCAGAGTACCGCGCGTTGCACAATTAGCGTGATCCGCGTTACATGGGTAATGTTAGTGTTGCTACGGTAATGTGGGTTATGCTACTTGAGTAATGTGTGAAACCCCTCTCAGTTTCCTGTCTGTGAACCTTTGTGCATTGTGGGAGATGGCAACTCCTAAGCTAGCAAAATCTCCTTCTGTACATATATACAAAAAAAACCTTTTAGCTTATCACATTGTTAGTTGTTGTTTTTATAGATATGGTAAGTTGGCGCTGTCCATTTTTGTTTTTACTTGCCTGCCTTGATCTATCTTATAACTTTTCACTTTGCAATGTCTTTTATAGGGCGTATTATACCCCAGCCTATTTACATACGGTAGGTTCATCAAGCTCTTAAACGTGTTTTAGGCGTTGTGATTAGTGTTGGGCGAACATCTAGATGTTCGGGCCGAACAGGCCAAACATGGCCGCGATGTTCGGGTGTTCGAGCCGAACTCCGAACATAATGGAAGTCAATGGGGACCCGAACTTTCATGTTTTTTAAAGCCTCCTTACATGCTACATACCCCAAATTTACAGGGTATGTGCACCTTGGGAGTGGGTACAAGAGGGAAAAAAATTAGCAAAAAGAGCTTATAGTTTTTGAGAAAATCGATTTTAAAGTTTCAAAGGGAAAACTGTCTTTTAAATGTGGGAAATGTCTGTTTTCTTTGCACAGGTAACATGCTTTTTGTCGGCATGCAGTCATAAATGTAATACAGATGAGAGATTCCAGGAAAAGGGACCGGTAACGCTAACCCAGCAGCAGCACACGTGATGGAACAGGAGGAGGGCGGCGCAGGAGGAGAAGGCCACGCTTTGAGACACAACAACCCAGGCCTTGCATGAGGACAAGAAGCGTGCGGATAGCAATTTGCTTTTTGTCGGCATGCAGTCATAAATGTAATACAGATGAGAGGTTCCAGGAAAAGGGACCGGTCACGCTAACCCAGCAGCAGCACACGTGATGGAACAGGAGGAGGGCGGCGCAGGAGGAGAAGGCCACGCTTTGAGACACAACAACCCAGGCCTTGCATGAGGACCAGAAGCGTGCGGATAGCAATTTGCTTTTTGTCGGCATGCAGTCATAAATGTAATACAGATGAGAGGTTCCAGGAAAAGGGACCGGTAACGCTAACCCAGCAGCAGCACACGTGATGGAACAGGAGGAGGGCGGCGCAGGAGGAGAAGGCCACGAGTGGGTTTTCTTCGGTGCTCCACTGTGGCCTGTACGTGAACCGTCAGGGGAAACACCTCTTCCCTTGCCCCTCCCTCTTTCACAGGATTTCTTCTTCATTTCACTTATCCTTAAAGTACACGCTGACTGGCAGCAGTACAGTGGCAGTACAGAAATGCTATACAGTGGCGGGTGAGCGGTGTACTACTGTTCCCAGCAGAGACACAGAGTGGCAGTAAACACAATGCTATATAGTGTGGGGGAGCGGTGTACTACTGTTCCCAGCAGCAACACAGAGCACAATGCTATACAGTGGTGGGTGAGCGGTGTACTACTATTCCCAGCAGCGACACAGAGCACAATGCTATACAGTGGCGGGTGAGCGTGTACTACTGTTCCCAGCAGAGACACAGAGTGGCAGTAAACACAATGCTATATAGTGTGGGGGAGCGGTGTACTACTGTTCCCAGCAGTGACACAGAGCACAATGCTATACAGTGGTGGGTGGGCGGTGTACTACTGTTCCCAGCAGCGACACAGAGCACAATGCTATACAGTGGTGGGTGAGCGGTGTACTACTGTTCCCAGCAGCGACACAGAGCACAATACTATACAGTGGTGGGTGAGCGGTGTACTACTATTCCCAGCAGCGACACAGAGCACAATGCTATATAGTGTGGGGGAGCGGTGTACTACTGTTCCCAGCAGCGACACAGAGCACAATGCTATACAGTGGTGGGTGAGCGGTGTACTACTGTTCCCAGCAGAGACACAGAGTGGCAGTAAACACAATGCTATACAGTGGTGGGTGAGCGGTGTACTACTATTCCCAGCAGCGACACAGAGCACAATGCTATACAGGGTAAACGGTGTACTACTGTTCCCAGCAGCGACACAGAGCACAATGCTATACAGTGGTGGGTGAGCAGTGTACTACTGTTCCCAGCAGAGACACAGAGTGGCAGTAAACACAATGCTATACAGTGGTGGGTGAGCGGTGTACTACTATTCCCAGCAGCGACACAGAGCACAATGCTATACAGGGTAAACGGTGTACTACTGTTCCCAGCAGAGACACAGAGTGGCAGTAAACACAATGCTATATAGTGTGGGTGAGCGGTGTACTACTGTTCCCAGCAGCGACACAATGACTGGGGGGACCCTGGCTAGCCTGGCTGGAGAGAGAACTACCCTGCCTGCCTACCCAAAGCTAAACCCACAGACAAATGGCGGAGAAATGACGTGGATCGGGTATTTATTTACCCGAACCACGTGACCCGTTCGGCCAATCAGAGCGAGTTCGGGTCCGAACCACATGACCCGTTCGGCCAATCACAGCGCTAGCCGAACGTTCGGGGAACGTTCGGCCATGCGATCTTAGTTCGGCCATATGGCCGAACAGTTTGGCCGAACACCATCAGGTGTTCGGCCGAACTCGAACATCACCCGAACAGGGTGATGTTCTGCAGAACCCGAACAGTGGCGAACACTGTTCGCCCAACACTAGTTGTGATGTGGATGGCACCTTCTAGCATACCTGGTAGGTGCCTTTGGCAACAGATCTGAGCAAACATTTTAAATATTACCTTTAAAAGCATTTCCCTGGGCAAGACCCATTCTTGGAGAATAATCCTAGAGGAATAAATTATCCAATGCACAAGCTGATCCAGCATATCCTTAGCCTAGCAAAATGTTATGTTGCTCACCAGTGGAGGGATGCTCATCTACACCCAACCTTAGCATTATATATAGTAGAGTAGGGCAGGGGTCATACGTATTAGAATTTGCGTGCATTTTGCGATATATGTATTTTATTTTAATGGAATTATATTTTTTGTCTTTTGTAAGCCATTTGTGTAGTTTGCTTTCTGTTACGTGCAATGTGCAATACTTGTTTCAATCCACATTAATGGGAAAGCAGAAAAATCACACAAAAAATGAAATTTTCACATAAAATCGCATGCGGCTTAGAAATTATTTATATACATTGTCATGTGAATTTACTTCATTCATGGCCACAGAAAAATCAAAACAAAAATTGCGTACAAATGCAAAGAAAAAAAATCACAAAAACGCACTAAAAAATTAATCCAAAAAATTGCAAAGGCAGAGTTGTGCATATGGGAAATCGCATGCAGAAAATAAGTGTGAAAGGCCTCTTATGGATCTTACGGTCACTGAAAACATCTTGGCAAAAATAAATAACACTCTGATTACCTTTCAAAAGACCCGGTCTCCGTGGATTACCGTACTTAACTCAACAATAATGACCTCTCCTATACACTTCCTATTAGGAACAGGATACTCTGTTGGGCCACTATAGCTTGTTGTTACCGCCTTTCTTTAGCCCTGTTTAAATCAATAGATAATGTTTAGCCTGCATGTTCCGTAAGCATTTGTAATAAAAGTATGTTTAATTCTTTTCTCTTATTGGCGGTGTGGGATACCACTTACAGATGTCTTGTAAGCCTTACCACTGTTGAAGGCTGTCATACCTAAATAAACATTTTTTGAAACTAAAAGTTGAAGCATATGTTCCTTGCTGTTTCTCCCTTCCCTCCACTCAGGGCTGGATTTACCATAAGGCACTGTAGGCACGTGCCTACAGGCACCTGATGATGGAAAGGCAGCTCACTCCACTCCCCGAGCTCCTCCCTCCCTCCTGTCCTATGCAGAGCCCTGATGAGAGTATAAATAAGAGGTTACTCAACCTGTTCTTGGCGTTCCACTGATGAGATCTCCCTTTAGTCAGGGGTTCCTCTAGCTACTTAATACTGAGGTTCCTTTAGCTACCTAATATTTGGCACCTCTAGCTACTTAAAGGGACACTTAAAGAGAAACTCCGACCAAGAATTGAACTTTATCCCAATCAGTAGCTGATACCCCCTTTTACATGAGAAATCTATTCCTTTTCACAAACAGACCATCAGGGGGCGCTGTATGACTAATATTGTGGTGAACCCCCTCCCACAAGAAGCTTTGAGTACCGTGGTACTTCTGGCAGTTTCCTGTCTGTGAACCTTGTTGTATTGTGGGAAATAGCTGTTTACAGCTGTTTCCAACTGCCAAAAAAGCATGCAGCAGCTACATCATCTACCAACAGTAAAAATGTCACCAAGTGATAAATGTCAGAATGTGAATCAGGGATTTAAAATATTTTACAATGGGCAAACGCTGACTAAATCATTTATACATAATTATTGTAAAAATTAAGCACTTTGTTTATTACATTATTTTCACTGGAGTTCCTCTGTAAGTCTCTGTAAAAAAATGAGTTTTACTCACCTGCGGCTTCCAGCAGCCCCCTGCAGCTGTATCGTGCAGACTCCATCAGATGCTCCTGGCCCCGCCGGCAGCCACTTCTGGTTTCGGCGACAGAAGCCAACAGGCTGGAAACGCGAGTGATTCTTCGCATTCCCGGCCACAATAGCACCCTCTATGTTGCTATATGCTATAGCAGCATAGAGGGCTCCTGTCGCTGATAACGGTGGCTGCCAGCGGGGCCAGGAGCATCTGATGGAGTCTGCGTGGGCACGATACAGCTGCAGGGGGCTGCTGGAAGCCCCAGGTGAGTAAAACTCATTTTTTTAGAGACTTAAGTGTCCGTTTAATATTGAGGGTAGTTCTGGCTACCTAATACTAAGGAGCACCTGTAGCTACATATTACGGGAAGTAAGGATAACAGCGGGCCCAGCCAGCACACTTGCGGTGCAGTTTGGTGGAGTTTGTAGGTTCATGGAGGGCAAAGTCTAATGGTGGCCACTAATGATCCAATATTTTTCATCCAATCTTACCAAATCTATGTAGTATAAGAGTAAATTGAGTGAATAGAATAAATGGATACTTCAGGCAGTTACCTTATATTACATAGAAATGGTAAGATTGGATGAAAAAGATTGGATCATTAGTGGCCACCTTAAGGTGTCGGGACGTCACATCTGTGCCTATAGGCTCCTGTGAGGTAAATCCAGGCCTGCCTCCACTCCTATTTGTCTGCACTGCTCACCATTCCTGTACAGCTTTTATCAGCCCTTCAGCACATGCTGAGTGTGGAGAGTGGGTGAAAGATGAGTCACATGTCAGTATTCTGTCAATATTTTGCAAGAGAGATAAAATAATGAATGCAAGTATATTGCTTTATTGGTCAGAGTCTAATTTTAACCACTCTAAGAACTTAAATAGCCTTAGGATATTTGCAAAAAGCTTGTCATACTTATTGCCCAAATTCAAAAATGTATAAAAAATAAATAGCTTCCAAATTTTTCTAGTATTTCACTTGAATTCTGAATGCAGTTGTTTATTTTCCTTTATGATTTGCTGTAGTTATCTGTCCACAGTGTGCTGTAATTCTAATTCATTAAAGATTATCTTCACTTTCCCTAACGTAAAGCAGCCCTTATCAAATCATCTCTATAGAATCAGAGTTGTGGAAGAAGAAAGTGTTAAGGTAGCCATACACATATATTTGATTTGATCATTTTATGGAGTCGAGAGAGAATCTAGTGTGTTCCCCAATTCCCAATCAATACAAAGTGTCTGATTTCATGTCGAATCGACCAACTTAGTTGATCCAGCAGGATGCAAGATATAGGTCTATAGCACAGGACTCAGCTACTGTTGACATGTCATTCAATTGACTCTGAATCAATTTTTGCATTCAGATCACGGAGACACAACAACGGGCAGATCGAATGTGAAGGTAAATCGCATAGGATATCATTAGTAGTGTGTGTCACTAGTCGATCGACTTTTGATCAACCATACTGAAGTCGATTCCTTAATAAAGTCGATTGCTTTGTGGATTGAATGAGAATTGCTAGATGTATGGCTAGGTGTAAAGCAAACACACTACCCATACCACTGAATGGGCATGTACACATTACTGCATTGTAATGGACTGAGTTATCCTAACAAGCTTTCTGCAGCACGTTTCTGGATGACACATGCAAAAATGTGAGCATACTGTATTAATTTGCCAGGTTACAAAATAACTAGTGCATTATAATGTGTTGTTAAATGCACAGGTTGTGCAAAGCACATAGAGGTTGATTCATCAAACAGCGCTAATATTACCGTGTACATATGCCAATATTACCGTTACTTCTGTGGAATATGCTAGTAGCGTGACCCTCAGTACTCCAGTAGCACAACCGTTACTATGGTAATACCGTGGGTCATTCTACTGGTGTATCTCACAGTACTTACGCACGGAAGTAACAGTAATATTCCCATGCGCTGTGCATACACAGTAATATTATCACTGTTTGGTGAATCAACCCCTAGGGCTAGGCTCTTACTGAATTCACTTTTTCTGCTGTGTTTTCTTTTCCGAGAATTTTTTTTTCATCTTCTCTTTAAAATAACTTTTCCGCACTTTGCGGCTTAAAGGGTATTTTAGTCACAAGGTGTAAAAATACAACCTACGGTAGGAGAAAACTCGGGAAAAAAAGTTAATTAAGGGAATTAATAGGGGCCATAGTGTTTAAGAGCCCAAATGGTAGCCATACATCAGGTGACTTGGTGGCCGATCGACCATCTGATTCGATTATTATGAAAATCGGTGCCCCCAAGTGCATGCCCGACCGACAATGCAGTCAGTTTCAGGACGGAATTGGTCGCATAAGTTGATCACGCATGCTGCAAGATGTTGGGCCGACTTGCTCGATCAGCTGTGTGGTGGTAACGGTGTGCAATTTCGGGACGATCTACAAATGCGTCAAAACCCCAAGGCTGTTAAGTGTGTGCCCCCTCCCGGTGCCCAGTGTATGTTATACATACACTGCCGCCTCCGCTGGTACTCACAGGTTCTGGGCGCACTCCACTCTCCATACACGAACACCCACGTGAATTCCTAGGAAGGGCGCACGTATGACGTCAGACGTCATACACGTGGCCATGTTACTAGGCAACCACGTGGCACGTGCAGATTTAAAATACTACATGGAGGTGGTAAAATGTATCAATGATTGGCCAGTGTGCCAAGCTTCAGTGAGTAACTGGGAAATCTTTTTTGCATGGCTCTTAACTGTTACAAAGATGGGAGTCCCACTTGATGCTTATGCCTTCCAGAATCAGCCCACATATGAGATCTTTTTTTTTCCTGTCGAATGAATATGTAATTACAGTAAGCTAGTGCATACATTTTGATTCCTGCTTTGTGCAGGCATTTGCATTAATGAAACAAACAGATTTTTGCTGTTAAATGGAGTAATTCAATGTCTCAGTAAGTCTATAACTGCGCTTTTGTTTTCCTTAGTTCTGCATTCTGTACAGATAAGTTAACCTTCCTTTATCCTCTTAATGCACATGTACAGTATTCCATATGGTAAGGGCTAATGCTGAGCCTTCATTATCAGAGATGCACTGCATCAAAGATCCAGTAATCTCGTCAAAACAGTAGGACTCCAAAATTAGTAAAGTATTTATTTGCCAGCTGCCTGTCCTCTTCTGAGTGTCTGTCTGTCTGGAACTGATCATCCTACATTGTGCTTGTCTTTAGATGCCAGTATGTATCTGTTTATCTGTATGAATTACCTGTCGGTAAAAAAAAAATGCAGGCCCCAATTATTATTATCATTGATCAGTGTTGCTTGCAAATTTTCGCCAAAGGTATTTTCGCATTGAAAATGCATTTTCATGTTTTTGCGTTTTTGCCTAATGTTTACAGACTTTTGTGGTTAATAGCAACAGCTAGAATCACCAGATTTGCAGGGTATGTTAACCTCCTGAGCGGTATCCCCAACACTGTGTCAGGCACGCCGCTCAAGTTTTTGCTGGCCTCAGGAGTCCCCCGCTTTAAAACAATTTGTTTCTATGGATGAATAAGATGTTAGCTATGCACAGCTCCAATGTTCTCTAAGAGGAGGATCGGGTCTGCGCATGACGTCAGTGATGTCATGACGCATGCTCGATCCTCCACATAGAGAAGACCAGAGCTGTGCTGCGCTGATGGCTAGATCGGGGGGATCCTGGGCAATCGGGGGGTTGTACACACTTATACTAGCTAGCAGGACCGGATTTACCATTCCGCACTCTAGGCACGTGCCTATAGGCGGGACATTTGTGAGACGCGGGTCACTAGCTGGCCAAGAGTGTCCCCTTGTCTTCCTCTCTCTGCGGCACGTAAGAGAGCAAAGAGCGTCAATGCAGCCAGAAGCAGAGGCTGGAGATACACAGTGCCGTGGGATGCCCACCCAGCTTACTGAAGTGACAGCTCCATTCCGTGTAGTAGCGCCAGGCCAGCGCTGCACTGCAGATGAGACCCGACAGCAGCGCCCTCCATGTCACACGCTGAAGCCCACGCTGTCATCAAAGAGATGACATACGTGGGCCGACTGTGATGTTAGCGTTGCTAGGCAACTCTCCAGGCCGGCGCCGCATTGGAGAGAAAACCTGGCTTCCTGCTGTTGGAGGAGGAACTCTCCTAGCGTACAAGGATGAGACTGGCCTGCTCTCTGGATGTGCAGCCTGCAGCACAGTGCAGGTAGCACATAATAAATACTTTTAAAAATGACGTTTTGGAGAGCAAATCGGGAAGGGGGGTTAACAGTGCACCTGCAGCATCTGTGTAGCTGTGTGCGAGTTTCTACCCCCCCCCCCCCCCTCTTCCTCAGAGTGTGTGTGTGTCTCTACCCCCTCGTGTGTGTGTGTGTGTGTGTGTGTATGTGTTTGTGCATGCTTGGTGTGAGTCTCCCCCCATCACGTGTGTGTGTGTTTGTGCATGCTTGGTGTGAGTCTCCCCCCATCACGTGTGTTTGTGCATGCTTGGTGTTAGTCTCCCCATCACACGTGTGTGTGTGTGTTTGTTTGTGTGTGCATGCTTCGTGTGAGTCTCCCCCCATCGTGTGTGTGTGTGTGTGTGTGTGTGTGTGTGTGTGTGTGTGCATGCTTGGTGTGAGTCTCCCCTATCGTGTGTGTGTTTGTGTGTGCATGCTTCGTGTGAGTCTCCCCCCATCGTGTGTGTGTGTGTGTGTGTGTGTGTGTGTGTGTGTGTGTGTGCTTGCTTCGTGTGAGTCTCCCCCATCACGTGTGTTTGTGTGTATATGTTTGGCGTGAGCCTCCCCCCATCACATGTGTGCATGCTTAGTATGAGTCTCTCTCTCCCATCACGTGTGTGCATGCTTAGTATGAGTCTCTCTCTCACATCACGTGTGTGTGCATGCTTGGTGTGAGTCTCTCCCCCCTCCATCACGTGTGTGTGTGAATGCGTAGTGTGAGTCTCTCCCCCCTCTATCACGTGTATGTGTGTGTGCATGTTTATTGTGAGTCTCCCCCATCACACGTGTGTGTGCAAGATTAGTGTGAGTCTTCCTCCTCCATCACGTGTGCGCGTGCATGCTTGGAGTCTCTCACCCCTCCATCACGTGTGTGTGTGCATGGTTAGTGTGAGTCTCCTTCCTCCATCACATGTGTGCGTGCATGCTTGGAGTCTCTCACCCCTCCACCACGTGTGTGTGTGTGTGTGTGCTTAGTGTGAGTCTCTCCCCCCTCCATCACATGTATGTGTGTGTGCATGCTTATTGTGAGTCTCCCCCATCACACGTGTGTGTGTGTGTGTGTGTGTGTGTATCCTTGGTGTGAGTCTCCCTCCCATCACGTGTGTGTGTGTGCATGGTTAGTGTGAGTCTTCCTCCTCCATCACATGTGTGTGTGCATGCTTGGAGTCTCTCACCCCTCCATCACGTGTGTGTGTGTGCATGCTTATTGTGAGTCTGCCCCCCTCGTCACATATGTGTGTGCATGCTACTGCGCAGGTGCAGCCATACTCGCGTGGGTGCATGGTCTTCAAGAGAGTCCTGGGTTTGAAGGGGAGTGGCCTGTGTTAAGGAGCAGAGCTTAGGGCGCCAGACCTTATGTGCCTATAGGCTCCTGAGCTGTAAATCCGGCCCTGCTAGCTAGCCTAGTGCTAGCTGACATCTTATTCATCCATAGACAGTGACACTAATAGTTTTATAGCGGGGGGCTAGCAAAACCTCCTGAGCGGCGTAACACGTAAAGTGGGTACAAGAGAAAAATATTTTTCAAAAAGACCTTATGGTTTTGGAAAAAAATCGATTTTAAATTTACATAAAGTACACCTTACCCATTTCCACAAACGGTTAACTGAAATAAAAACACGACGATGAGAAAAGTCCTTTACTATTCTTTATTAACCATAAATGCTTACCTCTACGTTAAGGGCCCATTCACACTTGCTGATCGCAAAACGCTAGCGATTTTGCTAGTGTTTTTTGGCGGTTAATGCCAAAAAATCTGCCAATATCCTCCAATGTTGCGATCTTGATTGAAGATCTCCGTGCTTTGAAAAAAAAATGTTTTAAAAAATAGGTAAAGTTGCTAGGGATCCTTACACAGCCTTATTGCGGCTGTATAGCGATCCCTGGCTGAAGCGTTGCCACTTCCACAGGGTTTTCAGGGGGTCCGTATGTACTGTGACTCTGATTAGTCCAATTTTTAGCTTTGCCCAACACCTGGTCATCTTATAGACCTGGAAAAGCCTATAATGCTAGGTACACACCATACAACTTTCTGGCAGATTTACCTGCCAGATCGATTATTTCCAACTTGTCCGATCTGAATTTCGATAAACGTTTCGATTTTCCGATCTTTTTTTAAACGTTTTTGTATATTTTTTTAAATTGATTTTCATAGAACTGAACAAAAATCGATTGAAAAAGAAAATTTAAAAATGGAAAATCGATCGAAATTCAGATCGTCCCTGTTGTAAATAATCGATCTGGCAGGTAAATCTGCCAGAAAATTGTATGGTGTGTACCTAGCATAACACAACCTTCTACGTTGTACGCTGCAAGAGCAGGGACCACCCCTTAGCGGTTCCTGTTTCTGTGTATTTTATCAAATGAACATATACCAGTATCAGTTTTCAAACTATGCATCAATTATATGTATTTGTACTTGTGAAGCTAAGTGTTCTGATTGTACTGTGTGTTGAACTGCTCCCATATCTATGCTTCCCATTATTGTCTGTTTTGTATGATGACTGTACAGTGCTATGGATTATGTTTGCACTAAATACATAAATTATGACAATAATGATAATTATTCATAGTATCAAAAGAAAGAAATGTCTATTGCATTCTCTAATAAACATACAATATTTAAAAACGATAGCAACAAAAATAGTTTCCGTCACGTTTGAAAGATGACTTATAGTACTATTGATAGTTCTGTATTACACTGTAATGCATTATTTTAGGCACAAATGACTTGAAGAGCGTATTTCCCATAACACATTAACTGTTGAAGTGCATTGACATAATAAAGTTCTGTCTTCAGCCTTCCCAAAGGTAGATTACTTTTATTTTATTTTGCATGCATACCTCTTCATACTGAAAGACAGCAAGGTTTTAGCAATTGAACAGTTTTATACAAACGTAGGCACCTCGTCCTAAATTTTGGAAAAGGGTTCCCTTACCCTTATCCACTCAGCCTGCCTTGCAGCCCAATGACTGGGATCACATTTCTCCCACATGACATTCTTTAAAAGACAGACACACAACATCCACCACTTAAAAGAAGCAACCAAGAATCCATGAGAGTAGCCCTTACCCATTCAACTTTTTCCCTTACAGATGTCGACTGGCATCTTCTGTGCCTGAGCGAGCGTGTGGCCGCGCCGCTCACCACCGCGCTAACGTAGCCTAAAGCATTCTGCGCAGGCGCAGAAGATGCCAACCTGGCTAGGTCGGCATTTGCAACGGAGGGGACCCTGGTACAATGGCTGGGACTCTGGGAGAGGCGCTGCAGCGAGGGATAGATTGGCTGCCAGGGGCTGGAGGAAGCACCAGCTAAGTAGATCTTGTTTTTTGGGTTTTTTTCCAGCTCGGACCTTCAAATAAAATTGATACTCAATCTAAACAAACAAAACAACTTGTCCAGCTGCTTTTACATATCAGTGAATACCTTAAAGAACAGCTCCAGCCAAAAGTTTTCTATTAGTTCTGGATAATGTGGAAATACATCAAACCCCCCTTGACATTTTAGTACTAATACACTAAAAAGTAATATCTTTTAACAGAGTAGTCAAGAGTTACATCCTTTGTGAAATGTTTATTGCTGACCGTTTTTCTTCCTGCTACCAGGGATCTGCAGAGTTCACATTAAAATAAACCTGAACTATAATACAAACAAATGAAAACACACATTTAAATGCACATTCTATTGTCATCCCAAATCTATATTTGTTTTTCAGTTGACATACCTCTCCAGCTATATCTCTAGCTTCATTCTGCCCTCTGGTGATAGGTTAGGTGATCTGTGATAAGACTAAGGTGATCACTCACAGTTTGAATGAACTGTTGGAATACTGGCTTCTAGGGCCAAATATACTTGTCAAACTGCACTCAGGGCCCATTCACACTTGGAAAACGCAAAACACTAGCGCTTTTGCTAGCGTTTTGCTCAGGTGATTATTGGAGTTTAACGCGAAAAAAATCGCCATTCACACTTGGCAATTTTTTCGCATTCGCGTTTAGCGCTTCTATAACACTAAACGCGATCGCTGGTGCAGGCTACAAGTTTGCGTTTGGTAATTTGCATTATCGCAAATCGCTCAAGTGAGAACGGGGCCATAGGGTATTATTTCACTAAAGCTTTAAAAAGCGCTAGCGTGTTTTGCCGAAATCGCCGGCCAAACCCCCAAGTGTGAATGGGCCCTAAAGCTGTCCCCTGGGAATTCAGATGATGGTTGGATTTAGCCTCTCAAAGCAGATTGTTTTTACTAATCAGTTTTATCTTTTAACCAGTTCACCCCCAAGGGTTTTTATCCTAACGGACCAGAGCAATTTTCAGTTGTCAGTGCTCCTCCCTTTTATTCCCTAATAACTTTATTACTACTTATCACAAGAAAATGATCTATACCTCCTTTTTTTCAGCCATTATAGTTTTAAAATTAAACATTCTCCTGTGGATAAAACAAACACGTTTTATTTGCACAGTTGTCCCGATTATTAAACCGTTTAAATTATGTCCCTATCACAATGTATGGTGACAGTATATTATTTTGAAATATAAGTGTTATTTTTCTGTTGTGTTTTTTGTTGTTCTGGCCATAATTACAAGCCCCTATGTAATAAATTAAAAGTAATTTTCCCCCATAAAATATAGATTAAAAAAGCTGAGTCCCTAAGGCAACTATTTTTTTTTTTTAAGCTGATTTTTTTTTACAAGTGTTTTTTTTTTGGGGGGGGGGGGGGGGGGGAGGGAGAGTTGGAAGTGTAATTTTATTAATGAAGTGTATGTACTTGAAAATGTATGTATTTTGTAGATGTAATATACTTTTTGGCCACAAGATGGCGCTAGTGAACACTCGTTATAGGAAGTGTTCACTTTTTTTTTTTTTTACACACTTTATTTAATTGTTACATTTCCTGTTTATGTGAATGGTCGTAGCCGCTGTTCGCGGTCACGTCCATTCACTCCAGGCACTGCGATTGGGTAGAGGACCGTTCGGTCTTCTTCCCCAATCACCCAGCACGGGATCCCGACGGAAACAGCGGCGGTAGCGGCGCGCACACGCCGGAATGCGCGACGTATTAAAACGTCATGTTGCCGTTAATAGAGGTAAGCATGACGTTTTAATACGTTAGGATGGCGGTAAATGGTTAAAGTCCAACTAAACCCAAAATTGGCAAATGCTAACACCAGGTTGATAAGTCAATATAAGCAGAGTAAAGAAGCCGAGTAGTAGAAAGAATCATTGTTGCCAGCTAATCACTTTAGAGTGTACCTGAGACATTAAAGAGAACCTGTACTGAGTAAAATTATTTAAAATAAACACATGAGGTAACTTCAAATGAACATTACATAGTTACCTTGCCATCAGTTCCTCTCAGAAACTCACCATTTTCTGCTGACAGTGATCCCTTCCAGTTCTGACAACATTTTGTCAGAACTGAAATATATCAGTTGCTGTCAGTTATATATCAGTTGCTGTCAGTTACAGCTGAGAGGATAACTGATGTGTGCATGTTTCCCTATGGCTCAAGTGGGCGATGTTACAGTTTAACTGTGTGCTGACCAGGAGGCTATTATAGGGTGATGGCCATTTTCAAAATGGAGGACAGATAATTCCATTGATCACAGTGGACAAACAGGATGCAGGAGAGGAAAAATAAATTGAAGAGTAGATTACACAGGAGGCAAGTATGACTTGTGTATGTTTATTTTGACTTTTAATTTTCAGTTCAGGTTTTCTTTAAAGTAAAAGGATATATACTTACCTGGGACTTCCTCCAGCCCCTTGTGGTCCATTAGCTCCCTCGCCATCCCTCCCGTTCCTCACTCTTGTGCTGCTGTTAAACAGAAACTCCGACCAAGAATTGAACTTTATCCCAATCAGTAGGTGATACTCCCTTTTACATGAGAAATCTATTCCCATCAGGGGGCGCTGTATGACTGATATTGTGGTGAAACCCCTCCCACAAGAAACTATGAGGACCATGGTATTCCTGGCAGTTTCCTGTCTGTGAACCTTGTTGCATTGTGGGAAATAGCTGTTTACAGCTGTTTCCAACTCCAAAAAAGCATGCAGCAGCTACATCAACTGCCAGCAGTAAAAATGTCACCATGTAATGTCAGAATGTAAATCATGGATTTAAAATATTTTACAATGGGCAAACACTGACTAAATCATTTATACATAATTATTGTAAAAATGAAGCACTTTTTTTATTACATTATTTTCACTGGAGTTCCTCTTTAAACCTGGTGAACTCCCTGTCTACTGCACATGAATGGTCCCAGCCATGTGCATACCCGATCATGTTCCCGTGGAGTGTTTACTCCTGGCCATAGGCGCAGTTAACTGCGCTTGCACAGAATGCTTCCGGCCATGGCGGAATCTAATGGATCACAGGGAGCTGAAGGAAAGCTTACAAAAAGGCACCTGGTAAAAAAGGTGCCGGAGATGGCCACTAGTAGGATATCTGTAAAATTTCCACTCTTCTAATACTTTATTACAATAGTAAAATATCAGTAATATTTACAGATATTATGCTATGACCGAACCTAACACTACTTTCACATAGAACCCTCCCTCTACGAATGCCTAGCCCTACGACCCTTTTTGCCTGCTTCAGGGTGAAGCCCCAGGTCAGTATACCTCCTTTTACTTTGTTAGTCTTTGGTTTACATTAATTACAGACTGTGAGGAAACGCGGAAAAGCCGCCGCAAGGGCTCAGAGTGAGGCGGCTGTTTCCGCGTCTAACATGGCGGCACAACGCGAAGAAACCGCCGCATGCCGCATGGGCAGAGTGGTGGAGTCCGCGTTGGATGCAGCGGATTGCGCGCATAGCAATACTACTGACATTGTGGTTGGACGTGGGGAAGCCACCGCTTGCTTGGAGAGCGGGGCGGCGGCCCCCGCGCCTGAATCAGCGGATACATTGCAAGACATGTCTGGTGTGGCTGGGACTGCTAGTCCACACAGGTTCAGAAGGACGCCGCGCGCGCTGAGAGGCAGAGCTTATATGACAGCCAGAGAAGAGTCAGCTGACCAAGCGGGTCAGCTGACATTTTCACCGCCTTCCATTGGTCCAGCACTTAGGGGTGGCGCTGGTGAGCGCTATAGTATATATACTGGATGCTGGTCATTTCTCTGGTGTCTGCCGTTGCGATCACTACGTGGTAGCACTCAGACCTTGTCTGTATCTGTGTTCTAGCATAGTTTCCAAAGGTGTTGATGATCAAGGAACTCACACCTTAGCATTAGGAATATTGAACTGTATTATTTGTTATGACCTTCTTCCTGCCTGACTATTCCTCTGAACTCTGATTCTGTACCTTGCTATTTCTGATATCCTGTTGCCAAACTCTGCTCGTTCCTGGACTCTGTATTTGCCTCCTGATTCTGTACCTTGCTATTCTGATACTCCGTTGCCAAACCCTGCCTGTTTATTGGATTCCGTATCTGTCTCCTGAATCTGTACCTTATCTGTCTGTGTGTTAACGACCTGGCTTGCCGACCTCGAGAACTGGCCTTACCGTTAGAGGCAGTTCCCAGATCTGTTAGTGACACCCTCTCTCTCTGGTGTCACTCACGCTCTGTCCTTCCTACTCTCAGCCTAGCTCCTCCCCCGGGAGAGTCTAGGCCATCGGAAGGAACATACTTCTGTGCAGTACTCAAAGTATACTGTTGCATCTAACACTCACTTGTTATCGCAGGTGTCCAGAGGTTAGTAGATATAGCTGATTATCGGTGATACTGCAGATCACCAATAATCGGGTATATTCTGTATTCTCGGTGATACTGCAGTTCACCGGTAATCAGACCCTCTCTGTATTACACCGATCGTTACACTGACACAGTAATGTCAGTAGCAGCTTTGGATAGTCATTATATGTAAGTAGCCCCAGAACCTGCATAACTTAGATGTGTCATTATTTAAAGAGATGATTTGGTAACCCTGGACAGAATACCTTTATTAAAGGGAGTCTGAAATGAAAATAAAAATAAAAAATAGATACTCACCTAAGGAGAGCGAAGGCTCTGGGTCCTAAAGAGCCTTCACAGTCTCCTCACAGTCCCCATGTTCCTCCGCAGGCTCCCCTTTTAGCGGGCACCGACCGATCGGTCTGTGGCTGCTCTCTTCCGTGTTGGGTGGGCTTCAGTAGTCCTGTTCTGCACACACGCTAGCACCCTCTCTTGCGCACTCACGCATGCGCAGTATAGAGCCGCCCGTCTTCAGAAACCCGAGTGCTTCTAAAGACTTCTGAAGTCTCCCATGGCAGGAGATTTGAAAGGAAAAGCCTGCGGGGGAACGAGGGGACCGGCTCTAAGACCCAGAGCCTTCCCTCTCCTTAGGTATCTGTTTTTTTATTTTTACTACAGATTCACTTTGAGTGGCAAGTGCTTACAATAAAACATAGGTTTAACCACTTCACCCTACAGTGTTTTTTTCACTTTATGCATCATTTCAGCGGTCCTCCCATTCATTCTTCACCAATAACTTTATCACTACTTATCACAACAAAATTATCTATATCTTATTTTTTCCCCCACCAATTAGGCTTTCTTTGGGTGGTACATTTTGCTAAGAATTTTTTTTTTCTAAATGCATTTTAACAGGAATATTAAGAAAAAAATGGAAAAAAATCATTATTTCTCAGTTTTCGGCCATTATAGTTTTAAAATAATACATGGTACCATAATTAAAACCCATGTATTTTATTTGACCATTTGTCCCGGTTATTACACTCTTTAAATTATGTCCCTATCACAATGTATGGCGCCAATATTTTATTTTGAAATAAAGGTGCATTTTTTCAGTTTTGCATCCATCATTTTTTACAACCCCATAATTTTAGAATATATTAGTAATATCCCCTCTTGACATGCATATTAAAAAAGTTCAGACCCTAAGGTAACTATATATGTTTTTTTATTGTAATGTTTTAATTTAAAGTTTTATTTGGGTATTGTAACGATTGGTGCTAGCAAGATCAGAGATCTGATTATCAGGTGATCTGCAGTATCACCTATAATGCAGATATATACCTGATTATATGCTGATCTGCAGAATCACCAATAACACAGATATACAGGTACTGAAGTAAGAGCTAACACTGAAAATAGCCACCGAGAGGTAAAGTGAGCTATACACACTTTAATGCACTGAGTGTAGTGATTGGTACAACAGTAAGTACTGACAGTATTAACAATACCTCACCAGAGGAGCTGGTGGGTACTCCCAGTACTGCACCTCTCACCAGAGACAAGGGCTTCCTGGTAAGAGTAGAGTGGTCAAACAGAACAGTTCAGCAACAGACAGACAGATTACGGTACAGAATCGACAGGCAGAGGCAGAACGTATTTCAGGCAGATAACAGAGGCACCAAGCAGAATAAAATTAGTTAAAATTGTTAAAAAGGGGGAAGTGGGTGGACTCCCCTCCCTTCTGAAAAAAATGGCCGGACAATGGACAGGTTACTTACAGCCTAAAGTAACATTTATTAGTAACTCCAAAAGTGCAACGCGTTTCACGGGTAACAGTCCCGCTTCTTCAGGCAAACGATTATTTGGAGGGTGCAAAATCAGGTCATGAACCAGGTAGAGCGCCTCTGACCTGGTTCATGACCTGATTTTGCACCCTCGTTTGCCTGAAGAAGCGGGACTGTTACCCGTGAAACGCGTTGCACTTTTGGAGTTACTAATAAATGTTACTTTAGACTGTAAGTAACCTGTCCATTGTCCGGCCATTTTTTTCAGAAGGGAGGTGAGTCCACCCACTTCCCCCTTTTTAACAATTTTAACTAATTTTATTCTGCTTGGCGCCTCTGTTATCGTATTTCAATATTATCTAGTCCACCCTTGGTGGAGGGGTGTATCCCCATTTTCTCCTATCTACAGAGAGCGACTTTTTAACCTGAGCGGGGTCAGGTTACAATTCTCCCCGCCGGCCTTTCCAGTGGTTGCCTTTGTGGCGACCCACCCTTGTGAGTATAATCATCTCATTTATTCACAACAGATCTCTCCATATTAACATACTGCACCATATTGGGCTCTCGGTTTCACCCCCATTTTCAAGTATTTCAGGCAGAGTTTGGCAGTAGGATCAGATAGGCTAAGGTACAGAATCACTAAGAGTAAGATTGGTCAGAGCTAGCCAGAGTCACACACAGATAATAAAGAATAATCAACAATAGTAATAATAATCCCTAGTCTTGTGTGAAATCCCTGGTTTCCTCCCAGATCAAAGCACACCGGAACTATCTAAGGTCTGAGCGCTAACACAAAGTATTCACGACAGCAGACAAATTGCAAGTGAAGCCGAGAGGCTTAAGAAGCGGAGGAGACCCTCAAGGCACGCCCACCAGCCTCAGCCAATCAGGAGAGGCGAGCGTGCCCTCTGATGTCAGCCGACCAGCTGGTCAGCTGAAGCGCCTCCTCCTGGCATAAAGATCCTGACGGTGAGCGTGCGCACCCGCTAATGTGCCCCGGAGAACAGCAGAGACACGCGTCCTCGGCATACTAGACTCCTGGGATGCGGAAAACCTGACAGGCAGGGACCCAGCAATGCCCGCGGTGGACCCACCGTCCACCGCAGCTGACAAGCGCTGACTGCCCACACCTGTCCTCGGCGTGCTAGACGCCCGAGGTGCAGGGAGACTGGCAGGCAGGGAACCAGAAGCAGCTGCGGTGGTACTGCTATCCACCGCAGCTGTTAAGTCACTATTCATTACAGGTATATTTGACATATTAAAATATGTGTCTGTTTGGTGAAATAAATGTAAGTGTAATTTTAATATTTGGCCACAAGATATCCTCATGCATTATTTTCTGTTGCATACAATTACTAGCAATGACTAGTACCCCCGCGGGTGAATGCACGATCGGCCGCGGCAATGGTTTTTTCATGGACGTAGATCCTACATCCATCATGCATTTTTGGACATAGGAGCTACGTCCAAAAAACTACGCTGGTTGATAAGATTATTTGAGAACCCACCATGGTTTTTATGACCTAACACTGGTTAAACAGTCTCATCAGGAATTTAACTAGTGGGCACAGCAATCAGATGTGATTATGTAACTCTGTAGCTGGGTAGGACAATGGAAGGTGACTCCAGTTTACAATATTACTGTAGAAAGGGTGTGGCAAGGGTGGGAACAGAGGGGCGACAAGGGAGAATGATGTCAATAGTAAATGTCCTGTGTTTCCTGCTTGTCGTGTCTGTGAAGTACACTGGACAAATCCTAATAAGACAGTCTCCTACTTACAAACCACGCTAGTTACAACATTTCATACATACAAACAAAGTTGTCTCCATTTACAAAATATACAGTACTTATTCTGTTATTACATATTCTTGTTGTTACATATTACAGCATTGAATAAACCTTTGTTAGTAGTTTCATTATTGGTCCAGGGGCGTAGATATTTGTCTATGCAAGTTATTAAGAAGCGTATGAGCAGGTAAAAATGTCTCTGGTCCTGAAGTGGTTAAACCAAATTTATAGCACATTGAAAACAAACAAAAATATTGTTTGTATTATATGTCCAAATCCAGAGTTACTGCCTTTACTGGCTCAGCCTACTCGACACATCCAGACCAGACTTGTGGCTCAGGATAAGTTTGATATTTGACCACACTTTTTAGAGAGGTAGGAGATCACATGGTGGGGTCTGGAAGTAGGTGAACAGGTGTAGAGCTGCAGGCCAGGTACTCACAGCAATGACACACAGACTTTCCAATTAGGAAATACAGTGGCAACAGCAATACTGATAATTTACACATGACAGCACGTGAGCTTTTAGAATTTACCTGCTTTCATCTTGGGTTTAGTTGGGCTTTTATCAAATAGCAAGCTTGTATTACTGCACAGTCAGCTTAGATTTAGTTATATTTTGGTTTCCTTGGATCTTCCTGTCTTGAAGTAAGAAGTGGTGCATTACTTAACATTTATGACTATTAATATTAAAAGGACTTTCTCTAGAAACAAGCAGTCCAAAATCATTAATATATTCACCTGAAACTCAATTGATTTCCTCCAAGAGACCTATCAAGGTTAAATAACACGCTAAGCGACATACCAAGAAAAGCTAATTAAAGATGCAAGAAGTAGTTTTGCCTCTTTGATGGTAACATTCCAGTCCATACTATTTAAAGTGAGATACTTACAGTAACTAGGTAGAGGAAAGCCTCTGGATAGTCCAAAGGCTTCCCGTGTCCTCCTCACCCCCCACCATTTCCAAGCGTGGACCCTCTGAACATATATGAGAAGAGAAGACCTTGTTGGATATGTTTGCATGGAGGCACTCCTGCCATGTACAAGCGTAGCTGTACTCCATCTGCACACATCTGGTCACATCTGCACAACACTACGGCGCAGAACGCTTGTGGCGACGGGAGCGAGACAGGGGTGCGCTCCTGGCCGGCCTGCACATGCGCTGACTGGCCCCAACTGATGGATTCTTCTCAGAAGAGGATGATGTGGGAGAGATCCGGCCAGAGGGGGCTGGAGGAAGCCTCAGGTATGTATTTCTTATTTGCCCCATCTCAGGTAAACTTTAAACTTCAATGCACAATTCAAAAGATGTGCTGATATACAAGGCTAATAACATTACTCTAAATCAAGAAAAGACAACATTTAGAGAAACTCTATTCTGACCACAAACATTGTTTTTGAGTTATAAAACAATTCTTAAATAAATTGTTCCTAAATCTCTTTGCTATTGAAACATGAACGTTGGAAAATGCTGAAGATACAAGTAGGGCCAGCTTTAGATCTCAGAAGCCAGCTTAAAGCACAGAAGTTGTGATGCCCTGGGCCCCGCCCACCGCTTAGTTCCAGGATAGTGAGCAAGAGGTTGGGAACCAATGACACCCACTTCTCAGCACATTGGTGCCTCAAAGCTTGTGTCTAGAATGCCTATTGCTAAATCCAGCCAGGGATACAACTGATCTTGGTGGAGGGCTGTTTCACTTCACTTCACTGCTGGGAATTGTGAGCTCTGATTATATTATATTGCTGTTCTTTGTAAATTTGTGTTTTGCTGCTTTGATATCTGGTAGGCTTGTGCATTGCAGTTCATCAGATATCTAGCAGCAAGTGTTAGTTTTAAAAGTTTTTAAAAGTACATTTTTTTTCTCTAGTGTGCTTGCAACAGGCAGGTAATTAGCTAGGGGGGAGGGATTAGCTGTAACACAGGTGATATATTAAACAGGAAGTGTAGGCCAAAGCCCTAATCTTGGTGGAGGGCTGTTTCACTTCACGTCACTGCTGGGAATTGTGAGCTCTGATTATATTATATTGCTGTTGTTTGTAAATTTGTGTTTTGCTGCTTTGATATCTGGTAGGCTTGTGCATTGCAGTTCATCAGATATCTAGCAGCAAATGTTAGTTTTAAAAGTTTTTAAAAGTACATTTTTTTCCTCTAGTGTGCTTGCAACAGGCAGGTAATTAGCTAGGGGGAGGGATTAGCTGTAACAGGAGGTATTTGGTCAGCTTTAGGACTCAGTACTGAGCTTGCTCAGTCTGTGGCTTGCTCACTAAGTGGCTTCGACACAAGTGGCATAGGCGTTAAAAACAGGCGTTACAACACAGGCACAAACAGAGATGTGAGAGGAAGCAGGTAAGGACTTAAAAAAACAAACAAAAAAAAAATACTTTAAACAATATTGCAGTTTTTTGCATTGGTTCGGATGTGCTAACACGTTGTGGTGTAGTCTTTAAGTTTTGAGGACTCCACCCCAGCTTCACTCACTCCCCCTCCTCCCCTCCCCCTCCTCCACCCCAACTTTACTCACTCCCCCTCCTCCACCCCAACTTTACTCACTCCCCCTCCTTCACTCCAACTTCACTCACTCCCCCTCCTCCCCTCCCCCTCTTCCACCCCAGCTGCACTCACTCTCGAACTTCACTCCCTCTCCTGTTTCAATTTTTACCGCCACAGTTTACTTTAAATAAAATTTCCCCACACAATAGTCATCATGTTGGACTATGCTGTACAGTGTACATCCTGTGACATGTATGCATGCCTTGATCAGCGGATTGAGGGTGTTTACTGTTGCCCTGGGTGTGTGCGTGTTGCTCAGTTAGAGGCGGAAGTCGCAGAGCTAAATAAGCATCTCGCAACACTGAGACGCATACACAACATGGAGATGAGCTTGGATCTCATGATCCAGACACTGGATGGAATCGGTGAAGATGAGGTGGGTGGAGTAAAGCCGGAGCAAGAAGCAGAGGTAGCCGTTAGTTGGGTCACAGTTAGAAGGGGTAGGGGAAAAAGTGGCAGGGAGGCTAGTCCTGAGTTGTCCCTCACTAATAAGTATGCTTGTTTGCGTAATATTGGGGAGGATGATTCAGGAGTAGCAATGCTGCAGCAGGATGTGCTCCTTAGCAACCAAGGGGCAGACTGCTGTAACGAGAAAGGGAATAGGAGTGCAGCTAAGGCTAGACAGGTACTGGTGGTAGGGGATTCAATTATTAGGCACACAGATAGGGTAATCTGTCGAAGAAACCGTGAATGCCGTACAGTCTGTTGTCTCCCGGGTGCTCGGGTTCGGCATGTAGCGGAAAGAATTGACAGATTATTGGGTGGGGCTGGGGAAGACCCAGCTGTCATGGTACACATTGGCACCAATGACAAAGTTAGTGGGAGATGGAAGGTCCTCAAAAATGATTTTCAGGTACTTGGAGATAAACTTAAAGCAATACCTCCAAGGTGGTGTTCTCTGAAATACTGCCAGTGCCACATTCTACATCTGAGAGACAGAGGGAGCTTAGGGAGTTAAATAAGTGGCTGAGAAATTGGTGTAGGAAGGAAGAGTTTGGGTTCCTGGAGAACTGGGCAGACTTTGCAGTCGGCTACAGGTTCTACAGCAGGGATGGGCTGCACCTTAATGGGGAGGGTGCAGCTGCATTGGGGGAGAAGATGGCTAAACGGTTGGAGGAGATTTTAAACTAGGATCTGGGGGGAGGCGGGAGGATAAAGTCTCAATACGTAGACAAGATGAGGTAAAAAGACAGTGGGAACCTAACATTATGGGGGGTGGAGAGGGGGGTGGGGAAAGTGTAAAGATTAAGGAGGTTGGTAAAAATTCAAGTAGCCCATTTCATGTAAACGAAATTGGTAAATGTGGTGGTAAAAATATAAAGTGCATGGTAACCAATGCTCGGAGCCTTGCAAATAAAATAGATGAACTAGAGTTCATTCTGAATGACAAAGGCTATGACATTGTGGGAATAACCGAGACATGGATGGATGAAAGCCATGACTGGATAGCTAATTTAAAAGGATACAATGTGTTTAGGAGGGATAGAACAGGGAAAAAAGGTGGAGGGGTTTGTCTCTTTGTTAAGAATTCTTTTACAGCTGTCCTCAACGATGAGATGGAGGAAGATTGCGAAGATGTGGAGTCCGTTTGGGTAAATATTCATGGTGGAAATAAAAGTTGCCAATTGCTTATTGGGGTATGCTACAGACCCCCTCTCATTAATGAAGCTGCAGAACTGCGATTACTACAGCAGATTGAAAAAGCTGCAAGTAAAAATGAGGTCATAATTATGGGCGACTTCAACTTTCCAGACATTGACTGGGGTATTGAGGCTACCCATTCTGGTAAAAGCAGCAAATTTCTGGCAGCACTACAGGACAATTACTTGACTCAAATTGTAACGGAACCAAGTAGGGGGAATGCGTTACTGGATCTGATCATTTCTAATAGACCAGATAATGTATCAAATGTGCAGGTTCAAGAACATTTGGGAAATAGTGATCACAACATGATGTTTGATCTGGTGACTGATAGGCCACGGGGCAGCGGGACCACTAAAACTATGTAAAAGTTAAATCAAATTAGGCAGGCACTAAGTTTGGTGAACTGGGATAATGTACTACAAGGGGAGGACACTGAAGGGAAATGGCAAGCTTTTAAACTTATTCTCAATCAATATTGTAGTATGTATATCCCATATGGAAACAAAATGTTTAGGAATAAAAAAGGCCTCTATGGATGAATAGAAAGGTTAGGGATAAAATGAAGAGGAAAAGGAATGCCTATAAGGTCCTAAAACAGGAGGGGACCGAGGCCCCTCCTGTTTATAAGTAGTGCAATAAAAATTGTAAAAAAGAAATTAGGCTGGCAAAGATCGAAGCTTAAAATCAAATCGCTAGGGATATCAAATCTAACCCCAAAAAGTTTTACAAGTACATCAACTCTAAAAAAAGAAAGGTTGACTGTATAGGACTCCTAAAGGATGAGGGTGGGAACTCAATGGTGGATGACCAAGGTAAGGCAGAGTTATTAAATGCTTTCTTTGCTTCTGTCTTCACAAAGGAAACAGCACTGTTGCAAATTACAGATGCAGAAGAGTCTCAATCTTCTAACTGTAATATTAAATACTTAACGCAGGAAGAAGTAAAGGCAAGACTAAATAAATTAAAAATAGACAAGGCACCTGGCCCGGATGGCATGCATCCTCAGGTCCTAAGGGAATTAAGTTCAGTTATAGCTAAGCCCCTTTATCTTATCTTTTGTGACTCTCTTGCAACTGGCAGAGTCCCAGTGCATTGGCGTACAGCCCACGTTTTCCCATTATTTAAGAAGGGCAAAAAATCTGATCCAGGAAATTATAGACCTGTAAGCTTAAAGTGAACCTCCAGACTAAAAATCGACTCAGCAGCCCTGAAAAGGCCTGGTGTTTCTTTAACAGTTTTACAGCATCAGAACTTTGTTTCTCTTATACAAGCCTCGTTTTAGCTGCACAGAAGAAAACTGCCCGGGCATTTTCCCCCTGATACTGTGCAAAGCATGATGGGATTTCTGATGTTGTTGTTCTCGTTCTGCCGTTTTGGTGCAATTTTTTTTTTTTTACATTTTGAATTTGACATTTGAAGCCTAGCGCATGCAGCTGGGAGGGGTGATCAGGACACAGGACAGTTGGAACTGTGTCTTATGCTCCCTGTCACCTCCTTTCAACCAAAAAGATGGCTGCCCCATGACAAAGATGGCAGCCCCCATGAATCACAAACATTTGCCTGTTCTTTTAAAACAGGATGGGTAAAAAATTATATTACCTATCTATTCTAATTAACATAACTAATGTAACTTAATGACAGTATGTTTGTTTAGGCTGAAGTTCCCCTTTAACATCAGTTGTATGCAAACTATTTGAGGGGTTACTTAGAGATACTATACATGACTTCATAGTAGAAAATAATCTTATTTCTCAGCATCAACATGGGTTTACTAAAGACAGGTCCTGTTTGACTAACATGCTCAGCTTTTATGAGGTACTGAATGCTAATATGGATATTGGGAATGCTGTAGATGTGATATACTTGGACTTTGCAAAGGCCTTTCACACTGTTCCCCACAGAAGTCTGGTGCAAAAGTTGAGGATGCAAGGACTGGGGAAGAGTTTGTGTGCATGGATAGGGAACTGGCTAATGGACAGAAAACAAAGAGTTGTGGTCAATGGATCGTACTCAAAATGGGAGACTGTTAGCAGTGGGGTCCCACAGGGTTCTGTACTGGGTCCAGTGCTCTTCAATTTATTTATTAATGACCTAGTAGATGCAGTAGTGAGCAATGTTGCTATTTTCGCAGATGATACAAAATTGTGCAGAATCATCAACTCTCAGGAAGATAGTGTCATATTGCAACAGGCTCTGGATAGGATGGCTATATGGGCACATACATGGCAGATGAAGTTCAATGTTGAAAAATGTAAAGTCATGCATTTTGGTCGTACCAATGGTCTAGCACCATACAAAATAAATGGGATACAGTTGGGGACATCAAACTTGGAGAAGGACTTAGGAGTACTCATCGACAACAAGTTAAATAATCGTACTCAATGCCAAGCCGCTGCAGCTAAAGCGAACAAAATGTTGGGATGCATTAAAAGGGAAATAAAAACTCGAGATGCTAGCATAATATTGCCCCTGTTTAACTCTCTAGTAAGGCCACATCTGGAATATGGAATTCAGTTCTGGGCACCACATTACAAAAAAGATATTGCAGTTTTAGAGCAGGTGCAGAGACGAGCAACAAAATTGATACGTGGGATGGAAGGTCTCGCTTACCAAGAGAGGTTAGATAAACTGGGTTTATTTAGTCTAGAGAAAAGACGCCTTAGAGGAGATCTAATTAAGATGTATAAATACATCAGAGGGCAATATAATAGCTTGGCGGATGAGTTTTTTGTCCCTAGGCCTTCTCAAAGGATTAGAGGACATGATCTGCGCATGGAGGAAAAACGTTTTAGCCATTTATTTAGGAAAGGGTTCTTTACAGTAAGAGTGATTAAGAAGACAAGAAGTCGTTATGGCAAACTCTATACCTGCATTTAAAGGGGGCTTAGATGCTTTCCTTGCGTTGAAAGACATCCATGGCTACAATTACTAGGTTATGCCTAATGATGTTGATCCAGGGATTTTATCTGATTGCCATCTGGAGTCAGGAAGGAATTTTTCCCTTTTGGGGCTAATAGGACCATGACTTGTGGTTTTTTTTTTCGCCTTCCTCTGGATCAACAGGGGTATGTGGGGGACGGGCTGGAGTTGTACTTTGTACTGGTTGAACTCGATGGACGTATGTCTTTTTTCAACCAAAATAACTATGTAACTATGTAACTATGATCCAGGAAACCTGATTTGCATCTTTTTTTATTCTTTGCAAAGTGGTGTCCTCCACGGTGCACCACTAGTAATATGAACAAGAAGAAGGCAGGCAGAATAAAACTAACAAAAAATAAAAATAGCAAAATTAGGATTTTAGACTTTAGGGGGGAACAAATGGGTAAATAATGCCCAAACAATGGCTTCAGCATTAGGTTCTTTATTAGAGCCTGCTCTCTCCTGAATACCCCGATCAGTATGATAAGGAATGCAACGTTACTGTGGCTGGAGGTCAATGATTCATATTACATATATATAATACTGATCTTGTCTATTTCCAATATACTTTACATTTTACAGCACATTTACATAGGGAAAGCCACAACTCTTTTTTTTTTAATCTTTATTATTTATTCGATGCCGTCTTTAACATTTTTTAGGAGGTTCTTCTTTTTTCTTAAGGCAATATGCTATAGGATAAAACATCTGCGTCTGTTTACTTTTTGAAGTTGATGATTAATCGTGCAGTAATGAAGACAATCAAATCTCTTAATGACATAATAAGCATCTGTTCACAGTTAAATGAGTCAGAAATGTTAAGAAACGGGTTAGAAATATCTGACAATGTTCATTACCAAATGCCTTAATTTTCTGCTATCATTAGCAGGTTATCTAAGGTGTCCATATCCGTTGAAACATTCAGCCCAGGAATACTATGTATTGGCTCTCAGGCTACACAACATACTTCTGTAGCATATTATACAGGGAGTTCTCACTTTATTCTTGGGTGGTGCCACTGCTCTAGCAAAGGTGTAGCTAATACAAGGCTTGCATAATTTACACAGTAACTTCCAAAAGAAAACAAAGGGCTCTCCTACATTTATGTTTCACATGCATAACTCAAAGAAACTAAAGACAGGACCTGCTTGCACTAATTGAGCTGTGTCTGCTGATACCAGGTCAGGTGGTGGTTTGAATTGCCATCTGACCTAGTATTAGTAGACTCTATCTGCTGTTTCTGCATTATTATTATTTATTATTATTATTTATTGTATTTATAAAGCGCCAACATATTACGCAGCGCTGGACAATAAATATATACAATGATACAAGGATGACATACATAGGGTTATACACATAGAACAAAGTTATGCATACAAATTGTACAAAATACATGATCATGCAATATGGGCTGGTTAGGTAGGCCCAGTAATACAAGTACAGGCTGTCATAGGACAGGAGCACATGATCCTGTAGATTACACTAGGGAGTGGAGGACCCTGCCAGAGGCTTACAATCTAAAGGGAGGGGTAGAAACACTAGGGGGGGGGGGGGCTGTTAAATATTCCTTAGAGGAATGCATTCATGTCCTTATTGTGAGTAAAATGGAAATTGTGATATTTCCACCAACTCGCTCTGTAAGTACCGACACCGTCACCACCTGTTAAATTGGGTGCCATTACCGTCACCATCTGTTAAATTGGGTGCCATTTTTTTTTGAGAATTGGTAAACAGAACGTAGAAGTAATAGAAGTAATGTCTGCATCCTGTCTTACATCTGTTATTTTCACTAGCTGAAGCAAACTTATAGCTTTACTAATTATCTGTAATATATTAGGATTCAAAAGGGTAACTTTTGTGAGGTTATATTATTATTATTGCTGTAGTTTTTATTATTTTTTCCATCATTTTCTATAGGAATGAATTTTACTACATTGAAACTAATTTAGGAGATCTTAGTAACATGGCAGAAGTATAAAACAGGAAAGTCTGTCACAAATCCATTGGAAACAATCATGTATCATGCAGCTTATGGTATACAATGAAATACAATTTGTGTTTTCAGGACAGACAGAGAAGACCATTATTGTCCTGTCATCTTATATTATATCAAGCAGGAGACTTGAACGGTAATGCCCCAGCAGATAGTATGTCAGGCATGATGCGTCAGAGCTGAATACAGAGGAATGCACAGGATTAATTAATACAAGTGGTGGAGGTTTTCTGACCCACACATACCAAGATGGGCTCTGTAATAAGGCTCAACACATTAAAGCGTGTCCTAAAATAAGCACAGAAACACATACTAATGCATGTTCTGACATGCACAAATGTATTCAGGTGCACCAGTTAAATCTATCTTGATATATTCTATGGTTAATTATACTTAGAGGCATTTAAAGTCAATGGGAACTGATATATTACGAAAAAATAAACCAGATACTTACCTAAGGAGAGAGAAGGCTCTGGGTCTTATAGAGACTTCCTGCTCCTCTCTCAGTCCCCGTCCCAGTGCCAGCTCCTCGGCAACGGTATTCAACCAGTTTGGTCAAATACTGCTCTCTCTCTGCCGCAAAGGAGAATTCGGAGGTCTTCGTGAGCCCTTGGGCCACTCCATACTGCACACTCATGAGCGTCCTCACTAGTGCACTCTGGAGCCGCCTATCTTCTGGAGGACTTGGCTTCTGAAGACTTCTGAAATCCCCTGCAAAGGGGGAGGCAAATGGGGAAGCCAGCGCTTAACGGAGGGGACCAGGAGAGGATCGGTAGGTTCTTGTAACGATTGGATGTAGCAACTCAGACGTCTGATTATTGTGTGATCTGCAGAATCACCAATAATACAGACTCTATACCTGATTATGTGGTGATCTGAAGTATCACCAATAATGCAAGTATAGAATGTAGATATATAAAGGTGTATGGTGTTTGGTGCACAGTAGAATAAATAGATAGATCTCACCAGAGGAGCTGGCGAGCACTATCCGCAACAACAAAGCTAGGCCTCACCAGAGGAGCTGATGGGCACTATCTGTAATTAACGCTAGACCTCACCAGAGGAGATGGTGGGTACTAGCTATGATAGTAACTGATAGTTTGACTAAACCTTACCAGAGGAGCTGGTAAGGTACTATCTGCAAAAGTGACTGTATAGTTTGGCTAGACCTTACCAGAGGAGCTGGTAAGGTACTATCAGTCACAGTTACTGAGTAGTTTAAACTAAACCTCACCAGAGGAGCTGGTGGGTACTTACAGAAGAGCACCTCACCAGTGGTGATGGCCCACTGGTGAGTAGAGAGGTCAGACAGGCAAGGTTCGGCAACTGAGAGGCAGATACAGTACAGAATCGTAAGGCAGAAGAGTAGTAGATAATCAGGCAGAGGTTCAGCAACAGGATCAGATGGGCAGAAGTACAGAAACGATAGGCAATAGCAAGGTCAGAGTATAACCAGAATCATACACAGGTAATCAATAATACAATATAACAATAGTCCTAGTCTTGTGTGAAATCCCTGGTTTCCTCCCAGATCAAAGCACACCGGATACTAGTCCAAGGTCTGAGCGCTAACACGAGTGTATTCGCAACAGCAGACAAGTTGCCAATGATCAGTGAAGGCTTAAGAAGCCGAGGAGAGCTCACAGTCGCGCCCCCCACCAATCAGTCAATCCGAGCAGCGTGAGTCACCTCTGACGTCAGCCGACCGGCAGGTCAGCTGACGCGCCTTCTTCCAGCATAAAGGTCCTGTCTCCATGCGCGCCCGCGCGATACAGCGACCCTATGAGCAAGAGACAGTATGATGAGGCCTGTGAACAGGGAACAAAGGCGGCTGCGGGTACACCCTGCGTGTCCGCAGCCACCATAGTTGCAGATGTTACAGTTCTATTAGACAAGACCCAGAGCCTTCCCTCTCTTTAGGTAAGTATCTGGCTGATTTTTTTTTATCAATTCCCATTGACTTTAATGTCACAAATAATAGGGTGCAGGTATCCAATAATAGGTAATCACAATGAAGTAGAAAATACGGCAAGCGTCTCAGAAAGCAAAGTGCATATTGGCTCTAAAGTTAGCCACACAACATACAATTTATCAAATTTCTTGCCAATTCACGAATTTAAATACATTTTTCTGATTGATCGTAACATCTAAAAAATCTGGCCATTGTACCACACATGCAGTGTCGGACTAGGCTGTTGTAAAAATGATGACATTTACTTGCTGGTCAGTAGCAGCAGTAATCGTGTTGCTGTTCACAGTGAAGACTTGCTGCAGGTTTCTAATGGGAGCTGTGTATTGGTATGAGGTTAATGGTATTTAACACCATAATTCTTTTTCAGCCTATACAAATATTACATGCATTCACTTGCAGCTTACATTTGAACTCTACACATTAAAATTTGCGATGCCTCTGTACCAGTCTAATTCTCAGTTATGTGAAAGGATTGAATAAACAAAGGGTCTTATCTATTAGTCATAAATCGGCTAACATCCTCTCAAGACCCTATTTGCATGTCCTGTTTCAATTAAGGCATTTTAATAACATGTATTTATCTTCACACAAAAAACTCTATGTATCCCCTTTTGATTTTGAATGTGGATCTGGTAACTGTCTGTTCTAACACCTTGTAAACATACAGGATTTGAGTCTTAAGGTCCGTACACACGCCGTCTGTCGTCACCTCCCGCTGGGTGGGCGTTCCAGCGATAGTCCGGCGTGTGTACAGTCTGTCGGCGGACTGATACGGCTGTTTCTGAGTGATCCACCGGGCGGATCGCTCAGAAACAGCCGTATCAGAAATGGACCCGTCGTTGCCTCCAGTCCGGCGTGTGTACGGACCTTAAGGAAGACTGAATAGCTGAAAGAAAACCTGTAACTTTTAAAGAAAACCTGTAACTAAAAAAACCTCCCCTGGGGGGTACTCACCTCGGGTGGGGGAAGCTTCCGGATCCTTTTGAGGCTTCCCATGTCCTCCTCGGTCTCATGGCGGTGGCGATAAAGCTCCCCGAACAGCGGCGATGTAAATATTTACAGCACAGGCGCATTATTGGCTCTCCGCTCGGAGATAGGCGGAAATAGCCGATTGCTGTCGGGCCGCTCTACTGCGCAGGCGCAAGTCTCCTGCACCTGCGCAGTAGAGCGGACCCGTCAGAGATCGGCTATTTTTGCCTATCTCCGTGCGGAGAGCCGCAACAGCTCCCACTGGAGCCAGGAAAAGTAAATAAATTAGCGCTTGTCAGCCTTGTCGAGGGAGGATTCCGAGACACTTCGGGGAGCCAGCGCTGGATTGCCTGAAGCTACAGGGGAGGGGGAAGCCTCATTGGGACCCTGAGGCTTCCCCCTCCCGAGGTGTGTACCCCCCAGGGGAACTTTTTTTGTTACAGGTTCTCTTTAAGTTAGTCAATAAATGGTATCATCCTGATTCATAACTCTTTCTAGCTATTGAGAGTGGTAACACAGGGTTTCTGCTGCTTGGCCAGCAGGTTGATTTCCTCAGCTTCACACCAGCCCAGTCCGACACTGTACACATATGTGTTTAGTTTTTCCCCAATTATGAAGGAAAATAGTTGAACACTGAAAAAAAATAGCTTGGGTCCATACATTAAGAAATTGACAAGATACCATACACCATACCATTTTCATAAATAGTGATCAGAAAAATCTACCATTCAGAAAAAAATGGGAAATGCTGGCCATGACCCTCCTTATCTTTGTGGCCACACTCCCTCTGTGTACAGGTGCCAGTGGTTTCCCGCATGCACAGTAGCAGGGATCTTTGTGTATACACACATAAACACAAACTCTATTTACTCAAACTCAGCAGGTGGCCCGGCATTGCCCAGGTATCTGATTGGCTGTGGCTCCACCCCCTTTTCTGAATTTGAACCCCAGTCACCCAATGACCAACTGTACCATGTTTGAGGCCTGTGCCATTAACAGTGCAAGGATGGCAGCAATTAAATATCCCTCTTGAAAATCAATAGGTTGATTTTAATTTGTATTTGTAGGCTCCACCCTCTTTTCTGAATATTAATACCAGTCACCCTGTGACCAACTGTGCAAAGTTTGAGAACCCTACCATAAACAGTGTAAGAAAGAATGACTGCAGTTTACATTTCCCAGTGAAATTTGTATTTGTACAAAAAACAATGTATCAGTGCGCTCACTTAATAATAGTCCTGAATAGGTTAATAAAAGTCCTTTTACTTAACAAATAAGTCCTCTGGATCGCAGGATCAGTCACCAAGCATAAGATGTATTCCAGATATTTCACCCAGATACTGCGCTCACAGCTTCAAACCGGCCTCATTCCGTATTATAGCTCAAAGAAAGAGGAAACACAAAGGACATAGCATAATACTGTTTTAACAGGCTTATTCCTTCCCACAACACCCAGTGCTGTAAGCAATACTTTCGTGTGTTTCCACCCACAGGGTCTCACAGGTCCTCACCGTTTTACGTGGCTGCCAGATCACAGACAGCTTTATAAACCTTATGGTGTCACCAGGCACACAAGTGTGTCAGCAGACCAGATATCCCAACACCTTCACTCATGGACTCTCACCTGCTCAAAATGCCATCCAGATTATAAGACAGCCTTAGCGTTTTTCTTGATTGTCAAACCAGCATCTCACCCGCAGATGGATCTCCAACACACCCTTTGCTCTTATTGCCTAATGAACTGAAGAGCCTCACATAGCGTAAAAAAGTACTTTAATTTAAAAATTCAAAATCAGTGCACTCACATGATCCAAAAAGTTTTCAAGCATAAAACAAAGTTATCCACGCCAGCTCTGCACGTCTGTAGCTCCGCCCTACGCGTTTCGTGCATGCGCACTCATCAGGGGCCCCTGATGAGTGCGCATGCACGAAACGCCTAGGGCGGAACTACAGACGTGCAGAGCTGGCGTGGATAACTTTGTTTTATGCTTGAAAACTTTTTGGATCATGTGAGTGCACTGATTTTAAATTTTTAAATTAAAGTACTTTTTTACGCTATGTGAGGCTCTTCAGTTCATTAGGCAATAAGAGCAAAGGGTGTGTTGGAGATCCATCTGCGGGTGAGATGCTGGTTTGACAATCAAGAAAAACGCTAAGGCTGTCTTATAATCTGGATGGCATTTTGAGCAGGTGAGAGTCCATGAGTGAAGGTGTTGGGATATCTGGTCTGCTGACACACTTGTGTGCCTGGTGACACCATAAGGTTTATAAAGCTGTCTGTGATCTGGCAGCCACGTAAAACGGTGAGGACCTGTGAGACCCTGTGGGTGGAAACACACGAAAGTATTGCTTACAGCACTGGGTGTTGTGGGAAGGAATAAGCCTGTTAAAACAGTATTATGCTATGTCCTTTGTGTTTCCTCTTTCTTTGAGCTATAATACGGAATGAGGCCGGTTTGAAGCTGTGAGCGCAGTATCTGGGTGAAATAAATTTGTATTTGTCTCTGCCCACTGATGACCTGGCGTTACCTGGGTATGTATTTGGCTGGGGTTGGCTGTGCCCAATTTTTCTAACCCTAACACACAATTACACAATTACTCAATTACCAAGTTTGCGAGGTTTGCGGTCTTTGGCACCAATAATTTGCATTGAAATGAAACAAATGTGATAGGCTGTTTGTGGCTCCACCCCTTTTCTGAATTTGAACCCCAGTCACCCAATGACCAACTGTACCAGGTTTGAGGCTTGTGCCATTAGCAGTGCAAGGATGGCAGCAATTAAATATTCTCCTTGAAAATCAATAGGTGAACTTTGATTGGCTCTTGTAGGTGCCACCCACTTTTCTGAATATTAATCCCAGTCACCCAGTGACCAATTATGCAAAGTTTGAGAGCCCTGCCATTAACAGTGTAAGAATGGCTGCAGTTTACATTTTCTCAGTGAATTTTGTATTTGTCTCCGCCCACTTATGGGTTATGGGGATAAAAAGTATCCTATATGTTATTCCAGGTAATGTACTATGTGTGTGCCAAACTTCATTCAAATCCGTTCAGCGTGATTGAGTAACAACCATCCAAACTTTCACATTTATAATTATAGTGAGATGTACAAGCATATAAATATTTCTTTAACATGTTCATTATGATATTTAATAACTATATTTATTTTTGCTCCTCCAAATGTCAAAGCAATTCATACATTTTTTTGCGCATGTAATTCATTACCTGCATGTAGTGTGTTACCGAGCCGTGACCTGCCACACCAATACACACCATGTGATAGCCCATAGGTCTGTTGCTGCTCTTGCGACAGGATGAGGCATTTGCAGCATTTTCGGTATACAGCAATGCAGTAAGTGTAAGAGGGGCCTGAATGATCATTTAGGGCAACAGAAGCTAATCTGTACATAGCTACAGATTTCACAAGACATATGATCTGACTGAAAACTAGCACTACAAATACAATTACTCAGTCACGCACTCACTCTTATTTCAGCCCTCAATCTGTGTACAGTACACCAATAAATAAATATGTTGCTCATTTTTGTACAGCTGACTGGAGTATCCTTTGCCAGTCTTGATTACTCAGTGTTCTGTGACTCAGATATCTGCAAAGATAAAAAGATAAAAAAAACATACAATTATATGAAATGCCCACTCACTGAGTTTAAAGGTACCCCAGGGTGAGAGGGATATGGAGGCTGACATGTTTATTTCTTTTACATATTGCACATTGACTGGCTGTCCTGCTGATCTTCTGCCTCTAATGCTTTAAGCCATAGACTCTGAACAAGCATGCGGATCAGAAGTCTATGACAAATCTGACAAGATTAGCTGGATGCTTGTTTCAGGTGCGTGATTTAGACCCTGACCAGAAAGATCAGCAGCACTGCCATGCAAATGGTATTGTTGAAAATAAATAAATATGGCAGCTTGCATTGGTCTCACACCTTGAGTTCCTTTTAAATCTTTTCAAGGACAGATAATGTAATGCATTCAAATTCAGAAAATGCAATAAAAAGAGGTACTGTAATATGTCACTATTGTGGTTGAGCTCAGCCAGGTACCTGGCCTTGGCTTCTTCTTGTCTGGTATACGGCTGGATGGATAGCCCTACTATTGAAGATTTGTATACACAGCCTGTGAGCCTGCAGACGCTCCTGGCTCTGTAGCTAAGCCATAGGGGAAATGGTTTCTTACTACAGGCAGGGCAGGGGGATGTGACTTTCACATGGTTTTTATACACATGCTAGGGAGTGTGTGGAAAGGGTTAAATGCTTTATTACACACTAAGGAATGGATTCACTAAACAATACTGCTGTGCACAGACAGTGGGCAACAGTATTACTCCTATTTCTGCCGCAAGTACCGCAAGTTACGCTATAAGTGTGACCTATGGTATTCAGTAGTGCCACTATTATTATGGTAATGTGCCTTACTAATTGTAATGCTTGTTAGTAGCACACATTACTGTAGTGATGCTCTCACTACTTGAGTAACTTGTAGTGCTTGTGGCTGGAAATAAGAGTAATACTGCTGTAAGCTGTGGGTGCTCAGCAGTATTAGTGCGATTTAGTGAGTCAACCACTAAGGCTGCTAAGATGTAGTGCTCACTACAGAGTTCACCTCTAAGCAGCAGAGAGAGGAGGTGGGTGGCATCAGGTGATCAAGTCTGTACTGAGAAGTATTAACTGAAATGGGAATCTCCTACTCTATTGGTACTTGTAAGCTTTTGGGAATGAATACTGGATCATGAGACTGATTTTTCCAAACAGAATTTATCTGGAATAACTGTATCGAATATGAATATTGTGTTAGTAATGGCACAGTCCCCTATTCCTCTTTACCAACAATGAAACATCTGGAAGAATATACTGGGGCCATAAAGAGAGTTTGATGCAGTGAAGATCACTGTATTGCAGACAGAGGTTAGGACAAGGCTGAGATTGACTGGCCAATGATTGGCTAATTTTATCACTTCCAAATAGTATGAGAGCTTACTTACACAATCTTTTCATATTTTTCGATATCTGTTGCCCTTCATGCTACATGGAGGTGTTAAAATTGGTCAAATGATTGGCCAATCACATTTGGATGTGTGTATCCACCTTAATGCACATTCCCAAGCTGCTCTGCACTGGTCCAGGTCCGTCATCTCACTTCCCTATTTGATGCGCGCAGCGTGCTGGTTAAGCCTTTGTTCACAATGTACAATGCAGATGTCTGTGCATTTACAAAGCAAGACTCAGCATTCGTGTTGCTCTCTGTTGCTGTCCATTGTGGTATTGATCTCATTCACTGACAATGAATGGCTCAGCACTGCGTTTTGTAACACACTGCTGCAGCTTAGCAATGGATAGGTGAAAATGCACTTTCATTGTCACTACTTATTGTACTTTATACATGTTCTGAAATGCTCACAGCAGTGAGTACAGTGTGGGAGCCTTAGCCGAACCTGGTGGCAGCCTCACTTATAGTTTGGCTTGCTGCCAGATCTTACAATACTGCGTGCAGCACAATAGCCCCTGCGACCCCTGCAACTGCTGGGGGACCCGAGGCTGTGGGGGTACACTCCTCCTCCCTCTCCTTACCCACATGTAGAGTAGCACAAGTAGTGGAGTAATGTTTACCTGCCCCAGCACTGTGGGTCTTCTCCATGCATCACAGACACACACTTTCTGCTGCCATTTGCTGGCTCTGGATCACATGACCTATGCAAGTCACATGATCGGGAGGCGGTGAATGGCAGCTGAGAGTGTGCAGCTGTGATGCATAGAGGAGATCCGCAGCACTGGAGCAGGTAAATTACTCTGGTCCCTGCGCTACTCAGCAGGTGTAACAGGGCAAGGTGTGTGCGGGGGAAATCGGGTATGGTGGGGAGAAGTTTGGATTTCAGGGGGCCCCATTACAGTTTGTAGGAGGGCCTTATGGCCTTTTGTCACGCCTCTGACTGGGTGTATCTTTAAGGCCTGGAACCCACTACAAATCGCTATCGCTAATCGCAATCGCTAGCGTTTTGTTGAGCAGATTGTAAGCGATTTCATGAGCAATTTTGGTAGTGTTTCTTAAAAGTTTCTGTTTCTGATTGGTCCTTTCAATTAATTTTAATTGTTTTACAGTGTGCAGTAATTTCAAAATGCTAGCAAAATCGCTCTGTGCAGGTTTTGATGAGTGATAACGCCAGTGTTTATATACTTTATATTGCAAAAACGCGAACGCTAACCGCTGAATGTGAAAAAGGCTGCATGAACTGCGTTTTGCTATTTGGTAATCGCAATCGCTCCAGTAGAATTTGCTAGCGGTTTGAATCGCTCCCTACACGCTCAGAAAATTGTTCTAATGGGTTCCAGCCCTTATGCCTGCTTTTTAGAGTTGCGGCCGATCGCACTGCATCCAAAACGCTAAATGCTGTTGTGAAACCGTTTTTAGAATTTCCAATATGGCAGCATCTACACTCAATTTATTTCTAAATGATCACATAAATCCAGGCACTGACAGGCTGCAGATACCTGCTGTTTTGTCTAACAGTCCAAGCAGCTTTTTAAGGTGATGTATTCTCTTCAGTATGTTGGCAATTAATGTTCTCTGACATTAATAAACATGATTTCATGCATTTACAGTGGAGGAAATAATTATTTGACCCCTCACTGATTTTGTAAGTTTGTCCAATGACAAAGAAATGAAAAGTCTCAGAACAGTATCATTTCAATGGTAGGTTTATTTTAACAGTGGCAGATAGCACATCAAAAGGGAAATCGAAAAAATAACCTTAAATAAAAGATAGCAACTGATTTGCATTTCATTGAGTGAAATAAGTTTTTGAACCCTCAAACAATAAAAGACTTAATACTTAGTGGAAAAACCCTTGTTTGCAAGCACAGAGGTCAAACGTTTCTTGTAATTGATGACCAAGTTTGCACACATTTTAGGAGGAATGTTGGTCCACTCCTCTTTGCAGATCATCTCTAAATCCCTAATGTTTCGAGGCTGTCTCTGTGCAACTCTGAGCTTGAGCTCCCTCCATAGGTTTTCTATTGGATTGAGGTCCGGAGACTGACTAGGCCACTCCATGACCTTAATGTGCTTCTTCTTGAGCCACTCCTTTGTTGCCTTTGCTGTATGTTTTGGGTCATTGTCGTGCTGGAACACCCATCCACGACCCATTTTCAGTTTCCTGGCAGAGGGAAGGAGGTTGTCGTTCAGGATTTCACGATACATGGCTCCGTCCATTTTCCCGTTAATGCGATTAAGTTGTCCTGTGCCCTTAGCAGAAAAACACCCCCAAATCAAAATATTTCCACCCCCATGCTTGACGGTGGGGGCGGTGTTTTGGAGGTCATAGGCAGCATTTTTCTTTCTCCAAACACAGCGAGTTGAGTTAATGCCAAATAGCTCTATTTTGGTCTCATCAGACCACAGCACCTTCTCCCAGTCACTCACAGAATCATTCAGGTGTTCATTGGCAAACTTCAGACGGGCCTGCACATGTGCCTTCTTGAGCAGGGGGACCTTGCGAGCCCTGCAGGATTTTAATCCATTGCGGTGTAATGTGTTTCTAATGGTTTTCTTGGTGACTATGGTCCCTGCTAATTTGAGGTCATTCACTAACTCCTCCCGTGTAGTTCTAGGATGCTTTTTCACCTTTCTCAGAACCATTGACACCCCACGAGGTGAGATCTTGCGTGGAGCCCTAGAGCGAGGTCGATTGATGGTCATTTTGTGCTCCTTCCATTTTCGAACAATCGCACCAACAGTTGTCACCTTCTCTCCCAGCTTGTTGCTAATGGTTTTGTAGCCCATTCCAGCCTTGTGCAGGTCTACAATTTTGTCTCTGACATCCTTGGACAGCTCTTTGGTCTTTCCCATGTTGGAGAGTTTGGAGTCTGCTTGATTGATTGATTCTGTGGACAGGTGTCTTTTATACAGGTGACAAGTTAAGACAGGTGTCCTTAATGAGGGTGACTAATTGAGTAGAAGTGTCTAACCACTCTCTGGGAGCCAGAACTCTTAATGGTTGGTAGGGGTTCAAAAACTTATTTCACTCAATGAAATGCAAATCAGTTGCTATCTTTTATCTAAGGTTATTTTTTCGATTTTCGTTTTGATGTGCTATCTGCCACTGTTAAAATAAACCTACCATTGAAATGATACTGTTCTGAGACTTTTCATTTCTTTGTCATTGGACAAACTTACAAAATCAGTGAGGGGTCAAATAATTATTTCCTCCACTGTATTCTTCATTTATTACCATATGACAAATATTTCTCAAACAGATGTCAGGATTCATGTGTGTGTCACACCATAAGTAACACTCTGTCACAAGACGTTAAACTAAGATTGCATGGATAAAATTAATATACGTCATGTGGAGATTGTACAGGAGCACTAAGTATAAACAACACTGATTGCCAATAACACTGACTTCAAAAAGTAGTCCTCTTGTTCATAATACCTTTTTCATTGTGTTTGTCAGACTGACACTGATGCAAAAATATATGGTTCAGCTGTATGTGTTTACTGTTATTTCATTGATATTCTGGCTCAGCATAACACGCCAGCCATGTCATCTATCTTTCTGTCTATCTACGTGCTGAACAGCTAAAGTCTTAAAGAGAAACTCCAGTAAAAATAATGTCATTATTATTATAAAAAATGTAATAAAAAAGTGCTTAATTTTACAATAATTATGTATAAATGATTTAGTCAGTGTTTGCTCATCGTAAAATCTTTCCTCTCCCTGATTACATTCAGACATTTATCCAGTGGTGACATTTTTACTGCTGGCAGGTGATGTCACTGGTAGGAGATGCTGCTTGCTTTTTTGGCAGTTGGAAGCAGCTGTTGTTTCCCACAGTGCAACAAGGCGCCCACAGTGTGATGGCAGTACCTCAGTGCTGTGAGGTGCTGACATCACACTGTGGGAGGGGTTTCACTGCAAAATCAGCCATGCAGAGCCCTCTGATGATCCATTTGAGAAAAGGAATAGATTTCTCATGGAAAAGGGGGTATCAGCTACTGATTGGAATGAATTTCAATTCTTGATTACGGTTTCCCTTTAAGTACATTTCCCAAACTGGGACCATCAGCAGCTGGGTCCCAAATTTCCGTTAATAACCAATATTAACATCAGAGGCATCACTAGGGTTGGTGTCACCCGGTGCGGAAACTCGTGGCGTCACTCCTCTCTTACCCCATGAACCTCCAACCTCACCAGGTAGTAATGTTGCTTGCTATAGAGGGGCGTTAAGATGATCACCACATGGTCCTGGTGGCCTCTGATCTCCATTATCAGCTCAGCACGGAGCAGCCAGAGGGGAGACGAGCAGGAGGGAGAATTACATCAGGCACTAGCTTGGTCTGTGTTTACATAGCCTTACTCCACTCTCCCTTACCCTGGAGCTTGGTGTCACCCCATCTGCTGGTGACACCTGGTGCAGTCCGCACCCACCGCACCCCACCAGTGACGCCACTGATTAACATGGGTATTAATGGGGTGACCAAACTTGCAGTTTCTGATATTTACCATGTGTAGCTGCAAAAGCGGATCGGTTATCGGTGGGTTTGCAGTGGGGGGTGGTTAGGGATAGGTGTGGTTTGGGATCAGTTAGGGTTAGGCATTGGTGGGCAGATTAGAATTAGGCATCTGGAGGGAATCAATTAGGATAAGGCATGGGGGGGGGTCAATTAAGGTTAGGCTTCGGTGGGTGGGGGGAGGGGGTTGGCTAGGATTACAGGGTTAGGCATCTTTGGGGGGGATCGGTTAGGGTTGGGCATTGGTAGAGGGAGGGCTCGTGTGAGTACAGGGTTAGCTTTAGCGATAGTGAAATGTTGGTAAGATTTACAGATTTTTTTTTATCTGACTTACCACTGCCTATTAGTAGAGTATTGTTAATTTTACCGATATTCTACAACCACCCATTTCCAGTGCGCTTGTTTCCACGGCACCCGTTTTACATGCACACTCTTTTTGGCCCCTTAACAGCTCACTGCATGGTGATCGCTGACCTGGAAGGTGAAGAAGGGGCTTGTAAGTATTGTGCCAGTGCCAATAATGATGTCTCAGTGATATAATCTAAACTATGCCTAAACCTAACCTACTTTTCAAAATATTGTTAAGCCTAGCACCATAACTTTCTCAAACTAACCTACTGCCTAGTGCTGACCACTCTTGACCTTTCTAACCAGATAAATACCTACCTAGATGAAGCACCAATAATTTGATTGTTGCGACACTGAATTCAAAGTTTTCTTTATTTTAATAAACACTTACTGAATGGCAGTTGCTCAGTCCAACTGCCAAACTACCATGCAAGTGAGTAAGGAGGCAGGCAGCATCCTTATAAAAATCCTTTCCATACAGTTATTTTGTAAAGAATAAAGGAAATACTGGAAATCCCACATGAGGAAATGGGCTAGTCCAAAATAAGGTCCGTCAGATTTTTACTGCCCATAGTTAGCGACAGCAGCACAGGAGAAAAGTAATTTATCGTGCATCTTACGTAAAAATATACTTCTTATAAATATGTACTTTAACCACCTTGGCAGTAATGACAAGCTCAGCTCATCCATTACCGCCGCGGTGGATTGCTCAGCCCCTGGAGGGTCTTTTTAAATAAAATGTTCTTTGGGGTGTGTAGCTAGCACTTGGCTAGCTACATCACACCCCCCCCCCCCCCCCGATGGCCGCCGGCCCACTGTGATCCCCCCGATCGCCGCGGAATACATAAGCACAGCCTCTCCATAGCCTCCAGGGGTCGCTATGGCGGCGATCGGAACTGCGCATGACATCATGCTCGGTCGGCGCCATAGCAACGCCTGAAGCTATGGCGGAAGTCTCGCCCATCCCGAAATCACGGCCAGGTAAATATTGCCAGCGGCGATCGGAGGGGGAGGAACAGTGCCGAGGGACTTGGGGGGAAAGTGTAGCTAGCCTAGTGCTAGCTACACCAACTTTAACAAATTTTTTTTTTTAAAAAGCCACCCGCGGCCACATGGCCGCAATTAATTGAATGCCAGGGTGGTTAAATTGTACAATTTTTTCGCAGTAATGGCCCTTTAAAAACCAGTTCAGCACCGCTGGTATGTATATCTGCACCCCTGAGGACTTCACTTCAGAACCAGGGGTATAGATACACGTATCCTGCAGTTTACAGTTGTACACATCTCCCCCCGCGGCCCCTCTGTGGCAGAGTACTGATTGGGGAATAGGAACATGAGTTCCCATTTACCAATCACAGTGCCAGTAGTAAATGATCATCTGGTATCAATGTGATGCCTATAGTCATTAACAAATAAAAGTAATAGTCACAATTCTTCACTACTTCCTGTGTACTGTTCAGTACACAGGATAGTATGGGGTCATTCTAAGAGAGGAAGGAGCGCTCTAAGTGCGTTAACCAGGTAGGACGAGCCTCCTGTTAACATCGGACACGCCGCTGCTGGCCACAGCGCGTGCAGTCTGCCGCAGAGGGGTAGAGCGGGTGGCTTACCCGCAGACAAGCGCTTTTTAATTCTTCTTCCTGTAAGTATACATTTGTTATGCGCAAATAAAGTCCTACCTGGTTAACGCACTTAGAGCGCTCCTTCCTCTCTTAGAATTCTCTGCATACATACCCTGATTTGGAGCAGCACATCGTGTGGTCACCTGGTTTGGACAATTGACATATTGGATTTGACTGGTCTGGTGGCCCAGAGTTTGAGCGCAAGGAACACACTTTTTTGCTCATAGTATGGGGTCATATAGTGGTTAAAAATAGAAATACACCTACAAATGTTTAAATAAATAAAAAAAAATATCGTCAATTTTAACCCCTTATTTACCCCTCCACTATAGTTACCTTGTTAAAAAAAAAACATAAATAGTTACCTTAGGGATATTTAATACATTTAATATGTAGGTATATCATTATTACTTTTGCAAATTAGGGCTTGCAATTATTGATTTAGTATAATGAAACGCACACAGAAAAAATACACCTTTATTTCCAAATAAAATATTGTCTGGACACATTGTACTAGATCTACAATTTAAATGTTGTAATAATCGGGACAAATGGGCAAATAAAACGTGTTGCTTTTATCTAGTGTAGCACATTTTATTTTAAAACTACTGTATGATGGCTGAAAACTGAAAAATAATGATTTTTTTCTCTTTTTCTAATTTTTACCTCTAAAATGCAGATAAAATAAAATAATTCTTAGCAAAAAGTACCCCTTAAAGAAAGCCTAATTTGTGACAAAAAATAAGTGGCGATAAAGTTATTGGGGAATGAATGGGAGGAGTGTTAAAATTCCTCTGGTTTTTAAAGTACCCCTGACCTGCCCCCCCCCCCCCCTCCCCCTCCATCCATCAATATACTTTGAACCAGGTCAGGGGTTCAAGGTAAATAACCTGTGGTGGGGAAGTGATTGAAAGTTTGCAGTTCCTTGCCTGGGCTGGTTCACACTTAGGGCCAGTGCACACCAAAAACCTCTAGCTGATCTGCAAATGCTAGAGGCTTTTGAAGCAGATTTTCAGAGCGATTCTAGGCATGTTTAGAGAGGTTTTCTAAACATGCCTAGCGTTTTTGTGTAGCAGATTTCATATATTGTTACAGTAAAGCTGTTACTGAACAGCTTCTGTAACAAAAACACTTGGAAAACCGCTCTGATCTAGCGTTTTTCAGAGCAGTTTTCCACTTTCCTATACTTTAACATTGAGGCAGAAAAGCCTCAGAAATCTAAAAAATGCTACAGCCCCCGAGTTTGCGTTTGTGGAAAAAACGAAACACTCTGGTGTGCACCAGCCCATTGAAATACATTAGCCAAGCGGTTTTCTATCCCCAGCGGTTCGGCTGCGTTTTGCGATCCGCTTGCGGCTACGGAATCGGCTAGGGTAATGTATTTCAATGGGCTGGTGCACACCAGAGCGGGAGGCGTTTTGCAGAAACGCATACTCCCGGGCTGCTGCAGATTTTGGATTGCGGAGGCGTTTCTGCCTCAATGTTAAGTATAGGAAAAATGCAAACCGCTCTGAAAAACTGCACTTCAGAGCGGTTTGCCAGGCGTTTTTTGTTACAGTAGCTGTTCAGTAACAGCTTTACTGTAACAATACACGAAATCTAGTACACCAAAAACGCTTCCCAAAACCGCTAAATGCTAGCTGAAACGCTACAGAAAAATAAGAAAAAGCGTTTCAAAATCTGCTAGCATTTTGCGGATCTGCTAGCGGTTTTTGGTGTGCACTAGGCCATAGTGTGCATTTTTCATAGGAACATGAAAGTCCATAGACTTTCATTTCATCATTCACACTACAGCAGTGAGTTGCTGTGCAGTGCATTTCAACTCGTCGGGTTAAAACTCATGGAAATGCACAGCAACTCACAAACCCATTCGCACCCATTCATGAGATTTTTATTCGTGCATTTTCATGCATTCTACTCACTGACTAGTGTGAATGAGCCCTTACAGTTACATTTGATGTTGAGATGCCATTTACGTTTGTTCCGTTAATGCAACGGCAGGTTTCCTGTGTTTTTTTTTTTTTTATTGATGTATCATTGAATACATATTTGCTTTTAAAGAATAATCAAATCTGCTCTGTCCAAGCAGAAGTAGATATGAATATACTCTGTGTCAGAAAACAGAACATAGCAGCATAATTGAAAGGCACATTGTCATGGATAAAGCAATGGATCTGGTGACAGAGCAACAGGAACTAATGAAACAAGAGCCATTAGATTCCAGAGTGAAACACAATGATCAAGCTGAATTCAAACTACAACGTACTTCTGGATGAGTAACAAGATATGGCAGACAAAGTTCAAACGGCCGATCTAGAAGGTATCTGAACTGACAATGACTGACATTTTTAAAGTAATTGAAGCTGCACTTGTTAGTATGGGGTTGAATCAATAACACTGTGCTAAGCTGATTTACACAACAAATACATTACCAGCAGGCATAGCAACTTGCTACCTGCTTAACTATTATTATTAATTGTATTTATAAAGCACCAAGATATTACGCAGCGCTGCACAATAGATAAAAGGGTTGTCCTGGTTCACATTTGCGTTTTTTTCATGGAACCAGCCATATGGATCGGCCATCAATGTCAGTTTTCTATTTGTTCCTATGTAGCAGCAAAACTTTCCGTTTCCAGTCCGCTGGGCAAAGTGGTCCGGGAAATTAAGCGTAACGGACAATGGATCCGTACAAGCGGATGGATGTGAACGGATCCATTGGTTTAACATTGGATCCGTTCGCATACGGATCTGTTTGTACAGTATACATTCCACTCCTGTACGCAGGGCCGGCCCGCTCATGAGGCGGGGTGAAACTTTTGCCTCAGGCGGCAAATTTCTAGGGGCGGCATCCGCCCGTCGGTGGGTGCGGGGAGCCGGCCGCCCAGCTGGAGGAGTAGCGGGCGGGACGGGGGTATTGGGCCTAGCGGCGGGAAGGGGGGTCGGACCCCCCCTCCCTCGCCTGGGTCCCCCGTCCTCCGCTCCCCTCCAGCCTTAAATACATCAGAAGCGCAACTCGTAAGAGGCAGTGGGCGGGGAGGACTCACCTCTTCCTCGATCCAGTGTGCGCTCCACTGACGTCACTTCCTGCAACGCCGCCCACTGTATTGTAAATGGACGGCGCTGCAGGAAGGGACGTCAGTGGAGCGCACGCTGGATCGAGCGAGGAAGAGGTGAGTCTTCCCCGCCCACTGCCTCTTACGAGAATTGCGCTTCTGATGTATTTAAGGCTGGAGGGAAGCGGAGGACGGGGGACCCAGGCGAGGGAGGGGATGCCGACCCCCCTCCCCGCCGCTAGGCTCAATACCCCCGCCCTGCCCGCTACCCCTCCAGCTCGGCGCGACCAACCCCCCCCCCCCCCCCCCCCCGGGGCAGCGCCAGCAATAATTTTTTCAAAATTTGCCTCAGGCGGCAAAAAGTCTAGGGCCGGCCCTGCCTGTACGATATACGTTCTGTTAGAACCTGTTCTATATCACCTTGCTTCGACACCATTAACTTCTTACAGTTGCGTCTCACAGACTGTGAGATCACTGGACTCTCCACACAGCAAGCAGGAGATAGACTTCTTCAGGCTTCTTCAAGGTTTACGTTATTTATTCAAGAAACAGAAGTACAGATAACTACAGTTCATCATAACCTGGCAAAGCAGATTTCCATGTTGCGTTACAGCTGCGTGAGTACCTTCCTGCTGAAGGTACCTAGGTCTTCTTGTATCTACCCTATGTTACATCTAGACTACCTATGTACAGCATACATTATATCAGATTACAGAAAGGAAGAACATACTTAGAGGTTCTAGTCAGCCTTTAGATCTAGTGGGAAAGTCAGAAGCAGCGTGAACTCTGATCGCCCCCCCCCCCCCTCGGTTTTAATACCGACTAGGAAAGAGTTAAATGTGACATCATATTTGCCCTCCCCTAGACCAGACTATTGGTTGGGCCACCTCGTGGTGTCATAATACCCACCCACTCGATTAATAATCAATGAGGCATTTGACCTACATGCAGGAATGTGGATGTTTACAAAACATGGCTGATGTTTATTGTTCTAATGGTGGTACATGCCCAGGTCAGGGAGACCTGCGGCCTTGTTCAGAGAACAGCTTCTTGGTATGTTCTAGTTCTGCTGACAGAACTGCAGATATTCTCTCTAAGAGAGAATCCCCTTAAAGGGCAGGTCTGCTCATCAAGCCTTTTTGACTAACTCAGTCCAAATAACTGAGGCCTACTTAAATTATAACACGTTCCACTCCTGTTCTGCTCACTACTAATGTGAACCGGGCCTTAACATAAAAGGTAGGACATACAAGTAGCTCACAACAAAACAAGATCATGCAAAATGTCTTTGATAACAGTAGTTCAGTGTCATTGGTCAAAATAGAGACTGTTCTAGTCTACAAGAGGGGTGACAGACAGTGAGATTGCATAATTGAGCTGGAAACATTAGGGAGGAGGGCCCTGCCAGAGGCTTACAATCTAAAGGGTAGGGGTGGAGACAATAGGTGCGTCTATTGAGAGGGTGCCCAGCAGAATGTGTTATGGTGCTAGTGTAGGGGAGTATGCGAACATGAAAAGGTGAATCTTGAGGGCTTGTTTGAAGGTATTAACCTCCCTGGCGGTTTATTAAAATCCGCCAGGGGGCAGCAAATACGTTTTTTTAAAAAAAAAAAAAATTCTTTTTCATGTAGCGAGACAATGTCTCGCTACATGATAGCCGCTGCCGAGCGGCATCCCCCCAGCCCCTCCGATCGCCTTCGGCGATCAGAGATCAAGAGATCCCGTTCAAAGAACGGGATCTCTTGGAGGGCTTCCCCCGTCGCCATGGCGACGGGGCGGGATGACGTCACCGACGTCATCGACGTCGTGACGTCAAAGGGGAATCCGATCCACCCCACGGCGCTGCCTGGCACTGATTGGCCAGGCAGCGCACGGGGTCTGGGGGGGGGGGGGCGGCTGCGGCGACGCGTATAGCGGCGGATCGGCGGGTAGCGGCGGCGATCGGAGGTTACACGCAGCTAGCAAAGTGCTAGCTGCGTGTAACAAAAAAAAAATTATGCAAATCGGCCCAGCGGGGCCTGAGCGGTGCCTCCCGGCGGCATAGCCCGAACTCAGTTCGGGCTTACCGCCAGGGAGGTTAAAGATGGCTAGTGAGTCTGATGGCTGGTGGGAGCAAGTTCCAGAGAGTGGGGGCAGCCCTAGTGAAGTCCTACACTCATGCATGGGAATGAAATATGCACAGTGCAACTAGGCGCAGGTTGTTGGAGGATCAGAGGGGGCAGGCTGGTATGTGCCTGAGGACAAGATCAGAGGATGTAGGTCGGGCAGGTGCTGTGAACTGATTTGTAGGCCAAGCACAGAACTTTGAAATTGACCCTAAAGCGGATGGGGAGCCAGTGGAGGGCTTTACAGACGGGAGTCGTAGAGGCGCTGTGATGGGAAAAGTTTATCAGTCTGGCTGCCGCATTCATTACTGATTGAAGGGGAGCAATATGGTTAGGGAAGGCCAGACAAAAGAGAATTGCAGTAGTCTGGGCGGGAAATGACAAGGGCATGGATGAGGAGTTTGGTGGTGTCAGGGGACAGGTAGGAGCGGATCCTGGAGATGTTGCGGAGGTGGAAGTTACATGATCGGGCAATATTTTGGATGTGGAGTGCAAAGAAAAGTGCACACTGCAAGTGCAACTATGCAATGCTTACTATGCTACAACCAGCAGAGTGTATTTGCTATGTAACTACAGCCCTTTCCATGGTGCTGAATATATTCAGCTTCATACAAATCTGAAGACACAAAAAACCAGCATGACTCCACTACCAGTGCTATACCAGCCCCCCTCATCCCGGTTATAGGAACTGGCAACAATGTGAAGAAAACCTTGTGAATATGAAGTCCCACCAACTCTTATACCACCATCCAGTGCAGTGTCATATTTACAGGGGTGCAGGCATGACTTGTACCATAGGCACCACAGGGCCCGCTCAGGGACTTTTGGGGGCAGGAAGGGTTCGCAGCATAAGAGGAGAGTGTGGGAGATCGGTGGGGAGGGGGAATGATGACAGGGGTCGCATCCCCTATTGTTACACCAGTGCAGCCTGTCTTTAACATTAGAATTCTGGAGTTATTTTAAGGATTGAAGAGTTAACTTTAGGTTTGCCTGAGGTGAAATGTTTCCTGAATACTACATGCCTTATCACCATGGTGATGACTCTAGAAACGTTATTAAAGACAGTAGGTAAGCTTAGAGAATTGAGGCCATAGTCCTACTCACACCTATCAGCCAATCAGGCTGTGTTGTGTCAACTTCTGTTTCCACCTCTGTTTCACCCCTATGACAGCACTTCAGGAGGCTCGGGCTGCATGGGACGCTCCACTATTTACTATGGTGAATTTAAAGTGTGTTAAACATATTTCATTTATTTTGGTGAACAAGTCTAATTGCATTCTCATAAATGTGACTGATCTGCCAAAAACTGTCAATACATAACTGGAAACAAGAAATGATTAGTGATGATCGTAATCAACAAATTATGATTTCGCTAAATTTTGCGTAAATTTTCACATTTACGATGATACGTAATTACGATTTGCAAATTAAATTGATTTTGTGTAGTCATTTGTAATTTCGCATAAAATTTCACAAATTGTTGCGAAATTTTACGTAATTTCGTGCCGACTTTAGCAGTGAATAGCAACGCCCCCATACATGCTATTGACACCAACATTGCTACATATGTTAATGTGAATTGTAGGTACAAGTCAAAAGAAGAATTTTGCAAAAAGACCTTATAGTTTTTGAGAAACTTGATTTTAAAAAATGCAAGTAAAAAATGGTTTTTAAAAATGACAGTATAAAAACCATTTTTCTTGCAGTTTTAAAATTGAGTTTCTCGATTTTCTTTTTAAAAAATTATTTTTGTGAATACCCACTATTCTTCTTAACATATGTAGCAATTTTGGTAGCAATAGCATGTATGGGAGCTTTGCTATCAACCTCTAAAGTCGGCACGAAATTATGCTACAAATTACGCGAAAAATTAAGCGAAATTTTGAAAAACTACTTTTACATACTAAATTAATTATGATTTTCTCTGAAATTTCAATGCCCACCACTGAAAATGGTGAATATTTGTGACACTTTTACAGAAGGTGATGGCCATTGCAGCATTCTGCATCCATTCCCTATCTGCCAATGTAACACTGACACCTCTATGTTTCTTAAACTCATCTGCTAATTAGACTATATGGTGCAAATATAGTCAATAAGATGCAAATTATAATGGTTTACATGCAAATGTAAAGCAAACAAAAAGGATCCACAAACCAGGTGGATAGATGGAAAAGCTGGTATTTTTTATTGAAAACTCCACATGTAATAACAATACATCCACAGGATGGGGGTTCTGAGCGTTTTGGACATTTTTCCTTGATCAAATGTAAAGAAACTTGCAATTGGGCCAATCAAAAATGGCAGGAATTGCATTTAACTGACCTAGCTCCAACTACATACAATTTGCAAGCATGCTGGAATTATTTACATCTCATTTACCATCTCTGTTGAAAGTTGGACACATGCAAGGTTCTGGTAATGGTTTGGTAAATTATCCAATCTTTTACTTTTTAGAATGTCAAAGTGAACCTTAAAGGGAACTAAGCACCCTTTTTTATCCTGGAATTTCTCCTGGTTTCTTATGCTGGGAATACCCAATGAGAAATTTCAGCAGATTTACAATCCGATCGTTTTTCTGATCGATTTTCATTCACTTCAGTGAGAAATTGATCAGAAAAACGATTGAAAATCAGATTGGACCTGTCGGAAATTATCTATCGAACCATGTATCTGCCAAAAAATCTCATGGTGTATTCCCAGCATAATAGGCGCTGTCATGTTCTCCCCTCCCCTTCTAGCTTCCCTTATTTACAGAAGTCACAGATGCTATCTTCCCACCTTCCTTTTGGATAAACTCTTTGGCCTGGTGCACACCAAAACCCGCTAGCAGATCCGCAAAATGCTAGCAGATTTTTAAACGCTTTTTCTTCTTTTTCTGTAGCGTTTCAGCTAGCGTTTTGCGGTTTTGTCTAGCGGTTTTGGTGTAGTAGATTTCCTGTATTGTTACAGTAAAGCTGTTACTGAACAGCTACTGTAACAAAAACGCCTGGCAAACCGCTCTGAAGTGCCGTTTTTCAGAGCGGTTTGCATTTTTCCTATACTTAACATTGAGGCAGAAACGCATCCGCAATCCAAAATCTGCAGCAGCCCGGGAGTATGCATTTCTGCAAAACGCCTCCCGCTCTGGTGTGCCCCAGCCTATTGAAATACATTACCCTAGCGGATCCGCACCCGCAAGCAGATCGCAAACCACAGCGGAAACGCTCCGGTGTGCTCTAGGCCTTTGAAGCATTAATTACCCACCTCCTCTGTTGATGAAAGGTATTGTTTACTTCTTGCTAATGTGTGCAATAAAACAATTAAATTACTCTTTAGCTGCCTGAAACCTCTGTGGTCTGGTAGGCCAGCTGATAAAACCCCTTCAACTTACTAAATGCTTATTAAAGAATGTGGATCTTGTTGGAAATACTCTTGGCATGTGCAGTACATGGATGGAAGAACAGCCGTGAACAAGGATAGAGTCCCAAGCAGCAGCACTGAAGTTGCAGATAATGGCCTCAATTCACTAAGCTTATCTCCTGTCTTTAATAACGTTTCTATAGTTATTACCATGGTGATGAGGCATGTAGTATTCAGGAAACATATTACCTCAGGCAAACCTAAATTTAACTCTTCAATCCTTAAAATAACTCCAGATCTCTAAAGGTAAAGACAGGCTGTTAATTAACTGCGTGTGAAAATAACTACAGAGGAGGTAACATAACTACAGAGGAGGTAACTTAAAGGGAAGGTACAGGAAGCGCTTAAAAAAAAATCCAAATCCACTTACCTGGGATTTGCGCAGTACAGCCCGGAGGACGTCGGATGACGTCAGCGCGCACCAATGACATGCATTGTGGAGCGCAGAAGAAGCCCGACCTGGCAGCCGGCCTGGCCAGGTCGGGCTCACCACCGGAGACTAGTGTTGGGCGAACACCTAGATGTTCGGGTTAGCGAACGTTCGCCGAACATCGCCGCGATGTTCGGGTGTTCGCGCCGAACTCCGAACATAATGGAAGTCAATGGGGACCTGAACTTTTGTGCTTTGTAAAGCTTCCTTACATGCTACATACCCCAAATTTGCAGGGTATATGCACCTTGGGAGTGGGTACAAGAGGAAAAAAAATATTTGAAAAAGAGCTTATAGTTTTTGAGAAAATTGATTGTAAAGTTTCAAAGGAAAAACTGTCTTTTAAATGTGGAAAATGTCATGTTTCTTTGCACAGGTAACATGCTTTTTGTCGCCATGCAGTCATAAATGTAATACAGAGAAGAGGTTCCAGTAAAAGGGACCGGTAACGCTAACCCAGCACCAGCAGCAGAACACGTGATGGAACAGGAGGAGGCGCAGGAGGAGAAGGCCTTGCTTTTTGAGACACAACAACCCAGGCCTTGCATGAGGACAAGAAGCGTGCGGATAGCATGCTTTGTACCGCCATGCAGTCATAAATGTAATAAAGATAAGAGGTTCCATAAACAGGGACCGGAAACGCTAACCCAGCAGCAGCACACGTGATGGAACAGGAGGAGGCGCAGGAGGAGAAGGCCACGCTTTGAGACACAACAACCCAGGCCTTGCATGAGGACAAGAAGCGTGCGGATAGCATGCTTTTTACCGCCATGCAGTCATAAATGTAATAAAGATGAGAGGTTCCATAAACAGGGACCGGCAACGCTAACCCAGCAGCAGCAGACGTGATGGAACAGGAGGAGGCGCAGGAGGAGAAGGCCACGCTTTGAGACACAACAACCCAGGCCTTGCAGGAGGACAAGAAGCGTGCGGATAGCATGCTTTTTACCGCCATGCAGTCATAAATGTAATAAAGATGAGAGGTTCCATAAACAGGGACCGGCAACGCTAACCCAGCAGCAGCAGCAGCACACGTGATGGAACAGGAGGAGGCGCAGGAGGAGAAGGCCACACTTTGAGACACAACAACCCAGGCCTTGCATGAGGACAAGAAGCGTGCTGATAGCATGCTTTTTACCGCCATGCAGTCATAAATGTAATAAAGATGAGAGGTTCCATAAACAGGGACCGGCAACGCTAACCCAGCAGCAGCAGACGTGATGGAACAGGAGGAGGCGCAGGAGGAGAAGGCCACAGAATGCTATATAGTGTGGCTGAGCGAGGTACACAGAGTGGCAGTAAACACAATGCTATATAGTGTGGCTGAGCGAGCGGTGTACTACTATTCCCAGCAGACACAGAGTGGCAGTAAACAGAATGTTATATAGTGTGGCTGAGCGAGGTACACAGAGTGGCAGTAAACACAATGCTATATAGTGTGGCTGAGCGAGCGGTGTACTACTATTCCCAGCAGACACAGAGTGGCAGTAAACAGAATGCTATATAGTGTGGCTGAGCGAGGTACACAGAGTGGCAGTAAACAGAATGCTATATAGTGTGGCTGAGCGAGCAGTGTACTACTATTCCCAGCAGACACAGAGTGGCAGTAAACAGAATGCTATATAGTGTGGCTGAGCGAGGTACACAGAGTGGCAGTAAACAGAATGCTATATAGTGTGGCTGAGCGAGCAGTGTACTACTATTCCCAGCAGACACAGAGTGGCAGTAAACAGAATGCTATATAGTGTGGCTGAGCGAGGTACACAGAGTGGCAGTAAACAGAATGCTATATAGTGTGGCTGAGCGAGCGGTGTACTACTATTCCCAGCAGCGACACAATGACTGGGGGGACCCTGGCTAGCGTGGCTGGAGCGCGAACTACCCTGCCTGCCTACCCAAAGCTAAACCCACAGACAAATGGCAGAGATATGACGTGGTTCGGGTATTTATTTACCCGAACCACGTGACAGTTCGGCCAATCAGAGCGCGTTCGGGTCCGAACCACGTGACCCGTTCGGCCAATCACAGCACTAGCCGAACGTTCGTGGAACGTTCGGCCATGCGCTCTTAGTTCGGCCATGTGGCCGAACGGTTTGGCCGAACACCATCAGGTGTTCGGCCGAACTCGAACATCACCCGAACAGGGTGATGTTCTGCAGAACCCGAACAGTGGCGAACACTGTTCGCCCAACACTACCGGAGACCACCGGGAGCCTGCGGAGCGGCGCCGAGGGCACAGCCTGGCTGCTACGGGCTGGAGGAAGTCCCAGGTAAGTGGATTTGGATATTTATTTTTTTAAGCGCTGCCTGAACCTTCCCTTTAAGGAATGAAGAGATAAGATAATTTTCTTACTGTGTAGTGGCAAGTTTTCTCTTGCCTTATTATCTCCAGCATGATCTTAGTGAATTGAGGCCAATGTGGGAAGACTCTATGACAGAGTTTCCCAACCCTGTCCTCAAGGGTCACCAACAGTATGGGCTTGATTCACAAAGCGGTGCAAACTGTTTAGCATGGGTGTGCTAAACAGTTAGCACGTGAAGTGCTGTTCGCGGACTTTTGCGTGCGCAAAGTGCCGCGATTCGTGCGATCGCGGACTTTTGCGCGCGCAATTTGCCATGTAGGGTGTGAAAGGTAAAATGAAAGTCTATGGACTTTTATACTACCTTGGTTAACGCAAACGTTAGCCGTTTGCGTTAACGCACAAAATCGCCGCAAGTGTGAAAGAGCCCTAAACAGTTTGCACCGCTTTGTGAATCAGGCCCTACGTGTTTTGCAGAAAACCACAAACATGCACAGGTGAGGTAATTAGTGTCTCAGATTAACTACCTCTGTGGATTACCACAAAACATGCCCTGTTGGTGGGCCCTGAGGACAGGGTTGGGGAACTCTGCAAGTCTACGGTATCCAGATGCTTCACACTACTTAAGTATCTACCTTTTTAATTTTTCAAACTCACAGGTTTGCTTTAAGTCTTCTGTACTTTGTGTTCCGTCATCTTGTCAACAGAAGGCATCGACATTCAGAATAATTTCCTAAACAGTTTACCTGTACTAGATACTTACATACTGTCAATCTCAGATAAACAGGAAATGGACATAAAAAACAATTAGCTGGTCAGTTCAGCACAGGAGCTACACTTTCAAACTAATGAGATAATAATCGTGTAGTCACTGTGCTGTTTTTTTTTCTTTCTAGTGCAAGGTGTATTTTAAGTTGCATTTCAGTTTACATGGGGATTTATTTTAGGTTACATGGAGATTTTCAGCTTCTATTTATGTGAACTCTAAAATTAAATCTCCTTTTGTTGTCCTTGGCACAGGCAGTCACACAGTATAAATTATGGGATCCCTACAGTATCCTTCACAGTGTTGTGTCTGCTCACCGCTGGCAGAGAATCTCTGTCTTTAAACGACATGCAACAGATGTTTGGCACACGGAAAGTATGTTATTTATTCTGGCATTTTGTTTGTCTACCGCTCTATTTTCTTGCAGAAGTCATGGCTCGCATTTCCTTCCTTGTGCATGAGAGTGATGTTGTGGGTTCAACCTCAACATTTGATTTCTCATGATTACATAGTCCAAATTCTTTTGCATCAAAGGTTCTTAAACCCCACCCAGAGATATCAGCTTCACTTCATCCATGACGCTTATAATTATAGAACTACTGATAAAAGCAGGGACTTTGTAACTGAAAGAGAATCCATTCCAAAACAGAAATGAGTTCTCTGTCTGTGGAGTTTCTTTTAAGTACACCACACAAAATCCCACTGCTTCCCTGCTTCCTGAATACGTGGCCTGCTTGCCTGTTCCTTCTAAACCTATTCCATGGCCTGTCACTGTCATACTGTGCAGTGATGATAGCCCTAGAACATGAATGTCAAACACCAGACCTGGAGGAGCATATCTATGCCAGTGTAGGATGGAAAGAGACATTATAAAATGAACATGAACCACACCTTTCCTGATTCATTCTCATCAATTAATTGGAGCTGTGCCAAAATGTGTGAGGAGATCAGTTCTTGAGGACTGGGGTTCTAAATGCCTGGCCTAGAACAACTACACAGAAGTTACATTCTACAGTCCTGATGCTATAAAGTGAGCTTCTTTGCCCTTTGCCTGTTGCAGATCACATTCATGAAAATCCCTGTTGTTAAAATGTTTTGAACCTCATGTCAGAATTCTAGCGGTTTGTTATGCAGGAAAAGCTGTCATATGTATATGCACAATTCAGTGTAAACTGTAGTGTTAGGGTACCACTTTAAATATTAGTGACTTTTTAACTAGTGAAAATGTTCATTTGAGACAGTGAAACTTTCATAATATTATTTTAACTTGTAAGCTAGAAGATTGTTGACATGTCCTTGTTACAAGGTCATTACAGCCAGCAAGAAAAGATAACCACAGAAAACAGATAGTATATCTACGTCCCACGGGAGGATTGTTCCCATTCCAGGGGTGTAAATATACGTCTCCTGCTGCAATAGCCGATGTGTGCACTCACTCTCATGTGTGTTCTCAGTGCTGCTCGTTAGTAGACAGATCAGTAAATGGAAACACGGTTCCCATTCCCCGATCTAAGTGACTGTGATCATTGATCACGGCATCAATGAGATGCCATGGTCATTGACAAAATGACCACAGCATCTCACACATAGGGAGAATAAGATCGGCGACAGGACACAACCTTGGGGAGCGCCTGTGTTGGTGGTTTGCAATCGTGTGCTGAAGGTGTTCAGCTTTATCACTTGGGTCCGGTTGGTAAGGAAGTTGTTCAGTCATGCGCAGAGGGGGGGATGCAGGTTGAGTTGTATCAGTTTGTTGTTTAGGATGTTGGGGCTGATAATATTGAAGGCAGAGCTGGAGTCGAGGAGAAGAATTCTGGCAAACTGGCAAAGGTGTCCGATTAGTCGAGTTGGCACAAGATATACTCCAGGCTAATGTTGATAGCGTCATCTGCAGACTTGTTTATTCTGTATGCAAACTGTAGCGGATCAGCTTGGTCATTGGAGCGGAGCTCCGTCATCCAAGCGGAGATGCAATCTCCTACAAATCCCCGTCCCAGGACTTTACGCCGATCGGCGTTAGGCGGTCCTGGAGCTGCCCATTGGAGTGACGTGGTTGTATACTAGTTCATAAATCCAGCTTTGTTGAATCACGCAGGCTTAAAGCTAAATACTCACCTAACGACACAGGAAGATGGATCACAGCGACGTCCCCAAACGACGAATAATCCTCGATCCATCTTCCTGCTAGCAGGTATAGGTGACGTCATGCAACAGCACACGACGGGCGCGAAAGAGAGTTCAAGCGATTGCGGACTTTGCGTAGGAGTGGTCGGAGATTTAAAGATCCAATCCGCCGTGACGGCCGTTGTCCCCGTACGTTGCCAAATGTCGTTCACATAACTGCGTGCCTGTACCCACATCACGAGATCGCAGAAATGATCGCTCGTCACTCAAAAAATTGTCATTAGTCGGAAAGATTGAGTAGTGGGTACGGGCTTTTAGAGTCAATGCTGTTCTCTGACATAGGAAATCAGGCCTTAAATGCAGACACTGTTATTCTAATAGCATATTTATTGCTGACTCTCCTGTTCTGCCTGCAGCTTTTTTTTAAATGATCATCATTAATGAAACAGCTGAAAAACTCTCCATGCTGCAGTAAATGAGAAAATCACAGTACTTGTGTGCAATCATTTAATTAACTAAGAAGTGCTTATTAATATACAGAGTACTGCAGAATGGTAAATTAGTTTCAAAGCTTTGTACAAACTTTGTAATGGAGTGGATCTAATGAATCGTCAGGTGTATAAATACTAAAACTTCTAAAGCACTTAAAGGTGGCTTCACTTCTGTCCTTCATGCTGTTTAGATAAACAAAAGTTTGCTTTCTTAAAACAGAAAGAATTTGCGATAATTCAGGTTGGCGTGAGCTTGAGATGTCTCCCAGTGCATCACTGCTGAATATATGCAAATTAAACATTGTACCCTTAGAAGCTAAACACACCAACACTCCACTTCTACTTCATATTCAGGACATTTCAGGCGATCACAGCACAAGAGAGCCCCTACTTCCCTCACTTCCTAAGCCACTGAGAAACCACAGAGGCAGAGTGGTTAGCACTGCTGTCTTGCACAAGTTTCAGAATTACCCTTAGGCTATGGTAGAGACATAGCGATACAAGACTCTGGCCTATATGCAATTGTTTTAACTTTTTGTTAACTAAATGTCCTCCTAGGTGATATTTTCACACCCTGCCAATAAAATGCCCTTTAATCGTGGGCGTTTTGCGATTAGTGCCAACCACAAATTTATTACCTGCAGCACTTTTGGAGCGATTCTGGCGAACGCGGTACAGTGCTTAGACACTCTGAAATCGCGGAAGTGTCCAGTGATTTTTACCACGCTAATCGTGGTAAAATCACTCGAGCAAAACGTTAGCGCTAAGCGCTAGTGTTTTGCGATTTCTAGTGTGAATGGGCCCTGAAGCACCAGCAAGCAAGAAAATACTCTGAACATTTTGCTAGTACTTTTTGGCCTGCTTTTTGGTACTTTTTCAGTTACAGAATGCTGAAAAGTTACTGTAAAGTGTACTTATAAAGTAAAGATTTGATACTTTTTTTTTAACCGTAAAAGATTTGATATTTACCCGGGGCTTCCTCCCAATCCATAAACATGCCCCACGACGTCCTCCCACAGTCTGCCGTTTAGCCATGATCAACCCCGGTAACTGGCTCAGTCGGGTCCAGTCTTGGTCTTCTTTTTTGCAGACCTCCCGCATGCACAGAAGACCCAGCAAACCGCAGGAGGACGGCGTGGGACTCAGACGTGTTTACGGGGTGGGAGGAAGCCCTGGGTAAGTATCAGATCTTTACTTTACAAGATCTCTTGCTTCCTTTAAAGCAGCAGGGACAGCCATGCTATGCCAGTAAAAAAAAAGTATATATATATATATATATATATATATATATATATATATATATATATATATACAGATTAATAATTGTTCTACTGACATAACATACTGTATGTACTGTACTGTCCACATTTTGATTCCAGTGAATTTTATATAGTAAATAAAGGGAATACTGTTCCAGGCAATTTCCATCCTTACTGCCTCTGACTTAAGCCAATCCTGATGTAATTTCCTCCCTTACTTTTTTTTCTCATGCCTAAATTGGTGTATGCATTGCCAGACCTCCTCCCCACTGAGCTCTGTACTAAAAACTGCACTGCCATATCTAGCTTGCTTTATAAACACATGTGAGTACAGCATAGATCGTGTTTCAGCAGCTTCTGCAGAGGGGTGAGGTGTATTTCCCTTCTCAAAATGCAAAAAGAGTAGAGAGATCCAGGCACCAGTTGAATTTGCTAGTCACCTATTTATTATGCTCCCGACACCTTTAAAACATACATGCAATCAATCTAGGCCTTACGGCTGTTTCTCAGGGAAGCCCTGCTTCTTCAGAGGCAGCAGATTGTACAGTATAATCTGCTGCCTCTGAAGAAGCAGGGCTTCCCTGCGAAACGGCTGTAAGGCCAAGATTGATTGTATGTATGTTTTAAAGGTGTCGGGAGCATAATAAATAGGTGACTAGCAAATTCAACTGATCTCTCTACTCTTTTTGCATTATTGGACGTTTGTTGTTGTCTGGAGGCACAGTTGTCTGCACCTACTGCTCCGGAGCTGCCAATCTAGTATCTGGTGCTGATTTCTTTCCTTCCTTTGATTGCAATAGTATTTCCCTTCTCAGCCTCCTGTTACACTGAACTGTCCTCAGCCAATAAGTGAGGAGCTGGAATGTGGGAGGGGAAATAACAGGGTTCTTTTCTTCTCCCCAGCAATGTACCAGAATAGAGCCAGGCTGACTGAGATAAGATTCATTACAGCAGAATCATTTATGATTATATTGGAATACTTGCAATGTATACTTCATAATAAAAACAGAGCAGTGGGTAAAAGGAATTTTATGGCTGACAATCCTGCTTTAAACAGACAATGAAAATGTATAAGGACTTCTAAATCCTATGGATTAGATTGTAAGTTCCGCAGAGGAACAGCCCGTGGCATAACCATGTACTCTAAAGTACTGTGGAGGATGTCAGAGCTACATAAATTATTATTCATAAAAATAAACTAGAAAGACTATTACAAATGGGCATTTATAAGAGTCCAAATTTTCACTCTGAAAATGTTATCCTAGTGACACAGAGAGACAGAGCTGTTATTGCTGTTTACTTATGCTTTTTGTCTTTGAGACTATGAGCTAAAGGTGCATACACACGCGCTACTAAAGAGAACGACGGGTTCGTCAGACCCTCCCGCTGGGCGGTCGTTCTCCCGACAGTAGTGCGTGTGTACAGTCTGCCTGCAGATTGATAAGGCTGTTTCTGAACGATCCGCTCATTGGATCGTTCAGAAACAGCCTTATCAGTCTGCAGATAGACTGTACACACGCACTACTGTCGGGAGAACGACCGCCCAGCGTGAGGGTCTGACGGACCCGTTGTTCTCTTTAGTAGTGTGTGTGTATGTACGCACCTTTAGTCTCAGTTTCCATGGAAGCCTACACTGTCCTGATGCAAATTTCTGTGTGTGTTTTTTCTGAACACTACATCTGTCCATTCTCACTGAAAACATGCATTTTCCATTGTCAATGGTCAAACACCTGTAGTGCATGCCAGTTTTTTACCTGAACACAAATGATATTCCACTATTTTGCAGTGGAAATTCCAATAGTAAAATATTGGTAAATTATGCTGATATTTTACTACAACTAAACCTAACCCTATTCTCACACAGAACACTCCCTCTACTCAGGGGCGTAACAATAGACCTTGCAAGGGATGCAGCCGCAAGGGGGACCCAGAAGCCTCAGGGGGCCCCATCCTGAGAAACTGACAACTACGGGCAAGGAGAGAAAAAAACTTTCTGCTCTCTGCACAATTGTTCTAATGACTGCATCTGCTCAGCCACTGATAAGGAATCATACAAAGTTTTGCAGACAAAGATTTGTAGACAATCCCTATTCAGTGTTCAGCAGGGTCTTGTGTACAGCACTGTTCTACCCTCAGCCCTTCTACCCCTCCTCAAGTGCTGTGTCCTGTTGTGATGCTTGAGGAGTCTGGGCACGGAGAGAAAAAGCTTTCTATTTCACAATTGTTCTAATGACTGCATCTGCTCAGTCCTGATAAAGAATCATACAACGTATTGTAGACAAAGATTTGTAGATTGTCCCCATTCAGTGTGCAGTAGGCTCTTCTGTAAAGCGCCCAGCCCCAACTGAGAGGGGGCCCCATCCAAAGTTTCGTGGAGGTGGGGGGGTCCAGTGATTTCTAGTTACGCCCCTGCCTCTACTGATGCCTTACTCTAACCACCCTCCCTCTCAGATGTCTAACTCTAACCACTGCCTAAACCTAACCGCTTCTCCCGCCGATGACTAACCCTAACCACCCCCCATGATGTCTACACTTAATTCCTCCACGCCTAAATGTAAACATCCCCAAACTGATGCCTAACCTTAAGCCCCCCTCCCCCATTGCAAACCTGCCGCAAACAAACCCAAAAAATATCTTATGTCATGGAAGATCAGGCGCTTTATTGTATCAGGCGTCCTGCATTAGCCAATATAAGTATGGGCACCTATGGTGGCACCCAGACTTCCATGCACCCCAGGCACCTAAATTTCCTGCCTCCGGTGTAAAGACAACCCATTAAAGTGTACTCGAGGCAGCGCAGGGTGGGCAGATGGGACACAGAGGCATGTTCCCCGCTCCATGCCATGCCTTTGTGTACCCTCCACACCACTCTCAGACCCCCCTGCATTGCGCTGAGACCCCCTGAAATTGGCGACAGGCTGCTTGCCGGCAATATACGAGGGGAAGGGGTGTCCCTTGCAGGAGAGCACTCCTGCAAAGCGCCTGATCGGGCCTTAAGAATGCTCCTTCCCCTGCTCTTATTGGACAGCTCTGCCCCTCCCCATCCCTTCAAAGCTTTTGGCATGTCTCTCCCCTACCTCTCTGCTCTGTGCTCTGTATTGAGGCACACAGAGCCAGAACTGCAGCGTCACGATCCCAGGGGTCATGGCCATTTTTTTTTTCATTTTTCAGTGATTGTGGAACATAGGAGTGGCGGGTAGCAGCGGTAATTGATGCCACCTGATATGGCTAGCCCCCCAGGTAGCCGCATGTTTTTTATTTTACAAAACTTTCAACCTCAGGTTCCCTTTAAATATTTGTAACATTCTATGTCTAATCAATTTGATAATTTTGATTAAATGTAACAGAAAACTTTTGAATCCTGGAAAGTGATTTGTAAAGTTTAGTTTATCATTTTATAGATCAAAACAGTAATTAGAGAAGGTGGAAAATTTCAATCAGTTTTTGGTGGATTAAAGCATTGTACTGTAAAAAAATTCTATGTTTTGATCAATATCTGATTGAAAATTTGATTGAAATTGGATGCTTTGTGTGGTGTCTTTCAACCAACCTATAAACAATTTTAACTTACAATAATTTATGTTGATTGATCAATAACAGCATACAGTATGTCTGCCTTTAGTTATTGATTTCTAGCAACCTGCTTTCTGCTTGCTATACAGCAAACTGATTTCTAACAAGAAACAAAAATCATCATTCATTTATGGTAAATTAAATATCAAAAAAAACATAAACATGGACACTTAACATATTAAATAAAATTTACACAGTAGGCATAAACACTTTTCAAAATCTATTTACATTTTATTGAAATTGGATAATGATCAAATTTAGATTTTATGGATGCAAATAAACGTTCTCAGACGTAGTGTCCACGAGGAACATCCATCATAGGTATGTTATGAGATCATCAACCGTTCCTGAAGCTCAGAGGTCCAAATATAAATGCTTTAAGACTTCATGTCTAAGCAATGCTGAAAGAATGCTAGGCTGGCACCACCGCTATCCCCAGCAATTCTAGAACAACTTTCACTAACTTCACTACTACATTCTCTAATTCAAGGTCACAATATGGGAAATGTTCTCAGTAACTCATTTTTAAGTGTGTTGAAATGCTAATGAATAGGTCTCTTTGTTTACTGGAATGTAGAAAATGTATTTGATGAGGCTTTATATTAAAAAAAATACAGATGAAAAAAGAACAACAAGGACCAATAACTGCTACAAGGGTAGACACATGGCAAAGCCAGTTGGTCAGGATTCAGGAGTTTCTCCTCATGATTGCTGATTATTCAGCCACAGCTGTAATGTAGACAGATCTCACACAACAGTGCAAAAATGGGCTGTGATGCAAGATTTTTAGCTCATTGATGATAGTGAAATATCAGAAGAGGTATTGTCAGCAACCTTCAAGAGCCTGCTCACTGACGAAGAGTCTGATCTAATCCGCCTTTAGTTACATAGGTGTACATGCCAGTGACTTCAGGAAAATTGAGAATGATGAGGAGGAAAGAAGGTTCTTTAAACTAATGAAGCAGGTATTTTCTTATTTATCTTATTTTTCAACCTTTCGAAACCTTTACAAAACATGTGGGTGTGTCTGGTCCATCAACTTCAACTTGTAAACTCCAAAGACTCAGAGAAAAGGAGACAAAAGCCATCAAGAGTGCCAATACAGTGGGGGATTAAATCAGAGGGATGAAAAGTAGTTAAAAACTACTTACAAAACTGGTTTGCTGAAAGGCAATCACAGTATTAGGTAGGTGGAGAATACCGTCTCCACACAGGTCCGGCAAGGATTCTTCTTTAGATGGTCACTCTTCAAAAAAACAAAACAAATACCTATAGCGATTACTCTCAGGGGAAACTCCTAACTAGGGGAGGAATCGGTTGAATGGGATCAGGCGCCTCAGATATATAAAGGTTTAGAAACCATTAAGAATTGGTAACTAATCTTATTTCGGATGCGGATTTGGGCTTTCAATATATTTACCGCACACTTTAGTATCCAATGAAAATATTAATATTTAGCTATTTTCAACAGTCTCCAAGCCTTTATTTTCCTGGGCCACCTCCTCCCATCCCACCAAATTTTTCCAAAACATGTTAATTAATTTAAAGTTCGATTTAATGCACAGAAAAAAAAACCAAGCTTGACCCTAAACTTTATTCTTAGTTTTCTAATCGGCATGGAAAGATTTAGAAGATTCTAATTAGTTGCTACCCTACTACACTATTTTTGTTTCAACAACTATGACAAGAAAGCTCCATTGTTCTACAAAAAGAATGTTACATATTAAAAACAAATATAAAAACATAAACTTGAGAGATGTGGGCCAATGAAATCCAATGACTGAAAAGACATGAGGAAAAAAAAAAAAAAAAAAAACAGGAGCCAATAAAGATGTGAAAACACAAAACTTATGCAAATTAAACGTATCACTCACAGATTTCATGTTGCAAGAGTTCTGCAACCACCAATCAGGCTTTTGGATGTCCTCTGAAGGTCGCTCTCCAAGTGTTTTTTGGTAGATCATGGATAAAGAAATACACTAAAATTACAACCTTCCAACAGCGGATCAGTTCATTTCTGGGCGCCCCATAGCAGCAATGTTATGCTGCGCGGGGCACGTAGTAGTAATGCGGGGCTCTGGAGGCTGCCAGACCCCGAATTACATCTCCCTCCGAGTTGCGACAACTCGGAGGGGGAATAGTATTTAACGCCGCCTTGGAGTTTTGCGGCAGCGGTAAGAGCGGTCATTCGGCTCTCCCCGCGCCGAACTGAGCGGCGCCGAGTTAATATGTACTCCCCAACAGAGGTGTTGAGATGAAACTTGAGGGTGAAGACACCTAAATTGTATAAAATAATTTAAAAACATTTTCAAAAGGAGAGATATGGGTAGCTTACCTCTCATGGAGGTCTCAAAATAGTCAATATAGGACTCAATTCTCATTTTGTCTGAAGTATATCAAGTCATATTGACTATTTGGGGACCTTCAACCCCCATAATTTTAAACTGTTTTTAATTATTTTATACATTTAGGGCACCTCCAACCTTAAGTTTTATTTAAAAAAAAATCACTGAACTGGAAGGGTAGTTTTTTTAAACAATTTCTTTTTTATTGAAAATCAAAAGGATGTAACAGAACACTGAGCAAACATAATCATTCAAGGATTACTGACAACAAACTTCAAAAATATGAACAATATTAATTCTGCAGGGCCTCCAACATGGCCAACTGATGTCAAGGCAAGGAAGGAACTGACGAAGAAAGAGAAAATATAACAAAGAACAACATCTCAAAAAGCATTGATCCATGACACATTGGCTCATATACAATTAACTTTTTCTTCTAAGTTTTCTCCCAGGTGATATTTTCACACTTTATCCATAAAATGCCTTTGATGCCATCAGCAAGCGAGAAAATACTCAGAATAATTTTGACAGAACTTTTCAACTTGTTTTTTTTTTTTTTAAATTATAGAGTGTCGAAAGTTGGGGCGGTACCTATATCAGGAAAGCCATAGCATAGAGAGGCGCTCAAACCTATTGCTTGACCCACTGAGTTGTGCTCCCATTTTTGCCTGAGGAAGCAGGGTCACGCCCACGAAACGTGTCGCATTTGTGGAGTTGAATAAATTATTTGTCAATTTTGTTTTATCGAGACTTAAGTGAGCTTTCTTTTTTTGTAAGGGGGAGGTAAGTCCACCCTAACATCCCCCAAAAAAAGAAAACTCACTTAAGTCCCCCGGTTTTTAAAACGTTTTACTTTACCCTGGTGCCTCTGTATTCCGAGTCTGCTATTTGTGGGTGGAACCTTCTCTGAAAGTGTAAATTTCCACTCATTTTAAACTAAGTCACTAAAACACAATGGATCTTTGCTTGTTGGGCATTTTTTTCTAAGTCAAGGATTACACTTGGGGACAACAAGTACACAGCACACCACAGGTGCTACACTGTCAGATGTCACTGCTGGGACCCGGGCACATATCAATCAGGCAGGACTGTGCTTTGCCCTATGTGTAATGCTTAAAGGAGTCATCAGGGGAAAACGTGTAAAATAGGTGGTACTTACCGGGGGCTTCCTCCAGCTCCAAGCTCCCAGGAAGTCACTCGCCGCAGCTCTGCCCGCAGCCGTTCGCCGCAGTCCGCTCCGGCCCACGTGGCGGTGATTGACAGCGCCGCTCGCGCAGGCGCAGTACCTGGAGGTCGCTCTGACGTCATCGCCGGGGACCGGGACGGACCTGCGGTGAACGTCTCACGTGCCGGTGATTGACAGCGCCGCTAGCGCAGACGCAGTACAGAGCGTCCTGGAGGTCGCTATGACGTCATCGCCGGGGACCGGGACGGACCTGCGGCGAACGGCTGAGGGCAGAGCTGCGGCGAGGGACGTCCTTGGAGCTGGAGGAAGCCCCCCGGTAAGTACCGCCTATTATACACGTTTTCCCCTGATGACTCCTTTAAGGGTAGAAAAAGAAAGTGGCTGTGTAGTCATAGCTTACCATATTATTATTAATATATTTATATAGCACTGACATCTTCTGCAGCACATTACAGAGTCATGTCACTTACTGTCCTCAGAGGAGCTCACAATCTAATCCCTACACAGTTATAGTCTAATGCCCTATCATATTATTATTATGTATTTATGTACCCCTGACACCTTCTGCAGCACTTTACAGAGTACATAGCCATGTCACTGACTGTTCTCAGAGGAGCTCACAATCTAATACTACCATAGTCATAGTGTAATGTACTACCATATTATTATGTATTTATATAACACTGACATATTTTGCAGCACTGTGCAGAGTATATAGTCATGTCACTGACTGAATCATTGGGAATTATTACCTTGTATGTCTTTGACAATTATGTTCGCTTGTCGGGGGTGAGTTCGGCAAAATAAGTTGAAAGCAAATTGGCCTCAATGGGGGTGGGGGGGCCCAGGTTCAAATTCCGCATCAGGGCCCAGAAGACTGTAGCTACGCCACTGCTTGACGGGCTTCCAAATGGTTTTCCGCAGTGTGAATTACCATTAGAACTGACAGCCCTTGTAGAGCAAAGTGCTCCTTCACATCGGACGTTTTTGAACACCGTACGCATTTACCCTTTTTTATGTTTATTTTTTACGTTTTATATTCTTCCTGTGTCTGAGTGGGTTTCCTCTGGGCACTCCGGTTTCCTCCCAAAACATAAAGATAAGTTAATTGGCTTCCCCTAAATTGGCCCAAAACTAGAATACATCCACTGCATGATACATACGTAGACATATGACTATGGTAGGGATTAGATTGTGAGCCCCTCTGAGGGGCAGTTAGTGACAAGACAATATACACTGTGCAGTGCTGCGGAAGATGTCGGCGCTATATAAATACTAAATAATTTATTAATAATAATAATGTATTAAACCTTACTCCATTAATAAATAATTTTGCATAGAATTTGCAAACATATCTTGTTATTGCAGGAACCAGTTTCTTAATGCCTATATGCAATATTAGACCTGTATCAGAATCATGGACCACACAGCTGTGATCAGGATGATTGTAGAGCAGCAATATATTAGATTAGAAAAATACTTCCCCTTCACAGCTTTTACACATTATCACCAGTACCGAGGAAACGGCCACAGATTATCAGTTCTAATTCTGGCGCCTAGTGTGTGGGAGACTAGCAGCGGAGAAACGTACATTTTAATAGTACATGTCTACGCATTTAGAATTGCAGAGACAAAGCAGATGCAAGTGTATAAATACTGCTGGAAATCTTATATTTATTTATGAATTGAACTTCCCCCAACAAATATATTGAACTCTATTTTAAGACGCTAGTAAAGCAAGCGGCTAAATTTAAATATGAAATACAAGATCAGCCACTGCATTAAAACCAAGTAAACAGCATTGATTATCTTGTTACAATGATCCCAATCAAAGGGTGGGATATATGAGACAGCAAGTGAACAGTAAGCTCTTAAAGGCGATACATTGGCAGGAAAACGGGCAAGTGTAGTATCTAAGTGACTCCAACCAGAGGCAAATTGAGAGTTAGGCCTGAATTCACAAAAGAGTGGTAACTGTTAGCACGGCCGTTTTCACATGAATTTTCGCATTGCGCGCGCTCGCGAATTTTCGCACAAAACGATAACGGTTTTCGCGCGCAAACACGATTTTTTGTGCGAAAACAATATCGATTTTGCACGACAATTCGCGTTTGTGCGCGAAAACCGTTATCGTTTTGTGCGAAAATTTGCGATCACGCGTAATGCAAAAATTCGTGCAGAAACGGCCGTGCTAACAGTTAGCACTCTTTTGTGAATCAAGCCCTTAAAGTGCAGACACACATTCAGTCTTATTTGCCCACTTTTACTACTTCCATTGAGTATGAGAGCTTATCTATACAATCTGTTCAAAGTATTGAAAGTCTGTTGGACTGCATGCTACATGGAAGTGGTAAAATGAAGATTGAATGTGTCTATGTACCTTAAAGTGTACCTGAGCCAAAGCTTGGCTCAAAGAGTAAATGCTTACCTAGGGAGAGGGAAGCCTCTGAATCCTGTAGAGGCTTCCCATGGCATCAGGGGCGTAGCAATAGGGGGTGCAGAGGTAGCGACCACATCGGGGCCCTTGGGCCAGAGGGGCCCCGAAGGGCCCTCCCTCAACTACGGTATTAGCTTTCTATTGGTCCTGTGCTCATAATAACCACTTCTATAGATGCTTTGAATAGTGGTAATCATTAACAAACTGTTCCCCATCCCCTTCTTGCACCTCTGACACTGTAGTTGCCATTGTCAGGTTTTGGTGCGCTGTATCAATTGTTATGTATAGAGTGCTTAGGGGGGCCCATTGTAAAACTTGCTTCGGGGCCCACAGCTCCTTAGCTACGCCACTGCATGGCATCCTTAAGTTTCCTGTTGCCACTTGTGGATCCTCCAAAGATTTCTGACAAAGGCTTGTTGGACATATGATCTGGGCAGCGCTCCTCTTCAAGCACGAGTGTGTCAGTACTGCACCTGTATGAGTTAGCCGGAACCGTTCGCAAATGAGCAGCTCCGTGCTACTGTGCAGGCGCAATCATGCAGTGTGACTGCACTTGTGCCAGAAGAGGAGCACGGACCACATGTTTAGAGGTTCCCGGCGAGCAGCAGTGAGGACAGCGTGGGAGCCTCTAGGATCCCCTGGCTACCGTCTTCTTCAGGAAGCTTGTGTCTCTTCACCCGAGAAAATCTGAGCCCTAATGCTGAGTACACACTATGAGATCTTCTGGTCGATTTACTGTCAGATCGATTATTTCCAACAAGTCCGATTTGCTTTTCGATCGATTTCTGAGCATTTTCCGATCGATTTCCGTGCACTTTAATAGGATCGATCGGAAAATGCTCGGAAAACGATCGGAAAGAAAATCGAACATGTTGGAAATAATCCATCTGACAGTAAATCGACCAGAAAATCTCATAGTGTGTACCCAGCATTAGATAGTTGAAGAATTGATACTCACCTGGGGCATTCGTACTGCACAGGCGCAAAACTCTCCAGGCCAAAGGAGTGCGAGAGGGGAGCGCACAACAAAGCACAACTTAGCCAAGTTACCCGGAAAGCTAGCGGATTATCATTATTTTACACTTATTGGGCACCTCCATAGCTTATATACTATGTACTGTCTCTAACCAAACCATTTACTAACAATTTACAATGCCTCTAGACACTGGTACCTTCCTGTTTGCTGCATACCGTGCTTCCCCATTAATAAAACCACCTCCCCTGAGTCATGCGTTTATGATTTTTTTTTTTGCCGCTTGTACTCTACACAAACAAATTCTCTCACTAATACTGTATTATACATGTTAAAGTTTGGATGTTTGGATGTTTGTTACTCAATCACGCAACAATGGCTGAACGGATTTGAATGAAATTTGGCACACACATAGTACATGACCTGGAATAACATATAGGATACTTTTTATATCCATAACCAAAAAGTGGGTGGAGACAAATACAAATTTCACTGGGAAATGTAAACTGCAGCCATTCTTACACTGTTAATGGCAGGGTTCTCAAACTTTACACAGTTGGTCAGTGGGTGACTGGGATTAGTATTTAGAAAAGTGGGTGGAGCCTACAAACACCAGGAACCACAGCCAATCAGATTTGTTTCATTTCAATGCAAATTATTGATGCTAAAGACCACAAAGCTCACAAACTAGGTAAATGAGTAATTATGTGTTAGGATTAGAAAAAGTGGTAGGAGCCAACACTAGCCAAATACATACCCGGGCAACGCTGGGCCATCAGCTAGTTTATTATAAAGCTCTGTATCGTGTCTTGGTGATTTATATATACAAACATTCAGATCAGGTGCTCTGACTAAAGCCTGACTGGATTAGCTGCATGCTTGTACCAGGTGTGTGAATGAAACATTACTGCAGCAAAAGAAATCACCACGACTCCCAGGCAACTGGTACTGTTTAAAAGTAAATAAATATGGCAGCGACCATACGCCTCTCAGTTCAGGTATCTCTTAACATAAGATCTGTCAGCTTGTCTGTTCATCTATGAACAGACAAGAATGATTGTCAGTTTAGTGTGAACTGGGCCTAAGTGTATAAAATATTAACATGCAGGCAAATCAGAATTTTATTCAGTTGATCATTTAAATGCGTATGTGACGCCGTCGATATGACATATCGAATGCGTCATGTTGCGTTTCTTCGCAAACAAACCAAACTGACAGTTGTTGGTTTAAAATCCCCTTATTTTTTCTCTTACTCTCTGGCTGCTAACAAACCCTGGCTCTTTGGTAGCTTCTAATTACAAAACCTTGCACCTACATGGGACCGGGTGTTTCCTGGCCTAATGTGGCCCCCTAGAGAGTTTATAAGCTCATCCATCAGATGACGGGTAGATATCAGTTGACAGAAGCTCATAAATTGCAGCTTTCTCCAGTCTGATCGGCCCCAGTCTCAGCAGGAGATCTGACACCTAGGCTGCTGCCTGAGCTTCAAAAGACTTCTGACCTTAGGAAAACCTGCTGTGACCTCAGGAATCCCAATATTCATATGTTCTCCATATTTCCTTCATAATTCCTGGCATAGCAGATCTCCCTGCCCATGAAATCTGCACAGATTGTGGGATTCCACAGGGCGCTGGTTCTGACAGGTTTACGGACCAATCGGACTGCCAGATCTAGCGTAAGATTGTTTTAAAATAACCCTCTAATACCCCAGGGGTCTGACCCCCCCCCCCCCAAGTTTGGTATCAACGTTCTTGATAAATTCTGACAAACCTAAGAATGTTACTAGATTTAACATAACTTGTATGGTTTGCAGATGAGCACACTTATCATGAGTCAGGTATATTTTGTGTTCATGCAAGTTCATGCAAGATCTCCTGTTCCAAAGAGGTGTGTGATCCACGCCCCCTAACCCCTCCTTGCTGGAGTGGAGGCTATAACCACAGAGAGCCCAGAAAGCTCTGTGTCCTTTACCTTCAATCTGATGCCTAGTAACATCCTGGCAGCCCGCAAGGACACGGGCCAAAACCTCCATCTTGGAACTATTTCTAACAAAGGCCTGTCGGCCGCATGGCAACCGCCATTTTGGACTTTCGCCAAAGACTTGCGATTGCCGCATGGACTACCAATAACGGTATTTGAACTGTATATTCGGACATTCTGTTTCTTTTCTTCTCTTCTCTCTGTCAAATCAATCTGTTCTAAAATAAGCTGTGTGTATGTAGTTTAGAAATAAACTAACGATTTTTATCAGTCAGTCATGTGCCTTTTCTGGTCATCTGATTGCTGCTATAACGAATCTGCCCTCTGAAGAGTCAGTCATACTACCGCATTGTTTTATGATTTGCTTATAATTGTTGATTTGCTAGCTAGGTTGTAAATAACCGTTTCTTCCTTCTAGGATTAGCTAGTACCCGATTTCCTGTGCGAAATCGATAACTTTCGTTTCTCGATTGTAAATACAATTCGAGACTGCATCATATAGGGACCCAGTAACCTTTCTTTAACGTCACATTGCTCACAGTCTTTAAGCCGTCGGAAGTGGCTATTCCCCGAACGGTGACTGGAGCATGTCGAACGTGATTGGGCTGGCTACCGTATTATGATAGCTGGAGTCTCTTTCCTCCCTACAGAACGTGAGAGAGTGGTGGCAGTGTATTTACCCGATTTCGATATTTTTAGTTTACCGATTGTATTTACAATCAGAATTGTACATGTATGGGCACCTCCAACCGATCTTAACTGTTTACTACGCACACAGTGAATTTGCCTCCAGCAGTCTCTAGTGCATGAGACCTGCATGGCAACAGTGGCCTAGTAATACGGGATTGGTGAATGTTTGTCCCATTACATATTGTCGGCAGTTGCGCGACCAATCTTTATTGTCAGTCTGTTCACTGTACTTCCTACGTATGCTAACAGGAGCAGATTAGATGGGATTGGCACGCTCTGTCGCCTTTTCTTTCTTCTTCCTTCTGACGATCCAGCAACCGGTCTCGTTGTCCGTCTGCGCCCGTACTTCCTGCGTACGCTAACGGGAGCAGATCTCGACGGGATCGCGGGGCTGGATTGTCACATTGGTTGGCAGTGGTGGTGATAGCACACCCCAAAACCAGGCATAGCCAGCTTTTGGGAAATCAGAGCGCAAATATCTGACAAACTCAGTCTTTGCAACCAGAATAATAAGACAGTGGTCACTCAGTATCCTGTGTTGCAGAACCGAAGTTCTGGGCACAAACGGTACACATTGATAGCGAATAGATTGGTCTACATTTCCTAACTTTTCTTTGCTATATCCTACTCTTTCTTGTACTCTTCTCTTCTGAATGTCTGATTCAGTTCAGTTTCACCAGAATTGGTCAGTTCCTAACTTGCATGCCCTCTGCGAATCGCACTGCATTGCTGCTTGCAGCACAAATAAGGCTGAGCTGGTGGCATTACCCCAGAGATGGAATCCTTGTCGCCACCTTGCTTAATGCCTCTATTCCCTGCAGTCCTGATACCCCCGGAGTGGTTGGCAAACCTGACTGGCGAGGATCTGCGCATATACCAGGAGTTCCGAGAATGTCAGCGCCAGCATTAGGCAAAGATGCTCCAGCGTGAAGCAAATATGCGTATGCTAAAAGCAGAGCACCAAGAGCGTCTGCTCCAATGGGATCTCCAGGACAAAGAGCTACGGCTCCAGCGTGAATTGGAGTTGGCCCAGCTAACCCAATCGAATCAGCACTCATCACTATGTGTTTTGGTGGAGAGATGCGAACCTCTACCCGTGACCCACACAGCAAAACTTGCTGCCCTGGAAGAGGGCACGGAACGAGATTTTCCTGTGCGCACCTCTGAGAGGGCGTACCATCAGGTTCCTGTACCTGACAGCCAGATAACCCTGGTGCTGGACAGTCACAGAACACTGTCCCCAGACTTGGAAGGAGGTAAGCCTACTGCATTCGCTCCTCCTGGTCCGGTGAGCTTTGTGCCACCGGAACCGGCAGCTGCTGCTATTGCTGCATCCCAGCCTGACACACCTGCCATTCGCACGTGTAATCTTTGTGGCGCGACCGGCCACATACAGTTCTTCTGTCCCAAGAGGAAGAGAACGACCGTCCCTAGCCCGAAGATGGCTAGCAACCCTGATCCGTCACCTGCATCACCCTCTGCACTGCTTGGCAGCGTGTCAGAGATGCTCTACGGTTCCGGAAATCATCACAGTGCTTCAGTGGACGACCAGATCATCTTTTGCTCCAGTGCTCCAGAATCAGATGTTTCCTTGGTCTGTTCCGACCTTGCCACAGAGGAAGATATTCTCCCACAAAAGCTCCTCACCCTGACTGGAGTCAGGCCCAACCGACACAACCCTGTTATTCCAGGCCCCGAGAAGGCCGGATGGGGGGTGGGTTTTCCAGAGCGGGCTGTTGCTGAGTTTCCCTCTCCTCCTGTGCTTGGCACTGATCTAGGCACGCTTGTGTGCCCTTCGGAATTTTCTGCTGATATGCAGGAGTTCCCAGCAGGACTCCCTGACCACCAGGTGCTGTACAAGCCTTTGGGAAAACAGTGAGATGTCAAACCCTTACCTGCTATTGCTACTGTACCTAAAGCCGCTGGGCGGGAGGTACCCTCAGATTTACATGTACCAGCAACTGACTGTCTTTTATCTCTTTCTGCACCTGTTATTACTAATGAAATTGCATGTGTCAGTGAAAATTGTGATAGAAACGCTGTACATTCTTTGGCCATTACATGCTCTATGGCCAGCCGCATGAACTCAGAGCTGACAGCAGGGATTCCCTCTGACAGTTCTGACTTTCAGGCGGGTGACACTCATGCTAAAAATGACATGTCATGTTATGCAAAAGCTTTTGATAATGTTGTGCATGTTTGTGAGAGTATGCTGGATGACGCTTTCAGTGTCACCGGTAGTCTGGACTCAGGACTATCTGGAGAAGTCTCGACTTCTCCTGATATCTCTGATCCCCAGATCAATGTCAATATTGACGTGATTTTGATTAACCCAAAAGGTGATGTTTATTGTGGTGTACCTGTGCAGACAGACACACACAGTACTGTTGTTAACCTGAGCTCAGAGCCTGCAGGCATTCCTGTCAGCTCTGACCCCAGAGAGTTTGATTTTCAGCAGCTGACCTCAGATCGCACTAGGCAGCTTGCTGAGATTTGCAGTCCCACATCCGTGAGGATACTACAGAGCGACTCCAACCTGCAGGCGCTCAGTGGCCAGACCGCTAAGCCGCCCGCAGTGGAAGCTCCACTACAGGTGTACAGAGAGAATGATAACTACTCCAGTGAAACCATTCCCCATGTAACTGACACCCCAGGTGAAAGCACGGTCCATGTGGATCTGTTAGAAGCCCAGTCAGACAGAACGCAGTTAGTTCTAGGAGAGTACGGCCAGTTAGAAAAGGAAGACACAGGTCCCCTGTCAGGCTTGATAGCTCCCACACGAGAATTGGCAGATGATGTGAAAATCACCCCCACCTCTCGTACTCCCAGAAGGCCTCGCTGAAGCGCCCTGTGCCACCACAGCGAAATCTTCGCAAAAACCCTGGGCAGGATACAACAGTTCACAGAAAGGACCCGGGGACTCCCAAGCCCTTATGGCAGATCCCCTACAGCGCCTCTCCGGAGGTGCAAGCAAAAGTAAAGATGAAGTATGAGGAGATGTTACAGATGGCTGTCCTCCGCAAATCCTCTAGCTTACAGACCACCAGGTTCTGTGAGGCCTATAGGATGCCGGACGACATCCCAATAACCGTTGCATATCCCATGACTCCTCTCGGTGATCTGTTGGATTGGCTGGCATCCGCCAACTACCTAACGACCATGGATCGGAGCTTGGGATACTGGCAGGTTCCAACCGTGCTTGAGGCACGCCTGGAATCCACATTCACCCTGCCCTTGGACTTAAACGCCTCAATGTGGATGTCTTTTGGTAGGAGGAATGCCCCAGCCACCTTCCAACAGGCCTGGAACGACCTGTTGAAGGGCAAGCACGGTTGTACAGTCACGTACCTGGATGAAATCCCTGTGTTCTGCTCGACATGGGAGCAACACTGCGATCACTCGTCCCTGGTACTAGGACAGCTGTCAGCTGACAGAGGTACAGGCCTCTCTGGGAACAGCCTGAAACTACAGGACCTTTGCAAAGCCCTGTAGTCTCCTGGCTAAACCACTGACCAACATGAAAAGGGCAAACCCCAAGGTCATGTGTAACCCGGGCTTTCCCGCTGTAATGAGCCCAAGTAGCAAGTTGGTATTGCTTCAGTCAAGGTCCTGCTAACCTATCCTTCCCCAATCTTGAAAGGGGGGGGGGGGAGATGTGACGCCGTCAATATGACATATCGAATGCGTCATAGCGTCACGAACGCCAGTTTCTTCGCAAACAAACCAAACTGACAGTTGTTGGTTTAAATCCCTTTATTTTTTCTCTTACTCTCTGGTTGCTAACAAACCCTGGCTCTTTGGTAGCTTCTAATTACAAAACCTTGCACCTACATGGGACCGGGTGTTTCCTGGCCTTATGTGGCCCCCTAGAAAGTTTATAAACTCATCCATCAGATGACGGGTAGATGTCAGTTGACAGAAGCTCATAAATTGCAGCTTTCTCCAGTCTGATCAGCCCCAGTCTCAGCAGGAGATCTGACACCTAGGCTGCTGCCTGAGCTTCAAAAGACTTCTGACCTTAGGAAAACCTGCTGTGACCTCAGGAATCCCAATATTCATATGTTCTCCATATTTCCTTCATAATTCCTGGCATAGCAGATCTCCCTGCCCATGAAATCTGCACAGGTTGTGGGATTCCACAGGGCGCTGGTTCTGACAGGTTTAGGGACCAATCGGACTGCCAGATCTAGCGTAAGATTGTTTTAAAATAACCCTCTAATACCCCAGGGGTCTGACCCCCCCCAAGTTTGGTATCAACATTCTTGATAAATTCTGACAAACCTAAAAATGTTACTAGATTTAACATAACTTGTATGGTTTGCAGATGAGCACACTTATCATGAGTCAGGTATATTTTGTGTTCATGCAAGGGGCGGGAAGATCTCCTGTTCCAAAGAGGTGTGTGATCCACGCCCCCTAACCCCTCGTTGCTGGAGTGGGGGCTATAACCACAGAGAGCCCAGAAAGCTCTGTGTCCTTTACCTTCAATCTGATGCCTAGTAACATCCTGGCAGCCCGCAAGGACACGGGCCAAAACCTCCATCTTGGAACTATTTCTAACAAAGGCCTGTCGGCCGCATGGCAACCGCCATTTTGGACTTTCGCCAAAGACTTGCGATTGCCGCATGGACTACCAATAACGGTATTTGAACTGTATATTCGGACATTCTGTTTCTTTTCTTCTCTTCTCTCTGTCAAATCAATCTGTTCTAAAATAAGCTGTGTGTATGTAGTTTAGAAATAAACTAACGATTTTTATCATTCAGTCATGTGCCTTTTCTGGTCATCTGATTGCTGCTATAACGAATCTGCCCTCTGAAGAGTCAGTCATACTACCGCATTGTTTTATGATTTGCTTATAATTGTTGATTTGCTAGCTAGGTTGTAAATAACCGTTTCTTCCTTTTAGGATTAGCTAGTACCCGATTTCCTGTGCGAAATTGATAACTTTCATTTCTCGATTGTAAATACAATTCGAGACTGCATCATATAGGGACCCAGTAACCTTTCTTTAATATTGCTCACAGTCTTTAAGCCGTCGGAAGTGACTATTCCCCGAACGGTGACTGGAGCATGTCGAACGTGATTGGGCTGGCTACCGTATTATGATAGCGGGAGTCTCTTTCCTCCCTACAGAACGTGAGAGAGTGGTGGCAGTGTATTTACCCGATTTCCAGCGCAAAATCGATATTTTTAGTTTACCGATTGTATATACAATCAGAATTGTACATGTATGGGCACCTCCAACCGATCTTAACCATTTACTACGCACACAGTGAATTTGCCTCCAGCAGTCTCTAGTGCATGAGACCTGCATGGCAACAGTGGCCTAGTAATACGGGATTGGTGAATGTTTGTCCCATTACATATTGTCGGCAGTTGTGCGACCAATCTTTATTGTCAGTCTGTTCACTGTACTTCCTGCGTATGCTAACAGGAGCAGATTAGACGGGATTGGCACGCTCTGTCGCCTTTTCTTTCTTCTTCCCTCTGACGATCCACCAACCGGTCTCGTTGTCCGTCTGCGCCCGTACTTCCTGCGTACGCTAACGGAAGCAGATCTCGACGGTATCGTGGGGCTGGATTGTCACAGCATATACATAAATATCTTTAAAAAACCTATAACTTAACTTTAACGGTACTGGAAAATTCACCAACTGATTATTTATAGTTACAATAACCTTGCCAACCCTGTATGCTGTTTGCTGATGAAGGCATGTACAGGATAGTAAATAAATACACACATTTATCCTGGTGCCCTCTTGTTTATGCTAATGCCTGAACAGACACAATGGATTTGGTCAGCCCTCACAAAGCTCAAGGTTCGCGTTGGCTCTTAATGTGCTTCTCAACAAAAATGAATGAGCGAAGGCAGGAGCGTCCATTGTGAGCATGGATGGGAAAAGTTGTCTCGTTATTTCTGGGCGATTAGCAATGAAAGAGAATTTGCGTGGCACAAGGAATTTTCTATGAGAAGTTTGCCTGAGCTTACGCACTCAGTCTCGTTACTGTACAGTCCATTCAGTCATGTCTGCATTTTTGCTCACATACCAAACATATCCAATCGGTTTATGCATTTTTATTTTAATTAGTTGAAGTAGGTTAAAGGAAGTTTAGAAATTCCGTTATACACACTAAATGTTACTACAAAATATGGCCTTTGCTTTATTATTTTTGCTTGCCAATGTTGGGGATATTTTACTTAACCTAAATGGAATGGATATTTAACGTTTTTTTACTTTATTATTATTATTATTTAGTATTTATATAGCACCGACATCTTATGCAGCACTGTACAGTAGTATATATTGTCTTGTCACTTAAAGGGACCCTAAACTGAGAAGGATTTGGATTTTTCCTTTTGAAATAATACCAGTTGCCTGACTCTCCTGCTGATCCTGTGTCTCTAACACTTTCAGCCACAGCCCCTGAACAAGCATGAAGGTCAGGTGCTCTGACTCGATTAGCTGCATGCTTTTTTCAGGTGTGTGATTCAGCCACTACTGCGGCTAAAGAGATCAGCAGGGCTGCCAGGCAACTGGTATTGTTTAAAAGGAAAAAAAAAATCATATCCCTCTCAGTTTAGGTTCCCTTTAACTGTCCCTCAGAGGGGCTCACAATCTAATCCCTACCATAGTTATATGTCTATGTATGTATTGTGTAGTCGTGTATGTATTGTATTCTAGGGCCAATTTACTTATCTGTATGTTTTTGGAATGTGGGAGGAAACCGGAGTGCCCAGAGGAAACCCACACAGACGCAGGGAGAACATACAAACTCCTTGCAGATGTTGACCTGGCTGGGATTTGAACTGGGGACCCAACGTTGTAAGGCGAGAGCACTAATCACTACGCCACCATGCTGCCCGTTACTTTATTTAATGTTATAAATACAGTATAGTCAAAAAGTAACCTTAAAGTGAATCTAAAGTCAAGTTAAAAAAATTAGATTAACTCACCTGGGCCTTCCCTCAGCCCCCTGCAGCCGATCGCAGCCCCGCTCCGATGGTCCAGGACCCGTCGGCGAACGCTTCCGGTTTGGCCGTCACCGGTCCACAGGCATGGGAACGCGAGTGATTCTTCGCGTTCCTAGCCTGTATATCGCCCCCTATGCTGCTATTGCGGCCAGGAGGGGCTGCGAGGGCACCGATCGGCTGCAGGGGGCTGAGGGAAGCCCCAGGTGAGTTAATCTCATTTTTTTAACTTGACTTTAGGTTCACTTTAAAGGGACTCAAAACTCAATTAAGGAAATGTTTTATACATACCTGGGGCTTCCTCCAGCCCCATACACTTGGATCACTTCCACGTCACCATCCTCCGCTGTCTGCAGCTCCGATACCAGGTCCCTGCACTTCCGTCAGTCGGGGCCAGTCTACGCTGAAGAAGTGCGTTATTTCTAGGGCGCATTTCTCCGGCGTAGACTGGCTTCAACTGACGGAAGTGCGGGGACCCGGTATCGCAGCTGCGAGCAGAGGAAGATGGCGGCGTGGGAGCGATCAATGCGTAAGGGGCTGGAGGAAGCCCCAGGTATGTATAAAACGTTTCCTTTAGCTGAGCTCTGAGTCCCTTCAAGTGAAAATATTCTGATGAAATGAACAATTGTACCTATCCTCCTTTTACTTTTAGATATCCCCAGTTTTATACTATGTTCCAAACCTTGATTCTCCAATCTGAGAATAAAAAAAAAACAAGATCTACTTACCTGGGGCTTCCTCCAGCCCCTGTCAGCCTATCTGCTCCTCGCCACAGCTCCTGTGTCCACGGATCCCCTCCGTTGAAGATGCCAAGCTTGCCAGGTCGGTATCTACTGCATCTGCGTGAACGCGAGGCTGCACTGTTCGCGCTCACATAGCATGGGGCGTTCTGCACAGACGCAGAAGTACTGCATATACGCAGAGCGCTTCCAGTTACAGGAGCACGATCGTGTGCGGCAGGGCTGCCCCCTTGCGCAGGTGCAGTAAATGCCAACCTGATGAGGTCGGCATCTGCAACCTAGGGGGTCGGCAGACACCGGAGCTGCGGATTCAGGGGCTGGAGGAAGCCCCAGGTAAGTAGATCTTGTTGTTTTTTTTTTTAAAAAAAAGTAGATTTATTGTTTTGTCTCAGCTCAACAACACAGTCTGTCCCATGTCTCAGAGAGCTAAAATATATACAGTGGTGTGAAAAAATATTTGCCCCCTTCCTGATTTCTTATTCTTTTGCATGTTTGTCACACTTAAATGTTTCTGCCCATCAAAAACCGTTAACTATTAGTCAAAGATAACATAATTGAACACAAAATGCAGTTTTAAATGATGGTTTTTATTATTTAGTGAGAAAAAAACTCCAAATCTACATGGCCCTGTGTGAAAAAGTGATTGCCCCCCCTTGTTAAAAAAATAACTTAACTGTGGTTTATCACACCTGAGTTCAATTTCTGTGGTCACCCCCAGGCCTGATTACTGCCACACCTGTTTCAATCAAGAAATCACTTAAATAGGAGCTATCTGACACAGAGAAGTAGACTAAAAGCACCTCAAAAGCTAGAGATCATGCCAAGATCCAAAGAAATTCAGGAACAAATAAGAACAAAAGTACTGTAATTGAGATCTATCAGTCTGGTAAAGGTTATAAAGCCATTTCTAAAGCTTTGGGACTCCAGCGAACCACAGTGAGAGCCATTATCCACAAATGGCAAAAATATGGAACAGTGATGAACCTTCCCAGGAGAGGCCTGCCGACCAAAATTACCCCAAGAGCACAGAGAAAACTCATCCGAGAGGCCACAAAAGACCCCAGGACAACATCTAAAGAACTGCGGGCCTCACTTGCCTCAATTAAGGTCAGTGTTCACGACTACACCATAAGAAAGAGACTGGGCAAAAACGGCCTGCATGGCAGATATCCAAGGCGCAAACCACTTTTTAGCAAAAAGAACATTAAGGCTCATCTCAATTTTGCTAAAAAGCATCTCAATGATTGCCAAGACTTTTGGGAAAATACCTTGTGGACCGATGAGACAAAAGTTGAACTTTTTGGAAGGTGCGTGTCCCGTTACATCTGGCGTAGAAGTAACAAAGCATTTCAGCAAAAGACCATCATACCAACAGTAAAATATGGTGGTGGTAGTGTGATGGTCTGGGGTTGTTTTGCTGCTTCAGGACCTGGAAGGCTTGCTGTGATAGATGGAATCATGAATTCTACTGTCTACCAAAAAATCCTGAAGGAGAATGTCCGGCAATCTGTTCGTCAACTCAAGCTGAAGCGATCTTGGGTGCTGCAGCAGGACAATGACCCAAAACACACCAGCAAATCCACCTCTGAATGTCGGAAGAAAAACAAAATGAAGACTTTGGAGTTGCCTAGTCAAAGTCCTGACCTGGATCCTATTGAGATGTTGTGGCATGACCTTAAAAAGGCGGTTCATTCTAGAAAACCCTCAAATAAAGCTGAATTACAACAATTCTCCAAAGATGAGTGGGCCTAAATTCCTCCAGAGCGCTGTAAAAGACTCGTTGCAAGTTATCGCAAACTCTTGATTGCAGTTATTGCTGCTAAGGGTGGCCCAACCAGTTATTAGGTTGAGGGGGCAATTTCTTTTTCACACAGGGCCATGTAGGTTTTGAGTTTTTTTTGTCACTAAATAATAAAAACCATCATTTAAAACTGCATTTTGTGTTCAATTATGTTATCTTTGACTAATAGTTAACGGTTTTTGATGAGCAGAAACATTTAAGTGTGACAAACATGCAAAAGAATAAGAAATCAGGAAGGGGGCAAATAGTTTTTCACACCACTGTAAACTGTAGACCTTTTTATCAATCCCCTGCTCTACGAAGCCCAGTTCTCTGCCAGAAAAGTGTTTTAGGTTTGTAATTCCTTATCGGTGAGGGACTCTATAGTCCGATTGGCTCCAGACTGGAGAGAAAATGTCAGTTGCACAGCTGAATATTAACTCTTTCAGGCAAAGAATGAAGGAAAGGAACACAACCTAGTTATTTGTATGCTAGCCACTGTACATGCATATGCCTATCTCACCATGCCACATACCTAAAAGAGAATCTACTTGTCTCTGAGGGCTGGTGCACACTAGAGTGGTTCATGAGCATTTTTAAAAATGCTAGTGTTTTGAAAACCGCTTGGGTAATGTATTTCAATGGGCTGGTGCACACCAGAGCGGTTCGTTTTTCCACAAACGCAAACTCGGGGCTGCAGCATTTTTTAGATTTCTGAGGCGTTTCTGCCTCAATGTTAAATATAGGAAAGTGGAAAACTGCTCTGAAAAATGCTAGATCAGAGCGATTTTCCAGGCGTTTTTGTTACAGAAGCTGTTCAGTAACAGCTTTGCTGTAACAATATATGAAATCTGCTACACAAAAACGCTCCAAAAAACGCTAGGCATGGTTAAAAAACCTCTCTAAACATGCCTAGAATCGCTCTGAAAATCTGCTTCAAAAACCTCTAGCGTTTTGCGGATCTGCTAGAGGTTTTTGGTGTGCACTGGGCCATATACTGTTTGTCAGATTTCCATCACTATTGCTAAGTAAAGCAAATAATATGACTTAGCCTATATTCCTATTCCTTCTCCCCTTTTTTATCTTTTCCACTCCACTATTGCTGACATGAAAGCAAGCTTCTGTGGCATAGCTCAATACTTTGCCAGGATATGAGCAAACATGGCTCAAGATTATCAGCACAAGGGCTTGGAATCAGTTGTGTCAGATTAAGCTTTAGGAAATCAGGATTGTTGTGTCACAAAATATTCAGAAATGTCACTTTTTGGCACTGACAGCTCTTCTTCTATTAGTAAGCCTTCTGATAGGGACATAGATCCCTTTCTTCATGTGGTCTCATCCAACTGACAAGGTTTCTGGCTGCCATTATTTCACTGCAGTAACTGATAGGTCAGTAGCTGTGTATAGGAGATTATTGTCAGTCGGGTATCTTGTATCATCATGGAAAAGACCAAGTTAGCAGAGACATCCTGGCCCCTATTAGGAACTCTGTTGACAAGTGATGAGCTGTGAGATACTGAAAAGTGTCACCTCTGAATGTTTGACACAAAGTACAACTTCATTTCTATTTTATCGTTATACTATATCTTTCTCACTTCAGGTGTCCTGCAACATGCAACTAAATAATGAATATCCATTATTTTATTTAAAAATATGTAAAATAATCATTTTTACAAGCCATGTTGAATATGTTAGTTCTCATCCAGGGCCGGCGCTACCATAGAGGCAAAGGAGGCAGCTGCCCCAGGGCCCCGGAGCTTGTAGGGGCCCCCAGTGGCTACAAGAGGAAAAAAAAAATTTCAAATCGGCCTTATAGTTTTTGAGAAAATCGATTTTAAAGTTTCAAAGGAAAAAAAATACACATTTAAAAACCTGCCGACTTTAATGGTTAATAGCAAATACACCTTAAATGCTAGAAACCCTAAATTTGCAGGATATGTTAAGGAGATCATTAGGAATAAGAGGAAAAAACTATTTTTCAAAAAGACCTTATAGTTTTTGAGAAAATCGATTTTAAAGTTTTGAAGGAAAAAAGTATACTTTTAAATGCGGTAAATGTCACTTTTAGTAGCAAACCTATCGGTAGTGTAATTTTACATGCATCAAACGAAAGTGCAATAAATTTCCTGACGGAGTTTCCAGGGGATCTATACGCAGCCGCAGCGCTTTGGCCAGGGATCGCTATACAGCCGCAATATGGCTGTATGAAGATCCCTGGCATTTTTTCCTATTTTCACAAATTTTTTTATGTTTAGAGTGTGGGAATTTTTTTTAAAAAAAATTATGTGAGGTCCCCCCTACTGAAACTTTTTAACCCCTTGTCCCCCATGCAGGCTGGGATAGCCAGAATGTGGAGCTCCGACCGATTGGGACTTCACACCCTGACTATACCAGCTGCAAAAAAGGTCCCCTAATGCTGATTTTTGTTCCGGGGTATATGTTGGGGGGGGGGGGGGCAGGTTTATTTTGCCCTGGGGCCCCATTGTTGCTTAAACCGGCCCTGTTCTCATCAGTGGTGGTGTCAACTAAGCAGATCAACAAAACATGTCATCATTCTACCATTGCTGTTGCTCACCTGGCTTATGCCTGCCGCCCACCACTGGCCCACAGACTGCAGTCTGAGAAAGGCTAGTCTAGAGTGAGTTGATCCCCCATGCTGGCTAGTTTAGAAACAATAGGGTAAGTTCAATAGACCTTACTAAACTGCAATCAAAAAGTGAACTGAGCGTTACACAAACTATGTGACAATCATGATGCAATTTTCATAACTTACATTATACACACTATGCATGTGTAGCTTGAGTAATGTGCGTAGTGCAGGTGTTATTTGTGTAACAGGAGTTATGCATTGTTTGTATAACCTGCGTTAGACAAAGTATGCAATGTATGGAATTTACTCTGCGTAACCCCCTGTACAATGTACATGTACTGTCTGCGTATGTATATTTAAAGGGAACCTTAAGTGTCATGTGACATAATTGAGATAGACATGTGTATGTATGGTGCATAGCATACACATAAATATGCTGTGATGCTTTTCTTCTTCCTCTGCCTGAAAGAGTTAATATTCTACTATGTAACAGACAGGACACAGTCGGACTGATTAGGAATTACAGCCATAAAATAATTTGCTGTAGAAAGCCCGGTTCTCTGCCAGGAGAGGATAGATAAAAAAAGGTCAATAATTCATATATTTGAGCACTTTGAGACACAGAGATCGACTGTTACATTCAGCTGAGACAAAACAATACATTTGCTTTTTTAAGTTTTTTTTGGAGTAGGAGGATAGATACAATTATTTATTTATTCACTTTGTTTTCACTTAAAGTGTACCAGAGCTGTTGTTACTTGGCTTCCTCTTGCTGCATAAACACGTCTGTGTCCCACGCCGTCCTCACGCGCTCTGCCGTTCAGCCACAATCAGCCCCACTAATTGCTTCAGTCGGGTCCAGTCTGGGTCTTCTGCGCATGCTCGGACCTCCCACACATGCGCACTAGACCCAGACTGATGCGACTGAGCAAGATACTGAGGCTGATCACGGCTGAACAGCAGAGCGCAGGAGGGCGTTATTGGACACAGACTTGTTTATGCAGCAGGAGGAAGCCGCGGGTGAGTATCAAATCTTCTTTTATCCACAGCCCTGGATTCCTTTAAGTATCACTTTAAATGTAGTTTAGTGAATTATTCCAGTGTGGGTTGATTAATCCATAGACTTTAAACACTTTAGCATTAATTTTAGTGCCTGCTGTTTTTTTCCCCTAAATCTCTTCCCAGGGCCCATTATCTGTGCATGTTTTGTGCAAATCCCCACAGGTAGTAAATCTAAATAGCTGAGACACCAGTTACTCCACCGGTGCATATGTGAGGTTGCCTGGAAAATATACACTATTGCTGGGTTATGAGGACAGCTTTAGTGGCTGGATAGTGTACTGGTTTAGAGCCCCGCCTCTGACACAGGAGACCTGGGTTCTAATCTCATCTCTTCCTGTTCAGTAAACCAGCACCTATCCAGTAAGGAGTCATTGGGCAAAACTCTGTAATACTGATACTGCCTATAGAGCACGCCCTAGAGGCTGCAGCTCTGATGCTTTGAGTCCGCCAGGAGAAAAGCGCAACATTAATGTATTTAGAGCAACAAACTGATTTAGAGCAACAAAGAAATCCTATTTCCTATAAAATGACTTGATAACTGGTAGGTTGCCAGGATACATTGCACATGTTCACATTGTATGCCCTGTGACGTTGCCATGGTCAAAGCATATTTTTGTTAAGCAGCTGGCCTGCAGCGTAGGTAACACTGTTTGCTCCCACGATGTACCGAAGCAGCAATTACCACCTGCTTATTACAAGCAGGAAGACATCCAAAAAAGGTCTTTAAATTGTGTGGTCTGCAGTCGAGAAAACAGCAAAGTCATTGTAAACCTTATTTATGTAGGCAGGAAGGCAGGAAAGCATTTTGTTAGCTTATTAGTTAAACACATTGGCAGTCCTCTTTTCCCCACACTAAATAAAGCTTACTGTGGAGCGAGACCAGTAAATCATTAATTTCTGCTAACAGTCAAAGAACACAGCGGAAGTGAGCGGAGATGGTCACAGTGATTTGGAATGAATGGTTTATGCTGCATACATGAAAGCCAGATCACCTGAAACTTCCCCCTCCTCTCCTCCTTGCTGCGATGTGACCTGATCAACATATGAGCAGCCAGGCAGAGGCAGGTACCAACCATTCATGTCTGTCTGAAGTCAACATACACTGTTTTCTGAAAGTTACCTGCATGCAATTGATTCAGCCAGTGATGTAATAATATGGGTTGCAGAGGCTATCACTACACCAAGATCCACGTACCAGAGATGATGAGATAAACATCAGTATGTATACTTGTATAGTACAAAATATATTAACTACTAAACGTCCGCCTCACGTCAATTGGCGGCAAACCCGGGATAGCCTAACACCAATTGGCTTGCAGTCCTGGGGGCGTGTTTTGCTGGGGATCGCGCAACCCCACTTGAATGACGGAGCTCCGCTCCAACATCAGTCTCCGCTATGGACTGTTAGACGGCGAAACCGCCATCTAATTACACCGTACAGCACTGTACTGGGGACAGCTGTGTGACACAGCTGTACCCTCTGGAGGCAGGTAAGCAATCCACTGTCATAGGCTAAGGCCTATGACAGCCGATCTCGCTGATTGGCTGGTGGGGGGAGGGAGGGTGGGGATTTAACAAATAAATAAATAAATAGGCATTTTTATTTAAAAAAAATATTTATATAAAAATAAATAAACATCATAGCAGGGATCACAGCCCGCCAACAGAAATCTCTGTTGGTGGGCGGAAAAGGGGGAGGGGGGAATCACTTGTGTGCTGAGTTGTGTGTCCCTGCAGCGAGGCCTTAAAGCTGCAGTCACCTTAATTGTAAAAAATAGCCTGGTCACTAGGGGGGTGTAAGCCCAGTGTCCTCAAGTAGTTAATAACCAGGCTGTTTTACTTGGTTTATTTTGCTGCACGAAAGAGTTAATTTTGAGGCATGGAAGTGACAGCTTCTGTCTTGTTGGCACCTTGTCGGGAATATAGTAAACATCACTGATAAGCAGATTACAGCCATAAACGTTTTTTTTAATGGCAGAATACAACTATTGAGGGCAGGGAGAGATAAAATACATGAACTATTGACATTTTTCTAACTCTGGGACACTTAATACTCTGCCACTGATTAGAGACAGTAAAACATTCAACCTACTTTGTGAATATTTAAATATAAAAGAAAACCCTGGGATATTTAAAAACGTCATTTTTAGGAGTAGGAGGATAAATATAATTTTTTATCTCATAAGTTTATTTTCACCTTAGTTTTACTTTAACTGCTGAATTAGATCGTTGGTGCTATGCTGGCAATGACTACCTCTACATATGCATCGAATAGTGATAATAATCATTAACAAACTGTTGCCCTCCAAAAGAGTTTGTCAGTACCCCAAGTAATGTTGACTGCGTGTGCTGGGGTAGAACATATATGCATAATACTATAAAAGAACAGATACCCCTATAAACAGCACCACTGCAGACCATATGTATCAATCAAAAAATGTATTTATTACAATCTTTGCAAACACATATCAATGATACACAAGCATTTTTAAAAAAAAAAAAACTTCTAAAAACAGCATAGTATTGTATTTCCAGCCGTATTCAACATAATTGGCCTGCTAGATACAATAATCTATTATGTTCAACCTCAGTGGATGTACAACCTGTAACCACTGGGGGCTCAGAGGATGAGCTCCCTCGTGGATGAACCCAGGTTCAGTAAGAATCAAAATAATAATAATAATAATAATAACTGTTGCCCTCCCTTGCTTAAACCTCTTTGGCACTACAGGTGTCCTTGATATGTTTTGGTGTTCTACATCAATTGTTAAATATAGAATGCTTGAGAAGGCCCAAAATGTAAAACCCACATTACGGTCCATCCATGGCTACATAGCTAAGCCATTTGATTCAGGCTGAGGATTATTGCATCTTCCATTCCTTTTACACAATGTTTGAGTGGATATGTATGAATTGAAACTGTTGTTAAAAAACATGAACGATTATTCCTTTTCCATAGATTTGCATATGTGAACTAGTTAACTGTTGAAATAAAAACCGCATACTTTTAATTATACATGAAGAATTGTGTAATTAGAATTAAGTGTGCAGTTTACATATAGCATTGTTTAAGAACAACAGCGGCCTTACACTATATATAATGGAGAGTCTACATCTTCAATTCACATCCCCCAACAATGTTGATTGTATGGTATTTGGACCTTTGCTACAAGGGGAGGGGATAGCAAACTAGGCATGTGTTGTCTATACACACATACAAAATACATGGTGTGGGTAGAAATGTATTGATACTTATCAATCCCCTAATCTTTTAGAGGATAGAAGAAGTTCTGAGTTTAGAACCACTTTAAGTAAAAAAACAAAACAAAACGCACACGTAGAAAACAATTATCGAATAATTCTAAATTAACAAGAAATACTTACTGTACGTTTAATCAATATCCCCTAGCAGCAGTGAAGAGGACAAGAATCTGGGCATCTGTCACACGCCCCCTAGTGGCCAGACCGCACAATGCCTTCCAATCGGTTTCAGCACACAGACCATGCAATCTGTGGTCGCAATCGGTGCGCAGAAACCACTGGAATTTTGGCAGCAGACAGACTAGAAGGGAGCTTGTGAGTTACAGTAATACAAATTACACACCTTTTCAGGGTATAGCTGCCACCACTCCCACAGAAGGGTAGGAGACCTAACTACACTGATACTAATACTTGCAAATAAAATGGTTAAACACACTCTATGTTATCTAGCTATCAACAGTAGTAGCGACTCTTCAGAAGCTAGGATTCGGTTTGTCTGGCTGAATAGCAGGGGTAGCTGAACAAATAACTGACTTTTAGAAGTCTTAAATAATAGTATTTATAGTATATTTATTTATGGTCTTAATAGTATAAATGCAATATACCTTATATCCTCGAGTATAAGCCGAGTTTTTGAGGCCAAAAAAGTGGCCCAAAAGTGGGGGTCTCGGGTTATACTTGAGTGCCCACCTCCCCAAGTGCACCTTCCTTCCGCAGAGTGTAAAAAAAAAATCTGAGCAGTGCTAATGATTGAGTAACTTCCCCCTCCCGCTCGCCACAATGTGTACAGTAAACCCGCGTGCCCCCTCCCTGCTATGTGTAAAGTGCTGTAATCTGTGTGAAATTCTCTCCCTGGCAGACTGGAGTGTGTGGCCAGCCTTTGAATTGTCCTCCGTGTCCCCCGAGTGTCAGGATATACAGAGCGGCTTTGAGAAACTCTCAGTGATCCGCGCTGTGTTCGGATCCCTATTCCTGCTTGTCACAGGCTCGTTGCTATGACTCTTATCACGTGCACCACGTGCGGCGTCATAGCAACGAGCCTGCGACAGGCAGGAAGAGGCATCCCAACAAAGCGCAGATCACTGAGAGTTACTCAAAGCCGCGCTGCATATGGTGACACTCAGGGGACATGGAGGACAATTCAAAGGTTGGCCACACACTCCAGTCTGCCAGAGAGAGAATGTCATGCAGATTACAGCACTTTACACATAGCGGGGAAGGGGGCACATGGGCTACTGTACACATTGTGGCAAACAGGGGAAGGGGGGCACAGATTACTGTACACATAGCCACGAGCGGGAGGAGGGGGGTGGAGTTATGTGATCATTAGTGCTGCTCAGCTTTTTTTTCCCTTTTTTTTACACATTGCGGTGGGGGAGTACAGGGGGGCACACTGCCATTAGTGAAAGCTTTTAAAGTTGACCTAAACTCAGTACTTTCTCCCTGCTCTATAAGATACGCAACTTAAGATACCTTTAAAGAAAAACATTTCTTTGTTACAGCTGATACAAAATCCTGCAATACATCTGCAGTGCATCTACTTCCTGCTTTCTGTCAGAATCCGCTCCGCTGGCCTTGATTCCCTGGACAGTTTGTTGCTTTCCTATGCAGGTTGCATAGTTCAGTCCAGGGAAAAGAGGTCTTTTTGTCAGTTTGCAGGATTCGGGAGGCTTGCTACTGTAGTGACTGATTTGTATCCACGTATCTTGCAATCTGCTTATCTGCTTCCTTTGAAGGTTTTCAGTATAAGTGTCACTTCCTCCCAGAATTCCTTGCTCATCATAGGTTTTGTTTGGTGAAGACTGACTTTAGAGCCTCTGTCTTTTTGTATCTTATTGCTGAATATCCTAGAGTAGTTAATTATTGGGGAATGCATTTTGCACTCCTACTAGTGCTGTCAGTTTTGTATATTATTTGCATTGTCTAGTTTTGTTTTGTCCTGTACTTGCAATTGCACTATCTCCAGCGGTGGTTGATAGTGAATCGTTTAGTCTGTTTTGTCTAGAGTAAACGCTTGCTGTTGTCTGGTGTTAGGCAACCGATTAGCAAGCGTTCTCGCTATTTTTTTGTCTTTGTTTTCCGTGTTTATTTGTTAGTCAGGGTCGGTACGCTTTGTCACTGTTGTGCTTAACGTGCGGTGACCGTGTATTAACGCGTATTAACGCGCTTGTCACTGTTGCGCATAACGTGCGGTGACCGCGTTTAGTTAGTTTATTTGTTATTTTCTTTGGCGTTCGGATTGTGGTTGTTTGATGTTTCTTCCATTACTCATTCATGCTCTGTCTTTGCTTAATCTTATGTTTCTGACAGCAATCGCCTCTCTTGCGATTGGCTTTCTTACACTGGTCTGTTTGGTTGTGATATGTCTACCGTCGCCAGGTGGCAACTAGATTGGTAGACATTCATACAGTCTGTCTCTGTTCTTGCTCTCTATTGAGTTGTTACTTAGTTTATATCACCCAGTGCTGCTCCACATCGTGCAATTTCAATCTGGCATCTGTGGTTGTACATAGGTCTTGTTCCTCTGTACTCCACAGCTCCATCTGCTGGTTGGAATTCCCCTCTACAAATTAACATATACTGGGTACTCTGCTCCTGTGAGTGGGGGGGATTCCCATCTGCGTCAGCGCACTTGGTGTGTGCTGACGGTGGAAATCGCCCCCAGATCATTACACTTTCATGGAAGCAGACATATTGTTAACATCCTGTGCATTCAAATTAGCTTATTTGCGTTGGCAGTCAGGTGACACAGGAGAGATCAAATTACAATTTGTGATTAGACAGATGAGGAGGAGGAATTATTATTTTAATTATTAATGCTGCTGCATTTCCTACCCTCGGCCTATACTCGGATCAATCATTTTTTTCAGGTTTTTTTGAGGTAAAAGTTGGGGGGTCGGCCTATACTCGGGTCGGCTTATACTCGAGTATATCCGGTAAATAATTAATGTATACAGAAAATCATTAAAATCAACAATTATAGAGACAATAATAGCGCAGTTTGAAAACAAAAAGGGAAGAAAATACGTATACTTAAGGTCCGGTGAAAATATGTCCTTTCTGGGAAAAACATGTGAAGTTTCTTTGTTTCCAGAGCAAAGTTCAAACAAAAATGGCCGCTACTCGTCCTCAAACAGCAGCATGCTCCCATGAAGATGAAATTCGGAGGACTCCTCCTCTCTGCCTCAAGCTTGGTTTTATGGAAGCTAGTTTTGGGGTGGGACCAAGCCCGTCCCTCTGGTTGACAAGCCAATCACAGTTCAAGTCCTTGTAGAGAGATTTAGGCTCAAACTTATAAAACGCTGTAATTCAAAAACAGGAAATGACATATTTGTGCGGATGACAGATTCATATTCTTCAGAATATGACAATTCCTATAACATCAGACGTGGCTACCATATTATGTTTAGTTCCTGAGAGGTTTAATACTTTGTCGTGGCTTATCCCTGGCCCCCCAAGACTGGTATCAAAATGTCCGTCAAGACACCCCCCGACTCATATGATATATCTTTCATATCTCTCATTTAAATAGAATTCCTTAAACATATACTACATTTATGTTTCCTCTGTCTCCAACGGAGTCGAGAAGTCTGATCTCCCGCTGGGTTTATCCTGTCTCTTCAAAAGGCAGCAACACTTTGCCATTTGGGCTTACTGCTGGAAAGCTTGCACACCTAGGTGTCACTGGCCCAGGAAGGAACTCTTTTGATCAAGTTAATTACACAAACAGGTCTTATCAGAGAGCCAACTTGTCTCATGAAAAGAAAGTTCTGCTAACGGCTATGAAGAAAACAGAGACCCCCAGGCTTGGCTGCCTGCTAAGCCCTAAACATCAGATTCTGATCTGACACGTCAATGACAATTGGTGCAGCAAACCGACTGCGATTGCATTCTCTTTTCTCACGGCTCTTCCGTAACAGCAATGAGCAACAGAAGATCCATTCAATGAAACCATTATTGCATTCCCAATCACCTGACGTACATGGTAAAGTGTAGTCCTGACAGCCGTTTCGCAGGTAACGTGTCCCAAATGGGGAGGAGCTTCCCATGGGTGTGGGCGGGGCTTCCCACAGGAATGGGGAAGAGCTTATCGCGGCTGGAGGTGGAGCTTCATTTTTGCAGCCAAAGGTTCCTTTTTATGGTGATTTTTAAAAAGGGGGGGGGGGGGGCGTCCTCTGCACGCGCCTGCAAGAAACCTTTCCTTACAGAAGCAGGTCACCTGGGATTCTGTGAGAGCCTGTACTTTGGGGGCCTCATAGACCACAATGCAGCTACAGTATAGTGGCATCTATAGTACAATTTGAGTACCAGAAGCGAAGGATGTAGCCGAACTGCGGAAGACACCAGTAGATGAAATATATATATATACTGAGGGACAACGCAGATAGAGTCTGAGCATGAAATAGAGGCAGCAGGGTTAAGTAATACATTGCACATCGGCATCAGTGTTATGCTAGGTAGGGAGGTTAGTGTTATGGTGCTCATACATGGTACATTTTTTTTTTCATTTTTTTTTCCGATTAGATAATTTTGTTTGATTGTTCTGTTAGATTGAATATTAAGGTTTTTCCAACATGTCCAATTGGATTTTTATTGAAAAAAATGGATAATCTTTGATTTTTCTTGATCACATTTTGCATTTCACTAAGAGAATTCCTCCTTTTTGTCAAACGTTCCTATACTATAAAGCTTTGCTGTACCTGAACACATTGTACAATAACCTCTTTTATCCCCAGAATGCAGCAAAAAACTAAGCTGGGCTGCCTCTACTTAAGATGCGTGGAAACCTGTGCAATGCGGCCTAATAGCCCTACAAACCACACTGCTAGTTGTAATCAATAGTGACACAACTCCTGTCAAAACAAGGAACACCAAGAGCCCCAATAGTGTAATATGTACTGGTAAATGGTTACTAGATAAATATTAATACTCACAAACCAGTCTTACCATTAGGCAACCACTGTAAAGGCAGGTGGGGAGATTTTCCTGACCTCACTGTAGATGAGAAAAAAGGGGGTTCAACATTCCACCCAGGGTGGACTCAATATTATGCAGGAGAACAGAGGCGCCAAAAGGATAAAAGGAAGCTAAATGAGCTTAAAAAACAAATTCTTGGTAAATAGAGGAGGTAGTGATGGACTTACCTCCTCCAAGTAGACACACAACGACTGTAGTAAAGACAGTCAATATATTTTATTTATGAACTCCAAATATGCAATGCGTTTCGCAGGTCCGATCCCGCCTCATCAGGCAACAACAACTGAGCAATAGCATATGTGGTCAGTAGAAGAGCCAGGCACCTCCTGTCAAAACTTGGAAGATGGCGAGGTTGGAAGAATTCTACTATTGCAAAAGGTGTGCAATAGCAGTCCATGGAGGTAGTGCTGGAAACCATTTCCCAACTACGAGAAGCTCTACCTCTTTTCTACCTCCTAGCTTCTTCTTAGGAGGACTAACTAGATCACAGTGGTCATATTTCTGTATCCAAACATCCTAGGAAAAGGTCCAGCTTAGTTTTTTAATTTGTTTTGGGACGGCGAACAGATTACTGCACTTATATGCATAAATCTAGTTATCCTTCAATGTTTCTAATCAGAATCCTGTCAGGAGACCTAAAGCAAAGTTTTTAAAGTAAAGCCTCTATGTAGATTGATTTTCTGAATCCTTTTTTCACTACACTGCATCCAAGTGAGATATCCAATGGGAGTGAATCATGGTGGTCAGTGGGGGCATGGCTTTAGAGAAGAGATAGATGGGAATTGCAAGTCTCCGCACCAAGCACTGCTGTTTAGATGTTGTATAGCAAAGTCAGTCTAAGCTAGCCTTTCTCACCCTTTTCACACAAGAGGAACCCTTTAAAAAAATTTCGGATCTCAAAAAAAGCCTGCATTAACTGAGGGAGAGGGGATTTATTTTCTAGTAGGATTGGTCATTAAAAGTGGGTGAGGCTAAACACCTTTTTTTTTATTATTATAATAGTGCCTATTACATGTTTCTGTTTTAAAGGGCTCCCATCCCATGCCCTTCATTCTTGCACTCCCTATTATAGTTGTCCGGTGTTAGTGTTTTCTCTGTTTCCACTTCATCCGCTGTACACACATACTTAGTTCTGGCATCCTACAGGGTTATTCATCATTAGTCAGGGGTGTAATAGTTGCCCCAGCAAGGGATGCAGCTGCAGGGAAGCCACCCAGGGCTGTTTTCGGGGGCAGCAGGGGGCGCAGCATATGTGTGGGGAGCAATGGCCACACACAACGGAGGGGAAGGAGGGCCACTCCCCCTTCCTTCCCCTGAGACTCCCCCTTCAGCGCTCCCCCCCCAGCATTGATAGCAGCAGCAAGCAGGCAGGGAACAAAGAATGCAGACATAATTCAGTGTTCCATGTGACTGAAGTTCTTTTCTGTAAGTGCCGGATGCTACTTCCTGTTTACCAGGAAGTAGCATGAGGCACTGTTACAGAGAAGACCGGACCTCCTTCATGTGGAACGCGGAAGAGGTATGTCCGCATTCACTGTTCCCTGTCCGCTTGCTGCTGACGTCAATTCTGGAGGGAGAAGCACTGAAGGGTGAGCCTGAGGTAAGGGAGGGGGGGGGGAGTGGCCCCCCTTCATGTGACCATTGCTCCCCACTCACACGCTAAGTTCCTGGGCCTGGGGCACTGAACTGGCTATCTATACCTGGTTATACTGAGGGCACCTATACCTAGCTGTACTGGGGGCACCTATACCTGGAAATACTGTGGGCATCTATACCTAGCTATACTGAGGGCACCTGTACCTGGTTATACCCATGCCTGGCTATACTGTGGGCACCTATTCCTAGCTATACTGAGGGCAGCTCCTATACCTGGCTTTACTGGGACACCTGTGCCTGGCTATACTTGTTGGCACCCATGCCTGGATATACTGTGGGCACCCATGCCTGGCTATACTGTGGGCACCCATAACTGGCTATACTGTGGGCACCTATATCTGGCTATACTGGGGGTGCCTATACCTAGCTATATTTGGGGCACTAATACCTGGCTATACTTGGGGCACCTATACCTGGCTTTACTGGGGGCACCTATAACTGGGGTTGGGGTAGGGGGGCATGCAAAGTTTTGCAGGGGGGCCCAGTGATTTCTAGTTACGTCCCTGTCACCACTGTAATGTGTCATAACAGTCACATGGCCATTTCTCCAGCGATAAACACATAGGGAAGTTGGAATACAGGGTGAGCAGTAAATGAGTGAAGAGGACATTGAGAAGCTAGGGGCGTAATTTTCAAACTTTCTCAACCTGCTAGTTGTGACAGCTCAACTCAAAGGGGAAAACATGCCAGGGAACACCTGCAACGTCCAAAAAGAATGCTGGGGTTCTAGAGTACCGTGGGTGAAAAAGACTGGTCTAAGCAGAAGAGACCAAAGATTTCTAAATGCAAAGGACAGAAGACAAAAAAGATGAATGCTACCTCAATGGACACAAAACTATTATGACCAGTCATACAGACACCCAGACCATGCTTTGTTTGTCTCTGTGCCTTGAGTAACTGTATGAACCTGATAATATTTAAGCTCCAGACTATGATACATTCTCCTTTATGTTAACAGCCAACAGGCATATGTGCAGAGCAGAAGTACTTTTATATAATGCATGTTCTTTGAAGTATATAATGGAGCACAGTCAGGGTATAGCATGCATATGTGAAACACGGAAAGTTCCTCCACCTGCTCGTCACACACAATGACAGAAGGCTATAAGAACTGTAATGTGTAGGATGTGCGGGGGAGAGAAAATGCATGCTAACTAGAAAGGAGAGAGGTGAACAACAACACGAGCTGCTGAAAAATAAGAACGCACTGGAGAGAAATACACGCTCACTGTAATTATTGATTGCCTGATCTAGAGAGCGAGAGATTAGCATGTGACAAACAAAAAACACATGTTCTGACACATGGCTTTTCAAATATAGTTATGTGTACCAGCACCATACATAGACTCTGTGCTTAAAGGGACCCTGAGCAGTACTCTAAAATTGGCAAATGAATTTACCTGGGGCTTCTTTCAGACCCTTGTGCCGTGTGAAGTCCCTTGGCGTCCTCCGGGCTCCATCCGTTCTGCCCCCAATGGCTCCATTAGAGCTGCAACTTCAGCCAAAAGTCATGCGCAACTGTGCATGCATGGCCCCTTCATGCACCCATCTCGCTGGTGCGCCCATTGCCGTAAGCGATCTGCGCACGTTCGGTTCTTGAAAGTATGAACCGGGAGTGTGCAGAGCGTATACCAGGGGCAAACACAGGATTTTCAAGGGGTGGATTCCTGAAAGGTCCCCCTCAGCCACGTACAATACAGGCTAATAAATAATATGGTAGGACATCATGCTGGGTACACATAATGCAATTTCCCATCCCACTGACAGGATCTGACAATTATTTCCAAAATGTCCGATCTGCTCCCGATCGACAACGGGATTGTTAGGGAGCAGTTTGGATACAGATAATAATGAGGACAGCTGACATTAGTAATGAAGGGGAAAGTGAAGCATTCACACAGCAGGGCACAGGGCTCATACCTGACTCTGTTAAGTTCCCCAGAGCTGCTCCATGCTCTGTATACATGCTGCTGCTCCATCCAAAGTCAACTGTAGCTGGGAAAGAAAGAGGGCAGTGCTGTGAGCTGCAGGATACCTGTAGATATTGTGGTGTCTCAACTTGTGCCTGTCCTCATACACTGAACGGCCCTGGTCTGAGGGGGGATTCTGGGCAGCTGTAATCCCCCCTGCGCTTGCCTATGATTACAATGATGGGTACATAAGCGAGACGGGCGCACGAAGAGGCGGTGCATATGCAGTTGCAAATGACTCTTGGCTGAAGTTGCCGCTCTAACGGAACCACCGTGGGTAGAAGGGAGGTAGCCTCGAGGAACGCAGAGGGACGTCACCGACTACAAGGGGCTGGAGTAAGCCCTGGGTAAGTTAATTTGCCAGTTTTAGGGTCCTGCTCAGCGTTCCTTTACAAAAGCAAGGACCCAGTCTTATTGTTATATCTGAAAGTTGTCTGCACTAGTGTGGAGGACTTGGTTCATGCCAAAATTGTGGAGCATATGAATAAGGGCAAGCCTATTTTTTTTCCAGACCCAAAACAAGGATTTCTGGGACATCAGCTGAGCAGGGTCACCTTCCAGTATAGAGAACTGGGTTCTTCTACATGCTATATACACTATATTGCTAAAAGTATTGGGATCCCTGCCTTTGCACACACATGAACTTTAATGACATCCTATTCTTAGTCCATATGTTTTAATGTGGAGTTGACCTACACTTTGCAGCTCAGCGCTTCTGGGAAAGCTTTCCACAAGGTTTAGGAGTGTGTTTATGGGAATTATTGGACCATTCTTCGATAAGAGCATTTGTGAGGTCAGGCACTGATGTTGGCACTAGGTCTGGCTCATAGCCTCTGCTCCAATTCATCCCAAAGGTGTTCTATCAGGTTGTGGTCAGTCAAGTTCCTCCACACCAAACTCACTTATCCTTGTCCATATGGACCTTGCTTTGTGTATTGATATGTAGCAGGGACGCCAAATCATCCCTTTATATACCGTATTTTCCGGCGTATAAGACGACTGGGCGTATAAGACGACCCCCCAACTTTTCCAGTTAAAATATAGAGTTTGGGATATACTCGCCGTATAAGACTACCCCTCTTCCACCGCACACCAAATAAAAGAAAAAGAAAAAAATCATGTACTGCTGCTATGTATGAACAGATACTGGTGCTGTACTGTATGTGTTACCCAGTATATAACAGTATTTAGTCAATTGACTTGTTGCATTGGTCAACTCTCCTTAAGTAGACTGGTCAGCTCTCCTTGTCTACCTGTTTATCAGAGCGGTATGGAAGAATAGATTGCGCTCCCTCAGTAGCGAGATCTGAGAGGCGGTAACAGGATAGGGAGTATCACCCGCAATCAATGACACCCGGCGTATAAGACGACCCCCAACTTTTCAGAAGATTTTCAAGGGTTAAAAAGTAGTCTTATACGCAGGAAAATACAGTATATAGAGAGAGATGGCCCAAACAGTTTACCCACGAGCAGTATTCAGTATTCTGTTCACATTCGAGGCGAACAGCGAACATTTGGCATGTTCGATTCGCCCCCTATACATCATAATTGAGCTAAACTTTGGCCCCTTACCTCACAGTCAGCAGACCGATGGCAACCAATCAGCAAGCACCCCTTCCTGGAACCCCGCTCCCCTATCAAAAAGCAGTTGCGGTGGCCATATTGGATTCATTCTCTGCTGCTGACTGTTAGTGAGAGCAGGGTCAGACTTGCTGAAGATCGGTAGGGAAAGCATTAGCATGGCCTGTGTCCTTGTTCCTCACTAGCTGTGAAAGCAAACAGCCTTTTTGAGGGCTAGCACATCGGTCTTCTGTGTTTTTCTTGTGTGTGACACTCCACATCCCACTGACACCCAGAGCTGTGTGCACACTACTGCTGTTGCCTCATTAAGTTGCAGACACAGAACAACTCCAGTGCATTATTATTTCGCTGTATTCTGATAGTTCTATTGCATTTCTCTGTGGGAGACACTCCACAGCCCACTGACACCCAGAGCTGTGCATAATGTGATTTTTGCTCTTTAGGGATTAAAACCCGACTTTGGGTCAACTCCGTAATTTTTGGTGGGATGTTTGCCATGGATTCCCCTCTGGGATGCCACAGTCCAGGGGTTAGACTCCTTGAAACAACATTTTCCATCACTTTTGTGGCCAGAAAGAGTCTTTGTAGGTTTTAAAATTCGGCTGCCCATTGAAGTCTATGGCGGTTTGCCAGATTCGCGAACATTTTTCGGAAATTTGCGTTCGCTGTTCCTGAACATAAAATTCTCTGTTCGCGACATCTCTATTTATATACTGACACTTCTAAATGATGCTGCTTCTGGGGATACTTACACATAATCAGTACCTAAACTGCAACTAACTATCCCATATTTAAAGACAGATAATCACAAATATTTCTGTTTTAAAAAGGCAAATGTCTGTTTTTCATATATTTAAAGACGTGATGAAGAGAATTTTTTTGGTTGGGCGCTATTCCCCTTCAAATGCTGGAACTTTATTACACTGCAAGTCTCATTCTTTTCCATCTCACACTTTAGTCACTTCTGGTACAATCTGTAAAAGAAATAAAAAATACAATGAGCTGATTTTCTCAACATCATACACTAAGGGACCAATGATGACACTAACAAAATGTCATCAATATACCATAATACCTTCTGGGTAATAATAAAAAATTTACGAAACCCCCTCACTGTACCCCCTAATATACTTATTAAAAGCATCTAAAATGCAATTTCCTTGTTACTTTTGCACTGTACATCCACTTTAGCCCTTTGAATGTGAAAGCTCTTCCATGTTCTGAGATAGTCTTCTACTGGTACAGATATGCTTTCACCATAATACAGCCCACATCTTATTTTATAAGGTTATTTTGTTGGTTCCTAGGAATAGCATCATGTGCAAAAAGATCATTGTTAAGGCCCATACCCACTTAGCGATTTTTGCAAACGATTTTGTGCGCCGAATGATTTTTCACATGATATCGCGCAACACGGATGCCACTTATGGCAATCATTTGTTTTTGAATGAATCACATGTCCAATTAAGTCGTTGAAAATTGTTCTGATCCTCATTGACTTGACACGATCGTTCGTTTCCGACGCTGCAAACAACGCTTGCAGATTCGGCCAGATGGATTGGTGAAACGATTGTTCGTCGCCGGAGATCCCTGACCCATCTGGCTGCATCTGCCAGTGGATACATAGCTTTAAGTGGACCTGAACTCAGAACTTCATGTCAGCTTTAAAAGATAAGCAACAGCATAATAACCTTTCAATAAAAAAACATTTCTTTGTTACAGCTGATATACAGCCTGCAATAAATCTGCCGTTTGTCTACTTCCTGCTTTTATGGAAGCAGACATATTGTTAACATCCTGTATTTACAAATGAGCTCTCTCCTGTGGCAGTCAGCTGACACAGGGGAGAGAGCGAATTACAAATTGTGCTTAGTCACAGATGAGGGGGCATTAGACAGGCTAAACTCTGCATTTCTCTATGCTTTCCTTCTGTCCTGTGCAAGAGTTCAGGTCCACATTAAGACTATCTTCTAATTTAGATAATCCCTTCAGAAATGTATTGAAAGTACATTGCTGCTTTGCTGAGCATGACCAGCGTCCACCAGCATCAAATGTACACAAATGTAACGATCTAGATTATGTGAAATACAGACTTAATGTGTTAATTACCAATTTAAGATAGTATTCCAACTGTCTTTACAAGCTGATCCCTTGATGTATTTGAATGGAGAATAAGAGGTGAATAGATCTGTGAGTCACCTAGTCATTGATGTGGGATAAAGCATTAACACATTCTACATTAGGTGGGCAACACATTTCAGGCATGCGGCTCTTTACTTTCCTGTAAAGCAAGATCAGTTTCTACATATCACATGGTGGAAAATGACAGATTTGATACCAGCAGTGCTTATTTACAAACACAGTTGTGTGTTATAGATCTACCAGAGAGCAAGTTTGAAAACAAGATGAAAAATTACATTTATTTAATAATACAAAAACTGTAAAAAACTCAAGCAAACAACAGAAGATCATCCTTCAGTAAGCTCAAATATGATTGGTTGGTGCGAGCTACTGCACTTTGCCCACCTTCATTGCTATTTGTACCGTACTTGCTCTGCTAAGGTATAAATTGACATGTATGAAAAGTGCACTAAAAATGTGAGTTGAGTGGTTGATATGGAAAATAGGCATATTTCATTCGTAGCACATTTTTTTCATTTATTAGAACAGTTGAGCACGTTCAAAATGGGAGCTTGTAATGAATCCTATTAATTTTGTATATATTTTACAATTTTGTTATATTGTGCTACATTATACAATCCAGGGAGATGTCATTTTTGAATGGAATCTGAAACGAAAATAAAGTTATAATACAATGAATTGTATGTGTAGCACAGCTAACAAATAAAATACAAGTAGCAAAGATATGAGTCTCATATTGTTTCCAGCACAGAAAAAGTTAAAAAAAACTTCACTTATTATCTATGCAAGAGCTTCTCTGAGCTCTCCCACTAATTTAGTCGGCTACAGTGCTATTTTCTGAAACACTTATGCATCAAAGAAATAGTGGAGTCCACATTCAGATAAGATTTTACTGCATGGAAGTCAAAGGGTCATTAGCTCTGCTCTGTTACATAATTTAAAATGTAGAGTATAGTTTGTAAACTGCAAGTATTATAGAAAGATGCAATGTTATATAGAAAAAGCTATACAACTAAAAATTAGACTTTTTTGTTTGCTACTAACATTCAATTAATTATCCATACTACACATACAAGTCATTATAGCATACTTTTTTTTTTTGCTTCAGTGTCACTTTAAAGAGGAGCTGTCAGACATACTATCTCAGAAAAAAAACACACATATATAAGTAGATTAATACTTGCTCTACTTACATAAAATATGTATTGCACTGTCTACATTTTGATTTGAGTGATTTTAGTAAAAAAGAGAAAATCCTTCTTCGGATTCTCCATTTTAACTGTGTCTATCTTGAAGCCAATCCTGATGTAATTTCCTCCCTTACTCTCCTCTGCCTTATTGTGTATGCATTGCCCACCCTCCTCCCAGTCTTCAGGCACTCCCACCCAGCTATGCAATAGAAAGTTCATTGTCTCAGCATGAGAAATATTGGCCAATTAGAGAGGAACAGAGGTGTGGGAGGGGAAAACAGCAGGGAAAGAGGCTTCAGCCAATGAGGCTGCATTAGTTAAGTCTGAGAGTAAAATAAAGAAGCAAAAAAAGACAACCCAGCATGCCCTGCAACTTACTTTGTGCGGCAATGTACCAAATAAGAGTCTGGTAAACTGGGGCATGTTCATTTATCAACAAGAAAAGTAATAGGGATTTTTACGTTCTGGATAGCCTGGTTAGGATCTTTATTACTTGTTAACCAGATAAAAATAAAGAATTGATTTTGATTTTATGCCCGTTAATTACAAGAAATAACTTATCAATGGGAGTTTGCTTCACCTTGCAAAGGCTGTGGTGACTATTAGACACTGGTAGTGATATTGAGTGGCAGGGCATATGGAAGGAAGTGTAAAATAGGCGCAGTGTGGGGACTGAGAAAATCAGTGGGTGTATGCAGGTCCTCTTTTGCAGGAAGTGACATTAATGGTCAGGAGACCTTGCAGGAGAGGTTCTGGTATTTCCAAGCAAGCTGTGAATGGTGTGCTTTCCAGAACAGCTTTTTTACAGGATTAGAAATGATTACTGAACTGCAAGTTTTCCTGATGTGATGGAATTTGTGTGCAGAATGAAAATAGACCAATTAAATGCAGTTTTTAACTGATTTTGATTGATTTAGTTTCAACTTGGAAACAGTAGAAACTCATTGACCATCTCTACTGAGATAGATTGACGGAAGCTGTAACTATACTGTCTGTCCATGCCCTGTATATACTGTGCTTTGCAGTGTCCACACATTCACTCTAAACATGCGGAAGAGTGTGCATGTAGGGATGAGCGTAATGACCTAATTACGAATTTCCGAAATTTCGCGAAATTACTACAATTACGATTTTAGCAGTAATCGAAATTTCGTAATTTTCGCAAATTTTCGTAATTACGATTACGAAATTTAGTATTTTAAAGTTTGCAAAGGTTTCTATCCCTCTAGATGCCTAAAATGAATGAATAACCAACCAATCCTCCTCCTCCTCCTCCTTCTCCTTCTCTCTCTCTCTCTCTCTCTCTCTCTCTCTCTCTCTCTCTCTCTCTCTCTCTCTCTCTCTCTCTCTCTCTCTCTCTCTCTCTCTCTCTCTCTCTCTCTCTCTCTCTCTCTCTCTCTCTCCAGAGATTTGTAGTATTTCAAAACCATACTCACATTCATGACATGTCCAGGGATCAAACCCAGGCCAACCACACGGAAGACAGCTATGCTCACCACCATACCACCAAACACACACTAAATAGACTGCTAACCTAAATCTTACTTGTAGACAGTCATATGAGACACATGCTGGGTGCAGGGCTTTGTGATTGGACCATGCGATAGAGTGAGGTGCAAAAATGAAATCATGCCTAGCAGAGGATGGTTTCACAGTACTAAATGCTAGGCTGGCTGTGGTGCAATTGGTTAGTGTGTCTGGCTGGTAACAGCAAGGTTACAGGTTCAATTCCATCCAGGCATGTCTTTTCCTTTTGCGTTCAACAGTTGTCCAAACAGAGCCAACAGAGCCCCAGATAGCCATGTAGAGTTAGGTCACAGCTAGCCTGGCTGTGGTGCAATTGGTTAGTGTGTCTGGCTGGTAACAGCAAGGTTACAGGTTCAATTCCATCCAGGCATGTCTTTTCCTTTTGCGTTCAACAGTTGTCCAAACAGAGCCAACAGAGCCCCAGATAGCCATGTCATGTAGAGTTAGGTCACAGCTAGCCTGGCTGTGGTGCAATTGGTTAGTGTGTCTGGCTGGTAACAGCAAGGTTACAGGTTCGATTCCATCCAGGCATGTCTTTTCCTTTTGCGTTCAACAGTTGTCCAAACAGAGCCAACAGAGCCCCAGATAGCCATGTAGAGTTAGGTCACAGCTAGCCTGGCTGTGGTGCAATTGGTTAGTGTGTCTGGCTGGTAACAGCAAGGTTACAGGTTTGATTCCATCCAGGCATGTCTTTTCCTTTTGCGTGCGCGCGCTGCGCCATTGAACCCCATGGGGTATTTTGCGTGCGTAAAACTTTACGCATGCAAAACTTTGTGCTCGGTGTTTGGACAACTGTTGAACTCAAAAGGAAAAGACATGCCTGGATGGAATTGAACCTGTAACCTTGCTGTTACCAGCCAGACACACTAACCAATTGCACCACAGCCAGGCTAGCTGTGACCTAACTCTACATGGCTATCTGGGGCTCTGTTGGCTCTGTTTGGACAACTGTTGAACGCAAAAGGAAAAGACATGCCTGGATGGAATCGAACCTGTAACCTTGCTGTTACCAGCCAGACGCACTAACCAATTGCACCACAGCCAGCCTAGCATTTAGCATTGTGAAACCATCCTCTGCTAGGCATGATTTCATTTTTGCACCTCACTCTATCGCATGGTCCATGGTCCAATCACAAAGCCCTGCACCCAGCATGTGTCTCATATGACTGTCTACAAGTAAGATTTAGGTTAGCAGTCTATTTAGTGTGTGTTTGGTGGTATGGTGGTGAGCATAGCTGTCTTCCGTGTGGTTGGCCTGGGTTTGATCCCTGGACATGTCATGAATGTGAGTATGGTTTTGAAATACTACAGATCTCTGGAGAGAGAGAGAGAGAGAGAGAGAGAGAGAGAGAGAGAGGAGGAGGAGGAGGAGGAGGAGGAGGAGGAGGAGGAGGAGGAGGAGGAGGAGGAGGAGGAGGAGGAGGAGGAGGAGGAGGAGGAGGAGGAGGAGGAGGAGGAGGAGGAGGAGGAGGAGGAGCTGGCTGTGCTATTCATTTTAGGCATCTAGAGGGATAGAAACCCTTACAAACCTGAAAAAGTAACATTTCGGTTGGAGACACGAAATTCGTCATTACGGGAGTGAAATTTCGATTACGAAATTGTAAATTACGATTTGAAAATTAATTACGAAATTACGAATTTGGGTCGTAATGTTAAATTTCGCATTCGTAATAAAAGCAGTTCGAAATTTCGAAAATTTCGGCTCATCTCTATGTGCATGTGCTGATGTTTGTGTTCAGAGGTCTCATCACAATTTCATCACAGGGGCCTTTAAGTTGAGCTTACAGTATATCTCCCTCATGGGTAATATATGTATAACTTCCATAGATTAATATTATGTATTTATATAGCACTGACATCTACTACAGTGTTGTGCAGTGTACATATACTTGTTATATAACTGCCCCTCGTGTAATCCCTGCCATAATCATAGCCTAATATTTCTGCCATAGTATATGGCTAACTTGGAGATGTAGTATTTGTTAGTGCGCAAAAATACAGATATATATGGCGATCTTATATATTTGGCAGTCCACCTACAATTATATTTGGCAATCCACCTACAATTATATATGGTATGACACAGCCAATTCAGGTCAGTTTTCAACAGATATGTAAAACCACAGGCAGTGCGCCAATATTTAAAAAGGCTAAAATTATGTGTACAATTATATAGCGCAACACAATCTACTGTAGGATTACAAACATCTAATACTACCTCAATTAATCAGCACTCCACATGCAATAATTTAACACAGCTAAGTTAGTCTAATTTTCAACAAAAAATAAAAGTCCACAGGGAATGCGCCAGTATATTAGATGATATATGTAAACAACACAGTCCACTGAGAAAATCTTGCTAGTCCACTCCAACTCAGTGTTCAATACTCCGCTGCATCCCACTTGCTGGGTTAATTAGTGCACTACACCTCCACCACACCCAAGTATGGAAAGGGACTCACCCTTTACTAAGACCTTCACTCAGGCCTTAGTCAGACACTGGGGTTATTCCCGGGTCACCCCCGACCACTGCGATCAGAGTAGATGATTCCTGACTCCTGTTCTCATGGACTTTTGGCAGATGTAACCTCCAAATAAAAACTCCACATAGCGTAATACCGTACAAACTGTTAAAACTACTAAAATTTATTGCACTTACAATTTCCGCATAAAAACATCAGCATGAGTTTTTTAACGGGCTCTCCCCCGCATTGATGGCCGCTGGTGGGCTCCCTCAATAGAGCGTCGGTCCACAGAACGGCTGCCGCGTGCACAGCCGATAAGGAAACCCCGCGTGCGTTCGCTCACAGCACTCCACGCCAAAAACAGGCCCCACCCGACTAGTTTCGTCACAAATATGACTCATCAGGAGCCCCCACACAAACATTGAGAGAGCATACTAACTCCACACAGATAGTGCCAGCAACTCACCGGGACTCTAGATGCAGGACTGCTATCCATTATACCACACCAAAGTTATACATTACCACTGTGTCCTCCTTCTCAGGTCCTAAGTCATATCACTCATATATACATAGCATAGTGGCCTGTACTTTAAAGCAAACCTGTAGCAAAAAAACAAAACAACAACAACAACAAAAAACAACAACAAAAAACAACATTGCATCATTTTATCATATTTACAGTTTACAAACTACACTCTGTATTTGAATCTATAAAACAGAGCAGAGCTAATGACCCTTTGAACTTTCCTGCAGTAAAACCTTATCTCAGTCTCTCACTGTTTCTTGGCTGTTTAATTGCTGCAGAAAACAAGACTGTATTCAACCAATAGCTCTGAGAAGCTCTTTTACATAGATAACAACTGAAATTTTTTTTTTTACTCTTCCTGTGCTGGAAAACAATATTAGACTCTTTTCTTTGCTACTAATGTTCTATTTCGTAGGTGTACTTCACATACAATTCATTGTCTCATAAGTTTATTTTCACTTCTGGTTTGCTATTAGGGAACTTATATGTGCTGAATGTGGTGGAGAGGTTACAGCTATGTATGCAGACAGCTTGCCCTAAGGTTCCCATAGAGAAGGCTGTGTGAGTCCTTCCATCAATTAGCAGAAAGATCATGTTCCATTTGCTACAACCATTACCATTCTTTATGTTTGTGTCTTGTTACCTGCAAGCACAGTACATGCCATTCCAACAATACCCAATTCACCCAATTCACCCAGTGAGAAAAATCCACTGCCATTCTCTCAGCTTCCTTTCCAATGCCAGTACCCTGAATTCAATAGGTAAATTCTTCCATTCATTCATTCTTACACTGCAAAGTATTGTAAGTGTGGGTTCTTTAAATGGAGAACATTAATATGAATTTGGCAAAAATCAGTTTTCTTTGTATTTTATAAATGGCCACAAATATTCACCAATGAGTAAACAGTGTAAGTTCTACAAACAGAAATTGTCTCTGCCGTTTTGTTCATTATATTATGCATCTTCCTCAGCAAAGTCAGGGAACATGACTCACGTTGGAGTGTTGCTATGGTAACTCATTGAACTTTTAAACTAGCTACACATACAGATTTATTACCGTAATTAAAGAAGAGCTCCAGTGGAAATAATGTACTGATCAAAAGTGCTTAATTTTTACAGTAATTATGTATAAATGATTTAGTCAGTGTTTGCCCATTGTAAAATCTTTCCTCTCCCTGATTTACATTCTGACATTTATCATATGGTGACATTTTTACTGCTGGCAGGTGATGTCAGTGGAAGTAGCTGCTGCTTGCTTTTTTGGCAGTTGGGAAAAAGCTGTTATTTCCCACAATGCAACAAGGCTCCCACAGTGTGATGTCAGTACTCAGTGCTGTGAGGCGCTGACATCACACTGTGGGAGGGGTTTCAACACAATATCAGCCATACAGAGCCCCCTGATTATCCGTTTGAGAAAAGGAAAAGATTTCTCATGGGAAAGGGGGTATCAGCTACTTGGTCACGGTTTCTCTTTAAATCAGTTTTTAATCTACAATTCTTTGCGTTAGCATGCCTGTTGTGGCCATGAGCGCCACATCGCATTCAATCGCATCATGTCCAGATTTTGGCGATCCCCTGACCATTGCAGACCAACATTCAGGTTACTTTGAGAGAGGGTCTTGCAACCCCCCTCCCCCTCTTGCTACCTATACTGGGAGTTAATGTGGCTGCCAATACTGAGGGAGAATCTGGCTACCTATATGGGGTGTGTAGCTAACTAAGGATTGTCTAAACTCACTATTTTGTTCTCTCTTGAGCCTTATACCTGATTCTCTATTGTAGGTACAATGCATGACAGTTTTTGGTATACAGGTAATTCTCGGGTTACGAACGCCCGACTTACGAACGACCCGCCGATATGAACGGCCCAATCCCGTCGCGATGACGTCATTTTTCCGCATGGGGGAAGGTTGAAGAAGCGGCTTCAAACTTCCCTCAAGTGCCGGCGCATCCAGCAACAGCATTAGACTCACCTCCGAACGAGTCCAACGCCTTCTGTCCTCCTCTCACCGCATCGAGCTCCCTCTAGCCGCGTACAGCACTTCTTCCTGTATGTCATGCCAACCTAGAGGGAGCTGGATGCGGCGAGAGGTGGACAGAAAGCATTGGACTCATTCGGAGAGGAGTCCAGCTCTGCTCGGGGGGGGGGGGGGACAAACGCCGGCACAGAAGGGGCAAACAGAGGCGGGGGGGGGGGACAAATGGTGGCACAGAAGAGGGACAAATGGAGGCACAGTGGGGGGCAAACAAAGGCACTAAGGGGGAGACAAACAGAGGCACATGGGGGGACAAACAGAGGCACGGGCTGGCAAACAAGCACAAAGGGAGGACAAACAGGCAAAGAAGGAGACAGAGAGGCACAGAGGTGGGCACTGGAGGCAAAGGGGGGCACATAGGAGGCAAAGGGGGCAGAAACTGCATAGCGTTCCGACTTAAGAACGGATTCAGGTTAAGAACGAGCCTACAGTCCATATCCCGTTCATTAACCAGGGACTACCTGTGTGTGTATATATATATATATATATCTATCGCAATCTAGACATTCAAACTGTCTCTGATGCTCTGGCACCTCTCCTCACACAATCCTTCACTGACCCAGACTCGGCTGCTATACACTACAACAGCTCCATTACAAAAGTCATGGATGACTTCACCCCCCTCGTCAATGCCCGCCCTCACCGTGTCTGTCGCCAACCCTGGATGACCAAAACCACTAAACAGTTAAAAAGATGCTCTAGAGCAGCTGAACGGCGCTGGAGGAAAAAGTAACACAAGTGAGGACTTCATCTTATATAAAATTGCCTTGAACAACTTCAGAAACGCACTCTCTTTGGCAAAAAAGTCCTATTTTTCTTCCCTAATATCCGCCCATTTACTCAATCCAAAACGCTTGTTCAGCACCTTCAACTCCGTTCTCCATCCCCCTCCTCCTCCTCCTTCATCTTGCTTATCAGCTGAAGAATTTGCAACATACTTCACTGATAAAATTGACAAAATCAGAAGTGAATTCTCCATGCAGCCCTCAAATCCCACCTCCACACCTTTCATTGACTGTTCTCTAACTGCCTTCTCTCCACTCTCTGAACACTCTCTTTCCTCTATAATTGCCAAAGCTAATCTAACCACCTGTTCTTTGGATCCTATTCCCTCCCATTTCATTCCGCAGCTATCCTCTTCTCTCTTGCCTGCACTAACAACTCTATTTAACCTGTCCCTCTCTACTGATATCTTTCCGTCCCCACTCAAAAAAGCTGTTGTGACACCACTACTTAAAAAACCTTCTCTAGATCCTACCACACTTGCCAACTACCGCCCAGTGTCACTTCTCCCATTTGCATCCAAACTACTTGAACGCCATATAGATGCAGAATTAAGCCATTATTTATCTGCTAACTCCCTACTTGATCAGTTCCAGTCTGGCTTTCGCTCTAACCACTCCACGGAAACAGCCCTTACCAAAGTGGCCAATGACCTTCTTACAGCCAAATCCAAAGGTCAATTTTCCATACTCATCCTTCTTGACCTGTCATCAGCATTTGATACTGTCGACCACACCTTACTCCTACAAATACTTTCAAATGTCGGAATAAAGGGCCTTGCTCTCACATGGTTATCTTCCTACCTCTCTGGAAGGTCCTTCACAGTCTCCTACTCAGAGCAGATCTCTTCTCCTCATGCTGTGTCTGTCGGGGTTCCCCAAGGCTCTGTCCTTGGTCCCCTCCTCTTTTCCATCTACATGCATGGTCTTGGTGATTTAATCAACTCATTCGGGTTTCAATACCACCTCTATGCAGACGATACACAACTGTACCTCTCTGCCCCAGACCTTAACTCCCTCCTCAAACGTGTTCCTGACTGCTTGTCTGCTATATCCTCCTTCATGTCCTCTCGCTTCCTAAAACTTAATATGAGTAAAACAGAACTAATTATTTTTCCACCGTCTCTGTCCACCTCCCTGCCTGAAGGTACAATAAATGTTAATAACACTCCCATAACTTCAGTTCCCAAAGCTCGGTGCTTGGGGGTGATATTCGACTCATCTCTCTCTTTTATTCCACATGTTCACTCCATAACCAGCTCCTGCCATCTCCAACTCAAAAACATATCTCGCATCCGTCTCTTTCTCACTTTAAGACACAACTAAAATGTTAATACATGCTCTCATAATTTCTCGTCTGGACTACTGCAACGTACTACTTTGTGGACTACCGTCTAACAAACTGGCCCCGCTCCAGTCGGTACTGAACTCAGCTGCTCGTCTCATTCATCTTTCTTCTCGATCTTCCTCTTCCGACCCTCTTTGTCAAGCTCTTCACTGGCTGCAAATTAACCAGAGGATTCAGTTCAAACTCCTAACCCTAACCTACAAAGCTCTCCACAATCTCTCTCCCCGGGATATATCCTCACTAATCTCCAGATACAAACCCAATCGCAATCTCAGATCGGCACATGATGTTCTGTTGTCCTCCTCTAGAATCAACTCCTCACATTCACGTTTACAAGACTTCGCATGCGCTTCACCCCTCCTCTGGAATTCCCTCCCACAACACATCCGTCACTCGCCAACCTTTGTTACCTTTAAACGCTCTCTAAAAACACACTTGTTCCGACAAGCATATGCTCTACCTTTGACCACTTCCCTTTATACTAAGACCAAATTGCACTCCTACTAGGTATCCTAAAACACACTGCCTTTATATATTTGCTGCATACTACCCCTCCTCCTGTTCCCCCCCCACCCCCCCACCCCCCCTCCCATTCCCTTTAGATTGTAAGCTCGAAAGGGCAGGGCTCTCTCCCCCTTTTGTGTCTTGGTAACCATTATACATTTTATTCATCATGTTAATTTTATCACTGTCATTACCAATTCGATAATTTGTATTTTGTATCATTCTTTGTATTTTGTCACTAATTATGTATCTTATATATTGGTGTACACCATTGTCTGTATTATTGTGTACCCCATGTTTGTTTATTACTTTGTACAGCGCCACGGAATATGTTGGCGCTTTATAAATCAATAATAATAATAATAATAATAATAATTACTTATGGTTCTTTGCTTTCCATTCCATTCTGCAATATAGCATGTTATTTGCTTGGTCCATTAACATGGACTTCTTTTTTTAACACCTTTATATTGTTTGCATTGCATTGATTGATCTTTTCAATAAAACTTGAGTAAACATCAATGTGTATGCAAGTTGGAATTATGTACATCTCCTTGACTCATTGACCATCTCCAGATCTGACAGTGCAATGCAGTGGGATAATATCCTGACATTATGTGAGTGGGAGTGCTTCACGTGAACATAAAATAAGGCATCTCAAGCATCCTCACAATGTATTCCCAGCACTCCCACTTCCCTGTGTGATAAATGGGCCAGTAAGCTTAAAGACACTGAGATGCTGGATAATTTCTTTCCTGATTGCTACAGATATATGGGTAAGCACTAAGCCAATGGCACAAATAAGCAGAAGACTTATGGAAAGCCCTGAGTACTCAGGTTAAAATATAGGCCAGAACCTATCTGCATTGGAGGAGGTGCCCCAACAAAAAATTCTATATACAGTATATGCAAAATTTGTCAAGTTTATAAAATAAAACAATCTGTCCACAACTGAAGGCATATGGTATAAAAGACAATTTTTATTGGACACTCAACAGAACAATGCGTTTCATGGGTCTTATCTGCTTCTTCAGGTCAAGAAAAAACATTGTTTTGGAGTTAGCAAAGGAGAGCCTTTTGCTCCAGACAGCTAATTGGCCTGGCAAGTCACTATTTTTTTCAGTCTAACAGTCGTTTGATTTGATCCACCAGATTAAAAAATGCCAGATGACGGTTGCTTGTGGTTGTTGTTTAGCTAAATTTTTACACACAATTGTCGTTCAACACAGCAAAATCTGTCATTTCGTTGAACTTTTCAAATTACTTTAGTTTAGCGCGTGTACAAGCCGTACAATTCCTAAGGATCTTAACATAGAGGTCCAGATCCAAACAGGAAATATTTTCGCACTTTATCAATAAAATACCTTTGTTTGTAGGAAGCAAAAATGGCTCAAAGAGGTTGTCCCAAAGTTATTTAAGTTTGATATTCATTTTGTAACTACTTTTGAGTACCTTTTTCACTTACCAGAGGCTGATTTTTTTTGTTTTTTAGATAGAACAAGTAAACATCTTCTGTCAGAAAACTTGGGAGAAAAGGTAATTAAATCAGGGCCAGTGTGTGGCCACCTTAATTGTGTCTGGACCAGCTGGCAGCCCCAGAATAGTGAAAATATAATTTGCTTACTTTCTCCAAACAAGGCCTGCTTATAAAGACAATAATGGTCACAGCAAGCTTATTAACGTTCTCAAGGTCTGAGCTGCACAATTCATTGTTTGAACATTTTCAAGAACGTTCAGCGAGTTATAAATGTTCTGCAGGGAGTCAAAGTCATTCCGGGCATAGTTTCCATCCTATTATATTTATTTGGCACCCTGAGATAAGGAAAGGAATGTGCTCCACAGCTCTTGTGTGCAAGTTAATTTTACCTACTATATCAATAAACATTTGCTTTGTAAGACTTTACACTATAGATATCAGCCTGGCAAAAATGAGATCATTGCGGTGGGGATGCTATTAAAAGGTATCATGTCATCCAATGATGCTGATGCTTACCTTGGTCAAACCAGTCAGATAGTGAAGAACCGTATTAGTATCTTTAATGACTAGAGTCATCCATAAATGCTTCCACAGACACTGCTATGTCTTATGCCCAAGGGCGTTACTACAGGGGATCAGCCCCTGCAACTGCAGGGGGGCATAGAGCTGTAAGGGGGCACAACTACTACTTCGCTCCCTCCGATAAAGGGGTCCATCCTTCAGATCAGGTGTGTTTGTAGCTACTCTTGTTATGGGTGTGAAGATTATGATGTCCCCTTGCAAGATGGGACTCCCTGGCTGAGAGGTCATTAGGGATAGGGAAGGAAAAGGGTGTTAACATTGGGGAGGGGGGAGAATCAAAGTTTTGCTGGGGGGGGGGGGGCATTATTCGTAGTTATGCCCCTGCTCATGCTGTCTGAATTTCTGTACTGTAGTTTTAAGAAAATGATACCCTGTATTTATTTGTCCACAATATAGTTGGTTTTACTCGGCATTAAAGTCTTAGCTTAACCTTCCATTTTTTATAAATACATTTGGTAGTACATTTGCATTAATGAGCAATACACAGTGTTTTGTGCATTGAGTTGTTGGCAATAAATATATTGGGAGTCTCTGCCTGGCAGCACCCAGTAGCTCTTTACTGTCAGGAGAATGGAAGGTTTCTCACCGACACAAGAGATTACCTGAGTCTGAGTGCCACAGCTCTGTAGTACCTCCCTGTACAGCGTGTAATGAGGCATTTCACCCTTCTCAACAAGACCGATTGTAGACTTTTCGCTGTCTGAAGCAAACATTGGAGGATGCTCTGCCGTTCGCCCCCCCCATCTCCCCGGAAAGGTATATATATATATATATATATATATATATATATATATATATATATATATATATATATATATATATACAGGATCTTCTCAAAAGATTAGCAAATTGTGATAAAGTTCATTATTTTCTGTAATGTACCGATAAACATTAGACTTTCATATATTTTAGATTCAAATACATACAACTGAAGTAGTTCAAGCCTGTTATTGTTTTAATATTGATGATTTTGGCATACAGCTCATGAAAACCCCAAATTCCTATCTCAAAAAATTAGCATATTTCATCCGACCAATAGAAGAAAAGTGTTTTTAAAACAAAAAAAGTCAACCTTCAAATATATTATGTTCAGTTATGCACTCAATACTTGCTCGGGAATCCCTTTCCAGAAATGGCTGCTTCAATGCGGCGTGGCCTGTGCACTGCTCAGGTGTTATGGAGGCCCAGGATGCTTCGATAGCGGCCTTAAGCTCATCCAGAGTGTTGGGTCTTGCGTCTCTTAACTTTCTCTTCACAATATCCCACAGCTTCTCTATGGGTTTAAGGTCAGGAGAGTTAGCAGGCCCATTGAGCACAGTAATACCATGGTCAGTAAATTATTTACCAGTGGTTTTGGCACTGTGAGCAGGTGCCAGGTCGTGCTGAAAAATGAAATCTTCATCTACATAAAGCTTTTCAGCAGATGGAAGCATGAAGTGCTCCAAAATCTCCTGATAGCTAGCTGCATTGACCCTGCCCTTGATAAAACACAGTGGACCAACACCAGCAGCTGACATGGCACCCCAGACCATCACTGACTGTGGGTACTTGACACTGGACTTTAGGCATTTTGGCATTTCCCTCTCCCCAGTCTTCCTCCAGACTCTGGCACCTAGATTTTCGAATGACATGCAATAGTTGCTTTCATCCGAAAAAAGTACTTTGGACCACTGAGCAACAGTCCAGTGCTGTTTCTCTGTAGCCCAGGTCAGGCGCTTCTGCTGCTGTTTCTGGTTCAAAAGTGGGTTCATGCTTCCATCTGCTGAAAAGCTTTATGGAGATGAAGATTTCATTTTTCAGCACGACCTGGCACCTGCTCACAGTGCCAAAACCAATGGTAAATGGTTTACTGACCATGGTATTACTGTGCTCAATTGACCTGCCAACTCTCCTGACCTGAACCCCATAGATAATCTGTGCGATATTGTGAAGAGAAAGATGAGAGATGCAAGACCCAAACCCTCTGGATGAGCTTAAGACGGCTATCGAAGCATCCTGGTCCTCCATAACACCTGAGCAGTGCCACAGGCTGATTGCCTCCATGCCACGCCGCATTGAAGCAGTCATTTCTGCAAAAGGATTCCCGACCAAGTATTGAGTGCATAACTGAACATAATATATTTGAAGGTTGACTTTTTTTGTTTTAAAAACACTTTTCTTTTAGTGGTCGGATGAAATATGCTAATTTTTTGAGATAGGAATTTTGGGTTTTCATAAGCTGTATGCCAAAATCATCAATATTAAAACAATAAAAGGCTTGAACTACTTCAGTTGTGTGTATTTGAATCCAAAATAATATATGAAAGTCTAATGTTTATCAGTACATTACAGAAAATAATGAACTTTATCACAATATGCAAATTTTTTGAGAAGATCCTGTATATATATATATTTATATATATATTTATATATATATACACACAGTATATATGCCTTGCTTTAGGTTCCCTTTAAAAACTGCTACAAATATGCATCATGAGCTTTTCTAGTCATAAGAGGAGAGATGTGGGGCCATATTGAAAATGGATCATGCCAGCCTTCTTCGAACTGTCATTGGAGGGTCCACAGATAGCATCAGATGTTAAGGGAGGCACATTGCTGAGGATCAAAAACTGCAGCAAATGAATTACAGTACTTTTATCTATTAGCTGTTGCTTATCTTTTAGAACAGAGAGGAAGTTCTTAGTTCAGGTCCACTTTAACATCTTGTTAATACATAGGAACAAAGTCTGATGAAGGCTTATTAGCCCAAAGCTTACTTTTTATTTTCCTCTAAGTTAGCCAATAAATAGTATCATTCCGATTCAAAACGTTTTACTTTTCTCTACACATTTTTTTCATTAGCCTTAAAGAAAACCTGAACTGAAAATTAAAAGTGAAAATCAACATACACAGGTCATACGTACCTCCCATGTAGTCTACTCCTTAATCTCTTTTTCCTCTCCTGCGTCCTGTTTGTCCACTGTGATCAACGGAATTCTCCGTCCTCCATTTTGAAAATGGACATTACCCCATAACAGCTTCCTGGTCAGCACCAGGCCCGGATTTCTGGGAAGGTCACAGAGGCCATGGCCTAGGGCGATAAAAATTAGCAGGGCGCAGGACTTGGAGAGATAAGAGGTCACATGTCAAAGTAAATCACCTCTCCTGCTTTGCTCTGGTCTGCCTGAATTCCAGAGATCCCTGCATCTCTCTTACTTGCAAAGTGTGTGTTATGGCAGTCAGCACCTGTATGATGAGAGGGGATAAACAATCTGCTGTGGGAAGAAAAATACATGGTCTCAAGTAGCAGAACTCTTGAGTTCCGATTAGCTTTTTTCATGCAGCACGCATTCACAGGCAGAAATTAGCAGCTCTCCCCCTCTCTGACTGATGATAGTTTATTACTAGTAGGTCAGTGCTGTTAAAGACCTCAGATATGTTGAATTTATGGCTTTTTTTTTCCTCCTAGAGAATGACAACAACATTCTTTCTGCTACAGTTTAACTCTTTCCTGGCTTGTTTTTGTCAGCAAAGTACTGTGTTGACCATTAGTGAAAGCAGGATGTTTTGAAACAGAATGACAACTGTGTTACATTTATTTATATTTACAAAACAATCAATGCATCTCCTGCTGACTGTATATATAGCTGTGTGCCTAACATCTTGTATATAGTAACACAGTCTGAAGACGGCTCATTAACCAAAGGCTTACTGTTTTTCTTTGGATTAGCCAATAAAAAGTGTTATTTTGTTACAAAACTTCCTGCTGACTGATTTTAAAATCTGTCTTAGGGCCCGTTCACACTGCACACGTTTCCAGCCGCGTTTTTTAAACGCGTGCAGGTGGCCGATACGCACGACAGACATTGCATAGAGTGCAATGTCTGATGTTCACACTGCATGCGTTCCGGACCTGTGCGGTCCGGGAACGCATGCTGCACGCAGATTTTGCTAAAACGCGTGGCTGTGCCATTCACTTTTCAGTGATGGGATCAGCCACGCAACGCACACAAACGCGGATGGCCATGCGTTCGTACGCGTTGCGGTCCGCACGCGTTCCGCACGCATGGCCATCCGCATTTGTGATCTGAACGGGCCCTTAAGTGCTAAATTGTCACTGTGTAAAGTACACCTGAGATTATGCTGGGTGCACACAATGCAATTTTCTGACAGCTTTAATGTCAGATCGACTATTTCCAACATGTCCGATCTGCTTTCCAATCAATTTTCTGAATGATTTTTCATAGAAGTGAACAGCAAATTGATAGAAAAATTGAAATTAGATCAGACATGATGGAAATAATCGACCTGACAGTAAATCTGTAAGAAAATTGCATCATGTGTACCTAGCATTACACTACATCAATGCCAGTGTGTGTAGTGTCGAATCCTTCTACTTACCTGCTCTCTGTTTTGGATGGGCTTCTCTGCATTGTGCTGCATTGTTCCCTATGTGTGGCTCTGACGGCAGCAAGTAGCACAGAGGACAAAGAAGCAGCGCTGTCCACTGGGGCTCCTTTTGATTTTTCACTCCTGTATGCAGGTGCACAGGAGCCGAGGGAGTGTTATGGGTATGTGTACTTGACAAGTGCTGCTGAGTGCTCATACATGAGCATCATTTCCGAAGTATGCAAGCCCAGAACACTATCGCCTGCTGTGCATGCAGACAGGAGCGCAAAATTACATGAAGTGGACAGAGCATGCACTGCTTCTTTGTTGAACGGGGCAAAGCAGCAAAACAGAGGGCAGCCCGTTCAAACTAGTCAGAGTTGGACAGAATGGGGGGGGGGGGGCAGTTGGTGACAGCCGGCCTAGGGAGCTGGAAAGTACAAATCCGGCCCTGGTCAGCACACAGTTAAACTGTAACATCGCCCACTTGAGCCATAGGGAAACATGGACACATCAGTTCTCCTCTCAGCTGTAACTGACAGCAACTGATATATAACTGACAGCAACTGATATATTTCAGTTCTGACAAAATGTTGTCAGAACTGGAAGGGATCACTGTAAGAAGAAAATGGTGAGCTTCTGAGAGGAACTGATGGCAAGGTAACTATGTAATGTTCAATTGAAGTTACCTCATGTGTTTATTTTAAATAATTTTACTCAGTACAGGTTCTCATTAAGCTCTGCTTTAGTTTTATGCCTCATCTACACGAGGCGATCCGGCGCGCCGCGCGTGCGTCGGATTCGATCCGCCCTCGTCCCCGCCCGGCACCGCTTATCTTCCGCTTGATTCCCTGCCATTGTCCCCTTGTGGGGAACGAGCAGGGAATCGGGGGTGGCGAAATCCGACCTGTCGGATCTTATCAATCGAGCCGCATCAGCGGCTCGATTGATAAGCCACATCGCCGCCTCATCTACGCATGTAGATGAGGCTTTAGACCACATGAACCTGAATAAATGACTCACAATACTAGCTTTAATCGCCATCATTTAGATTCTCTAAACTTTTTTTTGTATGTAAATGTGGTTTATTTAAAAAAAAATCTGCTAGCTTGTGCACTTTAACAGCTGGCTCTTATTTGAGCAATCACTTCCATCGCTTTCCACAATTAGGATGCAGAGTTACTTTGAGGTCTCCCCATTCTTCATCTAACGTGTCTTGTCTGCGATGATAGAAAAGGCTCTTCTCTGGGAGGATTATAGCACTTTGCAGACTCCTCACACTGTGTGAACAATCGTGCTGTGTAGGAGTTGCAACATTTGTTTATACAAATGTACCGTGTTGCTATTTTTTATCATGTTGCCATGGATTTAGCCACATGATCCTATCACTTATGTTTTATCTTGACTTCATGTAAAAAAGTGGTTAGCAGCAATGTGGTGTTGACAGTTTGGAATTACACTTCTCTGTGGGTGAAACTTTATGTTGGCTTGGAGAGAGCCTGCATTTTGTTACTCGACTGAAAACCAGCTTATTATTAATTGTATTACTTAAGGTGGCCACTAATCATCCAATCTTTTTCATCCAATCTTACCATTTCTATGTAATATAAGGGACTGCCTATAGTATTCATTCAATATATTCACTCAGTTTACTCTTCTACTACATAGATTTGGTAAGATTGGATGAAAAAGATTGGATCATTAGTGGCCACCCTTAGCACCAGGATATTCCATAGCAATTTACATATACTGTACAGGTAAAACTCAAAAAAATGGAATATCGTGCAAATGTTAATTTATTTCAGTAACTCAGCTTAACTACTAGACGACCGCTCCACGCCAATCGGCGTCGACGCGGCAGCAGCCCTAGGACTACCTAACGCCGATCGGTGTGCAGTCCTGTGGGCGTGTTTTGCCGATGTGCACGCATCTCCACATGAATGACAGAGCTCCGCTCTGCCATCAGTCTCCCAGTGGCGATCGCCGCTAGGAGACTGTTACACGGAGAAACCACCATCTAATAACAGTGAACAGCGCTGTTATCTAAGGCAGCGCTGTACTGGGGACAGTCGTGAGACACGGCTGTCGCCCGGGGCGGCATGGAAGCGATCCTCTGTCATAGGCTGAAGCCTATGATAGGTGATCGCGCTGATTGGCTGGCAGGGGAGCAGAGCCGGATTAAGGCCATATGGGGCCCTAAGCAAAGTGACAGATTTGGGCCCCCCTCCCTCAACCCCCTCCCCCCCCCCCCACACACACACATAATGTTAAAATGGACAATTACCTCACATCTAAAATGCATGCATCATTCCCTGAGATATAAAATGCAACAAATTCCCCACATTTAAAATGCATCTATCAACTCACAATTAATTGCGGCAATTACCTCACACTAGCCGCCAGCTCCTCAACCACATCAATACTGCCCTGGCTGTGCCTCTCTGGGATCTTTAGGAGGTATTTAGCTGCAGCTGGGGAGGAGGAAGGATAGGTAGGTAGGGTAAGTAGTTGCGGAAAACGCTCCAAAAATCGCTAGGCATGATTAGAAAATTGCTAGGCACATGCCTAGGAAAATCACATCAAAAAGCGCTGAGCGTTTGCGATTACGCTACCGCTTTTTGGTGTGCACCGGCCCTAAGTCTGTGAAGCACCAATATGCTATATACACAATATATATATATATATATATATATATATATATATATATATATATATATATATATATATATCCTACCTAATAAAACCTAAGTGTCGCTGCGTCCAGTGTGTCCCTGGTAATTTGTTGTTAGAGCTGGAGGGACCAGGGAGGGAGGTTGGGTGGGCGGGCAGCTGGAGGGACCAGGGAGGGAGGTTGGTGGGCGGGCAGTTGGGTGCGCGACGGGTGCATGGCGGGCGCGTGCGCATCCTGAGCGACTGGCGGCGGCGTTAAAAAACGACCTAGAGCCCGTTTATAAACGGGCTTGGGTCTACTAGTATATATATATATATATATATATATATATATATATATATATATATACATACATACATACATACATATCTAGTGTATATATATATACACACACACACACATATATATGTATATATTTACACACATATCTAGTATATATATATATATATATATATATATATATATATATATATATATGCATATCTAATATATATATATATATATATATATATATATATATACTGTATATATATATATATATATATACTGTATATATATATATATATATATATCTAAGATATATATATATATATACTGTATATATATATATATACTGTATATATATATATATGATGATATATATATTCCACATCAGTAATGATCAAATAACAACTGCTGGCTGCTGCCTATCTTCTCTCTCCTGGACCTAAACACACACACACTGACCTGCGCCATGTGCGCTCTCACTGAGCGGCTGTCTGACTCTGATTGCTGACTGAGTGAGCCAGGATCTCGAGGGAGGGCGAGGGCTAATAACGTCAGCAGCAGCTGGCATGATGACGAGTGCGGGGGGCGCATGCTGATTGGCTGAGGGCTGGAGTGTAGAGCGTCAATTTGCCATGGCAACGGCGACGCTCAGCCAGCCAACCAGCCTTAGGAGTTTCTTCTTATTCTTCTGTAACAGCGGCGGGCAGCGCAGAGCGGGCACGGCTGGGCAGGAAAATAAGATTATTGTCGTGCACATTGCTGGTGATCGTGGGGCCACTTAGCTACACACAGCGGCAGACGGATTACATGCTTGGGGGCTCAGGGGGGGCCCTTTAGACCCCGAATGGGGCCCCAATCAGGTGCTTGAAGTGCCTGGTTGATGGTCCGGCTCTGCAGGGGAGGGAGGGACTGGGATAAAAAAATAATTTAAAAAGAGAAAATGTATTAGGAAAAAAAAAATATTTGCAAAAAAATAAATAAATAAACATCCTGGGAGCTACCATAGCCCACCAACAGAAAACTCTGTTAGAGGGCAGGAAAGGGAGGGGGGGGGGGATCACTTGTGTGCTGAGTTGTGTGGCCCTGCAGAGAGGCCTTAAAGCTGCAGTGGCCTATTTTGTAAAAAATGGCCTGGTCACTAAGGGGTTTAAGCCCAGGGTCCTCAAGTGGTTAAAAGGTGAAACTAATATATGAATTATCATTATAAAATATCATTACATGCAAAGCGAGATATTTAAAGCCTTTATTTGTTATAATTTTGACGATTATGGCTTACAGCTTATGAAAACCCCAAAACCAAAATCTGAGAATATTGTGAATAGGTTCAGTATTCTAGGCTCAAAGTGTCAAACTCTAATTAGCTAATTAATCCAAAACACCTGCAAAGGGTTCCTATTTCTTATATTAGTTTCACCTTTTAAGTTGAGTTACTGAAATAAATTAACTTTTGCACAATATTCTTATTTTTCGAGTTTCATCTGTAATTTGTTTATGAAACACAAACAAACAGGAAAATACAGACGGAACACAGCTGTAAAATAACACATTGTAGAATGTGCATATACGTAATAAAAGGGCACTTGGAAATTTGAGTACCTAGGCTAGGAAAGCCAATAGCAGAATTTTGTTAAATTTAACGATATTCTACACAACTAAAGTATAAAGATGAATCGTAAAATATTGGTATTAAATACCAATATTTTATGATAGCTAAACTTAACCTTACTCTTGCACATAACTCCCCCCCCCCCCCCCCCCCCCCGGTGACTAAATCTACCCTACCTGCTGACACCTAACCCTAACCATTCCACCCCATACAAACACTCCTGATTTTTACTGTTTCACCCTGCACAAACACCCTACCTGACATCTAACCCTAATGCCCCCCCCCCTCACAAACACCCTACCTGATGTCTAATCTTAACCACCCCCCACGCCTAACCTTAACCACTCCCCGACCACCAATTCCCCCACCACCGCCGCTCGCCACAAGAAAAATAAAAACTGTAATTTTTCAGCGCCCACTATTTATCAGTAGTCCAAATTTCCCCTCATTGCCACTATTTCAATGGGCACCTATGGCGGTGCCCAAACTTCTGCTGCTAGTGGGGCACCCAGACTGCCTGCGTCTCTTTTTTAGCACTCATTTCACTCACTTGTTATTTCAGAATTACTACCTTACTTATTCTGACATCATAGAATACTTCAGGCTATTAGCATTATGTTCCTGCAATTCTGATTACCTACACAATGTTTACAGTAGAGAATTAACTGCAAGGTTTATATACATGGCCATACAATATACATGTGTTAGGAAGACCATGGTGAAATCAGGGCTGGAAGTGTGTGATGACAAGGTCAATATTTAGAGCAATTGTTACTCAATGTCACTTGGGACATGTAAATGTATACGTGATGTCTAGGATTTGGTTATGTACTACAAGGTTATCAGAAAGGCAATGAGTAAAGTGTATGTGCTACATTGCTGCAGCCTGGAGATGCACAATGAATTGCAATCACTTATGCCAGTAAAGCACCTGTTAGATGAGGTTACTGACTGACTGTTCAGTCCATTATATAATTGCAAAACGTGACTTCCATTGCCTGTGAAACTGCTGTGCCCATAGAAGATAAAATTAAAGATAAACATAATAAATTACTTTTCTGGCTACTCTGCTCCTAAGACGAGAGATACTTCTAAAATGGTCAGGCACAACTTCTCCCACTAAGAGTAACTGGATCACTGAAATGAATGAAGCCCTACCAATGTACAGACTAACTCATACCAGCAGGGGGTGTGCAGCCAAGTTTGATAAAATTTGGTCTGAGTGGTTGGACCGTAAGGAACTGGCAGGAGGTGGTGATTGATTGACAATATTGGGGGTTGTCTAGAAAGTCCAGGGGTTGTGATAAACCGTCACCAGGGTACCGGGTCACACCCCCCTCAATCCCCTGGTCACCAGAGAGCTTCTTGTATACTAGCAGTGCAACTATCCCTGCCTTAACCAATGTGTAGCCTCCATGTCATTCCAGCATCGCACGCAGGTGACATGGCCATAATGCTTGAGGGCATGAGGAGAAGAGATGCAAGACTCTTATAAAGGACTGGGTAGGTTGCAAGCGGGCACAGGAAGAAGGTGCTACTGGATCTTGATGCTTAAAGGGAGTGACATCAATTGATCTTCTAGTATACAAGAAGCGCTCTGGTGAGCAGGGGATTGAGGGGGATGTGGCCCCCATGGGAGCCTCTAGGCCTAGGCAGTACAGGCCTTTGCCTGGAGTGCCAGTGGTCCTGGGGGCCGCCATGTTGCTGGGTTAAACCACGCCCCCTGGCCTAAGCCACACCCCTTGACTGAAACCACACCCTCTAAGTCCTGCCCCCACGGGTGTTTTATTACTTGCTTCTGCTGCATCTGCTTAGCATAAGTTGCAGGCAGCTGCCACTGTGTGCTTCTGTGCCTTGTACATCCTATTTCCCCCCTTTGTGCCTCCTTCTGTCCCTTTTGTGTCTCCTTCTGTCTCCTTGTGCCTCCTTCAGTTCCTTGTGCCATGTCTGACCCCCTGTTTGTCCTTCTGTCTCCCTTTATGCCTCCTGTCTCCCTTTGTGCCTCCTTCTATCTTCATGTGTCTCCTTCAGTCCCCCTGTGCCACCTCTGCCTCCTTCTGTCCTCTTGTGCCTTTCTTTGTCCCCCTGTGCTAATACTGCCCCCCTGTCCCTCCTGCAGTCCCACTCTGCCTCCTTCTGTCCTCATGTCCCTCCTTCTGTCTCCCTTTGTGCCTCATTCTGTCTCCATGTGCCTCTTCAGTCCCCATGAGCTACCTCTGACCCCTGCGCCTTCCTCTGTCCCCCTGTGCCTCCTTCTGTGCCCCTTTGTTCCTTCTTCTGTCTCCCTGTGGCTTTGTCTGTCCCCCTCTGTCTCCTTCTGTCTTCCTGTGTCTCCTTACATCCCCCTCTGCCTTTTTCTGTCACCCTTTTGTGCCCCCTTCTGACCCCCTTTGTTCATCATTCTTTTCCCCTTTGTGCCTCCTACTGTCTCCCTGTTCCTCCCTTTGTGCTTTTTTCTGTCCCCCATCGTGCCTCCTTCTGCCCCCTTTGTGCCTCTTTATTTCCTCCTGTGCCTCCTTTTGTCTTCCTTTGTGCCTCAATCTGTCCCCCATTGTGCCTCACTCTGTCCCCCATTGTGCCTCCTTCTGCCCCACTTTGTGCCTCCTTCTGTCCTTTTCTGTGCCTCCTTCTGGCCCTCATGCCTTCTTCTGTCCCCCTGTACCGCCTGCTGCCCCTCTGTGCACCTCCTTCTGTCCTCCTTTGTGTCTCATTCTGTCCCCCATTGTGCCTCCTTTTGTTGCCCATTGTGCCTCCTTGTGTCCCCCTGTGTGCCTCCTTCTGTCCTCCTTTGTGACTTCTTCTGACCCTCATGCCTTCTTCTGTCCCCGTGCCTCCTTCTGTTCCCCTTTGTGCCTCATGAAAGTGGAGCCCTGCCTATGTCTATTTTCTGGTGAAACGCTGCCTGCATTGTGTATTTCTGGTGAAACGCTGCAGCCTTTACATGTATTTTTCCGGTGAAACGCTGCCGCGATAAGTGTAATTTCTGGTGAAACACTGCCGCATTATGATTATTTTCTGGTGAAACGCTTCTGCAATACGTGTATTTTCTGGTGAAATGCGGCTACATTACGATTATTTTTGGGGGAAGGGGGAGTAGGCGCCACAGGTTTTCTCGCCTGGAGTGACAAAATGGCTAGAGGCACCCCTGGTGGCCCCGATAACCTGGTTTATCACAACCCCTGGACTTTCTGGGTGCATGTTTTGGGCATACACAAGTGGAGATCCTAGTGATTTATACAGTCTGCACTATGATGAGTTTCTTTTAACTTCTGTATTTAAGGTGCTAATGTGATTGAAGAAGTATGCGGTTACTGGATATTGCTGCACTTGAACACTGAGCGCTTGTAGATTGGATTAGATTCTGTGCATAGTATAGCACCAGAGACCAGGCAAAAAGTGTCGGTGTGCAGGGTGGTCCCGACAGCCAGTATTTGTGCAGCAGGTGGTTGCAACGGTGGCCTGAACAAAAGCGGCGCTGTGAAGGCAGGGAGTGTTTGGGCCAAGGGTGCCCCGGCGATGGAGCGCAGTTGGCCATGAGCAGCGGCAGTAGTCTGAAGGATCATTGATCAAGATCAAAGGAGAAGATGGAAGAGAGAAGAGACAGATGAAAAACAGAATACAGAAGACTTTTTTTTCTTATTTTAAATAAAGTTTGACGTTCTCGTAACAATAAATAGGTACAGGGTCAAACATGACCCCTTTTACCTATTTAAAGGGTAGGCATCTGTAGGTCTCCTTATTAAAGGAGGCTCCTAGATACCTTCATAAGTCCCCCCATCCCCTCCCCCCATGCGTGAGGGCAGTTACCCTCATCTCTAACGCAGACAGATGTGTGTGTTGGTGTAGAAAGGAGAAAAAGAGGCACTGCTTCTGCTAAGGTTACCTTTTATCAACGGCTCAAACAGAAATGGACATGCAGTGGGGGTGACAGCCTGACAGCTGTTTTGCCTTTATAACTTCTTCAGAGGCTATAAGTGTACTCTTAAGCTAAGTACACACGGGGACCTTTGTGGCTAGTCGCTAGCGCACAGGGGACGGGCGCCCGACAGCTCCGCCCGTGCGACAGCTGTCTACACGTCTCTTCCCAAAGGCAGAGACGTGGCGGAAGCTGTCGCCGAAGGTTCCTCCCCCCCTGCCGGAAGCTCCATACATTGTGTATGGAGTTTCTGTCGCTAGTCTGCATACACACGGCGGACTAGCGACAGTTGCGTCGAAGTTGCGGCGACAGCTGTTGCCGGCGACTGACCAAGTCAATCGCCCGGCGACAGCTCACACTAGCGACGGTTCGTGGCACGCGCGGTTGCAGCGACAGTTGTAACCCGTGTGTATGTACCATTATAGCCTCTGCAGAAGCATTATATATGCATAGACAGCAGCATTACTAGTCATTAGTGCTCCGCTTTATACTGATGGTATTTTCAAAGACAGAAAATCTAACAATAGCCACAAACTTGTAATCACACACAAACACACCAGAAACCCTTTAGAACCAGTGCATGATTAGCATTGTTTTATGTGCCATGTATGAGTTTTAAATATCATTGGCACATCCTAAATGTGCTTTCCAAGTTATGGATAAGGGTAAATCTCTTTTTATACAGACTACATCTGAGTTAAAAACAGTTAACGGATTTTGGCCTAATTCATATGTATACTGAAGGCCAAAAAGAGAAAGCTCTTGCTGCTCTGCATGTCGGGATGATATCATACTCCATGCACTGCCAACACAAGGCATATCTTACTTTATATTCTGAGAAGAAATCCTGCGACAAGGGCTTAGTCTGACAGCTCTAAGTGTGGTGGCAGCACCTCGTTAGGAACGCAGGGTAATCTGAGACTGCCCGCAATCTGCACATACCATGAGACAAAGATCAAAGACAGGAAAACCACACACACTACATTATGAATATCATTGACAAAATGAAGGGAAAAAAAATCTCTAAAAAGATAATAGAATAAGGCAACCAATTTGGAAAACTTTCTTCGCAAAGAACTTGCAATCACTAATTTCTGTAATTTATAAGTATGAATAATTTGGTCTAGAGAGAAGGGACATACTTTCTATCTGTATCACAGCTGCCTCCGGAAGTGACACCTCTGGGCCTGAAGGTGGAAGATGGATCTCCCAGCACCTGAGGGGATATTATGAGTGATGCTGCATACGTAAAGGTAGTAATCAATAAATGTCTGCTGCCCTAAAAGAAAACCTGAAGGGAAAAAACTATGATATAATGAATTGTATTTGTAGTACAGAAAAGAGTCTCTTCTTGTTTTCCAGTACAGGAAGAGTTAAAAAACATCAGTTGTTATCTATGCAAAAGAGATTCTCTGAGTTATTCGACCCACTGGGTCAAATACAGTCCTGTTTTCTGAAGTACTTAAAGGGACTCCGAGCTCACGAAAAAAAGAAAAGTTGTACTCACCAGGGGCTTTCTCCAGCCCAGTGCTGGTCGGGAGGTCCCACGCCGGCGTCCTGGCTCCTCTCCTTCTCCCCGCTCCGGTATAGCTGACAGGCCGCAGCCCGGGCGACACTCGGTGGAGTGTCGGGCTGCAGCTTCCGCGTATGACGCGGATTACGTCACACGCCGGCCGCCTCGCGTCATCACGGCGGCCAGCGTGAAAGTACTGCGCATGCGCGCTTTAATCGCGCATGCGCAGTACTTTCACGCCGGCCGCCGTGATGACGCGAGGCGGCCGGCGTGTGACGTAATCCGCGTCATACGCGGAAGCTGCAGCCCGACACTCCACCGAGTGTCGCCCGGGCTGCGGCCTGTCAGCTATACCGGAGCGGGGAGAAGGAGAGGAGCCAGGACGCCGGCGTGGGACCTCCCGACCAGCACTGGGCTGGAGAAAGCCCCTGGTGAGTACAACTTTTCTTTTTTTCGTGAGCTCGGAGTCCCTTTAAAGGGAATCTAAACTAAAAGAAAAAAAATGAGTTTAACTTACCTGGGGCTTCTACTAGCCCCCTGCAGCCACCCTATGCCTGCGCCACCACTAAGCAATTCTCCAGTCCCCTGCAGTGACCCTCTTCCGGCCCGTGTGTCCTCAATCCGGGAGTGTTCTGCGCATGCACAGTAGAGATTCTTGCATACTACGCATGCGCAGAGTGCTCCTCCCATCTGGTGCGCAATCAGGAAGCGCGTGGACCAGTGCTGCACATGTAAGTAACAGAGGGTCAGTTTGGGGGAAAGGAGGATCGCTTTGTCATGACTCGGACACGTGACAGCTGCAGGGATGGTAAAAACCTCAGGTAAGTTGAACTCTTTTTTTCCCTTCAGTTTAGGTTCTTTAAACAGCAAAGAAACAGTGAGATACAGCTTGTGATAAGGTTTTACTGCAGGAAAGTTCAAAGGGTCATTATTTCTGCTTTGTTTTATAGCTTAAAAGAGAGAGTGTGGTTTTAAAACTGTGAATGTATGATGCAATCTTATAAAGAAAGCGATATAACTGAAATAGCGCCAACATATTCCGCAGCGCTTTACAAAGCACAATAAGACGACAAGGGGAACATAGACACAACTAACAAATGTACAGCAGAGTTCCAAGCAGCACAAATATTGTGACAAAAACAGTAAACATTAGAAGGATGACCCTGCCCTTGCGAGCTTACAATCTAATGGGTAGTGGGGGACACACTAGGTAAGGGGGTGGAGAATGGATGAGGCAGTGGCCCTTTGCCTTTGATTACATTGTGAGAAGATAAGTAAATAAGGGCTATATATAAGGGAAAAATCCATATCCTTTTCAGTTTAGGTTCCCTTTAAGTTGCGTTGCGACTTTTTTGGGGCATTGCATTGTAATTTGCGTTGCGACTTTGACGTCGCATCAAACCGCAACGTCCTATTGTGAAAGAGGACTAAAAGTACTGTCAAAATTATTCTAAGTATTTTCTTGCTTGCTGGTGGCTTAAAAGGCCTTTTATTGATAAGATGTGAAAATATTACGGAGGAGAAACTTAGGAGGAAAAGTGAATTGCATATGGCCCTGAGTGTGTCATCATCGTCAACAGACTACCTGATTAACATTCTGATCTGAAAAGTTAAATTCCACTTTAGGTGAAAGATTCAGGGTCGGGCCGAGGCAGCAGGGATGGTTCGGAACAGCCAATTTACACTGCTACCTGAATTCCGCATACCGCCGATGCCGATTTCCGGTACCGCTACATTCCGACGCTGTTCCGGCGGCACGTGGACTTCCGTATATTTCGAGGCATTTATAGCCAGCCATTAAAAAAAGTTGATATTTCCGATGATTTGATACTTCTAGGTGGCTTAAAATTACCGGTGGCTTCAGATTCATGCTGTTAATCACCGCATTTAAACTTACGAAAATTTCCGCATATTTCTACGGAAATCCGTTTACGGCATTCTGCTTGGCTGCAGGGGCGGAAGTTCGTCAGTTTCACTGCACGTGGACGGCGAGAAAATCTGCATGTAAAATACGTTAATTTTAGTGCGGTAACCATCCGCTGATCCTGATTGGTTAAATCATTCAGCATCTTCTAATTGGCCCAAAACTTCCAAATCGGAAATTTTCGGTATTCGGAATATTTCCGATTACCGCATGCCACATTCTGCATACCGATTCGGAAAGCCCAATTCCGAGTGGAATTTCTGTATTTTCAGTTCCGCAGAATTCGGAAGCTCATCCCTGTGAGGCAGAGGCGAAAGAGGCTCCAGCCTCAGGGCGCAGTGTAGGAGGGGATGCTCAACTCACTAACTCAAATATCATTCCTCTATTGTGTTTGAAGCAGTGATAAATAAGAAAAGGGGATACATGGCAGGGACTGCAAGTAAGATAACTAGAGATTAAGGTGTTGGGGGTTTGTGGGCCCTGGAGCACATCTTAGTCTAATAGCAATCAGTGTGTGACGGCTGGGGTGGGAGGGATGGAGGGGCCTCTTAGTCTAATAGCAATCAGTGTGTGACGGCTGGGGTGGGAGGGATGGAGGGGCGCACTTTGGTTTATCAGCCTTGGGTGCTGGAGGACCTTGTCCCAGCTCTGATAAGATTATTTCATACAGTTCTGAGCATACCTGGCTATATTTTCAGGTCACATGTGCCCTATTCCAGGAATACTATTTTTGATTTCTGTCTTTTAATAACCTTTGACCAATAAAGTCAAGTAAGAGGAGAGGAGGTAACATTAACCGACATCCTGTGAAATAATTCTCCGCTGCTTTAAGTAGAATCTTTATAAATGGAGAATATATTGTGTGCCGTTTCCTCCCCCGGGTGAATCTATTTGAATTACTACATGCACTTAAGGCCAGGCTGAAGATTATCTTTCAGCTACAGACAGAAAGGGACTTTTATGCTTAAAATTCCTTCTTGAGAAAAAAAATGCTTAAAATCTTGGAACGAAGAGATAAAATCTGAGCTTAGGCCAATTCCCACCATCTCTGAAATCAGCGAAGGTCCATGTGCCAGTTTCTCGTGAAATCCGCGGCGGATTGTTTTACTGCGCACAGAACACCTTCTGTCCCCTTCTCTGTGTAATCTCATTGGTAATGTGCCTTTTTGTCATACAAGGTAAGTCACTGTGTGTGTAACTGGAAGCCAGCAGAGAACAATGGTGCTGAAAGGCAGAGACAATATCCAGGATTCCACCATTGTTACTGATCTGGGCTGATCTAATAACTGAAAATCAGCACACACCCGGCTACAACAGCCTCCTGTCAATTCAAATGTCCAGTCACAATGATTGTAACAGATTAAAAAATGAGCAGAGATAAAAAATGACCAACGTGTGCAATAGAAAAAAAAATATTCAGCCTATCTGCAGGCACAGATCTACAAGCAACAACAAATAGCTTAGTAATCAGAATGTTACTGTGTGTTTTGTGACAAAATTTTTCTGCACCTAAAAATCTTGTCTGATCTTCTGATCACATCACACGATCAAAAGCAATAGAGTGGTGTTAGTTGCAGAGTATGTATTATGATGGGGTCTGTTTAGTGAAAAATGGGAACATTTTACCTGGAAGTATGTAACACACATTTACATTGTTTGCTTATTACATAGTATACACACAACACCTATATTGCTTTACACATTATGCATTGCATCATCTCACTGTTGAGTGCGCAAGGAAAGCACAGCCTGAATCTGTCTCTGGGAAGATTGCAGCCTACAGCACAGACAGTCAATGAGTGGTGCAGGAAGGGCCCAGTGTCTAGTCTCCTGTCCAGATATTTTACAAGTTATTTATTTGGCAACAGCTAATAAAGTCGCTGCTACACAGACATAAACAAGCACTGAAACTGGTTGCCCAAACAGATATAAGACGGCATCTGGGGCTTTAAAGAGAACCCGAGGTGGGAATCTTAGAGTTAAATCTATACACAGAGGCTGGGTCTGGCTATAGTGCCCAGCCTCTGTTGCTAGTTGAATATTCCCTAAATCCCCCCTGCTCTCTGCACAAGCCCATAAATTACAGCCGCGCTGGCGACACTGAGCGTGTCGCAGCAGGCTCTGTTTACCATTCTAGTGCCACTCATGCCGCTCCCCCGCCTCCTGCAGAGCGCCGATCCCCGCCCACGTCTCTTCCCTCGCCGCTGATTAGAGAGAAGGGACTCGGGCAGGGAACTGCGCTCTGCAGGAGGCGGGGGGAGCAGCGTGAGTGACACTAGAAAAGTAAACAGAGCCAGACAGCGCGGCTGTAATTTATGGGCTCGTGCAGAGCACAGGGGGGATTTAGGGAATATTCAACTAGCAACAGAGGCTGGGCACTATAGCCAGACCCAGCCTCTGTGTATAGATTTAACTCTAAGATTCCCACCTCGGGTTCTCTTTAATGTAATTTTAAACAGTTTTTGGGCAGGAAAAATTCATAGCATCAGTTGTAAACTATATAGCTAAAAAAGATAAATGTCACCTAAAACAAACTTTTGTGATAATTTCAGCAGTTTATGCATTAACAACATGGCAGTTTATCCAATAGAGCAGGGGGCGTTTCTGGCCCTTTTGTCACCCCAGGCCAGAAAACATGTGCAACCCCCCCCCCCCCCCATACGCACATTCATATGAGTATGAACGCGCACAAACTCACAGACACAAATCAAATTCAGATAACATGACCCCTTTAAATCCAAATAACAAGGGCCCCCATGTATCAAATGCAGATGCCAGATCAAATCACACAACCCGGCCCATACCACAAGCCCCCCTAAAATGTGTGCGTCTCATTCTGTGCATAAAACACTCAGTTTCGGCAATCATCATTCACCACTGCAGCAATGCTGGGAGCTGTGTTCCTTCTGACAGGTGGCCACATGCTCAGAGCTTCATCCCAACAGCACTGCATGTTCACAGCCAGTATTTGGTTTTGAAGGAGCAGTGATGACGATATGCTGCTCTGAGCTGGCGGCTTCCTGTCAGAAGGAACACGCCTCCCACTGTACACGCCCTAGATTCTGAGTACAATCTAGCTTGGGTACAAGCAGGGGCGGACTGACCATTAGGGCACTCGTGCAGGGACCGAGGGCCCGTGGTCAGGGGGGGGCCCCGCCAGACAACCCTGGGCAGGAGGGGAAGCAGCCAGTGAAAGGGAACTATGGGAACAGCGGGGAAGTTCCCCCCCCCTTCCCTCACCTTGGGGCCCCCCTTCCTGGCTGTCCCCTCCGGAATACTGAAGTGTCGCACTGTCGTACAGCGGCTGACAACGGGCAAAGACTTACCGCTGTTACAGCCGGCTGAGGGAGCTGTGATCTGTGCGCCACAAGTCTGGTCTTGAGTAGACCAGACTTGCGGCACACAGATCACAGCTCCCTCCGGTGGCTGGACAGCGGTAAGTCTCCGCCCGCTGTCAGCCGCTGTACGACAGTGCGACACTTCAGTATTCCGGAGGGGACAGCCAGGAAGGGGGGCCCCAAGGTGAGGGAAGGGGGGGGGAAACTTCCCCCCTTCCCCACGCTCTGCACACCGCTCCCTTTCACTGGCTGCCTCCCCTCCTGGGGACACCTGGCTACATATACTGGGGACACCTATACACCTAACTACATATACTGGGGACACCTATACACCTGGCTATACTGGGGGCAGCTACACACCTGGCTACATATACTGGGGACACCTATACACCTGGCTATACTGGGGGCAGCTATACACCTGGCTACATATACTGGGGACACCTATACACCTGGCTATACTGGGGGCAGCTATACACCTGGCTACATATACTGGGGACACCTATACACCTGGCTATACTGAGGGCAGCTATACACCTGACTACATATACTGTGGACACCTATACACCTGGCTATACTGGGGGCAGCTATTCACCTGGCTACATATACTGGGGACACCTACACACCTGGCTATACTGGGGGCAGCTATACACCTGGCTACATATACTGGGGACACCTATACACCTGACTACATATACTGGGGACACCTATACACCTAGCTACATATACCGGGGACACCTATAGACCTGGCTATACTGGGAACATCTATCCACCTGGCTATATATACTGGGGACACCTATAGACCTTGTTACATATACTGGGGACACCTATAGACCTGGCTACATATACTGGGGACACCTATCCACCTGGCTACATATACTGGGGACACCTATAGACCTGGCTATACTGTGAACATCTATCCACCTGGCTATATATACTGGGGACACCTATCCACCTGGCTACATATACTGGGGACACCTATAGACCTGGTTACATATATTGGGGACACCTATCCACCTGGCTACATATACTGGGGACACCCATAGACCTGGCTATACTGGGAACACCTATACACCTAGCTACATATACTGGGAACACCTATAGACCTGGCTATCTATACAGAAGACACCTATAGGCCTGGCTACCTATTCTGGAGACACCTGTAGAACTGGCTACCTATACTGGGGGCACCCATAGACCTGGCTACCTATTCTGGGGACACCTATAATCCTGGCTACCTATTCTGGGGACACCTATAAACCTGGCTACCTATTCTGGGGACACCTATAGACCTGGCTACTTATACTGGGGACACCTATAGACCTGGATACCTGCACTGGGAAAACCTATAGACCTGGTTACTTCCACTGGGGATACCTTTTGACCTGGTTACCTATACTGGGGGCACCTATTTTCTGGGAACTGTTGCCACATTAACTATTTTTGGGGAACTGCTGCCAGATTAAGTGTATTTTTGGGGAACCGCTGCCAGATTGTGTATAATGGGGGAACCGCTGCTTCCAGATTATGTGTATTTTGAGGAACTGCTGCCAGATTACATGTATTTTGGGTGATCCGCTGCCACATCACGCATATTTTGGGGAACCGCTGCTAAATTATGTGTATTTGTGGGTTGGAGAATTCTTTCTTATTACTCCCTTGGAGGTAAGAGTCTTTAGGAAATTTGTATCAGCCCAGTGGTGGTGTAAATGTGTTACTGCATCCACCCTTGGTTCCTCCTCTTCGGTGTATTGGTGGCCTTTCCAGAAATCCGGCCCTGAGTACTCTGCATACTTCTGCTGCCACTGCAGTATTCTGCATACTTCCACTGTCACTGCAGTAATCTGCATACTTCCACTGCCCAATCTGCGTACTTCTCTGTCATTGCAATACTCTGCATACTTCCGCTGCCACTGCAGGACTCTGCATACTTCCACTGTCATTGCAGTACTCTGCATATTTCCACTGTCACTGCAGTACTCTGCATACTTCCACTGCCCCAATCTGTGTACTTCTCTGTCATTGCAATACTCTGCATACTTCCGCTGCCACTACAGGACTCTGCATACTTCCACTGTCATTGCAGTACTCTGCATATTTCCACTGTCACTGCAGTACTCTGCATACTTCCACTGTCACTGCAGTACTCTGCATACTTCCACTGCCACAATCTGCGCACTTCTCTGTCATTGCAGTACTCTGCATACTTCTGCTGCCACTGCAGTATTATGCATACTTCCGCTGCCACTGCAGTATGCTACATATTTCCACTGTCACTGCAGTACTCTGCATACTTCCACTGTCACTGCAGTACTCTGCATACTTCCGCTGCCACTGCAGTACTCTGCATACTTCTGCTGTCACTGCAGTAATCTGCATACTTCCATCGTCACTGCAGTACTCTGCATACTTCCACTGCCACAATCTACATACTTCTCTGTCATTGCAATACTCTGCATACTTTTGCTGCCACTGCAGTACTCTTCATACTTCTGCTGTCACTGCATTAATCTGCATACTTCCTCTGCCCCAATCTGCGTACTTCTCTGTCATTGCAATACTCTGCATACTTTTGCTGCCACTGCAGTACTCTTCATACTTCTGCTGTCACTGCATTAATCTGCATACTTCCTCTGCCCCAATCTGCGTACTTCTCTGTCATTGCAATACTCTGCATACTTCCGCTGCCACTGCAGGACTCTGCATACTTCCGCTGTCACTGCAGTAATCTGCATACTTCCACTGTCATTGCAGTACTCTGCATACTTCCACTGTCACTGCAGTACTCTGCATACTTCCACTGTCACTGCAGTACTCTGCATACTTCCACTGTCACTGCAGTACTCTGCATACTTCCACTGCCACAATCTGCGCACTTCTCTGTCATTGCAGTACTCTGCATACTTCTGCTGCCACTGCAGTTTCTGCATACTTCTGCTGCCACTGCAGTACGCTAAATATTTCCACTGTCACTGCAGTACTCTGCATACTTCCACTGTCACTGCAGTATTCTGCATACTTCCGCTGCCACTGCAGTACTCTTCATACTTCTGCTGTCACTGCAGTAATCTGCATACTTCCATCATCACTGCAGTACTCTGTATACTTCCACTGCCACAATCTGCATACTTCTCTGTCACTGCAATACTCTGCATACTTCCACTGCCACTGCAGTATTCTTCATACTTCTGCTGTCACTGCAGTAATCTGCATACTTCAATCGTCACTGCAGTACTCTGCATACTTCCACTGCCACAAGCTGCATACTTCTCTGTCATTGCAATACTCTGCATACTTCCGCTGCCACTGCGGTAATCTGCATACTTCCACTTTCACTGCAGTATTCTGCATACTTCTACTGCCACAATCTGTGCACTTCTCTGTCATTGCAATACTCTGCATACTTCCACTGTCACTGCAGTATTCTGCATACTTCCACTGCCACAATCTGTGCACATCTCTGTCAATTCAATACTCTGTATAGTTCTGCTGCCACTGCAGGACTCTGCATACTTCCGCTGCCACTGCAGTAGGCTGCATATTTCCACTGTCACTGCAGTAATCTGCATGCTTCCAACTGTCACTAGAGTACTCTGCATACTTTCACTGTCATTGCAGTGCACTGCTTACTTCCAATGTCACTGCAGTACTCTGCATACTTCCACTGTCACTGCAGTACACTGCATATGAGCTGTACAATGGCTAACATGACCATGAAGGCTCCTCCTGGGCATACATTTGAAATCGGCGCCGGTAGACTTGTGCGCAGGATACAGCTGGTATATGGCTGATCCTGCTTCTGCACAAGTCCGGGCCGTATTAATTATTATTCACCCTCCAGGCCGCCATGGATAGTGGGGGAATGATATAATTCGGCTTCCAGCGATTGCTGGAGGCTGATTTATTGTGTTTTTAAGCAACTTTTGATGGCGCCGACGTTACTCACTGAGCGCCGCTGTAGATGTGATTCCCATTATAGTCTATGGTGACGCCGACTGCGCCCAAATCTAGCAGCACTGAAAAGCACTGCTCCCCCTGCTGGTAATCAATGCGGTCACAAAAATCTAGTAGCTTATTATTACACACTAGCCTTTTTATACCATTAGAAAATGGACACTGAAGTGGTGCACTCAAGCCCGCACACACTACCATGACCCTACGTGCACACGCACCTGCAAACTCACATTGCACCCCTGTGCATGGACAGCAGCCAGCGACCCGACCCCGCACGCATGCCTAGCAGCCCTGCTTCTGCGCATTGTGGCGGTACACGCACAGGCGAAGAAACCTGAGAATTTATTCAATAGGATAATGTCGTCCTGCAATTGTCACAAAAAACTGCTGTACACAGACACTGTATTTTATTGTCTGACTCTACCTGGTGCTTCCAAATGGAGCAGGCTGGAAGAATGATAGATCTCAGAGTTTTGTATAGACCCCTTGGGTATTCCCATACAGGGCAGAAGAAATGGGAGAGTAGGATTCATCCTTCAGTGTCTCCCTGTGTGCTACTACCTACCATGAAGTCACACCAGACGTCATTCATATATGTTTCAGAAAACACAGGTCATATGCCTACCAATTTTGAATTAAAAGATGCTGTGTCTTTATTAATTTAGACAGATTTGGCAGACTGAATATTTACTTTGGAGGCGGAATAGGTGTGCAAATCATTTTCAAATGTGTTCTTTAACTTAGAACTGAAGATATTTTTGTCTGGAGTCCATTCAGCCACCGGTTAAATGTCACAGAGACACATTATTTCGCACATAATAAATTTTGCAAGCACAAACACTAACAATGGCATCCACTATGCCGTACCAAACCAAATAAACTAGAAGTTTGCTGCATTTTCCGTTGCATCTACTCTAACATTTTCTTCTCTGTTTTTATGAGATCATCTAATGTTTTAACAAGCAATTTCCTAGGATACTGGACCTTTATAAGCATTGGACACAGCAAACATTGAAGGAAGGCTGGGGGCCATTGAAGCAAGCTAAAAGTGGATTCCATGCATATTTCCATCACACAGTGCCATTTCAAGCTTCTGTAAAGGTATTCTTGATGCTGAAACGCAGCCTAGCATGCGAGATTGTGAACATTGCCCTGTGGTTTAGTACAGAATTACAAAGTGATTTGAGAATGGCTTTTTCGGGCCACACACAGCCGCACAGACAGAGCTCATTGTGCTGATGTTCAAGAAGCAAAAAAACATAGGTACCTTCAACAAACTGCAATTTTCCATAGAAATAATGGATAAAAGGGGGTAATTTACAAACACAGCAATATGCAGTATAAAGTAAATAGCTGAAAAATAGGTAAGGCAACTTCACATCTAATGTTATCATACACAGCTTCTAGCCTTCTACAGAAGTGTTTTTCTGTTTGGTTCAAACAGCAGGGAAAGATGTATAGCAGCAGTTGCAGCAGTAGGAGGACAGAACACTTCCGTTTCATATATGCGTCACTCACGTGTCTCTGAACTGACTCCATAAAAGCGGACCTGAACTCAGAACTTCATCTCTGCTCTAAAAGGTACGCAACAGAATAATCATTCTTTAAAGAAAAACGTTTCTTTGTTACAGCAGATACAAATCCTGCAATACATCTGCAATGTATCTACTTACTGCTTTCATGGGGTTAACATCCTGTGTTTACAAATAAGCTTCTCTGCCGTGGCAGTCAGCTGACACAGCTGAGGGATCAAATTACAATTTGTGCTTAGTCACATATGAGGGGGAATTAGACTAGCTAAACTCTCTAAATACATACAGGATACATTTCTCTATGCTTTCTTTCTGTCCTGTGCAAGAATTCAGGTCCACTTTAATGAATACTTTACATGTATGAGCTAATGGGCTCATGGATTGTGATGTGTCAGAAAAGATTAAATTATGGATTATTTAGTTATGATTTGTAGCAGAATTCTGTGCATTTTTGGCAAAACAGAAAATCCTTGTACTTTAATATCTTTCAAATAAAGCCCTTGAAGCTAAATATATAGTATATAAGAATATATAAGAATATACTTTGTATTCTCGAATATAAGTCGAGCTTGTGTATAAGTCGACCCCAATATTCAACCCTTTAAAGCCAGAATTTTCTAATGACTCAAGTATAAGTCTATCCAATAAAGTTAATGGCTGCACTGCATAAAGTATTGCAGCCATTCTTTACCCTCCATAACCTCAAATTTGGGGTGTGTAGGGTGTGTAAAGAGACCTACAATTTAAAGAATTTAAGGTGAACTGTAATTGAGAATACAATGCACATGTGCCTGATGACAGCAGCACAGTGAAGTAGGCAGCAGGAGAAGAAAAGGATCTTGCTGCATTTGCAAATGATGCACAGCAAAACCTGACATTGCACCGGTCAGCGTACATCAGCATCGCTTCGGCTCCCGGTGTCATGTGACATCAGAAGGTGGAGCAATGCTGACATTCACTGACCGGACTGTGTTTACTCTTTTTAAATTATAATCACTTCACAAACTACCTAAATTACCCTGATCTAAATTCTACATACCCCGGTTCTTAGTACCATGTATTGCCATTTTTACATCAATGACAGCTTGAAGTCTTTTGAGGTAGTTGTGAATGAGGCTCTTTATCTTCTCAGATGGTAAAATTGCCTATTCTTCCTGGGAAAAAGCCTTCAGGTCCTGTATATTATTGGGTTCTCTCATCTGGCATGAACTGCATGTTTAAGGTCTCCCAGAGGAAAGGTTTTTTTTTATTTTAAAAAAGCGAACATAAATATTTATTAAAAAATAAATAAACAACTGGGGGCGATCAGACCCCACCAACAGAGAGCTCTGTTGGTGGGGGGAAAAGGGGGGGGGGGGGAAATCACTCGTGTTCTGTGTTGTGCGGCCCTGCAGCTGTGCCTTAAAGCTGCAGTGGCCATTTTAGCTAAAATGTGCCTGGTCTTTAGGGGAGTTTACCACTGTGGTCCTCAACTGGTTAAAGTGGTCTGAAACTCAGCATTTCTTCTTTGCTGTAAGATTCCTTAAAGCCTTAAAGGACTACTGTAGGGGATTAGGGCAAAAAAGAGTTGAACTCACCCGGGGCTTCTAATGGTCCCCCACAGACGTCCTGTGCCTGCGCAGCCACTCACCGATGCTCCGGTCCCCGCCTCCGGTTCACTTCTGGAATTTCCAACTTTAAAGTCGAAAAACCACTACGTCTGCACAGCCGTGTCCTCGCTTCCACTGACATCACCTGGAGCGTACTACGCAGGCGCAGACCGTACTGGACCTGCGCAATACACTCCTGGTGACGTCAGCTGGAGTGAGGATGCAACCGCGTAGGCACTATGGTTTTCTGACTTTGAAGTCACAAATTCCGGAAGTGAACCACAGGCAGGGACCGGAGCATTGGTGAGTGGCTGCCGCGGGCACAGGACGTCTGCGGGGGACCATTAGAAGCCCCAGGTAAGTTCAACTTTTTTTCCCCCTACAATGCTCCTTTAAACCTACTAGCACAAAAAAAAAAATTGTAGCAGAATATCATTCAAACAGTTAAACACAGCAGTTTGTGCTGATATGGAAAGCCCCTTCAGCTTAGGATCCGATCCGGAGTGGAGATAACAGTATCTTTTGTTAACATTCCTGAGTTGTTAATTTGTGTATAACAGCTGAAAAGGAGCTCTCTGTGCTTCTGGCATACACACAGTTCAGAACAGCTTACTAGAAGATTTTATTATATAATAAAAAAACAGCCTGAATAAAATGCAATGTCAGCTTTCATAGCAGATAAACTGTACTTTAAGAACTTGTAACTTGTAAAAAGGCAATATTACTTTTGCACAAAAGCAAGTATAATAACTGTACTGTATGGGTAATAAAAGTAGGAAAACACATGTTTATTGAATGTTATGTCGAGCTTCAGACCACTTTAACCACTTGAGGACCACAGTGTTAAACCCCCCTAAAGACCAGGCAATTTTTCTGTAAATAGGTCACTGCAGCTTTAAGACCTAGCTGCAGGGCCGCACAACTCAGCACACAAGTGACCCCCCCCCCTTTTTCTCCCCACCAACAGAGCTTTCTGATCTGATCCAATCACTCCCCCAGTGTTTATTTTTTTTAATAAATATTTATGTTATTTTTTTAAAACAAATTCTGCTATTTATTTATTTTTTTCTCTAACTCCCTCCTCCCAGTCAGCCAATGACGGCGATCGGCTGTCATAGGCTTCAGCCTATAAGAGCCGATCGCTCTCCTGTGTCTACAGCTCTGCCTTTAGATCGCAGAGCTGTACAACCGAATTAGATGACGGTTTCGCATCGGCGCGCGCGATCTCCTGCTAGCCCCATAGAAGGCCGTACACCCCAAGCGTGGAGCAGTCTTGGGGCTGCTGCCGCATTCACGCCAATTGGTGTGGACCAATCGGCTAGTGGTTAATAGCAACTAAAACCCATTTGTGTCAAATTGTGTGCGCCCTATCAGGCCAAATCCCCAGGGTATGTAAACTACTGATCAGGGTTATTTGGGTAGTTTGTGTAGTGATTATAATTTAAAAAGAGTAAACACAGTTATTTGACAATAAATGGCGTCAGCCAACCTCGAACCATGAGTAAAAGAAAAATGTTTGTGTTAACATTTATATTCTACTAGCTGGTGGCCCGGCATTGCCCGGGTATGTATTTGGCTGGTGTTGGCTCTGCCCACTTTTTCTAATCCTAACACACAATTGCTCAATTACTCAATGACCTGGTGTTTGTGAGCTTTGTGGATTTTGGCATCAATAATTTGCATTGAAATGAAACAAATCTGATTGTCTGTTTGTGACTCCACCCCTTTTCTGAATTTTAACCCCAGTCACCCAATGACCAACTTACCAGGCAGTGCAGTTTCTAGGCTAAAATGCACCCAGGGCGAGGGTGTAAAAATTGCGCCCCCCCCCTAGGTTAGATAGGTAGGTGCCTCTCAGTATAGGTTAGATTAGGTAGGTGCCCCCTAGTATAGGCTAGATTAGACAGGTGCCCCCCAGAATAGGTTAGATTAGGTAGCTGCCCCCCAGTATAGGTTAGATAAGGTAGCTGCCCCCCCAGTATAGGTTAGGTAGGTGCCCCCCAGTATAGGTTAGGTAGGTGCCCCCCAGTATAGGTTAGATAGGTAGCTGCCCCCCAGTATAGGTTAGATTAGGTAGCTGCCCCCCAGTGTAGGTTAGATAGGTAGCTGCCCCCCCAGTGTTGGTTATATTAGGTAGCTGCCCCCCAGTGTAGGTTAGATAGGTAGCTGCCCCCCAGTGTAGGTTAGATAGGTAGCTGCCCCCCAGCGTAGGTTAGATTAGGTAGGTGCCCCCCAGTGTAGGTTAGATAGGTAGCTGCCCCCCAGCGTAGGTTAGATTAGGTAGCTGCCCCCAGTATAGGTTAGATAGGTAGCTGCCCCCCAGCGTAGGTTAGATTAGGTAGCTGCCCCCAGTATAGGTTAGATAGGTAGCTGCCCCCCAGTGTAGGTTAGATTAGGTAGGTGCCCCCCAGTGTAGGTTAGATAGGTAGGTGCCCCCCAGCGTAGGTTAGATTAGGTAGCTGCCCCCAGTATAGGTTAGATAGGTAGCTGCCCCCCAGCGTAGGTTAGATTAGGTAGCTGCCCCCAGTATAGGTTAGATAGGTAGCTGCCCCCCAGTGTAGGTTAGATTAGGTAGGTGCCCCCCAGTGTAGGTTAGATAGGTAGGTGCCCCCCAGCGTAGGTTAGATTAGCAGCTGCCCCCCAGCGTAGGTTAGATTAGGTAGATGCCCCCAGAATAGGTTAGATAGGTAGATGCCCCCAATAATGGAGGGGGGAGATGCAGGGAGGGCAGCCCGACCTCTCCCTCCCTCTCCTCTCCCGGGCGCCCTCCGTGCTCCCCCCTCAGATGCAGAGTCCGTGAGCAGCAGGGAAGCGCTGTTTACAACTCACCGGCTGCCTGGCTCCAAGCGCTGTTCTCTCGCCGCTGGTCTCCTCTCTCTGTATACATACTGATACACGCTGCTTCCGGCTACAGGAAGCAGCGTGTATCAGTACGTATACAGAGAGAGAGAGGAGACCAGCGGCGAGAGAGCAGCGCTTGGAGCCATGCAGCCAGTGAGTTGTAAACAGCGCTTCCCTGCTGCTCACGGACTCTGCATCTGAGGGGGGAGCACGGAGGGCGCCCGGAGAGGAGAGGGAGGGAGAGGTCGGGCTGCCCTCCCCGCGGCTCCGGCTCCCCCCTCCATTATAGCGCCCCCCTCCCAACAGCGCCCCGGGCGGCGGCACGCTCCGCACGGGGCAAGAAACGGGGCTGTTACCAGGTTTGAGGCTTGTGCCATTAACAGTGCAAGAATGGCAGCAATTAAATATTCCCCTTGAAAATCAATAGGTGAATTTTGATTGTTTTTTGTAGGCTCCACCCTCTTTTCTGAATATTATTCCCAGTCACCCAGTGACCAACTGTGCAAAGTTTGAGAACCCTACCATTAACAGTGTAAGAATGGCTGCAGTTTACATTTTCCCAGTGAAATTTGTATTTGTCTCCGCCCACTGTTTGGTTACGGGGATAAAAAGTATCCTTTATGTGATTCCAGCTCCGCTCAGCCATTGTTGCGTGATTGAGTAACAAACATCCAAACATCCAAACTTTTGCATTTATAATATTAGTGAGATGAAAAATGGTAAGAAAGCATACTGTATTTTTGGACTATAACAGCAAAAGGAGAACAGAGGCGCCAGCAGGGTAAAAGTGGATAAAACCTTAAAATTTGCTTGGAGGAAGCGGTGGACTTACCTCCATAAAGCAGACACGAAAGACTGTCTGTATAACAGTAATCACATTTATTATATAGTACCCCCAAAGTGCAACGTGTTTTGCAGGCCACGCCCGCTTCAGGCAATAAACGTGGGGACAAACAGAATTTCAGCAGTAACAGGCAGGGCCGGGCCGAGGCATAGGCTGGAGAGGCTCCAGCCTCAGGGCGCAGTGTAGGAGGGGGCGCACAATTCATTCAGCTGTCATTCCTAATTGTGTTTGAAGCAGAAAGGAATAAGAAAAGGAGATACATGGAAGTGACTACAAGCCATATAACTAGAGATTAAGGTGTTGGGGGCCCTGGGGTACCTCTTAGTCTAATAGCAATCAGTGTGTGACGGCTGGGGTGGAGGGATAGAGGGGCGCACTTTGGTGTCTCAGCCTTGGGTGCTGGAGGACCTTGTCCCAGCTCTGGTAACAGGAGTAGCGCCTCAGTCACCCTGAGGCGCTACTCCTGTTACTGCTTAAATTCTGTTCTCCTTTTGCTGTACCGTGTCCACCCCTGGTGGAGGGGTGATCTACCCCTTTTCTGATCTACAGAGAGATCTTAATCCTGAGTGAGGACAGGCCTAATCTCCTCACCTGCCTATACAGTGGTTGCCTTTGTGGTAACCCACGTTTACACAATACAATACAATAGCATTTCTATAGCGCTTTTCTCCCATAGGACTCAAAGCGCTTAGGCTCTCTCAGATTCAGTAATTAGTAGGATGAAGTATTCACACAACAAAAGTTATATTTCTGCAAATGCCAAACTGAACAGGTGGGTTTTCAGTCTGGATTTAAACACGTCCAGGGATGGAGCTGTCCTGATCTGTTAAGGTAAGGAGTTCCAAAACGTAGGGGCAGCATGACAGAAGGCTCTGGGACCAAAAGTTTCCAAGTGGACTCTGGGTATGACTAGATTATTAGAACCTGTTGATCTGAGAATGCGGGGATTGCTATGCAACATATCTTTCATGTATCCAGGGCCTAAATTATTCAGGGATTTAAATGTCAGTAGGCCGATCTTGAATAGGACCCTCCATTCTATAGGTAGCCAGTGAAGGGAGTGCAGGACTGGCGTTATGTGGCAGTGACGGGGTTGGTTGGTTAGCAGTCTGGCAGCAGTATTCTGTATCAGCTGTAGGCGGTACAAGACCTTTTTTGGAAGGCCAGTGTAGAGAGCATTGCAGTAGTCCAGTCGGGATGTGATGAAGGCGTGGACTAAGGTTGGCAGATCTTCTGGGGGTATGAGGTGCTTGATTTTTGCAATGTTCTTCAGGTGAAAATAGGATGATTTCACCACAGCAGAGATTTGAGTTCTGAAGTTTAAATCCCAATCATTTAGAACTCCCAGGCTACGCACATGATCAGAGCTGCGCAGATCCGTGCCTCCTATTCCCAGTGGTGAAGACTGCAAGTTAAGTTGTTTTGTTATCATGCTCTGCCCTCCTATCAGAAGGACTTCAGTTCTGTCTGCATTTAGTTTCAGCCAGTTGTCATTCATCCATTGCTGTAGTTCACGTAAGCAGGCGTTTGTGAGTATACTCTTCTCACTAATTATCTTTACTATATTTATGCTGAACATACTACACTATATTGGGCTCTCGGTTTCTCTAACTTTATTTTTGGACTATAAGGCTCACTTTTTCTCCCCCAAAAGTGGCGGGAAAAAGTCACTGCGTCTTATAGTCCAAATGCAGGGAGTTCCTGACTTGTGAACGCCTGCCAATACGAACCTCCAACCCGCCACAATGTCAGGGACTCCCTGTACTGTGCCCATGCAGAGGAAGACACACATAGGACACAGGGGCACACAAAGAGGCATAGCGGAGGACACAAGGAGGACAGAGGTGGACACATGGGGGACACAGGAGGACACAAGGCGGAATAGAGGAGGATACAGGGAGACTCTCAAGAGGTACGAGGGGGCATGCGGTACAAAGGGGGCATAATCCACAAGATGCCTCTTCACCATGGATGCACCAGGTTTAGTATATATGTTTCCCTCCCCCTGGTTTTTATCCTCTAAAACTAGGTGTGTCTTATGGTCTGGACCGCCTTATAGTTCGAAAAATATGGTAAATTCTGCCAGGGTATGTAAATTTATGAGAACAACTTTAACTGCTAGCAATGGCTACAAAAGCCAGTAATTGGCAAAAATATTTTCAGCATGGGCGATGGAGCGTGTCAGGAATATACTGGGGTGCTGATGATGTAAGGATAACAGGAACATATTTCTTTCATTTTCTATCGCCTTCAGCTATATATTTTGTCAGAGGTGTAGGTAGGTCAGCCAGTCTGGCTTTTGAAAGGTGTCACCTGGATATGTCTGTATGTAGATTAAAACAGTCATTCAGGGCAGAGATCAAAGGAACTGCCAGTGTCTTATTGAATAGACCAGTCACCTTCAATAGGCAAGGAAGGGGCTCATTAGGCCACTAGCAGTCACCTGAGGGAGAACAATAACAGACAATCTCGGATGTCATTGTCTGTGTCTGTTTACAGGCAATCTTTAGATGTATAGACATTGTAACCTGGGGGAAATTGGACTAAGGAAGTCTTTTGTTGGGTGTGTGTACTATAGTGGATGTTGGATCTCTGGAAATCCAATTATGACTTAGGATGTAATTAAATCTAGTTGCCCCCCCCCCCCTCTTCTATCTGGATCCCCATTTATTTTGGTAAGCAAAATCGCTTTGTGTGTATCTTTGTAACTTCTTATTTTTGTAACTTTTATCTTGTAACTTTTTTACTTTGTTTTTTGTACATCTTCTGTATATATTATTTTCTGCATTGTTCTATGTTTTTATGGAATATTAAATCGTTATTTAATAAGCTTGACTTCTGCGGTACTAAACTAACACTCATAGCCTAGAGGAGACTGCAGTGTAGCTGTGTATAAGTCCGTGCCTAATTGTATGTTTGAGCAACACTACCATATGAAATTGTAATTGCATTGTGTGTATGGGGCACTTCTGCGCTCGACAGCCGAGTGGGAAGTCTAACAGTATCGTTCGGAACGGCTTTAAGGGGTTTTGCTGCACGACAGTGTAACTTGCATTACAAATCATTGTCTGATTGTGCTGTGTTACTGTACAACTGTACTGTGTGTGTGGGTGCATGGCGTTCTCGTATTCGGCCTCAGCGCAAAGCTGACCCAAATACGAAAACGCAGATTGCGTGTTTAGCCCTCGACAGCTGAGGGGACGTGTCTAGCAACGCTTTTGGTGGCAGTGGGAAGTGTTTGAGGGGTTCCAGCCTTGTTTGTAGCTTAAATAAGGCTGTTCCCCGCTTAATCTGATCAAACCCGCAGTCGGGAACCGTATACGCAGGCGTGCCGCGGGCTGGTTCCTGACATAATTGGCTGGCAGCGGTGGGATCGTTTAGTACATTAGTATGCAGTTTAGCTCGCTATTCTGAGTACTAAAGGCTGGAAGCTTGCTAGAAGCAACTAGCCTACAGAAGTCTACTCAGTGCAGAATCTATATACTTTTTTTTTGTTCAAAGATACACACTTGGTATTTGCTTTCCCTTCCCCTCTTTTTTCTTTTTATTTTTTGCAACACGATGGCTCAGAAAGCATCCAGCTATGCAAGGCAAAACAAAGAGATACTACTCAACCTGTGTGAGCACAAAGGCATTGAGACGGTGAGCGGCCAGACTAAGGAGCAGTTAGTTCGTGCACTCGAGGAGTATGATGAGGCAGAGCAAGCCCGTGCTTCAACGTCAGCGGATGCAGCTCACGACACGCCAGAGGAGGAATCGCTCTCGCTACAGAAAGCAGGGAGATGCCATCTCTGGAAACTGATCTACAGCTACTGAACTCGGCTGATCCTGAACTGCGCCTAAAGCTGATCCTACTGCACCGACAGGCAGAGGAGGGAAGAGCTGAACGGCGACGTCAGGCCGAGAGTGAAAGACTCTGGGCAGAGGAGGGAAGAGCTGAACGGCAACACCAGCTGGAGCTGGCTAAACTTCAGCAGCAGAACCGGTCTGCTGGACCCACAGAACGCGAAGGTGAGCTAGTCCACAGAATCCCCCTGGATAAGTTCCCCGCTATGGACAAGGACTCTGACATAGACACTTTCCTACAGGGGTTTGAAAGGACTTGTCGGCAGTATGGGGTGCCCCGTGAGCAGTGGGCAAGATACCTCACACCAGGGCTGAGAGGCAAGGCCCTGGAGGCGTTTGTGAGTCTCCCCCAGGAGGAAGAAACAGACTTTGAGGCGATTAAGAAAGCCATCATTGCGCGATACCACCTCACGCCGGAGGTGTATCGAAAACGTTTCAGGACAGTGCAGCGAGGTCCTAATGACAGCTACCTGGATCATGCTTGCAACCTACGCACTGCCTTCCAGCAGTGGTTAAAAGGACTGTCAGTCAAAACCTTGGATGCCCTGCAGGAGCTGATGATAAAAGACCAGTTCCTACACACCTGTCCTGATGAGGTCTGGCTGTTTGTGCTGGATCGAGAACCAAAGACAGTGGATGAGGCTGCGGAAATGGCCGATTCCTACACCGCCCATAGAGCACCTGAGTCCCGGAGGACTACTACGCCCAGCTGGAGGGGAGAACAGAGTGCTAAACCTGTGTCACCCAGCACCCAGAGGAGGCAAGCACCGCTGTCTCCTGGATTCAGGCAACCAACCACTGACACGCGGAAATGCTTTGTATGTGACAGGGTGGGTCATATCAGCACGACTTGCCCAGAGAGGAAGAGGGAGGCCCCAAAATCCAGTGAGGCCTCAAACCCCAGTGAAGTCCCAACGGCTTTGTGTGCTACCAGGAATGCCACTGGCTATGCAGAGAATCTGCAGCTTGTCACGGTTGGGGGTATAGTTGCCACTGGGCTGAGAGACACTGGAGCAGAAGTGACTCTCATACATCCCCAGCTTGTGAACCCGGAGCAGTACATACCTGGGAAAATGATTGCTGTCAGAGGAGTTGGGGGTGTCACCCCTGCAATACCCACCGCCTTGGTCCACCTGGATTGGGGGGCCGGCAGCGGATTGAAAGAAGTTGGGGTAACTGACAAAATCCCCACCAACGTTTTGCTGGGTACTGACCTGGGATGGTTAGTAGCCCGGTATGAGCCTAATCCAATCCCCGTGGAGCCCGCTTCCCCAGCAGAAGTTCAGGAATCTTGCAAGGTACTGTTTGATAATGCTGTGCAAGTGGGGAGTGCTAGTGGGCCCCCAGGGGCTATGGACTGTGTGCTAGGAGCCAGCCCTAGTGCTTCTCCAGTGCCTAGGCCTGGAGTGGGACATGTTGATCCGGAGAATGCAGAAACTGATGATGTCCTTTATGACTCACGGACTATCGAGGCGATCGATGCAAGAACTGTTGATGCTACTTGTGAAGTGCTGGGTAGCACTGGGTATAATGCAGCAGATAATGTTGATGTGGAATGTAATGGTCTAAATGTCAATAGGTGTAAGATGGATAATGCTGATGTCATAAGTGTTGTGCTACATAATGCTGTGTGTCAGGTGGACACTCCGTCGGCTGCAGGAGTAACCAGCCAGGCTCGCTGGGCTGCAGCAGGTGGACTGTCCACTGAAGGGGCAGATGGCACCAGGCCAGATCCTCCCCCTTCAGATGGTTTCAAGACCAAAGGTGATGTGGTTTATGATATGTGTAAGGTGGGCGCCCCCTCAGCTGCAGTGGTAGCAGAGGGACTGTCCACTGAAGCGACAAATGTTGCTGGGTCAGCAACATCCACTTTGGAACCTGGCTCTGAGGGCCCAGGAGCCTCTCCATCTGCAGCCTTCCTGGAATGTGTGACAGGCAGCACTGAGCTCTCTGGGGCTGTTCGATTTGACAGCAGCCTGAAAGAGCTCAGGGGGCTAGCCAGCAGGTCACCAGCTGGGAGGGGGGGGGGCTGAGAGGGTTCTGGGAAGTTGTTCCCTCGGAGCTGTCCGAAGTGGAGGAGGCAGACCGGCAGATAATCGTTCCCCAAAGGGACCGAGAGATAGCTCCTACCACTATAGAGAAAGTGCGTGTAGCGACTGTTGAAACCCTTCCCCAGCTGCAGCACTGTCTCTATGGTTGCGAATTCACGGTCGTCACTGACCCTCATTCCCCTGATTGGTTACGTCAGGTTGTCAGGGGCAATGACACATTGCAGCAACCTGACCTAGCTTTCCAGTCCGGTAGCTTGGAGCTAAGGAGTTACCCCCCCAGGCCCGGCCGTCAGTGTCGGCTTTGGCAGGACGATTCGTTAGAATCATCTGCCGGCGCCATCTGGAAGAGGGGGCGTGTCAGGAATACACTGGGGTGCTGATGATGTAAGGATAACAGGAACATATTTCTTTCATTTTCTATCGCCTTCAGCTATATATTTTGTCAGAGGTGTAGGTAGGCCAGCCAGTCTGGCTTTTGAAAGGTGTCTCCTGGATATGTCTGTATGTAGAGTAAAACAGTCATTCAGGGCAGAGATAAAAGGAACTGCCAGTGTCTTATTGAATAGACCAGTCACCTTCAGTAGGCAAGGAAGGGGCTCATTAGGCCACTAGCAGTCACCTGAGGGAGAACAATAGCAGACAATCTCGGATGTGATTGTCTGTGTCTGTTTACAGGCAATCTTTAGATGTATAGACATTGTAACCTGGGGGAAATTGGACTAAGGAAGTCTTTTGTTGGGTGTGTGTACTATAGTGGATGTTGGATCTCTGGAAATCCAATTATGACTGAGGATGTAATTAAATCTAGTCGTTCCCCCCCCCCCCCCCCCTCCGTCCACACAGGCTTACAGCCTCGAGGCGAATATTTCATTATAAAAACCAGGGGACAGATACCTCAAATCGGTTCTCTTCTGACGGTAGCAGCAGCTGGACTCCCGGCCCAAGCTAAGGGGCTTTTGGTCAAAGCCAGAACTGTGTCCGTCCACAAAAGTCCAAGATTCTTCTATCTGGATCCCCGTTTATTTTGGTAAGCAAAATCGCTTTGTGTGTATCTTTGTAACCTCTTATTTTTGTAACTTTTATCTTGTAACTTTTTTACTTTGTTTTTTGTACATCTTCTGTATATATTATTTTCTGCATTGTTCTATGTTTTTATGGAATATTAAATCGTTATTTAATAAGCTTGACTTCTGCGGTACTAAACTAACACTCATAGCCTGGAGGAGACTGCAGTGTAGCTGTGTATAAGTCCGTGCCTAATTGTATGTTTGAGCAACACTACCATATGAAATTGTAATTGCATTGTGTGTATGGGGCACTTCTGCGATCGACAGCCGAGTGGGAAGTCTAACAGTATCGTTCGGAACGACTGTTAGTGGTTTTGCTGCACGACAGTGTAACTTGCATTACAAATCATTGTCTGATTGTGCTGTGTTACTGTACAACTGTACTGTGTGTGTGGGTGCGTGGCATTCTCGTATTCGGCCTAAGCGCAAAGCTGACCCAAATACGAAAACGCAGATTGCGTGTTTAGCCCTCGACATCTGAGGGGACGTGTCTAGCAACGCTAGTGGTGGCAGTGGGAAGTGTTTGAGGGGTTCCAGCCTTGTTTGTAGCTTAAATAAGGCTGTTCCCCGCTTAATCTGATCAAACCGGCAGTCGGGAACCGTATACGCAGGCGTGCCGCGGGCCGGTTCCTGACAGAGCGGTTATGGGGTTAAATCTGAGCATGGCCGAGGTGATGTACAGATGTGACATATCATGTTTTTTCACCACAAGGTGTGAAACAATGACCTGTGTGGGGTTACAAATACTGCCAATGGTTTGTTTGAAATTGCAGCTGGAAGTTGCTCGTGGCTGGCAGACTAATCCAGCGAGTAGCAGTAATCTTTGACTCTTTTGGGCGCTTCCATTGGATATAACTGGAAATATAAGCAAACTGTGGCTACTACTATTTGTAGATGTAGTTTGTACAGAGGGGGGCTCCAGCCTCAGATAAACTTATAGTCTCTAACCGTGGCTATTAACATGGCCTAAATATCCCTGATGGCTTCAAAACCAAAATTGCCTGTTTTGCTACCAGCAGCCCAATCTGATATGTGATCTGTACAATTACATAGTTACATGACTCATAACATAAGTTACAACACTAGCCTGCACCCTCACATATCCCTGTTGATCCAGAGGAAGGTGGTAAACCCCTACAAGGCATGGTTCAGTAAGCCCCAAAAGTGAAAAAATTCCTTCCCAACTCTAGGAGGCAATCAGATAAAATCCCTGTATCAACACCACCAGGCGTTACAAGATTTTACAAGATTCCCAGTCCCTGCACTGGCCCCACAGCCCCACAGCATGATGGAACCACCACCATATTTTACTGTATGTAGCAGGTGTTGTATAATTACCTAGTATTTATAGCCATGGATGTCTTTCAATGCAAGGAAAGCATTTTAGCCCCCCTTAAATGGCGATATAGAATTTGCCATAACTACTTCCTGTGGTAATACATTCCACATTTGAATCACACTTACTGTACTGTAAACAACCCTTTCCTAAATAAATGGCTAAAACGTTTTTCCTCCATGCGCAGATCATGTCCCCTTGTCCTTCACACACAACCCTAGGGACAAAAAGCTCATCTGCCAAGCTTTTATATTGTCCTCTGATGTATACATGTTACCGGTAATTAGATCTCCTCTAAGGCATCTTTTCTCCAGAGTAAATAACCCATTTTATCTAAGCGTTCTTGGTAAATATCTTCAAATAATAATCCAGACAAACACCTTTATATTTTTCACTCAACATTATTTAAAAACTGCTTATATCGTATTTGGTATGCTTAAAAATACTCTATATTTGTTTTCTAATTTAGTATTACTTTAAGCACAGCTAAAATATATTAATAAAGCAATTTAAAGGGAGTTTCTATTGTGAGAAAATACTTATCTGGTATATTAATCAGCAGATTTGACTTATTTCAAATCCTTCTAGACCTTCACCTCCTGGCATGGCTGCAAGATTCATTTACACTTGTCACCGCATAACACATCATATTTTCTCAGTGTAATTAACCAATGGTGGTCAAGGCTTTGTGTCCTTTGTTGTAACAGCTGCTGAAAGATAAAAAAAACACATGAGAGAAAGAAGTTGACTTGTATACTCACACAGATTATCACCAAGCTACCAGCAATGCAGCAACTGAAAACAAGTCCTGCACAAGACCTATACTGAAATCCAATCACTCTTTCACTTTAAATCATGTTGGACACATTGTTTAACCATCCTGGCGGTATGGACGAGCTCAGCTCGTCCATCACCGCCGGAGGCTGCCGCTCAGGCCCTGCTGGGCCGATTTGCACCAAATAAAGAGCAGCACACGCAGCCGGCACTTTGCCAGCCGCGTGTGCTGCCCGATCGCCGCCGCTCTGCGGCGATCCGCCGCGAGCAGCGGCGAAAGAGGGTCCCCCCAGCCGCCTGAGCCCTGCGCAGCCGGAACAAATAGTTCCGGCCAGCGCTAAGGGCTGGATCGGAGGCGGCTGACGTCCATGACGTCACTCCGCTCGTCGCTATGGCGACGGTGTAAGCAAAACAAGGAAGGCCGCTCATTGCGGCCTTCCTTGTTTATTCTTGGCGCCGGAGGCGATCGGAAGAACGCCTCCGGAGCGCCCTCTAGTGGGCTTTCATGCAGCCAACTTTCAGTTGGCTGCATGAAATAGTTTTTTTTTAATTTAAAAAAAACCCTCCCGCAGCCTCCCTGGCGATCTTATCAGAACGCCAGGGTGGTTAATTAAAGGGCCACATACTTTCTAAGATGTATGCCTTTGCCGAGGCACACCACAAATGCATCCAATGACACGCAATGGGAACTCTACTTGAGGGGCTATGGCGGCACATTTGGGGGTCAGCCTATCAGTGAGTCATAGCTTTTGGCCTATTTTTTAGTCCAGATATCAGGGGTGTGTTGTAACGATTGTGGAATTCTCTCCGTGATCAGCGCACAAGACGTGCGCTGACACTGCGGAAATCCTACACAAGCGTAATAATTTGAGGAAACCCAGCAAAAGGTGCAATGCACCTGTAGAGGGAAATTCCTGTCGGCAGGTGGAGCTGTGGAGTGCAGAGGAACAGCTCCTCTGCCCTGCCACAGACGCCAGACAGGAATTGTACGAAGGGAAGAAACGCAGGGCAAGATAGCCCTGAAAGAGAGAGATCAAAGCGACAGAGGGTATGTGTGTCCACCAATCCAGTCGCCACCCTGCGACGATGAACACACAACCATGAAGATAAAGTGAGAAGGCAATCGCCAGAGATAGCGATTGCTAACAGCGACACAAGACCGAATAAGCACAGATGAGGAATGTATGTATGTCCACCAATCTAGCCGACAACCTGCAATGGTGGACACACAACAGAAGAAACCAAGTGAGAACGCAATCGCAAGAGAAGCGATTGCGGAAGAGAATGAGCACAGGGACAGAATGTATGTATGTGCCCCAATCTAGTCACCAACCCGCGACGGTGCACATACAACAGCAGATATGAAGTAGGAACGCAATCGCGAGAGTGGCGATTGCCAGAGGTGACACAAGGCTACAGCAAGGCAGAGCACAAGAGTAGCAAAGGCACAGCAAATCATACAATGAGAAGATAAGGAAAATAACAAACGCTAACTAAACGCGAACACCGCACTCATTCGCAACAGTGCACGCGTTTATGCGCGGTCTCCGCGTGTTAAGCACAACAGAGACAAGCACGCCTAACTAACCACCGACAGACAAACATGAAACAGAGGACGCGAGCGCTTGCTTAACGGTTACCTCACCGAGCCTCCAGCAAGCGTTCATAGCAGACAAGACAGATACACGAAAACAGGAATAAGTGAGAGATACGATCCACTGCTCTTTCTGCCAGAGCGAGTGCGATCCAAGTATAGAAACAAAGCTAGCTGGATCCACTGCTCTTTCCGCCAGAGCAAGTGCGATCCAAGTATAGCAAGAGAGATGGAGATCAGACGGATCCACAGCACTAGCGCCAGGCGAGTGTGATCCAGGCAAGACAGATTAGAAGGAGCTACCAGTAACAACCGCTGTTCCGGTTAGCACCCAGACACACAGAACGATCTCCTGTCGACCACCGCTGGGACTAGACAATCGTAACAGACAAATAAACAGATATGCAATCCTAACTGCACTAGGGAACCTGCCTAGTGCAGTCCCAGGAATTACTCTGAGCTAATCTTTAAACAATGAGCAAGGCTGACACTCCAGGAGTGTTTCACAGGACTAACCCTTATGACCAGCCCAGGTCTGTGATATCACATGGTATTAATAGAGCAAGCCTACAAAGGATGTGGCTAGGCAATCTGCATGACAAACGTATGCAAATTCCTCAGCAGCAAGCTGCAAAACTGACAAAAGGTGTCTCTTCCAGAGACCTGCAGAATGCAGACCTGAACAGTGGTCAAAAAGCTGCCTGCCTGCGCAGGCAGCCGAGCGGATCCTCACAGTACCCCCCCCCCTAGGGTCAGATTCCAGACGAGCCTCTAACCTGATATTTGCAAAAGACTCTAACTGAAGACTCATGAAGGTCAGGACAGCCCGACAAGGCCCAATTCCAGAGTCAGCCCACCCAAAACCGACCTCATCGGAAGGAGAAGCCACCGAAACATGCCCATCAGTACCACAAGTCTCAGTGTAACACCCATCAGGACTGTGAATGCCAGAGAAGAAGCCATCGACACCCACCGAGCCATGCCCACCACCTTCCAAGGACCGTCCAAAAATACCAAACCTGCCACAATACCCATTCGAAGTGTCCCTTTCCACAAAGCACCCACTGCTGATCTCATCCAAGGTACCAGGAAATATTTCTCCTAGGATCTCCCAGAACACTTTGAAGCTCCGCAGAGATCCCAGGAGGGTAGAACGATCACCAGGCTCACACAGAAAACTATCAAGAACCCCTATGGAACCAATGACAATTCCGGATTCAGAATTACCAGGACAAGCATCAAGACCAGGGCCTTCAGGGACCACCTCTGGGCATGCAGGCAGGCAGGCAACATCAGAACAGGTTTCCACCGAGGAAGCATCTGAGCAGGCTGGCAACCGAGACACACTTGGGCTTTCTGGGTCACAGAACACATCGGGGTACACTAGCCCAAGGGGAACCTCAGGACACGTCGAGGAACTGCCAACCTCAGAGTCCGTTACGACAAGACCAAAACCAGAACCAGGCAGAGAATCATCACGAGCAATGGTCTCAAGCACAACAGCAATACCTACTGAAGTGGGCAACACCTCAGAAGGACTTGGGGGGCAGGAGACATCTCCTACAAGTTCTGCACCCTTTGGGAGGAACTCGGAGGTCTCCAGGACATCAGACAAGACCTCAGGAACATCATTTTCCAAGTTTTCTAAGAAGGATTCTGAACTATCCATGTTACAGGGCAAAACTGGAACTTTATTTTGTGGACAGGGCAGATGTCCCAGGGAAGGTTCCACCATAAACTGAGACTGAATTTCATCATCATGAGTGGAATGTACAGGAATATTTACTGGAACACACACTGACTCCCTAACTTTAATCTCACTGCACCCAGAATTCTGCGTAGCAGTCAAACTAGCTTGCAACTCCAAAACTGCAAAAAAACAGGTGAGCATAGTAGCAATACCTAGACGAGCCTCTAGGGATACTGCAGGAGACTCTAAACAAGGCCATATTAACTCATCCAGAGTACAGGGTGCAGAATCAGCATTTTCCTCAGAACAAGAAAGGGACTCACAAATGTCAGTGTGAGTGGAGATCATATTTTTATTCATGGTACAGGGCAGATTCAGAGAAAGCTGCTCTGGGCAAAGCAAAGAAGCTTCAGCATCAGATTCGCAAAACCGAAGCGCTGTCTCACTCTTAGATTCGGCTAACCATGTCAAATCCGAGGAGTCAGAACGCAAAACATGCGAATCAAAAATCGCTTTAGGTTGTGAAACTGACGCTTCCATAGCGCAAACCTCCGCGATCTGCGGGGCAGACTGTAAGGCGTTCAGGACAGAAACACTGGAGCAACTGTCACCAGGCAACGGACCCTTACAGGTGTGAACAGGGTGAGACAAAGACGCATTTGCCGTAGAAATAGCGACAACATCAGAAAAAACTTTATTAGACATATTAATTTTACTTTTGATGCTGCATAATTTAGGAATTTTCCCCATAGCAGGATCACAGATGGAAGATCTTAAAGATTTGTCTCTAAATGACAAGGGGTCCCACACATCCTTGAGAAAACTGGCACATCCATGCCGATCACAATCTGCAGGAACATCCGAGAAACAGGCATCAGATCGCACAGATTCAAACTGCACGCAATCAGGAGAGAATCCTCCAGGATTCACACAGGAATCAACCACAGTGGCACACCCACTCATTTCAGATCGCACATTGTCAAGACTCACATGCTTTACCCCATAAAGGCAGGAACAATCATCCGACAACGATGTCTCTTTATTGGAATCAGTTGATTTGTGTGTGTGCAACTCATCCAAAATCGTCTGCCATACATAAATCACCAGATCCACATCACCCTCGTCACATTCATCGGAATCAATCAAAAGGTACATAGAATCGAGACAATCATTCAAGACATCTTCGCTTTTTGCGATGTAAAAATCGCAAAAGGCTTTCCAATCAAAATCAAATTCCTCCATCAAGGCCCCAATGTCCCATGAGGCAAATGGAGGTTCAAACAAGCCAGTATCCAGATAATATCCATATGGGTGGAGTTCAGGAACAAGAACAGATTTTTTAACTGCTTTAATATAGTGTGCGATCCTAGACATGAGGCAGCAGTGACAGGCAGGGCCTCCCCGAGTGCTCCCCCTTCTGCAAATATGCCGAGATGCGCATCGGTATCTCACCTGTCAGCATCACCCAGGAAGTTTAGCAGGTCTTCTCTACTTTCCACAGTTTAGCGTCTCCTCTCTGCTGCCCTCTAGTGGCACCTTTCAGTGGTGCCTGCAGAAGGTCACGGCGACACTGACAGGTGAATTGCATCCTTGCACCTCACTGTTCTGCATATGGGGTGAAGGAAGAGACTACCTAATCATGATGGGGTGAGGGCACATCTAGCTATTTACCTACCACGTGAGAACATCTGGCTATCTATACTGGGGGGGGGGGGGTGTTAAATCATGAGGGATGCATCTGGAAATCTATACAAACGCCTCAATTCACTAAGCTTTATCGAACACTTTATGAAACGTTTGATAATTTATCTCATGAGTAAAATCTAATTTTTAATTCTTTAAAGAGAATCTGTATTGTTAAAATCACACAAAAGTAAACATACCAGTGCGTTAGGGGACATCTCCTATTACCCTCTGTCACAATTTTGCCGCTCCCGCATTAAAAGTGGTTAAAAACAGTTTTAAAAAGTTTGTTTATAAACAAACAAAATGGCCACCAAAACAGGAAGTAGGTTGATGTACAGTATGTCCACACATAGAAAATACATCCATACACAAGCAGGCTGTATACAGCCTTCCTTTTGAATCTCAAGAGATCATTTGTGTGTTTCTTTCCCCCTGCATCTCTCATGCACTGAAGTTTCAGGCTGCTCTTTTCTTCCTGCAAACAGCTTTGCCCTTGTCTGTAATTCCTCACTATGTGAAAGCCCAGCCAGCTCAGAGGACGATTTATCCAGCTTGTAAAAGATAAGAGAGAAGAGAGAAGCTGCTCTAATCTAAATAACACACAGGCAGTGTGCATATAGGGGCCTGGAAGGGGGAGTTCATAGCAGAACCACAACACTGAAGAACTTGGCAGCCTTCCAGACACAGGCTGACAAGTCTGACAAGAGAGAGATAAGTTGATTTATTACAGAGACTGTGATAGTATAAAGTGCTGCAGTAAGCCAGAACACATTAGAATAGCTTTTGGAACTTGTAGGATGATAAAAAACAGGATGCAATTTTTGTTACGGAGTCTCTTTAAGGTGTTATAGATTTATCCAAAGTTTTATCGATAAAACGTTCAACAAATCTATAACACCTTAGCGAATTCAAAATTAGATTTTAATCATGAGGTAAATTATCAAACATTTGATAAAGTGTTTTATCATAAAGTGCAGTTTCGGCCAACTTTTATCTAGTATGTTTACTTTTAGGCTGCTCTAATTCTGAAGTAAGAACCTCTTCTTACTTCCACCAAGCCAGCAAGAGTCTGCCTTGTGTCCTTTCTTTAAAAAATAAGGACTGGTAAAAGGAATAGTAAGGAAGGGAACCACATGTTTATGCCTGTCTTGCATTGAGAATAGCAAATCTTATACTGTAGTGTAAGAGGAATCAGAATTAGATATTTATTCACCAAGTACTGGGTAGCATACAAGGAATTGTTTTTGGCACAGAGATAGACATACATAGGTACATAATAAACTATACAGTTACATAAATAAATCAAAGATGAGCATAAGTAGGTACATAATTAGATACACAGTTACATATTGGGGAGGTAGCACAAATTACCTATTGGCAGGATCACATATTACACATTAAGGATTGCTGTTTGGGTGATGGTTCTGAAGCTAAGTTTAAGGATAGGACAGCTTGGGGGTATAAAGAGTTTCTGTGCCTGGAGGTCCTGGTGGCGATGGCCCTGAAGCTGTGACTAGATGGTAGTAATTTGAGGTAGCAGTTGCCGCGGTGATGGGAGGCATCGCTAGTGATCCTTATGGCCCTAGATTGCACTCTGTAGGTATAGAGATGGTCAACAAATAGGAGAAGGGTCCCTATAAACTCCTTTGCCATTCTGAAGACTCTCTTGTACCACACAATGATAAGAGAAGCATAGGTGGTGGAGTAGAAGCAGGTCAGGAGGGTGCAAGACATTCAAAACATTTTCGGGGCAGGAAGAACAGCCATTGTTGGGCCTTTTTCTGCAGTTTGGAGGAGTTTTTTTTCCCATCTAAAGTCCCTGGACATGGTGGTACCCAGAAGGCGAGTGTTGCAGATCTTCTCAAACTTCTGACGATAGACTTGCTCTCCACTCTTTAGGAGTGCCCAGAGGAAACCCACACAAGCATATGGAGGACATGCAGACTCCATGCAGACATTGTCTCAGCTGAGATTGAAGCCTGCGTTCTTAGCATTGCAATGCAATAGTGTTAGCCCCATTAAACATGGTTCAGGAACCTCATAGTAATGTACACGGTGTGCATGATTGCTTTCCTGTGTTGTGTATATGCGCACAGTATACCGTATTACAAGACAAGGTCTGAAGCATCGCACTTGGGTTAGAGTCAAAGAACTTATTAAATAATAAGCTTAATTAAACCTTGAGATTCAGGTGAAAGCCCTGTGCATCTGACCATGGATCAATAATACAGCAAACAAGAAGAGGCAGAACTAGTGCGGGTGTTAATCATTATATTATAACCCAGTAAGCATTTAATTAGCTTCCCCTCACAGTAAACTCCCTATTTATGGAGCATAGGACACTCGCTTGCAATCAAATCCTGTACACTGGAAAGATTTCAGCTGTAAATTCTTTTCTACAGCTAAAAATGACATTGCCCTTTCTACATGTATGAACTGAGGCTTGCTCCATTCTGGACTGCTTTCCTATCCTTATTAACTGAAACCCTTCTAGGTCACATTTTGCAGTTTTCCATGGACAATCAATAAAATAACTCCACAATAGCAGCAAAGCTTCGCACAAAACCCTCTAATTAAAACAATTTATAAAACGATTGCAGCTCAGAGCTGCACAATGGAAGTGGCCTGTCTTTGTTATGTCTCCTAAACAGTAAAGACAATGTAATTCCCCAAACGCTAACATACGAGGCAGAACATAGCTCTGCTGACCCAGTGGGCACTATCACTCATTTCCGAGCTGCTCAATGTGTGAAATCCCAGGTCGTGCTACTGGCAGACATAATCCCATCCAGCGGTGTGCTGACAACCATTTATAGCCTCAGTTATTAGTGCTATTTGTTTCCCTTGGAACACAATATCTTTTGTTTCAGTGCTGGCAAAAATGGAAAACCACAAAGGCTCAGTCTACAGAGCTTTTATGTAAATCTAGGGGGAAATAAATGGCTACAGGAAAAGAACATTCCTCTAATGCCACATTCCAGAGCTGAAAGTTATACAAGGCTCTTACATTAATTAGATTTAGAGAGATTATATTTATCTGAGTGAGAAAAATACAGGAAATGACTTAGTTAAATGAACCAGGTCCGTTTTCCCCCTAATTAAACTGATTGTTACTTGTCACGTCAAAGGCTGCTGGGACACATATAAAGCCTGACACTGCTAAAGTCAATCATAATAATATCACCTGACTTATGCTGATCCTTTAACTTCAATTATTTCAGTCAGTGATGTCTGTAGTACAACAACCAGGTAATTAGCATTTTAAGACGGGAATCGCTGATGGCTGTCTTCATATTTGTCATTGTACAAGTTTGCTTTAACCCTTTAGCAGCCAATTTAGAGGCTTGCAAGTGCTCCAGGCCAATTTTCTTTAGCACATTTTTTTTAATTTCTTATTTGTTACATTTCCTTGCTTCTAATTAGTACAGCGTTAATGTGTATTTATGGCCACTTGTAACTAGAGGGCAGTGTGAGACAGTTACAGAAGACTTCTGCTTTTAATTTCTATATTTTATGCTAGAAGAAGGAGATCAAAGCATTCCAAGGATTTACAGCACAAGGAGTTCTGCCAACTGAGGTCAAAAGCAGTGCACTTATCTCAAACAAGATAACGCTATTGAAGTTGCTAATTGCTTAAAGAGTAGTACAATTCACAATACTGAGAAGATAATCTATAATTTAATTTACATTCCACCACATTTTCCTGCTCCACTGGCCACATCTATAATTAACTAATGAATCATTTTACAAATGATTAATTAGTCACAATTTTGTTCTAGTCAAATGTAATTAGATTGCCAAGTGAGAGAGCCTAAAGTTGCCCATTAACGGTACCATTTTTTTCACTAAATGCAATCTTTAGTTGTGATTAAAATGATCGAATTGTATAGAAAATTCACCGTTTATGAAGGCAATTGATAAGAAACGATTCTTTGGACGATTGCGTAATAGGATAAAATCGATCTGAAAGTTGGATTTTAAGATCACATTTGAAGAAAGAATTGTTCATTAAATGTGAACAATCGATAATTACCTTCAGATTAGTTTTAATCATTCAAATCGCATCGAAAGATCGCATTTAATAAAAAAAAACTGTACAGTTAATGGGCACCTTAAACCTTTTAATGCAATTTAATCAAGTCTAAAGTAAGTTGATCTTTTTCCAATTTTCTGTTGATCATTGACATTGCTAGGTATTGCTAGGGATACCTGCCATGTCATTGCCGCAGCAACGCAGGCGGAGGTTTCCGATAAGCTGGCTGCAACTGCACTGCCAAGGAGGGAGTGACTTGCCAAGTTACCTGTGACTTGAAGAGGGATCAGGTAAGTATGTAACTCTGCAACCCACTCTCCCCCCCCCCCCCCCCCCCCAAATCCGTCCTCATTAGAACCGAGTCTAGCATGACAGGCTCAGTCGTTTTTAGCTTAGGTACTCTTTAGCAAAAATGAAGCCAAAATGGAGAAGCCATGTTTGAAAAACTAAGCATAAGCCATGATTCAATAGCTTGTAGATAGCTGGTTTGAAGTACCGGTAATTGTTTTCTGTATGACTTTATCAGTCTCTCACACTACTGTGGCCGAACTTTAGCCCTCTCTTCTTTACAGCATTGCTTCAGTTCAATGAGGTTTGAGGGTATTCTTAAAGTTAGTGGGAAGCCAAAAAAAACCCCAGCTACTTACCTAAGGAGAAGGCTGTGGGTCTCATAGAGCCTTCCTGTGCCTGTCACAGTCCCCGAGTTCCAGCGCTGGCTCCTCAGTTTGAATCCCTCACCGCAGGAGGCTTCAAAAGTCTTTGAGAGCCCAAGTGCTCCCGAAGACGGGTGGCTCTGTACTGCACATGCCTGTGCGCAAGTGCTAGTGCAGGCACAGTACAGAGTCAGGGCTGGCCCGCTTATGAGGCGGGGCGAAATGTTTGCCTCAGGCGGCACTTCTTGGGGGGCGGCAACCGCCCGTCCGTGGGTGCGGGAGGCCGGCCGCCGAGCTGGGCGGTGTTGCAGGAAGCGACATCAGTGGAGCGCACGCTGGAACCGGAAGAGGTGAGTGATCCCCGCCCGTCCCTCTTACTATAGGCAGCTACGGAGCTATTTAAAGCTGGAGGTGGAGCACAGATCGGGGGACCCTGGCGAGGGAGGGGGGGGGTCCGACCCCCCTCCCCACCGCTAGACCCAATCCACCCCTTCCTGCCCGCTAGCCCCTCCAGCTTGGCGCCCCCCCCACCCACGGCTTGGGGGGGGGGAGCTTTTGGGGCGGCAATTTTTTCTAACTTTGCCTCAAGCGGCAAAAAGTCTAGGGCCGGCCCTGTACAGAGTTGCCCATTTTCGGGAGCACTTGGGCTCTCAAAGACTTCTGAAGCCTCCTGCGGTGGCAGAGAGCAGTAATTGACCGATCTGTCGAAAACTGCTACTGGGGGAGCCAGCACTAGAATGCGGGGACCGTGAGAGGAGCAGGAAGGCTCTATGGGACCCAGAACCTTCCCTCTCCATAGATAAGTATCTGTTTGATTTTTCTTTGGGGGGGGGAGGGGGCTTCACAAGGACTTTAGACACTTTGGTATACTGAAGATTTCATGGTCAACTCAATGACTGTAATTTGCCCAGTTCCAGTGGTTGCCAAGCAAACCCAACTCATCATTATCAACCCTCCCGCATGCTGGATGTCCTGATTGTACAACTTCTCATGTATCTATGCTCCCCACTATTTAATTTGTACTATGTACAGCGCTATGGAAGATGTTGGTGCTATATAAATAAAAAATAATAATAATTTTTGTTTTAATTCAAACTCTGCGTAGTATTTAGTGTGCACTGGGAGGAAACTTAGTCTTATTTTTATGAATTGATTCTGCAAAGGAGAAAAAAATATCCTGTTCTTGCCCATACAATGATAACACGACCAAGAAGCATTTAATCATGGTTACCCGCAATGTTTTATAAGGATTGCCCATAGTAGATTATTTTCATTCAGGTCTGCCTGGAATTCAGTGCACTTCTCTAAGTAGGAACAGAACAAGTAATACATTTGTAAAATCAGCATGAGGTTATCTGCGGCGATTGTTGTATAATTCATGTGACAGACATGACTAATATTAGTTTCCTCGGGTTCCATGCCCGCAAAGCGAATCTTAAATAAGATAAAACAGTGTAAGAATAACAGCCTGGTAATCCAGCGGAGATATGACTCCATCTGCTTAACACAGCCACTGCTGGTCAGGTGACTTATATTTCTAGACAGAGCAGATGGGAATAGAAGGATATACTAAGCTTATGAAAACTCTAGATCACACAGTTAAACAAGGTTGTCTAATCCATTTACAAGCATGTTCAGTTCATTTAACATAGATCTGAATTGACGAAATATAAATACACTTACAGCACTATACCAGGTTTATAAATTATTGTTTTAAGGGTGGAGAAGTGAATAAAATTATATTAGAAACAAAATCTACTGCAGCAATAAGTAATTTTCCAGCTGTGATTACACATCCGATGTTGCATGTGGAAAAATGGCCGTGGTAGTGAAATAGGCCCTAGGGAGTTTAGGGTTAGGCATAAGGATTTATTATTATTATTAATAATAATAATAATAAAGGAGAAGAAAATTGGTTTGGGATAGTGAAGTGTCAAGTCTGTGCAAGTGCAAGGCTTAGGCTGATAACATAGTATCATAGTATTGGTAAAAATATAATTATTTTAAATTTACAAAGCATCAGCATCTTTCATAGCACTGAACAATAGACAATCCATATATCCAAAAGATGAGTTAGGGCTTATTTTCAATCAACATTAAAGGAATACTTAAGTAAAGAAAAAAAAATGATATTTACTCACCTGGGGCATCCCTCAGCCCCCTGAAGCTGTATGGTGCCCTCGCAGCCTGGCTTCGATCCTCCTGACCTCGCTGGCAGCTACTTCCGGGTTCGGCGACAGCTGCCGACAGGCTGGGAACGCAAGTGATTCTCCGTGTTCCCAGCCGCTATATCACCCTCTATGCTGCTATAGCGTATATGTTATACTCTATAGCAGCATAGAGGGTGATATAGCGGCTGGGAACGCGGAGAATCACTCGCGTTCCTAGCCTGTCGGCAGCTGTCGCCGAACCCGGAAGTAGCTGCCAGCGAGGACAGGAGGATTGGAGCCAGGCTGCGAGGGCACCATACAGCTTCAGGGGGCTGAGGGATGCCCCAGGTGAGTAACAATCTTTTTTTTTTTTTACTTAAGTATTCCTTTAAGGGCCCTGCCCCAATGGAGAGCATTTTGTGAGTCATTTTGTTTTTTAAAAAAATTCTTCCTCAAACTTGCATTAAAATGGGTGTAAAATCCCAGCAAAACTGCCGCTGTCGTTAATTTTTGAAGAATCGCAAGCGCAGCTATTTTGCTGTAATTTTCCCCAATTTTAATGCAATGGAATTTTAAGTCAATGGAAGCGTTTTTTTTAAAATGAAAACAACTCGCAAAACGCTCTTCAGTGTGACAGGGCCCTTATTCTTGAACAAAACAGAATCAATATTTATTCACATATAGTCATGTCATCACATTCTGGAACAACGCAACATCTCATAACTCTCCAAACCCTGAATTCATGGGCGTAACAATAGATCCTGCAAGGGATGCAGCGGCAGGGGGGCCCAGAAGCCGAAGGGGGCCCCGTGGGAGGAGAAGTTTATTTTCCCTGTCCTGAGAGGCTGACAACTAAGGGCACAGAGAGAAAAAACTTTCTGCTCTCTGCACAATTGTTCTAATGACTGCATCTGCTCAGCTACAGATAAGGAATCATACAAGGTTTTGCAGACAAAGATTTGTAGACAGCCCCTTTTCAGTGTGCAGCAGGGTCTTGTGTACAACGCCCCACCCCCAGCCAGTCACTCCCCTTCCCAAGTGCTGTGTACTGTAGTGATGCTGGAGGAGTCTGCCAAGCCAGTTCTGCACCATCAGAGGAGGACAGAATGAGTGTAAGAAGCTGGGACCGGGAGCACACTTGTCTGGTGGATTTCTATATGCGTTTTCTGCACACCATGTGTGTCTGTCTGTATGTGTGAAAACAATGCCATTTTATCACAGAAGCTAATGTACGGTAATTGATAGAGAAAATGCCTGAAGTGCTTCACTGCTGTCTGTTTGCCAACCCTTATCGTTTTGGGTCTCACGGGGTCTTTTGAGTGCTATAGCTTTGGGCGTCTGCTTTCCTTCGTTTCTCTGTCCTGCTGCATTCTATTGCTAATTGCTTTTACTTTTTTTTTTTTTTACACATATAGTTGCCTGGCCACTACATAAATTGACTTTTTATGAACTGTCACTAGGGCTTGTTTATGGAATGGGGCTTATACTTTGAGCATTCTCAAAAATCTTGAAAAAATCATACTGGGCTTTTTTCAGAATAGGCTTTATTTTCAAGGAAACAGAGTACAGTTGCATAATTGCTTATATTAACTGCTAATACTCAATTGAATATATCAGCTAATGGACTGTGCATAGAGATAGAATATATGGGCCCACATTACACTGCAGTAATAAAACACACTATGGGAAGTTGCAAAGCATTTCTGCTGCACTAGTCTATGTGAATAGGGAAGCAAAGCGGGGGGCCCTGGGCCCGGGGGGGGGGGGGGGGGGGTTGGAAAGCGATAGGGACCTCCACCTCGCATCCTTTCCAAAATCGCGGTCAGAGGCTGGCGCACCGATCCCCTCTATGGTAGATAGCTCTCAAAGCTAGCTAAATAGCTATCACCTCTCCAGGAACTGTCTTCATCCTACCAAGTGTTCCATGTCTATGATGCATGCACTGTCTGTCACTCAAAGAAGCGGTGCCTGAGAGGATTGAGACGGATCCTGGAAAGGTGAGTTCTTCACCACTGTGCACTCGGCACATGGGCCTGCCCATTGCTCCGCACCTTCATGAAAAATGCTCCACCTGCCTTCTGCTTGGCATCACCCCGGGGACACACCCCCTGTCCCATACTTGTGACGCCACTGTCTTGCACATTTTCATTAGACACTACTTATCATTTTTAGACATATGTTTTTGTCAAGCGCTGAAAGTACTACTACATAGTTATTTTGGTTGAAAAAACATATAAGTCCATCGAGTTCAACCAGTACAAAGTACAACTCCAGCCTGCTCCCTCACATATCCCTGTTGATCCAGGGGAAGGCGAAAAAACCCTTACAAGGCATGGTCCAATTAGCCCCAAAAGGGAAAAATTCCTTCCCGACTCCAGATGGCAATCAGATAAAATCCCTGGATCAACATCATTAGGCATTACCTAGTAATTGTAGCCATGGATGTCTTTCAACGCAAGTAAAGCATCAAAGCCCCCTTTAAATGCAGGTATAGAGTTTGCCATAACGACTTCCTGTGGCAATGCATTCCACATCTTAATCACTCTTACTGTAAAGAACCCTTTCCTAAATAAATGGATAAAACGTTTTTCCTCCATGCGCAGATCATGTCCTCTAGTCCTTTGAGAAGGCCTAGGGACAAAAAGCTCATCTGCCAAGCTATTATATTGCCCTCTGATGTATTTATACATGTTAATTAGATCTCCTCTAAGGCGTCTTTTCTCTAGACTAAATAAACCCAGTTTATCTAACCTTTCTTGGTAAGCGAGACCTTCCATCTCACGTATCAATTTTGTTGCTCGTCTCTGCACCTGCTCTAAAACTGCAATATCTTTTTTGTAATGTGGTGCCCAGAACTAAATTCCATATTCCAGATGTGGCCTTAATAGAGAGTTAAACAGGGGCAATATTATGCTAGCATCTCGAGTTTTTATTTCCCTTTTAATGCATCCCAAAATTTTGTTAGCTTTAGCTGCAGTGGCTTGGCATTAAGTACGATTATTTAACTTGTTGTCGATGAGTACTCCTAAGGCCTTCTCCAAGTTTGATGTCCCCAACTGTATCCCATTTATTTTGTATGGTGCTAGACCATTTGCATGACTTTACATTTTTCAACATTGAATTTCATCTGCCATGTATGTGCCCATATAGCCATCCTATCCAGATCCTGTTACATTATGACACTATCTTCCTGAGAGTTGATGATACTGCACAATTTTGTATCATCTGCAAAAATAGCAACATTGCTCACTACTGCATCTACTAGGTCATTAATAAATAAATTGAAGAGCACTGGACCCAGTACAGACCCCTGTGGGACCCCACTGCTAATAGTCTCCCATTTTGAGTACGATCCATTGACCACAACTCTTTGTTTTCTGTCCATTAGCCAGTTCCCTATCCATGCACACAAACTCTTCCCCAGTCCTTGCATCCTCAACTTTTGCACCAGACTTTTGTGGGGAACAGTGTCGAAGGCCTTTGCAAAGGCCACACATTTTGTGTGTGGGGGACCGGTAAAAAAGCCTCAGGGGGCCACATTCGGCCCGCGGGCCTTAGTTTGAGGACCACTGACTTAGTGCATTGTTTCAGGATTCAGGTCTGGCTAACCACTCTATTATACATACAGTGAAGATATATTCCTTATGCCCAATGCAGCACTCTCCACAAATTTGTTGTGGGGGCTATGGATGGCATCCTACATTTTCTACCTTTTGAGCTATGCAAATTCACTATGAAGCAGAGAAGGCCAATGAGATGTAAATAATTCAAGCTTCTATGCTAATTGTATACAGCTTGGCATTGGACCAAGATGTGTCTAAGCACTTATTGGACACATGCAACCTGTGCATTGGAGCCAATGTTGAGAGCAAATCACAGATCTCACATGTTATTATATACCTCTCAGGGTTTGACAGGGGAATACCTACACCCTACTAGTTGATAGTTTGGGGGGAGGGGGGATCAGCAAATACCTCACTTTATTGTCAGCCTCCTGGTCCAGACTACTCCACATGTACAACTGAACTCACCAATTCAAGCGGTACGGTTGTCACTGTTTTGTGACAAGTTGATGTGTTTTCAGTGCATCTTACAATTCATTAAGATAGACACAACACAAGCAACTGTCTATCTGATTACAAGTGATTGATCTATATCACTATAGTGTGCTACAAGATTTTTGTCTCTTCGGACACAGTGTTGCATGATTCCATTACCTGTACACATCTCGATTCGTTTGCATAAGTTTTAAAGAACACCTGAAGTGACAGGGATATAAAGGCTGCTATATTTATTTCCTTTTAAACAAAACCAGTTGCCTGGCTATCCTGCTGACCCTCTGCCTCTCATACTTTTAGCCATGGTCCCTGAACAAGCATATACAGATCAGATGTTTCCGACAGAAATCTGACAAGATTTCAGGAGTGCTTGTTTCAGGAGTATGATCACTACTACTGCACTACTGCAACCAAAGAAATCGGCAGGACAGCCAGGCAATTGGAGTTGTTTTAAAGGAAACAAATATGGCAGCCTTCATGTACCTCTCGCTTCAGGTTCCCTTTAAGTACTAGCCGACGCGGCACGCCGTTGGGTGTGGCCGCGGCGGCAGCCCCAGGACCGCCTAACGTCGATCGGCGTAAAGTCCTGGGGCTCTGTTTTGCAGGAGATCGCTAGTGTTGGGCGAACATCTAGATGTTCGGGTTCGGGCCGAACAGGCCGAACATGGCCGCGATGTTCGGGTGTTCGACCCGAACTCCGAACATAATGGAAGTCAATGGGGACCCGAACTTTTGTGGTTTGTAAAGCCTCCTTACATGCTACATACCCCAAATTTACAGGGTATGTGCACCTTGGGAGTGGGTACAAGAGGGAAAAAAAATTAGCAAAAAGAGCTTATAGTTTTTGCGAAAATCGATTTTAAAGTTTCAAAGGGAAAACTGTCTTTTAAATGCGGGAAATGTCTGTTTTCTTTGCACAGGTAACATGCTTTTTGTCGGCATGCAGTCATAAATGTAATACATATAAGAGGTTCCAGGAAAAGGGACCGGTAATGCTAACCCAGCAGCAGCACACGTGATGGAACAGGAGGAGGGTGGCGCAGGAGGAGAAGGCCACGCTTTGAGACACAACAACCCAGGCCTTGCATGAGGACAAGAAGCGTGCGGATAGCATGCTTTGTACCACCATGCAGTCATAAATGTAATAAAGATAAGTGGTTCAATAAACAGGGACCACGCGGCAACGCTAACCCAGCAGCAGCACACGTGATGGAACAGGAGGAGGCGCAGGAGGAGAAGGCCACGCTTTGTGAGACACAACAACCCAGGCCTTGCATGAGGACAAAAAGCGTGCGGATAGCATGCTTTGTACCGCCATGTAGTCATAAATGTAATAAAGATAAGAGGTTCCATAAACAGGGACCGGCAACGGTAACCCAGCAGCAGCAGCAGCAGCAGCAGCACACGTGATGGAACAGGAGGAGGCGCAGGAGGAGAAGGCCACGCTTTGTGAGACACAACAACCCAGGCCTTGCATGAGGACAAAAAGCGTGCGGATAGCATGCTTTGTACCGCCATGTAGTCATAAATGTAATAAAGATAAGAGGTTCCATAAACAGGGACCGGCAACGGTAACCCAGCAGCAGCAGCAGCAGCAGCAGCACACGTGATGGAACAGGAGGAGGCGCAGGAGGAGAAGGCCACGCTTTGTGAGACACAACAATTCAGGCCTTGCATGAGGACAAAAAGCGTGCGGATAGCATGCTTTGTACCGCCATGTAGTCATAAATGTAATAAAGATAAGAGGTTCCATAAACAGGGACCGGCAACGGTAACCCAGCAGCAGCAGCAGCAGCAGCAGCACACGTGATGGAACAGGAGGAGGCGCAGGAGGAGAAGGCCACGCTTTGTGAGACACAACAACCCAGGCCTTGCATGAGGACAAAAAGCGTGCGGATATAGCAGCAATGCTTTTTGCCGCCATGCAGTCATAAATGTAATACAGATGAGAGGTTCAATAAACAGGGACCGGAAACGCTAAACCATCCCAGATGTTCATCGGTCATGTTACTTGGTTGGGGTCCAGGAGTGTTGCGTAGTCGTTTCCAATCCAGGATTGATTCATTTTAATTTGAGTCAGACGGTCTGCATTTTCTGTGGAGAGGCGGATACGCCGATCTGTGATGATGCCTCCGGCAGCACTGAAACAGCGTTCCGACATAACGCTGGCTGCCGGGCAAGCCAGCACCTCTATTGCGTACATTGCCAGTTCGTGCCAGGTGTCTAGCTTCATGCCCGGTTTCAGGTCCAGCGGTGCCAGCCACAAATCCGTCTGTTCCTTTATTCCCCTCCAAATTTCCTCCCCTGTGTGCTGCTTATCCCCAAGGCAGATCAGCTTCAGCAACGCTTGCTGACGCATGCCAACAGCTGTGCTGCACTGCTTCCACGATCCTACTGCTGCTGGTGCTGGGTTAGCATTTCCGGATGAGGTACAGCTTTGAGATGCGTTGGAGGAGAAGGAGTCAGAGAGGTAGGTGCTGCTGTTGTTATCCAGCTGTTTGCGGCGTGGGCAACACCCGCGCCGTAGCAGGTGAGGAATCGCTGCCAGGCTCCACAAGGTTCACCCAGTGCGCGGTAAGGGAGATGTATCGACCCTGGCCGAAGGCACTCGTCCAGGTGTCAGTGGTGAGGTGAACCTTGCAGGCAACGGCATTCTTCAAGCTTCGGGTTATTTAGCTGACCACGTGCTCATGCAACTCAGGCACTGCAGAGCGCGCAAAGTGGTAGGGCTGGGAACCACGTAACGTGGGATGGCCACTGACATCATGCCCTTGAAGCTGTTTGTCTCCACCACTCGATATGGCAGCATTTCGCAGGCCAGAAGCTTGGCTATGCTGGCTGGCTGTTACTGCCACGGCCCGGGGGTCATTTGCTGGCAATTTCCTCTTGTGCTCAAACATCTCAGAGACAGACAACTCAACCGTAGCGCTGCACACCGAAGGGCTGTTGGTTGTTGTGTTTGATGAACACTGGGAGACCTCAAGAGCACTAGTCCGGAAAGTGACAGTGTCAGCATCGTCTGATGTTTGTGAATGTTGTGAACCACGCAATGGCTGGGCTACTGCTGCTGCTGAGGCGGGTCTGGTGGTGAGTCTGGTGAACCCAAGGGAGGCAGTGTTGCTGGTGGTACCCTGTCCTGCCGCGTTTGCCCACAGAGTGGGATGTTTGGATAGAATGTGGCGGCTCATGCTGGTGGTGGAGAGGTTGTTAATACTTTTCCCCCTGCTCAGGCGGGTCTTGCACACCTTGCAAATCGCCATGGTAACATCCTCAGTGCAGTCTTCAAAGAAAGCCCAGACTTTAACTGGCTGAGGACTCGGACCTCGTGCGTGATGTGCTGGTGCTGCTTAACCCACTGCTGGACGCTTGAGAGGTCATCCAAGTAATTATCTGGTCCTGTTCTTTTGGATCTGTGAGGGTTGTTGTCCTGGACAACATGGGCAGTATTGAGTGGGTTTTCTTGGGTGCTCCCCTGTGGCCTGTACGTGAACCGTCAGGGGAAACACCTCTTCCCTTGCCCCTCCCTCTTTCACCGGATTTCTTCCTCATTTCACTTATCCTTAAAGTACACGCTGACTGGCAGCAGTACAGTGGCAGTACAGAAATGCTATACAGTGGTGGGTGAGCGGTGTACCACTATTGTCAGCAGTGACACAGAGCACAATGCTATACAGTGGCGGGTGAGCGGTGTACTACTGTTCCCAGCAGACACAGAGTGGAAGTAAACACAATGCTATATAGTGTGGCTGAGCCGTGTACACAGAGTGGCATTAAACACAATGCTATATAGTCTGCTATATAGTCACCCCGAACAGGGTGATGTTCTGCAGAACCCGAACAGTGGCAAACACTGTTCGCCCAACACTACTGGGAGGGAACGCAGATTTTAGTACCTAAACACACGATACAACATGTTTTCCGGGGTCGGACTCTGAGGCACATACAGATGGTCCCGATCATCATCCTCATCATACAACTCTTCTCCTGAGTCTGACCCACCCACCACCTCTGCCACCCCAACATCCCCAGACACAGACCCCTCATCGTCCTCAACATTAACTTGGGATGCTGGCCTGAGCCAGACCTCCTCCTCCACATCAGGCCCCATCATCTCCTCAATGGCAGCCCTCATTAATCGCTCTGGCGACGGACTGATGGACACAACGTTCTCCTCCGGGGAGGGCTGCTGCTGACCACTGGCTGCTGGGGTGGATGTTATAGCTTGCGTGGGGCGTTGGCTGTTGCTGGGAGTGCTGCTCACAGCGGAGGTCTCTGGGGAACTCATGTTGAGCTCATATAGTGGTTGACGGTGAGTGGAGTATTACTGATCCCAGCAATATACACACTGACTGGCAGAGTACGCAATGCTATATAGTGTGGCTGAGCGGTGTACACAGAGTGGCAGTAAACACAATGCTATATAGTCTGGCTGAGCGAGCGGTGTACTACTGTTCCCAGCAGAATCAGAGTGGCAGTAAACAATGGTATATAGTCTGGCTGAGCGGTGTACACAGAGTGTCAGTAAACAATGGTATATAGTCTGGCTGAGCGAGCGGTGTACTACTGTTCCCAGCAGAATCAGAGTGGCAGTAAACAATGGTATATAGTCTGGCTGAGCGGTGTACACAGAGTGTCAGTAAACAATGGTATATAGTCTGGCTGAGCGGTGTACACACAATGCTATATAGTCTGCTATATAGTGTCAGTAAACAATGGTATATAGTCTGGCTGAGCGAGCGGTGTACTACTGTTCCCAGCAGAATCAGAGTGGCAGTAAACAATGGTATATAGTCTGGCTGAGCGGTGTACACAGAGTGTCAGTAAACAATGGTATATAGTCTGGCTGAGCGAGCGGTGTACTACTGTTCCCAGCAGAATCAGAGTGGCAGTAAACAATGGTATATAGTCTGGCTGAGCGGTGTACACAGAGTGTCAGTAAACAATGGTATATAGTCTGGCTGAGCGGTGTACACAGAGTGTCAGTAAACAATGGTATATAGTCTGGCTGAGCGGTGTACACAGAGTGGCAGTAAACACAATGCTATATACTCTGGCTGAGCGAGCGGTGTACTACTGTTCCCAGCAGACACAGAACAGTGAACAGAATGCTATATAGTGTGGCTGAGCGAGCGGTGTACCACTATTCCCAGCAGACACAGAACAGTAAACAGAATGCTATATAGTGTGGCTGAGCGAGCGGTGTACCACTATTCCCAGCAGACACAGAACAGTAAACAGAATGCTATATAGTGTGGCTGAGCGAGCGGTGTACCACTATTCCAAGCAGACACAGAACAGTGAACAGAATGCTATATAGTGTGGCTGAGCGAGCGGTGTACCACTATTCCCAGCAGACACAGAGTGGCAGTAAACAGAATGCTATATAGTGTGGCTGAGCGAGGTACACAGAGTGGCAGTAAACAGAATGCTATATAGTGTGGCTGAGCAAGCGGTGTACTACTATTCCCAGCAGACACAGAGTGGCAGTAAACAGAATGCTATATAGTGTGGCTGAGCGAGGTACACAGAGTGGCAGTAAACAGAATGCTATATAGTGTGGCTGAGCAAGCGGTGTACTACTGTTCCCAGCAGTGACACAATGACAGGGGGGACCCTGGCTAGCGTGGCTGGAGCGCGAACTACCCTGCCTGCCTACCCAAAGCTAAACCCACAGACAAATGGCGGAGATATGACGTGGTTCGGGTATTTATTTACCCGAACCACGTGACAGTTCGGCCAATCAGAGCGCGTTCGGGTCCGAACCACGTGACCCGTTCGGCCAATCACAGCGCTAGCCGAACGTTCGGGGAACGTTCGGCCATGCGCTCTTAGTTCGGCCATATGGCCGAACGGTTTGGCCGAGCACCGTCAGGTGTTCGGCCGAACTCGAACATCACCCGAACAGGGTGATGTTCTGCAGAACCCGAACAGTGGCGAACACTGTTCGCCCAACACTAGAGATCGCGCACAGGCTGTGTGCGCATCTCCTGCTTAGTCTCCGAGTGGCGATCGCCGCTTGGGAGACTGTTAGACGGCGAAACCGCCATGGGGGGCAATCAGACCCCACCAAAAGAGAGCTCTGTTGGTGGGGAGAAAAGATGGGGGGAGGGAATCACTTGTGTGCTGTGTCGTGAGACCCTGCAGCTTGGCCTTAAAGCTGCAGTGGCCAATTTAATGAAAAACGGCCTGGTCTTTAGGGGGGTTTAACACTGCGGTCCTCAAGTGGTTAATAACGGAATTTGTTTGTAACTTCATTTTTTCCAGTTGATCAGTTTTGCTCTGTAGATGTCTGCAGTTGTGATTTGCACCCTTCAAAGACTATCATTGAATCGTTTCCCTGAGGCCTCTTTCACACTACAGCGTTTTCATCACGGTGCGTTTCCTTTTTTATTAACGCAGGGTAACGCTAAAGCAATGAAAGTCTATGGGACATTTCATACCTGATGCGATGCGCCAGAAGTATCGCATATGACGCAAAAGAATCAGTGCATTATGGGTCAACATGGGCAGAGACGTGCGTTGACTGGAAGTCATGTAAGTCAATGGCACTGCAGATATTTTAAACTGTTTGTGGCATTGCAGTGCACATGCACAGGAATGTATTTTTTCAATACACTTTCATGCAGTTCGTATTTTGGCCACAGGAAGTGAGTGCTAGAGAGACTCACTTATAGTTTGGCTTGTTGCCAAACATTACATTGCCATGCATCACCGTGTGTTTCTTTAAAGAGAGCCTGTGCTAAAAAAAAGGGGGCCCCTGGGGGCGGGAAGCCTCTGCATCTGATTGAGGCTTCCCCCGCCCTCCTCCGTCCCACGGTGGTCTCTCTAGGTTGCTCCGAACGGCGGCCATGTAAATATTTACCTTCCCCGGCTCCAGCAAAAGCGCAGTAGCGGTTCTCGGCTCGGATCAGGTGGAACTAGCCAATCCCTGCTACTGCAGGAGCCAGGGATGGTAAATATTGCAAGGGCTACTGCGCCTGCACCACAGCCTGACAATTTGTCGGCTATGGCTTCAGAGGGGCCTAGAGAGACCATCGTGGGACTGAGGAGGATGAGAGAAGCCTCAATTGGATCCCCCTCCTGAGGTAAGTACCCCCAGGGGGCCTTTTTTTCAATACAGGTTCTCTTTGAAGCCTTATTTTTAGCATTGCAGTGCGATTGGCCGATCGCACCGCATCCAAAACGGTGGTTGCTGGTGTGAAACCGGCCTCACTGTACTGTTAATAAACTAATTTTCTAATTATTTTTTGGAATTAAGTTTGATGCTTCTCCCACCTCTTTTAATCGCTGCTTATTCAGGAAAGCTGTTTCCAGTATGGATTATTTGGTTGTGGTAGCTCCAGCACAATGCTGCAGGAATTGTCGTGGGACAAGCTCCAAAAAGGGGGAAGTGTGTAAAAATATATGTGGGCCAGCCGATACAGCCAATGCGCACATTTCTCTTGTATTACATGAGTGAGGCAGATTGCTGCATTAATGGGAGCGCTGTATAACATTTATCTCGGCTGCTGTCTGCAGCATTTCTCCATTTAGCTGAGTGGAATAGATTTTCTCAGATTGATGATACGGAGGCAGCAGTTATTAATGTCACTGTACTGTACAGAGTGCGTTGTAAGGTATTTCTGAAACACTCTAGCCATACTGAATCTAGCATATGAGATTTACATATTCCGTGTTTTACTGATGTTTTCTTTATGTGCACTTTATATCCGCGCTGTGTAGGAAGGGATTGTCAGTATAGCACATAACCATCCAGCCCCAACCTGCTGACACGGCAGCTGATAATGACCGCTTCCTCTATAAGTATCATTGGAAAATCAATAATGCACTGGAGTATTCCAAACCTGTAATGCAGAAGAGAAGACAACCAGTCCATGACATGTCCAAATGAAAGAAGACTGACATTTATGGGAAACAAAAGCCGCTTTCTATGTGATAGCCTGAGTAAATGCTGAACTCTATGGTACATTGTCACAGGCACCTTAATGGGAAATGCTATCGCTAACGTTCTCCCCGGTCGTGGAATGCCATTGTTTTGTGTGTGTGTGTTCTGCTATTCGGACAACTCCAACTCTTTGTGACCTCCTGCACTTTAACACACCGCTCCTGTCTCACAGCGACTGTCCCTCTGCGCTCCCACAAGTTCATGTTCATTGCTTCAGTAACACAATCTGCCCATCTCAGCCTTTCCTGCCCCTTTCTTTCTTTGTCTCCAATATTTCCCAGCATCCGAGTTTACTCTAGTGAGCCCTGTTTTCTCTCTACATGGCCAAGGTATCTTCTCGTGTGCACTTTGGCTTCCTGTACTGCTGATGGTTTAAACTTCTGTAATGTAGGAAACCCTCCAGCATCTTAAGTGAAATTGAAAAGTATCAGTTATCCAGGTATTAGGCTATATACTGGTTTACTCCTGAAGATTAACAAAATGAAGTATATTTTGTGTTACAGAGTAACCCAGTAAGCTCATGGTGAACCAGAACAACTTGTAAAAAAAACAAGAAACCCCCTAAACTGAAAAAAAGCTAAGACTACAAGGTGTGTACGTATTTGAGGAAATTCTCTCATCCCTTAAAGAGAAACCCGACAAGTTCTCAGAGGTGTGGAACCCCTGGGTGATGTGGTCCGCTGTCCACCTCAGAAAAACTGGACATTAAAAAACAGGAAGGCTGCCCCTTGGTGATTGGTTGGTAGCCCTTTCTATCTATGTTTGTTTATGGGGAGTGTTAGTATCAAAGACTTCTGTTTTAGGCCACATGACTATACCCCGGTCAGATGATACGAGGCCCTCCTATTTATTTATTTATTTTTTCTTACTCATGTAGGCCTTCTAGGAATGTCATTTTGATGGTTCTCGTGCATGTTAATTTTGCCCTTATTGGAACTGCTGTTTTATTTATTTGTATTTTCTTTTTCTGTATTTACTCTTGTCTTTTTCATTATTTATGTTGGTTTATGACTTGTCTTACTGGAAGCAATGTGGCTTTTTTTTGTATGCTGTCCTATGCTGGTTCTATACGCTTGCAACGTCTGTATGTATATATTGTTTGAGCATTAAACTTTTAATAAAAACACAATGTTGATAAAAAAAAGCTATGCTAAATTTAAATGATCCTTCTAAATACAGAAGGTACTTGTAGTGATCCAGTTTTGTGTCAGCAGAAAAGATCTCCCATGATGCCTCACTACTGCATATGCAAATCATTATATTATGTCCCTAAAAACCTGACACACATCCAGAGCCACTGGTGTGTAGTGTGCCTATTAATTTTACAGGGTATACAGCTGTTTTGGACTTGTTGGTCATCATAAGTGGAAGGCATGGATTAATTTGAGTCTTTGCAGTAAATGATAAGATATGTGATGTCCAGACACATCTATCTGGTCATCATCACCCTCCTCATTAGTGCAGCGAGCAGCAGATGAGAACTGTTTTATAAAGCAAAGCAACTACAGCTTTCTCCTGACGGTGAAGATCAATGGTATAGAAACATTTCGCAAACAAAATGCCAATATGATATCCAATCTTTTATTGCGTAAGCAAAGTTTTAGCCAATAATTGTTTCAGGCCCTCACCAGTCCCCTTTGTCAAGCTAGGATACTGTTCATTGCATCCAGGATCTTACAGTCCTGCACCCAGCAGAGGTGTGCAGTGATCCACCAACCATACTACTGAGGAAGGAGACAATGCTGAAAGATCAGAGGTAGCCATAGACCTGACAATTATGGGGAGATTCAACAAAGAGGCAAACTTATCTCTAATCTAATCTGAATAGAGATAAATGTATCTCTTGTCGAAGCTGCCCATTTACTACAGGCCAATTCCTGTCCAATTTCAGCATGAAATCTCCAGGGAATCGGCTGAGCCCGCCACATCCACTGCTCCCCAATGTATAACAGTGCCCCCTGATCCCCCCCTTCCTGTGTGCATTTATACATTACCTGTCCTGTAGCATCCTCTACGCGGTGACCGTCCATCTTGCTGGGTTCTAACAGCCGCGTACACGCTAACGCCGTATAGCGTCTGACGTCAGACGGTATGCATTGCTAGTGTGTATGAGTGTATGCGGAACCCGGGGAGAGGGACGGACACCACTAGGATGCTGACACCGGACAGGTAATGTATAAATGCACACAGGGGGGGGGGGGTGTTGCTTTTATTGGTAGCTTTGTCGGTCGGGCATGCACTTGGTGGCACCGATGTACATCCAATTCGATTATAATAATCAACTTGGATGGTCGATCGGCTGCCAAATTGCCTGTATGGTCACCTTAAGTTGCAGTGTCCCTTGCATATATTCAACTGAAGGCACAGTCTGCACTAGATAGTTCTTGTCACTCATACTTGTTTCCTGTCTCTCAACAGTGCCATTCCATTCCTGTGCCGTTTCCCGTGCAGAGGCCTGTGTCCTCTTTTGGCCAGAAGCATTCTAACTACGGTATGTGATTTCATCACATTAAAGCAGGAGACAATACCAGACAATACCAATTTATTTGCACCCATATGTGCAGTGGCATCTATAGAAGATGTGTTACGAATGGTGAGTACTCTGTAGATCTTCCCACTGAGGTGAGGGTTCTCCAAGAGCATAGAGTCTAAGTGACCAGGGGTCTTCGCCAGACCACCCCGCAAAGGATGATGAATTTTGCTGTCTAGTGCCTACCAGGTTACGCTCAAGGAAAGGCCCTAACAGTGGGTTAGAGAACAGGTAACACCAAGTTGCGGAGGATAGGAACTCTGGTAGGAAACTGGAAGGATCTGGCAATCGGAGGAGTTGAGAACAAGCTGAGATCAGTGCAGTTGGCAATGGTTCAGGAACGAGGTACAAGCAGGAGGTTGAGGCAAGCGGCAATGGTTCAGGAATGAGGTACAAGCAGGAGGTCGAGGCAGGCAGCAATCGGAGAATAGTCAGGAACAAGCCAGGATCAGAATACCAGGAATTCAGATTGGAGTAGTCGAGAGCAAGCCGGATCAGGAACAGAGAAACAAACAATGGCTGTGAGCAGACCAACATGGGCCTAATACAACTACTAGCTCAAATCTGGGAGTAAATGGCTGCCGGCACTCCGAGATTCACAGTCGTATCACTGGGGGCGAGGATCGACAGATTTTCAAACGCCACCTTGATAATATTGCAGATACTGCATGCTCATGATAGGTTAGCGAAATTAAACTTTAAGGATCAGCATCAGAAAGAAAAAAGACTGTTGAATCAGGCACTGCAGTTAATTCTGTTTTAATAGTGTTTTAGGTGAGGATGAAATCACCACTTGTATAAAAATATTTCTTGCATTCAAAAAGGTAGGTACAAAAAATCTTGTGCAAACATCTTGTACATTCAAATAACTGCATGAAAAGGATGTCCTACCATACAACTACTAGCTGACAGACGAATCTGTGATGTTCTCTGGTCAGAGCTTCCATTTTATGCTAGGCAGGATTGAATCTGCTGAGCTAATTGTGCCACGCATGCACATAAATGTACACGTACGATGCATACACGCCTACACATGCGCATCCATGCATTCCAAGGATTGCGCTTCCTGGAAACACAATTGACGTCATGGCACGCACCTACACATTGCCATAGTGCGTGGCATGCATGGCCAAACTACAGCAGGACCGATCATCAAGGATTGGGGACAGGTAAGTGTAACAAAATGAATGACATTCATAGAGAAGGTGTTACCACTGACTGATGTATGTCCATATATATATATATATATATGGACCGGTAGGAGACTGGAAGGATCTGGCAATCGTAGAGTTGAGAGCAACTGATGTAGCAGGCATGGGGGTGAAGTGGGAGCCTTGTAAACTGTATAGATTGCTATTCGTGATGCAGAGACAGAAGGCACCAGATCTCATCAGAGCCACTACTAGCCTATATTGTTTGCTGGTAATCTACCTAAAGTCATGCTTTGGAATCACCATCACCATATGCCACAGCCTTTGAATTTATTAATTTGAATTAACGGTCATCTAAAAGGTAGAAGAGATGAACAGCTCTGTTGTTGGCAGAGAGTTTAATGTCAATGAAAGCCAAGACCATGAATAAAATAAAAGGAAAGCTAGATTAGAAATGATACCAAAATCCAAGAAGGCACATCAGAATGCGGTACCTCCCTTCTACTCCTTGGAATATGATGTGGGTAATGTAATGTCGGCAAAATGGCAATGTCATTAATCGGGCCTTCATCTTTCTGCATGTACAACATATCATAAAGTCTCCACAAGATGAGTCTGAGGCCGTGTCACATTTTCATGCATTTGCTGGCTAGTGTGCCAGATTCATTAATAGATAGTATTTTTTGCTTTCAAATATGTATTACTATTTTCCCCAAGAGTAAGCCCTAGTATGGTTTTTCAGGATTTTTGAGGATGCTTGAAATATAAGCCCTAATTCAAAAATAAGCCCCAGTTACATTTCCTTAAAAAAGTCAAGTTAAATAGTGACCAGGAAGTTACAATATGCATGTAAGAAGTATAATCAATCAGGACAGATATACCCTCTTCACCAAGAGACCCCGCAAGACCTACAACAATAAGTGCCTAGCTCTTGGTAAATGTAGAGTGTTGCACATGGAAAAAAGGAAATAGAGTCACAAGAAATTCAAATTCAGGTTTGGAAAGATGATAATGTTTCAGAATGTGATGACATGATATTTAAATAAATGTTGTTTTGTTTTTTTGTTCAAGAAAAAAAATGTAGATTTTTGTTTACGGTAAAATAAGATATACCCTGAAAATAAGCCCTGACTCATCCTTTGCAACAAAAATAAGACCTTCAGTCTTATTTTTGGGGACACGCAGAGGTGAACAGTGGAGGCTGCATGAGTATGAACTCCGCAGCCTTGAAAAAATAAATGACAGCCCAATGATATTTTATCTGACATACATGGCAAGCACTGGTGACGAGGTTTTGTAGGGACAATTGTAAATAAAAATAATCACTTCACTGTTCTTTCTAAGCAAAATGCAACAAAGTTACATTAAGTCATTATCATTAAAACACTCCCAAAGCTGATATAATTTCCAAAAGGGGTTGATCTAATCACATGTGATTCAAAAGGCAGCCAATAAACCAGCCTCAGAACCACTACTCAGAAATGTTTACAGTCTGAGCAACCCCATCTTTCCAAAATCTATTCTATCTTGAACAGTATATATGTGAGAAACATGTCCCTTCTTCTCAGACTCCTTTATTATTATTATTATTATTATTATTATTATTATTTAGTATTTATATAGCGCCGACATATTACGCAGCGCTGTACAGTGTATATATATATCTTGTCACTAACACTAACTGTCCCTCAAAGGAGCTCACAATCTAATCCCTACCATTGCCATATGTCTATATTATGTAGTGTAAGTACTGTAGTCTAGGGCCAATTTTTTTAGGGGCAGCCAATTAACTTATCCGTATGTTTTTGGAATGTGGGAGGAAACCGGAGTGCCCGGGGGAAACCCACGCAGACACGGAGAGAACATACAAACTCTTTGCAGATAGTGCCCTGGCTGGGATTCGAACCAGGGACCCAGCGCTGCAAGGCGAGAGAGCTAACCACTACGCCACCGTGCTGACCTTTATCTGGCCTGTCTTATGGTGCCCATATTTGGTACAATTTTTTCATTTTTTTTCCGATTAGATAATTTTGTTCGATTACTCTGCTAATCGAATATAAAGATTTTTCCAACATGTCCGATCGGACTTTTCTTGAAAAAAAAACAGGATAATCGTTGTTTTTTCTTGAAAAAAAAAATTATTTTAGACTGTCATTCGATTCGATCATTTTGGACGAATAAATAGTAAAAAAGAAAGTTTTTATTGTATCGTGTATTTGCACCATTACAGTCTACAGCACCCAAACCCAATGCAGAACCATATAATGTTTGCAAGAACAATTTATCACTATGGTCTAACTCCAAGGCAATTGGTAGAAAAAGTATCTCAAATATCCCCCCAAACCACCATCAGACTACCTGTGACCTAAATCCTTTCCCACGACAGTCCATGTTCGAATGTAGATGTTTTTGCCAGCCTTTGACAGTTACAGTGAGGTTTCAAAGCCCACAAATTATGCAAGATTTCAATACCATTCACCTTACTTCATATTTTGATGCTTTTTTATTTTTTAAGTAGAGGAGAGGACGATATGTATTATGTGTTAGTATATACAGTAGGATATAAAAGGTCTCACTTTGCTCATATTAGTCACTGCAAATGTTGTTCACAAATCAAAGCTGCAAACTTAGTAAATAATAATAATAGTAATATAAAACCTGCAAACTTTCCCACTTACAGGAATGGAAAAAGGATCACATTTTAAGGGACACTGAAGCGAAAAAAAAAAAATGATATAATGAATTAGTTGTGTAGTATGGATAATTACTAGAACATTAGTAGCAAAGAAAATAGTCTCATATTTTTATTTTCAGTTATAGTCTTTTTTTTTATAACATTGCATCATTCTCTAATATTTGCAGTTTACACACTACTCAGCATTCTAAATGATTTTACAGAGCAGGCTACTGAACTTTTGAACTGTTCTCTGCAGAGAAAAAGAAAATACAATGACTGACAGTTGAGATAACAAGCTTCAGAAGACAGAGCTCTGTGTGACTTTGAAAGTCGTGGACCTCAGTGGCTCTTTTGCATAGATAACAACTGGAGTTTCTTAACTCTTCCAGTACTGGAAACAATATTAGACTTATGTCTCTGCTCCTAGCTGTACTACGCATAAAAATCATTACATCATAATTTTTTTTCACTCCAGTGTCTCTTTAAGTGCAGCAAATATGTTCAGGCAACTGACATATCCTATCAAGAACACAATAAAATCAGTAGTACTGTTCCACCCCAAAATTTCTAAATATAAGTTCCACTAGTAAAAATCACAGGGTTTTTTATGAACAACTTTTCATCCCAACCTCTTCCTGTTCGATTTTGTGATCAAATTCATTAATCTGATAGGATTGATTATGAAACTTTTGTCTACTAGTGGTCCGAAACAATCATTTCCGATTGTTCATATGAAGATTCATTCATAAACGATCGTTTGGCAAATTCAGGGGCGTAGTAGTAGTGGTTGCAGAGGTTGCGATCGCATCGGGGCCCTTGGGCCAGAAGGGCCTGGCGGGCCCTCCCTAACTGCAGTATTAGCTCTCTATTGTTCCTGTGCTCATATTAATCACTTCTATAGATACTCTGAATATTGGTAATCATTAACAAGCTGTTCACCATCCCCTTCTTGCACCTCTGACATTGTAGTTGCCATTGGCAGGTTTTGGCATGCCATATCAATTGTTATGTATAGAATGCTTGGGGGGCCCCATTGTAAAACATGCATCGGGGCCCACAGCTTCTTAGCTACGCCACTGGGCAAATTGTATTGTTAGTGGCCACCTACTAGTCAACATTTGGCTGCCAATCACAACAGATCGTTTCAACAAGCGCTCAGGATATTTTTTAGTTTCTCAATGTCATGTGAACCACTTAAACTAATGAGGACTTGGCAGCTGGGGCAGAAACATCGCTGCTCCGAGCAGTAAACACTGTAAAATTTAAATAAATGGTCCTTCTATAAATATTACAAATAATGTTTTGCTGCACAATGTACTGTGATAAGCAGCAATGAGGTATGAGCTATAAAATGATAATGTATTACTGCTTTATAACTAAACCCTTCAAAAACTACTGAAGCCAATGTGCACAGCAGCCAAACAACTGCCATTGTTAAGAAGGGATACAGACAGCCTAATTATTCTCAGTTCTGGCTTTCTGAGTCAATCACATTTTAGCAAATTGGCATATAAGCAGAGGCAGCAAACACAAGAGAATGTATAGGCCAAACACTGTACTGTTCTCTTTTTGTCCTGGTGAGTTCTGCCATCTAGTGTTTCTAATGAGAAGGACATGCCAGTTTGCAGATGTACTGTTCACCATCCTGTTGATTTAAAACAGAAGGTATTTGAGCTAATTCAGCTTTAGGTGAGCAACTGTTGTTTCCCATGATGCATCACTCTTGAGTATGCAAATTATCTCTTTATACCTCTAAAGCCAGGCTTACATCCATAGCTGCTGGTGTATAACAAGAAGGCAAATTAGCAAATTATACTCAGCAATGAAAATACACACCAGAACAAACTGCTGAATTTCAGATATACAGTTCATCATCATCTTGGCTAACAATATGTCCAAATATTTTAGAGCTTTAGATTTTTAATGAAACCTAAATTATTGAGAGAGACAGATGCTAATTTGGGGTCATATTAATTGATTGGCATTTGATTTGTCTTTATTGTTTTCGATCCATAAGAAGGTTAGGTTAAGAACGAAACTTTTTTAGACATTTTTATTCTTCTGACGCCTCTGTATCCCTGTTACATAGTAAAAAAAAAAGTTGTTTGGAAAAAATGATCTAGAGCAAAAATAGTAATTTAATCAAAATGGTCTATTTGAAAATACACATAATGCGGCAGCGTTTCCCTACAAAATGCACATAATGCGGCAGCATTTCCTCCACAAAATACACATAAGGTGACAATGTCTTCCCCCTAAAATACACATAATTGGCAGCATTTTCCTCTCAAAATACACATACAAACATATATGGCAGCATTCCCCCATTTTAAACACATTAGGCAGAGTTCCCCTTTAATGTTTTCTGTTTCCTCACAGTTAGTGGCCCCTAATATCCCTGGAGTCAGTGATGGGCTGGTGGCACCTGAAAATAAAAGCAATGTACTTAGGAGGTGAATCCTCCTCTATCCTCCTCTTCTGTCCCTAATCTTCATTGCAGCAGCTTCGGCTGCAAGGCTCCAGCGCTGACAGGCAGTGTAGGGCTACAGAAAAATGGTGACCAGGGCTCAGCACTGGAGACACAAATAGTCTCCAGTGCTCAGGTTTGGACACCATTTTCCTGTAGCCCTTCTGCCGGACTTCAGAGACTAATGCAGCCAGTTCACCTACTGGGGGCATTAAATCCGGCCCTGCTTGTTCACGAAGGTTGGTATGTTCCTAACTTCCACAGATCCCTCACTCCACTGGAGATTATTATTATTATTGATTTATAAAGCGCCAACATATTCCGTGGCGCTGTACAACGTAAGAAATAAACATGGGGTACATAATACAGACAATGGTTTTCACTAATATACAAGATACATAATTAGTGACAAAATACAAAAAATGATACAGCATACAGAATACAAAATACAGAAGTGGTAATGACTGATAAAAGTAACATGATGAATAAAATGTATAATGATTTCAAAGACACAAAAGGGGGAGAGAGCCCTGCCCTTGCGAGCTTACAATCTAAAGGGAATGGGGGGAAACAAGAGGAGGGGTAGTATACGATAAAATATATAAAGGATCCCTAGTAGGAGTGCAATTTGATCTTAGGACTAAGGGAAGTGGCCTAGGGTAGCGCATATGCTTGTCGGAACAAATGAGTTTTTAGAGAGCGTTTAAAAGTAACAAAGGTTGGCGAGTGACGGATGTGTTGTGGGAGGGGATTCCAGAGAAGGGGTGAAGTGCGTGCAAAATCTTGTAAGCGGGAATGTGAGAAGGTGATTCTAGAGGAGGGCAACAGAAGATCGTGTGCAGATCTGAGATTGCGATTGGGTTTGTATCTGGAAAATTAGTGATGATATGTACCGGGGAGAGAGATTGTGGAGAGCTTTGTAGATTAGGGTTAGGAGTTTGAACTGGATCCTTTGGTTAATTGGCAGCCAGTGAAGAGCTTGACAGAGAGGGTCAGCCGAGGAAGATCGAGAAGAAAGATGAATGAGACGAGCAGCTGAGTTCAGTACCGACTGGAGCGGGGGCCAGTTTGTTAGAAGGTAGTCCACAAAGTAGTACGTTGCAGTAGTCCAGACGAGAAATTATAAGAGTATGTATTAACATTTTGGTTGTGTCTTGAGTGAGAAAGGGACGGATGCAAGATATATTTTTGAGTTGGAGATGGCAGGAGCTGGTTATGGAGTTAAGATGAGGAATAAAAGAGAGAAAAGAGTTGAATATTACCCCCAAGCACCGTGCTTTGGGAACTGAAGTTATGGGAGTGTTATAAACATTTATAGTTACTTCAGGCAGAGAGATGGCCAGAGACGGTGGAAAAATTATTAGTTCCGTTTTACTTATATGTGATGTGATTGTTCATAGCTGCTACAGTGCAAGGGGCCTCTGAGGTACTGCTCTAAGAGCTGCATATAGCTCTAAGAGCTGTCCTTTAACTACATAACGACCTCGTCACGCTAATGGGCGTGAATGCGGCGGCAGACCCAGGACCGCCTAACATCAATTGGCATCAAGTCCTGGGGCTGCAGTTTCCCATGGAGCAGCCGCGGGCATGCGCGATCGTTCCCTGCCCGTTCACGGGGAAGAGCTCCGTGATTAGCCTGCTAGCCACCGATCGCAGCTAGCAGGATGTTTGTAAACGAAAGGGGAAAGAAATCCCCTTTCTTTACATGTGTACAGCGCTGCGGTCTCCGGAAGCGCTGTACGAGATCGGCAACCCCTGGCCTTTGATTGGCCGGGGATCGGCGTCCTCTCATAGGCTGATGCCTATGAGAGGCGGAACGGATCGCCGTCCTGTTCAATACAGGCTCTGGGAAGGAAGGAGGGAAGGAGAGGGAGGGAGGGTGAAACAGCCTATACAGGCTGCAAAAAACCCCAAAAAAACAACAACAACGGCCGCAGCGATCAGACACCTCCGGCAGCATGTCCCCTAAGGGATACTGCGGTCCTCAAGTGGTTAAGCATTTGCACATACCATTTTGTTTTTCAGGGTTTCTGTCCTGCAGATCTCATATATGTGTTTTAGTCCAGCCTGTTTCAGGAACACATTGGGCATGGTCGTCCCTATGTCGGGCAAAATGGGGCATGCACACTCCCCTGGCCAGCTGCTGCCCCCCCAGCCACCTGAACCCGGAAGTGGCCGGCACTAATACCCTGGGGTGGCAGCGGAGAGAGAAAAGGGAGCATGTGGGCAGCGGGGCTCCCCCTCTCTCTCTCTCTCTACCCCCTTTAGAAATCAGCGGTGCGGACGGCTGCGGCGTGATACTTACTCTATTACCCGGCGAGAGTGACTCTCTCTCAGGGTGCCGCTGCTCTGGTCTGGACTAGACCAGAGCAGCGGTGCACAGATACAGAGAGTCACTCGCGCCGGGTAATAGAGCAAGTGTCAAGCCGCTGCCACCCGCACTGCTGATTTCTAAAGTGGGGAGCGAGAGAGAGGGGGAGCCCCAAAGGGAAACGTCCCTCCTTCCCCACCGCTGTCCACACGCTCCCTTTTCTCTCTCTGCTGCCGCTGGGGACACCTATAGATCTGGCTATATATACTGGGGGGCACCTGTCACTACCTGAACTGGGGGGCCCTGCCACTACATACACTGGGGGGGTCCCTGTCACTACCTGAACTGGGGAGCCCTGTAACTACCTAAACTAGGGGCTCCTGTCACTACATACACTGGGGGGTCCCTGTCACTACCTAAATAGGGGGGCACCTGTCACTACCTAAACTGGGGGCTCGTGTCACTACATACACTTGGGGGTCCCTGTCACTACCTAAACTGGGGGGCACCTGTCACTACATACACTGGGGGGGGGGGGCTCCTGTCACTACCTGAACTGGGGGGCTCCCTTCGCTACCTAAACTGGGGGCCCTGTCACTACCTAAACTATCCAGGCCAGCCAGCCCAGCATCACCACCAGCCAACCAGCCCAAAATCACTGTCAAAAAGGCCACAGCATCACCGCCAGCCCGGCCTTTCAACCTACACATCATCCCCAATCCAGCCAAAAACAGTATTGCCAGGCCAGTGAGGCACAGCAGCCAGTAGAGGAGAATTCAGAAGCCAGGTGAGAGGTGTCTACAATATTAAGGGGGCATTCTGCCTATTTATGTGAAATGCTGTCTATTTATGTGCCCCATGACTGCTGAATTTGTCTTGTTGGGGGCCTCATGGTTACTGAATTTGTCTTGTTGGGGGCTTCATGGTTACTGAATTTGTTTTGTAGGGGGCCTCATGATTGCTGAATTTGTCTTGTTGGGGGCCTCATGATCGCTGAATTTGTCTTGTTGGGGGCCTCATGATTGCAGAATTTGTCTTGATGGGGGGGCCTCATGATTGCTGAATTTGTCTTGTTGGGGGCCTGATAATTGCTGAATTTGTCTTGATGGGGGGCCTCATGATTGCTGAATTTGTTTTGTTGGGGGTCACATGATTGCTAACTGCGAGACTATGGAAAAAGCTGAATCATCATCATATGAGACAATAGCATTAAACCTACTTTTTTAGCTTTTTAAAACAGAAAATAAAACTGGGAGGTTCTAACATGAATACATTTTTCAGGAGTAGGATGGATGAAATTGTTTATCTTCACAGTTTATTATCAACTTGGATTTTCCATAATGTTCATGTATGAGTTAAAACGTTTGTATTTAGTTTAAATTGCTGTTGGCACTTTACGGTAGATAAGTGACATTTGGGTTGCAGTTTGGGCACTCCGCCTCCAGAAGGTTCAACACCACTGTCCTAATCTAATGTCCCACCATTGCTAAGTTCATGTAAATTTGTCTCCACCCGTGACCACACCCACATTGTGGTCCATGACCACACCCATTTTTCGACACATGGCGCGCCACACGACGTAACCCCATTTTTTGGTGCAATACGCGCACCGCACAATGTACCCCAAATTTTCAGCATGGCGCCACTTCTCCCCCTCCCCCCCCTTCCCCCCCCCCCCCCCTGGAAAATTTTCTGAGGACGCCCATGACATTTGGGTATACATTTTGTGCCCTTCTAGCTTAATACAATGTTAATGCTCAAGGTCTGAGTTCATGTTTTAAGGTACACTTAGGGCTCTTTCACACCAGAGCCTGTTTTCTGCGGTTTAAAGCAAAGTCTAAACTTTGCGTTAACCAAGGTAAAATGAAAGTCCATAGACCTTTCACACCCGACAGCATTCCAGTGTGTTGCGGTTCGACTCACCCGGGAGCTTTTACCCGTCGGGAGCCAGCGTTTTCCCGTCGGGTGAATTAATAGCTACCACCACTGATTGCGTCGCTCCGCAACATCCCGACAACACGCCGCAAGCTATTCAACATGTGCAAGAGAACGGCTCCTGCACGCATTGTTAGATGTGAAAGAGGCTTTAGTGAAGCATTGGACTTGCTGTACTTCCTGTTCATCACCATCTGATAATCAGCTGTCAGGTATCTAATCAATAGTTTCTGTATCTTAATAGCCCTGTGCAAAGCTCCAGTTCTACTGACAGGAATTCCACTTCCTACAGAGCAAAAAATGACTTAGGCAGGGTTGACAGTTTTCTGTCTGCATTTTTCTTCATGGTTTTCCTCCACACCATGGGCTTGATTCACTAAATCGTGATAACTCATATCACGGGCGCACTAGCGTTTTTGTGCGCAATCGCGAATTTCCATACGCAATAGTGAATTTTCGTGATTGTGCACGGAAGCACAAAAACGCACGTGAAAATGCTAGCACGGCCGTGATATGAGTTAGCACAGTTTACTAAATCAAGTCCCATGAGTGTGAAAAGTATGCTGCAGGATCTCAGCATAATAGTGTGAACTAGTTAATTCCTTAAAACCATTTTTACAGTTGTGCATTACAGTGTAACGGCCGCTTTATAATGCCGCTTACTGCACCACCTTTGCAACGATCACAGCGCATCGGTTGCATTGCGGTATGGTAACATACTGTGTGCAGTGCGTTACGGCTAAACACGCATTTTTACAGTACAAGTCAAGCATATTTTTCATTGATTGCATGCTTCACTGTACCATACACAGCGTAATCACAACGTGCGGCGGCTCTGTCTCGACTCATTGCGTTCCTGCTGTCACAGGGAATATAACAGCCACTGTGAATGTGGCCTAACATAGATTCTCAAGTGTGAACCCTGCCATAAAAAGTCAAACTTTTGGCTGTGCTGCTTAGGAAAAATATACTGACAACTTTAGAAACAGAGTGAAAAAATGCCATTCTGAAAGAACAGCGGCCGGAAAGACAAAACCTGAACTCTCAAGGTGCGTACACAAGCACTACTGTAATGAACGACGGGTCCAAAACCTGTCGGTAATGTCAGATTCTACTACTTACTGACTTACTGTATGCGACAGCAACATAGGAGAAAAGTAATGTATGGCTCATTTTACTCTGGATGAAACGTACTTCTTATTTGTGTATGTTTTCATGTATTTAAAATTTTAAGATTTTTGCGACAGAGGTCCTTTAAATACGTATGTCATAGCAGTCTCCCTCTGCTGAGGATAAGTTACATCAAATGACATCCTATATCACAAGACAGTTCCACTGATGAATAGACTAATAGATCTAGGGCAATATTACCTCTCGTTCACTTTATGGAGTACTTACTTCGCTAATGATAGTATTGTGGATGTAAAAAGTTTTATACAGTGGTTTGCAAAAGTAATCGGCCCACTTGAAGTTTTCCACACTTTGTCACATTACTGCCACAAACATGAATCAATTTTATTGGAATTCCACGTGAAAGACCAATACAAAGTGGTGTACACGTGAAAAGTGGAACGAACATCATACATGATTCCAAACATGTTTTACAAATAAATAACTGCAAAGTGGGGTGTGTGTAATTATTCAGCCCCCCTTTGGTCTGAGTGCAGTCAGTTGCCCATAGACATTGCCTGATGAGTGCTAATGACTCATAATATGACTCATAATATGTTGGCGCTTTATAAATACAATAAATAAATAAATACATAAAATAAATAAATAGAGTGCACCTGTGTGCAATCTAATGTCAGTACAAATACAGCTGCTCTGTGACGGCCTCAGAGGTTGTCTAAGAGAATATTGGGAGCAACAACACCATGAAGTCCAAAGAACACACCAGAAAGGTCAGGGATAAAGTTATTGAGAAATTTATAGCAGGCTTAGGCTACAAAAAAGATTTCCAAAGCCTTGAACATCCCACGGAGCACTGTTCAAGCGATCATTCAGAAATGGAAGGAGTATGGCACAACTGTAAACCTACCAAGACAAGGCCGTCCACCTAAACTCACAGGCCGAACAAGGAGAGCGCTGATCAGAAATGCAGTCAAGAGACACATGGTGATCCTGGACGAGCTGCAGAGATCTACAGCTCAGGTGGGGGAATCTGTCCATAGGACAACTATTTGTCGTGCACGGCACAAAGTTGGCCTTTATGGAGGCTGAACATCACTCTGAACACACCATCCCCACTGTCAAATATGGTGGTGGCAGCATCATGCTCTGGGGTGCATCTCTTCAGCAGGGACAGGGAAGCTGGTCAGAGTTGATGGGAAGATGGATGGAGTCAAATACAGGGCAATTTTGGAAGAAAACCTCTTGGAGTCTGCAACAGACTTGAGACTGTGGCGGAGGTTCACCTTCCAGCAGGACAACGACCCTAAACATAAAGCCAGGGCAACAATGGAATGGTTTAAAACAAAACATCCATGTGTTAGAATGGCCCAGTCAAAGTCCAGATCTAAATCCAATTGGGAATCTGTGGCAAGATCTGAAACACAAACGCTGTCCATCTAATCTGACTGAGCTCGAGCTGTTTTGCAAAGAAGAAAGGGCAAGGATTTCAGTCTCTAGATGTGCAAAGCTGGTAGAGACATACCCTAAAAGACTGGCAGCTGTAATTGCAGCAAAAGGTGGTTCTAAAAAGGATTGACTCAGGGGGCTGAATAATTACGCACACCCCACTTTGCAGTTATTTATTTGTAAAAAAAAAATTGGAATGATGTATGATTTTTGATCCACTTCTCACATGTACATCACTTTGTATTGGTCTTTCATGTGGAATTCCAATTAAATTGATTCATGTTTGTGGCAGTAATGTGACAAAGTGTGGAAAACTTCAAGGGGGCCGATTACTTTTTCAAACCACTGTATTTGCTGTTTGAAGAAGACACCGTTTTACTAGCATCTTTTTTTATTATAATCCTCCGTTTCACTTAATGAGATTCCGGTACAGTCCTCTGACCTGTAAATAGGCATCACCTTTTATAATAGTTCCATATGAGTTCCTATAGGGAAAAGCCCACTCTGCTAAACACGCTGAGGTGAATTAAAAGGGGGGGGGGGGGTCACTGGATTTCACCCCTGTGCACGCGGACCACCAGGCTCTCAAACAGCGGTTAGAGTTGGGCCGAACCTCCGATTTTCGGTTCGCGAACCGGCTTCGCGAACTTTCGCGAAAGGTTCGGTTCGCGTTAAAGTTCGCGAACCGCAATAGACTTCAATGGGGATGCGAACTTTGAAAAAAAAAAATAATTATGCTGGCCACAAAAGTGATGGAAAAGATGTTTCAAGGGGTCTAACACCTGGAGGGGGGGATGGCGGAGTGGGATACATGCCAAAAGTCCCCGGGAAAAATCTGGATTTGACGCAAAGCAGCGTTTTAAGGGCAGAAATCACATTGAATGCTAAATGACAGGCCTAAAGTGCTTTCAAACATCTTGCATGTGTATACATCAATCAGGTAGTGTAATTAAGGTACTGCTTCACACTGACACACCAAACTCATCGTGTAACGCACCGCAAACAGCTGTTTGTGTAGTGACGGCCGTGCTTTACTGGTGCGCACCATGGCGAGAGTGCAGGTTTTGGTGGCTTTACAGCCCATATGGTCACCTGGCTGATGTAGCTGAATGACAGAACAGTGACTGTCCAGCTGATCAAATTTGGTCTGACCACAATGAGGCAACTACCTTATTATCGTGGGTGTGCCCCCCGAGACACTCATCTAGGCGCCGGTCATTGCTCCATTGTGATACGCAAGCCCCTTCACCACGGCAAGGTAATGATCACGAAGGGGAATGGGCGCATGTACATGCCTTTTCTTTTGTTGTTGCAGCTGCCCGCAGTGCAGCCAGAAAAATTAGGCAGTCATGTACACGCACCCGAAAAATTATTACAGCGGCCGCTGCTAGCAGCGGCCTAAAAAATTCAGCAATCCGCCTGGAGTCCCGGACCCTGTTGGTGGTGGCGGAGAAGGTAGTCAAGCGGCCTGCAGGCAGACATGCTGTGTGGAGGGACTGGGAGCGACTTAGTCTTCTTGGGGCAGGCCAGGCAGCCAGTCACACGGCGTGCAGGCAGAGATGCTGTATGTGCGGGGACTGACTTAGTCTTGGGATCCATGCCTCATTCATTTTGATAAAGGTGAGGTACTTAACACTTTTGTGACTTAGGCGACTTCTCTTCTCTGTGACAATGCCTCCAGCTGCGCTGAAGGTCCTTTCTGAGAGGACGCTTGCGGCAGGGCAGGAGAGAAGTTGGATGGCAAATTGGGACAGCTCTGGCCACAGGTCAAGCCTGCGCACCCAGTAGTTCAAGGGTTCCTCATCGCTGTTCACAGCAGTGTCTACATCCACACTTAAGGCCAGGCTACCTGCCGTTCCAGGCGTTGGTGGAGGGTGGATCCGGAAGGGCTACGGCGAGGCGTTGGACTAAAGAACGTCCGCATGTCCGACATCACCATGAGATCGCTGGAGCGTCCTGTCTTTGACTGCGTGGACACGGGAGGAGGATTAGTGGCAGTGGTACCTTGCTGGCGTTGTGCCGTCACATCACCCTTAAAGGCATTGTAAAGCATAGTTGACAGCTGGTTCTGCATGTGCTGCATCCTTTCCACCTTCCGGTGAGTTGGTAACAGGTCCGCCACTTTGTGCCTGTACCGAGGGTCTAGTAGTGTGGCCACCCAGTACAGCTCATTCCCCTTGAGGTTTTTTATACGGGGGTCCCTCAACAGGCAGGACAGCATAAAAGACGACATCTGCACAAAGTCGGATCCAGTACCCTCCATCTCCTCTTGCTCTTCCTCAGTGACGTCAGGTAAGTCAACCTCCTCCCCCCAGCCGCGAACAATACCACGGGAAGGTTGAGCAGCACAAGCCCCTTGCGATGCCTGCTGAGGTTGTTCTCCTGCCGCTGTCCCCTCCTCCTCCCCCAAAGAAACACCTTGCTCATCATCCTCTGAGTCTGATTCGTCTTCTGCACACGACTTCTCTTCTTCCTCCTCCTCCCCCCTCTGTGCTGCCGCAGGTGTTGAGGAAACAGCTGGGTCTGATGAAAATTGGTCCCATGCCTGTTCCTGCCGTAACTGTTCCTGGTCACGCTCATTCACAGCTTCATCCGCCACTCTACGCACAGCACGCTCCAAGAAGTAAGCGTAGGGAATTAAGTCGCTGATGGTGCCCTCACTGCGGCTCACCAGGTTGGTCACCTCCTCAAACGGCCGCATGAGCCTGCATGCATTCTCCATCAGTGTCCAGTTGTCGGGCCAGAACATCCTCATCTTCCCAGACTGTTTCATTCTACTGTAGTTGTAGAGGTAGTGGGTCACGGCTTTCTTCTGTTCTAGCAGGCGGGAGAACATGAGCAGGGTCGAGTTCCAGCGAGTCGGGCTATCGCAAATGAGGCGTCTCACCGGCATGTTGTTTTTGCGCTGAATTTCCGCAAAGCGTGCCATGGCTGTGTAAGACCGCCTCAAATGCCCACAGAACTTCCTGGCCTGCTTCAGGACATTCGCTAAACCAGGGTACTTTGCCACAAATCTTTGAACCACTAGATTCATGACATGTGCCATGCAGGGTATGTGTGTCAGCTTCCCCATATGCAAAGCGGCAAGCAGATTGCTGCCGTTGTCGCACACCACGTTGCCTATCTCCAGGTGGTGCGGGGTCAGCCACTCATCCACCTGTTTCTTAAGAGCAGCCAGGAGAGCTGCTCCAGTGTGACTCTCCGCTTTGAGACAAGCCATGTCTAAGATGGCGTGACACCGTCGTACCTGGCATGCAGCATAGGCCCTGCGGAGCTGGGGCTGTGTAGCTGGAGAGGAGAACTGCCACTCAGCCAAGGAGGAGGAGGACAGCGAAGAGCATGTAGCAGGAGGAGAGGAGGTGGCAGGAGGCCTGCCTGCAAGCCGTGGAGGTGTCACAATTTGGTCCGCTGCGCCCTGCTTGCCATCGTTCACCACCAGGTTCACCCAATGGGCTGTGTAGGTAATGTAGCGGCCCTGCCCGTGCTTGGCAGACCAGGCATCCGTGGTCAGGTGTACCCTTGACCCAACGCTCTTCGCAAGAGATGACACCACTTGCCTCTCAACTTCACGGTGCAGTTGGGGTATGGCCTTTCTCGAAAAATAAGTGCGGCCTGGCATCTTCCACTGCGGTGTTCCGATGGCCACAAATTTACGGAAGGCCTCAGAGTCCACCAGCCGGTATGGTAACAGCTGCCGAGCTAACAGTTCCGCCACGCCAGCTGTCAGACGCCGGGCAAGGGGGTGACTGGCCGAAATTGGCTTCTTCCGCTCAAACATTTCCTTCACGGACACCTGACTGCTGCTGTGGGCAGAGGAGCAGGAACCGCTCAAGGGCAGAGGCGGAGTGGAGAAGGGTGCCTGTGAAGGTGGAAGGGAGAAAGCGGCAGAAGCAGATAATGCACCTGATGGAGGAGGAAGAGGAGAAGGAGGGTGGCTTTGCTTTTGTGTGCTGCTGCTGCTTTTGCTCAGGTGGCCATCCCATTGCTGTTTGTGCCTTTTCTCCAGGTGCCTTCGTAAGGCACTTGTCCCTACGTGAGTGTTGGCCTTTCCACGGCTCAATTTTTGTTGGCAGAGCGAACAGATGGCTTTGGTCCGATCTGAGGCACACACATTAAAAAATTTCCACACCGCTGAGCCACCCTGGGATGTGGGCACTATGGGGACCTCAGCAGCTGATGCTGAAGGGCAAGTTGGCTGGCTGTACATAGGTGGCAATACATGGTGCCGGACACTGCCACCAGCTGTTTCTGACGAAGAGCTGCCCCAGCTTCTTTCAGCAACTTCTCTCCTCCTCCTACTCTCTGACTCCCCCTCTGAACTGTCCCCCTCTTCATCTCCTCTATTGGGTACATACAGAGGATCCCTATCATCGTCATCATCGTAATCATCCTGCCCAGCTTCGCTTGCCTCAGACAAATCCAAACATGCACCAACATCAGTAGGTCCTTCATCCTCCTTACACGTTACATCCATAATGTTGCCGCGTAACTCAGACATATGAGCTGGTGAAAATTCATCTGGCTGTAACAACAATGGCTGTGCATCAGTGATTTCACCACTAAATAATTCTTGCGAAGTGTCAAATGCAGCGGAAGTGGTGCTAGTAGTAGCACTGGTGGCTGAGCAAGATGAGGTGTTCTGTGTCGCTAAATACTCAACCACGTCCTGACAATCTTGGGAGGTGATGGGACGTGCCTTCTTCCGAGCACTGTACTGTGGGCCAGGTCCACACGAAATTACATTTACACGACCTCGCGCAGACCTGCCGGGTGGCCTTCCTCTGGCTCTGCCACTACCTCTTCCTCTACCTGTTTTGTCCATATCGGGTATGCACGGAGTGGTATATCACACTGCGTGCACTCACGTAGGTAGGTGGGTTCACTTAACTGCACAGGTATGCGCACTGATGCGGTGGGTTCACTGAACAGAACAGGTATGCAGTGGCGGGTCCACTGAACAGAACAGGTATGCAGTGGCGGGTTCACTAAACAGAACAGGTATACAGTGGCGGTTCACTGAACAGAACAGGTATGCAGTGGCGGGTTCACTTAACTGCACAGGTATGCGCACTGATGCGGTGGGTTCACTGAACAGAACAGGTATGCAGTGGCGGGTCCACTGAACAGAACAGGTATGCAGTGGCGGGTTCACTAAACAGAACAGGTATGCAGTGGCGGGTCCACTGAACAGAACAGGTATGCAGTGGCGGGTTCACTTAACTGCACAGGTATGCGCACTGATGCGGTGGGTCCACTGAACAGAACAGGTATGCAGTGGCGGGTTCACTAAACAGAACAGGTATACAGTGGCGGTTCACTAAACAGAACAGGTATGCAGTGGCGGGTCCACTGAACAGAACAGGTATGCAGTGGTGGGTTCACAGCACAGGTATGCAGTGGTGGGTTCACAGCACAGGTATGCAGTGGTGGGTTCACAGCACAGGTATGCAGTGGTGGGTTCAATGAACAGGTATACAGTGGCGGGTCCACTGAACAGAACAGGTATGCAGTGGTGGGTTCACAGCACAGGTATGCAGTGGTGGGTTCACAGCACAGGTATGCAGTGGTGGGTTCACAGAACAGGTATGCAGCCAGACAGGAACAAGCTAAGCCTAACTAATCTTTCCCTGAGAGACAGTCTGCAGCAGCTCGCCCTACTCTGACTAATGCAGGCACACGAGTGGCCGTAATGGCCGCCGTTGCCTGCCTTATATAAGGGGGGGTGGGGCTCGAGGGGCTAGTGTAGCCTAATTGGCTACACTGGGCCTGCTGACTGTGATGTAGAGGGTCAAAGTTGACCCTCCATGTGCATTATGGGGCGAACCGAACTTCCGCAAAGGTTCGCCTGCGGGACGCGAACGCGAACCACTGAAGTTCGCATGGAACCGTTCGCAGGCGAACCGTTCGGCCCAACTCTAACAGCGGTGTCCGCTCACGCATTCAGACGCTGCTCTCGCCTCTCATTGCTTTTTTGCAGTGAAGTCTTGCGCACTCATGGGAGCGAAGAGCAAAGTCACATGACCGGCTGGTAGCTGTACAGATCTTTACAGATCAGGTATAAAAAAAAAAAAAAAAAAATAGGGGACATAAGTGACCTATTTTAGAAAAAAGGGTTTCATATATATTTGTGGCAATTTTAGGCAATTTTTTGGAGGATGTTTTTACACCCTTTAACCACTTCAGGACTGCCCCTAGCCGATGGGCGGCGGCAAGGGCTGGGCCCAAACGACCGCAATACGCCCATCAGCGGCGGCAGGCGTGGTCATGCGGCGATCGTGTCATTCGTGATGCGATCAGCCGCCGGTGACAGGCTCCGCCCCCTCGCGCTGTAATCCGCCGGCCGTTCGTAAGCACCGGTGGGTTACTAGCTACCGGATCGCCGCTACAAAGTGTATAATACGCTTTGTAATGTATACAAAGCGTATTATACAGGCTGCCTCCTGCCCTGGTGGTCCCAGTGATCGAGGGACCACCAGGGCAGGCTGCAGCCACCCTATGTCGCACCCAATCACACTGATCTCCCCCTCTTCCTCTGATTGCCCACAGCATCCCTCAGACCCCCCCCCTGCCCACCCCCCAGACCCATGTTTACACCCAATCACCCCCCTAATCACCCATCAATCACCCCCTGTCACTATCTGTCAGCGCTATTTTTTTTGTTAGGTCCCTAACTGCACCCTGGGGGCTCCTGATCACCCCCCCCCCCACACACACACAGCCGTCTCACCCATCAGGCAACTCTAAATTATTGCCTGGAGCGCCACAGGCGGAGAGAGCGCAAAACTATGCTACTGCAGTGTGTTTTTTTAATTTATTTACATTCATGCCTGCCCTACTCAGTGTTCGAGTGCAGCCTCTCGTACCGCCCCCTCTCCTCTCATTCAGAGCGAGCAGCCACACAGAGTGATCCAGCAGATCGGAGATGCTGCATTGCTCCACCCCTTCCTGCCTCTCTCTACTGTGCTTGACACAGTTTGAAAAAGAGAGCGGCAAGCAGGAATGTTATTATGACCAGGAATGAAGAGGCCAGAGAGCGGAGGAAGAAGGAGGCAGAGCTGATCTGTGATGCAGATCCTCCAGAGGTAGATGCTGCTGGAGATGATGGGGACTCGAAGGCTCATCCATGCTGGCTGCCAAAGTGATCTTGGGCAGAGAGAGGGAAGCAAGCAAATGGCTACATCAAACCCTGCAAGGGCGCAGACTGCAGGCACCAGGCAGCACACAGTAAGTAATTACAGGCATCTTTCACATTGCCCCTACTGATCTATCCTAGCTGCCAATCCCCATCATCAGAGAAAGACACACAGGCTCACTGCAAAGTTACTTCCTGCCTGCGTGATGGAGCTAATTGTTTCTCCTCTGCACTGTGATGCAGGCTGGGTGTCTGCTGGGCTCTTTCAGGGATCAGTGAAGGATGGGGATGGCTTCTGCTGTGTGATGCAGGCTGGGTGTCTGCTGGGCTCTGTCAGGGGTCAGTGAAGGATGGGCATGGCTGCTGCTGTGTGATGCAGGCTGGGTGTCTGCTGGGCTCTTTCAGGGATCAGTGAAGGATGGGGATGGCTTCTGCTGTGTGATGCAGGCTGGGTGTCTGCTGGGCTCTTTCAGAGATCAGTGAAGGATGGGCATAGCTTCTGCAGAGACGTTTCTGACAGGAGTTTATCTCCTGTACTGTGGTGTCGGGTGTCACAGGAGCTGGATGACTGTCCGTGGTGCAGGATCAGCAGAGGGATGTCCTCATGTGTAAATGTATGCTGCAACCCTGCTGTGTCCTGCATTTCACAAGTATAGCATATCATGAATATAATGTGATGTCTAATGAACGTTTGTGTTGATGCAGCAGTCTGTATATTTAGCACTGATTTTGGTTACATGCTTAAAGTGTACCTGAGACAGTACACTCACTGTGCCTTATTTATACTTACCTGGGGCTTCCTTCAGCCCCATAAGGACTGTAGGCTCCCTCACCATCCTCTCTAGTCGCTCTGTTGTTGCCTTCTGTATTATCTTAAGTCACGGCCAGTCGTGGTGTTCTGCACATGCCCAGTCACGAGTGTGCCCCATTCTTCGCCCAAGCGCAAAATACTCCCAGCCACGGCAACGTGTGACCAAGCTGCACATGCACAGAGCACTGCAACTAAAAAAGATCCGTGAGGCGATGCTGGGACGAAGGAGTGGTTGATGTGGACGACGAGGAAGCTGGCAGTCCTTATGGGGTGGGAGGAAACCTCAAGTATAAATTAGGCACAGTGAACTGTCTGAGGTCCACTTTAGCAACTGAGTGTCAGTGCCTGAAATGATAGAATGCATTAATTATCAATTTGCTGTGAATGCTTGAACTTTCTAAGCTACACATAACTGTATTAAAAGTAAAGATAATCATCCCTTTGGTATGTAAAGAATGAGACTGTGTTGTTGGATGTAACATGATGCATACCTTGACGCCAGGAAACTATAGGAATGGGAGGAAGGCATACGCAGCATGTAAGAATGGGGCGTGTCTAAAAGTGTGGCAGGGGCATGTCTTAGTGTCCCTCTTTCCAGGTTCCAAAAGTTGGGAGGTATGACGTGCGTGCAGCCAGCGTGTGACGCACCAGGCATTCGGGGCGCCACCGCTGGCTTCAGACAGGAGACGGTGCTTCCTTGACGTGCCCCCCCTTGCCCCATTCGCTTGTTTGTTGTGTGTCTCCCTCAGAGCTCCAGAGGCACAGCAGGCAGCAGGTAGTCCAGCACACCCTGTGTGTGTGGGAATAAGGACTGGTGCTGTGTGGGGTGGGGGCGCCCTGGGAGGGGGGGGGGGGGGCGCCACAGGTTTTCTTGCCTGGAGTGACAAAATGGCTAGAAACGCCCCTGCCCACACACACACCCTCAGATCCTCCCCAGACCCCCGCCCCCTGTGTGCTGTATACATCTATTCTCCCCACTAATCACCTGTCAATCACCTGTCAATCAACCGTCAATCACCTGTCAATCACCGGTCAATCACCCCCTGTCACTAACACTGCCCCCTGGGGGCTCCTGATCACCCCCCCACACACTCTCAGATCCTCCCCAGACCCCCCCCCCCCCCCCTGTGTACTGTATACATCTATTCTCCCCACTAATCACCTGTCAATCACACATCAATCACCTGTCAATCACCCATCAATCACCCCCTGTCATTAACACTGCCCCCTGGGGGTTCCTGATCACCCCCCCACACTTTCAGATCCTCCGCAGACCCCCCAGACCCCCCCCCCCCTGTGTACTGTATACATCGATTCTCTCCACTAATCACTAGTCAATCACCCGTCAATCAATCACCCCCTGTCACTAACACTGCCCCCTGAGGGCTCCTGATCACCCCCCCACACTCTCAGATCCTCCCCAGACCCCCCCCCCCCCCCCGTGTACTGTATCCATCTATTCTCCCCACTAATCACCTGTCGATCACCCATCAATAACCTGTCAGTCACCCATCAATCACCCCCTGTCACTGACACTGCCCCCTGGGGGCTCCTGATCACCCCCCACACTTTCAGATCCTCCGCAGACCCCACCAGACCCCCCCTATGTACTGTATACATTTATTGTCCCCACTAATCACCTGTCAATCACCAGTCAATCACCCGTCAATCACCCGTCAATCACCCCCTTTCACTAACACTGCCCCCGGGGGGCTCCTGATCACCCCCCACCCTCTCAGATCCTCCCCAGACCCCCCCCCCCCCCTGTGTACTGTATCCATCTATTCTCCCCACTAATCACCTGTCGATCACCCATCAATCACCTGTCAATCACCCATCAATCACCCCCTGTCACTAACACTGCCCCCTGGGGGCTCCTGATCACCCCTCCACACTCTCAGATCCTCTGCAGACCCCCCCTCCCCTGTGTACTGTATACATCTATTCTCCCCACTAATCACCTGTCAATCACCCGTCAATCGCCTGTCAATCATTCATCAATCAATCCTGTCACTAACACTGCCCCCGGGGCTCCTGATCACCCCCCCCACACTCTCAGATCTTCCCCAGACCCCCCCCCCCCTGTGTACTGTATACATCTATCCTCCCCTGTAATCACCTGTCAATCACCCATCAATCACCCCCTGTCACTGCTACCCATCAGATCAGACCCCTATCTGCCCCTAGGGCACCCAATCACCCGCCCACAACCTCAGAACGCCCTCAGACCCCAGCCCTGATCACCTTGCCAGTGCATTGCTTGCATCTATTCCCCCTTCTAATCACACCTTGAGACACCCATCAATCACCTCCTGTCACCATCTTTCACCCCCTAGCACACCTACCCATCAGATCAGGCCCTAATTTTCCCCGTGTGGGCTCCTGCTCACTCGGCCAAACCCTCAGATTCCCCTCAGACCCCCTTCCAACCACCTCCGCAGTGCACTAATTGCATCTATTTTCCCCTCTAATCACCCCCTGAGACACCCATCAATCACCTCCTGTAACCCCCCTAGCACTCCTATCCATCAGATCAGGCCCAATACAACCTGTCATCTAAGAGGCCACCCTACTTATGACCGGTTACAAAAAATTCGCCCCCTCATAGACCACCTGTCATCAAAATTTTCAGATGCTTATACCCCTGAACAGTCATTTTGAGGCATTTGGTTTCCATAATACTCCTCACGGTTTTGGGCCCCTAACATGCCAGGGCAGTGAGTACGGCGAGTACGGTGAGTATGGCGATACCACATGTGTGACACTTTTTTGCAGCCCAGGTGCGCTAAGGGGCTCAACGTCCTATTCACAGGTCATTTTGAGGCATTTGGTATCTAGACTACTCCTCACGGTTTAGGGCCCCTAAAATGCCAGGGCAGTATAGGAACCCCACAAGTGACCCCATTTTAGAAAGAAGACACCCCAAGGTATTCCATTAGGTGTATGGTGAGTTCATAGAAGATTTTATTTTTTGTCACAAGTTAGTGGAAAGTGACACTTTGTGAAAAAAACAATAAAAATCAATTTCTTCTAACTTTTGACAAAAAATAAAATCTTCAATGTCAAATTAAAAAACTAGCAAAAAGTTGGTGAAAAAATACTATCAAAATTTATTTGAGTATTTTCCTGCTAGCTGATGGTTTAAAAGGCATTTTATTTACAAGTTGTGAAAATATCACCTAGGAGGAGAAAACTCTAGTGGAAATTGCATATGGCACACTATCACACTTTATTTCTGCATATCTTTGCAGTGTAGTAAAATAACCACTAGATGGCAAAAAAAATGACATTTACTCACCTGGGGCATCCCTCAGCCCCCCGAAGCTGGATGGTGCCCTCGCAGCCCCGCTCCGATCGTCCTGTCCCCGCCGGCGGCTACTTCCGGTTTGGCGACAGCCGCCGACAGGCTGGGAACGCGGCTGATTTTCCGCGTTCCCAGCCGCTGCTATCACTCTCTATGCTGCTATAGCGTATATATACGCTGATTTTCCGCATTCCCAGACGCTGCTATCACTCTCTATGCTGCTATAGCGTATATATATATACGCTATAGCAGCATAGAGAGTGATAGCAGCGGCTGGGAACGCGGAAAATCAGCCTCGTTCCCAGCCTGTCGGCGGCTGTCGCCAAACCGGAAGTAGCCGCCGGCGGGGACAGGACGATCGGAGCGGGGCTGCGAGGGCACCATCCAGCTTCGGGGGGCTGAGGGATGCCCCAGGTGAGTAAATGTCATTTTTTTTTCTAGACTTAAGTATTCCTTTAAATGCTGTATCTTTCTACTCTATAAGAACAATAAAAAAAAACTGTTAGTTTTAAGAAACAACAAACTTGTAAAAAAAAACTATACAAAATGTTCCTACTAAATATTGCGTCCTGCAAGTCGATCTTGGATCTTACACGCCTTTTACTGCCCTGTCAAGGTAAAAGGAAGCAAGTCCAGTTTGGGCTTGTAACTACTTAAATTATTAGCCATGTTCAATTAAGTTATATTAAGACTTTCTTGCATGATTATTAAGCAGTTTTAGTGGAATTTTAAGTAAAATTAAGAAATGGCAGACATGGCATAAATTGTTTTAGGTGATTCCGGAAAACAGTATAGGTTGGGGAGTGTTAGAGAAGTAACTTCTTCAATTCATTTTGTTTGATTATATAAATCTGAGAAAACTTTTGTTTATAGTTAGAGTATAGTTGAAAAAAAAAACTGTTTATCTTTTAAAACGTTTTCGACTTCCACTAAACTTAAGGCTGGTTTCACAGTGGGACGTTAAAGTCCCTCGTTACAGCAGCCAGTAACGCAGCCTAACTCACAGCACTGTAAAATCAATGTGCTGTTCACAGTGCACACCTTGCGTTACATATAACGCAGCACGTTTAAACAAAGTGCTGCATGCTGTACGTTATACTCGGCTAAGCCACGTTAGACTGTTTGCACATGCTCAGTAATGTTGGAGGAGGAGGTCTCCCCTCCTCCTCCGCGGCCAGCCACATGGGTAATTAATATTCACTGCACTGTGGTAACTCGTGGTGGGAATGTAGTGTTGTCCGGATCATGAACGAATCGTTCATTTGATACGGATCTTTTTTGTGAGTCCATTCATCCGGATCATCACAATGAAAGAAAAAATGAGTTGAACTTACCCGGGGCTTCTAATGGTCCCCCACCGACAGGCTGCGCCCGCACAGCCACTCACCGATGCTCCGGCCCACTTCTGGAATTTCAGACTTTAAATCATGAGGCCCCCAACAAGACAAATTCAGCAATCATGAGGCCCCCAACAAGACAAATTCAGCAATCTTGAGGCCCCCAACAAATCATGAGGCCCCCATCAAGACAAATTCAGCAATCATGAGGCCCCCAACAAGACAAATTCAGCAATCATGAGGCCCCCAACAAGACAAATTCAGCAATCATGAGGCCCCCAACATGACAAATTCAGCAATCTTGAGGCCCCCAACAAATCATGAGGCCCCCAACAAGACAAAGTCAGTAACCATTAGTGTTGGGCGAACATCTAGATGTTCGGGTTCGGGCCGAACAGGCCGAACATGGCCGCGATGTTCGGGTGTTCGACCTGAACTCCGAACATAATGGAAGTCAATGGGGACCCGAACTTTTGTGCTTTGTAAAGCCTCCTTACATGCTACATACCCCAAATTTACAGGGTATGTGCACCTTGGGAGTGGGTACAAGAGGGAAAAATTTTTTAGCAAAAAGAGCTTATAGTTTTTGAGAAAATCGATTTTAAAGTTTCAAAGGGAAAACTGTCTTTTAAATGCGGGAAATGTCTGTTTTCTTTGCACAGGTAACATGCTTTTTGTCGGCATGCAGTCATAAATGTAATACATATAAGAGGTTCCAGGAAAAGGGACCGGTAACGCTAACCCAGCAGCAGCACACGTGATGGAACAGGAGGAGGGTGGCGCAGGAGGAGAAGGCCACGCTTTGAGACACAACAACCCAGGCCTTGCATGAGGACAAGAAGCGTGCGGATAGCAATTTGCATTTTGTCGCCATGCAGTCATAAATGTAATACAGATGAGAGGTTCAATAAACAGGGACCGGAAACGCTAACCCATCACAGATGTTCATTGTTCATGTTACTTGGTTGGGGTCCGGGAGTGTTGCGTAGTCGTTTCCAATCCAGGATTGATTCATTTTAATTTGAGTCAGACGGTCTGCATTTTCTGTGGAGAGGCGGATACGCCGCCGATCTGTGACGATGCCTCCGGCAGCACTGAAACAGCGTTCCGACATAACGCTGGCTGCCGGGCAAGCCAGCACCTCTATTGCGTACATTGCCAGTTTGTGCCAGGTGTCTAGCTTCGATACCCAATAGTTGAAGGGTGCAGATGGATTGTTCAACACAGCTACGCCATCTGACATGTAGTCCTTGACCATCTTCTCCAGGCGATCGGTGTTGGAGGTGGATCTGCACGCTTGCTGTTCTGTGTGCTGCTGCATGGGTGTCGGAAAATTTTCCCACTCCAAGGACACTGCCGATACCATTCCCTTTTGGGCACTAGCTGTGGCTTGTGTTGTTTGCTGCCCTCCTGGTCGTCCTGGGTTTGCGGAAGTCAGTCTGTCGGCGTACAACTGGCTAGAGGAGGGGGAGGATGTCAATCTCCTCTCTAAAGTCTCCACAAGGGCCTGCTGGTATTCTTCCATTTTGACCTGTCTGGCTCTTTCTTCAAGCAGTTTTGGAACATTGTGTTTGTACCGTGGATCCAGAAGGGTATAAACCCAGTAATTGGTGTTGTCCAGAATGCGCACAATGCGTGGGTCGCGTTCAATGCAGTCCTAGGCCGAAGAGGTCATAGCCTAGGGTCACAAAACCTGTTTATTTGGGCAATTTCAATGGTGGCGAGTCTGACGTACATAAATCGCAGCAATGGCCGTTAGCAACGTCTGAATCTCACAAAATGTCTCATGCAGGTAGAAGACATATTGTTAGACTTGGGCTCCAAAGATGGGTTCCCTACATCTCTGCAAACCAGAGTTACAGGGCTCCAAATTTGGTAAAATCCCCCATAGGCTTTCATTGGGCCTCCTATTTACAGTTCCAAAATCTCACATCTTTTCAAAGGGCAATTACTCAGCAGTGGCAAATTTTCTAGCATTGTAGGGACCCTTAGGGGGAACATGACTGGTGAGTTTCAGGCCCCTAGGCCAAAGAGGTCATAGCCTAGGGTCACAAAAACCTGTTTATTTGGGCTATTTCAATGGTAGTGATGGTGACGTACATAAATCGCAGCAATGGCCGTTAGCAAAGTCTGAATCTCACGAAATGTCTCATGCAGGTAGAAGACATATTGTTAGACTTGGATTCCAAAGATGGGGTCCCTACATCTCTGCAAACCAGAGTTACAGGGGTCCAAAATTGGTAAAATCCCCCATAGGATTTCATTGCCTCCCTATTTCACTTTCCAAAATCTCACATCTTTTCAAAGGGCAATGGCTCAGCAGTACCAAATTTTCGAGCATTGTAGGGACCCTTAGGGGGAACATGACTGGTGAGTTTCGGGCCCCTAGGCCGAAGAGGTCATAGCCTAGGGTCACAAAAACCTGTTTATTTGGGCTATTTCAATGGTAGTGATGGTGACGTACATAAATCGCAGCAATGGCCGTTAGCAAAGTCTGAATCTCACGAAATGTCTCATGCAGGTAGAAGACATATTGTTAGACTTGGATTCCAAAGATGGGGTCCCTACATCTCTGCAAACCAGAGTTACAGGGGTCCAAAATTGGTAATGTTGGCCGAACTAAGGGTGATGTTCTGCAGAACCCGAACAGTGGCGAACACTGTTCGCCCAACACTAGTAACCATGAGGCCCGCAACAAGACAAATTCAGCAGTCATGAGGCACATAAATAGACAGCTTTTCACATAAATATTTATTTATTTATTTGTTGTATTTATAAAGCACCAACATATTACGCAGCGCTGGACAATAAATAGGGATACATACAATATTTAGGGGTGACATACAGCAAAATGACAATACCTGAATACAAGAAAGATCAGATCATGCAGCACAGTATGAGTACAAGGTAATGCTTAGTCAGTCACTGGATGGAGCATGGAGATTAGGCAAGTTAGGTTCACTCAGATGCCTAGCATGGGTTCACAGTAATGGAGGTGCATGATCAGGTTGGACACAAAAGGAGGAGGACCCTGCCCAAAGGCTTACAATCTAAATCTACAATCTAAATAGGCAGAATGCCCCCTTAATATGTAGACACCTCTGACCTGGCAGCAGTTCCCCAAAATATACTCAATCTGACAGCAGTGGTTCCCCAAAAATAGGTAGCCCCAGGTCTATAGGTGTCCCCAGAATAGGTGGCCAGCGGTATAGATGTCCCCAGAACTGGTAGCCAGGGGTAGAGATGTCCCCAGAACAGGTAGCCAGGGGTATATGTGCCCAGTATATGTAGTCAGGGGTATATGTGCCCAGTATATGTAGGCAGGGGTATATGTGCCCAGTATATGTAGGCAGGGGTATATGTCCCCAGTATATGTAGGCAGGGGTATATGTCCCCAGTATATGTAGGCAGGGGTATATGTCCCAGTATATGTAGGCAGGGGTATATGTCCCAGTATATGTAGGCAGGGGGTATATGTCCCAGTATATGTAGGCAGGGGTATATGTCCCAGTATATGTAGCCAGGGGGATATGTCCCAGTATATGTAGGCAGGGGTATATGTCCCAGTATATGTAGGCAGGTGTATATGTCCCAGTATATGTAGGCAGGGAGTATATGTCCCAGTATATGTAGGCAGGGGGATATGTTCCAGTATATGTAGCCAGGGGGATATGTCCCAGTATATGTAGGCAGGGGTATATGTCCCCAGAAAAAGTAGCCAGGGGGATATGTCCCAGTATACGTAGGAAGGGGTATATGTCCCCGTATATGTAGGCAGGGGTATATGTCCCAGTATATGTAGGCAGGGGGTATATGTCCCAGTATATGTAGCCAGGGGGATATGTCCCAGTATATGTAGCCAGGGGGATATGTCCCAGTATATGTAGGCAGGGGTGTATGTCTCAGTATATGTAGGCAGGGGTATATGTCCCAGTATATGTAGGCAGGGGGTATATGTCCCAGTATATGTAAGCAGGGGGATATGTCCCAGTATATGTAGGCAGGGGGTATATGTCCCAGTATATGTAGGCAGGGGGTATATGTCCCAGTATATGTAGGCAGGGGGTATATGTCCCAGTATATGTAGGCAGGGGGTATATGTCCCAGTATATGTAGGCAGGGGGTATATGTCCCAGTATATGTAGGCAGGGGGTATATGTCCCAATATACGTAGGCAGAGGGTATATGTTCCAGTATATGTAGGCAGGGGGTATATGTCCCAGTATATGTAGGTAGGGGGTATATGTCCCCAGAAAAAGTTGCCATGTGTGCCCCAGCAGGAGGGGAGCAGCGCAGAGAAGAGGGAGAGCTATGGGCACTCACCTTAGGGGGCTCTCCCTCCCTCTCTCGCTCTCTCCTCCGGAGTCCGGAATGAAGTGTGCAGCGGCTGGCAGCGGGCGGAACTTACCTCCTCTCGTCGCACGTGCCGGATGGATTAGCCGCTACTCTGGTCTGATCCAGACCAGAGTGCGGCCACAGAACTTCCGGCGCAGAAGCGAGACGAGGTAAGTTCCGCTCACTGCCCAGCCACTGCACACTTCATTCCGGAGGGGACAGCGAGGGAGAGAGAGCCCCCTAAGGTGAGGGAAGGGGGGGAGACGTCCGCCCTTCCCCACTGTGCCCATAGCTCTCTCTCTTCTCTGCGCTGGACCCCTCCTTCTGGCTGCACGGGCACGCGGCCAGGGGGGGGGGCAGCGGGCGGCCAGGCTCGGGCAGATGCCCGGTTTTGTCGTATGTGCGGACGCCCATGGTTAGGCACTAGAGTATGAAAAAAATAAATACAAATAACACTGAAAACTGTAAAGACTAGATTATTAACAGCAATACCATATACCTGTAATAGTAATTGACAATCTTGTGTGGACTTATCTTAGATTTCCAACAACAAATAGTACTAACACCGCAATTGGTCTTACTAAATATTGGCCTGAGGGGTATTGGGTTACGCAATAAATGTATCACTAGTTATGTGGCAAACTGTTCGTCTAACTGTTTGCAGCGAACAGGCTATGGGGAATTACCTCGGGGTCATTGCCACATTCGTCATAATGATCGCGCGCCTGCAGCCGGGAGCGCTCTACGCATGCGCATCATGTCACGCAGAACACTCCCGACTGCAAGCGCGTGATTAAGGACGCATGGCCGCCGGGAAAGCGTCTGCGCAGTAAGGTGTAATATGATGAATGCGGAAATGACCCCGAGGTCATTCCCCATGGCCTGTTCGCTGCGAACAGTTTGGGCCATCTCTATTTATCACTACACATGTTTTGTGTGTTGCACGTAATTTATTATGCAAGTATTGGAAAACAGATGACATACCGTCGATGCCTCAATTAATAAATAACATTTAATACAACTTAAGGAATGGTACGTCAGAAAGAGAGAACATGTGACTGACAACATTAGATGGAGACCTCTTTCGATTATTCCTGCAGTAGAGATATACTCAGTCAATGTAAAAAATGTTTAAATTATAAATGAAGGTATTATGTTAAACAAAAGCATGTCCTGCGATAATAGATTCTGATTTTTTGGAAGAGGAATCCTCACTTGAGTTAATGTTATAGGTAGGTAAAGTAGCAAAGGGAAACAAGGCCTTCTCAGTCAAAAGGAAGTTACTGCTAACACTTAGTACTTGGGACCTGAGTTTCTACAGAAATTTGTCAACCATGTCAAGCCACACTTTACAAGCTATTGCCACTGCAATTAACTTCCTGTCCTGAGCGTTACGACGCTCAGGAGGTTTTGTTACTTTTTGCCCGATAATTAAATATTTGTCCCAAATGACTGTAAAGCATATAGCTTGCACTAGGCTAGCTAGTAGAAGTGTCCGGCACCCTCTGATCCCCGCCGCTCCCCCATTTATACATTACCCAGCCTGGATCCAGCGATCGGTGCAGCCTCCCCGGACAGCTCCAGTCTTCTCTGTGTAGAGGATCCCACATAACGTCAAGACATCGCCGACGTCATGCACAAACCCGATCCTCCCCATGGAGAGACTGGAGCTGTGCAGGGAGGCTGCGCGATCGCTGGATCCAGGGGGGGGTAATGTATAAACTGGGGGAACCGCAGGGGAGCGGTGGGTGCCCGACACTTTTACTAGCTAGGCTAGTGCTAGCTAAAGGCTTTACAGTTATTTGGGACAATTATTTAATTATGGGGGACTCCTGGGGCCACAGAGTGGTATGCCCGACACAGTGTCGGGCATATCGCTAAGGAGGTTAATGCTACAGCAGCATAGAAAGATTCACCTGAGGATAGGTATGTTCTATTTAAATCCATTTGCACATTCATGAGATCTCAGGAACTTACCACCAAATTTTCCAGTAGCATAGTGAGGTTTTTTAGGATTTTCAAGAGTGAAGTGTCTATAATCGAGTTAGATTTAAAAATAGGTACATATGACTGAACACTCCACACTAGTTTCCAGCTACAATCTCAGATTTGCACATTATCTTCCTTAGACCATTCCCCCTTCGACCTCTGACCAAGTTCTGCTCCCTACTAGATAACCTAAAAACACACTGCCTAGGTACGCGTATTGTATACTAACCCACCTTTTGTTCCCCCCCCCCCCCCAATTCCTTAGACTGTAAGCTCGTAAGGGCAGGGCTATCTCACCCTTTTGTTTCACAATTTTTATTGGCTCTTTAAGTCATGACAATAATATAAATTTGTACATGAAAATTACATTTATACTGAAAAGATATTTCTAAATCTTTGATAGTATATGAGCTTCATATATCAAAGAGAATAGTAATATGCACTTAAACATGTACAATAAATAATTTTATCCTAGGTTTCCAAATGTGTAAACATTTTTGTTGGGTATCATGTAGAACACTAGTAAGTTTCTCATTAATCATGAAATTTGAAATACGTGTTTTGACCTCAAGGAAATTTGGAGGGGTATTTTTCCAGTATTTAGCTATGATCATTTTAATAGACAAAAAATGTAATTTTACTAATTTATTTTGGGACTTTGTTAATCCATCCAATTTACAATGGAAGAGAGCCATCCAAGGACCCTTTCTTATAGTAATGTTGGAAAGAGATTGTAGTAATCCAAAGGTTCTACTCCATATTCTAGTCAATTTTGGACCTTGCCACCATACATGATACATGGTGCTCTCTTTTCAACAGCCCCTAAAACAATTAGAATCATTTGATATTGATAATTTAGCATTACTCGGGCAGAATGGTGGTGTAGTGGTTAGTGCTCTCGCCTTGCAGCACTGGGTCCCTGGTTCAAATCCCAACCAGGTCAACATCTGCAAGGAGTTTGTGTGTTCTCCCCGTGTCGCCCCATGTCCAGTTTCCTCCCACATCCCAAAAACATACAGATAAGTTAATTGGCTTACCCCTAAATTGGCTCTAGACTACGATACATACACTACACGATACATACATAGACATATGACTATGGTAGGAACTAGATTGTGAACCCCTCTGAGGGACAGTTAGGCTTGGTCCACACTTGTCTGGTTCCAGATCGGATCTGTGTCAAACAGATCTGTTTTTTTGAAAAACGGAGCTGTTGAACACGGATCTGATCTGGATGCCTAGGCACATTCCACGTCCGCGCGTTCATTACGCACATGTCAGCTACTCACCTGTCTCACCACCACCGCTCGTCCTACCACTCGTCCCGCCACCTGGTCCCTTCCACAGCCTGGCTCTCCATAGGCTGCAACAGGCCAATTCTGCTTAGTTCTGCCTGCTCAACACGAACCAATGACAATTCTCTCTGTTGCTGAGGATTCCCATTGGTCTATTGCAGCCCAATGGAGAATCCCCATGCTTCTGTCGGCCTCCGGGCTCTTCAGAATGGACCGAGTGGCAATGATGGACGGCGGGACATGTGAGTATGATGTCACGATGGCAACGGGATGAGGCTTAAATGGGCAACACGGAACTGGCATCTAGCCTAGTGGGAGCGGACAGTGTCCATTCTCATAGGCTTGCATTGGATACATTTTCCCATCCAGTCCGGAAAAAAGTGTCAAATCCGGACTCTGTTACGTTTTCTTTCTGTGCAACACAGAACCATGTGCAATCCGTGTTTCTGCATGAGTGGAAGCGGGTCCTATTTTTAGCATAGGATCCACTTCCTGCGTTTTTGCAGAGATTTAAAAAGGTATCCCATGTATACACTTTTAAAACAAGTGTGAACCGGCCCTTAGTGACAAGACCATATACTCTGCACAGCACTGCCTAATATGTCGGCGCTATATAAATACATAAAAATTACTTTATATGCTGATTTTAGTGCAAAGATATTAGTGGAACATCCTGCAATTCTTTGCCAGCTATCGATCTAATATGTTTGTGTCAGGACTCGGGATTCAGGTACACACTGTATGCAAATGCAGGCGACTAGCTAACACTTCCAAATAGTGACCTAACCACACACACTGACTCTTTGTAAGTAGATTTTGCATACAATGTGAGACCTGAATATATACCAGCAATCCTCTGCAAGACAGGTAACAAGGCACAGATAATATATGAGTAGAACTGGTAATAGTCACCTGAATCTTAGTGGAAACAGCAATCCAGAAGATAGCAGGAGATGTTGATAACACGGAACTCCAGAAACAATAGCTTATGGGTATGCAGGTTCCAGGACCAGGAGAATAGACCAGGAGGTTGTTAGTCCTATAATGATGTGCTTATGAGTATGCAGATTCCTGGGCAGGATGAGATAATAAGTATAGAACACAGGAGTACTATATAAATGTCACGGTACAGAAGGGCTAGGCAGAAATCAAGGTCAGGCAATCCAATGGTCAGGGCAGGCAGCAAACAGGCAGAGTCCAGTAACAAGCAGTAAGTCAAAGTCCAGAAAGGCAATCCACAAGTTTTCAAAGAGCACCCAGCAGTAAGCAGATGCATACTCTAACACAGGCAAAGTCAAAGTGCACTCAGTAATCTTAAATATATCAGGCAACCAATCAGTGGCCAGCCACATGCACACAACAGCCAATCACACGCAGGGATTAATCTAGTTTAGTATCAGCTGAGAGAGAGATCAGCTGACATGGGTGGCAATACATGTCAACTGGTAACCAGTCCTAACCAGCGAAACATCCTGACTGTGTGTCAGCTATAGCACAGTGGCAAGAGCACTGCCTCCGACATGAGAGACCAGGGCTCAATCCCAGGGAGGGTCAGCATCCACATATTATTTATTACATAAACCCCTGCCTAATTGTCAGCTGACTCTACCTCTGTCTTTGCTTCAGACCATACTGCGGCCGAGAGGAGCGATCCCTTACAGTTTGATCTTTGATTTGTCCAATTTCTTTTTCCCAACTTAATATACTGTATAGGGGTGTTGTTTATAAGAATCAGTTCATAAAAGTCTATTATAGATGATTGAAATAGAACCAGTTTTCAAAAAAAGGAAAGAATTAAAGGGGAATTTTAATTCATTATAAGGTAAGCCATTCAATATTTAATTGGAAACCATTTAAAAAAAATCTGGATTATCTTGGCCTGGATGAAAAAGGGCATTTTAAGTGATAGGTGCTAATGAAAGGTGAGGAGATTGTAAAACACTGGACTATGTTGTGGAATCCCATATTTTAAAGTCAGTTAAAGCTCCAAAACTGTGTCCTTAGCAACTTGTTTGATGAGGTAAAACACTTCTATCTTCTCTAGCAATGGCAGTATTTGCATATCCATTAATTTGGCATATCCATTCAAGATGTAGAAGGAGGAGAACTAGCAGACATCTAGAGAGTCTTATGGAATTATCTCTTGAAGTTTAACATGAAGAAGAATGTGAACATCTTGCTGCAACAACTCTTGAAGATCTTCTCTAGATGGCAATCTTCATGGTGAAGGTCATTGAGTTATCCTGGAAGCTCTTGGAGAGACTGATATCTCTAAGGTGAATAGGCTAGTAGACCACAGAAGGAACTGTTGTATGGAATTGAAAAAATAACTGGTGCTTTTCTAAGTATATATTTTTGCACACCTTTCCTTTTTTTATTTTGATACTCTTTTTTCTATTTTTTATTTTACCATACTTGCAACTGAAAGAAAAAAAAACTTAATTAGGTAAATATTTTCTTAGATACCTAACACAAATGTGAATAAAGAGGATCTTAAAATATGAAAGGGAAAAAGTGCCCCTAGGGGGTACTTACTTCAGGTGGGGGAAGGCTCTAGATCCTAAATAAGCTTTCTTTAGCTTTTTATCAAACTCATCAATTGTTGACCCTGGAGGTTTTGAAAAATGTTGTTGCAATTTTGCATTCCTCAGTATTTGCTATTCAACGACAATGTGTCAAGCTACTATAGTGGTGTAGGACAGAATACCCTAGCATAGAACATCTGCTGTTTCACCATGTCCTTTCATGACCATTATTTTTTTATGTGGTCCACACATTGATATACTCACTAATGGCCCATAAAATGTACAGAGCACATAAATGTTACCAGGTGTAACGATTGCGGAATCGTCTCCGTGGTCAGCGCACCAGACATGCGCTGACGCGGCGGATTTCCTCCACAAGCGTATAATTGAGGAAACCCAGGCTAGGTGCTATGCACCTGCAGAGGGAAATTCCTGTCAGCAGGTGGAGCTGTGGAGTGCAGAGGAACAGCTCCTCTGCCCTACCACACACGCCAGACAGGAATTGTACGAAGGGAAGAAACGCAATCGCAAGAGAGGCGATTGAGAGTGAGCACAGAGACAGATTGTGTGTGTGTGCATAAAACTAGTCGCCAACCCGCGACTGTGCACACACCACAGCAGATACGAAGCAGGAACGCGATCGCGAGAGGTGCGATCGCCAAGCGTGACACAAGGCTACAGCAAGGCGGAGCACGAGAGTAGCAAAGGCACAGCAAATCATACAATGAGGAAAAATGGAAAATAACAAACGCTAGCTAACCGCGAACACCGCACTCATTCGCAACAGTGCACGCGGTTACGCGTGGTCTCCACGTGATAAGCACAATAGAGACAAGCACGCCTAACTAACCATCGACAGACAAACATGAAACAGAGGATGCGAACGCTTGCTTAACGGTTACCTCACCGAGCCTCCAGCAAGCGTCCGTAGCAGATAAGACAGACACACAAAAACAGGGACAAGCGAGAGATAGGATCCACAGCACTAGCGAGAAGCGAATGTGATCCAGGTACAGAGTAGCAGAACTAAAGGATCCACAGCACTAGCGAAAAGTGGCTAGCGCGATCCCAGGAGACAGAACAGAAGGATCCCCAGCGCTAGCGAAAAGTGGCTAGCGCGATCCAGAGAGGCAGAACAGAAGAGATAGCTGGTAGCAACCGCTGCACCAGCTATGCTCCAAGAACAGAGATCAGAACGACTTCCTATCGACCACCACTGGGACAGGACAATCGCAACAGACAAACAAAACAGATAAACAATCCTAACTGCACTAGGGAAATCTGCCTAGCACAGTTTCCAGGAATTACTCTAAGATAACTTCAACAAGAAGTAGCATGGCTGACACTCTCTAGGAGTGTGTACTACAAACCCTGAAGGAATGACCAGCCAAGGACTGTGGGTAATCCCAACCTTTATACTGCCAGTCATCACAGGAGGCAGGTAGGGGATTTGCATAACGAATGTATGCAAATTTCTCAGCAGCAAGATGCAGAACAGACAAAATGTCTCTCTTAAAGAGACCTGCAGAATGCAGACGTGAACAGTGATCAAAACGCTGCCTGTCTGCACAGGCAGCTAAGCAGATTCTCACAGTACCCCCCCTTCTAGGGTCGAATTCCTGACGACCCTCAAAATTGATATCTACAAACCACTCTAACAGAAGACTCATGAAGGTCGGGGCAGCCCGACAAGGTCCAATTCCAGAGTCAGTCCACCCGAAACCGACCTCATCGGAAACAGAAGCCACCGAAACATGCCCATCAGTACTACCAGTCTCAGTATAACACCCATCAGGACTGTGAACGCCAGAGAAGAAGCCATCGACACCCTCCAGACAATACCCACCACCTTCCAAGGAGCGTCCGAAAATACCAAATCTGCCACAAAACCTGTTCGAAGTGTCTCTTTCAAAACAAAAGCTGCTGTTGATCGTATTCAGGGCACCAAGCAAAACTTCTCTCGGAATCTCCCAGAACGCCCTGAAGCTCCGCAGAGATTCCAAGAAGCCAGAACGCTCACCAGGCCCACACGGAGAGCCACTAAGCACCCCCATGGAACCTATGACAGTTCCAGATTCAGAATTAGCAGGACACCCATCAAGATCAGGACTTTCAGGGACCACTTCTGGGCATGCAAGCAGGCAGGCTAAATCAGAACATGTCTCCACCGAGGAAGCATCTGAGTACGCTGGTAACCGAGGTACACTTGGGCTTTCTGGGTCACAGAGCACACTGGGGTACACCAGCACAGGAGAAACCTCAGGACATGTTGGAGAACTGCCAACCTCAGAGTCCGGCACGACAAGACCAAAACCAGTACCGGGCAGAGAATCATCATGAGTGGAGGTCACAGGCACTGGACTTTCAAAAGAAGACTCGGATATAAATTCAGAAATTTCTGTGACAATAATATCATCATTGATTACATATGAGTGAAGCTCCACTAGAGCTGCAAAGGTAGTTAGCACAACAGCAATGCCTACTGAAGTGGGCAACACCTCAGAAGGACTTGGGGGGCAGGAGACATCTCCTACAAGTTCTGCTCCCTTTGGGAGGAACTCGGAGACCTCCAGAACATCAAACAAGACCTCAGGAACATCATTTTCCAGGTTTTCTAAGAAGGATTCTGAACAATCCAAGTTACAGGGCAATACTGAAATTTTATTTTGTGGACAGGGCAGATGTCCCAGGAAAGGTTCCACCATAAACTGAGACTGAACTTCATTATAATTAGCGGGATGTACAGGAATATTTATTGGAACACACACTGACTCCCCAACTTCACTCTCACTGCACCCAGAATTCTGCGTAGCAGTCAAACTAGCTTGTAATTCCAAAAGTGCAGAAAAACAGGTGAAAATAGCAGCAATACCTAGACGAGCCTCTAGGGGCACTGCAGGAGATATTGTACAAGGCAATATTGACTCATCCAGAGTACCGGGTGGAGAGTCAATACTTTCTTCAGAATCAGACTCGCAAATGTCAATGCGAGTGGACATAATGTCTTTATTCATGATACAGGGCAGGCTCAGAGACATCTTCTCTGGACAGAGCAAAGGTGCTTCAGTATCAGGTTCGCAAACCCAAGGCGCTGTCTCACTCTTGGACTCGGCTAACGATGTCAAATCCGAGGAGTCAGAACGCAAAATTTGCGAATCCAAGATCGCAATCGATTGCTAAAGTGGACATTTCGAAGACAGGGATTCAGAGGTCTCCAGGCTGGATTGCTGGATCTCAGAAACGCCAGCTGACAATGTGCTTTTACAAACATCAACTGAATGAAGTACACGTTGTTCATTCAGAATCATTTTCCACATACAAATCAGCGGACTCACAAAGTCAAATTCACACCCCTTTCCATTTCTTAAGGCAGAAGCAGAACTTATACATGCTCTCAAGAGAGACTCACTTCTGGCAATGTAGTACTCACAAAATTACTTTGAATCGTTCTCCAATTCGTACACCAGCAATTCGAGCTGCTTTTTCTGGAACGGGGGCTCCCATTCACACCTGACTAGGTCTGAGCATACATACTGAACAATATTAGAAGAAGGAGTTGTGACAACAACATGAGAAACTGTATTAATCACATTACCGTTACTCTTGAAACTGCATAGTTTGGGAATTTTCCCCATAGCAAGATCATAGATGGAGGATCTTAAAGTAGTACTGGGAGAAGAAGATCTGTTTTTACAAGACAAGGGATCCCACATATCATTGACAAAACTGACACACCCACGCCGATCACAATCGGCAGGAACATCTGAGAAACAGGCATCAGATCTCACAGATTCAACCTCCAAACAAACAGAAGAAACTTCATCAGAATTCACACAGGTGTCCACAAACGAGGCACACTCATTCATCTCAGGCTGCACAGTGCTTAAACTCACTTGCTTTACCCCAGGAAGACAGGAAGAATCATGTGACAATGGTGTCTCTTTATTGAAAGTAATTGGTTGGTGTGTGTGCAATTCGTCCAAAATGGTTTCCCACACATAAATCACCAGATCCACAATACATTCGTCACATTCACCAGAATCAATCAGAAGGTACATAGAGTCGAGACAATCATTCAGGATATCCACGCTTTTTGTGATATAAAAATCGCAAAAGGCCTTCCAATCCAAATCAAATTCCTCCACCAAGGCCCCAATTTCCTATGAGGCAAATGGCGGTTCAAATAGCCCGGTATCGAGATAATCCCCATATGGGTGGGGATCAGGGACGAGCACCGATTTTTTTAAACTGCTCTTATATAGTGTGCGATCCTACCTATGATAGGATCCACATACGCTTTTGTCTCAGGCAATGACATCTGAATCAAATCAAAGGTTCCCTCTGCCCTGGGAATTTTGGTTAGGCTGGTCATTCTGTAACGGTTGCGGAATCGTCTCCGTGGTCAGCGCACCAGACGTGCGCTGACGCGGCGGATTTCCTCCACAAGCGTATAATTGAGGACACCCAGGCTAGGTGCTATGCACCTGCAGAGGGAAATTCCTGTCGGCAGGTGAAGCTGTGGAGTGCAGACCAACAGCTCCTCTGCCCTACCACACACGCCAGACAGGAATTGTACGAAGGGAAGAAACGCAATCGCAAGAGAGGCGATTGAGAGTGAGCACAGAGACAGATTGTGTGTGTGTGCATAAAACTAGTCGCCAACCCACGACTGTGCACACACCACAGCAGATACAAAGCAGGAACGCGAACACGAGAGGTGCGATCGCCAAGCGTGACACAAGGCTACAGCAAGGCGGAGCACGAGAGTAGCAAAGGCACAGCAAATCATACAATGAGGAAATATGGAAAATAACAAACGCTAGCTAACCGTGAACACCGCACTCATTCGCAACAGTGCACGCGGTTACGCGCGGTCTCCACGTGATAAGCACAATAGAGACAAGCACGCCTAACTAACCATCGACAGACAAACATGAAACAGAGGACACGAACGCTTGCTTATCGGTTACCGCACCGAGCCTCCAGCAAGCGTCCGTAGCAGATAAGACAGACACACGAAAACAGGGACAAGCGAGAGATAGGATCCACAGCACTAGCGAGAAGCGAGTGCGATCCAGGTACAGAGTAGCAGAACAGAAGGATCCACAGCACTAGCGAAAAGTGGCTAGCGCGATCCCAGGAGACAGAACAGAAGGATCCCCAGTGCTAGCGAAAAGTGGCTAGCGCGATCCCAGGAGACAGAACAGAAGGATCCCCAGCGCTAGCGAAAAGTGGCTAGCGCGATCCAGAGAGGCAGAACAGAAGAGATAGCTGGTAGCAACCGCTGCACCAGCTATGCTCCAAGAACAGAGATCAGAACGACTTCCTATCGACCACCGCTGGGACAGGACAATCGCAACAGACAAACAAAACAGATAAACAATCCTAACTGCACTAGGGAAATCTGCCTAGCACAGTTTCCAGGAATTACTCTAAGATAACTTCAACAAGAAGTAGCATGGCTGACACTCTCTAGGAGTGTGTACTACAAACCCTGAAGGAATGACCAGACAAGGACTGTGGGTAATCCCAACCTTTATACTGCCAGTCATCACAGGAGGCAGGTAGGGGATTTGCATAACGAATGTATGCAAATTCCTCAGCAGCAAGCTGCAGAACAGACAAAATGTCTCTCTGAAAGAGACCTGCAGAATGCAGACGTGAACAGTGGTCAAAACGCTGCCTGTCTGCACAGGCAGCTGAGCAGATTCTCACACCAGGGGTTTCACAGATGGTATCACAATACTTACATAACAACTCATATGGCTTATATAACATACTGTATATTACCCAAATAGTGTAACACACATTATACAAGCAACGTAGGCATTGTCTGTATAACAGAAGTTATGCATAATGAATGTTTGTGTAATATAAAGTAAAATGTATGTACTGTGACTGCGCAGGTACATTTTACTGGCCATTATTGAGTAGACCCCATTGAAACATTGAGATGTGTAGATTGTAAATAATTTAGTAAAATATTTGATTCTTGAAAATAATCAGTCCTGGGCTGGTCTACATTTTACATAGGAAAATCCCAGGAAAAAAGTATCTAACACTAATAATAATAAGCAGCTTTTGTTGGTTAATATGAAGAATTGTATTAGTTTGCCTTTGGGGCAAAGGGGGAGGGGGGCACACGTGCATGCCCCTGTACTCGTGCCTGTTAAGTTAGTCCCTAAGGCCCAGCTTTGGCCATGCATGAGAAAAAGCTGAAAGTCAATGGAATTCACTTCTACTTAAAAGGAACCTGAGATCGGGTCAAAGCAACAAAATATACATATCTGGGGCTTCCTCCAGCCCCCTCCGGCCTGATGGCTCCAAAGGCTGCCCTATTGTGACTGCCTGCAATTCATTTGCAATTGGCCCTGGAAAGTCTTCCAGTGCAGGGCCAACTGTGCATACTTGGCCTGGCTACACGCGTGCTCCCGCCACATTCATGTGGCCTGGAGCATTTTGCACCTGTGCAGTACTACTGCGCAGGCGCTGAACGCTCTCAGCGATGGAGAGACATGGGAGCGCACCTGGCCGGACTATGCCTGTGCCGACTGGCCCAGAATGGAGGATTTTCCGGGGCCAGTTGTGGGCAAATGGGTAGTCAGAAGAGGACGGCGTGGGAGCAATCAGGCCGGAGGGGGCTGGAGGAAGCCCTAGGTATGTGTATTTTGTTGCTGTGGCCCCATCTCAATACACTTTAACAGGAAGTCCAATCAATTTTAATTTTTATTGTTCTATTTTATTTTATTTGTTTAATGTTTACAACTCCATGGTCCTGCTCTGATGTTCACATGCCCACTTTAGGAGTTGTTGGCATTAGACAAGGGTCAGTATGGCGCTCTGACTGGGCTGCAGCTACACAGCCCCATATGCAGCAGCAAGTTGTAATGCATCATGTATTCTATGTGCCACAGTATAGCCTTAGCTCCCCCCTTAATCAGTGAAATTTAGGGATCAATGGTGCTGTCGCCAGTTCACTGGTTTTACCCCTGACCACTATAGTAGATATTAAGCACAGCAGAAACACTCCACAAGGCCTGTACTATTGGGGAAAGGATTGGAGCTTCTCTGAGGGCAGCCAGTGACATGACTAAGCACTATGTAAAGTGCTGCAGAAGATTTCAGTACTATATAAATACATAATAATAATATGGTAGGGCATTAAACAATGACTATGGTAGGATTAGACTGTGAGTGCCTTTGAGGACAGTCAGTGACATGACTATGTTCTTTGTAAAGTGCTGAAGAAGATGTCAGTGCTGTATAAATATATAATAATAATATAGTAGCATATTAGGCTGTGATTATGGCAGGATTAGATTGTGAGCTCCTCTGAGGACAGGCAGTGATATGACTATGTACTCTATAGAGTGCTGCAGAAGATGTCAGTGCTATATAGATACAGAATATTAGGGTAGGACATTAATATTGTCCAGGTGCCCCTCCCCCCCCCATACAGACCCCATCCATGAAGATGCCCCCACCTCCATACAGATGCCCCCCTCATACAGGCATACTTCCTCAATACAGACAGCCCCCTTAATACAGACGGAATGCATCACTAGGCAACACAAATTGAAAGATAGTCCACACTTACCACACTTACCACACTTGTGGTAAATATCTCTTCTTATGGTTTAACTGCGGTAGAGGAACAGGTTTTGAACTATGGACTATCTTTCAGTCTGACTAATTTGCCCGATTTCTTTCAGTTGGAACAGGATTTATATCAGTTTTTTCGTACTTTGAAATTGAAGCAATTCTTTAGTAACATACCTCCTGTACGATCTTTGGCGGTGAAGAATGTCATGAGGACACTAAGTTATATTTGCGTGATGTTGGTTTGCGGAACAGCAGTATGTTCAAACCTCCGAGTCATGCTCTTATTGATACATATATCAAGAAGGTTAACGATGATTTGGTGTTACTTGAAAATAATTTTAGAGATGGTCATTTTAGGGTTAATAGAAATCTCACTAAAATAGAACACTCTGCATTGCGTTCTCTCCATGACAACACAGACATCATTGTATGCCCAGCTGACAAGGGCGGGGCTGTGGTTGTCATGGATCGCTTGCAATACGATCAAGAAATTGAACGACAATTGTCTGATTCTGATGTCTATGTTCTTTTACCACATGACCCACTACCAAATATACAACGCTGTATCTCTAAGGCGGTGCAGAAGGCTTTGTCGAAAAATCTGATTGATGATCTGATTGATGATGATTTGGGTCGGTTTTTGCAACAGCAGAACCCCTCCACCCCACATTTTTATATTTTACCCAAAATCCATAAAACACTGATACGTCCACCTGGGCGTCCCATTGTGGCGGGAGTGGATACTGTCTTTGTCCCTTTGGCCCAATACCTTGAAAAGCTTCTGCAACCGATTGTTCAATCTATTGATTCCTATCTGAGGGACACAGGGATGTTTTTGGATAGACTTCATTCCTTGCCTCCCTTAGAGGAGGACATGATGGAGGTGTGGAGGCTGTTGATTGGTACATCATGACACATACGGATTGTACGGAAGAACAGCGTAGGTTTCTGATGGAGTTGCTCAGGATTGTTTTGTTTCATAATTACTTTGAGTCTAAGGGGCGGTTTTTTGGACAATTACGGGGAACAGCCATGGGATCGAACGTGGCCCCCTCCTACGCAAATTTATTTATGGGATCATATGAGGAAACATTTATATACCTCAATCCATTGTTCCGCCAGCATTCTGTCTGCTGGTGGCGATATATTGACGATGTTTTTTGCGTGTGGAGGGGACCGCGTTCTACGCTGGATGTTCTCATCCAACAGGTCCATGAGCAATGCCCACCCATTAGACTCATAGCTGATTGTGACCACGACAGTATTTCTTTTTTGGATGTCCGAGTTTATCGTGGAGCTGATGGAATAGCTACTGATCTTTATTCCAAACCCACAGATAGGAATTCAACATTACATTTCTCCAGCTTTCACCCCGAGGGAGTTAAAAAGAGTATTCCCCGGAGTCAATTTATTTAGGTTAATAAAATAGTGAGTGAGCCTGAGGTGTGTGAGACACGGAAAATCCAGTTGGCAAGGGAATATCCAGAGGAGACTCTGCATACCTCAATCTCAACACGTCGGGTTAAACCTAAAAGAGTTTCACGTGTTCCATTTGTATCCACTTACAGTACGTGCAGTGACATGGTAGCAAGAAGTTTACTTAAACACTGGCACATTTTACGCGACGGGTTACCTCGAGTTCCGGAGTTTCGCTATCCACCATTAATGTCATTCCGCAGAGCACCCACGGTTCGGGATAAATTGCGCATACGACCGGCTCCCACCCCTCGGGCACACATTGGTAGAACAGGTATGTTCCCTTGCATGTCATGTCACATGTGTGGCAATGTGGCAAGTGGCAATACCTTCCAGCACCCTACTTCTGGTAAGACTTATTTCATCAGGGGAAGATATACATGTGACTCTTTATTTGTTGTCTACCTATTAAAGTGCCCGTGCAGTAGCATATATGTAGGCATGACTACACAAAGTTTAAAAAGCTGCATATCTGCTCATAAAACAGCTATAAGACACTCTACTGAGGGACAGGCGGTGGCAGAACATTTCACTGCATGTGGCCATAGTGTCTCTCAGTTGAGGGTCACGGTAATAGATGGAGTTCCCCTGGGGTGGAAGGGGGGCGATAAAACTAAAGAACCATTACGCAGGGAGGCGGGGTGGATTAGACAGCTGGATGCAATGGGTAGAGCAGGGTTAAACAGGGAATACGACTTAGGTTTTCGCATATGACTTATATGATTTGTTATGTTGAAGAGGAACAATATTTACTGTCAGCCTGTGCCTTGTCTGGTGCTCCTTAATGAATAACGCTAGTATTCTCTATTGTGCTATTTTTATATTTGTTTTTAATCTTTATATGTCTGTTTTTATTTTTCAGTGGTTGCCTGGCAGCATGAGAGGGTAATATGTGCAGTGATGGCCTTTAATCCAGCGGGCGGTGCAGGCGTGAGTATGTGCGGTTTGTATTTATTGACATCTCGTTGGTAACCATAGTGATTTTACTATGCCGCACCTCCCACCGCTATTACGCTGGAGCGGCTCTTCGTTTCCATTAGGTGACAGATGGGCGCTGTGATTGGTGTAGCGCGGTCATGTGCTCTTTAGCATGTGACCGCGTCATGTGGCCAGGTGCTTCCGGGTATCGGAGGCGGTGGCTTCTCACTATTGAGCGTCATGCCGCCAGACGGGATAACGGTAGAGCGGCGGTTTCATCACAGCACGCCTGACTGGTGAGTTTATATTTGAAATTTTTAAATCCATTGGTCTTTTTTGACCCTTTCCAGTCTCCCATCAGGTCCGTCTCTTGTCTGCTGCCAGGATTGGTTGATACACATCCCTGAAGGGGCGTGTATATGGATATATATGTATGTGACATGTATTGTATTTTGTATGACCCTTGAGCAACTTGAGAAAGGCCTTGCGGCCGAAACAGCGTCTGTTGTTGCTGTCTTCATGGAAATAAAGTAATTGAGCTTACTTTGCCTTGTGTGGTGCCGGTCCTTGGATTGGAAGCTGCTGTGACCCCTTGAGTACTGGGGTGGGACCTTGGCACACCATTTTGACTATCAACATTGGTGCTCCTGACCTCCTTTGGCTACTATAATAATAAAAGTGTGTTAAATTAAGTTTTTTTTTTCTTCATTTGTTTTTAATTACTGTATTTCAACATTGATACAGAGTTTATGGTAAGTATACAGTGTGGAGTAGAATTGTATTAGCTAGGTCTATTTTTAACACTGACTCTCAAGCAGCCAGAAACTAAACTTATTCGGCATCAGCCAATCCCGTCAGTGTCGGGTATTGGGGAAATGACTGTAGCCATTTATTAACAATATACCTTCACTGTAAATAAAATATTTCCAAGCATTCCCTGCAATTGTAATGTTCTAAACTGTAAATTTAGATTTGTTTAAATATAATTTATAGTTTTCTAAAATACAAAATTTCCCATATTTATTCAACTTTATCAAGCCCAGGTCCCCCCTCCCCACCCATACCCATCAGGGGTGTCACATGGGGTACACATACCACATGTTGAGAACTTGGGAGCTAGTATATCGAGCCCCTTAACAGGTGACTTTGTAACAAGATAATTATTATTGCCCTGTCGGCAGAAATTGAATAAGATGAAATAGGGGCCTTAGGCGAGATAGCACTTTTTGCCCACCGCTGATGGTTATCTAGATTTTTTTTGTAAGATTTTGTGGGAGTAGCATCCACCAAGTCTCTCCAGACCCTAGGCAACTGCTTAGAATTGACTTGTGGATGATCCGGCTCTGCCTGTCAGGGGTTTTGCTGTGGCTATGTAGCTATCTGAACAGCAAGTACTATTGGAGCTGTTGCTGTGTATCAAGTGTATAGCAGCTGTGTCAGCCACTCCCTGTGCAGTAGGACTTGCAGAGCTCTGTATGACTCACCCTTGTAGCTCCACCTGTTCTTATTCACTCGACAGACTAAACGCGTTCTGTTCTTAAGGAGGAATCACCATTATAATATCACCGTCTACAATCTACAACCACTGTCTGTATGTAAGTTTACACAAATCTTTGTATGGAGAGGTTATTTAGAGGAGTGCAGATTGGGAAGTTCTTTTACTTTGAATCTCAGTGTACATTCATGCAACAAACTTCTGAGTTTGCTTTAGTGTCTTATGCAGCATTCCTCCGTGTAGTTCAGGTTCAGAGTATCAGCTTGCTGAAGTCGTAACAGCCGTGTTGCAGAAGATAATGGTGTGCATGAGTCTGTCTGTAAACATTCAGAGATCTGTAGTGCAAATCCCTAGAACACAGAGAAGCAGATGGGGGAGGATTGTCAAACAAAGATCCTTCTGCTGAATCATAAATGAGTTGCTCCTTATTAGTGACGGTAGTGTGCTAATTTTGCTTACGAGGAATTTTGCCAAAAAATTTGCAATTACGATTACACAGTTACAATTGATTTTGCATGATTCATTCATAAATTTTGCATGCTATGTGAAATTACAGTGAAACGATTTTTCGCATAGATTGAAAAAAAAAGGATGATACTTTTCCGTTAGCCGGGCGCATCCACTAGGTGGTGTTAAAACTCCACCAGAATTACTACTATCCATGGCGGCCTGGAGGGGGAATAGTAATTAACGCCACCTAGTGGATGCGCCCGGCTAACGGAAAAGTACCAAAAAGATTTATGCAAACCAGAATATGCTAGATGTGTTAGTGGGAATAGTGTGAACAAGTTAAACAGAGAATTGATTTTAAAAAAATCTAAGGAAAAAATGCATTTTTTTTAAAAAACTCGATAAAATGACATTTTGCTGTGGTACACTTTAATATATTCCAAGTTCTGAGTTTTGTATACACATTTTAGATGTTTTAAGAAAATGGACAGTGTGCGGTCTGCCCTCCCAAGCCTGTTTGATCCTTTGTCACCCATGCAGGCTGGTATAGCCAGAATTCGGAGGTCAGACCTTTTGGGGCTTTGGGGTCTTAAAGAGAACTTGAAGGGAAAAAAGTGTCTAATTTGGGTACTTACCTAGGAAGAGGAAAGCCCATCACCCTCCTCCTCGCTGTGTCAGTGGTCAGACCCCCACAAGCCTGTAGACAAAGGCTTGTTGAAGGAGCTCAGCTGCACTGCACACGGACCGCACCTGTGCACTAACACAGAGCAGAATGGGCTTAGCTTTGTCCGCTGAGCCCGAGTGTTGGCTCCGGCTACTGCACAGGTGCAAGCCAACCTGCATCTTTGAGCATCGGGAGTACCAGTGCTGAAACTAAGGGATGGAGTGGGACGGGGGAAGCCTCTAAAGCAGTGTACCCACCAACAGTGTATGTTTTGTATAAATCAACACAGGTAGTTAACCTTTTGTGGGCCGCGTGTAGTAAATCCACGCCGCACTTGTGGCAGTCTAAGCCTGCTGCGGCGTAGGATTTATGCCACCTGCCATTTTCGCTCCTGACTATATCATGCGCACCCAAGAGAGGAGGTTAAGCTGTCATATGACAGCTGACATCTCCCCTCAGTGATCAGGAGCCATCGCGATTGGCTCCTGATCACGTGATCACTACGATCGCCGGCGGTCTGAGGGGAAGAAGAGGATCCATTCACCTGCCTGATGTTCCCCCAGCGATCGTCACTCCCCTCCGCTCTTGCTGGCATCCCCACTCGCTCTGGCGTAAGTGTCGGATCCCAGCTTGATGACGTCATCAAGCCGCGACCCAGAACGTAAGTGCGAGCGGGGATGCCGGCCGGAGGGGGCTAGAGCTGTTCATCGCTGGAGCCTAGGAGGTGAGTAAAGGCTGCTGGCAATACGGGGGACACCTGGCTACACAGAGGACACCATGCCCAGCCATCTATAGTGGGGATCCGGCTGCCTGACCCCCCCAAATGCACCCTACCCGCATGTAAAATGGCCTGGTCTTTAAGGGGGGTTAGGCAGCCAGTCCCCAAAGGGTTAATCAGCTCTGCTGCAACACTAATTACCCTATCTGTCAAAGTTTGTGACTTCCTGCAAAACATGTATTGTTGGTGGACCTTGAGGACAGGGTTGGGGAACTCTGCTCTAGAGGATCCAGCAGCTTCCCTCTCCCAAGGTAAGTATCTCAATGGCCTCAATTGTCTAAGCTTTATCAAACACTGGCCTCAAACACTTTATCAAACGTTTGATAATTTACCTCCTGGGTAAAATCTAATTTTTAATTCACTAAGGTGTTATATATTTATCGAATGTTTTATTGATAAAATGTTCAATAAATCTATAACACTTTAGTGAATTCAAAATTAGATTTTACCCAGGAGGTAAATTATCAAACGTTTGATAAAGTGTTTGATAAAGCTTAGTGAATTGAGGCCTTTATCGAACGTTTGATAATTTACCTCATGAGTAAAATCTAATTTATAAATCTATAACACCTTAGTAAATTCAAAATTAGATATTACTCATGAGGTAAATTATCAAACGTTTTATAAAGTGTTTGATAAAGCTAAGTGAATTGAGGCCATATGTGTGTATTTTATTTCTTACAGGTTCACTTACAAATGTACAGTATATACAGAACACCGTGTACTCGGTACTGCAGTAAATGTCATTTTACTGAGTTTAAAAAACATTTTTTCTTTGAATTTTTTTAAATCATTTTTTTTTTTCAAAACAACAAGGTCTTTTGAGGAAAAAAAAATGTACTTGTTCCAAAGGAAGCACATTTCACAGTTTCACATAATCATGAGTGCAAAATCATGGATCATAATTACATTTATGTGCAAAATGTATTATGAATTTGCCCAAAAAATTGCATTATGATTTTGCATTGTAATTGTGATTTTTTTAACGTTAAAGTAATTGTGAACGTTGATGAGAAAGTATGATTATGTGGAGTTCGAGCTAAACACAATACTCCTAATGTATCAAGATTTGTGATTATTTTCATTGACTAATTAAGATACAGCTGTAGTCTACTGCAGATTTCCAATCGGACACAATAAAAATATGAAATGTATAATCTCTGAGTAATGCACTTTCTGTGTTTTGCGATTTTCAATCATTAACTTTCTACAGAAAGGCAAGCTTAACAATCTGATTATGATGCATTCTGCTGTTTCTATAGGGAAACCCAACAAACCCCAACAAACACATGCAAATTCCTTTGTAGGAAATTTACCAATCGTATTTATTTATTTGACAGAGCAGGAGAGCACTTCGCTCTTATTTTTTGTTTTCTTTACCTAATGTATATGTGATGCTTTTTCTTTCTAAATGCACTAGCAACTCTTTGCACTAAGCACTTTCTTTTCCCTGACGACGACTCCATGTAAGGAGTCGAAGCATGTCGGATTGGTGGGGGGTATTAGTTTATATGTAGGAAGCAAAAGTTAATTCAGTCCGGGTTTAGGATCTAGGAGCACGGTCACTAAAAATCTTTTAAATTGGTGCAAGTGCTCTTTATAGTACTGAAGATCCTACCTTGGTTTTAGGTACTATGGGAAAATGAAAACAAATATAGAAAAGTTTTAAATGAAAACAAATAATAAAAGTTATGTTTTAATATACTTCTGTAAGGATCAATCTTGTGTATATGGCACCACAGCACCCAGTATACCCACATAGAAGCACCACAGCACCCTGCATACCCCCGATTGCTGCACCACAGCTCCCAGGGTGCCTGCATTGAGACACCACAACTGACTCTGCCTGGGCACTCCAGAATAGATACGGGGCACCTGCCACTGATGTTTGGGGCCCTGTCAAACATAGTGGGCATCCCCACAAGAATACATTGCAAGCCAAATCTGTCCACTGCTTTACAGAGTCATCCAGCTTGTCTGCTTTGTTTGCCCATGATAACAAAAGTCTTGTCTTCCAACCATACCATTTTACTGCTAGAAAAGTGGTTTAGCTTGCATCACTGGTTTCTGTTTTGAAATACTATTTTTTACTGGTAGAGGCAGTAAATACTTTAATGAAGATAGCAAGATTCTTTGAGTATTGCATATTTAAAGTGTAGTGGCCTTCCACAGCCAAACTGATTTAATAAAAAAAACAAACTTTAAAGAGAACCCGAGTTGGGTTTGAAGAATATTATCTGCATACAGAGGCTGGATCTGCCTATACAGCCCAGCCTCTGTTGCTATCCCAAACCCCCCTAAGGTCCCCCTGCACTCTGCAATCCCTCATAAATCACAGCCACGCTACTGACACACAGCTTGTCAGAGCTGGCTGTGTTTATCTCTATAGTGTCAGTCTGCTGCTCTCCCCGCCTCCTGCAGAACTCCAGTCCCCGCCTGCATCCCTTCCCTTCCTGCTAATTAGAGGGAAGGGACGGGGCAGGGACCGGAGCTATGCAGGAGGCGGGGGAGCAGCTGAGACTGACACTACAGATGTAAACACAGCCACACAGCACGGCTGTGATTTATGAGGGATTGCAGAGTCCAGGGGGACCTCAGGGGGGTTTGGGATAGCAACAGAGGCTGGGCTGTATAGGCAGATCCAGCCTCTGTATGCAGATAACATTCTTTAAACACACCTCGGGTTCTCTTTAAAGGATGACAGAAAAATGTTTTCTAACTCTGGTATGGTCTGCTGCAATTTGCAGGTTGCTGCTGGCCTACCTCTGTGTATGTACAGTAAACATTGTCAGTGTAAATGTAGTAGATCTTTGAAGTATTAGATTATGGTTACATAGTTATTTAGGTTGAAAAAGACATACGTCCATCGAGTTCAACCAGAAAGTAAAGTACAACTTCAGCGTGCTCTCCCTGTTGATCTGGAGGGAGGCGAAAAACCCAATTAGCCCCCAAAGGGAAAAAAATCCTTCCCGACTCCAGATGGCAATCAGATAAAATCCCTGGATCAACACCACTGGACATTACCTAGTAATTATAGCCATTGATGTCTTTCAATGCAAGGAAAGCATCTAAGCCCCCTACGGTAAAGACCTAGTACACATTCCAGGCACAAATGGATTAAGATGAGATGGGGCCCTAGGCAAGATAGCAATTTGTGCCTACCGCTGATGCTCACCTGGCTTTTTTTTAGTAAGGTTTGGTGGGGGCTAGCATCAGCCAGGCCCCTAGACTCTCTCCAGGCACTATGCAGCTGCCTAGGTTTGCCTTGTGGATGATCCAGCTCTGATTGCAGGATAGCTCTGAAGGACTTGCTAGTATAATTCAGTCAGTGTAATACATATGTTTATTTTGTTGTACTATAAAGTCAGTCCATTGGGTTATACTGTGGTCACCCATTTTTGAATGTATTTTTTGACAACAAAAAAGGCATTTTGTGTATGATGAACGTTTTGATCCTGGGTTGTAGTTATATTTTTAAATATTCTATTAGCAGATGTCAAATAAATAGCTTTAAGAGTAGTTGGTAAGATGCCCCTTCACTAGTCTAGCCTACTGCAATATCACAGACGACCACAGCTGTAGACTGCAGTGTTCTCAGAGAGCTTTGTCTGAGCTCTGCCCCTTCCTGCCTGGACAGCTTTATGGTCCTGAGCATAGTAGAAGCAGAAAGCCTTCCCACCAAGCTTACGTCTCCGCAACCCTCTCCGTTTCACTCCTCTCTGCTCGTCTCCTCATTGCTCCTCTTCTCTCTGCTCCTCTTTTTTCTGATCCTTTTCTCACTGCTCCTCTCCCCTCTGCTCCACTCCCCTAAGTTTAGTTAGCTTTATCACAAAACTAACCTTAGGGCTGGTTCACACTATGAGCCCTTTTCTAAGCGCTAGTGATTTGAAAAGCACTTGCTTGTGTAATGCTATGTGCATGTTCTCACTTGAGCTATGTGATTTTTAAAAAAAGCACAGATAGCATTACATTAGCAAGCACTTTTCAAATCAGTGGCTCTTTGAAAAGCTCTCATAGTGTGAACCAGCCCTTAACGTGTGTACACGCACAATAACTATTGACCATAGCGGTCGGTGAGTAGGTGAACAATGTGGTCTGACATCACTAAAGATTTTGCATGCTGGATTGTTAGCTGATATCAGGTGGCTCCTGTACACATGTTCGACTGAGGCGTTTTACTTTCCGACTCCTCAGCCAATTTTAATCCAGCATATGTATGTAGCTTTCCTGAGGTGAGATTTACAAACATTTGCTGCCTAATCGGAGACATTTTTGATGAATCCAGGCTGGGTTTGCACGATCATTTGTATTCTCCAGCTCATAGACCATTCGTAAAGCAATATGTATTTGATAAAATAAACAGTTCTGCATTTTATAGTTATTTGTAGCAGTTGAATCTTTGAACCTTTCTTCAAATTGATGTTTAACTGACATTTTGTCAATAATTTTTATTTACAGAAATAAAATGTCCTCTTTCTGCTCCGTATACGTACTTGTTGAAATGTATGTTTTAATTCTTCATCTTGCCTGGGCTGAAAATCGCTGCAAGATAATCCAAGAAAAAGCTGACTGCAGTCATCTGGAACTCTCCACCATACCTTCAGACCTCCCTATAAGCATTAAAGTCCTAGATCTTTCCCATAACCGCCTAAAAAAGTTGCCTGCAGCCAACCTCTCGAGATATGATCAACTCGAACATCTAGATGTTGGATATAACACCCTCCATATTATTGAACCAGTGTTGTGTGAAAAGCTGCCAGCTCTAAAGATATTAAACCTTCAGCATAATGAATTTACCAAGATTCCAGAGAAAACCTTTGTCTGTGCAAACCTTTTGGAGCTATATTTGAACTCAAATGGAATAAAAGAAATTACTGGAAACCCTTTTAAAGATCTACAGGTACGTTTCATTATCATTGAAGTGGAACTTGGGCCAAATTATATCATTATTGGTAGAAATGTTTATGGTGCTACTGGACACCACGGTCCTCTTCTGCAATCCAAAATTTAACATAGTGACAGATAAAAGAACACCTTAGAATTGTCTTAACTGTGTCCTACTGAGTAGGTTATTATTTTTATTTAGAGTATATATTGTCTTGTTACTAACTGTCCCTCAGAGGAGCTTACAATCTAATCCCTACCATAGTCCTATGTCTATGTGTGTATCATGTATGTATCGTAGTCTAGGGCAAATGTAGGGGAAGCAAATTAACTTGTCTGTATGTTTTTGGGATGTGAGAGGAAACTGGAGTGCCTGGAGGAAACCCACTTAGACACAGGGAGAACATACAAACTCCATGCAGATAGTGCATCAGCTGGGATTTGAACTAAGGACCCAGCGCTGCAAGACAAGAGAGCTAACCACTATGCCACTGTGCTGCCTACTGTATCCCACCCCTTATGGTGACAGGAACTCTTGAAACCTTTAGAGCAGCCTTTCTCAAGAGCAATCACCCCCACATAAATGAAGTGCAGCAGTTACCTCCATTTATATGAAATGCATCAATAACACCCACATATATGAAATGCAGCAATCACCCCATATATTTTAGATGCAGCAATTACACACACACACACACACACACACACACACACACACACTCACACACACACACACACACACACACACACACACACACACACACACACACACACACACACACACACACACACACACACACACACACACACACTCACTCACTCACTCACACTCACACTCACACTCACACTCACACTCACACTCACACACACACACAATGCAGCAATTACCCCTACTTATGTGAAATGCAACAGTTACTTCTACATAGGAAATGCATTAATAATGCCCCTCAGTCATTGCCATCAGTGGGCTGCCACCAACGGGGTCCAGGACTCCAGGTGGATTACTGAATTTTTAAGGCCGCTGCTAACACGACCGCTATAATAATTTTTCTGGTGCGTGTACATGCCTGCCTAATTTTTTCTGGCTGCACTGAGGCTGCAACAACAAAACAAAAGGCATGTACATGTGTCAATTCCCCTTCGTGATCGCTACCTTGCCGCAGTGAAGGGGCTTGCGTATCACAATGAAGCAATGACCGGCTAAATGAGTGTGTTGGGGGGCACACCTGACCCAAGAAGATAGATAATAAGGTTGTTGCTTCATTGTGGACAGACCAAATTTGATCAGCTGGATACTCAGTCACTGTTGTTCTGTCATTCAGCTACCTCAGCCCGACCATATGGGCTTGAAAACCGCCATCGCCTGCACTCTCGCCATGGTGCACACCAGTTCAGCATGGCCGTCCCTACACAAACAGCTGTTTGCGGTGCGTTACACAGTGAGCTTAGTCTGTCAGTGTGAAGCAGTACACTAATTACACTACCTGATTGATGTATACACATGGAAGATGTTTTAAAGCACTTTAGGCCTCAATTTAGCAATAAAATTTCTGCCCTTAAACACTGCTGTCCGTAAAATTCAGATTTTTCCCCGGGACTTTTGGCGTGTATCCCACTCCGCCATGTCCCCCTCCAGGTTTTAGACCCCTTGAAACATCTTTTCCATCACTTTAGTGACCACAATTAATGTTTGAAGGTTCGCCTGCCCATTGAAGTCTATGGTGGTTCGAAAAGTTTGCATGTTCGCGTGTTTGAGTTCGAGGTTCGCGAACCAAAATCGGAGGTTCGTGACAACTCTAATGCCTGAGCCCCATGTTTGTATTTTAGAGGCATACGCACAATTAAGCCGCCAGGAGATTTAGGCGCAGGGTAAAGCCGAAAAACTGCACTCTCTGCTCTTGCAAAAGTCCCAGTGGCGCTAATTGCTATTCCCCGTCCAAGTCGCTGTGGATAGTAGGGAAATATGTAATTCAGCTTCCAGCTATAGCTGGCGGCCGAATTACAGTGTTTTTATAGTCATTTCTGCTCTGTCTTTTAACAGCGCCCCAAATTACTCACTGAGTGCTGCTATAGCCATAATTCCTATTGAGGCCTACGGCGGCGGCCCAAATCTCCGGTGCTGTTTTTACAGCGCTCCTTTTAGAAAGTCTAGAGGGGCAGTGCAGGAATAAAAAGTGAATATAAAGATACTGCACTACCGCTCATGATGTCTGCATTTATGGATAAATGATTTTAACTTTTACAGTTAATTACCAAAAACCCAAAATACTCTCCAGTGACTAAGTCAAAAACCTCAGGATGGGATAAATAAAAGTTCTTGACTTATATCAATTATTGCAATCAATATTTCAATCCTGATGTTCCCTTTCTTGAAATATTCTATCAAAGACTACTAAACCAATATCCACTGCTATTAAATATCCTGTTTAACCCTAGAGAGGAATAAAATATTTTTGCATACTCTATTTGTTTAGACTGTTAAGCTGCTTTTTTAGGTATCCTTTTGTGTTTACATATATAAAAAACAATTTGTCCCTGGAACTTCAAACTCATTTAGATGGCTGAGTGGATCAGCTGGTTACAGAGAGTGTAATTTTAGCAGCTGACAACTAGTGGAAGAGAAACATAATTAGGAGGCCTACATTACAGGCATTATTTATGTTTAGTTGCTGTTCAATTGACCAATCCAATGACACTTTCTTAAATTCTCCTTTAATTTTTTGTCTCTTTTTTTCCCTCTCCTAGAGTTTGCAAGTTCTTGATATGTCCCACAATAAGATGGCATCTACTGTCTTGGGTGACACAAAGCAATTGCCAAATCTTACCAAACTTTTTTTCTCTCACAATTTAATTTCTGCACTAAAAACAGATGATTTTGCATTTCTTGGAAACAACTCTGTGCAAATGCTGGATCTATCAAACAATCTTGTCCGACAGGTGAGACTTTACTTATGTTGTGTGACTGAAAATAGAAATGTGTAGTTTTAGATTCCTAAAGGCATTATCTATGATGTCTTAAAGTACAGCTCAAGTGGTTTTAAAAATAAAAATTTGATACATAAAGTGTCCCTAAAGAGGGAAAAAATGCAATAGCTACTTACCACAGAATAGGAATCAGTTCGCTGGGCGCGCTCCCATCCATGTACAGTATGAGCATAGCTCCCAACTGCCCCTTTTTGGAGGGACAGTCCCTCTTTGGGAACCAAATCCCTCTGTCCCTCTTTGTCCTTCATTTGTCCCTTTTTCCGGACTTAAAGCGGTATGAAACCCAGCATTTCTTCTTTGCTTAAAACGATTTACAGCATATTATGTACTACCACCATTTTTTTTTTACTAGAACAGCATTTAACTAGTTAAAGGGACTCCGAGCTCATCTTAAAAATGAAAATTGTACTCACCCGGGGCTTTCTCCAGCCCAGTGCTGGTCGGGAGGTCCCACAACGGCGTCCTGGCTCCTCTCCTTCTCCCCGCTCCGGAATGGCTGACCGGCGGCAGCCCGGGTGACACTCGGATGAGTGTCGGGCTTCTTCTTCCGCGTATGAGGCGGCTGACGTCACACGCCGGCCGCCTCGCGTCATCACAGCGGCCGGCGTGAAAGTACATGCGCGATTAAAGCCGCCGCCGTGATGACGCGAGGCAGCCGGCGTGTGACGTCATACGTGGAAGAAGAAGCCCGACACTCGGTCAAGTATCGCCGGGCTGCCGCCGGTCAGCTATTCCGGAGCGGGGACTAGGAGAGGAGCCAGGACGCCGTCGTGGGACCTCCCAAACAGCACTGGGCTGGAGAAAGCCCCGGGTGAGTACAATTTTGCATTTTTTGTTGAGCTCGGAGTCCCTTTAAACACAGGACTTTCAAGCTCAGTTGAGAGAAACCTGGACACATCCAAACTGGAGATAATGTTATCTTGTGTTTATTTAATTGTATCAAGTGAGGAATGTGACACATTCTCTGACTGTGCAGACTCTCCTGAACACAGACAGACACTCAGAAATTATTTCTGCTTAACCCCCTGGCGGTATAATTCCCGCGGCTGCGCAGCCGCGGGAGGGTTTTTTTCACCTTTTTTTTTTTAGCATGTAGGTAGCCTAGTGCTAGCTACATGCTTCCCCCCTCCCCGCGGCGTCCGCCCGTCCCCTCCGATCGCCGACGGTGCCGCTTGCCCATAAGGAAATCCCGTTCTAAACGGGATTTCCCTGAGTGCTTCCCCCGTCGCCATGGCGACGAATGATACAGCTGTTTACAGCTGTTTCCAACTGCCAAAAAAAGCAAGCAGCATCTCCTTCCAGTGACATCACCTGCCAGCAGTAAAAATGTCACCATGTGATTAATGTCATAATGTAAATCAGGAAGAGAAAAGATTGTACAATAGTAAAACTCTGACTAATTCATTTATACATAATTATTGTAAAAAGTAAGCACGTTTTTATGACATTATTTTCACTGGAGTTCCTCTTTAAGTACAGATTTATGTAAATATGTCTTTTTTTTTTTTTTTTACTGAAAATGTGTTTAATTGGCTCCAAACTTTATTCCCATGCTTTAAATTGATATATTTCTTAATTTAAAGTATTATTATGAAGAAAAACTCATGATGATAGAAAGGATCAGTGTGTTTTGAATTCTAAAGTTACATCTTATGTTAATACATTTTTAGTGGTATGTATGGCTAGGGGCATGGTGGGCATGTAATTACAAGTGTAGCAGGGCATGTCTTAAAGTGTCCCTCTTTCTCATCTCAAAAAGTTGAGAGGTATGTGTAAGAGCACGTCTGCGCTGCTCAGGTGCAAGATGGCCCGCGTCACTCTGCACAGTACCACGGAGTCACTCATAGTCAGACGGTGGGGAGGGAGATCTGGAACTGTGCAGAGGGACTATGTCACCCCTCTGTTTTAGAAACATTCACCCTAGCGATGGGCATGGGTCTCTTTAAAGGGCAGGGAGCCACACTATGTTTTGCTGGCATTTTAGGTAGATTAACATTCCAGCACAATGGAAAGCTTTTCATGCTGCCATAGCTGAACAGGAAATAATGAGCTGTGCTGTATCATAAAGCACTGGCTCGCATATGAACAAAAGCTCTTACTAGTGAATCAAGCCATCAGGCTTCAGGAAGCAATAATTTATGCATTGGTTACTGCAATATGACTGAAGCTTAGTGCATCAAGTCCTATGGTTTTGAATACATCTCATTGTTGCTTCTCTTGGGAAATGGTAACCACATTTAGCAGAAGCACCTTGATAGCCGTGGTTAGGTTCCGCATTTACTTGTGAATGACTGCTAGCAGGTTTGATAGCTAAGCTGTAATGGGTTGCTGGTAAAGCTGCTTGGTCAGACATGTATTTTATATATTTCATGTGACCTTCATCACACAGCATTATTTAAGACAAAGAAAAAGACAAGTTTCAGTTTCATAATAATTTTCTTGTAAAGTTGCAATACAAAAATCTATTGTGTTGTTAATTTTCTCTAAATTTCGTTTGATCAGCCCAGGGGTATGTGAACCTCCTGTGTATTCTAAAGCTATTAGATACCAGGTACCACTAGATACCAACAAAGCTGTATTAGGGAGGGAGGGGGAACCAATAGACAACAGGGAAGCCATATTGGGCAGGAATTGGGGACCACTAGACACCAGAGAACTGTATAGGGGTGGGAGGTGGGGACCCAGGCCCGGATTTACCTCACAGGAGCCTATAGGCACAGATGCAATACAATGTGTGTTGCCAAGGATGCAGTTAATCAGGTGTACTCAGCCTGATTGTTTGCCGGTGCCAGGTCTCAAACCGGACTGCTCAAACGGTTCAAAACGTTGTCAAAAACACCTGATGAAGGAGTTTATCCGCAACATGTAGTGTCTTGTTCCCTAATTACACAGCAAAATTGCATTGCAGCCAGTGGTGTGCCGTCTCTTTTTTTCCTTTTGGAGCTATAGGCACAGATGTCCTGGCACCTTAGACTTCGCCCTCCATGAACCTACAAACACTTGCCGAACTGTACTGCAATTGTGCTGGCTGTCGCAGCCGTCACTTCTCCATTACTTCCCCTGCCCCAGCTACAGGTGCCCCTTAGTATTAGGTAGACAGAGGTTTCCTCAGTATTAAGTAGCTAGCATTGCCCAAGAGTGAATGGAGATCTCATCAGTGGAATGCCGAGAGCAGGGTGAGTAACCTCTCATTTACACTCTCATCAGAATTTTGCATATAATTAAGGAGAGAGGGAGGCATTTAGGGAGAGGAGAGAGACGCCTTTCTATCATCAGGCACCTGTAGGCATGTGCCTACAGTGCCTTATGGCAAATCCGGCCCTGTGGGGACCACTATACATCAGGGTAACTTATAGGAGGGCGAACAGAGTGTAAAATTGGGGCATGACTAAAGTTGTGGCACGGATGGGTCCTAGTGTCCCTTTTTCCTGGTTTCAAAAGTTGGGAAGTATGTACTACGCATGAAATTGCTACAAAAAAAGAAAAAATACATGCGCACTTTAACCACTTCAGCCTAACTGGCCGAAAATGTTCTTCCAGTTAGGCTGCGCGCACTCCCGCGGGTCACGCGCACCCCCGCGGGCCCCCCCGTGCGAGCCCCCACTACCGGCCGTTAGCCCAGCGGTCAATGAAAGGGATTATAAAACCCTTTCACTGATCGGACCCCCCCGGAGAAAGGCCGACAGCGTCTCTTCAGACGCTGCGGCTTTTCTGAGATCAAAAAGTTCCCCGTCTTCATACTTCTTCCTGGGAGCAAGATCGATCACTCCCAGGACTTTTTGACTGTGGCCATCTTGTGGCCAAATAGCAAACTACACCAAAAAACACTTTACATTGAATAAATACATTTTAAAACATTTAAAATCCCCTGTTTACCTCCCACACCAAAAAATACCCACATGCAAGTTTTAATAATAAATAAAATGAAAAATTACAATAATAAAAAAAAAAAAACATAGATAGTTACCTAAGGGTCTGAACTTTTTAAATATTCATGTCAAAAGGAGTATATCAATATGATTTATTAAATTATGGGCTTCTAAATAGTGATGGACGCAAATTGAAAAAATGCACCTTTATTTCCAAATAAAAATATCAGCGCCATACACTGTGATAGGGACATAATTTAAATGGTGTAATAAGCGGGACAAATTGGTAAATAAAGTACATAGGTTTTAATTATGGTAGCATGTATTAATTTCAAACTATAATGGCCAAAAGCTGAGCAATAATGATTTTTTTCCATTTCTTTCTTAATATTCCTGTTAAAATGGATTTAGAATAAATTAATTCTCAGCAAAATGTATCACCCACAGAAAGCCTAATTGGTGGCGGAAAAAACAAGATATAGATCAATTCATTGTGATGAGTAGTGCTAAAGTTATTGGCAAATGAATGGGAGGTGAAAGTTGCTCAGATGTAAAAAAATCTCAACCCTGTAGGCTGAAGTGGTTAAACTTTCATGCCGGCCGCCGTGATGACGCGGGATGGCCGGCGCCGTGACGTCAGCCGCGTCATAACAGGAAGAAGGAGCCCGCTGTGCTGCCGCCGGTCAGCCATTCCAGAGCGGGGCCTAGGAGAGGAGCCAGGACGCCGTCGTGGGACCTGCCGACCAGCGCTGGGCTGGAGAAAGCCCCGGGTGTGTACTATTTTCCTTTTCAGGGTGAGCTCAGAGTCCATTTAAAGTTTTCTTTCTCCTCTTTCCAATGATATATAAACCACCGCCCTACACCTTTTAGTTTTCGCTATTTTTGCGATCGAAATTGCTGCGGCCGTGATTTCGATTGCGAAAATAGAGAAAACTAAAAGGCGTAGGGCGACTATTTAGGTGTCGTCAGAAAGAGGAGAAAGAGAGCTTTAAAATGATATGCATCTTTCCATAGTTTCTGCACTGCTGGGAGTCACTTTAAAATGCGTGTAAACATATGCAAATAAGAAGTATGTTTTTTTCCAGAGTAAAATGAGCCATACATTACTTTTTTCCTATGTTGCTGTCAATTACAGTAGGTAGCAGAAATCTGACAGAACCAACAGGTTGTGAACTAGTCCATCTCAAGGGGGATTCTCAGCAAGGCTCTTATTCTTTAAAAAAACATTCCCTGAAAAGGATTTATACAATGATGCTGGCCAGCTTCCCTGTTCACTGCACACTTTTTTGGCAGTTGGACAGAGCAACTGCCACTCATTAAATGCTTTTGAAAATAAACAAAACCCTGAGAATACCATATAAGAAGATGGGCTAGTCAAAAACCTGTCGGTTCTGTCAGATTTCTACCACCTACTGTAAGCAACAGCAACATAGGAGAAAAGTAATTTATGGCTCATTTTACTCTGGAAGAAACATACTTTTTATCTGTATATGTTTACATGTATTTTCAATTTTACAATTTTCACGATAGTGGTCCTTCAAGAATAAACACAAAATCAGTAATACCAGTACATTGCATTACAGATCCGAACCTTATTTTAAGTTCCTTAAGCATTGTCTTGGTATTGATACAATAACATTGTAAAAAATAATTTCTCAGAGCTGAAGAGTCTAATATAATCCTGTTTTCCTAGATTAATACAGGGTGCTTTCAGCCACTGAAGAACCTTACAACCCTTGTAATGGCTAACATGACACTTGGACCAGACCTGACTGAGCAGCTTTGTACAGAATTGGCTGCCACTGAGATAGAAGACCTTATTTTAGTCAATACCCAGCTTTCAAAGATAAGCAGCACAACTTTTAAAGGCCTTGCATTCAAAAATGTTGCAAGTTTGGATATTTCAAAAAATAGGATATCCAAGATTGAAAATGGATCATTTGTTCATCTGCAGTCCTTGTCATTTCTCAACCTTGAAGAAAATGACGTCAGTTATTTAAACTCTGATGCCTTTAAGGGCTTGTCCAATGTTAAGTCACTGAATTTAGAAAACTTTTTCAGCACAAAAGGTCCGACAATAGATGATGGGTCATTTCAGTGGCTCAAAACCCTTGAACACTTGAAGATGGAAAAAAATAAAAATATTGCCATTACTGAGTTTACTTTTACAGGTTTGACAAACTTGAAGTACTTAATTTTGTCCGAATGCACATTCCGATCATTCACTAATAGAACATTTTTATCTCTTTCAAAATCACCGTTAATAGTACTGAACCTTACAAGAACTGACATATCTAGACTAGAATACGGAACTTTTTCTTCTCTGGCACATCTTCAAATGCTTGATTTAGGGTTAAACAACATTAACCAAGACCTCGTTGGCTATGAGTTTGAAGGCCTTCGCAATATTGAAATGATTTATCTGTCGTATAATAAACACTTGACCTTAACAAGCACCTCATTCTGTTCTGTTCCAACTCTTGAAAAATTGAATCTTCGAAAAACAGCTCTGTCGTTCAATGCCCACAGTGCATCTCCCTTCTCTTGCCTGAAGAATCTAACCCTTTTAGATCTTGGGAACAACAACATCGCTAACATAGATGAGGATTTCTTTGATGGTCTTCACAACCTTCAGATACTCAGTTTACAGCATAACAACCTTGCTCGGCTATGGAAAGAAGGTAATCCAGGAGGACCCGTCCTGTATCTAAAAGGTCTCCAGAACTTGGAAATAATTGACTTACTTTCCACTGGGCTTGATGAAATTCCCACCGAAGCTTTTAAAGGACTTTCAAAGTTAAAGATCGTGAATTTGGCTGAAAATAATTTAAATGTACTGCCATCATCCCTGTTCTATGATCTAAGTTTACTAGTTCTACTGGATTTTCATAAAAATCTCATAACATCTGTAGAACCAGGTACATTCCAAAATATTTTCAAGAGTCTTAAAAGTTTAAATATGGCTCAAAACCCTTTTGACTGTACATGTGAAAGCATAGCGTGGTTTTCTAATTGGCTTAATGAAACGAATACAACTGTCATTGGACGAGACACTTATATTTGCAATACCCCAGCTAATTACCATGGTGTTTTAGTGCAAAAGTTTGACAATTCGACCTGCAAGGACACCGCTCCTTTTAAAGCAGTTTTCATACTTACTTTCACTGTTACAAGCTGTTTTCTATTTCTAGTTTTGTTGTTGCATTTCCAAGGCTGGCGAATACAGTTTTATTGGAATGTTTCGGTAAATCACATCCTTGGCTTTAGAGTCATTGATCAAGGTAACCAAGGCTATGATTACGATGCTTACATCATTCATGCCAATAGAGACATGCCCTGGGTTGAAAAATATCTGCTTCCGTTTGAAGGAGATGAGACTTTTCAACTTCAATTCTGCTATGAAGAAAGAGATTTCGGTGGGGGAGGAGCGATTCCCACATTAATAGTCAACAGCATAAGAAGAAGCAGGAAAACTATTTTCGTTATAACCAGCAATTTTTTGAGAGACAAATGGTGTAGAAGGTAAGTGTACCGCTGAAAAAATAAAACAGAGATTCTGCTTTACTAAGTTATAATAAGCTAATAAAGTTCAGGGCTCACAATGATGCCAGGTGCAATATTATATTAATTAGAACACAATATCAATGCATGCAGTTTGCTTCCTATTGGATGTGTGTCTACTATTTGGTAATCTAAAATAGTACAGGTTTAGCGCTACATGCATATACTGTCCATATCTCTGGATATCCAGCTCGCAAAGTGATGGGTGGTTACCCCCCCCCCCCCCCCCCCCTTCATAGAGAGACTCACCAGAAGATGCGGCCTGGCCAGTCCATGCAGAGTTATACCACGAGTGAGAGGAATGAGAGGAATCTGGCAGATTCCTCTCACACGTGGTATACCTCTGCATGCACTGAGGACATCGCCGACACCGCAATGATGATCTCATCAGGATCTCATCAGGCGGCATCTTGGTACCATCCTTGCGTATTTCAAGTCCCCATTCTCACTGAGTACAAGAGGTGCAGTACAGCGGAGGGTCCAAGAGAGGCTGATGCCTTTGAGTCTCCACTCACACTGACTACAAGAACTGCAGCACAGCGACAGAGGTTGCCAGAGGGGCTGTGGGGTGGCCAATACCCCGGAGGCGATAACGGGCCGGGCCAGGCCGCATCTTCTGGTGAGTCTCTCTATGAAAGGGGGGAGTGAGTAACCACCCATCACTTTGCAAGCTGGATATCCAGAGATATGGACAGTATATGCATGTAGCGCTAAACCTGTACTATTTTAGATTGCTTTACAAAGTTGTCTTAAAGTACACCTGAAAGGAAAACCAAGGTAAAAATAAACTGATGAGATAAATAATTGCATCTATCCTCCTTCTCCTAAAATCTTTTTTTTTAGATTTCCTATAGTTTTATTTTATAATCAAATCTACTTTTTAAGTTTTTACTATTTCATTGTCTCTGCTCAAAGACACATTGAAGTATGCCAGAGCAAAAACCTATGAACTATTGACATTTTATGTGTGCGACCTCCTTTGTGTGTGGCCACCTTTACAGTTACTGGCCAACATCACAAGTGAATAGCTTAGATTAATCCTAAAGTTTAGCAAAACAGTGCAAACAGTATACAAGCATAATAAATGTAGTTTTCTGAAAAGGCAATATTCCTATGGAATATAGACAACAAGACAAAACAAATAACATTTATATCGCTCTATTCTTCTGGCGGATTCAAAGCAACAGCTGCAGCCACTAGGACGCTCTCTATAGGCAGTTGCAGTGTTAGGGCTCAAACCCACTAGCAGTCTTTTCTAAGCGCTTATGCAATGCTATGGGGGATTTTTATAAAATCACATCTCTGAAGTGGGATCACACCGATAGCATTGCATTAGCAAGAGTTTTCAAATCACAAAGCGCTCAGAAAAGCGCTCCTAGTGGGTTACAGGCCTTTGGGAGTCTTGCCTAAGGTCTCCTACTGAATAGGTTTCGGCTTACTGAACAGTGCTGTACAATGTCTGGTATACTTTTTGTTAACACCGAGTGACAGTCCCATACCTGTAGGTTAGAAAACTGTTTTTACCTTTTGCCCCTTATAACCCCAGTGTATTACTGGTGAAGGTTGACTGCACCCCACTATGTCTACTCTTCTATGAGAAAAAAGGGAATGAGGCCTCATGAAAATTTTCTTTGGTGCCTAATTTTATATAAACCTCTGTCTAGCAGTGCAAGAAAGCCATTTCTTCTTCCTGCTGCATAGAACAGAGGAAAACACTTTGAAGAGGTTTCATGTTTTCAGAATGTGTGGAGATTCTTGCTGGGTCATGCCTGCATGCATTTTCAATGTGCAAACACAATTTATCATCCAATGCTTTCTTGAAGCAAACCTGTAACAAAACGCAACTTAAAAATTAAGTAAAGCATGAGGCTCCTATTTCTGCAAGGCACTCTCTGCTGCCCATTTCCTCCAGGGTCCTTTCCATTATTTATTTATTGTATTTATAAAGCGGAAACATAATATGCAGCGCTGTTTAGGTTACAGACAATATTTAGGGGTGACGTACGACAATACAGGAATACAAGAAAACCAGATCACACAGCACAGTATGAGTACAAGGTAATGCTTAGTCAGTCACTGGATGGGAGCATGGAGATTAGGCAAGTTGAGTTCACTCAAATGCATAGCATTGCAGTGCACAGTAATGCAGGTGCATGATCAGGAAGGACACAAAAGGAGGAGGACCCTGCCCGAAGACTTAAAATCTAGAGGGTGAGGTAGGGACACGAAAAGTAGGGAACCAGAGTTCAGCTGCGAGTTTAGAGCACTTGTGAGGGGTGGTAGGCCAGAGTGAAAAGGTGAGTTTTGAGGACCTTCTTGAAGATTTTGAAGGAGGGGGCAGCCTTAATGGGTGGAGGTAGGAAGTTCTATATAGTGTTGGAGCAGCTCATGAGAAGTCCTGGAGGTGTGCATGGGACCGGGTGATGCGGGGGGTGGTCAGGCGAAGTTCATTGGAGGAGCAGAGTAAGTGGCTAGGTGTGTACCTCTGAGTAAGCCAGTGGATGGATTCACAGAGGGGAGCTGCCATGGCGGAGCGATGGGAGGAGTGGATAATTCTGGGTGCCGCATTCATGATGGACTGCAGCGGGGCTATTCGGGGTAATAGGGAGACTAGACAGAAGGGCATTGCAGTAGTCAAGGCGGGAAATTATGAGGGCATGGATGAGGAGTTTGGTGGTGGCAGAGGTCAGGAAAGGGTGGATCTTGCAGATGTTACGGAGGTGGAAGTTGCAGGACTTTGCGAGATTTTGGATGTGGGGAGTGAAGGAGAGTGTGGAGTACAGGGTGACACCAAGACAGTGGGCTTGAGAGGTAGGGCGAATGGTAGTGTGGTTAACAGTGGCATGCACATCTGGGAGGTTCCATTCCATGTTCTGGTATTTTAATCTATTCATGTCATCCTTGTATTTGAATTGGGCTTATGCAAGTTCATGAACCAACATACCCAGGAAGAGGAAGTGCTTGTGAGCTTCCTTCTTCCTACCTTTTTGCATGAGCACTTTCTTTTGCTGACCTTGCACTAAGGTGCAGTAAAAATGTGCTCATTTACTGGGCATTCTCAGTGTCCGTGGCTGAGAGGATTAAACTGGCCAGGCAGTTGGATATAAAAGGCGACCAGAATAAGTAATGTGAAGGACCCTGGAAGCTATGGGCAGCAGTAAGTGCTTTACAAAACCTTTATACTTACACTTTAATTTTTTTATTTGTGTACCCTCTACCAAATGACTGAACATGATTTTTCTAGCTGCCATTGTTGAGATTTTACCCTTGTGCTTATATTTTGTTTTGCAAGGTTCAAGATTTACCAGGCCCTCCATCAAGCCATTGAGCAGAGTCGTGATTCCATCATACTTCTATTTCTTGAGGACATTCCGGATTATAAATTACATCACAGCATTCAACTCAGAAGAGGAATGTTTAAATCCCGCTGCATTCTAGACTGGCCGGTCCACAAGGAAAGGCTGAATGCTTTTCGGGAAAAACTAAAAATTGCCTTAGGATCTAGCAACATGGTGAACTGAATGTCAGCCAATGTGTGTATACAACTAATGGACAGTCTGGGGGATTTCAGGTTTCTACATTCCTCCTGCTGGGTAGCTTTTATAGCTTAACTTTGCTTAAACTTTGCTTTACAAAGTTTAAGAGTCTATGCATGGTTTACAAGATTTCCTTTACCTACTGCTTAACCACTTCACTACTGAGGGGTTTTTCCCCTTCTGTACCAGAAACATTTTCCCCTGTCAGAGCTCCTTCCATTCATTCTTCTATAACTTTATTACTGCTTATCACAATGAAACGATCTATATCTTTTTTGTTTGTTTTTTTGCCACCAATTAGGCTTACCTTGGGTGTTACATTTTGCTTAGAATGCATTTTAACAGGAATTATAAAATGCATTTTAACAGAAAATATAAGAAAAAATTTTTTGGGCCATTATATTTTTTAAAAATAGTACATGGTACCATTAATTAAACCAACACGTTATTTGCCCATTTGTCCTGGTTATTAAAACATTTAAAATATTGTCCTAGTACAATGTATGGTGCCAATATTTTTTGGGTAAATAAAGGTGCATTTTTTCAGTTTTGCATCCATCACTAATTATAAGCCCATAATTTCATAAATGACATTAATGTACCCTTATTACATACATATTCAAAAAGTTCAGTCCCTAAGGTAACTATTTTTTTTATTTGTTATATATATATAGTTCATTTAGGTAACTATGGGAGAGGGTGGGAGGCAAGGGGTTAATTTTAAATGTATATATGGGTCTTTTTATTAAAATAAATGAATGTAGATGTAATTTTACTATTTGGCCACAAGATGTCCTTAAGCATTATTTCCTGTTAGCTTACCATTAGTATGTGAACAGGAAGTAATGTGTGGACGTTTTACTTCCTTAGCTACAATGACTGGCAATCATTGACATGGGACTTAGATCAACTAATGGGAACAGTTGATCTCCCCTCTAATGGGTGGCAGTGAGAACGCTCCCGGGAGCGAGTGCGGAGGCCATCCGTCGCAATAGACAATTATCTACATTCCTGGGCAGAAACTGAAGTCCTGCAGATAATCCACCTGAAACCACATAAGTAGTTAAAAAGACATAAATATGGCAGCCTCCATATCCCTCTCACTTCAGGTGTCCTTTAACATGGGCTGCCAGTTTTAATGAGTTTTGCATTGCGCTAAAACAGAGAGCATTGCACACTGTGTAACCGAACCCACGGAGTTATTTCCTTCTTATAGGTTTTTTATTCAATTCATAGTTACATAGTTATTTGGGTTTAGGAAAAGACCTATGTCCATTGAGCTAATCCAGAAAATAAGGTACAACACTAGCGAGGAGAACGCCAGCGCATACCACTAAGGCTGCATCTGAAATGACCACCAGCTCAGTGTGCAGCACCTAAATAGATTTTCTGCACACTTCGCATTCAATTCAGATGCAAATCATATGCAAATCTGCTACTACTTATCATGCAAACAGGAAACTCAGGAGGAGGGGCTGGGAGCAGCTAACCTGACAGTTACATAGTTACAAAGTTAAGGAAAGGTGGAGGGAAAGGCTGCGCATCCCTAAACACATGTTGCAATTGAATGGTTAATCGCACAGGCATACACCGCCTCTGCCAGACTGAAAAATGCATGCCCTGCATCCAAGACAAATGCTAACATTTATTAAACTAGGAGGAACTTTAGCTTCCAATATGGTTTGCATGCAAAGTATATTATACTAGACACTTGCGCCACGGTGAGGCAGACCTCCGGGCAAGTGACCTAACCTAAATTTAAAACCTTGGGAGCAGCTAAGCAAAAAAATGTAAGTTACACATTTTTTTTGCTTAGCTGCTGCCAAGGTTTTAAATTTAGGTTAGGTCACTTGCCCGGGGGTCTGCCTCACCGTGGCGCAAGTGTCTAGTATAATATACTTTGCATGCAAACCATATTGGAAGCTAAAGTTCCTCCTAGTTTAATAAATGTTAGCATTTGTCTTGGATGCAGGGCATGCATTTTTCAGTCTGGCAAGGTACAACACTAGCCTGCACCTTCACATATCTCAGTCGATCCAGAGGAAGGCGAAAAACCCTAGCAAAGCTTAGACCAAAAGCCCCCATTAAAAGCAGATATAGAATTTGTCATAACTACTTCCTGCGGTAATATACGCCACGTTTTGATCACTTTTGATCATTACTGTAAAGAGCCCTTTCTTAAATAAATGGCAAAAACTTTTTTTCTCCATGCACAGATTATGTCCCCTAATTCATTCACTTAATTCATACTGTATGCAGCACTGATACCTTTTATCAGGCTTATCTAGGACTGTTTACAGGATCATAGGAGAATGTAACTACAGAATACCTGGATAGCACATGGTGGCACAGAACCACTAGGAAGGTATAGGGGGCGAAACGAGACCCAAAAGCTCTCCTATTAAAAAGCAACACTTAGAAAGTTTATACTCACTGAAGATTGTAAGTGATTCTGGAAACCAGACAATAATAACTGACAAAAAAAACCTGTACAATCAGGTGGTAAGTGTTAGTAACCCTTGCCTGGGTCATATCAAACCATAGTCATTGCAAAAATGTTTTTGAATTAGGAATTGTCTAATTGCAGTCAGCCATAGGGAGCTACAGTAAGTAGGGAGTTTTGGCACATGCGTTCCTGTTGCACATCAGCTCCCCAATAAACCTCACTGCTAATTTGTGGCTATGTTTAGATGTGGCATGGCTGCTATGGCAGCACTGATGATATAGCACCGAGTGGCAAGATAAGCAGAAATGACAGGGAATGAGTTTGGTTATACTGTAGCTAAACTCATATAGTGGCTATGGGGGCACTAGTTGTAGGCATGAGTGTTCCCTATCGCAGCGCTGTTCCGAATAATTCAGAACAGAATACAAATTTGAAGCACTGCAGATTACAGCAGGGGGTTGTTTAACTCACCCTTGACGCCACCTCTGTGCGGTCCCCTCTTTGATGCATTCCAGCTCTACACCTAACTTCCTCCTTCTGGTTGTGATGGTGAAAGTATTGGGAAAAAAGTCCATTTGGCTATCATAATGGGCTGTTTACTATTGCTGTGTGCCATTTTATGTAGATCAGTGTTTCCCCCAGATGTTCATTGTTTGTTTTCCCAGGTGTTACAACCTTGGCCTTGGCTGTGCACTACTTGTGATCCCACTGTTGTTTACAATTCAGAGTGAAATCTTTGCACAACACTTATGTACACTTCATGCAGGTATTACCTGTACCTCATTTCCACTCACCTGAATAGCCATTCTTCATCCATCTTATTAGCTTTTTATTGGTGCTATGCTGGTCATGAATACCTCTATATGTGCATTGCATAGTGGTAATCCTTAACAAACTGTTTACTTACTCTAAATACACCTCTCCAACGCAACTGTCCTTGGTAGGTTTTAAGGCTCCATTTCAATAGAGTGCATGGGGCCCCATGTAAAATTTGCACAGGGTCCCAAGCTGCTTAGTTAAGTCACTGTTTACTGTGATCAGCTGTAGGTGGCAGACGTTCTTTCAGATTGCCAGTCTCATTACATTCAGGACATTCTGTTTACAATAGGGAACATGTAAGCTGACATTTTTTTTAACCAAATGACTCAAGACAAAGACATTTTCCTGCACTGAAAGTTATGTAGACCGGGCTCTCACTCTTGTATTATGTTTTCATGTATATGCTGTGTGTCCTTGTTGTTTACATGTTGATGTGCTCATTTTGGAAAATAAGAGTTGTAATGGATAATAAAAATGGCAAAATTGCTTACCAAGTAATATCAATTTTTAACGATAAGCTTTCTTACTATTTGAAAACTTCTGTTGTGCAAAGGAACTGCCTGTACAACTTCTGCTTCAAAGCTGATCTGCAAATAAATATAAAGACAAATATTTGGTTTGTGGCGACAACAGGATTGTGACTGATGTTGACTTTGAGAAGGAGGTGCAGTACTGCAGTAGTGTGAGGCATATCATGGGCCAGATCATACACTGGAGTAGTGGTCTCAGTAATTTAAGATCACGTTATTCTGTGAGCTAAATGCATAATCAAATATGTTACGCAAGAAGGGAGGCCCCGGTCAAAGGCTTACAATTTAAAGCGAGTGGCTGGTGAGTGGTGAGGAGGATGGTGCTGTATCGAGAGGTTCTTGGCAGAGAGAGTTAGGGCATCAGCAAGGTGGGGTAGGCCTTCTTAACCACTTGATGACCCAGCCTTTACCCCCCCCCTTAAGGACCAGCGCTGATTTTGCTGATCTGTGCTGGGTGGGCTCTACAGCCCCCAGCACAGATCAAACACCAGGCAGAGCGACCAGATCGCCCCCCTTTTTTCCCCACTAGGGGGATGATGTGCTGCGGGGGGTCTGATCGCTCCTGCCTGCGTGTGGCTGGCGGGGGGGGGCACCTCAAAGCCCCCTCCACCGCAGGATTCCCCCTTTCCCTCTCCTCCCTCCCTTCCCCGGAGATCGGAGGCTGCACAGGAACGGATCTGTCCTGTGCAGCCTCTAACAGGCTCCTGCCTGTCATGTGACAGTGATCCCCGGCCGCTGATTGGCTGGGGATCGCTGATCTAGTACAACGCTGCTACTGTTAGCAGCGTTGTACAAATGTAAACAAAGCGGATTTTTTCCGCTTGTGTTTACATTTAGTCTGCGAGCCGTGATCGGCGGCCCGCAGGCTATTCACGGAGCCGCCCGCCGTGAATTGACAGGAAGCAGCCGCTCGCGCGAGCGTCTGTTTCCTGATTAATTTGCCTGCAGCCGGCGACGCAGATGTGCGTCGCTGGTCCTGCAGCTGCCACTTTGCCGACGCGCGTTATGAGTGCGCGGTTGGCAAGTGGTTAAAGAGCATCTGTAACGTCAAAACGTCCCCTGGGGGGTACTCACCTCGGGTGGGGGAAGCTATCCTAATGAGTAGGGGATCCTAATGAGGCTTCCCACGCCGTCCTCCGTCCCTGAGGGGTCTCGCTGCAGCCCTCCGTACAAGATGACGTCAATATTTACCTTCCCGGCTCCTGCGCAGGCTCTCTGACGGCTGTCGGCTCCGAAGTAGGTGGAAATACCCGATCGCCGTCGGGTCTGCTCTACTGCGCAGGCGCAACTTTCCGGCGCCTGCGCAGTAGAGCGGACCCAACTGAGATCGGGTATTTCCGTCTACTTCGGAGCCGAAAGCAGCCACAGCGCCCCCGCTGGAGCCTGCAAAGGTAAGTATTGAATTGACAGTCGGGTCTGTCGCCGGCGGTTCGGAGGGCTGCAGCGAGACCCCCGTGGGACAGAGGACGGCGTGGGAAGCCTCATTAGGATCCCGAGGCTTCCCCTACCCGAGGTGAGTACCCCCCAGGGGATGTTTTTGATGTTACAGAGTCTCTTTAAGGAAGTGAGTTTGAAGGCTTGTTTGAAGGTTCTGAAGGAAGCCTCATGGGCAGTGGGACAGAGTTCCACAGGATGAGGGTGACTCTAGTGGCGTACGTATGTGTACGCCGCTGGTGAGCTGAATGATAGCTCACCCTGTTGCTGCTCGAATCCCAGGTGGCGTAAAATACTATACCTTCTTCGAGTCATTGCAATTTGGTGGGAGGTGGAATTCGTGGTCGGGCTATCACCGGAGCGGCGAATTACCCTTATGCACCATGTGCAGTGTATCATTACTGCTATGGGGCACCTAATTTCGGCACTTGGTGCTGAGAGTCATGTGCTGAAACCACCTGCTTTGCTCTAGTGAAGTCCTGTAATCGTGCATGGGAGTGCGAGAGGTGTCATTGGAGGAGTGGAGTGATCGATCAGCTGTGTATCTGCTAATCAGGTCAGAGATGTACAGTAGGTCGGGCAGGACTTGTGTATAAATTTGTAGGCCGGGCATAGGAACTTACAACTGATTCTGTTGCCCATCTAACACTGGAAACCTACTTACAAAAAGAGAGACTACAATGATGACTTCATGAATGTTCTTCTGCTCTACAGTTTCCAACAAACAAGCTAGTGTTTTGTTTATGACAATGTTGTGGTGCTTAACGCATACAGTACATCCCAACTTTTTGAGGTAAGAAAAAGGAAATATTTTAAATTGTGCCATTGCCACACCACATCTTATACTCAACCACACCCCTAGTCACAGAGAACCAGGGGAGGAATGGGACCTTTTGGCCTGGAGGGAAAACACAAACTAGAGGCCCGTTTTCATGGCAGTACCAGCCCAAATGATGTCACACGTGCCCCATGTGCTATATTCTGGTAGTCATGTGGGGCGCCAATGCAGAAATACAGCAAGGACACTAGAAGGACAGCGTGACAGGTAAATTATAACTGCACAGGCATCGGGCGGCACATAATACATTTTGAGTTGCATTGGCCAGGGTTTCCGTCGCGTTTATCGTTTGTGATTATCACACTTGATTGACCACAAGGCCCGAGAATTCCCATCATCTCAGGTCGATACATTCAACCAATTTCCACCCAAAATCACGCAAATTGTGAACTGGGAATGCTTGTGGCGGCACAGATTTTCATCCGATTCGATAATAATTATAGAAACGGTTGGTGGATCGGCCGTCAAGTTGACAGATGTATGGCCACCTAAATTCCCCAAGGCTCATCCCCCACCACACACATACTAATGTCCTCCCTTTTTACAGCCATCTCTACTAATCCCTCAAATATGCCCCTCTTCCATCTCTGATACTCCCCTCTACCTTTACCAGACCATGACCTCTACCCAGGCCCGTTTCTTGGGCCGTGTGGGGCGTGCCGCCGCCCGGGGCGCTGTTGGGAGAGGGGTGCTGTAATGGAGGGGGGAGCCGGAGCCATGGGGAGGGCAGCCCGACCTCTCCCTTTCTCTCTTCTCCCGGGCCGCCCTCCTGCTCCCCCCTCAGATGCAGAGTAATGCGCAGGGAGTGCTGTATACAACATACCTCCCTGCGTTCCAAGCGCTGCTCTCTCGCCGCCGGTCTCTTCCTCTCTGTCGCCTATACGATGATACACACGCTGCTTCCGGCTACAGGAAGCAGCGTGTGTATCATCGTATAGGCAGAGAGGAAGAGACCGGCGGCGAGAGAGCAGCGCTTGGAACGCAGGGAGGTATGTTGTATACAGCGCTCCCTGTTCATTACTCTGCATCTGAGGGGGGAGCAGGAGGGCGGCCCGGGAGAGGAGAGGAAGGGAGAGGTCGGGCTGCCCTCCCCGCGGCTCCTGCTCCCCCCTCCATTATTGGGGCGGCAGCTACCTCTCTAACCTTTACTGGGGGGCACCTAGCTAATCTAACCTACACTGGGGGGCACCTACCTAATCTAACCTACGCTGGGGGGCACCTACCTAATCTAACTTACGCTGGGGGGCACCTACCTAATCTAATTTACGCTGGGGGGCAGCTACCTATCTAACCTATACTGAGGGGCACCTACCTAATCTAACCTACACTGGGGGGCAACTACCTAATCTAACCTACACTGGGGGGCAGCTACCTATCTAACATACACTGGGGGGCAGCTACCTATCTAACCTACACTGGGGGGCACCTACCTAATCTAACCTACACTGGGGGGCACCTACCTAATCTAACTTACGCTGGGGGGCACCTACCTAATCTAACTTACGCTGGGGGGCAGCTACCTATCTAACCTATACTGAGGGGCACCTACCTAATCTAACCTACACTGGGGGGCACCTACCTAATCTAACCTACACTGGGGGGTAGCTACCTATCTAACGTACACTGGGGGGCAGCTACCTATCTAACCTACACTGGGGGGCACCTACCTACTCTAACCTACACTGGGGGGCAGCTACCTATCTAACCTACACTGGGGGGCAGCTACCTATCTAACCTACACTGGGGGGCAGCTACCTATCTAACCTATACTGGGGGGGCACCGACCTTATCTAACCTATACTGGGGGGCACCTACCTAATCTAACCTATACTGGGGGGGCACCTACCTAATCTAACCTACACTGGGGGGCAGCTACCTAATCTAACCTATACTGGGGGGCACCTACCTAATCTAACATACACTACCCCCCCCCCCCCAGTGTATGTTAAATTAATAATCTGCCTCTCAGGTAGGTGCCCCCCAGTATAGGTTAGATTAGGTAGCTGCCCCCCCAGTGTAGGTTAGATTAGGTAGGTGCCCCCCCCCCAGTATAGGTTAGATTAGGTAGGTGCCCCCCAGTATAGGTTAGATACTATCTAACCTACACTGGGGGGCAGCTACCTATCTAACCTACACTGGGGGGCAGCTACCTATCTAATCTATTTTGGGGGGCAGCTACCTAATCTAACCTACGCTGGGGGGCAGCTTCCTATCTAACCTATACTGGGGGGCACCTACCTAATCCAACCTACACTGGGGGGCAGCTACCTATCTAACCTATACTGGGGGGCAGCTACCTATCTAACCTATACTGGGGGGCACCTACCTAATCTAACCTACGCTGGGGGGCAGCTACCTATCAAACCTACACTGGGGGGCAGCTACCTAATCTAACCTACACTGGGGGGCAGCTACCTATCTAACCTATACTGGGGGCACTTATCTAACCTGTATTGGGGGCACCTACCTAGCTAGCCTATACAGGTGACAACTATACTGGCTATCTATATTGCAGGCACCTACCTAAATAACCTATACTGGGGCACCTACCTATCTAACCTATGCTGGGGGCAACTATTCTGGCTACCTATATTAGAGGCACCCACCTAGCTAACCTGTACTGGGGCACCTACCTATCTAACTTATACCGGGGGCGCCTGCCTATCTAACCTATACTGGGGGCAACTATACTGGCTACCTATACTGGAGGCACCTACCTGGCTAACCTATCGCGGGGACAACTATACAGGCTCACCTATGCCTGGCTACCTATACTGGGGGGACCTATACTAAGTGCAACTAGACCTATACTGCGGGTACCCATACCTTGCTCGGGGGGGCGCAATGTTTACACCCTCGCCCTGGGTACATTTTAACCTAGAAACTGCACTGCCTCTACCTTTACTAGAATGCATCTTTACTGTAACGATCGGTGTCCGCACGCAGAGAGAATCTGATTATTGGTGATCTGCAGTATCACCAAGAATACAGATCTATACCTGATTATTGATGATCTGCAGAATCACCAATAATACAGATATAGTGCTAACCTCTGGACACCTCTAGATATATATGGTGAGTGTTTGGTGTAACAGTATGACTTTGAGCAACCCACCTGATGAGCAGGTGGCCCTAGGCAGTACAGGAGGCACTGCTATAGAGAGTACAGAAACCTTCCAGCAGCCTGAGACTCTCCAAGGGGTGGTGTCAGGCTGAAGGTAGGAAGGACCAGAGAGTGAGTGACACCTGAAGGTGGATGTCACTGACTGATCTTGGAGACTATCTCTTAAGTGGAGAGAGATAGCTCTCGAGGTCAGGCAAGCCAGGTCGGCAACGTGATCTCAGATATGCGTGGTACCGAATCAGAAAGCAGAGGGATAGTCAGGAAAGCAACAGGTCTTAACAAATATCAAACAATGCCTAGTCTTGGGTATGAGGTCAGTGGTCTCTACACCCTGGAACTAGTCTGAAGTATAACAGAATAATAACACAAGTTCCCTAGTCTTGGATGTGAGGTCCGTGGTCTCTACACCCTGGAACTAGTCTGAAGTATAACAGAATAATAACAGAATAATAACACAAATAATCTGGCTCAGTGTGAATTCCTAGGTCCTCCTGGTTCAAACACACTGTTGAATCTGACTAAGGTCTGAGTGCTTCCACGTAGTGATCGCAACGGCAGACAATTTGAGAGTGGCCAGCAGTAACCATATATAGAGCAGTGCTCTCTGGCGCCACCCTAAAGTGATCAACCAATGGTTACCAGCTCTGAGGTCAGCTGACCGGCCTGGTCAGCTGATCCCCCCTTGACCATCATAAACGTTCTGCCTTTCAGCGCGCACGCGCGTATTCCTAAACCTGTGTGAACTAACAGGCTCAGCCACACCAGCTGCACGCTGCTGCGTGCAAACCGCCGCGCTGGACGCGGAACCAGCCACCTTGCTGTCAGTACATGCAGCACCTTTTCCGCGTTCTCTCACATTTACTAATTTCCCTCCTGGCACTATGATCTTTGGTCTGCTACTGATAATTCCAGAAGTTTCGGCCCTTCCTCCCATCAACAAAGATGGAGGGAGTCAACCCTCCTGGTCTGCCAGCAACCCTCCTGGAGTCTAGGGACTGTCTGCCAGTGGCCCTACTGGAGTCTATGGACTGTCTGCCAGCGGCCCTCCTGTCTGCCAGCGGCCCTCCTGGAGTCTAGGGACTGTCTGCCAGCGGCCCTCCTGGTGAAAACTTTTCAACCTAGACAATATCTTATGTAGCTGTGCACATGCAGTCATTTTAACAATGGTGGTGAGAGACCAGACAGATTTTTTCCCAAGGACCCTGCAGACAAGCCTCCGCTCTGCATCAAGTTGTGTATATTTACGAGCTTGCCCACCATCTAATTGCTCTGTAACTGGGCTTTTATTTCCCTCAGCCAGCTAGCCTAGTGGTTCACATTGCCTTATACAAAAGCCTGAATGCACCCGGCACTGTACCAGCCCTAAATCATTAAATGAGAGGCAGTCTGGGGGGAAATCTCCCCCTTTCCCCCCTGGCCAGTCCTCCCCTGCAAAGAACTCAAACAATTCATGAGCAAGAAACATATTTAATTCAAATTTGAGCAGAGCCATGCCATGTAGTGTCAGCCTGGGGACACATACAGGAGAGCTGTAAGATAATCCACCTTTGCTCCAACAGTTGATATACATATAAGGAATATAAGGCTTTTATCTATTTAAACAGAAAGGCTGGATTCACACTGTACCAGATGCACAATGACACATTCACAGTGTTCAGGAACCGCTTTGTTCCATCACATGTCCGTTGCACATGTCCGTTTTACACACTACCTTCCATTGTGCATCTGGTCCGCTTGCATTACCACCTGTCCAGTTCACATGTTCAAGCTCAGGTGTACAGATCAGAGCCCTGGCAAACGCATATAAAGCCCCTCACTGGACTGCAACAGACCAATGGTAAACCTCCTTCCACTCGGGAGGATTCTCATTGGTCTCCCACTCAGTGAACCAATGAGAAAACTCCCAGGGGAGAGGTGATTCCCATTGGTCTGTTGCATACCAATGGGGATCCCCATGTTTCTGCTGGGGCTCTGAACTGTATACCAGCACTTCTCCCTTGTAGTGGACTAATTGGCTGTGGCAGCAGTGGGGGTGGACTCAAAGTGACAGAAGAGAGGTAAGTAAATGTGTAAAATGTATGTGAAACCAGCATAGGTTTTCAATGATTCCATCGGCATCTGCTTCATCAGCGCTCCAGAAACATTGCCTCCTGCACAACCTTGTGTTCTGCTCATCGGAAGGGAATGAACGGATCTGTTACAAATGGACCAATGCAAACAGATGCTGTTGCCTTGCATAGGATCTGTTCACGTTTCTGGCGATCCATTCCATTCCGCTCCAATAAGGGGAAGGTGTCTATGGGCATTGTGAACCCAGCGAAAGGTTACACATGTATTCCAAAGCATAAGAGAAATTCAAATATTTGCTGCTAAACTTTAAAATACTAAAATTGTGGATTCATTTTATTGAGAAGTGAGACAACTTAGGTGCTTTCAGAATAAGAAAGAGGAATTGCTTTCCCTTGCGGTTTAACTGTTTTAACTTATTGTCTCACCTTATAAATAAAATGCATTTTAAGCCACCAGCGAGCAAGAAAATACTAGAATATTTTTGACAATTCTTTTTCACCTCCTTTTTGGTTCTTTTTCAACTGCAGAGTTCTGAAAAGTTATTTTTAAAGGACCACTATCATGAAAAAAGTAGGCAGTTTAAATCTGAGAGAACCGACATGTTTTGGGCCAGTCCATTTCCTCATGGGGGATTCTCAGTTTTTTTTTTTTTCAACAGCATTTCCTAAACAGCAGTTGCAAAGTCTAACTGACAAAATAGTGTGCAAGTTAGTAGGGAGGCTGGCTGGTATCTTACTATTTTGGCAGTTTAACTGCTGTTCAGGAAATGCTGTTGAAAACAAAGAAAACCCTAAGAATCCCCCATGTGGAGATGGACTGGCCCAAAACCTGTCGGTTCTGTCAGATTTTAACGGCCTACTTTTTCGCGATGGTGGTCCTTTAACTACTTAAAGACCGCCTCACGCCAATAGGCGTGAACGCGGCGGCAGCCCAAGGAGCGCCTAACGCCAACTGGCGTCAAGTCCTGGGGCTGCACTTTCACCGGGAATGGATGCACGCATGCGCGATCGTTCTCTGCCCATTCACGAAGCGGTGCTCCGTGATTAGCCTGCTAGCCGCCGCCAATCGCAGCTAGCAGGCTGCTTGTAAACGAAAGTGGAAAGAAATCCCCTTTGTTTACATGCGTTGGCCGGGGATCGCCGTCCTCTCATAGTCTGATGCCTATAAGAGGCGGAACAGGACAGATCGCCGTCTTGTTTCAATTCCAGTGCACGGAGGGGAGGAGGGAAGGGGAGGGGAGGAGGGAGGGAGGGAGAGAGAGCCTCATAGAGGCTAAAAAAAAAACAACAACAACAAACTGCTGCAGCGATCGGACCCCTCTGGCAGCATGTCCCCTTAGGGACAAAAAAAGGAGGTGAGTCCGATTGCTGGGCTCCTTTGCTGGGCTGTGCAGGAGGCTGAAAAGCCTGCACAGCCCAGTGCTGCAAAAAACAGCCTGGTCTTTGAGGGGGGGGGGGGGGGGGTTGCATAGTGGGCGTCAAGTGGTTAAATAGAAGATGAAATATTATATCCTAGGAGAAAACATAGGTGAAAAAGTGAACTGAATAAGGGCCGTAGGGCTGGTTTATTCACACTTGCGGTGCAAAATGCAAATCGCGATTTTGCAGCAAGAAATGTTGCGATTTTGCCACGATTTGCAAATCCCATTCAAGAGAACGAGAATTACATTGCAATCGCCACCAAAGTGCTCCATGCTGCACGTTTGCGATTTATGCAATCGCTGCAGTGAGAATGATCCCATAGGGATACATTAGCCACAGCGCTTTGCTAATCGTTGGCGATTAGCAAAGCGCTGAAAAGCTCCCCAGACACGGCCCAGTGTGAACCAGCCCTTAAAGGCCATCAAGGGGAGATATTAGTTCAAAGGAATTGTCTGTCTGTGAGGACTGTGAAATGTCATACACAATTTCTGACTTTAATTTAATGCACAATTTCTGACTACAGATTGTTTTGGACATTTGTGCTGCGTACTATGTACCTTCTCTATTTGTCCACTGTTATCTGACATTTTGTGTCCTATTAATACCATGGCTTTTTTTCATAACTGTTGTCATGAGATAATTGGAAAATTCTAATAAAACTTGTTTAAAAAAACACAAAAAACGAATACACAATTAAACACCTTATTGGTGGAGACAAAACTCTAAAATATAACTTTTAATAAATCGATTAAAACCTGTCTTTATAACTACTGATTGCTGTTACTGGTGATTGACTGAATGGGCTTGAGTCACTAAGACAAATAGCATGCCTTATCAAAGGTAACACACCTTATCCAGGGCCGGATTTGTACTCTTTGCCACCCAAGGCCATTATCAGCCGCCACCTTCAGTATAGGTAGCCAGATGACTCCTTCCCTCTAGTATGGGTAACCTGATGAACCCCCCCCCCCCTTCAGTAGCCAGATGACTCCCTTACTCCCTCCCCCCTCCCAGTATAGGTAGCCAGCTTGCCTTCTCACTGCAGCAGTCATCAGTGTCACTCATTTCTCAGCTCGTCTCCAATGCCAAAGCTTCCTCTTCCCCTCTGTCTCCAATGCTTCCCAAGTCTATAGCCGCCGACCTCAATGCAGAAAAGTACAGAGAACAAGGTGGCCGCTGCACAAGCCGCTGGCAGCAGAGTACCGCGGTCAGGCGCTTGCTTGATCTCCCTGCATTGCAGTGTTTGCAAGCTTGCAAATGCTGCATAAGTTTAGCCTGCTGCTTTGGTGCCCTTGCTCCTGTGGTGCCCTAGGCCATGGCCTAGGTGGCCTTGGCCTAAATCTGGCCCTGATCTTATCAAAGTAGCATAGCGAGTGCTACGAACCCGCGGGGGCTCAGGGCAGGATGAGTGGAGCTCTCGTCCTTGCCAATTAGCAGGCAGTTCACTATGCTACTCTGATAAGGCGTGGTAACTTTAATAAGAAGTGTTATCTCTATGCTATTTGTCTTAGTGAATCAAGCCCAATGGGTGGAGAGGTGGATGGGTGGAGGGGTATCATAATGAAACAATTCCTAATATAGCAGCATAACCAGGATTCTCACTCGCTGATATCAATATAAAACGCATTGATTGTGAAATGTCTGTAGACTTTCTTACATAAGCACAGTCTATCTGTGGTAGCACAGTGCCAGCTATGCGGAAGTTCTCAAAATAACACACACACAGGTTATTGTCATGTGCTTTGGTTTGGGTTTATTTTAAGGGAAGTGAAATTAGAAAGTTAAAGCTGGCATTTAGAAACTACAGAGGAAATCGAAACTCCTTTTAGCTGCAGATACATTATCACCTGGAGATATATTCAAAAACAAATTCATTAACAGTGCTAATATTTTTTTGATTTTTGCATAAAGCTTATGTAGTGGATGTAATCTATAATATTCATTGCCACAATTTTTGTGTTATTCTGACACCGCGTTTGCTAATATGCAAAGTTTGCAAAAGCATAAACCCTTCTCTCACATGAGTCATATCAGAATATAGTGGACCCGTAAAAGGACTCGGCCACCGGAGACATGCAAGTCCCCCTCTTCCATTGATGGGGTGATGCTGTTTGGCCCCGTGATCACTGGCTTGGCACCAACCTTGCACTTCCGTGCACCATTCTGCACTTCTGGGATCCAGAGATTCAGAGACTATCAGCACTCGGCTACTTTGCATCTGGATGTGGTGAGATGATGTCCTGCTGCCTGACTGAGGCTTATCTGATTTTTAAAAGCAATGTGGTGAGATCGTGCTGAGCTATAGTGTATACAGCGGTGATGGCCGCACAACTTTTTCTGCCTTGATAATGCTCCCTAACTATGCTTTTGCTTTGCAACTCCACCAAAGTATTATTTTGCATGGCTCATCTTCTGACCTGCTTGCTACATAGGTGTATTACCAGTGGACTGACCTAAATTGTTGGTTTTGGACTAACCTATATCTGCATCGCATCCACCCTCTGAGCTCCTTGGCCTCTTTGTATACCTTATCCCAGCTCTATCTCATATACGGCCGTTGTATGCATGGCGTTGATGTGCATGTGTTAGATGGTTGTAGCGGGGTGGCCATCCCATGTGTTTTTAACGCATCTATGTTTTTTGGATTCATACAATTTTGATAATGACTTTTTAAGTATAAAATGGTGTTGAGTATATTGATATTATGCTAATAACGGGACACATATGCTCCACTGCCCCCTTGCCCCTTCCGGACAAATTTGTATTGTGTCAGAATATAGTGGTGCATGTGACTACAGTAGTCCTTCCTAAAGTTTTATTGAATGCTATCAGTTATTTTCTACGAGAACCACCAACTCCTGAACACCCTAGAATGGTTTGGTTTAGTGAGGTACTCTTTTACTAATAACCTTGATATATGAAAGATGACATTAGACTTTCAGGATATTTCCCCAAAAATTAGGCGCAAAGCATCTTCGGGTCTGGATTTCCTGAAGGTTTGTAAATCATCAAGCATGTTCTCCCACCTTGACTTTAATTTACCTGACCAAGGCTTATCCCAGCTGTCCGACACATCTCTTCTCTGTCAGGAGAAATGGGGTCAAAAATCCCAGTAAATTGTACTCAAAAAACCTCAGTTGTTGAGAGTTTAGTATACATATTTGCTGGTCTCTCATCAGTTGTAACCTTGAGGCCAGTTTTACATTTGTGGTAAGCGTTGTGGTGTGATGTGCCATCCCCCTCGCATCGCACCCCAACACCATAAATCGAATCATATGACCCTGAGGCAGAGTACACCAAGAGAGTCAAATGCATAACGCCGCTTCCCCCCCCCCCCCACATACTGCTACACACCCCCACATGCCCTTCGCCACCCCATGCCCAGTGATTTGCACCCCGCTGGACAGGAAGTACATCACCTGGATTCCCGGCTTCCCCGTCGTATTTGCATCTTTCCGTGCATGCACGCTGTTTCACTCCCGCCAACAAATTTAGAATTTCTGCGTCACGCATTGACTTCAGTGCATTCCGCTGCCGTGGAAGTCGCTCGATAACATACTTTTCCCGCCTTGGGTATCTTTTAAGAATTGACAGCAAGATTTATACAGATTTTGGTGGGTGTTCTTTAACTACATGTTGTTCCGAAGCAAGTTTAATTAATAAAAAGGTTTATTGAAATATAAATAAGAATACTTTATAAGATTACACTAGTAATAGAATAATTGTATAAGCAAAGTAAGTCAAACATATATAAAATTACATGAGTAACATATAAATAAGAGGTCACAAAGTCTGCAAAACTTATATTTAATTGTGAATTCATTTTATTGAGCAATGAAATGACTTAGGCTATTTCTGAATCAGAAAAGAAATCACTTTCCCTTGAGGTTTAGCACTGTATCAATAAATAATATAAAGATACAAGAATATATATTTTATATGTAAATACTGTATATACATACCATATATGGGTACAACATGTCTTTTGCCTGCAATGTCTAGAGTTTAGAATACATTACTTTTGTATAGTTAAAAGGAACTGAAATTAGAACGTTAAAGCTGACATAAATAGGAACTACAGATGAAGCTGAAGCTCATTGAGTTGCAGATGCATCATCACCTAGAGCAGGGGTCAGGAACCTTTTTGGCTGAAAGAGCCATAAACGGCACATATTTTAAAATGTAGTTCTATGAGAGCCATACAGTAGGTTTCAAACTGGCACAGTGTGCATACTGAACAGAGGGCTCACGTCCCTGTTGCCTCGGTGATGTGTATACAGTTGAGCCGCAGGGCAGCGGAAGTGTCAGACCCATCTTCGGCTTCTCTTGGGTCTCAGCAACATCAGCAATTTCCCAGACAGGAGAAATACTGACTAACAGCTTGTACAATTAGCTAGCTGACTTGAGGGTTGATTCACTTTGTAGGACAAGATCCCTGCACTTTGGCCCAATAGGCTGCCTGTCAAGTGACAGGCAGCTTATTGGGCCAAAGTGTGGGGCTCTTGTCCTACAAAGTCACTGGACCTGACAGGGTCCAGTGTGGGACAATTGGAGCAGCCATTAGTTTTTGGGGAATTGAGTGTAAGTTAGTAGTGCATGCTACAGCAGTAGCGTGCCTACTTTGAAAATGTTATTTGTGCTGCCACACTAAGCTGCGCTGCTTGAGCAGTGTAACGTAGTAAATCAACCCCTACTGATTTGTATGTGAGCCAGATGTAGCCAGCCATCAAAAGAGCCACCTCTGGCTCTTGAGCCATAGGTTCCCTACCTCTGACCTAGAGGTATATTCAAACAATAATTGGCTAATTACTGATAGTAATAAAAATAACAAACCTTCTTAATATGTGCTATCTCTGCCATGCATTGCAATAATGTTTGTGTTATTTTGACACCACATTTGGTAAAATGTAAAGTTTACAGAAGTATCAACTTTTCTGTCTGATTGTTTATATTAGAATCAGGTGTGGAGTTCTGAAAGAGGAGTACATTAGCAGTTGCATATTGCAGTTGCATGCAGCATCCAGTTGTTCTGGATTTATGAAAGCTAGGTTTTTGATGTTTACTACAGTAGCACAAACTCTAATTTGGTAATCTTATAGCAACCCTCACTGTCTTCCGATATGGTCCTTGCAAGGATTGGAAATGTTGGTTATATAATAATAGGCAATATGTTAAAAATACAGGCTTGTTTGGGTTGGTTTGCTTTTATGCTTCAGTTTTCTCCACTGTTCTCCAACTTCTCTACCAACTTTGCACGTCTAGACTGTGTATTTGTACTCAGTTTTTTACAGAACTGTTTAAGCTCAGTCAGATTGGATGCTGGATGGTGGACGGTATTTTTCTAGTCATTCCAAGGATTTTCATTAGAATTTGGATCTGGACTCTGCCATGGCTACATAGGATAATCATCTTCTCCTTTGGCAACTGTTGTGGTCAATTTTGTTGTGTGGTTCATGTCATTGTCATGTTAGGAAATGTATCTTCTTTCCAATGACAACATTCCGGCAAAGCACACAGGATTGTCTCAAAAACTTGAACTTATTTTGCTGCATCTATTTTTCCTTCAATCGTAAGAAATGTAGAGAAACATCCCCAACAGGATGCTACCACCACCATGTTCTACTGTAGGCATGGTGTTGTTTGGGTGGTGAGTTGTACACCATATAAACTGTTCGGTGTTGAGCCCAAATATATATATAAATATTATTTTAAGGTGCGCAAATGCAGTCTTTATCAATAGTACAGGATGGTACGCCAGTATATTCCAAAGAACAAATCACAGTTCAATATGTATATGGCGCAACACAGTCCTAACACAGCCTAATGCTATGTTGAAATTATATATGTCTCAGTGTATTATCCTCTCTTGAGGGCTTGTATTGAAGTTCACCGCCACCACACCAACTATTGGAATGGGACTCATCCTTTTCTTAGACCACCATTGGTCAAATTGGCACCCTGGGGTTATTCCCGGGTCACCCCCGACCTCTGTGTCCTGTATGGCTCCTCACAGCCATCCGTGTCCCCTTGTATTAGTATGGGTTGTATATACCTCCAAATAAAACCTGCTCATAGCGTAATACAGTCTTTGAATTAAAATATCTAAAATGTATTGCACTTACAAATTCCGTAGTAAATCATCCAGCACGAGTTTTAACGGGCTCTCCCCCGTATCGGTGGCCTCTGGTGGGCTCTCTCGTGACACCAACACTACTAAGACTGGCCGCCGTGCACACAGCCATCCGTCCATCTCAGCATCCGCCCACCGCTCTCACACTCCGGGCGGGACCCAAGAAGAGGAGCTGTCAGCTATACTATCTCAAAAAATCAACAACACATATATAAGCAGATAAATACTTGCTCGTCGTACATAAAATATGTATTGCACTGTCCACATTTTGATTTCAGTGAGTTTTTGTATAGTAAATAAAGAGAAAGAGACTGTTTCAGGCATTTACCATTTTGGAATCCCTGTGCCTGAAGCCAATCCTGATGTAATTTCTTCCCTTACTCTGGGAGGATGGTGGCCAATGCAAACACAGGCAGTCTTTAGACACTCCCACCCAGCTCTGCAATAGAAAGTGCATTGTCATTGTGTGACTTTGTAGCTTGAGAAGCATGAGAAATATCGACCAATCAGAGAGGAACAGAGGTGTGGGAGGGGAAAACAGGAGGGAAAGAGGCTTCAGCCAATCAGGCTGCATTAGTTAAGTCTGAGGGGATAGTAAAGAAGCAAAAAAAGACAAGCCAGCATGCCATGCAACTTCCTTTGTGTGGCAATGTACCAAATAAGAGCCAGGTAAACTGGGGAATGATCTTCTATCAACAACAAAAGTAAAAGTGACTTTTAACTTTTGGATTGCCTGGTTAGCAACGTTATTACTTGTTTACCAGATAAACATAAAGAATTGATTTTATGCCTGACAGTTATGCTTTAACCACTTGAAGACCGCAGTGTTAAACCCCCCTAAAGACCAGGCCAATTTTTACATAATTGACCACTGCAGCTTTAAAGGGGAACTGAAGTGAGAGTGATATGGTGGCTGTCATATTTATTTCCTTTCAAACAATAGCAGTTGCCTGGCAGTGCTCCTGGTGTATTTGGCTGTAGTAGTGACTGAATCACACCTGAAACAAGCATGCAGATAATCTTGTCAGATCTGACAAAGTCAGAAACAGCTGATCTGCTGCATGCTTGTTCAGGGTCTATGGCTAAAAGTATTAGAGGCAGAGGATTAGCTGGGCAGCCAGGCAACTGGTATTGCTTAAAAGGAAATAAATATGGCAGCCTCCATATCCCTCTCACTTCAGTTGTCCTTTAAGGCATAGCTGCAGGGTCACACAACTCAGCACACAAGTGATTCCTCCTCCCCCTTTCTCCCCACCAACAGAGCTTCCTGTTGGTGGGGTCTGATCCCCCCCCCACAGTGTTTTTTTTTTTAAACCAATATTTACATTATATTTTTATTAATACATTTTGCTGTTTTTTTTCTTTTCTTTTCTGAAACATCTGAAACATAGGCTTTTGCCTATGAGAGCCGATCGCTCACGCGCGATCTCCTGCAGTAGCCGGCCCCAGGACTTGACGCCAGGTGGCGTTAGGCGGACCTGGGGCTGCCGCCGCGGCCACGCCCATTGGCGTGGGGGCGGTCGTTATGTACTTAAAGGGGCACTATAGCGAAAAAGTGTAAAATTTTAAATATTTACAAACATAGACAAACAAGAAGTATGTTTTTTCCAGAGTAAAATGAGCCATAAATTACTTTTCTCCTATGTTGCTGTCACTTACAGTAGGTAGTAGAAATTTGATAGAATGACAGGTTTTGGACTAGTCCATCTCTTCATAGGGAATTCTCAGCAAGGCTTTCATTCTTTAGAAAGATATTCCCTAAAAAGAATTCAAACAATGATGCTGGCCAGCTTCCCTGCTCGCTACACAGTTTTTTGGCAGTTGGACAGAGCAACTGCCATTCACTAAGTGCTTTTGAAAATAAGTAAATCCCTTAGAATCCCCCATGGACTAGAGATGGACTAGTCTAAAACCTGTCACTTATGACAGATTTCTACTACCTACTGTAAGTGACAGCAACATAGGAGAAAAGTAATTTATGGTTCATTTTACTCTGGAAAAAACATACTTCTTCGCCGTCTAATTAGCATTTACAGCGATGCGATCAATAGCAGCGCTGTACTGTGGACAGCCATGTCACACGGCTGTCCCCCTGGGGGACACAGAAGCGATCTGCTGTGATAGGCTGAAGTCTATCACAGCCGATCGCTGTGATAGGCAGACAGGGGGAGGGAGGGAGGAAGGAGAATTTAAATAATAAAAAAAACACAAATTTAATAACAAAATAATACAATAGATATTTATTAAAAAACAAACAAACCTAGGGAGGATCAGACCCCACGAAAAGAGAGCTCTGTTGGTGGGGAGAAATGGGGGGGGGGGGGGGGATCACTTGTGTGCTGTGTCGTGCTGCCCTGCAGCTTGGCCTTAAAGCTGCAGTGGCCTATTTAACAAAAAATGGCCTGGTCTTTAGGGGTGTTAAAGCCTGTGGTCCTGAAGAGGTTAAAGAGAAAAACAAGGACAACATTAAAAAATATACTATTTCTCCAATTCCATCCCCTAGAGTTTGAAAATAATAGATAAAAACACACACACTTTTGCCCATTTGTCCTGGATACCACAACATTTAAATTATGTTCCTAGTGAATTGTATAGGGCCAATATATAACAGCAATATACTATCGTGACATACATACTAAAAAAAGATGAGCCCTAAAGGTAACTACGGTATTTATGTATTTTTTTTAAATGCTGCCACAACTATATAATCTATAGGTAATTTATTTTTCATTTATTTTAATTTTACTTTTTGGCCACTAGATGGCAAAACACACTAACCTGTTTTACCATGAAGTGTGTGAATGATTTTAATATTTATTTTTACTTTCATTTTAATGAATGAATGGCCTCAATTCACAAAGCAGTTTAGACTAGTCTACTGATGGTTTGGTCAGTTGCATCAAAGGCGAATTCACTATTACCAAATGTTTTAGACCTGTTTATAGACCTGGTTTAAACCATTTGGTAATTAGGTGGGTAAAGCAGGAGAAATGATCAAAAGATGTAATTCACAAACAAGTAATTATGACTGTCAGCCTTCTCCTTTGTGAGCTCTCCTCTGCATACAATTAAACTCCTGCATAATTAATTCAAAAGGTACCATCCTCACATCTAAAATAAGTCACAGAATTACTTTACCCACAGAAACCAGCTGGTCTAATCTCTGTCAGAAAAAGTGGGCGTGGTTACTCCTTGTTTGCCTTTGTGAATTGTGTAATTAATGAAAGTTAGACCAGGTCTATAAACAGTTCTAAAACATTACACCAAACCATCAGTAGACTAAAAACCACCTGTAGACTAGTCTAAACTGCTTAGTGAATTGAGGCCATTGTCTCCTAATTGAAGTCATGTTAATTCATACACAGGCACTTTGATTGGCTCAGAAAACACTTTGATTGGCTCAGGGAACACATGTTCTGGCTCACCAACCTCTGCCGAGTAAGTCCCAAAGTGAACGAGCAGCAGGAGCGTGCCCGCGCACCCACCGCTAATTGACAGGATGCACCTGTACGTCCTGGTTTGAGGAACAGGACTCGAACTGGATGCATATGTACATCCAGTTAGGTTTAAGTGATTAAAAAAAAAGCCCTTGCTCGGTCTCCCTTTTCTAAGGCATATGTTGGTAAAGTTAAATTAATTAGCAATGCCTAATGTTTGTGCATTGTAAGCCTGTACATTTTGCAATAAATATTTTAAAAAGTACCTTGCTGACTGGCTCCTGATGCATTACTGAAAGAGGAACTTCAGCCTAAACAAACATACTGTCATTAAGTTGCATTAGTTATGGTAATTAAAATAGATAGGTAATATAATCTCGTACCCACCCTGTTTTAAAAGAACAGGCAAATGTTCGATTTCATGAGGGCAGCCATCTTTTTGTTGAAAGGAGGTGACAGGGAGCATGAAACACAGTTCCAACTGATCACTGTGTGCTGATCACCCCTCCCAGTTGCTAGGCAATGTGAACAACAACATAGGAAATCCAATCATGCTTTGCACAGCATCAGGGGAAAAAAGCCCGGGCAGTTTTCTTTGATGGGTGGAGCTTTGCTAAAAATGCAGCTAAAAATGATGGTAAGGAAAACAAAGTTCTGATGCTGTGAAACTGTTAAAGAAACACCAAACCTTTTCAGTTCTGCGGAGTAGATTTTTAGTCCAGAGGTTCACTTTAAGATGACAATAATTCTCTTGCTGTTGAGATGTACAGTTGTACTGGTCAGATAGCTTTCTAGACTCCTCCCACTATTCCACCATCACACTCATGAGGTAGTGATGGAAGAGCTGTGAGGGGGCAGCAATTAGTGTCACCCAACCAATTCCACCTCCTCTGTGTGCTGAGACATTTACTCTTTGTGGTGAGCACTACATCTAGAGCAGTTACTCATAATAATAATCTGCTGAGCTGCAGTGCTGGCCACAAAGAGCTGCAGTGCTGGACACACTGCTCGCTATCTGGTGAACAATCACTTCATTGACAGCTCTACGATTTCCAGAGGAATTCCTGAATCACACGAATTACATTCCAAAAGTTATTATCACTGGAATGGTAACTTCAGATACGCTACTTGTACAAGTAATGGGATAGCCACCTTCACCTTCAGAAGCAATAAAAAAAAAAAATCTGGGAGGGTAAATGTTTATGTTCCGCGACTGAATGTATTGCCGTTTACCCCATTGCTTTTGGTTCTGTGATAATTCTGAGCATTGTTGGCGTACGAGAAATTTGCCTTTCTTTTCTCCTCATGTATTTGATTACAGATAATCTGCTATGACCATGGTTTTAATTACTCATTAGTTTGTATGTGATGATTTTCTAATTAGCGTGATTGAAGTGACCTTTATATGATACTGTCGGCTCATATTGCTCCTTATATCTTAGCGGTGTGTCCTTTCTTTCTCTTGGAGCTCCTTTACACGTGCTTAGTACACGTGTGTGATCTTTATCCTGCACATATGTACGTCATACCATTGCGTACATGAGCAATAAGCGTATCCTGTGTGAGCACCAGCTGTCTTACCAGCTCGCTGGGGACTCTCAGAGCAGTAGTGATGCCGAGGAACACAACTTATTGTCTTCTACCTATAAATAATCTCCACTTAGGAAATAAAGCATGACTGCCTCTGTGACACTTGTGCTGTGTGCCATAACAGGGGAGAAGAATCTGCTTCCACTGCTAGGTTACCTTTTTAGTTTCATTTGTACTTTTTCTTTATCGTATTATTCCTGTCCTATGTCTAATCCCCCCACACATGGCAGACTACTACAGATGTCTTGGCAGATAAGGCAGAGCTGGCTATATTCTAGGTAGGTGTCTAATCCTGTCACTGTCTTGTTTGTTCAATCCCCCCCTCCCCCCCGCCCCCATATGTATTTTTTACGTAGTTTTATGACATATTTGCTAGAGATTACCGGAATTTTTGCATAAAACGCATTTTGCAAGGTAAAAGTTTTTATTTTGTGTTGGCAAAAAGCTTTATAATCTTATAACGTGCAGAAATGGGCTATTGTGATCAGGATTGAATGTGTGCTTTGAACTCCCTTACCCATCCCTCATCTAAATAACTTCCCTACTCGTCTTCTGTGTGCAGCAATCTTCCATGGTCAGTTCTATGGGCCTGTTTTCAATGTGCTGGCGTGCATCTTGTGAGACACACATTGGCACTTGCTGTGATGTCAGAATGCGTCCGAATCCCTCTAGCCATGCCATGCAAGGCAATACAAAGTCGCACGTGTGACATGATTTTTTATTTGCATGCAGTATTCGATTTTTCCCTGCATGCGAATTGGATAGATTTCAATTGGCTGTATAATAATTCGGACAGGGAAACGCAGCCTATTGAAATCAATGCATGGCTGTCCAATTTAAATGCAGGGAAAAATCAGATGCTGCATGCAGCAAAAAACAAAAAAATCGTGTCACGCATGCGACTCTGTATTGCCTTGCATGGCATGGCTAGAGGGATTCGGACGCATTCTCACATCACAGCAAGTGCTGACGTGTGTCTCATAAGATGCACGCCAGCACATTGGAAACAGGGCCATAGGATGTCCGCTGCACAGGGAACTGCCCAGAGAAGATTGCTGCACGCAGGAGAAGAGGGGGGAAGTTATTTGGATGAGGAAAACGCAGCAAATCGCCCCTGGGGAAAATGAGCTCTGTTTCATGTACACTAGTAGCCTCCTCCTTGCCGCTAAGCCCTCTAGGCCATAACAGGCCAATTCCTTGTTAGGGTTTGATGGAATTGTAAAAATTAGCACTGGCCCCCCCAAATTTTTTTGCCTTTACAACTGCTCTGGCCATATTGGAGTGTTGCTTTGAGACTCTTAGGGCCCGTTCTCACTTGGGCGATTAGCCGGTGATTCCCTTGAATCGCCAAAGCAAATATTAACCTATGTCAGTGATCTCACTGCCACAATTGCCACCAATCACGGACGTTTTGCGATCAACGGCGATTGCAAAACGTGTTACCTGCAGCACTTTCTCATGATTATGCGATACAGTGCTTATAAAAGCGCTGATCACGAGGTACAGTGATTTTACCGTGCTAATCGCGGTAAAATCACCTGCACAAAACGTGCAGCACCGTTTTGTGCTTTTAAGTGTGAATGGGCCCTAATTCACTTTAAATACTGTAGTCCTATTCCCAGTGTACACTGTAAATCAATATACAGCACTATGGATTGCATTTGTTTACTTACTTTTTGAAACAGCTGATGGTTACTTTTAAAGTGGCAGTTTATAGAGAAAGCAGCACAGAGGCTGAAATGGATTAAGATGAAATGAAGCCCTAGGCAAGATAGAAGTTTTTGCCCACTGCTGATGACCACTTGGCATTTTTTAACCTCCTTGCCGGTTATCCCGAACTCAGTTCGGGGTAACCTGCGTAGGAGGATTGCTCAGGCCCCGCTGGGCCGATTTGCATAATTTTTTTTTTGTTACAAGCAGCTAGCACTTTGCTAGCTGCTTGTAACTTCCGATCGCCGCCGCTCACCGCCGATCCGCCGCAATCCGCCGCGCCGAGCCGCTCCCCCCCGCCCCAGACCCCTGCGCTGCCTGGCTAATCAGTGCCAGGCAGCGTTGAGGGGCGGATCGGGATTCCCTTTGACGTCCCGACGTCCATGACGTCGGTGACGTCATTCCGCCCCGTCGCCATGGCGACCGGGGAAGCCCTGCAGGAAATCCCGTTCTCAACGGGATTTCCTGCATACTCTGATCGCCGAAGGCGATCGGAGTGGGTGGGGGGAGCCCTCGGCTCGCTACATGATTTAAAAAAAAAAAAAAACTCCTGCGCTGCCTCCTTGCTGGAGGAATTGAACCGGCAAGGAGGTTAACCGTAGATTTGCTTGAGGCTTGCGTCCACCAGGCCCCTCTGCACATAGATTGCTGATCTCTAGTGGAAGCCATTCACAAAGTGCTAAAAGATGTTTAAAGAGGAGCTGTTAGGTATAGGGTCTCAGAGAAAAAAACACATATATCAGTAGCTAAATATTGGCTGTACTTACATTACATATGCATTTCACTGTCCACGTTTGGATTTCACAGAATTTTTATATAGGATTTGCAGAGAATGATGCTCCTGACAGCTCATGGCAGGTTCCATGTTTGTCTGTCTCCTATGCAGCCAATTGTGATGTCATATCCTCCCTGCTTCCTGATGATTCCACTCACAAAAAAGATCCTAATGGACAACACTACTGTGCAGTGAATATTAATTAGTCTTGTGGCTAGGAACAATAGCGGACTCATGCAGTATACTCAAACTGAACATGTGCCCTGTGATTTTTCAGTGCTGTGAGTTTAGGCTGCTGCTGTTAGAAGCTGCTGTAACATGAGCCTGTGAAGCAGCCTTAGGGCGTGATAGGGAAATGAAGGGGATGATCCAAGGTAGTGCACTGGGGAGAAGCAGCCCCAGAATGCTTTGCAGTATCTGTTATGCATCCTGCCGGCCTCCTTACAGAGCTTGGGAATAACAGCCTTGCTGTTCAGCACACATCACAGTAAGAGAGATTTTTAACTTCAGTATTGCCTTTTTGGCTTCCTTCTAAACAGTTTAACACAGGAGAATAGAGGTTTAAATTAGCTTTTGCAGCCTGACAGTTACTCTTTAAAAATCACTTTTGGAGGGCTTTGTAAATAGTATTCCATTCCATAGGGGCACTATGGCAAACAATTGTACAATTTTAAATATGTGCAAATATAAACAAAAAAGAAGTATGTTTTTTTCCAGAGTAAAATGAGCCATAAATTACTTTTCTCTTATGTTACTGTCACTTACAGTAGGTAGTAGAAATCTGACAGAAGCGACAGGTTTTGGATTAGTCCATCTCTTCATGGGGGATTCTCAGGGATTTATTTACAGTGGGATGCGAAAGTTTGGTCAACCTTGTTAATCGTCACAATTTTCCTGTAAAAATCGTTGGTTGTTACAGTAAAAAATGTCAGTTAAATATATCATATAGGAGACACTCACAGTGATATTTGAGAAGTGAAATGAAGTTTGTTGGGTTTACAGAAAGTGCGCTATAATTATTTAAACAAAATTAGGCAGGTGAATACATTTGGGCCCCACAAACAAGAGATGAAATCAATATTTATTAGATTCTCTTTTTGCAGATATTACAGCCTCTAAATGCTTTCTATAGGTTCCAATGAGAGTCTGGATTCTGGTTGAAGGTATTTTGGACCATTCCTCTTTACAGAACATCTCTAGTTCATTCAGGTTTGATGGCTTCCAAGCATGGACAGCTTTCTTTAACTCACACCACATATTTTCAATTATATTCAGGTCTGGGGACTGAGATGGCCATTCCAGAACGTTGTACTTGTTCCTCTGCATGAATACCTTAGTGGACTTTGAGCAGTGTTTAGGGTTGTTGTTTTGTTGAAAGATCCAGCCCCGGTGCAGCTTCAGCGTTGTCATTGATTCCTGGACATTGTTCTCCAGAATCTGCTGATACTGAGTGTAATCCATGCGTCCCTCAACTTTGACAAGATTCCCAGACCCTGCACTGGCCACACAGCCCAACAGCATCAAGAACCACCACCATATTTTACTGTAGGTAGCAGGTGTTTTTCTTGGAATGCTGTGTTCTTTTTCCTCCATGCATAACGCCCCTTGTTATGCCCAAATAACTCAATTTTAGTTTCATCAGTCCACAGCACCTTATTCCACAATGAAGCTGGCTTGTCCAAATGTGCTTTAGCATACCTCAAGCGGCTGTGTTTGTGCTGTGGGCGGAGTAAAGGCATCCTCTGCATCACTCTTGCATACAGCATCTCCTTGTGTAAAGTGCACAGTGACTCCATCTGCAGCAAGATGGTGTTGTAGGTCTTTGGTGCTGGTCTGTGGGTTGACTGTTGTCACCATTCACCTCCGCCGATCACCCGATGCCTCTCGCCGCAAAATCCATTTTATTGGCTCAGACAGCGGACCAATGGGGAGCCCGGCTGCAGATTCAAGGATGCTTTGCCAGGGCTCCTTCTATGCACACAGTAATTACAGTGTTAGATACACTGTGTGAGGAAACGCGGAAAAGCCGCCGCTAATACTCAGAGTGAGGCGGCTGACTCCGCGTTCAAAATGGCAGCTGGCACGCAGTCGGAGCGCGGAGAAACCGCCGCATGCTCAAGCAACAGGGCGGCGGATTCCGCGTCCAATGCGGCAAGTTGCACGCATAGGCCTGCTCCTCTCAGTAATGCGGAATGCAGAGAAAACGCCACACGCATGGACAGCGGTGCGGCGGATTCCGCATCCAACACAGCAAAAACATTACAAAACATGACTGGTGTGGCTGGGAATGATAGTCCAAACTGGTTTAGGAGGACGCGCGCGCGCGCAGAGAGGCAGGGCCTTTATGGCAGTCAGAAGGGGGTCAGCTGAACAAGCCGGTCAGCTGACAATTTCAGCAACATTCATTGGTCCAGCACTTAGCGAAGGCGCTGGAGAGCGCTGGTGTATATATACTGGGTGCTGGTCATTCATCTGGTGTCTGGCGTTGCGATCACTACGTGGTAGCACTCAGACCTTGTCAGTATCTGTGTTTATTAGACAGTTTCATAGGTGTTGATGATCACGGAGCTCACACCTTAGCCTAGGAATTCTTTTATTATCTGTATTATTATCTAGACCAGTTTCCAAGGTGTTGATGGCCAAGGAACTCACACCTTAGTCTAGGAATTCAGTACCATCTGTATTATTGTTATTATCTAGTCTAGTTCCTGGAGTGTGAGAATCTTGGAGCTCACACTCAAGCTTAGGCATTGTTGATTATCTGTTATGACCTTCTGCCTTCCTGACCATTCTTCTGATCTCTGATTCTGTACCTTTGTCTTTCTGATACCTTTTTGTCAAACTCTGCTAGTCCCAGGATTCTGCATCTGTCTCCTGTCTCTGTACTGTATCTGTCCGTGTGTTTACGACCTGGCCTGTCCGACCTCGAGAACTATCTCTCCTGTTAAGAGATAGTTCACAGATCTGTTAGTGACACTGCCCATTGGTGTCACTCACGTTCTGTCCTTCCCACTGTCTCAGCCTGTCTCCGCCCCTTGGGGAGCATCAGACCTGTGGAAGGAATCTGATCCATAGCAGTAGCTCTTACTGTCTAGCACCTATCTTACGGGTGCTTTCCTCAAAGTATTACTGTTGCACCAAACACTCTCATCTCTCAGGTGTTCAGAGGTTAGAAGATATATCTGATTATCGGTGATACTGCAGATCATCAATAATCGGGTATATTCTGCATTCTCGGTGATACTGCAGATCACCGGTAATCAGACCCTCTCTGTGTTACACCAATCGTTACAGAACGCCAGACCAAAGAATGCAAATGGACGCACACACTGACCGTCTGGGCGCACTTACCACTTCGGTGGACTCTATCAACCAAGTGCTGGGTAATCACAAAGCTATGATTGACGCTTTGTCCGGTTCTTTACGAACCCTGCAGACGGCAGTGGACGAGGTGCGATCCCCTCCTAGCACAGACATACGTATGCCTGTACCTGAAAAGTTTTCCGGTCACAGATCTGACTTTCGAAATTTTAGGAGTAGAGTGTTGTCATACTTTGAGTTGAGATCTAGATCTTCAGGAACCATGACCCAAAGGGTCACGTTTGTTAAAACTTTGTTATCAGTGTTATCAGGCAATTCCCAGACCTGGGCATACAGTTTACCCGCTGGGGATTTAGCTCTATCCTCTGTAGACGAATTTTTTAAGGCCATGGCAGTAATTTACGACGATCCAGACATTGCCTCGACTTCTGAGCGGAAGCTCAAGTTGTTGCGTCAAGGCAAGAGTCCGGTCGAGGAGTATGCTGCCGAATTTAGGAGGTGGTCAGTTTCAGCCAGGTGGGACACCTATGCTCTCTTAGACTGTTTCTTATCAGGGTTTTCAGATGAAGTCTCTGATCTTATGTTAAGTCAGCCCGAGCCCAAAACCCTTGATGAGGCCATTTCATCGACAATCAGAATTGATCGCAGTTTGCGTTATCAATGGCAGACTCGGGGTAGAAACAACGTTAAAATGGTGTCCTACGCTGCGCCTCCGGTGACTCCACCTCCTCCCGTCTCACCTTCCCCTGAGCCAATGCAGATTGGTCGGTCTAGACTGTCCCAGGTGGAGCGGAGACGCAGGATTTCTGAACAGTTGTGTCTTTATTGTGCAGAGGGGGGTCATAGAGTACGAAATTGCCCTAAAAAGTCAGGAAACGCCATTGCCTAGGAGTAGTTGGGGGTTATACCCTAGGCGTACAGCTCTTACCCCTAGAGGATAAGCGGTTACTCCCCCCTTGTATGATCAAATGGGGGGATAAATCTGAAGTCTCTGAGGCCTTTATTGATTCAGGCTCAGCGGCAAATTTTATGGATTACGAATTTGCCAAGAAATTGGGTGTTCCACTCACCTCGGTCAAACCACCTCTGCAGGTTACGGCAGTGGACGATTCCCCTTTACAGCGTAACCATCCGCTGTCTCAGACACCGGAGGTGGAAGTCACTATAGGGGTGCTGCATAGAGAGAAATTGCAGTTTTTTGTATTGCGCATGACAACCTCCACAATCATCCTTGGCATGCCGTGGTTACACCTTCACTCCCCTCAGATGAATTGGGCTACCGGTCAGCTAACAAGCTGGTCAGCCCACTGTTTTCGTCATTGTTTAGTGAAGGTGACCTTAGGCCAAACCAGGATTCATGTGGAGGGTGTTCCGGAACAATATGCGGAGTTTTCGGACGTGTTTTGTCCCAAAGCTGCCTATAAACTACCTCCATATCGCCCTTTCGATTGCCCGATTGATCTCCGATCAGGTTGTATGCCCCCTAGAGGTCATCTCTACAATTTGTCTGGGCCAGAAAAGGTGGCCATGCAAGAGTATATCCGTGAAAACTTAGCTAAGGGTTTCATTCGTCCTTTCCGGTCGCCTGCCGGAGCAGGGGTTTTTTTTGTAAAAAAAAAAGGACGGAGGCCTTCGACCATGCATTGATTACTGGGGACTGAATAAAATCACAGTTAAAAATTGTTATCCGTTACCTTTGATAGACGATTTATTCACTCAAGTCACCAATGCTAGGTTTTTTCAAAATTGGATTTGCGAGGTGCATACAATCTGGTGAGGATCAGGGAGGGCGATGAATGGAAGACGGCCTTTAACACACCCGATGGGCATTACGAGTATCTGGTGATGCCCTTTGGGTTGTGTAACGCCCCGGCTGTCTTCCAGGAACTCATTAATGAAGTTTTCAGGGAGGTGTTGGGTAAATTTGTCCTAATATAGTTGGATGATATATTGATCTTCTCAGACAACCTCTCTGAGCACAGGGATCATGTGAAATTCGTGCTACACAAGCTCAGACAAAACAGGCTTTATGCTAAATTGGAGAAATGCATTTTTGAGGTGACATCTGTTGCTTTTCTGGGATACATAATTTCCACCTCGGGCCTTTCTATGGATCCCGCCAAAGTCTCTGCTGTTCTGGAATGGCCCCAACCAGTAGGACTCAAATCTCTTCTGAGATTGCTAGGGTTTGCGAATTACTATAGAAGGTTCATAAAGGGGTACTCCACAGTGATAGCACCCCTCACCAGTCTTACTAAAAAAGGGGCAGATACCAACCATTGGTCCCCCGTAGCTCTGGCCGCTTTCTCCACTTTGAAAGAACTGTTTTGCTCTGCACCCATATTGAGACACGTGGACACCTCTTATCCATTGATTGTAGAGGTTGACGCCTCAGAGGTTGGAGTAGAGGCTGCGCTGTCTCAACGCTCTGGGCTGCAGGGAAGATTGCACCCGTGTGCCTATTTCTCTCATAGCAACAACAATATTATCCAGCGCTCACTGTATATAGTTAGTGTTAAACCCCAATTGGGGGAGCCTAGTGAGTGATTAAATGTCTAGAACCAAAAAAACTGTATCACTCAGTCTCATATAAACACATTTAATTTATTTAATGTCTGCATACAAAGTCCCCCATTACCCCCATAAAACCGAGCCTTTGAGTGTATTTAAACCTGGCATACATAGCCGGCCATGTCACTCACACTGCACTCACAATCATCCCACACACTCAGAAGGTACACTCCCGGGAGTTATTTCAATTGCAACTGCAATGTTCATTAGATGTGTGTGGGCTGTAGTTTCAGATCCAACTTGCGTGGTTAATGCTATAAGGCAAATAGTGAATAGTCCCCGTTTCCTCCAGGTTGATGATTCACACTTTCCAACATAAAAAAGCCCTCAAATAGCAATTGAGTTCCAAGGACGAGCTCAGGGGGAGTGGAGTTAGGCATGCAGTAAGGTTAATCCATGCATAGGGGGCCCCCCCAGGTGTTAGTCCGTTAATGTTTCCCACAGCAAGCAAAAGCCTATGTGATTGTACAGGGCAGCGTTCAGCATAAATTGCAACCTCTTCAGCCCAGATCTCATACACATTTGATCACATTGCCCGGAGGGCTCTCACCACCTCCTTGGGACAGTCATGTATTCCTGTGGACTCCTCAGGATTCCTCCGGCCACTGCTCGCCACTCCTCTCAACCCCTTCTCACAAGAGCTCCCCGTCCACGCTAATCCGGATCCATGCGCTAGCAAGACGCGCAGCGGGTGACGTCACTCCTGGCTCGTTTCCGTGACTAGTATCGCCCGCCCCTCGGGCTTCCTCGGACCGTCTGAGGAACCTGGAGGAAACGGGGACTATTCACTATTTGCCTTATAGCATTAACCACGCAAGTTGGATCTGAAACTACAGCCCACACACATCTAATGAACATTGCAGTTGCATGCTCAAGCAACAGGGCGGCGGATTCCGCGTCCAATGCGGCAAGTTGCACGCATAGGCCTGCTCCTCTCAGTAATGCGGAATGCGGAGAAAACGCCACACGCATGGACAGCGGTGCGGCGGATTCCGCATCCAACACAGCAGAAACATTACAACACATGACTGGTGTGGCTGGGACTGATAGTCCAAACTCGTTTAGGAGGACGCGCGCACGCGCAGAGAGGCAGGGCCTTTATGGCAGTCAGAAGGGGGTCAGCTGACCAAGCCGGTCAGCTGACAATTTCAGCAACTTTCACTGGTCCAGCACTTAGGGGAGGCGCTGGAGAGCGCTGGTGTATATATACTGGGTGCTGGTCATTCATCTGGTGTCTGGCGTTGCGATCACTACGTGGTAGCACTCAGACCTTGTCAGTATCTGTGTTTATTAGACAGTTTCGTAGGTGTTGATGATCACAGAGCTTACACCTTAGCCTAGGAATTCTGTTATTATCTGTATTATTATCTAGACCAGTTTCCAAGGTGTTGATGGCCAAGGAACTCACACCTTAGTCTAGGAATTCAGTGCCATCTGTATTATTGTTATTATCTAGTCTAGTTCCTGGAATGTGAGAATCTTGGAGCTCACACACTGTTATGACCTTCTGCCTTCCTGACCATTCTTCTGATCTCTGATTCTGTACCTTTGTCTTTCTGATACCTTGTTGCCAAACTCTGCTAGTCCCAGGATTCTGCATCTGTCTCCTGTCTCTGTACTGTATCTGTCCGTATGTTTACGACCTGGCCTGTCCGACCTCGAGAACTATCTCTCCTGTTAAGAGATAGTTCACAGATCTGTTAGTGACACTGCCCATTGGTGTCACTCACGTTCTGTCCTTCCCACTGTCTCAGTCTGGCTCCGCCCCTTGGGGAGCATCAGACCTGTGGAAGTAATCTGATCCATAGCAGTAGCTCTTACTGTCTAGCACCTATCTTACGGGTGCTTTCCTCAAAGTATTACTGTTGCACCAAACACTCTCATCTCTCAGGTGTTCAGAGGTTAGAAGATATATCTGATTATCGGTGATACTGCAGATCATCAATAATCGGGTATATTCTGCATTCTCGGTGATACTGCAGATCACCGGTAATCAGACCCTCTCTGTGTTACACCAATCGTTACACACTGTAATTACGTGAAGGATTTTGCGGCGAGAGGCGTCGGGTGATCGGCGGAGGTATTTATAATGACGGGAGCCTTTGCAGAGCTGAGTGGGGGCTTCTAAACTGTGCGGCGACCCGACGGGAAGCTCTGGGGGTCTCCTTATTAAAGGAGACCCCCAGATGGAGCGGCGACGACGTGCGTTAGCTAGTTTAGACCTGCTTTTTGCAGGTCTAAGCTAACGCTCATGTCTGCCGGGAAGCATCGGTTCCCTGAGACATGATAAGGGTAATTGGATTCCGTGTTAAGAACTCGCTGGGCGATTATATCGCCCAAGCGAGTTCTTTTCCGCCTGGGGGGGGGTCTAAAGTTCAATTAGATTAGGCGATGCCCCCATCGCCTAAGTTAAGAACTCGCCAGTGCTTAGCGCTGGCGAGTTCAGCAATAGAATATGGCCCAATATGTGTAATATCATTATTATTAGGCTAATATTTTAGATGCATCCTATTCACATATGTCAAGATATCACTGGAAATTGATTAAACTCCCTGGCGTTATGATTATTTCCAGATTTAGGGTCTAAAACCATGCAATTTTTTCACAAGGTTTTTAGACCCTAAAAAAAAGAAAAATAAACATACCACAGAGAGATCTACAGCAGCTTCTGCATATGCACAACAGGGTAAAAAGGCGCCCAGAGAATGATAAAATGACTTAAATTCATTTTAATTAATTTTATCATTCTCTGGAGCGCCTTTTTATTCGGATGTGCTCTGTATACCACCCCATCACCCGCTTAGGGTAGGGGATACCCTTGGATCCCGTTCACGGGCCCCTAGGGCCTTTTTCTCAAAAAGTACAACCATCTCCGGCTAGCCTGGGCACCCGAGTGGAGTCGGATTTGTTGATCACCACCTGCTTGCAGTGGTTGGTTGCCCCCTTGCAACCTCCCTTTGTGAGTGCCCCCTGTTCACATTTTTTTGTTTCTTCTATCATTTGTGATGTACTGCATCATTTGGGCTCTAGGTGTCTTTTCTTTCCAGGGTGACTGTTCACCCTTTATTTTGTCAGCTACTGCATATAACTCACTCAGGCTCAGGATTACCGCCCTGAATCTGACTCGGTTAATGATTCCAAGTTTAAATTAAGATGTACTGTGTTTTGTTGACCTGTGCAAGAGAAGGAGGGATTAGAGGCTGTAATTGCATCATGTACACAAAGCTCCCCTACTGGTGACATGCAAACAAGGCTGCACTTGTTTTTTTTATTGTTTAATGAAACATAACTTTACATTTCAATTTGCATCCAGGTAGAATTTTTAAGTTTACTGTAAGCTTAACCACCTAAGGCCTGCGGTGTTAAACCCCCCTAGTGACTAGGCCATTTTTTACTAAATAGGCCACTGCAGCTTTAAGGCCTCGCTGCAGGGCCACACAACTCAACACACAAGTGATTCCCCCTCCCTTTTACTCCCCGCCAACCGAGCTTTCTGTTGGTGGCGTCTTAATTTTTTAAATTAATAGTTCTATTTTTTTTTTTTTTAGTATTTTTATAATCCCCCCTCACTCCCTCCCCCCGCCAGCCAATCAGTGTGATCGGCTGTTATATTCTCTTCAGCCTATGACAGCAGATCGCCTTTGTGCCTCTGGAGAGGACAGCCGAGTGATACGGCTGTCCCCAGTAGATTAGATTGCAATTGCAACGCTGTACAGTGTTAATAGACGGCGATCACCGCTGGGAGAATGATAGCAGAACTCTATCATTCATGCGGAGATGCGCGCACATCGGCGCTCGCGATCTCCTGCAATCTCTGCCCTCAGCCATTCACGCTAATCGGCGTGGAGTGGTCCTGGGGCTACCGCACTACTCACTGAGCGTGGAGCAGTTGTTAGGAGGTTAAGGGGTCTTTCACACTGGCGTGGTTCGGCATTTTACCACAGGCTAGGGGAATGTAAGTCTATGGGGTAGTTCACATTGCCCGCAGTGCACCAGAAGTACCCTATCTAACGTGGGCGCATACCTACATTACCATGCAGCTCCTGCAGCGACTTGCGGTGAATTGCGGCAGATCAGAAGTCATGTAAGTCTATGGCGACGCATGATTCTTAAAATGCCCACCGTAAGTCTTACACGCCCTGCATGTGTGGAAGCGTATTTTAGCAATACGGTTCCGCGCATGTGGTCCCTTCTGCCACAGAAAGTGAGCGTCACTTCCTACTTGGCTGGCTGCCAGGCGTGGATTACCGCCTACTAACGTGGTAATCCCCAAAGGCCTGTTTTTGGCGGTGCGGTCTCCGGACTGCACAGCTAACGCAGTGTGAAACTGGCCTAAACTGCAAATGTTTTCAAGCCTGGAATTAGTGCATTGCAATACAGAGTGTGGAGGTATTTCCACATCTTACATGAGTAATTGAAGCGGAACTGAAAGGTCTTTAAAAAAAATAAGAGTTTTACTTACCTGGGGCATATGCCAGCCCCCTGATGTCGATGTGACATACCGATATTCCGTTTCCACGCCGTGGCTCACTTTCTCTTCGCACATTGGGTGCCCACTGCTCCTGCGTGGCCCTGGCCGCACGCACGCTCTCGTCAATGGGAGCGTACTGTACAGGCGCAGTAGAGATTTTCTTGTACTGCGCCTGCACAGGACGCTCCTGGCCATGGGAACACATACGAGGATACGCGTGGCCAGGGCGCAGCGGAGGCCGACTTCGGCTTCCACTACGAGAAGAAAAGTGAGCCACGGCGGGGGAATGGAGGATCAGTATATCACATCACAGGCACATGTCGGCTGCAGGGGGCTGGCAGAAGCCCCAGGTAAGTGAAACTCTTATTTTTTAAAGACCTTTCCGTTCCGCTTTAACTACACAGAGTAGGAAGAATTGTTGTTTATTTTTGTTGATTTACTAATTGCTGCTTTGACCCTCCCAGTCTGACAAAGTTTGTAAAGGTACGGTAAGTGTGAAGTAGCTGTGCATTTACAAGCACTTAAAGTTTACCCGAGGTGACATGTGACATGATGAGATAAACTTGTGTATGTACAGTGCAAAACATATTAATAACCAGGCTGTTTAACTTGTTTTATTTTGCTGTCTGATAGAGTTAATTTTGAGGCATGGAAGTGACAGCTTCTGTCTTGTAGGTACCTTGTCGGGAATATAGTACACATCACTGATAAGCAAATTACAGCCATAAACGTTTTCCTGGAAGAGTACAACTTCTGAGAGCAGGGTAGGATAAAAAAAAATCTATAGTTCATGTATTTTCATTTAGGGACACTTAATAGGCTGCGACTGAACAGACAACAAGACATTCAATATACTTTGTAAATGTTTAAATATAATATAAAACCATGGGATGCCTAAAAAAAAGGTCATTTTTCGGAGAAGGAGGATAAATACAATGGTTAATCTCATCAGTTTATTTTCACCTCGGATTTACTTTAACTAATTAACCCCCCTAGCGTTCAATTTCTGCAGGATTTCTGTGCAAAAAGTGGTTCAATTAATTTCCGTGAAACTTTTGCTTGCAACTTACTAAAATCCGTCAAGCAAGGGTCTAGTATCCATTTTAAATATAATAAAAGTTTCCAAACAAAATCTTGTCAAAAATTAAATAAAAAATTCAACTTTTTAATCACAATTAGAAAAATCCTCCTCAGATATGGATGAAGAAATAAATCTACAGATGCAGAAATAAATACTTTCCAGTGTTTACCTAAAATATCTCCCTTGTGTGGTGCAAACAACTAAGGGCCAGTTCACACGCACACTAGCACGTAATTTACCGCCGTTTATGCAAAAGCAGCATTTTGATCTTTATTTTTTCCACTGACTGGAAGCAGCAGGGTCTGGTCATTCTGGGGTCCATTAGCGGCGCACTCCTGTGTCCCCCTGCGGGATGAAAAAGGACGATCGCTGGGAATTAGCTGCTAAAAGTCAACAAATGCTTTTCTGCACGTTTGCAGAAAAGCATTTGGACGAGACTCTGGCCAGCTGATTTAGACATCCGCCTGAACCAGCCCTAAAGGTCCATACAACACGCTGGTCTGAACTCTTGAGTGGTGCACCATAACAACTGCCATGGCAGGGGGTGGTCACTATGGTCAGCCCAGCGTGACTACATCAGGCGCACAACGATTGCATGAAGATTCGGCGTGTTAGAATTTTAGCAATGCCTGAGCACAGCACAATAGCATTGTTCTCGCTGCTCCCACCACCAGAAACTTCTCCTTTACACACGCTCATCGTTTCTCCCCCTGCATAGCAAAAGACGCATTGGGCTTGATTCACTAACCGGCGTTAAGTGATAGCGCCGGAGTGAACAGCCACTTAGTGCCTGAAAAGTCACTTTGCAGGCACTAATAATCCCGCAAAGCTACATACCGAATAGCCCAGGGTAGTGCGCGCGCAGCCGGTAATAGTGCGCGGGCGCACCCGCTGCCCTGTAAATTACGAAAACGAAAATCGGGTGCCCCCGAAGCGGCACACTGATGCGCCGTTTCGGGGGCACCCGATGCGCTGTTCAGGGCAGCGGGTGCGACGTTATCAGCACACCGCGCACTATTACCGGCTGTGCGCAATGTATTGGCGCAAACCACTTGACTCCGTGGTTTGCGCCCACTATGCCTATAGGCTCACTAACCGGCTTAGCGCCAGTTAGTGAATCAAGCTGATTGTGTGCAAAGGCTGATAAAACTTCAGTACAGTGTTGTTAGTGCACTGTCACCTTTGGCTGATGACGCCTCTGTTGTCATGCGCGGGGGGGGGGCGAAGGGACAACAAGTGCAACTGACTTAGCGGCTTCCAGTGGGTGGCAAAGAACAATGGAATAGGGTCATGCTTAGGCATAGCTAAAGGTCTGACATGCCAGATCTTTAGGGATCGTCATTGGGCCACTGTACACACTCTGGTCTGCTGCACAACTTTTAGCCATGGTGGTCGTTATAGCCAGTCACGGCCGAGTTCAGACCAGTGTGGCAATAAGTGTCATTCTCTGTACAATATACAGTATGGTATTAAAACATTTTTTTTTTTTACAAATTAGGCCACTGCAGCTTTTCAGGGCCATACAGCTCAGCACACAAGTAATTCCCCCCTTTTCTGCCCACCAGCAGAGATTTCTGTTGGTGGGCTCTGATGGCTGCCGCTTTGTTTATTTATTATTTGTTTTTTTTTTTAAATAAATTTGACTTTTTTTTACACCCAGCCCTCCCTCCCCCTGCCATCCAATCATCGCGATCAACTGTCATAGGCATCAGCCTATTACAGCCGATCACTCTTCTGCTTCCCAGGGGGACAGCCGTGAGACTGATGACGGAGCAGCGGAGATGCACGCGCATCGGCACACGCAATCTCCTGCAAAACCCCGCCCCAGGACTTCAAGCCAATTGGTGTTGATGAGCGGTCCTGGGGCTGCTGCCGCGTTCACCCCAATTTGCGTGAATCAGTTGGCTAAAGGTTAAGCAGTTTATTTTCACATCGGGTTCACTTTAAGCAAGTTAAACTTATGCTTGCCTTTAATTCTAGCAATGTGCAGAGCTAAAGTGAAGGTGCTGCTTATTTTTCTACAAAACAAAAAATGGTATAGGTAGAGTAGGTACCATTTTTATGGAGGGAACCTTAACGCCGGTGAAATGGTCCACTACAGAATGAAGTTGCATGCAACACATTTTGGAGGCGAATATCCTCCATTTATAAAAGAGAACAATTTTTCAACCTAGCCATTTTTATTTCTACTAGAGTTCCAGCTTTCTCTAAATGTTTTGACTGCAGAGGGTAAATTATTGTTTGTATGTTAATTAACCACACGACTCAGCACCTGCATTCCCATTAAAGTTAACCCCAGGTGAGAGGTATATGAAGGCTGCCATAATTATTTCCTGTTAAGCAATACCAGTTGCCTGGCAGCCCTGCTGATCCTCTGCCTCTAATACCTTCAGCCATAGACCCTGAACAAGCATATGCAGACCAGGCGTTTCTGACAATATTGTCAGAAGTGACAAGATTAGCTGCATGTTTGTTTCTGGTGTGTACTTCAGACACTACTGCAGCCAAATAAATCAGCAGGACTGCCTGGCAACTGGTATTGTTTTAAAGGAAACAAATATTGAAGCCTCTTGGGTTCACTTTAAAACCCTGGCCCTTGCATGATGAGCATTCCTTGCTTGTATGTCGGTAACTAAAGAGACTTGTCCCTTTCTTTAGCTCTGTCTGTCTCAGTATCTGACCCTGTAAGCTGTGTCATTTGTTGAAAGGAATTGACAACTAGGTATGTCTGTAGACAAGCTGTGAGATTTGCTATTCTGATTTTTGCTCTAGCTGTGCAGAATTATAGACCCATATAAATAAAGTACTAGTGGCCGTTTCACACTGAGAATCACCAAATACAATTGCTAAGCAATTTTTAGCAATTGATTTCATAGGGATTTTGCTTTTTACAGTATTTGTTTACTTTTAACACATTTGTTGCTGTGTATGCAGCAGCCGCTGGACTGGACACATCGCTTGATGGCGAGAGGATAGGCTTACCCCCTGGTGCCTAAGCGTAACCCATCTGTGGTATCTAACCTTTACCCCTACCGGTGGTGCCTAACCTTAACCCCTAATGACCCCTCCCCACTCCTAACACTAAATCCCCCTCGCCACATAACCCACAACATTTTTACCACCATAGGTGTATAAATCAATAATAATAATAATAATAATAGGTGGCAATGTTAAAAGCTGTGATTTGCGGCAAAACATGGTAAATGTTAAAATATCAGGCACCGGAGCCACTATGCAAATTACAACTGTATATAGTTGCGATTTGTTTTGCGCCGGCTATTTATAGTTGCAATTTGCATACCGGGTGGCCCAGCCTGCTATTTTAGCAGGTTGCTCCAAGTGCCCAATTACCGTGTATTGCTAATCGCGGCTTTTAACATTTCTACCTATGGCAGCACTCTTTTTCAACCCCTACTGGACTGCATGTTGTTTTAAAACTTCCTTTTGGTCCCTATTAACGGACCAACGGACATTTTAAAATGTCCCCCCGAGCCACGCTTACCACCGGGACTCACAGGGTCGTGATTGACGAAAGGGAAGAATCCTACCCTGAATCAGAGTGCCCGTAAGGCAAAGATCACGGCTTCAACAGAAGCCAATGAACTTTGCTGTAACAGCACTGTCTTGTTCAGAGAGTGTGAGGACATCTAGTGGTCAAATAAAATACATACAAAAAATAAAAAGATACACTTCACATTACATTTTATACATTAAATAAAAATAAACAAAGACCTCTCCCTCCACCCCTGGACCCCCCCCCCCCTGGACCTCCCCTCCCATAGTTACCAAAATAAAACTCTTGTTAAAAATTAAAAAATGTCCGTACTTAAAAAATAAATACATAAATAGTTAGGGACTCTGCTTTTCCACTATGTATGGCATGAGGGTATAATCCTGTTATATTTGCATATATGGGCTAATTATAAGTGAGGGCTGGTTCAGACGGACGTCTGCGTGGCGTCGCGTCTGGGCGCGTTGCGGCGGCTGCGCGGTCAGGCTTTCAGTAGCTTTCGGTCGTGTTCCGATGCGGTCGCGTTTTTTATTTCCCCTAGGGGAACATCAGCCGTCGCGGTTGGCCGCTCCCTGGAAGCAACATGTCGCTTCCAGGTGTAGCTCGACCGCTAACGAAAATCGGGACCCAAACGCCGCGTTCAGGTAAAAGCGCGCAAAAGCTCGGTGTAAACGCTTCCATTCACTTGAACGCTTCCGTTCACGTTCTGAACGCTTGCGGTAAACGCTCCGCAAGCGTCCGTCTGAACCAGCCCTTACAGTCGCAAAACTGAAAAAATGCACCTTTATTTCCAAATAAAATATTGTCACCATACATTGTGATAGGGACATAATTTAAATATTGTAATAACCAGGACAAATGGGCAAATAAAATATGTGGGTTTTATTCATAGTAGCACGTTTTATTTTAAATATTTAATGGCCGAAAACTGAGAAATAATGATTTTTTTTTCATTTTTTACCACATTATCCCTGTTAAAATGCATTTAGAATAAAATAATTCTTAGCAAAAAAGAGTACCACCCAAAGAAAGCCTAATTGGTAGTGAAAAAACAAGATAAAGTAATGATAAAGTTATTGGCAAATGAAAGGGTAGGAGCGTTGACAGGTGAAAATTGTTCTGGTCCATTAGGGTAAAAACCCTTGGGGGTGAAGTGGTTAAACAGTGCACTTTCATCGCCCTTTTTACCTGCTACAGTTGAAAGACCTGTTTTGCCCTGAGGAAGGGACCTGCGTGTCCCGAAATGTTGGCTTTGTGCCTGTAGCAATAAACATGCATACTTTGGAACAGTACCCACCTTTTTCATATATTTTTTATGGAATACAAGGATGCAGAGGCGTAGCTAGAGATGATGGGGCCCCATAGCAAAACTTTCATGGGGCCTTCAGTTGGAGGCCCTCTTAAACAATGTCAACTGCCCCTACCCTATGGATATGAGTTAATTTGGCAAATTACATTCTCATGCAACTAACACTGCACATAGTTCATGGACACTGATAATCATCACCACCAATATGGGCAGCAAACATGACTCATGGAGAGTGGGTACCTACAGGAGTGTCCACTGGAGTCTTCTACCTGTGCTAGTGAACCCAATCAAACTATCCTGATCAGTTTGTTTGTATTATTTCGGGTAAAGGATACCCGAATTGATGTGTGACATGATGAGATAGACACAGGTATGTACAGTGCCAAGCTCACTAATAACTATGCTTTGTTACTTTTTTTTTTCTCTGCCTGAAAGAGTTAAATATCAGGTATGTAAGTGGCTGACTCAGTCCTGACTCAGACAGGAAGTGACTACAGTGTGACCCTCACTGATAAGAAATTCCAACTATAAAACACTTTCATAGTAGAAAAGGGCTTCTGAGAGCAGAAAAAGAGATAAGAAGGGTCAATAGTTTATAGATTTTAGCTCTGGCATACTTCAATGAATGCGTTATTGAGCAAAAACAATAAAACAGTTAAAACTTGAAAAAAATAGATTTAAACATAACATAAAACTGTGGAATATCTTAAAAAGTCATTTTTAGGAGAAGGAAGATACTGTACATTTGTTTATTTCATTAGTTTATTTTCGCTTTGGGTGTCCTTTAATACAAATAGCCTGTTATCTACTTATATTCTTGAACTATTTATTGAATTTCTATTTTGTAAAATTCCATTGATTTGTCTAGTGATAAGTTTGGCCTTGCTTCTACCATTAAGAGATTACCATCCACAGTATTAATATAGACAGAAAAATTTTTCTTTGAAAAGCATTGATTCTATGGTATGTGAGAAGAGACATTTCTTACCTTTAAGGTGTAATTAAAGTGTATTACATTACATTGCACATGAAGAAGAGTAACCAGGATGGTCAGTTCTTTTATTACAGGAGGCCAGGTAACGTTCATAGTAAACTGGAGAGTAACACTTCAGAGAGCTTAGGAAACATATATTTTCATAACAACTGTAAAGACATCAGAGGTTTGGACACAGGTCAAAAACAGGTGACTTAAAGTCCAGGGCCAGGCATAAACATTTCCTTAGAACTTCTGATCCAGTTCTGTAACATGCCTGACGAAGAAACTTAAAGTTTTGAAAGCTTGCAAAGAAATCTTGTACAGTTAGTCATTATAGGACTACCGTAGGGGGGTAGGGGGAAAAAGAGTTGAACTTACCTGGGGCTTCTAGCGGTCTCCCACAGACGTCCTGTGCCCACGCAGCCACTCACCGATGCTCCGGTCCCCGCCTCCAGTTCATTTCCAGAATTTAAAGTTGGAAAAACACTACACTTGCGCAGCTGCATCCTTGCTCCCGCTGATGTCACCAGCGGAAGCATACTGAGCAGGCGCAGACTGTACTGGGCCTGCGCCGTACACTCCCAGTGATGGAGCATCGTCAAGTGGCTACGCGGGCACAGGACGTCTGTGGTAGACCATTAGAAGCCCCAGGTAAGTTGCTCTCTTTTTCCCCCTACCCCCCCTACAGTACTTCTATAAGGGTATCACCTAAACAACTTTTGTTCTTATGTCTTCGGATTCTAGACCCTTGTAGACGCTCAGTTGAATAGCTAGGTTTTATGGTTAGCTGATGTTAAAGTGAAGGTCCGAGCTAATTAAAAACAAAAAAATCTACTTACCCATGGCTTCCTCCAGCCCCTGGCAGCCATCTTGTGCCCTCGCGCAGCTCTGCATCCAGCCGATGGCTCGGAGTCCCCTCCGGTGCAGATGACGACCTCGCAAGGTCAGCATCTACTGCACCTGCGCGAGAGCCACTCGCGGTCGTGCTGACGTCATCTGGAGTGACATAAGCGTGACCGCAAGCGGCACTCGTGCAGGCGCAGTGGATGCCAACCTAGCGAGGTCGGCGTCTGCACCAGAGGGGACCCCGAGCCATCAGCTGGATGCAGAGCTGCGGTGAGGGCACAAGATGGCTGCCAGGGGCTGCAGGAAGCCCCGGGTAAGTATATATATATTTTTTAAGTAGCTTGCATCTTTTCTTTAAGTAAATCACCTTGGAAGATCCAGGTTAAGAGCTCCTCATAGAACCCTTCATAGTTCAGGTTACCCCTCTATATGAAAAGTTTACATAAGCTTGGAGAGTGGGTTTTTATTTTGAAGGGGGTATGGTCTTTAGAGCTCAGCCACACTATAAGCACTTTTCTGAGCGCTTTGTGATTGATTAGCGCTTTTCTGAGCGCTTATTAAAAATCGTTCCCATTCACTTTCATTAAAATCGTGGTACGGTACCATTCACTTTTCATTAAAATCGTGGCCGCAATTGCACGATCGCATACGCGAAAATCGCAGTGATTTTAACGTGATTTTTATGAAAGTGCTTTTTTACTAGGGATGGTCAATGAGATGCAAATAATTGTGAACTGATGCAGAATTATGCATAGCGATGGGACTGTTTCCACTTGTCAGGATTTCTGAGCGTTTTCGTCCGCAGTAAAAATTCGCATGGCAGAGCCATCAGAATTCGCATACCGCATACGGCTATGCGGGTGTATGCGAATTTTCATGTGAATTCGCACGCAAATTCGCATGAAATCAATGGAAAAAGCACACAGGCACTGCCATGGTTAAATTCGCATACAGCGTCATTCATGCGAATTCGCATGAAAATTTGCATGCACCCGCATGCGAAATTCCCATCCGCATGTAAATTTTTACCGTGGCGATTCACACCGCACAAGAAGGTTATATGTCATAACCCCCAGATGAGCATTGTGCCAGTGATGAAGTAGTGCGGCTGATATGTGGAATAAGCAGATAATTAAAGGGACGTTGTAGTAAGAGCAATATGGAAGTAGCCACATTTATTTATTTTGAAACAATCCAAGGTGCCTGGCTGTCCAGCTGATCTCTTAGGCTAGGTGCACATTTAGCAGAAACGCTAGCGTTGCGGAAAACGCTATATTTTTGCTGCTAATGGTAGTCTATGGGCCGCAGGAAAAAGCATAGAAAAACGCATATGCGTTTTTAAACATGCGTTCTCAAAAATGCATTAAAAACGCACATAATGAATGTCAATGGGAACGCAATGGTATGCGTTTTCCATGCGTTTTTATACAAAATTTCTGATGTATTTCCACTTCCTGTTGTCTTCCTAGTGTTTAGCATAAAACACAATAGAAAAACATATGAAAAATGCATACAAAACGCATAAGCAGTTTGTAAATGCGAAATGCAAACGCATAAAAACGCACGCAAAATGCTTGAAAAATGCATTTGCGTAAAAAAAAATGCTAACACAGTTTAAAACGCACACAAAAAATGTGCACATGACAGAAAACGCAACCTTTCACACTCTGTTATGTGTGCACCCAGCCTTAGGGTGCCCACACGTCACTCAATATTGTGGATCGAGCTTCTGATTCGATAATTTTATTGACATGGCCACCCAATCGATCTTACAATTAATTTCAGGACAAAATTGGTCAAATGGATCATTCGAGAATGGCAGAAAATTCTCGTTTGCAAGAATTCGATCAGGTGCGTGGTGGTGACGTTGTTCGATATGCAATGATCATGGACCCGACAGACCCCTGGCTGGTGTCCACCCATGCAAAAGAAAGACAGAAACACACAGCTAAAAGCCCTTAAAAATAATCGGGTCAACACACTGGACTTCTGAAGTGGCCTGCTATGAGCCCTGATTTTAATCCTATTGAATGTCTATGAAAAGACACAGCTGGAGCAGTTTGCGCAGGAAGAGAGGGCAAAACTACTTGTTTAGAGGTGCATACGTTTCACTGGGCCCTATTTACAAAAGTCTGATAAAGCTGGCATGCACAGAGAGTGCATGGTAATTTTGCCAATGCTTACGCTGACAACGTAGTGCTTGCTGCGCAATTAGCGTGACCTGTGCTACCTAGGTAACGTGAGCATTGCTAGGGTAAGGTGTGTTACACTACTTGAACATGTGCATATGGCCCCACTGAGAGCTACAAGAATTGCTTATTCGCTGAAAATTCTACTTTGTTTCAGAAAACAGGATTTTAGTTTGTGACTAATATATATCGCAAGGATTTAGGAATTTTTTTTTTCCAGACTAAACACTTTGTTTTATAGGCATTTAAGTAGCCCATTGATTAACCACTTCAGGTTCTGGGGTTTTTACCCCTTTTAAGCCTCGTTCACATCTAAAATCAAAATCGCTGTCACCAGCGATTTTTCGATTTTGTGGGTGTTTTTTTTTTTTTCTCCTCCCGGTGCTCAGGTGAGTGCTGCGTTTTTTCACTTCCTGACTCAAGTCAGGAAGTAAACTCTTTGATCCGGAAAAGAATATATACAGTGGGCTTGATTCACTAAGACAAATAGCATGCCTTATCAAAGTTAACACGCCTTATCAAAGTTAACACACCTTATCAGAGTAGCATAGCGAACTTATGCCTGCTAATTGGTAATGACAAGAGCTCCACTCGTCCTGCCCTGAACCCTTGCGGGTTCGGAGTGCTCTCTATGTTACTCCGATAAGGCGTATTAACTTTGATAAGGCGTGCTAACTTTGATAAGGCATGCTATTTGTCTTAGTGAATCAAGCCCAATGTATTTATTCTTAAAAACGCTCACACAATCGCTGCACAAAGCGATTTTGTGAATGTTTTGTGATTTCCTTATACCTTCCATTGTGGCAAAACACCTAAAAAATGGTACAGGCACAGATCAGAAATGAACTCCCTCATAGGGAATCATTCCACAAGCGTTTTGAGGGCAATTTTGAAAATCACCTGCGCTTGAAAAAAAGGGCAAAAACGCCCTTAGTGTGAATGAGCCCTCAGGGTTCCTCACAATTTTGGCATGTTAGCTGTGTCACTTTTGATACAACAATAACTTTGAATTACCTATGCCATCAAAGTGTAACATGTAGTGCTTTTTTCAGGACATTCTAGGCTTTCTTAGGGTAATATTTTTTTCAAGTATTATTTAATTTCACGGGCAATTTATTGAAAAAAATTAGGCGTAAACTCAAAAATTACAATTTTTGTAATCTTTTCACACTTTTTCATAACAAGCACCACAGTTCTAAAAACCCCTCAAAATATGTTATTTGACTCGTCCCGGTTAAAATGATACCATACATGCAGGGGCATAACTAGACTTAACAGGCCCCCCCTGCAAAAAATGATAGCATGGGGCCCCCTTGGTCCCCTAACCGCATGCAGGTCAAGTGATTGGGAGCCATCGAATGGCAGAAGAGAATGTTCTGCTGTTAAGCAGCATCTGGTAGCAGGAAAAAATTACACATGCTCCTGCACATGGTTCTTGTGAGTGAACAGGGACTTTTTTTGCTAATCGGCTGCACTTGCGAATGGGGAGAAGGGGAAGGGGGCAAAGCCTCTGGGCCCCCCTAAGAGGGCAGGGGTCACAGGGGTGATTCATACATGCTATATTTCAACACCAGTCAGCGCACAGTTTGAGGAACCCATTGCTATATAGATGCATTGCTAGGTAACAACATCACAGAAGGTGATTTCTTGATAGACTCATAACAACTGTGTTCCTAATGGAATATAGGGAGCAGGGCGGGGCAGAGGCAGAGGCGAGAGAGGCTCTAGCCTCAGGGCACAGTGTAGGAGGGGGCGCACAACTCACTCAGCTATTATTCCCCTATTGTGTTTGAAGCAGAGAGAAATACGAAAAGGGAATACATGACAGTGACTGCAAGACTGATGACAAGAGATTAAAGTGATCCTTAAGTGAACTATAAAAAATGAGATTTACTCACCTGGGGCTTCCCTCAGCCCCCAGCAGCCTATCGGTGCCCTCACAGCCCCGCTCTGACGCTCCAGGACCCGCCGGCGGACACTTCCGGTTTGGCCATCACCGGCCGACAGGCATGGGAACGCGAGTGATTCTTCGCGTTCCCAGCCTGTACAGTATATCGCCCCCTATGCTGCTATTGCGGCCTCCAATTTTTTGCCATAGTGCCCCTTTAAGTGTGAAAGGTGCCATAGAAAAACATGGGCATTACTTTGAAAATCTATTTTCTTTCAGTTATAACTGAGAGCAACTGATTAAGTGTAAACAGGTCCTTGGGTGCTGGAGGACGTTGTCCCCGCTCTGATAGGGAGAGTACTGTTGCTAAGCTAAGCCTGCAATGAAGAACATACTTTGACTGTGGAGATTCTGAGCTGGCTAAAGAGTGAAATCTTTAAAAATCTAATTCAGAACAAGTATGCAAATCAGGAATTCTGAATCCACCCTTCCTAACTGCACCTAAACTGACTGCAGACTTACCACAAATAAATGATTGAAGCCAGAACAGCAGCAGGACAAACAGCCTGGCTACATGCAGCTTTCAAAATTAGGTCAACAATAGCAATGTTCATAGTCTCTCGGGATAGATTCATGCTTAAATAAAACAATAGTATGTAGTGTTGTACAGTTCAGAAAGGTTCTCTTTCATGCTTGCAAAGCATTCTAGGTTTGTTCACTGTCAGATCTTTGGTTGGCTCCCTGAGTTCAGTACTGTGACTGATCTGTTTTCTTCCTGGTCTCTCAGGGTGAAAGCTTTACCTTCCAAGCCTGTGAGCTGAAAAGGCCAGTTACAAGTCTCTCCCTTTTTTGTTTATCATAGCAACCACCCGCCCCTTCTACTCTTATGTCAGCTGCTCCAAGCCACTGAATCAAGACATAAACAGGCAGCTTTCTCCTTTCTCCTGGGATTCCGCTGATGTAGTTCTTGTTGTTACAGTGCAAGCTTTGTAGTAGGTGGAATTTATCTATTTATGGAAAGTCATTCAGGATAACTAAAAGGAAAGGGAGCCACATTGTATTCATTAGTTTTACTGCAAAACAAAGAAAATAGCAAAGACTTCTAATAACAGTACATCTCTCTTATTTTCCTTCCAGTTACTACTCTTCCAATTGTGTGCTGCTGGTGGCAATCAGGGATGAGCAGGACTTTATGGACCTTTGCGTTACAGATCTATATTTGAAATAGAGATTTTGATATTTGTCCCGCAAGCTATAAAAGACATGAAGGTTGCTGTTTTGGACCTGGGAACTGTTTTTGCAAAGTTTTTCAAATCTTCAGTGTCTCCTATAAATCCTGGGCCAAGCAGTAATCCTTTTTCTCAAGGTTCCAGCACTGTGAATGCTTCAGGACTGGCTACACCTTCCCTGGCACCCAAAACACCTTTCCTTCTACTTTCTGCACCACCTTCTCCTCTGCATATCCTCAGCACCTCGGCTTCTTCCCTCTCTCGTGTTCCCTCCGGAAAAAGTGCTGCCCACAGTCCTCAAGCAAATGGCATATCAGCTCCGAGCAGCCCATCTCATTCCACAAAGCCACAACCTGCGAATCCAACAGCCTCTGGCATAACACGACTTCAGCACGTCAGTGAGGAACCATGGACAGGGCCACAGCCTAGAACTTCATCTCCAACCCCACCAACTACTATTCTGGTGCGTCCAGCTCCCACCAATAGCAGTACAGTAATGCCCACAATTCAGACTAACCACTCCAGCCGATCACCAAGGCTTCTACCGGACACCTCTTTGTCTGGGTGGAACACCAAGTCGATGCTGTTCACACTACCAGATATTGGAGAAGAGAGTGCCGACTATGAAGACACCCTTCACAGTCAAGGGTAAGTGCATACAGCCTGTGATAATATTTCATTTATTTAAATAGTTTTATTTTACTTTTGAATTTGCAATACAGAACAATATCAGATTCTCAAATCCATTGAATACGCAACAACATGGTGTAAACAAAGCACAGTAGCCCATATGCAATTCAATTTTTCTCCAAAGTTTTCTCTTAGTTGATCATTTTGCCTCTTCTCTTTAAAGTACTCACAAAATTATTTGCAGTATTTTCTTGCTTGCTGGAGCACTTAAGGACCAGCTAACGCCCATTGGCGTCGGCAGGTCTTAAGTGGTTTCCCATGGAAACGACCGCTCGATCGAGCGGCCTTTCCATGTCAGTTCACGGAGGGCGTCTCAGTGAACAGCCAGAGAGCCGCCAATCGCGGCTCGCCGGCAAAATGTATACACGCGGGGAAGAAGTCCCCGCTGTTTACATCAAACGGCGGTGCTGCGCAGAAGCGCCGTAAGGCAGATCGGCGATCCCCGGCCTCTGATTGGCCGGGGATCCCTGGCATATGATAGGCTGAAGCCTATCCTTCAATACGCAGGACGGTTATCCGTCCTGCGCAGCCCATGGAGGAAGAGGGAGGGACGGGAAGGCAGGGAGCGCCAAAAACGCTGCGGAGGGGGGCTTTGAAGAGCCCCCCCGCAGATCACAAACAGCTGGCGGCGATTAGACCCCCCAGCAGGACATCCACCTAGTGGGGAAAAAAGGGGGTAAGTCTGATCGCCCTGGCTAAATCCTGATCTGTGCTGCGGGCTGGAGAGCCCACGCAGCACAGATCCTGCAAAACACCCCTGGTCCTTATTAAAATGCATATTATTTACTAGATGTGAAAATATCACCTAGGAGAAAAAGGTAATTGCATTTTGGCCATGCATAGAAATGAAATACACCAACTTATCACATACCTAAATAATAGGCTCTAATGGATTTCTGGGTTTGAGCAAGACCTTGGGCTCAATATATCTGGGAATGCGTGATGTGTGTACTTGAGTAGGATTGTAAACTATTCAGTGTCCATTAAATTGGACAGTAAGTATCACAGTCATTTTAACACAGAATTCAAGTTAAAAGTGAGAGAATTCTCCCAAAGACTTGAAGGTGACAACAGAATTTGGTATAAAAATTATACTTGCCTTCATACCAGAAATACCCCTACTCCAGTGGCCCACTGTCTTGTGCTAAGTGAAGTCTGAGGTGCTCATCAAAACCCTTTGGAGAGGCAGCAGCAAAGGGTACATGTCATTGAATCCTTACTTGACCCAAAATATCAGTTTTGGGTAGAAATCTGTAATGACAAGCTTTAAACATCAGCTCTCTAGCAATATGCAATGCAAATCACATGATCATAGAAAAAACAAGGCCCTATAGCCCATACATAGCCAAACCTTATAATACAAGCCTATCAATATCTTTAGCATTGGCCAACAAACATGCAGTATGTGCCTTTGGGAACCTTTCAGGAGTATTCCCAATTTTGTATTGTTAAATTCCTTCTGTGTTTAAATTGCCTTTAAGTGCATGAACCATTATTTCCAACAAATAGTTCTTGTACAGTATGTAAAAAACATGTAAAATGCATTCCTAAAATGCTTAGTACCTGTCGGCTGCTGCTGTGTGTGGCTTTGTTATGGTACATATATCTGCCCACCAGACATTTTATGTGCCATTTTCATGTGGCAATTGTGCATTTGTTCATGGCCTGTCTAACCAAGTGTGAATAGGCCCATACATGTTTAACATTTACAGCACCTGAGTTGTGGTTGGCCCAAAGCGTCTTGAAAGCAGAACCGCATTGCTCAATTAGAGCCATTGATGTGTAGAAGTGTTGAATGGGCACTCCATCTCTGGGAAGTTAAAAGAACTGCTATCATGAGAGAAACACTAGTAGCCTGGCTGTGTTACTAATCATCTGCATGCAACCCTCTAAAACTGGGTACACACATACGATGAATGCTGCCTGGCATGGATGGATACTTGATACCTCAGGTTACAGTTTGTCCGAGTGCTGTGCAGATGCATAGCTGGCCTGCAGGCTAGCGACATGTTCTGTTGCTATGGAGGGGGGAGGAGGGCTAAATGAGTGGTGGACGATGGAACGGACAGGGAGAGCGAAAGAACAGTGCCCTCGGCCTAGTTAATCGGCTGCAGCAGATAAACCACTGGTGCATCGGGGATTGTACACATGTTAGATTCTCAGCCTAGGCGGCCCCCACTGTCAAGGATCATCGTATGCTGCTTAAGTCACAGACGTGGGGGAATTATGCAGACAAGGCAAGTCATAGGAGAATCAGAGCATCTATTGTGCACACTTGCGCAAATGAGTGATTTAGAAATCCTTATAGCCAGAAAATCAACATTTCACCTGGAATTCTTACATTTTCTTAGCAGGTCTGCAATGGCAACTTCACAATATCTCTTGTGACAGTTGTACTGTAGGTTGGTAAGCCATCCACCAAGTTCCTAAATATCTATTCTTGATTGTGACACTGATGAGTTATTGTGTTTTTCATGATGTACAATGGTATAGTTGCTATGTGGCTTGTCCATGAATTACTGAGTATTCATGCATGCACTGTCTGCTGTTACATTGTATTCTGTGTACACGCTGTATCCTTCAGCACTATCTGCTGCTGCATGAAACTCCCACAATAGTTCCCAAACATCTGATGACAGATGATATGAGAATCCAATAAAGCGACTCTTTGTTCAATCAAACGTTGCTCTTGTACACTGGAGGGCAATTCCGACTCATGTAGTGAAGGCACAGCTTTCATTAGCAGATGTTGCTTTAGTGTGAGCGCAGAAACAATGGTGCAGAGCTCTGCACCGGCTTTAGTCGTAGTGTCGTGGGAAAGTTTACTTAAAGTGCACTGAACGGACCTTGATTTCTTAAAATGAAAGTCCCTACATTTCACCTCTCTACAAAGCAGGGATTATTGGCAAAGCTTATTTAAAAGGATACTTAAAGAGACACTGAAGCGAGAAAAAAAAATGATATTATGATTTGTATGTGTAGCACAGCTAAGAAATAAAACATTAAGATCAGATACATCAGTGTAATTGTTTCCAGTACAGGAAGAGTTGAGAAACTCCAGTTGTTATCTCTATGCAAACAAGCCATTAAGCTCTATGACTAAGTTAGTGGTGGAGAGGGCTGTTATCTAACTTTTATTATCTCAACTGTTTCTGGACTATTTACTTTTCCTCTGCTAGAGGAGAGGTCATTACTTCACAGACTGCTCTGAAAGACTCATTTTGAATGCTGAGTGTTGTGTAATCTGCACATATTATAGAATGATGCAATGTTAGAAAAAACACTATATACCTGAAAAAAAAAGTATGAGAATATTTTCTTTGCTGCTAATCTTCTAGTAATTATTCATAGTACACAACCAGTTCACTATATCATATTTTTTTTTTCGCTTCAGTGTCTCTTTAAGTCATATTAAAAAGGCAGTTTTACTTACAGTACCTGGAGCTTCTATCGGCCCTGTGCCTGACCACGCCGGTACGCAACAATCCTTTTTTTTTTATATGACTTAAGTATTCCTTTATTTAAGCATGTAAAACATATGTATGTAAAACACAGTTATTCCACAGCATTCCTAATGGTGCCCATACAGGATACAATTGAACCGTTCAATTTTCCCATTTATTCGACCAAAACAATCGAACAGAGAGAAAATCAAACGGAATGCTTTTTTTAGTTCAAGAAAAAATCAATGATTATTCAGTTTTTGATAAAAATCTGATCAGACAAATTTTGGTAGGTTGTATAAGAAATTACTATTCGATAAACCATGTTTTTCTTCATATTCAGTTGTTTTTCTTGGACTTTTGGGAAAATCAAATGTTTGCATATGGTGCCTTGAAAAGAATTTTAACCACTTAAGCCCTCAGTCGTTTTCACTTTATGCATCCGAGCAATGTTCACCTCCCATTCATTAGCCTATAACTTTATCACTACTTATCACAATGAACTGATCTATATCTTGTTTTTTCCGCCACCAATTAGGCTTTCTTTGGGTGGTACATTTTTCTAAGAGCTACCTTACTGTAAATGCATTTTAACAGTAAGAATAAGAAAAAAAACTGAAAAAATTCATTATTTCTCAGTTTTCGGCCATTATAGTTTTAAAATAATACATGCCTCCATAACTAAAAGCCACGTATTGTATTTGCCCATTTGTCCCGGTTATTTCACCGTTTAAATTATGTCCCTATCACAATGTATGGTGACAATATTTTATTTGGAAATAAAAGAGCATTTTTTCCGTTTTGCATCCATCACTATTTACAAGCTTATAAATTACTTTTTTCCCATGTTGCTGTCACTTACAGTAGGTAGTAGAAAACTGACATTACAGACAGATTTTGGACTAGCCCATCTTCTCATAGGGGGGTTCTCAGGGTTTTCTTAATTTTTAAAGGCACTTAGTGAATGGCAGTTGCTCTGTCCAACTGCCAAAATAGTGTGTAGGGAGCAGGGAGGCTGGCCAGCATCGTATTAATCATTTTCAGGGAATGTCTTTATAAAGAATAAAGGGCATGCTGAGAATCCCCTATGGAGAGATGGACTAGCCCAAAATCTGTCACTTCTGTCAGATTTCTACTGCCTACTGTAAGTTACAGCAACATAGGAGAAAAGTAATTTATGGCTCATTTTACTCTGGGAGAAATGTACTTCTTATTTGTATGTGTTTTAAATTTTAAGATTTCGCGACAATTCCTCTTTAATCTATGGTGATGCGTACATTTAATAAAAAACACAGACGCAATGTCACGGCACGCATGCGTGGAAGTGTATTTTACCAATACGCTTTCATGCACTTCTGCATACCCGAAGCAGGAGGTGACTACAAGCGATTGGCCGGTGCCCCGAAGACCTGTTTTTGACGGTGCGATGCGGTGCGTGGGGCGTGAGGCACCGCATCGCTGATGCTGGTTTCCAGTCTTAAACCAGCCTCATAGTAAGTTGTCCCAAATTAATTCAGGTTTGGTTTTACATTCCTTATCTGCTATTCAGTACTTTTTCACTTGCTGGGTCCTGCTCGAGAAGGAAAACTATAAATGGGAACAGTGTGTCAAATTGTACATTGAATGTGGTATATGAGAAAAGAATAGGGTACAATAATGTAGTAACATGGAATAAAGTGCAGAGCAGGGTGCTTAAAAGCACAAAAAACGATGTGTTGACAGGATAATCAAGCTCATGTAGATGAGGGAGAAATGAAATGTCATCTACCACAAAGTAACTAAGCTAAAAAAACAGCTAAAACTCATCAAAATTAACAGGTCTGTCTGTACTTAGCAAGCATTACAGGCTTAAGGTAAGCTCCGTGTAAAGTGATAATGGCCGATAGCCCCTTCTCCTTATAGTTTATAGTTAAAGTGAAATATAAATAAGGTGAGATAATTCAATAGAAAGTCTTTGTGAATAAACCTTATTATCCATTCATCCTAGAACAGATGTTTAAAGTGTAACTGTCGGGCATGAAATAAAAAATCAATTCTTTATTTTTATCCGGTAAACAAGTAATAAGGACGCTAACCAGGCAATCCAAAAGTTAAAATCACTATTACTTTTCTTGTTGGTAAATGATCATTCCCCAGTTTACCTAACTCTTATTTTGTACGCACAAAGGAAGTTGCAGGGCATGCTGGGTTGTCCTTTTTTGCTTCTCTACTTTCCCCTCAGACTTAACTAATGCAGCCTGATTGGTTGAAGCCTCTTTCCCTCCTGTTTTCTCCTCCCCCACCTCTGTTCCTCTCTGTTTGGCCAATATTTCTCATGCTGAGACAATGTACTTTCTGTAGTGGAGGGCAGGCAATGCATACACAATCATGCAGAGGAAAGTAAGGGAGGAAATGACATCAGGATTGGCTTCAAAATAGCCACAGTTAAAATGGGAAATGCTAAGGATTTTCTCTTTTTTTACTGAAATAAAATCACTAAAATCAAAATGTGGACAGTGCAATACATATGTTATGTAAGTAAAGCAAGTATTTATCTACTTGTATATGTGGTTTTTTTTCCTGAGATAGTATGGCTCATCTTTAAATAACTATAAATATGTAATACAAAGAAGCGGCTTTTCTGGGATGGGAAAGGATATAGCCATTCAATCATCTTACTTAAAGTGATCCTTAAGTCTAACATAAAAAATGAGATTTACTCACCTGGGGCTTCCCTCAGCCCCCTGCAGCCGATCGGTGCCCTCACAGCCCCGCTCCGATGCTCCAGGACACGCCGATGAACACTTCCGGTTTGGCCGTCACCGGCCAACAGGCATGGGAACGCGAGTGATTCTTCGCGTTCCAAGTAGTGTTGGGCGACCATCTAGATGTTCGGGTTCGGGCCGAACAGGCCGAACATGGCCGCGATGTTCGGGTGTTCGAGCCGAACTCCGAACATAATGGAAGTCAATGGGTCCCAAACTTTCGTGTTTTTTAAAGCCTCCTTACATGCTACATACCCCAAATTTACAGGGTATGTGCACCTTGGGAGTAGGTACAAGAGGGAAAAAAAATTAGCAAAAAGAGCTTATAGTTTTTGAGAAAATCTATTTTAAAGTTTCAAAGGGAAATCTGTCTTTTAAATGCGGGAAATGTCTGTTTTCTTTGCACAGGTAACATGCTTTTTGTCGGCATGCAGTCATAAATGTAATACAGATGAGAGGTTCCAGGAAAAGGGACCGGTAACGCTAACCCAGCAGCAGCACACGTGATGGAACAGGAGGAGGGCGGCGCAGGAGGAGAAGGCCACGCTTTGAGACACAACAACCCAGGCCTTGCATGCGGACAAGAAGCGTGCGGATAGCAATTTGCTTTTTGTCGGCATGCAGTCATAAATGTAATACAGATGAGAGGTTCCAGGAAAAGGGACCGGTAACGCTAACCCAGCAGCAGCACACGTGATGGAACAGGAGGAGGGCGGCGCAGGAGGAGAAGGCCACGCTTTGAGACACAACAACCCAGGCCTTGCATGCGGACAAGAAGCGTGCGGATAGCAATTTGCTTTTTGTCGGCATGCAGTCATAAATGTAATACAGATAAGAGGTTCCAGGAAAAGGGACCGGTAACGCTAACCCAGCAACAGCACACGTGATGGAACAGGAGGAGGGCGGCGCAGGAGGAGAAGGCCACGCTTTGAGACACAACAACCCAGGCCTTGCATGCGGACAAGAAGCGTGCGGATAGCAATTTGCTTTTTGTCGGCATGCAGTCATAAATGTAATACAGATGAGAGGTTCCAGGAAAAGGGACCGGTAACGCTAACCCAGCATCAGCACACGTGATGGAACAGGAGGAGGGCGGCGCAGGAGGAGAAGGCCACGCTTTGAGACACAACAACCAATGCTATACAGTGGCGGGTGAGCGGTGTACTATTGTTCCCAGCAGAGACACAGAGTGGCAGTAAACACAATGCTATATAGTGTGGGTGAGCGGTGTACTACTGTTCCCAGCAGCGACACAGAGCACAATGCTATACAGTGGTGGGTGAGCGGTGTACTACTGTTCCCAGCAGCGACACAGAGCACAATGCTATACAGTGGTGGGTGAGCGGTGTACTACTGTTCCCAGCAGCGACACAGAGCACAATGCTATACAGTGGTGGGTGAGCGGTGTACTACTGTTCCCAGCAGCGACACAGAGCACAATGCTATACAGTGGTGGGTGAGCGGTGTACTACTATTCCCAGCAGCGACACAGAGCACAATGCTATACAGTGGTGGGTGAGCGGTGTACTACTGTTCCCAGCAGAGACACAGAGTGGCAGTAAACACAATGCTATATAGTGTGGGTGAGCTGTGTACTACTGTTCCCAGCAGCGACACAGAGCACAATGCTATACAGTGGTGGGTGAGCGGTGTACTACTGTTCCCAGCAGCGACACAGAGCACAATGCTATACAGTGGTGGGTGAGCGGTGTACTACTGTTCCCAGCAGCGACACAGAGCACAATGCTATACAGTGGTGGGTGAGCGGTGTACTACTATTCCCAGCAGCAACACAGAGCACAATGCTATACAGTGGTGGGTGGGTGAGCGGTGTACTACTGTTCCCAGCAGCGACACAAAGCACAATGCTATACAGTGGTGGGTGAGCGGTGTACTACTGTTCCCAGCAGAGACACAGAGTGGCAGTAAACACAATGCTATATAGTGTGGGTGAGCGGTGTACTACTGTTCCCAGAAGCGACACAGAGCACAATGCTATACAGTGGTGGGTGAGCGGTGTACTACTGTTCCCAGCAGCAACACAGAGCACAATGCTATACAGTGGTGGGTGAACGGTGTACTACTGTTCCCAGCAGCGACACAGAGCACAATGCTATACAGTGGTGGGTGAGCGGTGTGCTACTATTCCCAGCAGCAACACAGAGCACAATGCTATACAGTGGTGGGTGGGTGAGCGATGTACTATTGTTCCCAGCAGCGACACAGAGCACAATGCTATACAGTGGTGGGTGAGCGGTGTACTACTGTTCCCAGCAGAGACACAGAGTGGCAGTAAACACAATGCTATACAGTGGTGGGTGAGCGGTGTACTACTATTCCCAGCAGCGACACAGAGCACAATGCTATACAGTGGTGGGTGAGCGGTGTACTACTGTTCCCAGCAGAGACACAGAGTGGCAGTAAACACAATGCTATATAGTGTGGGTGAGCGGTGTACTACTGTTCCCAGCAGCAACACAGAGCACAATGCTATACAGTGGTGGGTGAGAGGTGTACTACTGTTCCCAGCAGCGACACAGAGCACAATGCTATACAGTGGTGGGTGAGCGGTGTACTACTGTTCCCAGCAGCGACACAGAGCACAATGCTATACAGTGGTGGGTGAGCGGTGTAATACTATTCCCAGCAGCGACACAGAGCACAATGCTATACAGTGGTGGGTGGGTGAGCGGTGTACTACTGTTCCCAGCAGCGACACAGAGCACAATGCTATACAGTGGTGGGTGAGCGGTTTACTACTGTTCCCAGCAGAGACACAGAGTGGCAGTAAACACAATGCTATACAGTGGTGGGTGAGCGGTGTACTACTATTCCCAGCAGCGACCCAGAGCACAATGCTGTACAGGGTGAGCGGTGTACTACTGTTCCCAGCAGCGACACAATGACTGGGGGGACCCTGGCTAGCCTGGCTGGAGAGAGAACTACCCTGCCTGCCTACCCAAAGCTAAACCCACAGACAAATGGCGGAGAAATGACGCGGATCGGGTATTTATTTACCCGAACCATGTGACCCGTTCGGCCAATCAGAGCGCGTTCGGGTCCGAACCACGTGACCCGTTCGGCCAATCAAAGCGCTAGCCGAACGTTCGGGGAACGTTCGGCCATGCGCTCTTAGTTCGGCCATATGGCCGAACAGTTTGGCCGAACACCATCAGGTGTTCGGCCGAACTCGAACATCACCCGAACAGGGTGATGTTCTGCAGAACCCGAACAGTGGCGAACACTGTTCACCCAACACTAGTTCCAAGCCATAATATCGCCCCCTATGCTGCTATTGCGGCCTCCTGGCCTCCATAACAGCATAGGGGGAGATATTATGGCTGGGAACGCGAAGAATCACTCGCGTTCCCATGCCTGTCGGACGGTGACGGCCAAACCAGAAGTGTTCGCCGGCATGTGAACGGGGATGCGAGGGCACCGATCAGCTGCAGGGGGCTGAGGGAAGTCCCAGGTGAGTAAATCTCATTTTTTATGTTAGACTAAAGGATCACTTTAATGAGGCAGGGAAGAGATCAATGCTGATGTGCAAAAGGCAGAAATGAATTGATTCATACTACATTGTTTATTAATAGAGAATAGAATAGACAGAACAGTGAATTGCTGATTGTGCTATTGATTGCTGCAAGGCTGAATAGAATGCAAATACACAAAACTGACTGAAAACTGAATCTAAGGATAAGGACAAGTAAGTCTGACCATATCCTTATTGTTTTTGCTTGTGATTTAAAGGGAACCTAAAGTATAAGAAATGTGGCCAGTTTACCTTTCCTGGAGACTCTTCCATCCCCCTGTAGTCGTCCTGGTCCATCGCACATGCACAGTCCTGGCCGCACACGTCCTCGATTGCCTTCCCATGGCCAGGAGTGTTCAGCACATTCCCAGGAGAAATTTGTATAAACTGCGCAAGTGCAGAATGACCCTGACTACAGGAGCATGATTGGGGAAGTAATGCCCCTGACTACAGGAGCATGATTGGGGAGGTAATGCCCCTGACTACAGGAGCATGATTGGGGAGGTGGGCGGCCCAGGGCCATGCATGCAACTTTCAGAGGGTACAGCTGCTGAATGGAAGAATGCAGAAAGAAGGCGAGGGACTGGGAAAATTACAGGGAGCTGGAAGAAGCCCTAAATAAGTTAAAGGAAAACTGAGATAGAAAAAAAAATTATATGTACCTGGGGTTTCCTCCAGCCCCCTTCAGGCCAACGGTTCATTGCTATCCTTTTGGGTCACCTCGATCCTCCGCTAGCCGGGCCGGTAATTCTTGTAGTCACTGCATACAGCCCATGCAAGGCCTGAATGCGCACCTTCCCGCCACTGTGCTTCCGTCGCCTGCACAGTACTACTGTGCAGGCGCAATGCTTCCGGCAATGGCAGCAGAATAGGGACTGCACACGCTTAGACTGAAACCGAGTAAAGAATTTACTAACCGGCTATTGGAGGATCAAGGTGGCCCAGAAGGACAGCGTGGGAGCCAACGCCTTCAAGGGAGCTGGTGGAAGTCCCAGGTACGTATAATTTTTCTTTCTCCTCTCAGGTACACTTTAAAGAGGAACTTCAGCCTAAACAAACATACTGTCATTAAGTTACATTAGTTATGTTAATTAAAATAGATAGGTAATATAATCTCTAACCCACCCTGTTTTAAAAGAACAGGCAAACGTTTGATTTCATGAGGACAGCCATCTTTTTGGTTGAAAGGAGGTGACAGGGAGCATGAGACACAGTTCCAACTGTCCTGTGTGCTGATCACTCCTCCCAGTTGCTAGGCAACGTGAATAACAACATAGGAAATCCCATCATGCTTTGCACAGCATCAGGGGGAAAAAGCCCGGTCAGGTTTCTTTGATGGGGCGGAGCTTAGCTAAAAATGCAGCTAAAAATGATGCTTTGATAAGAAAAACAAAGTTCTGATGCTGTGAAACACTAAGCCTTTTCAGTTCTGCTGAGTAGATTTTTAGTCCGGAGGTTCACTTTAAACTGCCACATTACTTTCACTTTAGGTTCCCTTTAATAAACGGCAGTAAATGCTTGGCTGCAGTCCTACTGCATCATTATTGTTCTTCTGAGGTTGGCTAAATATATTAAAAGTACAGAAGAGGATCTGCACTCAAGGGAGGTGCTGTCTTTGATATTTATTCGGTAAATGATAATTGTGATTTACAGTCATATGATTTTCAGAATACATTTTGAAGTCAGCATGTCCCTTGAATGTGGATCTTTTTCTGTGCTCTGGATTGCTGTGCCTGGCGGTCTTTGATGCACGCACCCTGAGGAAAAGCTTCATGTTCTGGGAGTCTGGGGGAGCTGAGCGTTTGTCTTCTTTGATTGACTAAATATATGGATTTACTGAAGAACACACTGAGATCTAATTGCAGTGTGCTATAGGATATTGCATTGATATGTGTTTTTTTTCTTTACCTTGAATGATTTCTTCCAAAAGTCAGCAGTTGTATTATCATTATTATTATTTAGTATTTATATAGTGCCAACATCTTCCGCATTGCTGCACAGAGTATATATAGTCTTGTCACTAAATGTCTCTCGAAGGAGCTCACAATCTAGACCAGGCATGGGCAAACTTGACCCTCCAGCTGTTAAAGAACTACAAATCCCACAATGCATTTGCCTTTATGAGTCATGACTGTGGCTGTCAACAGCTGGAGGAGTGGAGGGCCAAGTTTGCCCATGCCTGATCCAGTCCCTACCATAGTCATATGTATATATTGTAGTCTAGGGCCAATTTACGGGGGGAGCCAATTAACTTATCTGTATGTTTTTGGGATCTGGGAGGAAAAGGGAGTTCTCGGAGGAAACCCACACAGACAGGGGGAGAACATACAAACTCCTTGCAGATATTGACCTGGCTGGGATTCAAACTTGGGACCCAGCGAAGCAAGGTGAGAGCACTAACCACTACGCCACCGTGCTGCCCACATGCAATGACATGCAATATACGTTCTCTGTATAGTACTTTGTGGTTATGATTGGATGATCTGGCTCGGTAGCAAACACCAACAAGCAATAAATAAAATATATAGTATGGGATGATTTGAGCAATATAAATTTCTCTATAGCTGAGCAGTGTTAAAGTACCAAATGAATGGATTTTTCAACTACATACTTACCTCGGTAGTGAGAAACCTCTAGATAGTCTAGGCTTACCATAATTTTTTTACACTCCACCATTACAGTAAGGCAGGGAACACACTTGACTGTTTTCGTACACGTTTTCTGCACAGAAAAACTGAAAACTCATGTTAATCAATGGGTTAGTACACATCTAATATTTTGTTCGCGCGCAGAAAAAAAACTGACATTCTGCATCACGACTCAGCACATTTTGTCAGTTTTTTGTATCAATTACATCAGCTGCTGTGAAAAAACGTGCGCGTTTTCCAGGATAGAGACACACTTGGTGTGCAGAAAAAGTATGCAGGAAAATGCACGCAGAAAACTGAAAGACAAGTGTGTTCCCTGCCTAAAGGATCCTCCTAAACTTAATTGACTTTGAGTTGAATAAGCTTCTTCCAGCCACAGTCCTGACCATGGACAATCGCAGCCCAAATTGGCATACTCAAGTTAGGTCCACACATGCTCAGTAGAACTGAGCATACACTTGCAGTCTTCACCACTGGGAATAGATGGGACAGATCTACGCAGCTCTGATCATGTGCGTAGCCTGGGAGTTCTAATTGATCAAGCACCTCATCCACCCAGAAGATTTGTCAACCTTAGTTCATGCTTTCATTACATCCCGACTGGACTATTGAAATGTTCTCTACACTGGTCTTCCAAAAAAAGACTTGTACCGCTTACAGCTGGTACAGAATACTGTAGAATACTGTAAGAGACCAACCAACCCCGTTACTGTCATATAACACCAATACTGCACTCCCTTCACTGGCTACCTATAAAATGGAGGATCCTATTCAAGATCGGCCTACTGGCATTTAAGTCACTAAATAATCTGGGCCCTGGATACATGAAAGAAATGTTGCAGCTGCGTAGCAATCCCCGCATTCTCAGATCCACAGGTTCTAATAATCTAGTCATACCCAGAATTCACCTGGAAACTTTTGGTCCCAGAGCCTTCTGTCATGCAGCTCCCACATTATGGAACTCCTTACCTCAGCAGATAAGGACAGCTCCATCTCTGGACGTGTTTAAATCCAGACTGAAAATCCACCTGTTCAGTTTGGCATTTGCAGAAATATAATTTTTGTTGTGTTAATACTTCATCCTACTAATTACTGAATCTGATAGAGACTAATAGTTTAGCGCTTTGAGTCCTATGGGAGAAAAGCTCTATAGATTATACTATAGAGTATAATGTGCATGCCCAGTCATGTTCTCATCCATGAAAGAAGCTTACTTGATGGGCTCCAAGTGAGTAAGTTTGGCGAACCCTTCACTGGGACATTGGTGTGTAAAAAGATATGGGAAGCCTTTGGACTAACCAGATGATTCCCACTACTGAGGTAAATATCTAATTTTTACCAAATGTTTAATTTTAAAATCGCTTCAGGAGTACTTTAAAAAGCACATGAAGTGAAAGTATAAGAACATTTAGATATGAAGAAAGTTTCTAGAGCCACTAACAACGATGACAGCATTGCAAAGAAAGTGATCCTCATTTCCAACCCTTATCCATTGCTGAGTTGGGCCATGGCCTGTATGGCCTTTTCGCAGATCTAACCATGGCAAGTTACCACTGTGCCCAACAGGCTGAGGCAGTGCTTATGGTGTACTGTATATGTGAAATAATGGTAAAGGCCAGATTTGCTCAAACATTTGGTAAGGTCTCATGGCTTGGGTCTGATCCCCAAAAGTTGTCTAAATGAGACATTTACATTATGAGTGGAGACTGAAGTCCTGATTCATTTTGTTTCTTATAATCTTTGTGTACGTCTATTAGAGCGTCTATTAGGGACTTTAGATACTTACCAAGGTAGGGATAACCCTTAGGATGATCGACCATGCTTGTACAAAGAGGAAAACACAACTGTAAGTGTAAATCCAACAAGCTCTTGTTGGATTTGCTTAGAGGGTCCCAGAGCTGGATCCTGGAGGTCAAGGATGATGTGGAAAGCCGCAAGACTATCCTAAGGCTTCCCTCTTCTAGGGTCAGTATCTAACTTTTCACTTCAGCTTCACTTTAACGATTGTTGCCAACATTTTTACCATGGTTTTTATCTATCTTGGAGTTTTAATTGTTCCAACCATTGGAATGTTTTCCTGAACTTGGGAAAGGTTATGACTAAGGAGCCAGCAATTAGTGGTGCAATTAAAGCATTAAAGCACAGATGAATAGGAAGGCTGACATATTTAATTCCTTTTAAACAATGCAAACAATGCAAATTGCCTGCCTCATCTGCATTTATTCCTTTTAGCCATAGACCCTGAACAAGTCAGGTGTTTCTGAATGAAATCTGACTGGATTAGCTACATGCTTATTTCAGGAGACTGATTAAGACACTACTGCAGCCAAAGAGATCAGCAGGACGTGTACATGGAAAATGAACGACAGGGAAATTAGGGCATGGAAAATAGCCACAACAAGTAGAATATCAGTAAAATTACCTATATCCTACTATTAGGCAGTGGTAATTCCGATAGTGATATATCGGTATATTTTACGGATGTTTTACTATCGCTAAACCTAACCCTATTCTTACACGAGACCTCCCTCTACAGATGCCTAACCCTAACCGACCTTCTCACTGATGCCTAACCCTAACCAGCCCACAAGCCGCAAACCAGCCGATAACTGCACCGCCGTCACCGCTATACACAATAAATATTGGGCACCACAGAAGTTTGGCCTGTTAATATCAGCTATTTATGGAAATATGGGCACTGGGACCAGCTGATATACAAACTGCAGCTGCAAATAGCAGGCGCACAAACTTCGTCTCCAGTCCCCAAATTTCCTGTCAACTAGCAGAGCTGCCAGGCACTGGGCTGGCAGCTGGTATTTTTTTTAAAGGAAATAAAGATATGTATTACAAAAAAATAACTATGGCAGTTAGGGCCGGCGCTACCATAGAGGCAAAGGGGGCAATCACCTCAGGGAGGTCCCAGAGCCTGTAGGGGAACCCCAGGTGCCCCCCCATCTTAACTGTTAAGGCTAGTACACACTAGCAATTTTGATTGACCAATGATTGCTCAATTTTACCACCTCCATGTAGTATGACCATTTACCTATATAATCTGCATAGAATTGAAAATCTGTTTGGCCCTCATACTACATGGAGGTGGTAAAATTGAGCAATCATTGGTCAATCAAAATTGCTAGTGTGTACTAGCCTTTACTCCCCGGGGCCTCAGCAGAGTCTTTGGCAGAGCAGCGTCTCACCTGTGCTGGCGGGCAGTTGAGACACTACACTGCCAAAGACTCTGCAGAGGCCCTGGGGAGCAACAGTTACAGTAAGTTGGGAAGTAATTGGGAGGGAGGGTTAGCAGCTGGCTCAGGGACTCAGGAGGGAAATTTGGCTACTACAATTCACACCTAATGCAGCTTTTTGGTTGGAGGGTGTCTTTTGGGGGCCCCCGTGGTAATTTCACCCTGGGGCTCCACTGTTAATAGAACCAGCCCTGATGGCAGCCTCCATATCCCTTTCATTTCAGGTTGCCTTTAGTCAAGGCCAGAAATACAAATTAGTTTATGTCATTTTTTTTCAGAATTTTTACCCCAAAAAGGACAATTAGCACCTAAATCTGGTAAAAAAATAAATAAATTCCTGAACAAAAACATTAAGGTAGCTAGTCTTTGTATTTGTTTAATTTTGTTAAATATATCAATATTTTAATGTAAACTTGAATAAAAAATAAAGCAACTGTCTATCACTGTAGAACTGATACAATTAAAAGGGACATTCTTATATGCTTACTTTGGTTTTTAGGGTTGATATGTAGGTTTGAAGATGGAATTGTCTCACTGGCATCCATTGCTGTTCTTTGTGCTTATTTTGCTCCTACACGGAGCAATGATGGCCTACTGAACCTTTAATCTCCTCTCTGCTGTCAGAAGTGCTTGTCATAGCTAGTGCTACTCATTGGTTTTACACCATCTTACACCCTGATGACTACTACCTTGTAATCCAACGTTGAATATTGATTTTTCTGATGCTTTTTTTTTCACCCCACAGGCTATTTTAGGCTACTTACACACCAGGACGTTGCGTTTAGGGGACGTTATAGGGCACATAACGTGCCCCTAACGCAACGCCTGGTGGTGTTGGAGCAGGACGCTACCAAGAGCCGCGCTACAAGCAGCTCTTGGTGCGCCTGCTCTGTCGGAGGTGCTGTGGAGACCACGTGAGTGGAGCTCTCCGCATCACGTGGTCCCGCCAGCCAATCAGCGGCCGCTCCAAAGAGTAAACACTGCAAGTGCAGTGAATGCCAAGTAGCCATGTGCCTGGCTAAGTAGCGGCCTCTCCACGCCTCCTCTCCGCCCCTAAAATAAAAAAAAAATCACCTGTACTGAGCATGTGCAAACAGTCTAACGCGGCTTAGTCGCGTTTAAAGTACTGCATGCAGTACGTTGTCTTGACGTGAAGCATTACCATGTAACGCAACGTGGGCACTGTGAACAGCCCATTGATTTTTCATTGCTGTGCGGTGGGGGTGCGTTACAGGCTGCTCTAAAGTCCGCCTGTACCGTCCCACTGTGAAAGCAGCCTTAACCTTCCCGTCAAGAGCCATTTTTACATTTCAGTATTCCTCCCATTCATTTGGCCATAACTTTATCACTGCTTATCACACCTTAAAGATCTATATGTCGTTTAAGCCACAAATTAGATTTTGTGGGTGATAAGGTGCGTACACACGCACTGCTACAGAGAACAACGGGTCCGTCAGACCCTCCCACTGGGCGGGCGTTCCAGCGACAGTAGAGCGTGTGTACAGTCTGTCTGCAGACTGATAAGGCTGTTTCTGAATGATCCACTCAGCGGATCGTTCAGAAACAGCCTTATCAGTCTGTCTGACAGACTGAACACACGCAGTACTGTCGATGGAACGCCCGCCCAGTGGGAGGGTCTGACGGACCCGTCGTTCTCTGTAGTAGTGCGTGTGTATGAACCTATACTTGTTTTCAGTAATTTCATTATTTTCTATGCATTTTAAAGCGGACCTGAACTCAGAACTTCCTCCTGCTCTAAATGATGAGCACCAGCATAATAGCCTTTAAAGAAAAACATTTCTTTGTTACAGCTAATAGAACTCCTGGTAATAAATCTGCTGTGTGTCTACTTCCTGCTTTCATGGAAGCAGCCAAGGGATTAACCTCCTGAGTTCAGGTTCCGCTTTAATAAATGAACATGGCTCCTGATTGGAGCCATATTTATTCATTCACAGGCACTTTGATTTGCTTCAGGAACACATCTTCCCTTTGACCAGAAACTGCCAAGTAAGTCCCGCCTTGACCAGGTGGTGGGAGCGCACGTACCCACTGCTGATTGACAGTACGCGCCTGTGTGTCCTGTTTGCAGGACAGAGGCACAAACTTGAGGCATATATATGTCCAGTTTGTGTAAAGAGGTTAACCGCTTCGGGACTGCGGTAAGTAGAATCTATGCCACATTTGCGGCTCTAATGTGGTGTAGATTCTATGCCACAGCTTACCGCAGTCCTGAGCCACTCACTGTTCCAGGAAGAAGTCAACTCAGCTGTCACATGACAGCCAAGCTTCCTCCTATTGGTCAGGAGCCATTTTTTTGTTGGCTCCTGATCCCCTGATCTCTTAATCACAGTGATCGGAAAGAGAGAGAATGAAAAAAAGCTTCTGGTCCTTAACGGGACCATGGGCTTGCATCCCAAATGGGTTCAATTTTTGTCCTAGAAGATCACTTTTCATCTTCTGTTTAAAAAAAAACCTTTTAGCACTCTGCAATTTAAAAAGTTCCAGAAAGTAGGTGAAAAAAATGTTTTTTTTTTATTTTTCTGAGGATATTCTTGCATGCTGGTGGGTTAATGAGCACTGCTCCTCCAGTGCAGGGCTGGTTCTCTCATGAAACAAGATGAAACATTTGCATAACGTGCAGAGATTACAGGGGCAGCATGTTTGTAGTATGTTTACACTAACAGCATACAGTCAGAGTAGGAGGAGAAGCGAGAGTAGAGCGAGGTGAAGAAGTCATTATTGGGTAAAATGAGATTGTTGCGCTGTGTGAGGAGTCTGACAGTGAGGGGGAGGCCAGAGAACAGCAGTGTTTCATTTGACTTGCACAACAGAAAGGAGGAGGTCCTGACTGAGGAGGAATGGAGTGGCTGAGGGTGAGCAGTTTGTTTGTCACAGACTCACAGCCAGTGTGCTATTGTGTTGAGCTGCAGCATGTCATGTGAAAACATTAAATGAAGCAGTGTAAATTGTTGGGTGCTGTGCGATCATTCCAAATCAGGAGGGGTGGGGGGGGGGGGGGGGGGGCTCATCCTCACAAGTTTGCCTCAGGCAGAAAAAAGTCTAGAACTGACCCTGCTTCAGTGGTAATAAGGGTCAAATTTCTATGTGCTGACTGTGCATGCCAACTTTGCTGTTCATTAGTGCATCAGACCCCTTATGTTTAGTCTTGTAAGGCAGTTTATCATATCACAGTAGATGTCAAAGTACAAATGTAATCTTTTATTGGATAACTTTATATATTTTCCAGCCCAAGCTTTGGAGAATAATCAGGTCTTTTCTGTAAGTCTTCTAGAAGAATGCTGCCTTTCACACAGAGGATATTTATAGCTGGAGAGAGGACAGCTGCAAACTAGATTCCTACACTATAAAGTTTTATAGTGTTCTTTTCTCCTGGTTCATTGTATGAAAATGTATACAGGAAGTCTGCAGTATAGCTAAGTTTACGAGATGGGATGGAAAAGGCAAAAAAATGTTGATGTATTAAAGTGAACCTGTTACCTGTATACTATATAGTACATTAAACATGGATCACAGCAGACCAGACATCTGTCAGAAAATTTAAATAGAGTCTGAAGTGACAGGAATATGGAAGCTGACATCTTTGTTAACTTGTAACCAATACCAGTTGTCTGGCTTTTATGCTGAACTTTAGACTTTAGTTGCTTTATGTTTTTAAGTCACACACCTGTAACATGCATGCAGCTAGTGTAGGGCTGCCACCTTTTGACGGAGAAAATACTGGCTATGGGGTGTGGCCTGGAGGGTGTGGCCTAAAAGTGGGAGGGGTTTGTTACGCCCCTCTTTAAAAATTAGCACAAGTAAAATTTAAAATTATAAAAATAAAGACAAATGTTAAAATGTTAAAGAGACTCCGTAACAAAAATTGCATCCTGTTTTTTATCATCCTACAAGTTCCAAAAGCTATTCTAATGTGTTCTGGCTTACTGCAGCACTTTGTACTATCACAGTCTCTGTAATAAATCAATGTATCTTTCCCTTGTCAGACTTGTCAGCCTGTGTCTGGAAGGCTGCCAAGTTCTTCAGTGTTGTGGTTCTGCTATGCACTCCCCCCTCAGGGGGGAAAGAAACACACAAATGATCTCTTGAGATTCAAAAGGAATGCTGTATACAGCCTGCTTGTGTATGGATGTATTTTCTATGTGTGGACATACTGTACATCAACCTACTTCCTGTTTTGGTGGCCATTTTGTTTGTTTATAAACAAACTTTTTAAAACTGTTTTTAACCGCTTTTAATGCGGCGGGGAGCGGCGAAATTGTGACAGAGGGTAATAGGAGATGTCCCTTAACGCACTGGTATGTTTACTTTTGTGCGATTTTAACAATACAGATTCTCTTTAAAGTTTAAAGAACACTGGTAAGGTTAAAAATTGCCCCTGAGGAAGCCTCTAAATCCTAAATTGTTTTCATGGAGACGGAAGGGAGTGATGTCTCAGATATATGCAATGTTAAACGGACAGGAGGACTATACACAAGCTATTAGAAATGAATGGCAGGTGGACTTACAAAGGGACCTAACAGATCTACAATGGAGGAGAGTAATGATATGGGCACATAAGACATCTATTTCAGCAAGAATACAGGAAATGGGTTTTAAAATATTAACAAGATGGTATTATACACCGGAGAAATTGGGTAAGATGTTTCAGGGAGCTGATAGAAAGTGTTGGAGATGTAGGAAAGAGATTGGCTCCTTGAGACATATATTTTGGGATTGTAGTGATATTAGACCCTACTGGGAAGGAGTCAAGGAAGTGATGAAGGAAATGATGGGGAGTGACGTGCCAGACGATCTAGGCTTCTTCCTTCTTCATCTTAATAGCTGGAGTATTGGAAGATATAAGAAGTCCCTAATACGACATCTAATAGATGGTGCTAAAGCACTTATTGGGAGACATTGGAAGTCGGTAAGTCCCCCCTCTGTTGTGGAATGGCTTGGGGAGGTCTCGCATATATTTAGAATGGAGCAACTAACTCACAGTCTGCATGGAACAGAAGATCATGGAGTGGAGGTATGGGAAAAATGGGTTGAATTTACGGAAACAGAGAGATATAGGAAGATTCTGGGAGGTGGAAATTAAGACGATTAGGCCGGGGTTGGACAGGACAATCTGAACGAGAGGCCCTAGCGGGTCCTGTCCTTCTCCCCCCCCCCCCCCCTCCCCGCGGACTCCCTATGACTTATGAATGAGAAGGATGGAAGGTGTGAGTGAGGTATGAGAGGTATGGGTTGTATTAATTAAGGCAGTGCTGTCCAACTGGCGGCCCGCGGGCCGCATCCGGCCCGCCAGGCCACCTGCTGTGGCCCGCTCGTCTTCCTGGGATGCAGGCATGGCTTGCGCTATGGGCGCCATGCCTGCTCCCTCGTATTGTGGCCTCCTGTGTCCCCGCTGGCCTCTCCCTATGTCCCCGCTGCCGCTGCTGCCCCACAGCTCAGACCTCAGATCGCGGCGACTGAGGTAAACAGAGTGCACATGGTACCCGCACGTAGTACGTCACATGCGGAAGTGAATTATTAGTCACTCCCGCATGTGACGTTCTGCCGCGCGGGTGTCATGCGCGCGCTCTGCTTGCTTCAGTCGCCGCGATCTGTGAGGTCTGAGCTGTGGGGCAGCAGCAGCGGCAGCGGGGACATAGGAGAGGCCAGCGGGGACACAGGAGAGAGAGGTAACGGGCTCGCTCACTGGTGGGGGCACCTGTCACTAGCTGGGGGGGGGCACCTGTCTATCTAACTGGGGGGGCACCTGTCACTATCTAACTGGGGGGGCACCTGTCACTATCTAGCTGGGGGGCACCTGTCACTATCTAGCTGGGGGGGGCACCTGTCACTATCTAACTGGGGGGGCACCTGTCACTATCTAGCTGGGGGGGCACCTGTCACTATCTAACTAGGGGGGGGGCACCTGTCACTATCTAACTGGGGGGGCACCTGTCACTATCTAACTGGGGGGGCACCTGTCACTATCTAACTGGGGGGGGCACCTGTCACTATCTAACTGGGGGGGCACCTGTCACTATCTAACTGGGGGGGTACCTGTCACTATCTAACTGGGGGGGCACCTGTCACTATCTAGCTGGGGGGGGCACCTGTCACTATCTAACTGGGGGGCACCTGTCACTATCTAACTGGGGGGGCACCTGTCACTATCTAGCTGGGGGGGGCACCTGCCACTATCTAACTGGGGGGGCACCTGTCACTATCTAACTGGGGGGGCACCTGTCACTATCTAGCTGGGGGAGGCACCTGTCACTATCTAACTGGGGGGGCACCTGTCACTATCTAACTGGGAGGGACACCTGTTACTATCTAGCTGGGGGGCACCTGTCACTATCTAACTGGGGGGGACACCTGTCACTATCTAGCTGCGGGGGCACCTGTCACTATCTAGCTGGGGGGGCACCTGTCACTATATAGCTGGGGGGGCACCTGTCACTATCTAGCTGGGGGGGGGGGCACCTGTCACTATCTAACTGGGGGGGGGGGCACCTGTCACTATCTAGCTGGGGGGCGCCTGTCACTATCTAGCTGGGGGGGCACCTGTCACTAGCTGGGAGGGCACCTGTCTATCTAGCTGGGGGGCTCCTGTCACTATCTAACTGGGGGGGGACACCTGTCACTATCTAGCTGCGGGGGCACCTGTCACTATCTAGCTGGGGGGGCACCTGTCACTATCTAGCTGGGGGGGCACCTGTCACTACATCAGCTGAGGGGGGGGGACACCTGTCTCTAACTGGGGGGGGCACCTGTCACTACCTCATCCGGCCACAGCATCACCGCCAGCCCGGCCACAGCAGCACCGCAAGGCATTTCAGCCCACACATCATCCCCAATCCGGCCCAAAACACTATTGCCAGGCCAGCCAGGCACAGCAGCCAGTAGAGTAGAGGAGAATTTAGAAGCCAGGTGATGGGTGTCTACCATATTTAAGGGGCATTCTGCTTATTTATGTGAAATGCTGTCTATTTATGTGCCTCATGACTGCTGAATTTGTCTTGTTGGGGGCCTCATGATTTGTTGGGGGCATCACAATTGCTGAATTTGTCTTGTTGGGGGCCTCAAGATTGCTGAATGTGTCTTGTTGGGGGCCTCATGATTTTTTGGGGGCCTCATGATTGCTAAATTTGTCTTGTTGGGGGCATCATGATTGCTGAATGTGTCTTGTTGGGGGCCTCATGATTGCTGAATTTGTCTTGTTGGGGGCCTCATGATTTGTTGGGGGCCTCATGATTGCTGAATTTGTCTTGTTGGGGGTCACATGATTGCGAACTGCGAGACTATGGAAAAGCTGAATCGTCATCATGAAACAATAGCGTTAAACCTACTTTTTTAGCTTTTTAAAACGGAAAATAAAACTGGGAGGTTCTAAAAAAAAAACAAATTTTTCAGGAGTAGATGGATGAAATTGTTTATCTTCACAGTTTATTTTCAACTTGGATTTTCCATAATGTTCATGTATGAGTTAAAACCTTTGTATGTAGTTTAAATTGCTGTTGCCACTTTGCGATAGATAAGTGACTTTTGGGTTGCAGTTTGGACACTCGGCCTCCAAAAGGTTCACCACCACTGTCCTAATCTAATGTCCCACATTGCTAAATTCATGTAAATTTGTCTCCACCCGTGACCACACCCACATTCTGGTCCATGGCCACACCCATCTACGCACAACATAACCCTCGTGGTTTTTGGCGCGCTACGCGCCACACAACTTCACCAACATCTTAAATTGCATTTTGTGGAAAGTGCTGCCAATCTAATTGTCCTTTAATTGCATTTTTCCTTGGGGGGGGGGGGGGGGGTCTGCGACTCTAGCAAGAACCTTCGGCCCATGAAGTTGGACAGCACTGAATTAAGGTATTAATTAAGATGGAATATATCATGGATGATCACGGCAAATATAGAATGTACTTGGTACTCTTGGAATCCACTGTGTTGCCGAGGGGGGTGAAATAATTGAGATTTGTATATTTTGTTATATATTTAAATGTTTGTGATAAATGAATTCACTTGTTAAATTTGACACATTTTTGTAAAAAGGTACTGGAACTTTGGTGATTAAGTGGAAATGGTAAATAAAGCATTTATAAACTTACAATAATCTTAAAACATTTTAGTCGTATGTTTACCCCCCTACTGGGTATTTACTAATATAACTCAAGCCATCAGTATTTTACTTCAAAAAAAGTTTCACAGGAAGTGCCAGCTACTCTGTGAAGCCTAGGGGGAAAAGCAGGTGAAAGGTTTCCCTGCTTTGATTTGAGGGTAGGAACATAAGTGTTTTCCACTATGTGCTATAGTGAAAACTCATGTGATTCTGCCTAGTGTGTTCCTAACCGGAGTGTTGTGCCACTCTCACTGTGCATTACAGCACCAAATGTTTTTTGCATTATTAATGTAGATTTATGCATTGTAGCTGTGAAATGACATGCGTATGTTACAAGAAATGTCCTGGATAGGGAGTAATATGAGATTTTGAGTAACAGGGAGAACAGCCAAATTTTTAGTCTGCCCCTGTGTTATATCAATCTTCAATACAAAAGTTCAAATTAAAATGCGTGCGTCAGACCATTTAATACATCTACATAGTAAATATATGAATATTTAAAGTATTCATTGGCTGGAAAACCAAGCTTTTAGGTTGGACTACAAAAAGACAAAGACAAACACTCAAATCGCGCGTTTCTCCTGGCGGACTCAAAGCGCCAGAGCTGCAGCCGCTAGGAGGTGCTCTACAGGCAGTAGCAGTATTAGGGAGACTTGCCTAAGGTCTCCTACTGAATAGGTGCTGGCTTACTGAACAAGCAGAGCCGAGATTCGAACCCTGGTCTCCCGTATCAGAGGCAGAGCCCTTAACCATTACACTATCCAGCCACTTGCACTTCAGAATCAGATTTGGAATCAGAATCAGCTTTATTCGCCAAGTATGCCAGAGACATACCCGGAATTAATTTTGGAGCACATGGCATGGAGTTTGTACATACATACATAAGACCTACATACATACGGCATAGGATGGGCTACATAACATGAATATAAACGTGAACATAGTGAGGCATACGATCAATCAGGGGAAATGTGCATGAAAGAAAAACACAAGCTATCATGTAAGGTTTGAGTTCAGTTGGAGTACCGCTTGGGGGAAGAAGGTACTCCAGCATCTGGTGGTTCTGGTGGGGACAGCCCTGTAGCGGCGGCCCAGTGGAAGGAGCTTGAAGAACCGACTGCCCGGGTGGGAGGGGTCGGTCGAGATCTTGGTGGCCCTCGACCTCATTCTGGCCGTGTGGAGGAGATCGAGGGGTGGCAGTGGCAGTCCGATGATCTTTTCTGCAGTGCTGATTACTCTGTGGAGTTTGTACTTATCGCTAGCAGATGCCCCTGCGTACCAGACGATGAGGGATGAGCAAAGAATGGACTCCACAGTGGCAGTGTAAAAGCTCCTGAGCAACTCGCGTGGGATGCCAAATTTTCTCAGTTGGCGCAAGAAAAATAACCTCTGCCTTGCCTTTTTCTGGGTTATGGTGGTGTTCTGCCCCCATTTTAGGTCCTTAGTGATGGTTGTGCCGAGGAACCGAACGCCGGGGACCCTGGAGACTTCGATATCCCTTATGAGAATTGGGTGGAGAGGGGGTGGGCGTCTCCTGAAGTCCACAACCAGTTCAACTGTCTTTGCTGCGTTGAGGACCAAGTTGTTATCTGTGCACCAGTTGCAGATCCTGTCTATCTCCCTGCGGTAGGCATCCTCGTTGTTGCCACTGATGAGACCAATGATTGTGGTGTCATCCGCAAACTTGATGACCTTGACAAAGTCCTCAGTTGAGGTGCAGCTGTTGGTGTACAGGGAGAACAGGAGTGGGGACAAGACACACCCTTGCGGAGCACCTATGTTGGTAGTTCTCACCTTGGAGTAGCAGTTGCCTAGCTTGACCCTCTGCGTTCTATTGAAAAGGAAGTCGCCGATCCATCTGCAGAGGGTGGGGGCTACTCCCAGCTGAGCGAGGTTGGCAAGCAGGATGCACACAGAAACCAGTGTAAGGCCCCGTTCACAACACAAATGCGGATGGCCATGCGTGCGGAATGCGTGCGGACCGCAACGCGTACGAACGCACGCCATCCGCGTTTGTGTGCGTTGCGTGGCTGATCCCATCACTGAAAAGTGAATGGGACAGCCATGCGTTTTTACAAAAAATGCATGCAGCATGCTTTCCCGGACCGCACAGGTCCGGAACGCATGCAGTGTAAACATCAGACATTGCACTCTATGCAATGTCTGATGTCGTGCGTGTCGGCCACCTGCATGCGTTTCCAAAACGCGTCTGGAAACGCGTGCAGTGTGAACGGGGCCTAAAGGTTCCAACTTTCCCTACACTTTCTTGCTTCCTTATTTATTTCAAAAAAACGTTCAACAGGAAATGCCAGCTACTCTGTCAAGTCTAGGGTGGGAATTAAAGTATTTCTTTGCTGCAATTTGGAAAGGCTATGTGAGACCTCCGTGCCTCAGTCACACAACACTTTCAACATGCAGATGGGTTAAAGGGGAACTGAAGTAAGAGGTATACGGAGGCTGCCATATTTATTTCCTTTTAATCAATACCAGTTGCCTGGCAGCCCTGCTGGTCTATTTCTCTGCAGTAGTATCTGAATAACACCAGAAACAAGCATGCAGCTAGTCTTGTCAGATCTGACTTTAAAGTCTGAAACACCTGATCTGCTGCAAGCTTGTTCAGGGGCTATGGCTAATAGTATTAGAGGCAGAAGATCAGCAGGGCTGCAAGGCAATTGCTTAAAAGGAAATAAACATGGCAGCCTCCATATACCTCTCTCTTCAGTTCCCCTTTAAGAGAGCCTGGGGAAAGCCCGCTGTCATGTGGTTTTGTGGAAAATGTTGAAATCAATGGCTTCCTCTAATCCTAGTCTAGATGAGAAGCAGGGATTTCCTGTGAAATATTAAAAAGTCATAATTTTTTGTCAATGACTCTTTTACTTCATTGCAGTCTATGCAGTTCAAATAAGTTAACACAATCTTGCCTCCACTAGAGAATAGAACATTAGGAACTCTACTGCTATAGTAAATAAGTCATGCCACCCCAGGCATGCAACACCTCCCATCAGGTAGAGACTGATCTTCTCAAGCTCACTACCATCGCTGTTCTAAAACGTATACCTAATAAGGGCAGGGGCACAAAGTCCTTTGCCCTCAAAGGTCAGCTGCACTTCTGCATTGTAAAGCTAGTCTTTGTAAGGCAGAGGGTTCTCGCTGCAATCCAACGTCTCATCTTCACATAAGAAGAATTGGAAGAGTGAAATGGATCTCGTGATCTTGTCTAGGAATATCCTCAAGAAAGACTAGTCTGAAGGAAAGACAATTGTCTTGAATATTTAATTATCTTTCTTCTTATAAATAGAAACAACTAAGCTAATTAAAAAGAAGTTGAAGGCAAGGTGTAGCCTTTCTTTTGGGGCCGTGGCATGGTATCCTGTTTCCTCATCCAGCATCTTTTACTTTTCGGGGAATACAATACAGGCATTTGCCACATGAATAAAACATGGGCCTGGCAGGAGCCATACAAAAAGAAAATTAGTGCACGCTAATGATGTGACAAAACTAAAGAAAAAAAGTTACTGACGCTGTCATCATAACTGTGATGACGCAGATGTGACCCTCTGATGATTTGCTTAGGTCATCAGCTGCTCTGTTTTTATTTAATCTATGGCTGGAAGGTGGTGGGCTAAAGAGCTCATCTTATTGTAAGTATGTACCCTGATGTAATCCTTGTATACAACAAAAGATAGATACTTGCCTCAATAGGCTCCCTCTATTGCTATTTGACCCAGCAGGTTAAATAGATTTCTTTTGGCTGGTTATATTGGCACACATGGGAAAATAGCGATTGGAAATGTGGGTACTGGATGAAGCCGCCAGTAGAATATCAGCTATACTGCCGTATACTACCAATATTCTATTAATGCTTTACCTTACCTATTAATGCTTTATATTGTATAGGAGGCAGGGAGAGGAGAGAGGCGGGGGGGGGGGATCGGGGGGAGGAGGAGAGGAGGCAGTGCGAAAGGCGGCGGCTTCATCTATTACATTGCCGCCGGCTATATTTCATTAAATTAACCAACTTGTAATACATTTGGCCGCAGCGAGACGGCCGTAAAATACATTGTAGCTTAGTGTAAACGTTCCATTTCTAACATTGGCCGCTGCGCTGCGGCCACTGCGCACATTGGTCGGCCAGAACCAGAAGTGGCTGGCCAGAACGCGAAGTGGCCACACTTCGGGTTCTGGCCATAACATATAGAATAAAAGCCTTGCTGAGAATCCCCTATGAAGAGATGGACTATTACAAAACCTGTCACTTCTGTCAGATTTCTACTACCTACTGTAAGTGACAGCAACATAGGAGAAAAGTAATTTATGGCTCATTTTACTCTGGAAAAAACGTACTTCTTATTGGTCTCTGTTTGCACATATTTAAAATTTAATTTTTTTTGCCATAGCACCCCTTTAAATTCAAACCAGTCAAACAATGTCTTCCAGAATTTCTCCTGTCTCCCTGGATAGATGAGGTCAGGTCCTCCATTTTTTTAACCCTATCTTTGGCGCCAGGGCCGGCGCTACCATTAAGGCAAAGGAGGCAGCTGCCCCAGGGCCCCAGAGCTTGTAGGGGCCCCCAGTGGCTACAAGAGGAAAACAATTTTTTTCAAATCGGCCTTATAGTTCCTGAGAAAATCGATTTTAACCACTTAACATCTCAGTCGTTTTCAGCTTATGCATCCGAGCAATGTTCACCTCCCATTCATTAGCCTATAACTTTATCACTACTTATCACAATGAACTGATCTATATCTTGTTTTTTCCGCCACCAATTAGGCTTTCTTTGGGGGGTACATTTTGCTAAGAGCCACTTTATTGTAAATGCATTTTAACAGGAAGAATAAGAAAAAAAATGAAAAAATTCATTATTTGTCAGTTTTCGGCCATTATAGTTTTAAAATAATACATGCCTCCATAATTAAAACCCACGTATTGTTATTGCCCATTTGTCACGGTTATTTCACCATTTAAGTTATGTCCCTATCACAATGTATCGCGACAATATTTTATTTGGAAATAAAAGAGCATTTTTTCCGTTTTGCATACATCACTATTTACAAGCTTATAAAAAAAAAATAGAGAGAAATATTTCATCTTTACATAGATATTTAAAAAGTTTAGACCCTTAGGTAAATATTTGTGTTTTTTTTTTATAGTAATGTTTTTTGTTTTTTTTATTAAACATTTTATGTGGGCATTTTTGGGAGGGTGGGATATAAAAGTGTTTTATTTGGGGAAATATTGGTGTATTGTAATGTTTTTGGGTATTTACTTGTAGTTTTACTTTTTGGCCACAAGATGGCAATCTCGATTTTTTTTACATGACGTCACTATAAGCGTACAATGTACGCTTAGAGGGACACAGCTTCAGAAAGAGCGAAGCTTCCGAGAGAAGCTGTCGCTTTTTCAGCGGGGGAGAGGAATCAATGATCGGGCTCCATAGCCCGACACATTGATTCCGTGGCTACCGACTCCGCGGCCGGGAGCGCGCGTGCACGCACGCGATCGGCCGCGGGAGCGCGCCTGTCCTCCTTGACGTTTTAATACGTCAAGGAGGACAAAGTGGTTAAAGTTTCAAAGGAAAAAAAATACACATTAAAAAACCAGCCGACTTTAATGGTTAATAGCAAATCCACCTTAAATTCTAGAAACCCTAAATTTGCAGGATATGTTAAAGAGATCATTGGGAATAAGAGGAAAAAAACAATTTTTCAAAAAGACCTTATAGTTTTTGAGAAAATCGATTTTAAAGTTTCGAAGGAAAAAAGTATACTTTTAAATGTGGTAAATGTCACTTTTAGTACCTAACGGTAGTGTAATGTTACATGTATCAAAAGAAAGAGCAATACATTTCCTGACAGGGTTTCCAGGGGGTCCATACGCAGCCGCAGCGCTTTGGCCATGGATCGCTATACAGCCGCAATATGGCTGTATGAAGATCCCTGGCATTTTTTTCCTATTTTCCCCCAAAAAATTTTATGTTTAGAGTGTGGGAATTTGTTTTTTTTAAATTATGTGGGGTCGCCCATCCTGAAACTTTTTAACCCCTTGTCCCCCATGCAGGCTGGGGTAGCCAGAATGTGGAGCTCCGACCGATTGGGGCTTCAAACCCTGACTATACCAGCTGCAAAAAAGGTCCCTTAATACCAATTTTTGCTCCGGGGTATCTGTTGGGGGGGGGGGGGGGGGCAGGTTTATTATGCCCTGGGGCCCCATTGTTGCTTAAACCGGCCCTGGTTGGCGCCCAAACTATTATTAACATTGTGGTCTGTGGCGGCACTCAAATTACCTGCTCCGGCTATATTGTCCTCATTACGCAAATAATGCATAAGCATTGCTCTCTCTCTCTCTCTCTCTCTCTCTCTCTCTCTCTCTATATATATATATATATATATATATGAGCACACACCTTTTTTCGTACCAGACCTAATAAGTAAAATAAACAATGACAAAATCACTTAACTTCCCTGTAATCAGAATCAGAATCAGAAACTTTATTTCGCCAAGCACGACTGGGTCGTGCCCGGAATTGGGCTTGGCACGTACAGGGTACTGATACACGGTATACAGTAGTTACAGATAGAGGACATGCAGTAGTAACAGAACATTATACAGAAAAACAGAACATTATAGAACATGTATGCAGAGGGAGACAATGGCATAAGTTACAATACAATAGAAAAAAAAAAAAAAAAAAACAACCAAAGAAAAAAGTACACTTGAGCTATGTGCAAAGTGCCTCAGTGCGTCTTGGTATTGTGTGGTGGGGATAGGCATTTCCATGGCGAGAGTTCAGGAGGTTGACAGCAGAGGGAAATAAACTGTTCTTATGTCTTGAGGTCCTGGTGTAGATGGATCGGAACCGGAGCTTCCGGCTCGAGGGGAGCTGATTAAAGAAGCGGTAGCCTGGGTGTGAGGGGTCGTTGGCGATCTTTAATGCTCTGGTGTTCAGCCTGGAGTGGTAGAGGAGGTCCAGAGTGGGAAGGAATCTCCCGATGATCCTCTCTGCAGATTTGATGACCCTCTGCAGTTTGAGCTTGTCGCTGGCGGAGGAGCTGGTGTACCAGACCAGGATGGAAGAGCATAGGACGGATTCGATCGTGGCTGAGTAGAAATTTGTCAGCAGTTTTTGGGCCATACCGAACTTTTTCATTTGGTGGAGAAAGAAAAGTCTCTGTTGGGCTTTCCTCTGTGTTGAGGCAGTGTTGGTGTTCCACCTCACCTCAATCACTCTCTTATGCTGCAACATTTCTAATAGCATACATGGCTACATAACCTGAGCACACCATTGTAGGGCAAAGAATGCCAAGGTTCATTTGTGTATAACGTCCAAAAAACAGGCCTCAGTTAAATGCAGTTGTAAGGAAAAATGTTAATACCGTTTACAATGAAACACGATGACGCATATTCTAGTGCCATGTTTCCTGATATTTTGACACATACTGTTGCTGCTATATGAAGACAAAGTCTTGACATCTAATAGGAGAGGATTAAGCCAGTTATAGGATTTATTTGTTCAACAGTTTGAATACCTGTGCTCCTTCTACAGCCTGGTTGCTAATGTATTGTTGAGATTATGCTCACTCTGGTGAGGTGACAGTTCCCAGCTACCAGAAAGAGCATGACAACCTTAACACTGCATCAGAAGAGCTCAGTAAACTCCCATTGCTACTTTAGAATGAGTAGTGGAATTTCAGACGCTGAGTACAGATGTGGTAATGCTTTCTAAATACTATCCGGTAGAAAAGGTGACACCAATCCAGGAGAAGGAAGAGTACAGGCAGTATATATCCAATAGAGAATGGAGAAGAACAGGTACACTGCCAACTGCTTGGAGTTGTAAAATACAACGGGGAAGGAGGGGGAGACAAGTTGTAGAACGACACCACCTGTTTCTATGAGTAAATCCAGTGATAGGTCCCCTCAGATGTTGGCCCAACCTGTTGCATAACAGTATCAGCAATCAGCACTTTTATATTTATCTAGAAGTGGTGACTAATATCAGCGATCCATGGACCAGGTTATAATGTGTTAGTGGTCGCTTTAATGTCTGGTACTCAATTTCCTGTCAGATCAACAGGTGGAAAAATATTATTTTATTGTTTATCACCTGAAAGAAAAACCTGGGAAGACCATCCCTTAATTCATTGTGAATGGTCATCCTTTGGTTCCTGAGCACCACACCTGCCACCGACTCTGGGTCTCCTGGTCATTGTAGTCCCACGCTCCCTGTTGGATTCCTGTCCATGGATAATTGATGTTGGTCACCCCTTCTGGAGAAATCTATAAGGGCTGATTGCTGACACTGATATACAACAGGATCAACCAACATCTGAGGTGAAAGTCCCTAAATACTGTACTAACCTGATATTTTAACGTTTAATGCTGGAGAAAAAAATGACGAATCACAACTTTATCAAGTAAAACATTCAGTAATACCTCATTGAATTAACCTATAAATATGCATAGGACAAATATACAGAATCTGCTTTTATTAGCTCCACATGGGTGACGTGTGTGTGGATGGAGGGTGGAGCCAGCGGCGGCCAGGTAAAGTATACTGCACAGAGGGGCACATTTTACACTAGGGGGCAGTGTCGGGGTTCCATCGCTTTAGTCTCTCATCCAAATATCGCAAGCTGTTACCACAGCACGCCTGATTGAGCATGTCGGCCCTATATTTTGCAGCATGTCTGAGGGACATGCATGCCTGGGGCCTGCTCTTGGCGGCACCAATTTTCATCCGATTTGATAATAATTATCGCATTGGATGGTTGATTAGTCGCCAAGTCGACTAACCTTTACTGTTCAGATTTCAGTTTTATCTTGCGTTTAGTTGAACTTTAAGAGTAGTATTTTAGATAGTTTAAAGGTTAGGGATATGCAAATATTGGCACAGTGTAGGTAAATATCAAGCTGGCAGCCCACTGAAATTCTTGCATACAGAACTATTACCCTGAGATAGTGTCACATGAAGATAATGTTCTGTTTGAAGGTGTGTCCAAAGGTTGTGACCATAGTCGTTACAACAAGTGTTGTAAATCAATAATCTACAAACAAGACAATCTACAAACAAGAGCCGATGTTGCTTCCGTGGTATTAAAACAAGGAATCGCATCTGCCTAAAAAATCATCTGTAACAGCACCGTGCTCCATTTTCAGCAGTAAAGTTTTACTCAATCATTTTTATGAACTATTCTGTCCAGGTCACATGCTTTAATTCTTCAGTTTCCACATGAATGAAACATTGTATGCATATCTACTGTTTGAATATGCAGAGAGCAGTTATTATCTTATATCTCTCAAAATAAATGTGCCGTTGTAAAACTAAAAAGGGCAAAAATCTTTGTACATGCACAAAAAAAAAAAGATGTCACCTGAAATGATCATTCTAGCATGTGCACAGGTGTCTACCAATCTGAGAGCACTGGCAGCTGGCAATTCACCATGCTGGAAAACTTTAGTCAGGTTTTGGGGTTCCTGCTAAAACTTGCAGGACTCCATATCCTTTTGCTGATCTGCACCTCTTCATATGAGAAATCGCCGCTGGGAGACTTGGGTGCAGGATACAGCCGGTATGGCTTATCCTGCTGCTGCACAAGTCCCGGCGGCGTTAATTACTATTCCCCTCCAGGTCCATGTGGATGGTGGGGAATGATGTAATTTGGCTTCCAGGTATTGCTGGCCGCCGAATTACAGTGTTTTAAAAGTAACTTCAGCTCCGTCTTCTGACAGCGCTGAAGTTACTCACTGTGCGCTGCTATAGCCGTAATTATTATTACAATCTATGGTGGTGCCGGCTGCACCCAAATCTCCTGCACTGGATTCCTAGTGTTTGAGGACAGGCTGCCTAGCAGAAAGCTGAACAGTGAATTTGTACAGGGAGAGGTGTGCTAGGCTCCTTTTTCTACTGCATCCATTGCTTTCCATAACAATGGATAATATAATCGCATCCCAATGCGATGCAATTATACGTCTATGGTACATTCACATTGGAACATCAGCAGTGTGTTTACAGGGGCAACATGTGCGTTTACAGAGGCAGTGAAGCATATTTTCAGTGTATTGCATGCTTCACTGCATTTGCAACATCACACTTCCAACTTGCGACTTTTCAGCACTGTTGCATTGCGAACATGCAAGAAGCCTGATCAGGAACCATTCATTTTGCTAACAAAAATCCTAAATGCTTACATAGTGTTAATTTGGTAACTACAGCAGTAAATGCATAAGTTAAAGATCTTTGTGCAATCAGTCTGAAAGGGAGCTATGCGTGGGTGGTTCTTGAGTCTGAATCTGTCGGTATTTGTCAGAGATTGAATCTGCCGGTAATCGGTTCTCAATCAGTTCATCAATCAGGTGCATGAGTGGGATTGGCAGTCAATGTTTGTTGATTGCACATCGAGATTTGTACTGCATCGAGCAATACAAACCTAGCAGGACAGTGGTCTAAATAATGTCAGGGCTGGTGCACACAATGAGCGGTTCTGAGCGTTTTTTAAAATGCTTGCAGGGGGAAAACCGCTTGGCTAATGAAAGTGAATGGGCTGGTGCACACTAGAGCGGCTCGTTTTTCCACAAACGCAAACTCGGGGGCTGCAGCATTTTTTAGATTTCTGAGGCGTTTCTGCCTCAATGTAAAGTATCGGAAAGTGGAAAACTGCTCTGAAAAACGCTAGATCATAGCAGTTTTCCAGGCGTTTTTGTTACAGAAGCTGTTCAGTAACAGCTTTACTGTAACAAAATATGAAATCTGCTACACAAAAACGCTCCGAAAAATGCTAGGCATGTTTAGAAAACACCTCTAAACATGCCTAGAATCGCTCTGAAAAACCTCTAGAAACTGCGGATCCGTTAGAGGTTTTTGGTGTGTGCACTGGCCCTCAGTCAGATTTAGGCCTGGTGCACACCAAAACCCACTAGCAGATCCGCAAAATGCTAGCAGATTTTGAAACGCTTTTTCTAATTTTTCTGTAGCGTTTCAGCTAGCGTTTTGCGGTTTTGTGTAGCAGTTTTGGTGTAGTAGATTTCATATATTGTTACAGTAAAGCTGTTACTGAACAGCTTCTGTAACAAAAACGCCTGCAAAAACCGCTCTGAACAGGCGTTTTTCAGAGCGGTTTGCGTTTTTCCTATACTTAACATTGAGGCAGAAACGCATCCGCAATCCAAAAAATGCCTCACCCCGGGAGTATGCGTTTCAGCAAAACGCTTCCCGCTCTGGTGTGCACCACCCCATTTAGATACATTGACCAAGCGGATCCAGAAACGCTGAAAAAGCCGCTCGGTGTGCACCAGCCCTTACAATGGAGATCAATCACCTCTCATCGCTCTTTTCAATCAGGTAGGCTTAATGGTTGGCATTATTAGGGCACAGCTGACCTGTGAATGACCACCTTTACTCTTCTGGGCTCTTCCTGTTCAGAAAGCCAGCACCTATTAAGTGAGGAGACCTTGGGCAAGACAAGTGGCGTAGCTTAGGAGCTATATGCCCCCGATGCAAGGTTTACATTGGGCCCACAAGCACTCTATACATAACAATTGATAAGGAGCACCAAAAGCTGCAAAGGACAACCACAGTGTCAGAGGTGCAAGAAGGGGATGGGGGAAAGTTTTTAATGATCACTACTATTCAAAGCATCTATAGAAGTGATTATTACCAGCACAGGACCGATAACGAGGGAATACTACAGTTGAGGGAGGACCCCTCAGGGTCCCGGTGCCGTTCGCAACCTCTGCACCCCCTATTGCTACGCCATTGGACAAGACTCCCTAACACTGCTACTGCCTGCTTAGCGTGTCCTCGTAGCTGCAGCTCTGGTGCTTTGAGTCTGCCAGGAGAAAAGCGCAATATAAATGGTCTGTGTCTGGTCTGTGTCTTCTTTTCTTGAGTTAAAAATAAAAAAAAATCTCCAATCTTCTTGTAAATGCAATTAATGAATAAAAGCAATTAAATAGCACTGACTCTCGCTCTAATGGTGAATAAGGTGATGCACAGTGGATCATAGAATGGGCATTCCGCACCGGTACACAATGTGGCGTTCACATTCCTGAGTATAATAGCTTCTTTGTCCTTGGAAGGGATGATGTTTACTGAGTGATTTATGCAATCCTTTTTCTAATAGGAGGAAGCGGAGCAGCTTTGTTGTGTAAAGCGTTGATAAACAATATTATCTCGTTCCCTTGGAGGGAGTGTAATTCTGAACAGTCATGTATCCCAGAGAGAACAGAAAAGAACATTATTTATTACTCTGATGCTGTCTGATTATTTCCAACATGTCCAATCTCCGATCATTTTTCATTCCCTTCCATGGAAAATCAATCGGAAATCATATCGTGTACCTAGCATTAAAGAGTACCTGTAGTGAAGAAAGTGCCCATAGAGGGTACTTACCGTACCTTGGGAGAGGGAATCCTCTGAATACTAATGAGGCTTTCCTCATGCTCCTCAGCATCCCTGATCCGGCACTTTGCCCCCCGGAAAGTCCGCCGATGATCACGCAGGCGCACTACAGCTTCTACCGCTGGGTCCCCTGAACAGTGTCTTCCTCCTATAGGCACAGAGTCCGATTGGGTCCGCTCTACTGCGCAGGTGCAGACGGCTCATACTTGCACAGTAGAGTGGACCCGATCAGGCTCAGCTATTTCCGCCACAGCCCGAGCGGCAAGCAGCTACTGCGCCTGTGCAAGGCACACACACGTCAATATTGTGGTGGCAGTTTCTCTGGTGGATCCAGCAAGATCTAGAAGCTTCCCCTTCTGAGGTAAGTACCCCCCAGGGGAAGTTTATTCCCCCTACAAGTTTCCTTTAGGGACCAGTACACACCATGCAATTTTAACTTCAGATCATATTTCCAATTGAGAAAATGATCAGATTGGGTAAAGAAACATACAGCTTACTGATTGCCAGTGACCGATCTGAATACTGATCCAGTGCCACGGAAGATGCTGGTGCTATGTAAATCAATAATAATAATAATATCGATTTGATCATTCACTCGAATAGTATCTGAAATGAAAATTGCATGGTGTGTACCAGGTTTTAGTTTTTAAGGGATGATATTACCATACTGAATGCCTTTTATGATTTTTCCAGCACCTCTTAGTAGGGGAATGCTCTACAACAGATGATAATCATTTTAGCTTGCATGCACATGTAATACAAATTGTATACAGCTTGGATTTGGGGCAATCAAAACTTACAGGAAGTGCATTTCATTATATCAATTCCAAGTTGCGTACAATGTGCACAAAATTTGCTTGAAAGCCAGTATTATTAGCATTTCAAGGACTATACTCTTTTATTAGTGTTAGCAAGAAGTTTGGAATCAAGATGATACAATATTGGCTAACTTAAAGGCATAACAATAGGGAAGCACGCTTTTGGCTGTTAAAGGAGAACTGTAGTGAGAGGTATATGGAGGCTGCCATATTGATTTCCTTTTAAGCAATACCAGTTGCCTGGCAGCCCTGCTGAACTATTTCCCTGCTGTAGTGTGAATCACTCCAGAAACAAGCATGCAGCTAATCTTGTCATATCTGACAAAATGTCAGAAACACCTGATCTGCTGCATGCTTGTTCAGTGTATAGGGCTAAAAGTATTTGAGGAGAGGATCAGCGGTGCAGCCAGGAAACTGGTATTGCTTAAAAGGAAATAAATATGGCTGCCTTTATATACCTCTCACTACAGTTCTCCTTTAAAGTCATTGGGAATCAAGCTAAAAAAGCAAAACAAAACAGATACTTACCTAAGGAGAGGGAAGGCTCTGGGTCCTAATGAGCCTCCCCTCTCCTCACCCGGTGCCCTCGGTGCAGCGCTAGCTTCCCTGTTTGAATTCTCCATGGTGGGGGACTTTGGAAGTCTTTGGGATCCGAGTCCTCCTGAAGACAGGGGGCTCCATACCGCGTGAAAGTGGTCAGGGGGAGTTCACTACATGGGTGTCACGGCTCATTTCATGTGACTGTGATACTTCCTCCTTCTAGCCATGAAAGGAAGAAGCATCAAAGTCATGTAAAATGCTCAGTGAAGCACAAGTAGTGAACTCCCCCTGGCTCTGTCCACTTGTTCGGTGCTGAAATGGTACTGAAGTGTGGTGGTCGGCATTCGGATGTTTCAAATTAATTGTGCCGAATTCAATCGCAGACACTGCTCATTATAATGAACATGTAGTAATAAACTAGAATTTAAACTGTATTAAATATTCTGAACCAGGTGCATCTTATGGAAAAATATTCTGCACTAGGTGCGGTTACTGCTGCATCAAAGCAGGGTCAATGCCAGGTCCGTCCTCTGTCCCCCTAAGCTTTCCCCCTTCCCCAAGCTAATAGTACTCCCCCAGAGCTCCAGTAGAGTACTCGTGGCAGTGAACGCACCTGTCCGCCCAGCGTGCTCCCTGTGTCCTTCCATCGTCATCCTCATCAGTGCCTGTTCTCTGTGACCCAGAGGCATGTTACGCATTTACTCATGTCTTATGGAGCGGTATATGTACATGAAAGTGTGAACGACTTTTCCTTAGGGGCGTTCAAAAGTATGTGCACACGAAAACAAACTGAACTTAAGTTTATCAATAAACTTGGTAAACCGGCATCCTTTGCATCAATAGCAAATGCACCTAATGAAACATTATAACAGTACAATGCACAATTATGTGCAAAGAGGCACACTATTAATAGTTACAATAACAGTAGTCATGCATGGTTATGTGCAAATGTGCACAGTATCAACCTTTTATTTTTAAAGGGAACCAGAGAGGATGCAATATACATACCTGGGGCTTCCTCCAGCCCCATACGCACAGATCGCTCCCACGCCGCCGTCCTCCGCTGCCTGGATCTGCCGCCACCGGGTCCCATCATTGCCGCGAGTCGGCCGGCGGACACGGCCAATTACGCATGTGGCCACCTACTGCGCAGCCGCATGCGTACATGTATGGAGGGAGCCCCTGTGATGCGGACAATTGGCTGCGTCCGCCGGAAGTGACGGGCCCGCTACCGGCGGATCCAGGAAGCTGAGGACGTCGGCGTGGGAGCGATTCAGGCTTATGGGGCTGGAAGAAGCCCCAGGTATGTATAAAATCTTTTCCTTTTTTCACCCCCCATTCCTCTCTGGTTCCCTTTAATGACCCACAAAAATAAAAGAAAAAAGGCTGTGCGGTGTGTGTGCAAAATACTATTGACTACCACAATGCATCCATGGACTAGACTATGTCAATCCAATACAACTCTCCTTGTATCCCTCTATATCTACAGCAAGACTGGTAGCAGGAAACAGAATGAGAAATCCCCGCGCCCCCCCCCTTCAACACACACAAAATGAGACCCGCCCCCCTCCACACACACACACACAAGCTACTTTTATGATGGGATGATCCAAGGTGAAAATAAACTGGTGAGAAAAAAAATACTTGTATCTATTCTCCTTCTCCTAAAAATTACCTTTTTTTTTTAGATATCCCACAGTTTTATTTTATATTTAAATCTAGTTTTTAAGTTTGTACTGTCTCGTTGTCTCTGCTCAATGACATCTTCATTGAAGTATGCTAGAGCTCAAATCTATGAATTATTGACCCTTTTTATCTCTTTCCTGCTCTCAGAAGCCATTTACTGACAAGAAAATGTTTTATGGCTGTAATTACTTATCAGTTAGGGTTATGCTATAGTCTGACCTAATCCCGACCCGCACAGAAACTGTCACTTGCATACCTGATGTTTAACTCTTTCAGGCAGAGAAAGAAAAAAAGGAACACAGCCTAGTTATTTGTGCGCTAGGCACTGTACATACACATGTCTATCTCATCATGTCACGTGTCACCTCGGGTATCCTTTAATCCCTAATGATAGCTAGGGGCAGGCTCTATGCGGCCTGTTTCTTTGGAATGATTCCCGGGAACACTGCATGTATGCTAGATAGTATGACTTCTCCGATTTTGCCTGCTCATCCCTAGTGGCAACTAAGAATTTTTTTTAAAGATCTCCCGTGTGTGCAAAATAATACCTGGCTGTGTAACACTCAGGCTTTGTGCACATCTGAAATCGTAATTGTATTTTTTTTCGCCTCCCGGCGCTCCACTGCGCGCTATGATTTTTTAAAAAGCGCTTTTCTAAGCACTTTTTCAGAGTGGTTTGTTTTTTCACTTCCTGTGGCTGGATAGTGTAATGGTTAAGGGCTCTGCCTCTGACACAGGAGACCAGGGTTCAAATCTCGGCTCTGCCTGTTCAGTAAGCCAGCACCTATTCAGTAGGAGACCTTAGGCAAGTCTCACTAATGCTGCTAATGCCTATAGAGCGCGTCCTAGTGGCTGCAGCTCTGGCGCTTTGAGTCCGCCAGGAGAAAAGCGCGATATAAATGTTATTTGTCTTGTCTTCCTGAAGTCTGTCAGGAAGTGAACTCTTTCACCCGGAAATGAATAAATACAATGGACTTGATTCACTAACCAGTGCTAACTCAGCACGTGGTAAGGCTTTGCACGTGCAAACTAGGGTGCTAAGTAGTTTGCACGGGCAAAGCTGTTACTGTTCACGTGCTAGCGCACGTAAAGTTTTGCGTATGCAAGGTGTTGCGCGTACCGCTTTCGCATGCAAAGTATGCGTATCATGCTACTTAGCACACAAAATGGCTGATTTTGCACGCGAAGCACTGTGCGCAAAACTTTATGCGTGCTAAACTTTATGCGCATAAACTCTTACGCGTGCATTTGCGCACGAAGAGGCAGTTTGCACGTGTTGAGCGGATTTTCACTGGCATGCTAACACTTAGCACGCTTTTGTGAATCAAGCCAATTGTATTTATTCATGAAAGCGCTGGGGAAATCACTATACACTATATTTTTTCAGGCGCTTTGCGATTTCACTATACCTTTTATTGAGCAAAAATGCTCAGATATGATACAGGCAGCGCTTTGCTGAGCGGATCAGAAACATACTGCTCAGATGTGAACACTCTCATGAGGAATCATTCCACAAGCACTTATAGGGCGATTTTCAAAATCGCTGGCGCTTAAAAAAATCCGAAAATGTCCTAGGTGTGAACAAGCCCTTAAATGGGTTATATGAATTTTTCATGGAAAGTTAAGCTGTAAAAAGTCATATGAATTAAAATATCGAATTTAAAGGAGAACTGTAACCTTAAAAAGAAAAATTGTTAAACTTACCTGGGGCTTCTCCGCAGACATACTGTGCCCGCGCGGGGACAAAACGATCCTCCGGCCCCGCCGCGACTCGCTTCTGGCTTTTGCGACTTTAATGTCGCAAACAACTGTGGCTGCGCAGCCCTGGCTGCACGTGTCCTCGCTCCCACTGACATCGCCGGCAGCTCCCTGTGCAGGCACAGTACTAGTACTGAAGCGAGCCGCAGCGGGGACCAGAGGATCGTTTTTCCTGGCGCAGGCACAGGATGTCTGCGGGGGGCCTGTAGAAGCCCCAGGTAAGGAACTCATTTTTTTTTAAAAGGTTACAGTACTGCTTTAAGATAATGTAGAGAATATTGCATGCTTTAGCTTTCAACTAACAAACATTTTCTCATAGTGAGGACTCGTTCACACTAAGGGCGTTTTTGCCCTTTTTTTTCCAGAGCAGGCGATTTTCAAAATCGCCCACAAAATGCTTGTGCAATGAATCTCGATGAGAAGGTTCATATCAGCATGTTGCATCCGGTGCCTGTACCATTTTTGGGGCGTTTTTACTATAATGAAAGGTATAGGAAGAGCGATAAACGCTCACAAAACTTTATGCAGCGATTGCTGTTTTTAGAATAAATATATTGTATTTATTCTTTTCAGGATCAAAGAGTTTACTTCCTGACTTGCGTCAGGGAGTGAATGACAAAAACCGCTCTGGAAAAGCGCTTAGAAAAGCTAATTTTAGATGTGAACGAGGCCTAAGGGAAAGTCGAGGAGAGGATTTGTTACTATCCTGGAAATGTAGGGCTATTTGGTAAGGAATTACTGCATTAGCAGTGAAGAATGGGTCCGTATTGTCGCATTCCTTGTGCAACAGTGCCAACCTGTGGTCATACAACAGAATTACATTTGTTCATGTCACGCTCAAGACTTCTCTGTTATAAAGTCCTATAAAAGCTGTTGTGTGAGACTTCAGCCCCCAGTGCCTTGCTGTAGCTTTTCTCATCTATTATTGTTACTTTTTGGCAAAATGTTGTTTTCTAACAGCATCTAGGTGTCCTAAATATTAACTTCACCAACACTTATGTTTGGATAGCTTGAAACAAGTTTAAGTTCTTTTTTTAATTACTATTTTTTTTGTCTCCTGTACTAAACTGTAGTGAAAATAACGTAATGAATAAAAATGCTTATTTTTTGCAATATTCATTTATAGATGATTTACGGTAGTTTGCCCATTGTAAAATCTTTCCACTCCCTGATGTTCAATGTGCCACTGGTGGTGACATCTTTAGTTCTCTCAGGTGATCTATACGGAACGTTTGTTACTGAGAGTTCTATGCACAGAGTGAGACACTGCTTGCTTGGCAGTTGGAAAAAGGCATAATTTCCCACAATGCAACGAGGCTCACAGACAGCAAACCATCAGGACCTTGGTCATGACATCACACTTTGAGAGGCGTTTCTCCACAATATCATCCTTACAGATGCCATGAAGATTTATTAGAGATAAGGTAAAGATTTCTCGTGGGACTGTCTGACCCATATGCAATTCACTTTTTCACTTAGGAGAGAACTTTTATCTTCTGTTTAAAAACTTAGGAGAAAAGGTAAATTGAATAAGGGCCACTGTTTGCTACGGTTTTCTATCACCCAGTAACCAACACTGAATGAATGCTGCCCCTGTATGTGCTGTTGCCATAAACTGGTAGGTCAATCAGTTTCCTGGATGCAAAAAAGGGAGTTTGTAGCACATATTTTACAAAATACAGCTGTAAAATGGATTTTGTAGCGGTGGCTTGGATTTAACCAGAGGCAGATCATCCATAAGGCAAACCCATGGAGTTGCCTAGAGCCTGGAGAGAGTTTTGGGGCCTGATGGATGCCAGCCAGGGGCGTAGCAATAGCCATAGCACCCATAGCAACTGATATGGGGCCCTGGAGAAGAGGGGGCCCAGGTGGTACTCTTTGTTCACTTTATTTCTCCACCCTCTGGCTTTGCCTCAGTGCCCATGAAATATGTGCAGTGTACATTGCATAGAAATGTAAATTGCCCAACCAACTCATTTCCATAGGGTAGGGGCAGGTGGCATTGCTCAAGTGTGCCTAGATCTGATGGCCCCATAAAAATTTTGTTATGGGGCCCCAAAGTCTGTAGCTACGCCACTGATGCCAGCCCCCACCAAATATTACTTAAAAAAGGTCATCATCAGTGTTGGGTAAAAACTGCTATCTTGCCTAAGGCCCTATTACTAGTGATGGACTGAACAGCAAATTTTGTGTTTGCGAATTTTCCGAACCACCATAGACTTTAATGAGGTAGGCGAATTCTAACACGTATAGGTACCGTTTTTGGTAACAACTCTGATGGAAAGGATGTTTAACCTATTTTGGTTCCTGGACGTAGAAACTACGTCCAGGAACCATGCGCACTACCGCGCGCTCACACGGCCGATCGCGCGCGTGCACGCGCGCTCCCGGCCCGCGGTTCGTTAGCCAGGCAATTAGTGAATCGGCCTATGGTGCCCGATCACTGATTCCTCTCCCCCGCTGAAAAAGCGAAAGCTTCTCTCGGAAGCTGCGCCTTTTCTGGCTGTTACCTCCCCCATGTGCCTCTCTAAGCGTATGTTACGCTTAGAGTGACGTCATGTAAACAAACTCATGGCCGCCATCTTGTGGCCAAAAAGTAATACTACAACTAAAAGTGAAAAAAAAATAAAAATCAACACACATTTACATTATAAACCTATAGTTTACATCCCACCCTCCCAAAACTACCCAAATAAAATGTTTAATATTAAAAAAAAAAATTACAATAAAAAAAAACATGTAAATATTTACCTAAGGGTCTAAACTTTTTAAATATCAATGTAAAGATGAAATATTTTTTTTTTTTATTTTAAACTTGTAAATAGTGATAGATGCAAAACGGAAAAAATGCGCCTTTATTTCCAAATAAAATTTTGTCGCCATACATTGTGATAGGGACATAATTTTAACGGTGTAATAACCGGGACATATGGGCAAATACAATACGTGAGTTTTAATTATGGAGGCATGTATTATTTTAAAACTATAATGGCTGAAAATTGAGAAATAATGAATTTTTTCCATTTTTTTCTTATTCTTCCTGTTAAAATGTATTTACAGTAAAGTGGCTCTTAGCAAAATGTACTCCCCAAAGAAAGCCTAATTGGTGGCGGAAAAAACAAGATATAGATCAGTTCATTGTGATAAGTAGTGATAAAGTTATAGACTAATGAATGGGAGGTGAACATTTCTCAAGTGAAAACAACGGAACGCGAATGGGTTAAAGAGTCCTAACACCTGGACAGTAGCATGCCGGAGGGAGATCCGTGGCAAAATTTCCATGAAAAATTATTTAGTTTGCACAGAATCGTGTTTTCATCTCTAAAGGGCAGAAATCACATTAGATTCCTATATTTATGGAATAAAGTGCTTTAAAATGTCTGGTAGTGTAAGGGTTAGGCCCAGTTCACAGTTGATTCAAGAGAGATGGAACAGCACCTCAGCAATCCTCTATGGGTGTGCGGGAACCAACCCCTTGTACCAACAGGGCGAAGATCCGTCTTGTTTGAAGATAATGGTTCGCACCACATCCAAGTATAAATAAGCTTTATTGAAGATCCATAAAATGCTGTGTAGCAGCAGTAACCCGAAACAGCGGGCTGTAGCTGCTACACAGTATTTTATGGATCTTTAATAAAGCTGATGTATACTTGGATGTGGTGCGGACCATTATCTCCAAACCAGGCCCAGTTCACACTGACAGACGAAACAACGCGTTTACCGCACCGCAAAGAGTTTTAGTGATAAAGTGATCAATTCACTAAGATCATGCTGGAGATAACTTTAGAATTCTGGAGTTATTTTAAGAATTGAAGAGTTAACTTTAAAGATCTCACCTTAACTTAAAGCGTTATAAAACCCTTACATAATATTCAATAAAAACATGTTTTCCTACTTTTTAAATGCCATACTGTTATCATATTTGCATTTGTGCATAAGTATTATTATTTCTTTAGAAATTACAAGTTACCAAAAGTACATTTTTTTGCTTTGAGAGCTGACTTTGCATTTTATTTATAACTGGTTTTATTCATTATGTATTGAAGGCAGAAATGCTTTCAGTGTCTGTCTGTGTCCAGGAGCTTCTGCATAGTCAGAGAATGTGTAACACACTTGATACAATTAAGTAAACACAAGATAACATTATCTAAAGTTCAGATGCGTCCAGATTTCTCTGCACTGAACTTTTAAGTCCTGTGTGTAACCCTTTGAATGCTGCTCTAGTAAAAAAAAAATGCTAGTTGTATATAATATGCTGTAAATAAGAGTTAATAGAAGAGTTAACTTTAGGTTTGCTTGAGTTAAAATGTTTCCTGAATACTACATGCCTTATCACCATGGTGATAACTCTAGAAACGTTATTAAAGACAGGAGATAAGCTTAGTGAAGTGAGGCCATTTTTTACTTGAGTGAATCATTGTTTTTAATAATTGACACCTCCAGGACATAGATGTTAGTCATTTTAGCGGCAATCTTTGTGTTGGCCCTGCCAGTGTGTCTTTATAGTATAGTAGTGGATAGATAACAGTAATCTAAAAACAAAAAAACGCTGTAGCAGAGGCCTTGAAAATTGGGCATGTACTTTTCAAAACAATTGTTTGGTCAAGGTGGAAGGCGGAGTGGAGGGTGCATGAGAATGGAAAAGGAGAGCAGAGTTAGACAATGAAGACGTTGGACCAGGAGGAGGGTGGCTTTCACTTTGTATGCTGCTTTTCTTCTGATGTTGCTTCCATATTGCTTTGTGATGGGCATGACCGCAAAGCAGTTGTACCCAGTTTGGTGTTGGCCTTCCCTTGACTAAATTTAAGGTACAGGTTGCAAATGGCAATGCTGTTGTCAGAGGCAGACACACAAAAGAAATGCCACACGGCTAAGCCTTGTGCTGATAGCATTCTGGTAACAGTAGAAGTTGGCGGGCTGTTGTTTGCCTCTTGTTCCTTGCACTCTCTCCCTGCTTCATACTCTTCTCCTCCCTCTCTGCAGCCTGCCTCTGCCACTCATGTTTTGTTTAAACAATATAAATATAATTCAGCACAGTACTAGAAAGGTAACAGTAGTGGACACAGAAGTGCAACAAGTAGTAGTGGACACTATGTGCAACATTCAGCACAAAATATAGGCCCTGGGGAGGGGGTGTTAACTGAATGTCACTTAATTCAGGTGACAGTGGGGTTTATGTTATGTGCAACATTCACCACAAAATATAGGCCCTGCCAATGAGGCCTTATACAGGACATCGAATGGTCAATGATCCCCAGAAACTGTCCGGTGAATGGTTCGGGTCATCACTACCCATTTTCTCGTAATTTTTTTCTGACCAGCAGTGCATGTTTTGCAGGAAAGTGCACATACTCACAGGTGTTGGTATTATTACCTCAGCAGAGCTGATTAAGGGCCGGTTCACACAGACGTCTACACGGCAGTTGACAGCGGCCGCGGCGCTCGTTATTTAATCACTGTCATTTCCCTTCATCTACTTTTATCCCAGACACCTTTTTTTTTTTTTGCATTAGGAGACCTTCTTTGAATTGGACACAGTCCTAAACATAAAAAAATACAGCAGGGTTAGAGCACTGTCAGTATGAAAGGGCCCTACAAAACTATTGTTTTATTTGCTTACTTTTAAAAGCTATGTAAATATTTACATGTATGGTTTAGTGATGCAAATTTTACCGTTTCACAAAATTACAAGTCATTGCGAAATGACGGATAACAATTATGATTCAGCGCTGTGTAATATGTTGGAGCTTTATAAATACAATACATAAAATAAATAAATTACATACAAAATTAATTTCGCAACAGTTTGGATAAAATTTAGCATTATGATTTTGAATCGTAAGTGCACATTTTTCTGCAAAGTTACGTAACATACAAGTTTAACATCATATTCATAAAATGCCATTACTGTATAATGTGCAGGGCTGTAAAATGATAGAAGATGCAAATTACAGACATAAACAGCTGACAAGCCAGGATACAGGAATGTAGAAAGATCCTGTCCTGTTCAATTTTATAGATTCTCTCCACAATAGAAGCTCTTCGGCTCACACTAGTTCAGGTAAAACCACGACAAGCTCCAGTACTACTGCACAAATCTTCTGCACTCCACCACTAAACTACTTTACATGCACTAGATGTTGGGGGCTGAACAACAGCCCTCAGTGCACATAGGATCAGGGGCCATTAAACCACTAGGTCATCCTCCTTGATCAAGCTGCTGGCCAGGGTCAGACACCCCATTTTCCCCTCCACGACCGGACTGTTGTGCAGGAACAGCTGATTGACTCTCTCCACTCTGCTGGGAGCTCCGTGCATGCAAATAGATCCAGAATGCATGAAACTTCACATAGTGAAGATCTGTTCTAAAATTTTATCAAAACAAAATTAATCAGGTGCACGGGATTACACGGTTTCAACACAAACACCGCTGTGAATTTTAGCCAGTGTTCTGTATCAATCTCTGATGACTCCACCATATACCCCCTAACCGGTTTCATCAAATTGACTTTTTCAAGGGCTACAATATGTGCTTACAATACCTAGCACACACAGAGGAACAATTAACAATCACTATTATGAAATGCATTTTTGTTTAGCCAAAAACATCACATTTACATACTGTTGCAATAATGTTACAAAAGTTGCAATACAAATGCAAGCCAGCGCTGGATTCAGATGGCTGAACAGCTAAGTAACCCCCCAGGGGCTCTTTTTCTTTTTTGTTACAAACTCTATTTTAAGAACAAAAGAGGTGAGCAGGGACATGTATGTTTACTTACCTGGGGCTTCTTCCAGCCTCTAGGAGTCTTCTGGTTCCCTAGGCACAGCTCCCGTGCTCCCCACTGCGTCTGCTTGCAGAAGACTCCTAGGGGCTGTAAGAAGCCCCAGGGAGGTAAAGATACATGTCCCTGCTCACCTCGTTTGTCCTTTAAGTTAAAAAGCACAAGTGATAGGAAGCACCCCTGCATTACTCCATTTGTCATATGAAATTTACCTGAAAGATGAATTTTGACTTGCATATTGGTTAGCACATAAACTCCTGATTCTGTTGATAAAGGAATTCCCTAGGCCCAGTTTCTGCATATTTCCACAAAGGAACAGTCTAGACCAGAGCAGAATCATACACTAGGAAACCTAGGCGGGTGCTTACCAAAATGACCACAAGGGGGCTCCAAATCGACTGCTTTGCCTAGGGCCCCATTACATCCTAATCTACTTCAGGTCTAGACAAGCGATCAAAAGATTTTTCAGCGTCCAAGGTTATAAGAACTCCTTCTTTATTTTGAAATCTACATTCATGGACAAAATTTATTGTGGAAAAATGTTTTTTGAAATTGGTGAGTCTAGGAGTTTTTTCATCTCACCTATTTATGGTAATTTAACTGAGTCCAGCAAGCTTGGTCTTGATTTAGGGGTTGCGATTGGATCCATGTTGTTATAGCTTCTGGTAAAATGTCAAGAATATTTTACCTTTTTCTTGTGTATTATGTTTATCTCTACCTTCTTCGTCCTTTATATTTTTCGATATAATTAGATGCTTATTCTTTTTTAAGCTTTAACTAGTATTTTTCCAGATCTATTTCTACCCATGACATATCTTTTTAAATAATTTTATTAATAATCCCTTTAACTCTGCATGTGTTTTATTGACTTGAAAGGTCAAATCTGGATCAGAATTGCCTTTGTATAACTGTTCCAATTTTTGTAGCTGCTCTATTAACTTCTGATATCCTGGTCTTTTTTTTGTTTTTCCTACTTTTAATTTTGATTAAAACGCCTCTTATTACGCATTTGAAAGCACCTTATGTAGTTAAAATCAGAAAGCCCTGGATCTAAATTGTCTGCAAGGAAGTTCTGGATGTAAGCTTTAATTTCTGGTCTAGTCTCTTTCTCTTTAAAGTTAACCTTAACCACCCTGGCGTTCTATTAAGATCGCCAGGGCGGCTGCGGGAGGTTTTTTTTTAAATAAAAAAAAACTATTACATTTCAGTTGGCTGCATGAAAGCCCACCAGAGGTCGCTCCTGAAGCGTAATTCCGATCGCCTCCGGCGATCAGAATTAACAAGGAAGGCTGCTTGTTTTGCTTGCCTCGTCGCCATGGCGACGAGCGGAGTGACGTCATGGACGTCCTGACGTCAGCCGCCTCCGATCCAGCCCTATTTGTTCCGACTGCGCTGGGCTCCGGCGGCTGGGGGGACCCTCTTTCGCCGCTGCACGCGCTGCGGCGGCGATCAGGTAGCACACGCGGCTGGCAAAGTGCCGGCTGCGTGTGCACATTTTTATTTGAAGAAAATCGGCCCAGTAGGGCCTGAGCGGCAGCCTCCGGCGATAATGGACGAGCTGAGCTCGTCCATACCGCCAGGATGGTTAAAGGACAACTGACGTGAGAGGCATATGGAGGCTGCCATATGTATTTCTGTTTAAACAATACTAGTTGCCTGGCAGCCCTGCTGAGCTATTTGGCTGCATTAGAGTCCAAATCACACCAGAAACAACCATGCAGATAATCTTGTCAGATCTGACAATAATGTCAGAAACACCTGATCTGCTGTATGCTTGTTCAGGGTCTATGGATAAAAGTATTCGAGGCAGAGGATCAGCAGTGCTGCCAGGCAACTGGCATCACTTAAAAGGAAATAAATATGGCAGCCTCCATATTCTTCTCGCTTCAGTTGTCCTTTAAACGTGTGACTAAAAAAAAGTTTCACTTACCTGGGGCTTCCACCAGCCCCCTGCAGACGTCCTGTGCCCACGTCAGGACAAACCGATCCTCCGGTCCCCTGCAGCCAGCTAGTTTCATTTTTGGCAACTGGCCAGACCCGGAGTCAGTGCAACTGCGCGTACCGGGCCGCGCTCCCGTGGCAGTCCTGTGGTTTGTCCCAATGCGGGCACAGTACGTCTGCAGGGGGCTGGTGGAAGCCCCAGGTAAGTGAAACTTTTTTTATTCACTCGATTAAGGTTCACTTTAAGCAAGCTTACATACTTTTGACCATTTTTCAAATAGAAACCTGCAAAAATTGTAGCTAGTTTACTATCATTATAAGCACAGAGGAGCAGATTGTATAATGCACTCTGGAAGTGAAAGGGTTATAATAAATAAGGATAACATCAAATACTGTACGTTTGACTATTCATCAATGCCCCATTCTAAGTCATTCTATGAAGAAGCCGGCTAACACTTTAAAGTGAAATTCTGTCCCTGCTGATAAAAAAGCAAACTCCCCAGGTTAGTTTTACACATTGAAAAGTTTTTATTTATTAAAGTGAACCTAAAGCCAAGAAAAAAAAATGAGATTAACTCACCTGGGGCTTCCCTCAGCCCCCTGCAGCCAATCGGTGCCCTCGCAGCCCCGCTCCGATGGTCCAGGACCTGCCGGCGAACACCTCCGGTTTGGCCGTCACCCCCTATGCTGCTATAGCCCACCCTATTGTCCGACCCACTCTATAATGGGTGAAAACTAAGAAACAACGTATTTTTTTAAAAAAATATATTTTTCCCTTCAAAATATATAGAAAATAAAATTATTTATACTCATTTCCTTCAACCTGTGTAAAACTTCCCCTGGCCTCCCCTATTCCCTTCCAGATCCACAATGGTACTAGACAGGGTTGCCCTCTTTCCCCGCTCCTCTTCGCTCTTAGTATTGAACCCCTCGCCAGTGCTATAAGACTAAACGTTAACATCTCAGGCGTCCAAGTAGATAAGCATGAATTCAAGATTTCTTTATTCGCAGACGATATCCTACTTACCATCACGAATCCTCTAATCTCCCTACCTGCTTTACACAGCACCTTAAGTACTTACGAATCCTTATCAGGATTCCGTCTTAATCAAGATAAAACTGAAGCAATGCCCATAAAAATTCCACCTGAACTTCTCGCCTCCTTAAAGCACAATTTTCCCTACAAATGGCAAAACCACTCCCTGAAATATTTAGGTATCTACCTTACACCCACTTATTCCACTCTCTACAAACATAATTTCCCTACTCTTATCCAACAAATTCTGCAAGATCTGCATAAGTGGACTGCCTACAAGATCTCCTGGTTAGGAAGAATATACACGTTAAAAATGAATATACTCCCCAGACTGCTTTACCTTTTTGAAACCCTCCCGGTATTGGTCCCCTCCTCTCAGCTGTCGAAACTCCAATCCGCTTTTTCTAAATTTGTTTGGAATCACGGGTGACCGAGAATTAGAGCTTCAATTCTCCTATCTCCTAGAGAGCAAGGAGGCCTAGGATTACCCCATCTCCGTTATTACTACCAAGCAGCTCATCTACGTCAGCTGAGAGAATGGTCCAAATTTACAGTACACACCAAATGGGGTCTCATTGAGGCAGTCAGTATGCTCCCTATTGCTTTGGCCTCCTTGATATGGTCAAACTCCCCCCCAAAACTACTCTCAGCTCAACTTTTGCCCACTATAAATTTCACCTTACAGGTTTGGCGCTCAACATCGGTCATAGCTGGTCTAAAATCTTCCCCCTCCGCATTAACGCCAATCCTGGGCAACCCTACTTTCCGTCCTGGACTATCTAAGGACTTTATGGATAGATGGCACAGACTAAAAATGTTTAATTTACTGGACTGGAAGAATCCACTCACAGGATTAACCCTACCTAGCTATGCCCTAGAAGAAAGAATTCCCTCTACTCCTATTTACACTATGGAGCATATCCAGATACGACACTTCCTTTAATCTCTACTACGAGATTCACCCTCCATACCGCCCCTAACACCTTTTGAACATATTTGCAACTCACAGGGACATCAAAAAGGTCTGATTTCCCAGATCTACCACTTGCTACATACTAAATCTGGTCTCTATACACCAGCTCACTCATATATGTCCAAATGGGCCTCAGTCCTTTCCCAGCCAATTCCACTAGAGGACTGGGAGGAGATCTGGGAGAATGCTAAACATTCATCTATGTGTATACAAATAAGGGAAAATATCTACAAAATTATATTTAGATGGTATCTCACTCCTGACAGGTTATCAAAAATTTACCCAGGCTCCTCCCACCTCTGCTGGAGAGGTTGTAATGAAAAGGGCACCCTTGAACACATCTTCTGGTCATGCCCCTTAATCACCCCACTATGGACCAATGTCCAACACCTTATCACGATAAAAACAGGTATACTAGTGCCTCTTGACCCTGTCTACATGGTGTTAGGTAAACCCCCCCCAGACATTCCTAGGCATATTACACGCTTGATTACCCACATTCTAACAGCTACACGTCTGACAATAGCTACCTTCTGGAAAAATATCGCCCCTCCAACGCTATCAGATGTCAAACTCAAGATTGAATGGACTAAAGAAATGGAACAAATGACGGCATCTTTAAGAGGCACCGAAGCTCACTTTCATAAGGTCTGGAATCCTTGGTCCTCATTCTCACCAGACCTCATGCCTCCTTGATATTAACCAGGAGCCTAACTATGTTAGTCTAACCAACCTCCCCCAATCATGTGGATAAAACTAGCCCATACAAGGCTTCTCACCTTGTCACTTATCACTACATAAGCCCTTGCAATCCCCCACTTCAATCCCCCCCCTCCGCGTATAGGCCTGTCAGGACCCTCTACCTACTTACTACTTATAGGCCTGTACTTAGATAGCCGTCAATCATTGGTGTGACCCGTTTCCAGTTACCTACACAGGTTCTTTGGTTAACAGAACCTGTATATCTATAGAAGCAGGTTATATCCACTTAGTATGTAACATTCTATGTTCAACACTCTACAATCTAGACAGAAACCTCTGGTTGTCCCGACACTGGGCTAGACACTAGAGCAATCTAAATCTAGTTAATTGGACCTCCAACCTATACGGAATCTGGTCTCTTCTAATAACTACTCATTATATGTCTATAATCAAACTGGAGACGATTCATGTTATCAACCCTGTCTATAAGTGAAACGATTTCTCTGTATTACCCAATGCTTATCATCTGTATGCTCAAAATTTTTCAATAAACAAAAGTATAACAAAAAAAAAATAAAAAAAAATAATTTATGGGGGGGAAAAGCACCCCCAAAAAGTCTAGTTTGTCCTAAAAAAAGATGTACATATATATCACTAAGTAGTGCTAAAGTTATCGCTGATTAAAGCACACCTGAATAAAAAAAAAAGAATTAGCCGTACATGGGGAAGTGCTTACTTTTGACGCAGCTGTTTGCGTTGCGTCTCAGCAGTACTATAGCCTGTAATGTTAATTGCGGTTATAGTGCATTGTTGCGTTTCATTTTGGCATGAATTGGCAAACAACGCCGCAAGGGGCCTTAGGGGTAGCAGCAGTCATTTTAGATGTAGCAGCAGTCATGTTAGTGTGGTGCAGTAAGCTTAGTGATAGGCATAGTGGTAGTGAGGTAAGGGTTAGTAGATGAAGCAGCAGTAGCAGGGTTAGTTTTAGTGAAATTAGTTTTAATGAAAGTGAATGGGAGCGAAAGTGCTCAGAAAGCGCTAATCAATTGCAAGCGCTCAGAAAAGCGCTTATAGTGTGTCTGAGCCCTCAGTATCTTTTTCCTCCATCCCTTAGTGCTGCTGTGGCCCCCCTTTAAAAGCTTCAACCCAGCTGGGGCGCTGCTATAGCACATGCTCTGTCACGTCCACGCACCTCCTTGATCGCACACCCTAATGGCTGTGCATTGCAACCACTGCAGCCGTGGCACAGCCATGCGCAGCCACAACTCTTTCCAAACCGGGCATGCACAGAAAACACTCAGGCATGTCTGCTGAGCAAAGCGTCTAGGAATGCGATTGAGGAGGAGTGGAGATGACAGAGTTTTGAGATACCTCTATTGAGATTTTTGACCTTAATCAACAGAACTCATGCTGTAAATTCTTTGAATGCTTTGATCTCTCTCCCTAGCAGAAAATATAGAAACTGAAAGCAGAAGTCCTCTGTTATCGTCTCCCATGTCGCCTAGTGACAAGTGGCCATAAATACACATTACAGCAGTACTAAATTAGAAGCAAGGAAATGTAACAAATAAAGAAATAAAAAATGTGCTAAGATAAATTGGCCTGGAGCACATGCAAGCCTTTAAATAAATTGGCTGCTAAAGGTATGAGCAGAGAAAATGTAGGGACATAGCTAAAAAGGTCAAAATGACTCTAGTCCATAAAGGAAAACAAGGTCTAGGTGCAAAGTGGTTAGACAGCAAAATGATTTGTGTACCACCGACACGTTATTTGTTAAAGTGGAACTTCAGCCTAAACAAACATACTGTCATTAAGTTACATTAGTTATGTTAATTAGAATAGATATGTAATATAATTTTTTACCCACCCTGTTTTAAAAGAACAGGCAAATGTTTGTGATTCATGGGGGCTGCCATCTTTGTCATGGGGGCAGCCATCTTTTTGGTTGAAAGGAGGTGACAAGGAGCAGGAGACACAGTTCCAACTGTCTTGTGTCCTGGTAACCCCTCCCAGCTGCACACACTAGGCTTCAAATGTCAAATTCAAAATGTAAAAAAAAAAATTTGCACCAAAACAGCAGAACGAGAGCAACAACATCAGAAATCCCATCATGCTTTGCACAGCATCAGGGGAAAAAAGCCCGGGCAGTTTTCTTCTGTGCAGCTAAAAATGAGGCTTAGATAAGAGAAACAAAGTTCTGATGCTGTGAAACTGTTAAAGAAACACCAAGCCTTTTCAGTGCTGCTGAGTCGATTTTTAGTCCGGAGGTTCACTTTAACAAAGATGGAATATCACTGTGGCCTCTGCTATCCTTGTGATCTCCCTGCCGCAGTCTATTTCCTTCCAGTCCCCCATAATTCCCTGCTTTCGCCTGCAGTACCTACTTTCCTGTACGTAGCCCAAGGCTTTGCTATGCAGCTTCAAGAACCTCTGATCAAAGAAATTAGTTTAATGAAATCTGTATTGCTGTCTTCATGCTTAAAGAAATGTGGAGCTAAAGAAAACAAAATTAAGGTAAAAAAAAAAAAAAGTCCACTAGATTTTTCCCTAGGGTGCCCTGCTAGAAACACAGCATTCCCAAGCCTACAATCCTTGTACTGCTGGGGCAGCTGTTATTGCCAATGTTCCTTCTCCATTGTTATTTTGCTGATATGCATACATGCTGACCTTAGCAACATACTGTAAATCTGCAATGCTTTCTCTTGAACAGTTGTGCACATACGATTGCAAATGCACACAGCAGAAGATAATAATACATCATATGCCAACTGATTACCTCTGGGGATATTAACAGCTCAGTACTGGAAGAACATACTACAGAGACTGATTACCCTCAGCAGTGCCCATATGTTCCAGACACGTTCAGTGGCTTACTGACAGCAGTATGCCTCTAATGATCTCTCTGAAAAAAGCAAAGGTTTGCTGATCACATACAGTAGTAGGCATTAGAGGGCTAATGATGCCCCCTCGTCTGTGTAATGCAGAGTAACTAGAGATTTGCCCTCATAGTACTGGCTTATAGAATTGAGTTTACATTTACTGTACAGACCTGCCCAAAAGTATTGAGATTGGCACAAATACTGGTTTTCACAAAGTTTGCTGCTTCTGAGTCTCTAGATATTTTTGTCAATAGTTTCTGTGGTGTACTGAAATATAATTAGACTTGACAACATTTATATCGCGCTATTCTCCTGGCAGAGATCTGCAGCCACTGGGACGCGTTCTATAGGCTGTTGCAGTGTTAGGGACTCTTGCCCAAGGTCTCTTACTGAATAGGTGCTGGCTCACTGAACAGAAAGAGCCAAGATTCAAACTCCTGTGTCAGAGGCAAAGCCCTTAACCAGTACACTATCCAGCTAACTACAAGCATTTTTATAAGTTTCAAATGGTTTCATTGGCATTTACATCTAATTTATGCAGAGTCAATATATGCAATGTTGGACCTTCTTTTTCAAGACCTCTGCTATTCTCCCTAGCATGCTATCAATCAACTTCTGGTCCAAATCCTGACTAATCGCAATCCATTCTTTCATAATCAATGCTCTGAGTTTTTCAGTCTTTGTGGGTTTTTGCTTGTCCACCCGCCTCTTGAAGAGTACCACAAGTTCTCAATTGGATTAAGGTCTGGGAAGTTTCCTGGCCATAGATCCAAAATTTCAATGTTTTGTTCATCGAACCACTTAGTTATCACTTTGGCCTTATGGCACAGTGCTCCATCATGCTGGAAAAGGTATTGTTCTTCACCAAACTGTTCTTGGTTGGAAGAAGTTGCGGTTGGAAGATGTTTTAAGACCATTATTTTAGTAGTAATTAGCTCAGCAAAATAATTCTTAATTACCCTGTGTGAAAGGTGATTGGTGATGGACTATCATACACAGTTCACTCTTAAAGCCACACAAGTGAAGAAAGTCCATATACATTAGTACAGGCCAGCACCTAATAAAATCAAATAATGTTTATTGCTTAAGTTTCTAGCGACTAAGAGTCTGTTGTGAGCTTAAAGAAGGTCAAGCTCCAAAACACTGTTCGTCACTCTGACCCAGAATACTTATTGCACTGCAATCTTGCTTTAGCATAGACTTATGCATCCAAACAAATGCTTGAACCATCCAATGTTATATATAATAAGTATACTGTTATAGATATTAGGTATACAGATAAGCTCCCGCAATGCTCTGTTCTTCAGCTCAGCCTTCTGGTAGCCGCAGTTAGATGCAGGGATGAGTAGGTCAGATGCAGGGATCTCGCTTGTGTTAACAAGATTACTGAAATTATGTCAGCAGGTCCTTTTGTGGCAGTGGAAATTGTTTTTTTGGTATTAAGTTCATTTTCATGGCAAAAAAGGAATATATGCAAATTGCCATCATAAAACCTGAAGCAGCAAACTTTGTGAGAACCAGTATTTGTGCCATTCTTAAAACTTTTTTTCCTATAACTGTAGATAGCCATGACACAATGAACACATTCTTGAGTTCCAATACATGGGGTGCGCAGTGGTGTAGTAATTAGTGCTCTTGCCTTGCAGCGCTGGGTCCCTTGTTTAAATCCCAGCCAAGGCACTATCTGAAATGAGTTTGTATGTTCTCCCTGTGTCTGCGTGGGTTTCCTCACACATCCCAAAAACGTACGGATAAGTTAATTGGCTCCTCCCTAGACTACAATACATACACTACATGATATATACATAGACATATGACAATGGTAGGGATTAGATCGTGAGCTCCTTTAAGGGACAGTTAGTGACAAGACTATATATATATAAGGTACATCACTGAGTCAGATGTTGGTGCTATATAAATACTAAATATTAATAATAATCTATGCTTTCCACTGTAGCCTTTTTGATGGGTTATTTGCCCCTCATTTGCTTCTGATGTACACATCATTGTAAATATATGTGTTTCTCTGCTAACAATGTGTTTTATGTGACTTTAAACTTTAATTCCACCCTTTGAATAGATTTATTGTTTAGTTTCAACAGTAGCGTTCCTAAAATAGGGCGCAGGGGGCGTGGCGCACCGGGTGACAGCCAGCCAGGGGGGTGTCGCCACGACCCCCCATTGTTGCAACAGTGCAGGTCAGGAGGGGAAGAGCAGCGCTGGAAGGAGGGGTGACAGGGATAGCGGCGAGGAGGGGGGAAAGATCCCCCCCCTCCCTCAGCTGGGTCCCCTCCTTCCGCCTCTCTTCCCCTCCAAATGACAGCGGGGGCAGCAGGCAACTTACAGGCAGGGCAGCGGGCAACTTACAGGCAGGGCGGGCGGGCAGAGACGACTACTCACTTTACTTCTGCGTTCCAGCAGCTGGAACGCTGGGTCGCCGACACGTGCCTCTTCTCCGCCTCCAATGCGTGTCACAGCATTGGAGGCGGAGAAGAGGCACGTGACGGCGACGGAGCGCGCCAGCTGCTGGAACGCAGAAGTAAAGTAAGTAGTCTCTGCCCGCCCGCCCTGCCTGTAAGTTGCCCGCTGCTTACGCTGTCATTTGGAGGGGGAGAGAGGCAGAAGGAGGGGTCCCAGGTGAGGGAGGGGGGGATCTTTCCCCCCTCCCCGCCGCTGCCCCCACTGCCCCTCCTTCTAGCGCTGCTTCCCCCCTCCTGGAGCAGCTATACTGGGGGCAACTAAACTAGCTATACTGGGGCAACTAAACTAGCTATACTGGGGCAACTAAACTAGCTATACTGGGGGCATCTATACTAGCTATACTGGGGGCATCTATACTAGCTATAGTGGGGGCATCTATACTAGCTATAGTGGGGGCAGCTATACTAGCTATAATGGGGGCAGCTATACTAGCTATACTGGGGGCAACTATACTAGCTATACTGGGGGCAACTATACTAGCTATACTGGGGGCATCTATACTACCTATACTGGGGGCAGCTATACTAGCTATACTGGGGGCAGCTATACTGGGGGCAACTATACTAGCTATAGTGGGGGCATCTATACTAGCTATACTGGGGGCATCTATACTAGCTATAGTGGGGGCATCTATACTAGCTATAATGGGGGCAGCTATACTAGCTATACTGGGGGCAACTATACTAGCTATACTGGGGGCATCTATACTACCTATACTGAGGGCAGCTATACTAGCTATACTGGGGGCAGCTATACTGGGGGCAACTATACTAGCTATAGTGGGGGCAACTATACTGGGGGCATCTATACTAGCTATACTGGGGCAACTATACTGGGGGCAACTAAACTAGCTATACTGGGGGCATCTATACTGGGGCAACTATACTAACTATACTGGGGGCAACTATACTAGCTATACTGGGGGCAACTATACTGCGGGCAACTATACTAGCTATGCTGGGGCAACTATACTAGCTATACTGGGGCAGCTCTGGGGGCAGCTATACTAGCTATACTGGGGCAACTATACTAGCTATACTTGGGGCAGCTATACTGGGGCAACTATACTAGCTATACTGGGGGCAACTATACTCCGGGCAACTATACTAGCTATACTGGGGGCAACTATACTCCGGGCAACTATACTAGCTATACTGGGGCAACTATACTAGCTATACTGGGGCAGCTCTGGGGGCAGCTATACTAGCTATACTGGGGGCAGCTATACTAGCTATACTGGGGCAACTATACTAGCTATACTGGGGGCAGCTATAATGGGGGCAACTATACTAGCTATAGTGGGGGCAACTATACTGGGGGCATCTATACTAGCTATACTGGGGCAACTATACTGGGGGAAACTAAACTAGCTATACTGGGGGCATCTATACTAGCTATACTGGGGCAACTATACTAACTATACTGGGGGCAGCTATACTGGGGCAACTATACTAGCTATACTGGGGGCAACTATACTGCGGGCAACTATACTAGCTATACTGGGGCAACTATACTAGCTATACTGGGGCAGCTCTGGGGGCAGCTATACTAGCTATACTGGGGGCAGCTATACTGGGGCAACTATACTAGCTATACTGGGGGCAGCTATACTGGGGGCAACTATACTAGCTAATACTTTAAATTACAGTTAGCTCCGCCCTCATCCGGTCATGACCACGCCCGATTTTTTGCCGGTTGTGGCCACGCCCTTTTTTAAAGGGGGGGGGGGTCTTTTAATACCCAGCACCGGGTGCCACTGCCAAATGCCCTAGGTACGCCACTGAGTTTCAACATCTAGGAAAGTAGCGATAATAGAAATAAATAGTTTTGCTTGAATAATAATACATATTTTGTATACATTATTGCTTCAGGGTATGCATGATTAAGGGTGTGGCAGATGAGTAGCTGGAGATATGTTGGAAACACATGGAAAGTTCTACACCTGAAGGGCAGTGGATATCATGTTGTGATCAGGGAGTGCCTTGCAAGTTAACAAAGTGAGGGAGAAAATTAGGGCATATTTCCACTGGGGGCCACAGCCGTAGTGGCAGCCCAAATCGCTAAGCCAAGCCATGAACATCTATAGTGATTTGGCAGAAATCTGCAGCATGCCGTCCAGATTTGCACAGGGGAGGTTTACTGCCAGACACGGTGTATCTGCAGAGGAGAGAAGGCTGGCTGATGCTATAGGCAGGTACAAGTTACACTGCTCCTCTGTGCTACTTGTCAGTATAGAGGGAAGGGTTATACTGGCCACATTTGTTTGGGGGTGGGAAGGCACTATGCTGGTGGGCGGAATATGCAGCTACACTTGCTATGCGGAGGGATAGTTGCAGCAATTAACAGGGCCAAGACAAAGTCCACCACCAAGAGAGGCTGAGCTTCCCCTTCCTGAGCCACAGCCAGACAATATATGATTCAGCAGCAGCATGAACATACAAGACTCCTCAACAACAGTGCCTACTCACCGTTTTAAAGTATGGCCGCAGGTGCCAGCCGAGTCCTGACTCCCTCTGGCAGAGCAGCAGACGCTGTGAGGGATGTTTAGTAGAGGAGGCAGAGATTGTCAACAGCGTCAGCTAAGCTTATGCACCCTGGCTCTCTCTGCACAAATGTCCGGCTGCTGGAGAGAGCGGCACTGCCTGGCACCAGTGTTGCCAACCTAATTTTTAATTTTTTTTTACGGACGGAGTCATTAGCACACTTTTAAGGAGAGAGTTGGGTGGGGCTTAACTGTGGGTGTGGTTGCAATGGCTGCAGCAAAGATATTTCATACCTATCTGGTATTTTCAATTAGCAACCTCTCTGAAAAGTCTCTGGATGCAAAAATGCCACTTTTATTTGGACGCCATTAAGTGCTCCCTGTGTGAAGTGATACAGTGGCATGTATGGGGATAGCATATGAGGTCAGACATATCAAAATGCTTTAAAAACATCATCGTAAAATAATTCTAAAAATGACATCTGTAGTTTAAATTTACTACAACTACAGCTAATTAACTACAATTTCCAAAGTTAAACAGCAGCAGGTAATATTATAACAGTTTCTGCAGTATAAAAAATAACCACATTTTGCTGCACAGGCCAAACATACCAAACTGGCAATCTCCTTAAAGAGGAACGCTAGTGAAAATAATGTAATAAAAAAAGGTGCTTCATTTTACAATAATTATGTATAAATGATTGTCAGTGTTTGCCCATTGTAAAATCTTTTAAATCCCTAATTTACATTCTGACATTTATCACATGGTGACATTTTTACTACTGGCAGGTGATGTAGCTGCTGCATGCTTTTTTGGCAGTTGAACAGCTGTACACAGCTATTTCCCACAAAGCAACAATGTTCACAGACAGGTCAGGAGTACCACGTTCCTCAGAGTTTCTTGTGGGAGGGGTTTCACCACAATATCAGCCATACAGTGCCCCGATGGTCTGTTTGTGAATAGGAATAGATTTCTCATGTAAAAGGGGGTATCCGCTACTGATTGGGATAAAGTTCAATTCTTGGTCGGAGTTTCTCTTTAAGTAATGCATGTAATGCCTGGTACACACCATGCAATTACCCGATTTTCTGATCAAATTTGTATAAAGTGGTCGGAGAATTGATCAATAAAGCTATCAGAAATCAGATTGGACTTGTCGGAAATAATTGAATCAACCGATCTATCTGACAGGAAATTGCAGGGTTATCAGTCAGGATTTGGCCCAGAAGTTGATTGAGAGCATGCCCAGTCAAATTGCAGAGGTCCTGAAAAAGAAGGGCCAACACTGCAAATACTGACTCTTTGCATAAATCTCATGTAATTGTCAATAAAAGCCTTTGAAACGTATGAAGTGCTTATAATTATATTTCAGTACATCACATAAACAACTGAAACAAAGATCTAAAAGCAGTTTAGCTGCAAACTTTGTGAAAACTCAGATTTTTGACAGTCTCAAAACTTTTGGCCAGGACTGTACAGACTTGGCTGATGGTCTCAGTGCGGTGTGACCCCTCCCCATCAAGCCTGCTGCTACCAGGAACATCCAGGGTGCTGCAATTGTGGAGTTTCACACATACAGACACACATAGGGCTTGATTCACTAAATCGTGATAACACATATAACGGCCGCACGTGTTTTCACGTGCAATCACGATTTTTTGCCCACGATTGCGCGTGAAAAGTCCAACTTGAAATACCGGTTCACTCTCCCTTCCCCTAACAAAGGGGGAGCTAGTGGAAGCAGACAGATCAATCAAGTTGTTGCAGGGACAAACTCTCATTCTCTCCCGAGCGCTCTCTGGGAAGCGTCAATTAATTGGGATTACCAATTGCAGGAGATCCTTCAAGTGTTCTGGTACCCACACTCTAGCCAATTCATCTTTAAAGGACTTCTGAAAGACCATTCCTGAACTGATCTTTAAAGGACCCCCAAGGTGAAAATAAACTAATGAAATAAATATGTATACTGTATATCCTCCTTCTCCTAAAAATTACTTTTTAAGATATTCCAGTCTTATTTTATACCTAAATCTAAATTTTAAGTTTTTACTGTTTTTGCTCAATGACACATTCATTGAAGTATGCCAGAGCTAAAATCTATGAACTATTGATCCTTTGTATCTTTTTCCTGCTCTCATAAGCCATTTTCTGCTAGGAAAGTGTTTTGTAGTTGTTGTAATGTTTTATCAGTGAGGGTCACACTGTAGTCTGACCCAGTCCTGACTCAGACAGGAACTGCCACTTACAGACCTTATGTTTAACTCTTTCAGGCAGAGAAAGAAAAAAAGGAACATAGCATAGTTATTTGTGTGCTAGGCACTGTACATACACATGTCTATCTCATCATGTCACATGTCACCTTGGGTATCCTTTAAAGAGGAACTGTAACGACAAAACGGCCCCTGGGGGGTACTCACCTCGGGGGGGGGGGGGGGGGGGGAAGCCTCAGGATCCTAATGAGGCTTCCCACGCCGTCCTGCGTCCCTCGGGGGTCTCGCTGTAGCCCTCCGTACAGCCGTGACGCAAGATTTACCTTCCTGGCTCCTGCGCAGGCGCTCTGATGCCTCTCGGCGCCGAAGTAGGCGGAAATACCCGATCACCGTCGGGTCTGCTCTACTGCGCAGGCGCAAGTTTCCGGCGCCTGCGCAGTAGAGCGGACCCGACGGAGATCGGGTATTTCCGTCTATTTCCGTGCAGAAAGTCGCCACAGCGCCCCCGCTGGAGCCAGCAAAGGTAAATATTTAACTGACAGTCGGCACAGTCGCCGGCTGTTCGGAGGGCTGCGGCGAGACCCCCGTGGGACAGAGGACGGCGTGGGAAGCCTCATTAGGATCCGGAGGCTTCCCCCACCCGAGGTGAGTACCCCCCAGGGGATCTTTTTAATGTTACAGAGTCTCTTTAAGAGCAGGTTAATGCCACAAGGTGTCATTGCTCCACCAATAGAACTCAGAAACATACACCTCCACTGGCCTTCCCCTTTAACGCAGGGATCGTCGAGCTACCCCTGTGGATGCCATACGTCCATGGTCTCTGACTGAACTGCTAAATGACTCTGATCTTGTAGTGGAAAGGCCCAAGCTTGAGGTTTTGATTGTAAAAGGGAAATTATATCTTCTTTCAATCACTCGCTCGTGAAAGTTCTGGGAAACATAGAGAAGTATGAGTGGCAAGTGCTCTTAAATTACGTGAACTTGCAGCGATCACCCAAAAACCCGCCTGGAAGAAGTACCCTAGGTTCAGGCACAAGAGCTAGCCCCGGGATAGGGACAGGAACTGGCCAGGAAATGAATTCAGGGGAAGTAGACAAAACAGGAAGATGTTCCTCCAACAGCAGGGTCTGCTCCTGCAGATTCTGAATTGTGGAGCAGAGGCCAAAGACCACATTGTACAGGTGTTCAACAGGAGTCTCCTCCCCGACAGGGTTCATGTTTGGCTATTGCAAACTATCTGTTTTACAGCGTACGACGCTATGCCGCTGAATTGCAGCATTGCGAACGCTATGAACTAACGTGGCTCCGATCCTCCCGGCATCATCACTAGCGTGGGTCCAGTCAGATTAAAGGACCTGATCCCTGACAGGCAGCCTATTGGGCCAATCAGAGTGCGGGATTAGGTCCTTTAATCTGACTGTACCTGCGCTAGTGATGATGTTAGTGATGATGTTGGGAGGATCGGAGCCACATTAGTTCATATCGTTCGCAATGCTGCAATTCAGCAGCATAGCGTACGCTGACTGCCCGGCCCCCATTACGCAGGCTATGATGCCAATACGGCGCGTAGCGTGCAGTGATAGGAATTAAAGCACACTAGTTTTTACAGCCTTACACTGCGCTCGTAACAGCTGATAGCTCTCACTGTTACGCAGCGCTACAATTAGTGAATCAACCCCATATTTCTCAAAAACACATTAAACCGCGCATAATATATTTCAATGGAGATGATTAAATAAATAAGGGCTCTTTTACAATACATGCAATTTCGATGTGAGTTTACATTCAATGCCGATTTTTGTTGCAATACAAAAAAAGTCCTGCATGCTGCGTTTTTCTTTTTGTATTGCTAGTATCCAGTGAAAATTGCAAATCGGAATTGCAATTTGCAGTGTAAAAGAAGCCTGATACCGAACTTTACTTCCATTGAAAACGGGAAAATATTGAAAAAAAAACCCCAACAAAACACAATTAGGGCAGGTGCACACAGAGCGCTTCTGGGCGTTTTTCAAATTACCAGCGCTTTGAAAAGTGCTTAGTTACTGAAACTCTATGAGGCTAAAAACTCACTAAGGCCTGGAACCCACTGAAATCCGCAAACGCAAAACGCAACCGCTAGCGTTTTGTCTGAGCGGTTTGCAAGCGGATTCATGCGGGTTTTCGGTCGCGTTTTGCAACAGTGTATTTTTTTGCTCAGCGGTTGTGTAGCGTTTTGCGTTTTTATCCTGATTGGTCCTGTGAATTATTTTTAATTTTGTTACAGTGTGCTGAACCGCAAAACGCTAGCAAAACCGCTCAGTTTAGGTTTTGCTGAGTGTTTCTGCTAGCGTTTCAATACTTTACATTGAAGCGCTAACGCTCCCAAAATGCTGCAGGTCCTGCGTTTGCGTTTCTGGGAAACGCAAGCGCTCCTGTGGAAGTTGCCCCATCCATTAACATCAGCTGAGCGTTTTGGCAAAACGCTAGCGTATCGCAGTGCTGCCAAAATGCTCAAAAAACGCTCTTGTGGGTTCCAGCCCTAAGGGCTGGAACCCACAGGAGCGCTTTTGGCAGCGTTTTGGCAGCACTGCGATACGCTAGCAGTTTGCCAAAACGCTGGGCTAATGTTAATGGATGGGGCAACTTCCACAGGAGCGTTTGCGTTTCCCAGAAACGCAAACGCAGGACCTGCAGAATTTTGGGAGCGTTAGCGCTTCAATGTAAAGTATTGAAACGCTAGCAGAAACGCTCAGCAAAACCTAAACTGAGCGGTTTTGCTAGCGTTTTGCGGTTAAGCACACTGTAACAAAATGAAAAATAATTCACAGGACCAATCAGGATAAAAACGCAAAACGCTACACAACCGCTGAGGAAAAAAATACAATGTTGCAAAACACGACCAAAAACGCGCATGAATCCGCTTGCAAACCGCTCAGACAAAACACTAGCGGTTGCGTTTGCGGTTTTCAGTGGGTTCCAGGCCTAAGAGAGCTTTTCTGAGCGCTTTGTGATTTGAAAAGCTCTAGCTAATGTAATGCTATGGGTGTGATCCTACTTGAGTGATGTGATTTTATAAAAATCCCCCATAGCATTGCATTGGCAAGAGGTTTTTCAAATCGCTCACGCTTACAAAGCGCTCCCAGTGGGTTTCTGGCCTGAGGGTTTTCCCACAGCAGTGTTGTAATTTTTCTAAAATCGCAAACGCGCTGCATGTACATTTTAGGAGCAATTTAGCTTGAATAAATGAGCTCATTCATTAAAAAAATCGCTATGAAAATTGCTTTAAAAAATTGCTATCGCAAATCGCTAGTGATTGCAACAGCGATTTTGGTATGCACTAGGCTAGCCCTCAGTCCCCGTTAACATCTGAGCGGGAATCGCGGGATTCCCGCTCACCATAAACCACTAGCGTTTTTTAAAACCACATGGTTTGCTATGGCAGTGCTCCCACTGCCGCGATCGTGGGCGTTTTGCGATTATCAATAATCGCAAGCACGTTACATGCACTGTTTTGGTGGCGATTCTTGAACAATCACGATTAGCATGTATAGAATCGCTAATCGTGATCGCTCCCAAAACGCTAGTGTCCAGTGATTTAGCGTTAATCGCGGAAAAATCACTCCCACAAAAAACGCTAGTGGTAATCGCTTGCGTTTCGCGATTTTAGATGTGAACAGGGCATCAGAAACGTATACAATAACGCATGGAAAAATTCTGCAATGCACAATGCAGAGAACGCCTTGTTTTCTGCACTGCCTACTATAGTGTGCTCCCAGCCTGTACTAGGCTTAATTTCCGACCAGAATGCCAGCGTGCTCGGTTTCAGTGGTGGGCAGGATGGCCTCCTCTCAGTCCAGTGCATGATTTGCAGAGGGTGGGACCAGCTCCCAGAATGGATGACAGGCTGCTGGGCTGCACGCTGGGTTTGGCACAAATCAGTAGTGTGGATGGGAGGAAGGGAGGGGACCTGTCTCTTTCTCACCATCACAGCTCAGGTAACCGAGTAACGCCCGGGGTACCCAGCCCAGCGCTGCCCCTTCCTGCAATCACATCTGCGCTGGAAGACCACCGCCTATATGTGTGTAAGGGGCGGTGCAGCATGAGGGCAGCGGTAACCCTTGCAGTGCCGCCGGGGCACCTCCTATCACATGTAGCGTGCAGCGAGTGGCACACGGGTCTCCGCGGCTTTGTGCTGCTTGGAAGGAAATGAGCGGTGCTTGTCGTTGTGCCCGAGCTGTCACCTGCCTCTCTCCATGCCCAGAGCATCCTCCGTCCGCCTGAGACACGCTGCCCGCCGCCACAGCCCGCAGCACCACAGCCTCTGCCCTGCGCACGCCCAGCTGGTGGTCATCGGGTAAGTGAGGGATAGGGTCACTCCCTGCTGGCTAAGCAGCGGATTTGGTCATCTCGCAAAGGTTATTTGCGGTTACAGGATTGCATTGGTACAAGATTTTAACCAAAATGTAGCAGCAGTATTATCAATCTGTGTAAAAATATAACCTTTTATTTGCATTTCTACAGCCCTGTCATTTTCCACATTTGTACGACTCATGCCTATGACTCAAAGGAGCTCACAATTAAATGTCTGTAATAATCATTCATAGGCTAATGTCCCTAGTACCATAGTGTATGTGCACATTTTGCAGATTTGCCACTGGGCACTATAGTACCTGATTGTTTTTGGCACCAGTTCAGGAATAAGGGCTTGTTTAGCAATCCAATTCCGATCGCTCACAAATTGCAAACGGTAGTTTCTGAAAACCGGTGGAAACTGCATAAGCACAATCTGTTTACGACACTTTTTTTTGCAGTCGCCATCCTGCGGCATTTTTTTGTGCGTTTGAACTCCTATACTTTGTATACAAGTGCAAGAAAATCCCATAATAATTGCAACGCTTTGTGATTTTTTTTTTTCAGGATTTGGCAATTCAAAATGCTTTCCTGCTCCCGTTTTTTTTTCTTCCGGCGCAAACACACTGTGCATCCGTCAGATAACAATAATACCAATATTTATATGGCGCTTTTCTCCTGTCATGCTTGTTATACACCTGAGCATACAGATCACAGCGGAATTGCGGTAGTAGAAAATACAAAGAAATGCAATCGCAGCATGTTTGCAATCACGTTTGCATTCATGGTGCAGAACTACTGTGCCTGCGCAGAACACCCCAGACCTCGTGAGAGTGGTTGACAGCAGCGCGATAGATGCTGATCTGGCGAGGTCGGCATCTAAAACTGAGGGATCCCGGGACTCTAGAGCTGCTGCAAAGGGACATATCGGCTGCCAGGGGCTGAAGGAAGCAGATACCATTTTTTTCTACCTTGGATGCTTCCTTTAACCATCTGACTAGCCACAAGGCCTTTAAAATGGTTTCTAGGTGCATGTGTGTGATGCCACGTGCTATATGTGGCCACCACGTACTTGCTATGTGTGAAGTGGTGGTCATGGTAAAGCAGCGGACGAGATCGGGAGCAGCTGGACAGGCGTGGCAGGTGAGAAATGTGAATGCACAGGCACCAGGGGGTACATAAACATTTGAGGGGACGGCAATGGAGGCGGTGTCACAAGGCAGATTCCAGAGAGATTTAATGCTGAAATCAATTAGTAATCGGCCTGCGGAATATGGCCAGTCAGCCAACAGATCTCTCTAATCAAAATGGATCAGAGAAAGATCAGTATCTTGGTTGACCTTTAAAATTCATTAGTTATTAATTCACCTTCAGAATTCACAGTTAAAGGAATGAGTTGGCAAAACTGGTGAGTAGAGCCAACTGTGTGGATTTCAAGGGAACCCTGCAAGAACAAAAGCAGTCAGGGGAGCACAGTTGCTGGAAGTCAGGTGCAGGGCCGGGCCGAGGCAGAGGCTGGAGAGGCTCCAGCCTCAGGGCGCAGTGTAGGAGGGGGCGCACAATTCCTTCAGCTGTCATTCCTAATTGTGTTTGAAGCAGAAAGAAATAAGAAAAGTAGATATATGGAAGTGACTACAAGCCAGATAACTAGAGATTAAGGTGTTGGGGGCCCTGGGGTGCCTCTTAGTTTAATAGCAATCAGTGTGTGACGGCTGGGGTGGGAGGGATGGAGGGGCGCACTTTGGTGTCTCAGCCTTGGGTGCTGGAGGACCTTGTCCCGGCTCTGGTCAGGTGTATAAAGGTAGCTGGAGTGTATGGAGGAAACCTATGCAATCGCAGGGAGAATATAGTGTGTCCTGACCTGGGACTGTCATACTGAGAAGTGAGAGTGCTACTGCTAACCACTTCTAGTACAGTGGGATGCGAAAGTTTGGGCAACCTTGTTAATTGTCATGGTTTTCCTGTATAAATCGTTGGTCGTTACGATAAAAAAGTCAGTTAAATATATCATGTAGGAAACACACACAGTGATATTTGAGAAGTGAAATAAAGTTTATTGGATTTACAGAAAGTGCGCTATAATTGTTTAAACAACATTAGGCAGGTGCATAAATTTGGGCACCACAAAAAAGAAATGAGATCAATATTTAGTAGATCCTCCTTTTGCAGAAATTACAGCTTCTAAATGCTTCCTGTAGGTTCTAATGAGAGTCTGAATTCTGGTTGAAGGTATTTTAAACCATTCCTTTTTACAAAACATCTGTAGTTCATTCACGTTTGACGGCTTCCTAGCATGGACAGCTCTCTTTAACTTACACCACAGATTTTCAATTATATTCAGGTCTGGGCCTCTGGGGACTGAGATGGTCATTCCAGAACATCGTACTTGTTCCTCTGCATGAATGCCTTAGTGGCTTTTAAGCAGTGTTTAGGGTTGTTGTCTTGTTGAAAGATCCAGCCCCGGCTCAGCTTCAGCATTGTCACTGATTCCTGAACGTTGATCACCAGAATCTGCTGATACTGAGTGGAATCCATGTGTCCCTCAACTCTAACAAGATTCCCAGTCCCTGCACTGGCTACACAGCCCTACAGCATGATTGAACCACCATCATATTTTACTGTAGGTAGCAGTTGTTTTTATTGGAAATCTGTGTTCTTTTTCCTCTATGCATAATGCCCCTTGTTATGCCCAAATAACTCAATGTAACGATCGGTGTAACACAGAGAGGGTCTGATTACCGGTGAACTGCAGTATCACCGAGAATACAGAATATACCCGATTATTGATGATCTGCAGTATCACCGATAATCAGATGTATCTACTAACCTCTGGACACCTGAGATATGCGAGTGTTGGTGCAACAGTAATACTTTGAGTACTGCACCTCAGGAGAAGGTACAGAAGCAGTAAGGAGTACTGCACAGAAGTATGTTCCTTCCGTTGGCCTAGACTCTCCCGGAGGAGGGGCAAGGCTGAAAGTAGGAAGGACAGAGCGTGAGTGACACCAGTGAGAGGGTGTCACTAACAGGTCTGGTAACTGCCACTAACAGTAAGGCCAGTTCTCGAGGTCGGGCAAGCCAGGTCGTTAACACACAGACAGATAAGGTACAGATTCAGGAGACAGATACGGAATCCAATGAACAGGCAGGGTTTGGCAATGGAGTATCAGAATAGCAAGGTACAGAATCAGGAGGCAAATACAGAGTCCAGGAACGAGCAGAGTTTTGCAACAGGATTTCAGAAATAGCAAGGTACAGAATCAGAGTTCAGAGGAATAGTCAGGCAGGCAAAAGGTCATAACAAATAATACAGTTCAATATTCCTAATGCTAAGGTGTGAGCTCCTTTATCATCAACACCTTTGGAAACTATGCTAGAACACAGAAACAGACAAGGTCTGAGTGCTACCACGTAGTGATCGCGACGCCAGACACCAGAGAAATGACTAGCACCCAGTATATATACTATAGCGCTCTCCAGCGCCACCCCTAAGTGCTGGACCAATGGAAGGTGGTAAAAATGTCAGCTGACCAGCTTGGTCAGCTGACTCTTCTCTGGCTGTCATATAAGCTCTGCCTCTCAGCGCGCGCGCGCGTCCTTCTGAACCTGTGTGGACTAGCAGTCCCAACCACACCAGACATGTTTTGCAATGTATCCGCTGATTCGGGCGCGGGGGCCGCCGCACTGTTCTCCAAGCAAGCGGCGGTTTCCCCGCGTCCAACCACAATGTCAGTAGTATTGCTATGCGCGCAATCCGCCGCATCCAACGCGGACTCCACCGCTCTGCCCATGCGGCATGCGGCGGTTTCTTCGCGTTGTGCCGCCATGTTGGACGCGGAAACAGCCGCCTCACTCTGAGCACTTGCGGCGCTTTTCTGCGTTTCCTCACACTCAATTTTAGATTCATCAGTACACAGCACCTTATTCAAAAATGGTGCTGGTTTGTCCAAATGTGCTTTAGCATACCTCAAGTGGCTCTGTTTATGCTGTGGGCAGAGAAAAGGCTTCCTCTCTCACATACAGCATCTCCTTGTGTAAAGCGTGGAGAATAGTTGAACAATGCAGTGATTCCATCTGCAGCAAGATGATGTTGTAGGTCTTTGGTGCTGGTCTGTAGGTTGACTCTGACTGTTCTTACCTTTCATCGCTTCTGTCTATCTGAGATTTTTCTTGGTCCGCCACTTCAAGCCTTAACTTGAACTGAGCCTGTGGTCTTCCACTTCCTCAATATGTTCCTAACTGTGGAAACAGACAGCTGAAATCTCTGAGACAGCGTTCTGTATCCTTCCCTTAAACCATGATGGTGAATAATCTTTGTCTTCAGGTCATTTGAGAGTTGTATTGAGACCCCCATGTGTATTCTTCAGAGAAAATTAAAAGAGGAGGGAAACTTACAATTAACCCCCTTAAATACTCTTTCTCATAATGGCATTCACCTGTGTATGTAGGTCAGGGGTCACTGAGCTTACCAAGCCAGTTTGAGTTCCAATAATTCGTTCTAAAGGTGGGTACACACATCAGATAAAAGTCTTTGGAAAATGAAAGTTCACAGTCCAATTTTACCCCCTTCCATGTAGTATGAGAGCATACCTACACAATCTATTCTATTGAGCTGAACTTCCCATAAGATAAAAATATTTGCAAGATGCTGTACACAAAGATGCTGTACACATGCAAAAGATCAGTATCTGCAAAAGATGAGTTCCTGCAAATTGCATTCATAGTCTATGATATGATGTCTGATCTTCAGATGAATGTCTGTTAAAAAAAAATGTGTGTATGAGATCTGCAGATATCATAGACTATGAATGCAATTTGCAGGAACTGATCTTTTGCAGATACTGATGTTTTGCATGTGTACAGCATCTTTGTGTACAGCATCTTGCAAAGATTTTTATCTGATGGGGAGTTCAGCTCAATAAAATGTAACTGTAGGTAAGTTCTCATACTACATGGAAAGGGGTAAAATGAGTCTGTGATCTTTTATTTCCCAAAGACTTTTATCTGATGTGTGCACCCACCTTTAAGGTTTTTGAATCAATAAAATGACAACAGTGCCCACATTTATGCACCTGCCTAATTTTAATTAAACAATTATTGCGCACTTTCTGTAAATCCAATAAACTTCATTTCACTTCTCAAATATCACTGTGTGTGTCTCCTATATGATATATTTAACTGACATTTTTTATCATAACAACCAACGAATTATACAGGAAAATCTTGACGATTAACAAGGTTGCCAAAAACTTTCGCATCCCACTGTATGCTACATACACTCATAAGGCAGCTGTCACTTGAAATTATTGTTCTTGACTGATTGAGGTGACGAATTTACAAACTAAAAACAGAGCGATTTTAGGGATTGCAATTTAGGGCCCGTGTATTCCCTTAAAGGGGACCAAAAGCTAAAAAATGACCTTATGGGGTACTTACCTCAGGAGGGAGAAGCCTCTGGATCCTAAAGAGGCTTCCCTCATCCTCCTCCATAGGTCTGTTCAAGCGGTGGAAACCCTGAAAAAGAGCTTGTTGACAGGTCGTGCAGATGTGAGCTGTCTGTGCCTGTGCAGTAGTATGGACTGGATTGTGCTTGACTATTTCCACTAGAGGACGAGTAGGGTGGTGCTAGTGTACATGCGCATGGAGGACACTCTTCAGGGGTCCCAACACTGGCATGGGCTGATGTACAAGGTGGGGGAGCCCCTTTAGGATCAAGAGGCTTCCCCTTCTCGAGGTAAGTATCTAAAATAATGCCACACAAAGCTCACAGGACTTCCAGATTTTTTTCTTTAATTGAGTTGAATTAGACTTATATCCAATAGATATTCCACAACCTGGGAGAATGAGAACCTTCATATACAGGTAGTCCCTGACTTACGAACAACCCGCCGATACAAACGGCATGGATTCAGTGTTTCCATGGGAACAAGCCAAAAAAAATGTCTTTTTCAAATTGGAATTGTTGTTTTTGAGAAAATTGATTTTTAAAAATTCAAAGAAAAAATGGCTTTTAAACTTGTATAAGCAGGCACAGAGGTGACACTGAGGGGGACACTGGAGGCACAGGGGGGCACAGAGGAGATACAGGGGTTAGAGAAGGCACATATTTCTGACTTAAGAACAGATTCAGGTTAAGAAGGAACCTACAGTCCCTATCTTGTTCATTAACCGGGGACTACCCGTATATCTCTGACATTAGCACCTATCACTAGGATGGAAAGCCACTTATTTCCTAATGACTGTGATCACTCAAGTGTCCATGTCAGGACTACGGTGGGATCTGGCAGTGAATGAATGGACAGATCCCACCATGATCTGATCAGAGAGAGGAGACATCTGTTGCCTGCCCATACAGTGCATCATGAAATCTATCTGGAATCAGCCTAGCGCCGCCTACCTGGCCACCCCCCAACTGTAAAATGTCCACCTGGTGCCTGTGCAATGTAAATTCTTACCTGTCCTGCTGATGGAACTCCCTCATTCGCCATCACCCGCGTGTCTGCCGTTACCACGGATGCCACACACACACGTGCCTGGTGCCACACGGGCATCACGGCGGAGGAGGCCGGGAGTCATGCCAGGGGGGCAATTGAGAATTTACACTGCATACGGGAACCTGGGGGACATTTTACACCTGGAGGGACAGCAGGCGAAACTTTGTTGCATACATCAGTCATAGTGATATCGCATTCCGTTACCGCCATGCACCGTTGCGCACCTGACCACATCAAAATGAGATTTTCCTGCATGTCTGATCAATGCATTCAACCGATTTTGACCTGAAATTGATCAAATCATTGGTCAGGCAGACATGTTTTTGCACTGATTTTCATCCAATTCAATACAATTATCCAATTGGATGGTCAATCATGCCGCAATAAAGCTAGATGTATGGGCACCTTTCTGTAGTTTAGTGCTGTATATGCTGTCCAGAATTACTTCTTGTACATTGGTGATTATTATTATAATGTATTGGATTTAAATAGCGCCAACATATTGTGCAGCACTGTACAATACATAAGATTACAGACGACGATAACGGGTGACCGACAATACAATACAGCTAATAAGCAGTTGATTGAGTGATGCATTTCTGATAACAATAGATATAATTTGCATTTTGAGATAAGAATTTTAAAGCCCTTCTCCAGGCCTTGATATAAAACACCATGCAATAGCTTAGTAATCAGAGTGCTCAAATATTACTTTATTATATGATTACTTCTGTAGCTAAAACTCCTGCATTCAAATTTTGATCACATGACCAAAAACTGCTGTTAGAAAGAGTCAGATTTCTGGCTGTGTGAGATGCCTGGATTCCATCATTGGTACTGTTTAGGTTGCAAGGGGGCTAGCACAGTCTCTGATTAGATTGCAACCTACACCACAGACAGTGGTGCTTTAGGAAGTAGCCAGTAAATCCTGGCCAGGCATTTCATATGTGATTTTTTTTTTTTTTTTTTTTGGGGTATCAGCTAATCAAAAAGCTCCTATGCAGACATATACAGTGGGTTGCAAAAGTATTCGGCCCCCTTGAAGTTTTCCACATTTTGTCACATTACTGCCACAAACATTAATCAATTTTATTGGAATTCCACATGAAAGACCAATACAAAGTGGTGTACATGTAAAAAGTGGAACGAAAATCATACATGATTCCAAACATTTTTTTACAAATAAATAACTGCAAAGTGGTATGTGCATAATTTTTCGGCCCCCTTTGATCTGAGTGCAGTCAGTTGCCTATAGACATTGCCTGATGAGTGCTAATGACTAAATAGAGTGCACCTGTGTGTAATCTAATGTCAGTACAAATACAGCTGCTCTGTGAGGGCCTCAGAGGTTGTCTAAGAGAATATTGGGGGCAACAACACCGTGAAGTCCAAAGAACACACAAGACAGGTCAGGGATCAAGTTATTGGGACATTTAAAGCAGGCTTAGGCTACAAAAAGATTTCCAAAGCCTTGAACATCCCACGGAGCACTGTTCAAGCGATCATTCAGAAATGGAAGGAGTATGGCACAACTGTAAACCTACCAAGACAAGGCAGTCCACCTAAACTCGCAGGCCGAACAAGGAGAGAGCTGAGCAGAAATGCAGTCAAGAGGCGCATGGTGCCTCTGGACGAGCTGCAGAGATCTACAGCTCAGGTGGGAGACTCTGTCCATAGGACAACTATTAGTCATGCACTGTACAAAGTTGGTCTTTATGGAAGAGTGGCAAGAAGAAAGGCATTGTTAACAGAAAGCATAAGAAGTCCCGTTTGCAGTTTGCCACAAGCCATGTGGGGGACACAGCAACCATGTGGAAGAAGGTGCTCTGGTCAGATGAGACCAAAATTGAACTTTTTGGCCAAAATGCAAAACGCTATGTGTGGCAGAAAACTAACACTGCACATCACTCTGAACACACCATCCCCACTGTCAAATATGGTGGCGGCAGCATCATGCTCGGGGGGTGCATCTCTTCAGCAGGGACAGGGAAGCTGGTCAGAGTTGATGGGAAGATGGATGGAGCCAAATACAGGGCAAACTTGGAAGAAAACCTCTTGGAGACTGCAAAAGACTTGAGACTGGGGCGGAGGTTCACCTTCCAGCAGGACAATGACCCTAAACATAAAGCCAGGGCAACAATGGAATGGTTTAAAACAAAACATATCCATGTGTTAGAATGGCCCAGTCAAAGTCCAGATCTAAATCCAATCGAGAATCTGTGGCAAGATCTGAAAACTGCTGTTCACAAATGCTGTCCATCTAATCTGACTGAGCTGGAGCTGTTTTGCAAAGAAGAATGGACAAGGATTTCAGTCTCTAGATGTGCAAAGCTGGTAGAGACATACCCTAAAAGACTGGCAGCTGTAATTGCAGCAAAAGGTGGTTCTACAAAGTATTGATTCAGGGGGCTGAATAATTACGCACAACCCACTTTGCAGTTATTTATTTGTAAAAAATGTTTGGAATGATGTATGATTTTCGATCCACTTCTCAGATGTACACCACTTTGTATTGGTCTTTCACGTGGAATTCCAATAAAATTGATGCATGTTTGTGGCAGTAATGTGACAAAATGTAGAAACTGCACTGTAGAAACTGCAACTTTGTGCTTATATAGATGTAGGATTTAGGGCTGGTTCTAGACTTTTTGCCGCCTGAGGCAAACTTGTGAGGATGCTGCCTCCCCCCCCCCCATCTAGGTAGTATTATTACCCCCAGTATAGGTAGCCTGGAGGTATGGGTAGCCAACGTCTGCGCTCCCCCACCAGCTAATTGCCCAGCATTACCGGCATATGTCAGAAAGCAGTGAGCGGGAAAAGCAGTGACTCACCTGCTTGCGCTCCACCACCGCGTCACTTCCTGCAATACCGTCCACGTTACTGCGTAAGTACAGTGGGCAGCAGTGCAGGAAGTGACGCGGCAGTGGAGCACAAGCAGGTGAGTCATTGCTTTCCCTGCTCGTTGCTTCCTGACATATGCCGGTAATGCTGCACAATTAGCTGCAGGGGGAGCGTGGACAGGAGAGCCCCAGGTGAAGGAGGTCTTACCCTCCCCTCCCCCCTCCCCACCGCTGTGCCCGCTGCTCCACCTTCCTGACTGCTGCCCCTTTAGCTCGCCCCCCCCCACCCACCTACGGCCAGGTGAGTGCCACCCCCCACTTCCGGCGCCTGGGGAACGTGCCTCACCCCGCCTCATGGGCGGCCCGCGGCTGGTAGGATTACATATGTGCCTCATTCTGCTATTTCTCTGGTATAGTGCTCCTCATTCTAGTTCTCCCCATTATAATTTTTCCAATATATTGTAGCAACTTCCGCTCTTCCCAACACAGAGGCTGCCTCTGCTTTGACTTCTGTTTTGGTTGACACACGAGTCGTGTTGCTGCCAGTTTAGTGAATGAAGAATGATGAGGTAGCGCATAGCTGCGCAAGAGGTAACTATAATACTCCAATGCATGGTTCACTGAGCTCTCTGCAGGATCAAACGGGCCATCTGACAACACTATGCACACTCCAATGTGTGGTTTGTATGGAGAGTGAGAGTAGCCCAGAAAATGAACCAGCAAAGTGGTTGGACTGCTCATGAACCAGCAAATGGGACTCCAATCTGGGAGGTTTCCAGACAGACATGCAGCTCCCATTTATTTTTCATGTACAGCTAATAGAACGTGACTGCATATAAAGTAAGCCTGTGGTGATTGCATGCCAGCAAACCTGTGGCAAGGCTGTGTTTTGTACATCCTTTTCATCTGAGCAACACAAGCTCCTGCCACAAATGAGGCTCTGCTTAGCCCTGGCAACTCCTGGTGTTTGGATAGACTTACCTATTGAGAAGTGGTCATACTCCTTCCACATTCAGTCTGCCACTGCCATGAACCTGCTATGCTGGGCTGGCCACACCCTCTTTTGGCTTCATTGTTAAGTCACCACATGGTGGTGGTGGGGAATTAGTGGTCAAGTCTTTGTAGGGTTCTTATATCCGTAAAGCCCTGTTTGTGACAGATGATAAGACAGTGACTCCTTCGTGTGCAGCATCTATACTACCCAGTACAGGTCACTTTCGGATGATTTAAAATCTCATGTATACCCATACATCAGGGATCGTTCTATGAAACTTATTTTCTGTAGAGGAGCTACAACATAGTTTACTGCTGACTTGTGCTAGTGGCTGAATAGTGTACTGGTTAAGGGCTCTGCCTCTGACACAGGAGATCAGGGTTTGAACCTGATCTCTTCTTTTTCTGTAAGCTAGCACTTATTCAGTAGGGAGACCTTGGGCAAGACTCCCTAACACTGCTACTGCCTACCATGCTCTAGTGGCTGCAGCTCTGGTGCGCTTTGAATCTGCCAGGAGAAAAGCGTGGTATAAATGGAAGGATCATTGTGTATTGTGTATGGCTGGACCTGGTGGCACGCTGTCTTGTCTCTGAATGTTTTGCAGATACTGCTGTCTGAATATGCTGTTGCAGGGAAATCAAGTTCCAGTTAGTTGCTAAGCTACTTCTCTACCATAAGTGGGCAACAACAACATCTTTGTGAAGCTGTCCTTCCATAAGCTTAGGTTCCTGATTATCCTCCAGCATGGAAAGAAGAAAGATGCATGCTGCTCCTTCCAAAGCTGGACTATGACAGAATGACTATAGCTGGGCGCCACTGCTTCATGCACAGAGATAAGAAGTCCAACATATTTTCTAATTAGCAATTTCTGCTGCTAATTAGCCACCTGTGTTTGTAATACTGTATTTATATTAGGCCTCGTACACATGAAAACTGTCGCCAGTCGAGGAGCAGATTCCCTTAGGTGACATTAGTGGGCTGGGCTACACACACGTTAGCTGTGTAGCTGATGACGGCTGTGTTACTGTGCCGGGGGGCACAGAGGGACGACGAGCGGCAGATGCATGATGTCACGCGGTGGAGCGGTGCGAACAATGGTATCGGCAGGGGGATCGCTGGGGTTGAGTAGATCCATCCGGTGGATTGCTCACCGGTTGGGCGTAGGGGATCATCGGGTGCCATACACACGCCTGATTGTGGGCTGAAGCAGTTGTTATCGGCTGCCTCAATGGACTTAAAGGAAAACTCCGACCAAGAATTGAGTCCCAGTCAGTAGCTGATACCCCTTGTACATGAGAAATCTTTTCCTTTTCACAAACAGACCATCAGGGGGCACTGTATGGCTGATATTGTGGTGAAACCCCTCCCACAAGAAACTCTGAGGACCGTGGTACTCCTGGCAGTTTCCTGTCTGTGAACCTTGCTGCATTGTGGGAAATAGCTGTTTACAGCTGTTTCCAACTGCCAAAAACCATGCAGCAGCTACATCACCTGCCAACAGTAAACATTTCACCATGTAATAAATGTCAGAATGTAAATCGGGGAGAAAAAAACAATTTCACAATGGGCAAACACTGACTAAATCATTTCTACATAATTATTGTAAAAATGAAGCACTTTTTTATTACATTATTTTCCCTGGAGTTCCTCTTTAAGTCAGGTGTGTGTACGAGGCTTTATTTGCAAATCCACAGCTTACCAAATAACTGAAAAACCAGCACAAATTTATTGAAGCAACTGATATCGAAGCAGATGATTTGGGCAGCATTAGCTGCCTGGTAAAATGGGCACCGCATGCAATGTTACTTGTGGCTATGCCCGTACCCAGGAGGTAATTTGGGCACCGCCAGAGCCCAACAATTATTGTGATTCGGTGTGGCAAATATCGGCAGAGAGAGTTTTTAGTGGCTCTATTTGGTACATTGCCGACGAGAAGGAAGCTTGTCATCACCCCCTCCCTCCACATTCCTGCTCCTCACAGATTGGCTGAGGGCAGTTCAGTGTGACATGAGGCTGAAATCTGACTTTGCTGTGCTCACATGTTTACAAAGCAAGCCTACTAGAGCAGATTCTAGAAGAAAAAAAAAGTAAGCTAGGAAATGACATCAGTATTGGCTTCAGTCAGAGGGAACCAAAATGGCAAATGCCAGGAACAGAATTATTTTTATTCAGTATATAAAATTAACCAAAATTAAAAAGTGGACAGTACAGACATATGGGTAAAGATGTTAAAACATCATTGTATGTCGATGAAGAATTACATCTAAGGCCCCGCTCTCTTGCTTGCCTGAAGTGACATGATGAAATCAGCATAGGTACATACAGTATATTACTAGTCCTACTAAGATATTGTCTGAAGTCCTGTTCTGTTTTTCTGTACACTAAGTGTTAAAAAAATGAATGCTGTTATCTATCTATCTGAAATGTTCTAACTTGTCAATAAAATGCCCTTTAAACCACCACCAAGCAAGAAAATACTCAAAATGATTTTGATAGTACTTTTTCATGTACTTTTAAGTACTTTTTCCATTGCAAGGTGCTAAAAAGTTATTGTAAATCAACAATAAAAAATTATCTCCTAAGAGAAAACTCAGATGAAAAAGTGAATTGCCTTAGTTCTATGTTCTATTTACCTTTAGAAAAAGGCATATATCAATCATGTGACAAGTTTATTTTTATTTGCTTTAAAGAGAATCTGTATTGTTAAAATCGCACAAAAGTAAACATACCAGTGCGTTAGGGGACATCTCCTATTCCCCTCTGTCACAATTTCGCCACTCCCCGCCGCATTAAAAGTGGTTAAAAACAGTTTTAAAAAGTTTGTTTATAAACAAACATAATGGCCACCAAAACAGGAAGTAGGTTGATGTACAGTATGTCCACACATAGAAAATTCATCCATACACAAGCAGGCTGTATACAGCCTTCCTTTTGAATCTCAAGAGATCATTTGTGTGTTTCTTTCCCCCTGTTCTCATGCACTGAAGTTTCAGGCTGCTCTTTTCTTCCTGCAAACAGCTTTGCCCTTGTCTGAATTTCCTCAGTATGTGAAAGTCCAGCCAGCTCAGAGGACGATTTATCCAGCTTGTAAAAGATAAGAGAGAAGAGAGAAGCTGCCCTAATCTAAATAATACACAGGCAGTGTGCATAGAGGGGCCTGGAAGGGGGAGTTCATAGCAGAACCACAACACTGAAGAACTTGGCAGCCTTCCAGACACAGGCCGACAAGTCTGACAGGGGAAAGATACATTGATTTATTACAGAGACTGTGATAGCAGAAAGTGCTGCAGTAAGCCAGAACACATTAGAATAGCTTTTGGAACTTGTAGGATGATAAAAAACAGGATGCAATTTTTGTTACGGAGTCTCTTTAAAGTGGACCTGAACTCTTTACCAGGACAGAAGGAAAACATGGAGAAATGCATCCTGTATGTATTTAGAGAGTTTAGCCTGTCTAATTCCCCCTCATCTGTGACAAATCACCACCGTAATTTGATCTCTCAGCTGTGTCAGCTCAGGAATCTCTTCTGCCACAGCAGAGCAGCTAATTTGTAAACACGGGCTGTTAACAGTATGCCTGCTTCCATGAAAGCAGGAAGTAGATACAATGCAGATTTGTTGCAGGATTTGTATCAACTGTAACAAAGAAATGTTTTACTTTGAAAGTTAATATGCTGTTGCGTATCATTTAGAGCAGAGAGGAAGTTCTGAGTTCAGGTCCAATTTAAGAGATGATCATGCATCTGCCAACTCAGTTGTGCAATGCTTTAGATAAATGGGTAGTCATGTTGGACGCAGTCCCTCATTTATTCTATATCTATGTCTTGAGGTACCAGTAGTCCTGGGAATACGGCACGATTGTTGCAAAAAATATGTGCTATAGAACCCACCGTTTGGCCCTTGAAATGGATATTGTTTATGTTTATTATTATTGTTTAGGTAGATTTGTCTTTTAGCTGAAGCGGCTGTCTGCATACATCATTTGCATCCACACTGTAACCTAATTAGGGCAGGCTAGCATGTCGATACTGGATATTTAATTCCAGATTAAAGACGTGTAGAAGGTGTGGCACTGAAAGCTGATTAAACGATAATATCAAGCGATGCTCTCATCATAGGTGTTCATGAATTTTACATCACAATGGACTATCCCATTTCATCCTCAAGGTGTTATTTAATATGACTTTATATTGTGTCCTTCAAACACGAACACCTGGATAATTTAAGTCCTTTCAGTTATCACCTTTGAGGGGTTGAGGTTGTCCATTCTTTCTTAATTAAATGCTGAATATAGTCTTCATCAATTATTGAGGCATTCAGGGAGTCTGAAAGCAGTAATGTAGTGTAGCTACAATATGAAGACTTCTCTTTCTTACCATTACCACAAGAACCCTTCACAGGGAATTAGCTCTTGGTTTATATTGCACACTTCTCATCAATATGAAATGGAAGGTGTACAGATATAGGCATAGTGTACACAAGATATAGCGCTGTAGTAAATTTACTCCTATCACTATCGCGGAAAACCTGAGAAAATAAAACCTGTAAAATACATTTAAACATACTGTATACCTATAAGAAGTCCATTTTTTTCCCCCAGATTAAATGCGCTATAAACAACTTCTCTCCTATGTTGCAATCTGACAGGTTTTGGACTAGTCTATCTTCTCCTGGGGGATTCTCAGTATTTTCTGTATTCTTTACGAAAGCAATCCCTGGAAAGGACCTATACAAAGTTGTTAGCTGGCCTCCCTACTCATTCACACTATTCTGGCAGTTGAACTGGGCAACTGCCATTCTGTTTTTTTTTTAACAATAAAGAAACCCCTGAGAATCTCCCATGAGGAGAAGGAACTAGTCCAAAAACCTTTCAGATCTGTTTAATTTCTACTGCCTACTGTAAATGACAGGAACATAGGAGAAAACATAATTGAGGGCTGGTGCACACTACAAGAGCTTTTCTAAGCACTTTGTGATTTTAAAAGCTCTTGCTAATGTTATCCTATGTGTGTGTTCTCACTGGAGCGATGTGATTTTGTAAAAATCCCCCATAGCATTGCATTAGCCAGAGATTTTAAAATCTTTAGCGTTTAAAAAGCTCTTGTAGTGTGCACCAGCCCTTTTACTACGGGACAATCATACTTCATGTACATGTGTACAATAGTGGTCCTTTGATTACAATTTGCTGGGTTTTTTTTTATATATGTATGTAAGAGTTGGGTAGGGGTATATGCACTAAACTGTAAGGCTGGTTTCACAGTGGGACGTTACAGGCTCACATTAGAGCAGCCTGTAACGCACCCCACCGCACAGCAATGAAAAATCAATGGGCTGTTCACAGTGCCCACGTTGCGTTACTTAGTAACGCTGCGCCATAAGACAACATACTGCATACAGTACTTTATAAGCGGCAGAACTGCGTTGGACTGCTTGCACATGCGCAGTCATGTTGGGGAGGAGCGGAGAGTGGCCAGGCACATGGCTAATTAATATTCACTGCACTCAGTGACGTGCAGTGTTTACTTCCTGGAGCGGCCGCTCTGTGCGGCGACTGGCCGGGCGGGACCACGTGATGCCGCATGCGTCCAAGAGTACGCATCACGGACGCCAGAGTGAGCTGCACAACGAGGCTCACTCTGCCGTCCACATCAGAGAGCACCAGGCGTTGCGTTAGGGGCACGTTATGCGACCATAACGTCCCCTAAAACGCAACGTCCCACTGTGAAACCAGCCTAAGGGGTAATGCATAAGCGGTAAACACAAAAAAAATTGTAAAATTTAGAAAACCATACATATGAAATGTAGATTTTTCCTAGAATAAATGCACTATATTTTACCTTTTTCCTCTGTTGCTTTCACATATAAGACGCACATTTTCTCCCCAAAAAATAGGGAGAAAAAGTCCCTGTGCCTTATGCAGTGTATGCAGCGAATCCCCAACCTATGAATGCCCGCCGATACAAACCACCGACCCACCACCACGTCAGGGACCACCTGCATTGTCCCCAGTGTATCCGCTCTGTTTCCAGTGTATCTGTTCTGTCCCTAGTGTGTCTGCGCTTCCCCCCGACCCTGTGTCACCTGCTCCCCCTGTATAAGTAGAAGTGTAGTGGCAGCCTAATCCAGCATTTCCTGCGGGGATCGCAGACCTCTTCTCTTTCACGCAGCTCCCCCTAGTGACAGCTCCTGCTGATGACGCAATCAGCAGAGGCCGTTACTAAAGGAAAACTGCAGATGAGAAGAGGTCTGCGATCCCTGCAGGAAATGCTGGATTAGATAAGACAGCTGCCACTACACTTCTACGTATACAGGGGGAGCAGGAGGCACAGGGTAGCAGACACAGGCTGGGGACAGAGCGGACACACAAGGGGAGCCGGCTGAACAAACACTCCCGATTACTTGATTGTGACAGCAACAACAAAGTAATTTATCGTGCATTTTACATGTATGTTATATGTATGTACTTTACATTTTAAAATTTTCTGTGATATTGTGTATGTGGCATCCACTGATGTTCAAGTTATAACCAATGCATACAATAGTATACAATAAATAATTATGAAAAACATCGCTCTACTTTAAGGTGGTCTGAAAACCAGCATTTCTACTTTGCTCTAAAAGATTCCTCACAGCTTGAAAGCTACTATCCCAGACATTTTTTTTTTTGCAGAACATCACTGAAATTGTTAAACAAAAGCACTTTGTCCTGCTATTCAGCTTCAATCAACATCCAGACTGTAGATAACAGAATCTTTGTTTACATTACAATGTTGTTACAATGTGTGTAAACACAGTCTAACAAGTAAAAAGGAACTCTCTGTTTCAGACATGCACACACAGTTCAGAATAGCTCATTAGAAGATGTTAATATATAATAAAAAGCAGTTTGAATAAAATGCAATGCTAGCTTTTAGGGTATAATAAATTACACTTTGGAAAATTGTAATTTCTAAACAGACAATATAACTTATGCACAAAAGCAAATATGATAACTGTATAAGTAATAAAAAGTAGGAAAACACATTTTTATTGAATGTTATGTCAGAGTTTCAGACCACTTTAAGTTACTAGAAGTTACTAGTCTCTGTAGTCTCATAATATGTCCATCTATGAGAGGCTTTCCCGCTGAGGCCATCCTGCTAATGGCAGTGCGTCGGTAGGGGCCTTCTCTAGCCACACGGGACAATCTGTTATGACTTGAGGAAAGGAAGTGCAGATATGTCTCTCACAGGAGTCAGAATGTAACTGCTATCTATGGGATTGTATATATAAAGCAGCTCTGCTTTGTCTCTGTCTAGCTGTAGAGATATTTTCTGCATGAAAAATTGGTGCAATACAGACAAGTGAACCTACCATAGTCACTAAATATTGCCATGGTAACCCAAACTACGCAGCCTGCATTACCCTAGCAACACACATGGTACTCCGGTAACGCGGGTGCACTAATTGAGCAACATGCTATGGAGCTGGCATAAGTAACCATAAAATTGCAGTGTGCTGCCTGTATTTGGCAAATTTACCTATATTTAGTAAATATGACCGATATTTAGTCAATATGGCCCAACGTAACTAAACCACAATTGCACACACAACAGCAAATATTAAGATGGAAATGCATGCAGCACCAACAGACAAATAACAAACACATGAACTGTTATGCTTAAAGCGGTTTAACACCCAGCATTACAACTTTGCTTTAAAAGATTGCTTACAGCTTACAAACTATTATGCCAGATTTTTTTTTAAGCAGAAATTCACTGAATGGGTTAAACATGACATTTTAGTGTTGGATTTAACTAGGAATCCGCATCCGTTCTTATCTGTAGTTACAAAATGTATCTTTATTTGGAATACAAATAGACCTTTGAAAAGCCTGCCGGGGAAGCCCTCTTTGTTCTCTCAGAGCAGTGTTTGTTTGTTACATTGTAGATAGATACATTTGTAACTAAACAAGCAAGCACGAGGAGCATTTCTAGCTAAATGCAGCACTAAAATGTCATGTTTAATCCATTCAGTGAATTTCTGCTAAAAAAAAAATCTGGCATAATAGTTTATAAGCTGTAAGCAATCTTTTAAAGCAAAGTTGAAATGCTGGGTGTTAGACCACTTTAAAGGACCACTACCGCGAAAAATTGTAAAATTTAAAATGCGTGTAAACATATAAAAATAAGAAGTATTTTTCTTCTAGAGTAAAATGAGCTATACATTACTTTTCTCCTATGTTGCTGTCACATAGGACAATCTGACAGGACCAACAGGTTTTGGACTAGTCCATCTCTTCATGAGGGACTCTCAGCAAGGCTCTGAGGGCTCGTTTCCACTATCGCGAATCCGCATGCGTCCAACGCATGCGGATTCGCACATGGTATGCAAGTGGATGGGCCTGTTTCCACTGTTGCGTTGGTGATGTGCGTTTTTTTCAGCGGTGAAAAAACGCACAAAAGAGCCAACGATTTCGCCTGAGAGTGGAATGCATGCGAATCGCATGCAATGTATTTAATAGGGAAATTGCATGCGTTTTCCCCATGCGTTTTTTGCCGCGAATTCGCATGCGAATTCGCATAGGTACGATGTAAATTCACACAGGCAGTGACATGGTTAAAATCGCATATACCCTCACCTATGCGAATTCGCATGCGAATTCGCGGCAAAAAACGCATGGGGAATCGCATCCGCATGCTATTTTATCAGCGGTGGAATCCAGGCGATTCCGCACCGCAACAGTGGAAACGAGCCCTTATTCTTAGAGACATTCCTTGAAAAGGATTTATACAATGATGTTGGCCAGCTTCCCTGTTCACTGCACACTTTTTTGGCAGTTGGACAGAGCAACTGCCATTCACTAAGTACTTTTGAAAATAAACAAGAATCCTGAGAATCCCCTATGGAGAGCTAGTCGAAAACCTATGAAGGGCTAGTCGAAAAGTCAGTTCTGTCAGATTTCTACTGCCTACTGTAAGTGACAGCAGTATAGGAGAAAAGTAATTTATGGCTCATTTTACTCTGGAAGAAAAGTACTTCTTATTTGTATGTGTTTACATGTATTTTAAATTTTACGATTTTCATGATAGTGGTCCTTTAAATAATACAACCAATAAAACCTTGGCTTTGGTGAAAGATTTAGTGATAGGATTCAGCATGTGTTAAAATCAGTGTTTATGCAACCAAGGTATTCTCTATTCCTGTTAATGTATAACAATTGACTTTTTTTTTTTTTTAAATAGACAATTATGCACTGCTTTTCTCAGCAGTTTTCACTTACAGTCAGAATACAGGTAGTCCACGACTTAAAGGGCACCTAAACTGAGAAGGATATGTTTTTTTCCTTTTAAAATTATGCCATTAGCCTGACTCTCCTGCTGATCCTGTGTCTCTAAGGGCTCGTTCCCACTGTTGCGACGCGATTTCGGCCGCATTCCGACGCTTGTAAAAACGCATGCGGATGAGTTTCCGCATGCGTTTTTACCCGCGATTTCGCATGCGATTTCGCATGGCAGGGTGCCATGCGAAATTAACCATGACACTGCCAGGGCTAAATAAAATTGAAAAAGGTGCGAAATCGCACGCGAAATCGCGGGTAAAAACGCATGTAACAAACGCATGCGTTTTTACTATTAAATACATTAGCGGCGATTCGCACGGATTCCCGACGCAGGCGAAATCGTTGGCTCTTTTGTGCGTTTTTTTCACGCTGAAAAAAACGCACCTCAACAACGCTACAGTGGAAACAGGCCCATCCACTTGCATTACATGTGCGGATCTGCATGCGTTGGACGCATGCAGATTCGCGATAGTGGGAACGAGCCCTCATACTTTCAGCCACAGCCCCTGAACAAGCATGCAGATCTGGTGCTCTGACTGCAGTCAGACTGATTGTTTAAAAGGAAACATCCACATCCCTCTCAGTTTAGGTTCCCTTTAAGAACACCCGACTTACAAACGACCCGCCAATACGAAAGTGGATAAGTCAGAACATTTATTAAAATAATACATTGTAGTTATTGAGAAAATCGAAATGAAAAAAAAAAAATCAAAGAAAAGATGTTTTTTTAAAACCATTTGACAATTTGCTGCAGTACATTGAGGGCATGGGGACAGAGGTAACACAGTGGGAGGGACTGAAGGCATGGGGGGAAACACAGGTGACACGGAGGGGGACACTGAAGGCACGGGGAGCATAGAGGAGGTACAGTGGACAGTGTTTTGATTTGTGGACAGATTCAGGCTAAAAACTTATCTACAGTTGCTGTCTCATTTCTTAACCTGGGACTACTATGTGTATGATCCACATGCTTCTTGCAAAAAATTTGCATTCAATATGACAGCTCACGTTAATCAATGAACTTCTTTATAACTGCCTCTGTTGCTTGTAATTGGACACAGCTCACACTTACTCTGTTAGACAATAGCTGCTGTAGAAAAGTATGATTTATTTTATTTTTTTTGCATAGGAACACATGCGGCGTCCTAAATAACCTGTGTGGACATACATGCAAGTTTTCTGGACTTACAAGTGTGAGTCATGCATTACTTTGTTCACATCTATTTCTTATATTCATGGCTCCTTCATATACATGTGTGTATTAATCTGACCTTGGAGCTGTATTTGTACACAAGGAATTGAAGGCTTCATATAATTAAGCACAGTAATGTGTGCCTATAGCAGAAGGCTTACAGGTCATCTTGTACAGGTTTAATGTTAGTGAAGGCCTCAGGGACTTTGTACAGTCATTACGTTTGGCTTTTCAAGGACTTGCGTTTGAGCAGTTAATAATTGCTACCTGGAACAGGCTGTCTGAATTGATTAGATGTTTTGTTAATAATTGAGCCGCTTTGGTCAGCTCTGCAGTTTATGTACTAATAATAGTAGTGTTTCCCAGAGAGAGAACAGTGGGGATAATAAAAGCACTGGAACAACTCAGTATTTCGATAATCCTTGTGCTGCTAATGAAACAAACAAACCGCATAATAGGTAGTGTTGGTTAGGGATGATCAATGAGATGCAAATTGTTCCAAAATTATGCAAATGTGTGCAGTTTGAAAATGGACCAATCAATTTAAACCCAGGTTTAAATTGATTGGTCCATTTTCAAGCTGCATACATTTGCATAAAAATGTACATACATTTGCATCAACTCAGAACAATTTGCATGTCTGTGATCATCCCTAGTGTTGGTATTTGAATTCGGCAATAGGTGATTCAGAACCCAAACACATGCATCCAGCACCAGACAGCAGGACAGTGCGTTTCATTTAACTCTGATACCACCTGCCCCACCCAAGCTGGAAGGAGGAAGTATCAGAGTTAAATGAAATGCACCTGTCCTGCTGTTCCTCCATACTGAAATAGTGCTGAGTGCATGTGTTCAAGTTATGAACCATGTATTGCTGAATTCAAATACCAACACTAATATTAGGCCATGTTTAATAGCCATGCATCTGATGTGCTGTATAGCACAGAGGCTTTTACCTATTTCTTCAGCCCTACTGCTAAGTTGCAGTCCTGTTTCTACAATCTACGCTCCACAACATGTCAGCATGAGCGTAGCCTAAAATCCAACTAAACAAGATACATAAATAACACTCTGCACTCACAACAAGCTGGAACTCTAGTAATGATAAGAACAATTTGCGTGAAAATTGCATTCAGTTGCACTAATTTCCATGAAATTTGTATTCAGTTGCATTAATGGAGGATGTTTACTCCTAAATGGTTTGCATGCAAAGACATTCCGTACTAGACACTGTCACCAGTGCTGGGGTCCCTCCAAGTTGAAAAGGGTCCCTACACACACCAGTCAGCAAGCAACAAACTATTGTCATTGTTCACATTGTGAAAACAATCATTGATTAGTGTAAATTGTTAGTTTTAACTTTGGAAATTGACTTTCCCCACTGAAAATTCCCTTATGCAGTGGTGCAGCTATCCAGGCAATTACAGACAAGGGCAAAGCTGTTTGCAGGAAGAAAAGAGCAGCCTGAAACTTCAGTGCATGAGAGATGCAGGGGGAAAGAAACACACAAATGATCTCTTGAGATTCAAAAGGAAGGATGTATACAGCCTGCTTGTGTATGGATGTATTTTCTATGTGTGGACATACTGTACATCAACCTACTTCCTGTTTTGGTGGCCATTTTATTTGTTTATAAACAAACTTTTGAAAACTGTTTTTAACCACTTTTAATGCGGCGGGGAGCGGCGAAATTGTGACAGAGGGGAATAGGAGATGTCCCCTAACGCACTGGTATGTTTACTTTTGTGTGATTTTAACAATACAGATTCTCTTTAAGACCTGTAGACCCTCTTGTTTCCTGCTAGAAGCGAAGGATTTTACAATTGCTCAACATATACTTCCTGTCAACTATGAAGTCCCACCCCACCTCCTCATGCAGACACATAAGTTTAAACTATAATGCAGGGGTTTTAACAACGTCTAGAATCTGTTGTTTTCCTTGCTTAGAGCATCAAATGGGTAGACCTGAGTGACATGCCTGGATACTGACACTGAGAAAAGAAAACATATGATTTTTTGTATATGACTAGAATTGCCAAAAAGTCTTATTTCTAAATCTTTTAGTTGCTAGGGCAACTGATTTTAGAGAAGGATGCTACAGCAAAGTCAGCAGTGCCTGTAACTTTCTTTTTGCTTTTCAGAAAGGGATTGTATCGAGGAAGCACAGAACATCGCCAGTTGGAGAAAGGGGATCCTCTACCAATACATTTTGTACGCCCTGTGCAGGAAGCCATCCACAATTATACATGGTACTGTGTTTCCACCCATTCATACTGTACTGATAACGATGCAAACAGTTAAATACAGCAAATATCTTACCTGTGAAAAGATTGGTAATCCGTTTAACTAATCATATAGCATGGCCTGCACCATGACCTCATTTTTCTCCACTACATTCCAGGAAATTTAGATAGGTGAGGACATAATGACTGGACTGTGAGAGGCAGCAGCACACTGAGATTGTCAGTAGAGTTTGTCCAGCTGAATAGAAGCCTGTAGTGTAACACTGTGCACAGACATTTTGTAGCTGGTAGATGTGAAAAGCGTGATCTGATAATTATCATGAAAGAGGCACGTGCCTTTATATGGACTGGCCTTTGCCAATTGTCTGTGTTTATTCCCAAGAAGGAAGAATGAACTCACTTTTGGCCAAGAAAATCCAAGACATCCAGTGATGGCTGTTCTCTAAGCACTGCAGGTCTGTGGCTAAAAGTATTAGAGACAGAGGATGAGCCAGGCAACTGTTATTGTTTAAAAGGAAATGCAAATGGCAGCCTCCATATCCCTTTCACTTCAGGGTCCCTTTTAAAGTGCATATTTCCCACTAACCAGAGATATGACTGCTAAAAGGCACATCATGGGTTTTTACATTTACTTTTGTACTAAGCCAAGTTTTATTTTTCATTATGTAGGTTCTCCATATAACTAACTGTGACAGTTAATGAGAAAAGCCATTGAAAATAATGTAATTAAAAAGTGCTTCATTTTTACAATAATTATGTATAAATTATTTAATCAGTGATTTCCCATTGTAAAATCTTTCCTCTCCCTGATTTACATTCTGACATTTATCACATGGTGACATTTTTACTACTGGCAGGTGATGTCAGTGGAAGGAGATGTTGCTTGCTTTTTTGGCAGTTGGAAACGGCTGTAAACAGCTGTTATTTCCCACAATGCAACAAGGCTCCCACAGTGTGATGCCAGAACCATGGTCCTGACATCACGCTGTGGGAGGGGTTTCACCCCAATATCAACCACACAGAGCCCCCTGATGATCTATTTGTCAAAAGGAAACGATTTCTCATGGGAAGTTTGGTATCAGCTATTGATTGGGTTGAAGTGCAGTTATTGGTTACAGTTTCTCTTTAAATTTAGAACATAGACTGAAGATGGGTGTTTAGTAGCTGTTACTTGGTGGTCTATAAAAACAAGAACATCCGCTTACTTTTGCTCACTAAGAATGTGATTGTTTCCAGCATTCAGTTAGGGCCTGTACACACAGCTGCACTTGCGCTGCCCTTTTCAAATTGCATGCGTTTTTTAATCGCAAGGTCTTTTGAAAAATCATGAAATTTGTGAAGACCTGTACACACTGTGCGATGCGCTTTTTCTATTCTCATTAAGGCTTGCGATTTAATAATCGCAGCAGTGTGTACAGGCCCTTAGTCTTTTTATTCCATGTGAACTCAGTTAAGTTGCTGGAGCAAACTTAATCCTTTGACCTAACGTACAAGTACACCAAATTGTCATGACACTTTGATTTACACTGTAGCCCATGCTTGTTGAACACCAAGTACTTCTCCATAATTTAAACATATGAATCTCCTTCTAGTGATATCATTTGGTATAGGGTGTCTTCAGACCCCACAGCAGTTCTCTATGCTCCTTCATATCATATAGAAGCCCATGTTCCTGGAGTGCAAGTTCTACCTCTACTTCTCTCTAGTAGGATCACCTTTCCTATCCTGTCATTACGCATATCAAGCAAGCAAACCAGTGAGCTTGTAAGGGGTACACAGGTCAACAGTGGTAATAACTCAGCTATGACTTCTTTATTGCCCTTTGTTATGCTATATTTCCATAGCTATAATTTTACAAAGTACTGTAATGAAATGCTTTGCTGTCTTCCTTCAGTGAATCGGTGTCATCACTTTCATCCAGTGGACAAACTACTCCAACAGAGTTGAATAACTCCTGGTCAGGAATACAGAGCTACACTACTGGACTGTCTACAGAGAGGAGCTCAGTCTATTCCTGGACTGATGATGTAGGTTTCCTGTGTCTGCCCTAGTCTATAACTCCACGTTGCATTTAATTATGTGATTATTTTTTTTTGATTCATTAAGTTGTCTCTGTTCAGAACTAGATTATATAACTAAAGCCTCATACACAAGATAGATTAAAATTGGCAGGGGCGGCCGATAATGACCACCTCAGTCGATAATCTGGCATGTGTACAGTGGACCCCGACCCCAGCTCGGCAAGCAATTTGCCAGGTGGATCAACTTGCTCGCATGACGGCCGATACCTGTGTGCACATCGCTTGTCCCGTCCCACATAGCAACAGAATGCATCATCAGCTGTATAGCTGTAACGATAGGTGTCAGCAACCAGAGAGAGAATCTGATTCTTGGCGATCTGCAGTATCCCCAAGAATACAGATATACCTGATTATTGGGGATCTGCAGAATTGCCAATAATCAAATATGTCTAACCTCGAGACACCTGAGTGTGTAAGTGTTTTGGTGCAACAGTAACCTTTGGACCACCGGGGTAGCAGGTGGTCCAATAAGTAGAGAAGACTCTACTGCAGTCAAGGGCACCTGGAGAGGGAGTCCCTGACTGATAAGGAGCAGTGTCCCCTCTGAAGAGCAGGGGACCCCTGCGGAAAGGCTGGACACCCTGCGGAGGATGACAGCCAGAAGGTCAGACAGGCCGGGTCGGCAACAGAGTATCAGATATGCAAAGTACCAAATCAGAGATCAGAAGAATAGTCAGGAAAGCTACAGGTCATAACAGATATCAGAACAAGGCCTAGTCTGAGGTGTGAGGTCCGTGATCTCAACACCCTGGAACTATGCTAGAGAATAACACAGATGGTATACAGTATTCCTAGTCTAGGGTGTGAGGGCTGTGATCTCAACACCCTGGAACTATGCTAGAGAATAACACAGATGGTATACTGTATTCCTAGTCTGGGGTGTGAGGGCCGTGATCTCAACACCCTGGAACTATGCTAGAGAATAACACAGATGATATACAGTATTCCTAGTCTGGGGTGTGAGGGCCGTGATCTCAACACCCTGGAACTATGCTAGAGAATAACACAGATGATATACAGTAACTGGCTAAGTGTGGATTCCCAGGTCCTCCTGGTTCCACCACACTGGAAGATCTGACTAAGGTCTGAGTGCTAACACATAAGCATTCACAATGCCAGACAACCAGCAACTAAACAGCAAGAGATATATATAGTAAAGCACCCCACAGCGCCGCCCAGCTCCCATCAACCAATCAATAGCCGAGCAGGGATCAGCTGACCGTCCCGATCAGCTGATCCTCCTCCTATTGGTATAAAGAGCCTGTCTAGTGGCGCGCGCGCATAGCTCTCCATCTGTGTGCACTACTAGGTCCAGCTAACCCAGACACATGTTGTTGCGGGGAACCCGCCGCACTGGACGCGGAATCCGCCGCTTTGCCGTCAGAACATGCGGTGGCCCCCACGCCACTCTGCCCATGGGCACCACCAGCTCCAGACAAACCAGACGCATGCTGACGCGGACAAACCGCCGCATCAGACGTGGAATCAGCCGCCCTGCTGCCAGAACAAACAAATATTGGCAAAGTCTTAAATAGAAGATGTCTGCTGATATATTCCATCTGGTCACATAGTCCAATATGGGCTTAATTGCTTGCAAGTCAGAGCTCACAGATCACAGTTCATACATTTGCAGCACCAGTGCTGAGATTAGATCAGCGAAGCATTTTCCATCAAACCAAAACAAGTATATGCAGTTCATTTTTGAGTGCACTCACATATACAGATTTTTGTTGGCTATTTAGTGCTTTGAATTTTTGTGAAGTAATCCTATTTAAGACCTTGCCAATATTTGTTTAGACAGCTGGAAATGAGATCTCATTTGCACTAGGTTATGCAGTGTGATAGTGTGCATTGGAGAGTTGTTTGAGTGTATGGAGTGTGGTAAGTGAGGGGGTCTGGGGGGCTCCAAGGAACTCCATTTGATTTTAATTGCTTTTAGATTTGGGTGCTGGGGGGATTTTTTTGTACAAATAAAGCATTGCAATTTGTTCATGGATCTGATGAGGCCTCTTGTAGCTTTGTTCTCTGCTTGTTGTTTCTGAGCTCTATGCTTAAGTTCTGAGGCCCACGGTGAGTTGATTATGTGGGTGAGGAACAAGTTTCTCTCCCCCCAAATATTGTCAGCTCTGATCCTCCTTTGAGGACTACGCAAAATTCATTTCACTTCAATGATGAGTATCAGCCCCTTTTGTGGTTAGACTGGTGAGAGGAGAGATGATGGTAGAGTAGCCCTTAATAAACCTTCTGTAGTAATTGGCAAACCCTAGGAACCTCTGGAGTGCCTTCAGCCCCATCGTAACCACCGATCAAGGCAAGTTAACTCCCCTCTGCCTGTGGTCACACCTGAAGTCATTAGACTTCATTTTAATTCTGAATTCAAGTCCTTCTGGATTCGAAAGCCCCACCTGGCTACAAGCAAGCTGTGAATGCACCAAGGTCTGTGTACCTGAGGAGCCCACATGGGTCCTCCTCCAGCTTCTGTATTAGATGTTTATTGGTACTGTAGTGGTAATAATCTCTTCTTTATGTGCTTTGAATATTGGTAATCATGAACAAACTGTTCCCCTTCCTTGCTAACACAACAGCTATCCTTGGAAAACCATGATCTGTGGCCTTGCCTCTCTGTGCATGCTTCTCGTTACAATAAAGGTCCATTTCCTTTGTGTCCAATTTCCCGTCACTGAATGTGTTTCGCATTAGGTGTTACAGCCCAATGAAAATCTTTGGTCTTTGTCCACCTAATGTGGGAAATTGCTCATGCTCGTTTCCAGAAAAAAATGTGCAGTCTGCAGCATTTTTCCAAATAGCACATGGGATGTACAGGGATATCCTGAAGACATCCTGCATGGTTGTGAAAAAAGGCATTGAATCAAGAGGAAAACAAACCCTACTTACAGTTATACAAATATTGTATGGCTAGAAATAAGATTACCATATATCTGCCAATTTTGTGGTCAATCAACTATTCGATAATTTGATCATTATTATAGGATCGGATGAAAAGTGGTGACACAAAAAGCATGCCCGATCGATGATTCGACTGATATCAGGCCGAAATCTGTTTGAATGTATCAATCAGACATACTGGGAAATCTCACGGTCAGTCAGGTGCACGACGGTAACGGCTTGTGATATCGATAAACGCGACAGAACCCCAGGCGACTGTAACCTCAAATGTGCCAGTCCATTAAAATACTGTTCGCTTTACCGCTAGTGTCCAATCCTCCATCTTCCCCATTGGTGCTCCACGTGGCTGCTGGCATTTATTGGCGCCCCATGTGGCTGCCTGTCAGATTTCAACTGATAATTGATCGAGAATCAGCCTGCGGTGTATGGTTCAGCCTGCAGATCTCTCTCTGGTCATTGTCGATCAGAGAGAGATCTTTATCTAGTTCGATCTGCCCATACATCGCTAGATAGCCTATAGCGTTGAGCAGAGTTCTACTAACATCTCTACTAACCTAGACAGGAACAGAAATGTAAAATAAGTGAGCAACAACAAAATTAGCTTTTTATTCCCTTGACAATGTTGTTTACATAGCCCTTTTGATAACTGTCATTTTGTATTTGTGTACTTTCCCTACCAGGAGTTTGATAAAGCCAACACACAAAGGGTCCATCAGTTATTCTGGGATGTGGATGAAATGCTTTTTGAGGGCAATGTGACTTCACAGAACAAGACTCTGCAGGCAGAGTGCAAAGACTGGACCAAGAGATCCCTCCATCTCAGGTAACCTAGAGATAGTGATAGAGGATTTATGAAGCAAAGCTGTGTTTGATGTTCTCTGCTACCTACACATCAGATAGTCAGACGTACCAAACAGGCACAAGCGTAACAATAGTTTCTGTGCACCTCTGCGACTGCAGGGGCCTTGGAGTCGATGGTGGCCTGCTCGTCCTCTCTCCCACCCTGCAAGATAAGTGCAGCTGAGCTGTAGCTATATGCTCTATGCTGTCCTCCTGTGGCTCCCAATCAAAAGACGTGCATTGTGAGCCGGGTGTGCAGTACAGAGCAAGTGGCTGCTAGGAGGAAGAGGAGACGCAATGCAGTGGGAGCAAGTAAATCATTTTACACGCCTCCGCTGCACTTACTGTGCCAAATGGGGGATTGACGGGGCCAGATTTTTACTGGCCAGTGAGGGGGGAGGGTTTGCAGTGGGCCCGTGATAATTTCTTTTTTTTGCTGGGGGCCCAGAGGGCTACTGTTGCACCCCTGCACATTGACATGCTTGTTGGGCTAGGTTGCATGGTTTTCCAACACAGGTGGGGAGAGGGGAAGTAGACATATGCAGAACCTTATCTCACAGTGTGAAAGTGCTGGCAGCTTGGGAAAATGCTATCTGGTCAATCACCTATTCTTCTGATTTGATTGTAAATTATCAAGTTAGGTTCTAGTCATTTATTGTCTCTGTTTAACTGTGTTTTGTGCAAATTTGTGATTACTTTCCAATACTTTTGTACCCCTGGCGGCTGTAACGCTTGGAGAGCTCACCTTGACAGTTCTCAAATTATCCAGGATAGATCCATTAAATAGCTTGCAGTAGATTAAACATGTTCACCTCTGAGAAATGGTCACTGGGACAGGTTATGTGGTCAGTGGTATTTCCAAGTAGCAGTGGGCAGAATTTAGGAAAAAGTGTAAAACTTTGTTAGATCTTTCTCAAAATGGATCACTTCTATTTTGCTAGGCAAGTTGCTATTTCCCCATTCAATAAAGGCATTCTTGGTGCTAAATCAAAGGTGCCAGTCAGGTTATGCAATACAGATTTATTGAAAAAGAGACCGCTTTCCCAGCAGAGCTGTAATGTAGCACAAGCTGGGAAGGGTTGTCTGTAGGTCTTGGCTGGAGTAATTTCCTAATGTCTATTTTGTAGGAATTATTACTTGATCAGAAAGCAAACCAGTAGCTTATAAATTGTCTTCACCCTTATATGAAAGGACTGAATAAAAACTGTAACTACTAAATTCCTTGAAAGTGGTCTTATTTAATAAAGGTCTGTGTACTGATGATTTCATTAAATATTATCATGCTTATGCAAGAAAATAATACAGAATCCCAATAGGGGTGTTCAGTCACATGGGTAATGACGATCTCTAACCAAAGGGTTACTGCATTTTGTTTTTGCTTGATTGGATATTCCTGTATATGTAATCGCCTAAATCTTACTTTCTCTCCTGTGTGTTTGTATATTTAAGAATATTAGGGGAACAATTAATTTTACCAAAAGATGAAGGCTTCCAGCATTTTCAGAGCAGAACACCAAGTTCCTCAACATTGGGATCCCGCACTGCTTCCCAAACTACAGCTGATGGCATTGGAGCTTTACAGCAGTGAGTACATATCTAGATATCCAGTTAGAACTTGTAGACCTTTGAGGCAGGGAACACACTTGACTGTTTTCCTGCGTGTTTTCAGCATAGAAAAACTGAGAACTCATGTTAATCAGTGGGCTAGTTCACACTTGATATGTTTTTCGCAAGCAGAAAAAAACTGACATTCTGCATCATGATTCTGCACATTTTGTCAGTTTTCTTTATCAGTTACATTAGCTGCTGTGAAAAAGGTGCGCATTTTCCTGCATAGAAAACACCTTTGGTGTGCAGAAAAACGCGTGCAGAAAACTGAAAGACAAGTGTGTTCCCTGTTGTGTTTGGCATATGTATAGAACTTGAGCCTTCTCTCAGAATCTGCTGATTCCACTTAGTGAAAACTGAAATCTATTCAACTCTGGTATTCAGTGTGTTGTGAGTGGAGTGTCACTGTAAGGCCCAGTTCACATTGGCCTAAAAATTGGACTGTTAAGCGGAATGGACGCAAATGTTAACCCATTAATCAGTTTAAATTGGTCTCTTTGAATGGATCTGTTCGGTTCGTTTTGCCGCATGGACCGCAAGTTTGGGTCTGGATCGCTTTTTCTGTTTCAACGGATGACCACGGGCTATTGGAATACAATTTCATGTAAATCAACTTCATTGGTGTGCACGGAAAATCTCTTTGTAAAACTTTGCATAAGAACGCAAACAAAAGAAGATTCTGAACCTAATAAAAGGCAGAATAGCAATTATGAAAAAATGTAAGAAATTGCAGGAAAAAGTGTGAATGCTGCCTAACAGAGTTACTGATGTGTTTTTTCCTTTAGGATGCATATACACACATGCAGATAAGATGCTAGCCTCTAGGCTAGTGGTGCATTCTGTTGATTTGGAGCATAAAAAACACCTCCATTAATTGTCATGGAACAGGGCGTAGTAACTATATAACATTTGTAATTTATTCCTTTTAAAATCTGTTGTCCTTGAAAAGCTGCAAAAGATTCCACAAGCTTCAAATAAAAAAAAATAAAAGTTGGGGGCCTGAGTTTTGTCAGAAGAGGTTAAGTACTCTATTGGAGGCGCCCTAATTATCTAATTACAAGTATGTTTATCTAGGAGTATATAGATCTTATTATTTAGGAGTATATATCTTAGTATCTAGGAGTATATAGATATAGATCTTACCTAGTTAAAGAGAATCTGTATTGTTAAAATCGCTCAAAAGTAAACATACCAGTGCGTTAGGGGACATCTCCTATTACCCTCTGTCACAATTTCGCCGCTCCTCGCCGCATTAAAAGTGGTTAAAAACAGTTTTAAAAAGTTTGTTTGTAAACAAACAAAATGGCCACCAAAACAGGAAGTAGGTTGATGTACAGTATGTCCACACATAGAAAATACATCCATACATAAGCAGGCTATATACAGCATTCCTTTTGAATCTCAAGAGATCATTTGTGTGTTTCTTTCCCCCATGCACTGAAGTTTCAGGCTGCTCTTTTCTTCCTGCAAACAGCTTTGCCCTTGTTTGTAATTCCTCAGTATGTGAAAGCCCAGCCAGCTCAGAGGACGATTTATCCAGCTGATTAGAGCAGCTTCTCTCTTCTCTCTTATCTAAATAACACACAGGCAGTGTGCATAGAGGGGCCAGGAAGGGTGAGTTCATAGCAGAACCACAACACTGAAGAACTTGGCAGCCTTCCAGACACAGGCCGACAAGTCTGACAGGGGAAAGATACATTGATTTATTACAGAGACTGTCATAGTAGAAAGTGCTGCAGTTAGCCAGAACACATTAGAATAGCTTTTGGAACTTGTAGGATGATAAAAAACAGGATGCAATTTTTGTTACGGAGTCTCTTTAAGGACAAACCCCTTAGGTAAGTATACATTTTATTCATGCACATAAGATGACACGTTTCACGGGTGCTGGCCTGCTTCCTCAGGTCAATACAAAAGCGCCTTTAAAAGCAGTATATCAGAGACATGAGCGCCTCTCTACTTATACTTACCTTATACTTATATTTGTAATTAGATAATTAGGGAACCTCCATCTAAGTACTTAGTCTAGCCTAAACCTTCGGGGTCTTATATTGCAAGCACCAGTGTTTCCAATAAATCCAAGGAGAGCGACTGAGCAGAGCCTGCCAAATAGACCTGGAAAACCGAGCAGGGACAGTTATTTCCCTGTAAGCCTGAATGATGGTTGCAGATTATTGCAACCCATCCTTGTGAGTATAATACTTACATTTAACGTAACCCAACTTTTACTAACAATACTGCACCATTGGGCTCCTGGTCTCTCTCATCTAGACGATTATGATCACCAAGAATCACACCAGTCAGAAGAGATGTTTTTGCACCATATCAGTTAAATACATTTTCAAACACCAGAAAGCAAAAATGTACATTGTCCTGAGTTTTCTACTATCTGCTAGTAGTAGTTTATTATCTAATTTTAGCACTTTTCTCTTGTTGGATGCTGAAAAGGCATTTTCTAGAACAGATGAGAAACCTCAGGAAGAAGAGTTTATTGAATCAGGGCTATTGAATTTAAAAGAGGGGTGCAGTCACACTAACAAAATGTATTGATAATTGAAAGTTTAGCATCTGCGAGTAGCTAAAGCCATCTGACACTTCTGCAGTGCTGGGTACACACAAAGCTATTTCCCATCCAAACAACGGGAATCGGAAAATCTTCTTCCATTCAATAAAGGGATCAATTTTCCAAAGTTATCATGGGAAAATTGATCCTTTTATCGACCAGGAGCAGTTTGGACATGTACACACAATGCAACTTCCTGTCAGATTACCCGTCGATCGAACGGGAAATTGCATTGTGTGTACCTAGCATCAAGGATCCGTGAATCAGGAAAGACAGCTGAATAAAAAACCTAAATGACATTATTCTGAGAAGTCTGATGCTGCTTGTTGTCTTTGGGGTCCCTCCTGTACCCCGGTGCCAGTGCTCCTCTCTCACCAGCATCCAGGAAGTTTTCCCCACCAGCGAGGAACGATTGTGAACTACACATGTGCAGTGAAAGAAAGCACTTGTGGATCATTGGTTTCTTCTGCTGTGTACACGCAGTTTGGAACTCTTCATGCGCAGTTCTGAACCTCTTGTAGCTGCTGGGGAAACTTCCAAGTGGCTCTTTGGCTGATGGAGACAATTGAAGAAAAAGAGGACCAAGGATGGGGAATAGAGTGTGTGTGTGTGTATATATATATATATATAGATAGATAGATAGATAGATAGATAGATAGATAGATAGATAGATAGATATAATTTTGAAAAACTAAGTAAGATAGCTGATGTAATTAATGTAATTATGGTTCTTTTTATTTAATAAAACTTGAAGTTCTTGGTGCATTTTTCCTACTTCATGTTGCTTATCTTCTTCCTCCAGTCTGTGTGTGTCGGGGTCAAGGCTGGTCCCTACAGCATCTCCATTACAAAGAACTGACGAGTCCTCACCCAGCTCAAGTTCTCTGAGCTTTGAGTCATCAGTGTACTCCTTCTTAGAGGAGGAAATCTATGATGTGGACGGCACCGTGGAAGAGTACCTCGCCTATGACAACAGAGAATTGTAAATAAAGTATTTCACTGTATAACAGCATAGTATAAGCTCTGCAAACACTGAGAGTATACACTTTCAGCACATCCATACCAAGAGCTGCAAAATAGAACAGGTCACCCCACACATAAGAATAATCAACATCACAGCATGATTTAGCTCCTATAGATCAAATCATGTGGGTTAAATTAGGAAGCAGAATCGACAGAAGCAGAAGTGGCTGGATAGTGTACTGGTGAAGGGCTCTGCCTCTGACGCAGGACACAGGGTTTCAAGACTAGCTGTAAACGACCCGACAGGAGGGTTGGAGCTACATCCTGCCTGTGTGTGCTCATCCCCTCCATCTACTGCATGTGAAAATACCTACAGAGGTGATAACTTGAACTGGAGTGATAACACAACACTCTCACCATGAAAGCTTATCACTAAATGTTAATAAGGCAAGCTTCTTTAGTGAATTAACACTTATTGATTTATAGAGCACCAACATATTCCGCAGTGCTGTACAAAGTAGGAAGCAAACATAGGGTACATAATAATACAGTCAATGGTATACACTGAAAATACTGATTGATGTGTGGTGATAAGTTTTAACCTGCCTTATTATCACTAGTATGATCTTAGTGAATTGTGGCCTTTCTTTAATTATCAGTGATGAAGAGAGTCTAGATCAGAAAAAAGCCCATATTTACCAGAAGAGATCCCGGCGTGGCATTCCTCCCATCTCTCCTAATGACTGCATCAAAGACACCGTGGCTGCAGAAGCATTCGATGACATTTGGGGAAATGTTGTAGAATCTCTGCAAGAGCTCACCATAAAGACCTGGGAACTTAGCACAGGTAACACATACTATAACATTTATTGGAGTCTTATGCCAGTCACTTTAGCTTTTCTTCTTGTCAGAGTTGAATATAAAGATTTTTTTTCTTCTTACATTTCTAATAAACCATTTTAGATTTATAACAATGTACATATTATAAAGGAAATAGTACATGGACATAGAAAGAGAAAGTACAATTCAGCGTATCACGGCAACAACAAGTATCGCAAAGGGCATAAGCATATAAAGATGTTTGTTTTACATTTGGATACAGATGATGATGCCTATTGAGCAAATGATAGAGTGTTTCAAATATCGATATTTTTATTGAGTCAAAAGTTAGTGATACAATCAGTTTATACTTTAAAGGGATACTGTAGGGGGGTCGGGGGAAAATGAGTTGAAGTTACCCGGGGCTTCTAATGGTCCCCCGCAGACATCCTGTGCCCGCGCAGCCACTCACCGATGCTCCGGCCCCGCCTCCAGTTCACTTCTGGAATTTCTGACTTTAAAGTCAGAAAACCACTGCGCCTGCATTGCCGTGTCCTCGCTCCCGCTGATGGCACCAGGAGCATACTGCGCAGACCAAAGACCATACTGGACTTGTGCAATACACTCCTGGTGACATCAGCGGGAGCGAGGACATGGCAATGCAGGTGCAGTGGTTTTCTGACTTTAAAGTCAGAAATTCCAGAAGTGAACTGGAGGCGGGGCCAGAGCATCGGTGAGTGGCTGCGCAGGCACAGGATGTCTGCGGGGGACCATTAGAAGCCCCGGGTAACTTCAACTCATTTTCCCCCGACCCCCCTACAGTATCCCTTTAAACTATACCTTTAATATAATGAGTCCTTTTGAACCTTTTTGCATAACAAGGAAACAAACAAACAAAAAACATGCAATCTGTTCTAAATAGATTTGCCCATCATCCTTTTCTTGGTTATCTTCTCCTTATTGTCTGCCTCATTGCCTCGTATTCATAGCTTAGTTTTACAATGGCCAACAGGTCTTGAAGGGTAGGAAGGGAGGGTTTATTCCACCATCCCATAATCGAACACCTAGCAGCTATCAAGACATTGGATAGAAGGATATGATAGGCAGACCCCGCTTTGTAAATATTACGTTTTAAAAGAGCTAGACGGGGATCTGCGTTTACTTTAACCACTCTGCGACCACCTAACGCCGATTGGTGGCCGCAGAGTGGCTCCCCCAGGACCGCCTAACGCCAATTGGCACCAAGTCCTGTAGGAGAAGATTAGCAGGGATCGCGTGTGAATGTGCGCGCATCCCTGCTGTACATACCGAGCTCTGCATGGAGATCAGTTTGCCAGCCCGAAAATAAACAGGTTTTTTTTCTTTTACAGTGCTGCGATCTATGCGCAGCGCTGTGAGTGGACAGCTTTGTGACAAAGCTGTCCCCTCGAGTGGCCCACAGTGTTATCCCCTCTCATTGGCTGATGCCTATGAGAGGTGATCACTGATTGGATCTCGGGGAGGGGGGGGGAATAAAAGAAAAATAATTACATTTATGTAAAAAAAAAATTTAAATTAATTTAAAAAAACTGTCAGTGGCAGCAGCAATCAGATGCCACCAACAGAAAGCTCTGTTAGTTGCAACAAAAGGGGGGTCAGATTCATTTGTTTGCTAAGTTGCATGGCTCTGCAGCGAGCTGTTAAAGCTGTAGAGCACTGAATTGTAGAAAATCACCTGGTCACTAGGGGGGTGTAAGCCTGTGGTCCTTAGGTGGTTAAAGCACAGCTGAACCGAGAAGGATATGGAGGCTGACATTTATTTCATTTTAACCAGTGCAGATTGCCTGACTGTCCTGATGAGCCTCTGTCTCTAAAGGTGTCCATACATTAGATGATGTGTGGGCTGATCGACCAAGAGACAGATCTCTCTCTGATGGAATCTGATCGGAGAGAGATCTGTTTCCCGCCCGTGCACCACAGGCCGATTCCCAATCAATTTCAGCATGAAGTCTCTGGGGACTCAGCGCTGTCCCCCCAAATGTAAAATGTGCCCTCCGATGCCCCGTGCAATGTACTTTACCTGTCGGTGTCCTCCGCTGGCTCTGGGCTTTGTCTTCTGTCTACATACACGCACCCACTGTGGTTGCCAGCGTAACGTGGGCGTGTGTATGCACATGTGCCCATGTTACTCCGGCCACCACGCGAGCACCCGGGGGCACATTTTACATTAGGGGGCACAGTGTCAGGGGTTCTGTCGTGTTCATTGCTTGTCCTGATATGGCACACCATTACCGCCGCACACCCAATCGAGCGTGTTGGCCCAACAACTTGCAGCATGTCTGATCGATACATGTGACCGAAATTGGTCGCTTCATCGTTCAGGTATGCTCTTGGGTGGCTCTGATTTTCCGATTATAATAATCGAATAGGATGGTCGCCAATTTGTCTGATGTATGACCACCTTAATACTCTTAAACATAGATCCTGAACAAGATGACAGATCAGATGTTTCTGATTGGATTAGCCACATGCTTGTGTCAGGTGCGTGATTCAGACACTACTGCAGCCAAAGAAATCAACAGGACTGCCAGGCAACTGGTATTGTTTATTAGGAGATAAATATGGCAGCCAACATATCCCGAACACGGCGATTGCAGTGCAGGAGATTTGGGCGCAGCCGGCGCCACCATAGACCTGTAATAGGAATTACGGCTATAGCAGCGCACAGTGAGTAACTTCGGCGCAGTCAGAGGACGGAGCTGAAGGTACTTTTAAAACACTGTAATTTGGCCGCCAGCAATAGCTGGAAGCCGAATTATATCATTTCTTACCATTCATGTGGACCTGGAGGGAGGATAGTAAATAACGCCGCTGGGACTTGTGCAGGAGCAGGGTAAGCCGTATATCGGCTGTATCATGCTCCCAAGTCGCCCGGCGGGGATTTCATCCGTATGCACCATATCCCTCTCAGTAACATAAATAGAAGATAATAGCTGCGCTTCTTTTTGTGCTTGATTGTTTTATACTGGAAGAAACACAAGGGTAAAACAACAACGGATGGTGCGGCCTACAGGGCCCGATATCGCGTTTGGGGTATTGGCCACCCCACAGCCTCTCTGGCACCTCCCGTCTGGTCCTTCAGGGACTCAAGTTCATCACCAGCTGTATATAATAAAAATGGAGACTCCTCATCCCGTAAAAGTCTACTTATGGCTTTATTCGTTTTTTTTAAAAGGTATGCATATACATGCAGAACTAATCAGCAAAAACGTAAAAGGTTCCAGTAATAAGTGTTCCCAACATGGGATAGTGACAACTCAATGGGCTTGATTCACAAAGCCGTGCAAACTGTTTAGCACGGGTGTGCTAAACAGTTAGCACGTGAAGTGCCGTTCGCAGACTTTTGTGCGCGCAAAGTGCCGCAATTCACGCGATCGCAGACTTTTGCGCGTGCAATTTGCCGCAAATTGCGCATGTAAAAGTCCGCGATCGCGCGAATCGTGGCACTTTGCGCGCGCAAAAGTCCGCGAACGGCACTTCAAGTGCTAACTGTTTAGCACACCCGTGCTAAACAGTTTGCGCGGCTTTGTGAATCAAGCCCAATATGAGCGATTAGGGATCACTTAAAGCAAAGTAATGCACTTAGCTGGGGTGGTTAGAGCACCCAGGGACCACCTAACAGCCTGCCCGTTGTCCACGGATGTCACTCCCGCTATCAGTGCTAATACTGCTCACTGGAAGGAATAAAAACCGCTCCTACGTGAATACCGCCGGTCGCATCCGACCACACTTTCGTGCTGACTTCACGCCGCGACTCCGCCCATGTACTTTAATATGTAAGATAGTCAAGATAGATTGAAACACTTCATTCCAGAACATGCTTAAAGAATGCTGTAGTGTTATGACAAAGATCCATACATCGCAACACCACTAGGGGCGCTCTCATATTGGTTCATGTGAAGCTCAACTGATTAACTCATTAACTATGATTGATTGACGTAAGCAGCTGTCCTGTGTGAGCGGCTTAGAGTTGGGCCCCGGAAGAAGGTGACTGATCTTTGTGTCCATATATGAGTCAGAACCATACATGTTGAAGGCAGTGAGTTGCTGCTGGTGTGACGCATGAGCTGAAGATTGTGAGACAACATCAGTAGTGAACTACCTGTGGATATTCCATTAATGTTATTTTATTTACATTGGAATGTTACATCAAAACATTACATGAATATGAGTCATCATTGTCAATTATGAAATAAGAAGCGATACATTTTCTCTGTCTTGTGACAGTCATAGTCTCATCGATGGCCATCTGTGAGGTTGTGACTGTCACATGACATAGTAAATGGGTTAATGGCATGGCATGAGTATGAATCAGTGGCAATTAGTAAATATTATAAAAAAAAACGTATGCGCACAATGAATAGATAAAAAGGTAAGGACTTAAAGATGGGAACTGTGGAATATTAAAAGACTGTCATTTATTTCAGGCAACAAAAACATTAAACTTACATTGTTAGCTTATAAACACAAATCTATTTTGAAGTAGATCTGTAGATACAATTGTTTATAATTATTATTTATTGTATTTATATTATGCAGCGCTGCACAATAGATAAATGGGTTAACATACAAGGTAGAAATTACATGAGCTCACAACAAAACAAGCAAATGATCTAATCAGTTTCTTTTCAGTTCAGGATTGCTTTATTGTCCTAACACAGCATTGTGGTGGGGTTGAGGTCTGGGCCATTGCAACACCTTGATACTTTCCTTTTGTAGTTGTTGCTGATGTGCTTGGGATCATTGAGATGTATGTACTAAACTGCATTAAGCAAATGCCGTGTGCAAAATTCTGCCACACAATGAGCAGAAAAGAATGCCACTCGTTACATGCAATGCATTAATGCATCATGCGTAAGACTTTACGTATGTAATTCTGCTTAACGCAGTTTAGTGCATACACCCCATTGTCCTGTTGGATGACACAGTTTTACCAAGATTTATCTGTCACAAAAATGGTGTCACACTTGACTCTAAATTACTTTAGTACAAAGTATTTAATTGTTGATTCAAGGACTGCAGGTCTTGGACCTCTGAAACAAGCCCAGATCATGAACTTTCCATTTCCATACTTAACAGTTGGTATGATGTGCTGTGTGATTTTTGTCAAATGTACCCCTGTGCATTATACCCAGACATCTTCACTTTGATTTTGTTTGTCCAAAGGGCATTGTTTCAGATGATTCTGCTTTTTTCAGGCGTTACCCTGCAAACCTAAGCCACACCTCTTTTAGAGAGAAAAGGCTTTTTCCTAGCAACCCTTCCATACAGGCCATACTTGTTCATTCTTTCTCTTATTATATTGTCATGAACTTTTACATTTAACTTGCTAACTAAAGTCTCTTTTGATGTTTTTTGTGGGGTTTTTCTCCAAGCATTCTGTGGTATGATCGTGGGGTACATTTGCTGAGACTTCTGGGAAGAATGGCAATTGTCTTGAATGTTTTCCTCTTGTATAAAATCGTAGTCATTATAGACTTACTTCAAATTTTTAGGAAATTATCTTATAAACCTTTCCAAATTTATGGGCAGCAGCAATTACTTCTTTAAGATCATTGCTGATGTATTTTCTTCTTGGCATTGTGTTAACACATATCTGAAAGCTGTAGACCAGCAAACTGAAAATTTCACTTATATTGAGTTGTCATACCTGCTCATCATGGGCGTCCGCACATATGGCAAAACCGGGCATCTGCCCGAGCCTGGCCGCCCGCTGCCCCCCCCCTGGCCGCGTGCCCGTGCAGCCAGCAAGAGGGGACAGCGCAGAGAAGAGAGAGAGCTATGGGCACAGTGGGGAAGGGCGGACGTCTCCCCCCCCCCTTCCCTCACCTTAGGGGGCTCTCTCTCCCTCGCTGTCCCCTCCGGAATAAAGTGTGCACTGTGCAGCGGCTGGCAGCAGGCGGAACTTACCTCCTCTCGCTCCTGCGCCGGAAGTTCTGGTGCCGCACTCTGGTCTGGATCAGGCCAGAGTAGCGGCTAATCCATCCGGCGCGTGTGACGAGAGGAGGTAAGTTCCGCCTGCTGCCAGCCGCTGCACACTTCATTCCGGACTCCGGAGGGGACAGCGAGAGAAGGAGGGAGAGCCCCCTAAGGTGAGTGCCCATAGCTCTCCCTCTTCTCTCCGCTGCTCCCCTCCTCCTGCACACAGACATGGCCACTTTTTCTGGGGACATATCCCCCTGGCTACATATACTGGGACATATACCCCTGCCTACATATACTGGGACATATACACCTGCCTACATATACTGGGACATATACCCCTGCCTACATATACTGGGACATATACACCTGCCTACATATACTGGGACATATACACCTGCCTACATATACTGGGACATATACCCCTGCCTACATATACTGGGACATATACCCCTGGCTACATATACTGGGACATATACCCCTGCCTACATATACTGGGACATATACCCCTGCCTACATATACTGGGACATATACACCTGCCTACATATACTGGGACATATACCCCTGCCTACATATACTGGGACATATACACCTGCCTACAAATACTGGGACATATACCCCTGCCTACATATACTGGGACATATACACCTGCCTACATATACTGGGACATATATCCCTGCCTACATATACTGGGACATATACACCTGCCTACATATACTGGGACATATCCCCCTGGCTACATATACTGGGACATATACACCTGCCTACCTATACTGGGACATATACCCCTGCCTACATATACTGGGACATATACCCCTGCCTACATATACTGGGACATATACACCTGCCTACATATACTGGGACATATACCCCTGCCTACATATACTGGGACATATACCCCTGCCTACATATACTGGGACATATACCCCTGCCTACATATACTGGGACATATACCCCTGCCTACATATACTGGGACATATCCCCCTGGCTACATATACTGGGACATATACCCCCTGCCTACATATACTGGGACATATACACCTGCCTACATATACTGGGACATATCCCCCTGGCTACATATACTGGGACATATACACCTGCCTACATATACTGGGACATATATCCCTGCCTACATATACTGGGACATATACACCTGCCTACATATACTGGGACATATCCCCCTGGCTACATATACTGGGACATATACACCTGCCTACCTATACTGGGACATATACCCCTGCCTACATATACTGGGACATATACACCTGCCTACAAATACTGGGACATATACCCCTGCCTACATATACTGGGACATATACCCCTGCCTACATATACTGGGACATATACCCCTGCCTACATATACTGGGACATATACCCCTGCCTACATATACTGGGACATATACCCCTGCCTACATATACTGGGACATATACCCCTGCCTACATATACTGGGACATATACCCCTGCCTACATATACTGGGACATATACCCCTGCCTACATATACTGGGACATATACCCCTGGCTACATATACTGGGACATATACCCCTGGCTACATATACTGGGACATATACCGCCTGCCTACATATACTGGGACATATCCCCCTGGCTACATATACTGGGACATATACACCTGCCTACATATACTGGGCCATATACCCTTGCCTACATATACTGGGACATATACCCCTGCCTACATATACTGGGACATATACCCCTGCCTACATATACTGGGGACATATACCCCTGCCTACATATACTGGGCACATATACCCCTGCCTACATATACTGGGCACATATACCCCTGGCTACCTGTTCTGGGGACATCTCTACCCCTGGCTACCAGTTCTGGGGACATCTATACCGCTGGCCACCTATTCTGGGGACACCTATAGACCTGGGGCTACCTATTTTTGGGGAACCACTGCTGACAGATTGAGTGTATTTTGGAGAACTGCTGCCAGGTGAGAGGTGTCTACATATTAAGGGGGCATTCTGCCTATTTATGTGAAAAGCTGTCTATTTATGTGCCTCATGACTGCTGAATTTGTCTTGTTGCGGGCCTCATGGTTACTGACTTTGTCTTGTTGGGGGCCTCATGATTTGTTGGGGGCCTCAAGATTGCTGAATTTGTCTTGTTGGGGGCCTCATGATTGCTGAATTTGTCTTGTTGGGGGCCTCATGATTGCTGAGTTGGTCATGTTGGGGCCTCATGATTGCTGAATTTGTCTTGATGGGGGGGGCCTCATTATTGCTGAATTTGTCTTGTTGGGGGTCACATGATTGCTAACTGCGAGACTATGGAAAAAGCTGAATCATCATCATATGAGACAATAGCATTAAACCTACTTTTTCCGCTTTTTAAAACAGAAAATGAAACTGGGAGGTTGTAAAAAAATGAATAGTTTTTTTCAGGAGTACGATGGATGAAATTGTTTATCTTCACAGTTTATTTCCAACTTAATTTTCCATAATGTTCATGTATGAGTTAAAACGTTTGTATTTAGTTTAAATTGCTGTTGGCACTTTGTGATAGTAAAGTGACTTTGCAGTTTGGACACTCGACCTCCAAAAGGTTCGCCACCACTGTCCTAATCTAATGTCCCACCATTGCTTAGTTCATGTAAACTTGTCTCCACCCACGACCACACCCACATTCTGGTTCATGACCACACCCATTTTTCGTAGCTCCATTTAACACCAGCCCGGATTTGTGGCGCGCGTCCTCTTTTTGCTCCCCACTTTTTGCCCCCCCCCCCTGGAAAATTTTCTGCGACGCCCATGCTGCTCATGGTTTATTTATCAAGTACATTTTATTTCCAGCACCTGGTTTCTTGTTTTCCTAATTCTAATAGAAGATTGCTTCTGCATTTTGACTTAGTCTTTGTTAAATAAATAATGACATGGTGTAACATGTCATGTGTAGCTCACCAGAGGTTGTATTTACCTAATTTTAAGATCTGTTAAGGATCAGATGATATCTTTTTATGCCCTGATATGCAAAATCTTGCCATTGAACACCGCTGCACTTTATTTGTCTCATGACTGTAGTATTGTGTAGTGTGCGAGGGGTAGGGGCAGTATTGATAAACCCACTGCTGGCTTCCTAGCTGGAACATGCAACATTGAGTTTTCAAAAAGTGACCATACCTTAATCTATCATTTCAGAGGACATCAAGCAATCAGAAAATACACAAAGCACAGTAAGCAGGTATCTGCAACTGTCAGTTCCACGGATAACATCAGCGACAACAGGCGTTCCTCCATCTCGAGGTTCAGATGCACGGAGTATGTCTTTCGGCACTTATGTCTTCACACCTCAGGTAAAAAAGCATCACAGGCTCTTCTTTTATGACACAGGGAAGCATTAACGTATTTTTCGGACTATAAGACGCTCCTGACCATAAGTCGCACCTAGGTTTATAGGACAAAAACCAGGAGAAAAAAAAATATAATAAACCTGCATCCATGGTGCAGGAGCATCTTGTGGATCTTCTTCCCTTCATCCCCCCAGTTATTATGCCCACCCTGTACCTTCTTTGTATTTCTTGTCATGCTTTGTTCCTCCTGAGTCCTCCTTTGCCCCCCACATGACCTCCTCTGTCCCCCTGTATCTCCTCCGTCTCCCTGATGACTGCCTCTGTCCCCCTGTGTCCTCCTTTGCTCCTTGTCCCACCATATGTCACCTTATTCTTTCTGTCCTTCTTTGCCACTGTCTTCTTCTCTGTGGCTCTTGTGTCCTCCTGTGTCATCTGCCTCCCTGTGCCCTCCTGTGTTCCCTGTCTGGTGTCCCCAGTGTGCCATCTGCCACCCTATGCCCTCCTGTCACCCCTCTGTGCCATCTGTCCTCCTGTGTGTGTCCCTTCTGTGCCATCAACCCCCCGTGTGCCCCCTCTGTCCGGTGTCCCATGTACCATCTGCCTCCCTCACCTCCTGTGTCCCCAGTGTCCTCCTTTGACTCAGCGCCTGCCCCCATGCCATTCTGGTAATGTTTTATATACTGTACATGGCACAATAAAGGATGTCCCAGGTGTAGATACCCGGGACCTCCATATAGCCATCCGATCCCCCCTCACCACTGCTCCAACTGATTTGACATGCTGGAAGGGAAAGGACTGTACCAATGAGATGTCCCCATCACTGCAGCCACACAGCAGCTGAAGACTTACCGCTGCTCACTAAACAGGACATCGAGAACTGGAGTTCCTGATGTGGCCCTGGCTCGGCCTCCCCTAGCTCCATGACATGTCGGTAGCGGTCAGGTCGCTCCACCACACCACTCTCATGGCCACGCTTACCACTAGCATCCGGAGAAACCCCAGGATACTGGTTTATAAGAAGGAGCCTTCAGGTGCCACGCGGCCAATCAGGGGAAAGTGCTGTAAGCCAATCACTGGGGAGCCGATAGTCTCAAAGGCGGGACAATGGCTCCGCCAGTGGGCCAATCACTGCACTCAATGCTACAGCAAGTGCAATGATTGGCCCAATGATGGAGCCATTGTTCCGCCTCCGAGACCATCGGCTCCCCTGTGATTGGCTTGCAGCGCTTCGCCCTGATTGGCCACATGGCAGGATAGTATCAGCTGGAACCACGGCGAGGGGGACTGGATGGCTGCACGGAGGTCCCGAAGATATCGTTTAATGGCTTGCAGCGCTCCCCTGATTGGCCGCATGGAAGCTGCGACTCGGCAGGATCAGCTGGAGCCACAGAGAGGGGGACTGGATAGCTGCACGGAGGTCCCGAAGACATCGTTTAACGTCTTTCAGCGCTCCCCCGATTGGCTGCATGGAGGCTGCGATGCGGCAGGATCAGCTGGAGCTGCGGCGCGGGGGACTGGATGGCTGCATAAAGGACCGAGAGACATCATTGATCGTATCCGGTATATACCATACCAGAAGGGGAAGGGGGGGCCTGCGGTGAGTGAAAGGAGGAGACTATGTACACAGGAGGGCAGATGGCACACGGGGACACCAAGGGGAGACTCCGGTGACACATGATTGCAAAGTAGGACAGAGGGGGCATTTATGGTGGGGGTACCTTCGGACTATAAGACGCACTGACTTTTTCCTCCCACTTTTGGGGGAGAAAAAGTGCGTCTTATAGTCCGAAAAATACGGTATGTTTTGGAAAGTACTATTTAAATATTTATTGGCTAACGCTCAGTAGATAATTTCTCCTTAACCAGGATTGTGAGTAGACCAAGGATGTTGGCAGTGAATGGATAGAGCTACTGCAGACCTCTAATCAGTTCAGACAGTTCAGACAAACTGATTTCTCATATAATAGTTAAAGCGGAAGGGGTCCTTTTAACTCCATACCAGTTCACTTCCACTCACCATTCACCTCATTTTTTTTTAGAGACACCAGAAGCATCCATACCAACAGCCTGAAATCTGTTTCTTTCTCAGAGCTGCAAAACAAAAGTTTGCCTTCTTAAAACAGAAGGTATTTGTGATAATTCAGGTTGGAGTGAGCATATGACTTCTCCCACGATGCATCACTGCTGAATATGCAAATTATTCTTTCTTGTCCCTGGAAGCTAACCACACCTCCAGAAATGCTGGAATGCAATGATGTGTCAGCTTGTTAATTGTACAGAGCCACAACAATCCAACATGCATGCAGACTGTTTTGGATTGGTTGATCCTCATCAGTGCATGGCGTTGATTAACATGGCTCTATGGGGTAGGACTTGAAGCACCCAGAGTTATAGATTACCCAGCTGAAAATATATGGTCATATGTATTAAACAAGGGGAGGCTGAACCAGGGCTTCAAAACATTTAAAGTGCATAGGTGTGGACCGGGCATTTTACAACATTACTGAGGCAGGTGAAATTCATTTCCTAAAATTTTAAGGGTTCATATTAACTATATTTTTTGGATGTCTTGTTGCAGACAAATCGTAATTTAACTGGTGACCTGAATGGAGTTATGACAATACAAGCGAAACCTTTACAACACCGGCACTCTGGTCTGACTGAAAAGACACAGTAAGTATATTATTCAAAGATCATATACAGGAGCCTTCATCCCAATCAGTAGCCAAGACCCCTTTTCCCACGAGATATCTTTACCTTTTCTAGAATAGATCATCACCACCACTATCTTTCGGTAAAGCTCCTTTTAAGGATCATGGGGCTTTATTCACAAAATGGTGCTAACAAAGGTCTGTGTACACTTGACCTAATGTTAACATAGTAAATTAATGTACATGCAAGTGAACTCGTATAATTAATGTTGACACATGAAAAACATATGTTTAACTTTTTCCGGACCGCCGCAGTATAAATCTACGTCGGGCGGGTGGCGCTGCAGTTCTGACCGAACGTAAACTCTACGTCCCATTCACCGCGCACCCCCGCCTGTTCCCACCGCTCTGCCCCCGCCGCAATGTGCTGCCCTGCCGCCTCTGTGACGGCAGAGCACTGTGAGCCGGGCAGGAGCCGTTTTTATTGGCTCCTGGCCCTGTCATTCCTGTAAGCCAATCCCATTGGCTTACATCGAGTGACAGGGTCAGGAGGCTATGAAAGCGGCTCCTGACCGGCACACAGTGCTCTGCCGTCATAGAGATGGCAGAGAGAGTAGCCTGCGGCGGGGAGAGAGCGGCGGGAGTGACGGATTATTGCGACGATTTGTCGGGATACGGCGTTTTAGTGTACCAGCAGCCTCTGGTCCTTAAGGGGGCAGAGGCTGCTGGTACCGAAGTGGTTAATTATTAAAATGTGAACTCAAAACACTTAAGTCATAGTGTACACAAACCTTAGACTTCAGGTCTTATTCAGTTTGATATTAGTTTGTTTGAGCAGATTAATAGAAAACTGGACTGAACTCGAACTGAAATTGAATTAAACTTCGATTGAAGTCAAAGGTTCATATTCATTAACAAATGGAGTTGACATGCAGTCAAACTGATATTACACTGATGCTGAACTGATATTGAACTGAATTCAAATGTATGTATGTTAGCTCTGAAGTGAATCTCTAAAAACAGAAAAAGGTCCATACGGCTGTTAGTTTGGACAGAGTAAAATCAAATTATTTTTATCAGATTTGTCAGATATTCTCTGAAAATGTTCATGAGTTTTATGATGTGGTCCTTGATACAAACAATTCCTTTCTTATCTTATTTGCATGTGTCTGATTATGAACACAGCCCCCTTGCTAACAGAGAATTTGATATTTTTAATCTGCCAGAAATCTACACAGGTGAACTGACATGGCTGGGGGAGAGAATTATACCACACAATACATGTATGAGTTAAAGGAGGGAGCAGCCTGCTAACCATTGTTACACTGGCTTAGAACAGCTGAACATAGACCTCATGTAACACTTTTCCAACAGGCCTCACCAGTATGTACAATGTTTGGTCTGTACGACCTTTGTTTCTGTTCTGAAAAAGTATGGCTATCTGCTACTTTAGACTCAGAAAAGACAATAGATGAGTGGACAAATTGTGCAAGCAATCGGGAAATCGTTTTTATCAGTTACTAGTGTCTGAATTGACATGAGGGTCTTTGCTGATTCCCCCACAGTATATCTCCAGTAGGGTGTAGCTATCTCATTCAGTCTCAGATACTATAAACATTTTTGTCACTAAACGAATCCTCCACAAGTGTCCATTCAATAGGTAAATGTACACATAGAATATGTCAATACCTATATATGTTTAGGGACATCAGCTGCTTCCCCCTTTGGGAGGGCAGTGATGAACAGAGAAGTCCCTTGGCATATAAGCACAGTAAAAACCCCATAGGGGGTCTAACACATACAGGTATATCTCCTTCATAGAAGGTAACCTCGGGTATCAGAAAAACTAGTGCATAAGGGTGCATAAATACCTATATACAGTGCCACTCTACAATTGTTTCACCCCTACAATGGGGCATCGTCAGGAGAAATATAGTGCACAAATAATAAACAGCAATCCCCCCACCAAGCAACAGCCCAAGTCAGATCTCGACCAGTATTTTGGAGAAAAGAACAGATATTCCCACTTTTTAAATGTGAAAAAAATATGAACTATTTACCTTTTGCTGGAGAGAGTAGTTGAAGTCGTTTTGGGGACTAGATTGTCTAGTGATAAGAAACATTTACCCTGCCATGCAAATCTTTACCGACCCAGGGAGGGAATTACAATTAGCCAATCAAAGCCACTATCTGTTGGTTAATTAATCAGCTAAATTGTCAGTTTGTTTCCCTTCCTTCAAATTTGCATGTAGGAAAAACATGTATAAAGGTAAAGGGCAGGCCCATATACACACTAGATGGATGGCGCCCGATGGCGATTGGGTCCCGAACTCTTAGGCAACGTTGCTGGCGCGAGGCTGTACAGACACATAGTTATCCTGTGGCAATGTGTGTGGGGAGAATAGGGGGCGGAGCAGCACAGATGTGACATCATCCGGTGGCAGGAAGAAGAAAGCTATCAGTTGTTGCTCAGCTGAATTGATCTGTCTGGGTGGATGGCCATCGGGGTTGAGGGCTGCTGTGCACACGACGGATTATCGGCAGAGGGGGCCTTAGCTGACTTTACTCTATGTGTGTAGAGGTGTACACCAGCAAATTTGTTTGTTAATTAAAATTAGTATTTAAATGGTAAATTAGACTTTCAAATGCAGTGATGCATCCAAGTTGCTTTGACAGACCTTACCGTGTTTTTTTTTTTTTTTTTTTAAATCAACTCCTGTATTCCTTGTTCTTGTGCTGTTTGAAGTACATTTGGGACTTTGGTGACTTCAGTAGGGCTGTAATATGCATTGCAAAGTACCTAATCAACATAAAATTTTTGGTACTTATTATACCTTCTAGAAAATAGGTAATTACATATTACACCGTCTACCAATTCCCCTTTGGAAATCTACATACCATTGGAAAGCCGAGTGTTTTGGCTTTTATTTGTACTATTCCCTGTGTCGTTGCAATTCCTTGTTCCTGAGTTAGGGGGTATTGAATGAGGGTGGTCCTCTCCTTTACTGGAATCATTGTCCCTGGGCTACAGGTTCGATCCTCGCCTCGCTCAGACAACTTTTTATTCTAACTCTTGGTCCACTTGAATAGTTGACATTGCACACCAGGACTCTTGCCCACTAGCTTCAATTGCTGGGCATCAGGTTGGAAACTCTGATTTCCAGGTTGGAACTGCTGGCAGCGAGGTACAGTGGACACCCCTTGCTCAACACCCCTTCAACACTCTGTAACCCTGAAACGATGCATTGCATCAACATGGGGCATAGTGCAAATAAAAACCAAGAGTCTTGGCTTTCTAATCAAATTTTCAAAGGTGAGTAAATATCTTTTAAACAGGGGCCAGTCAAAGTTAGTAGATGGTGTATAAGGTAAGAACTGAAAAATACATACGTATGTATTGCACCCCACTTTACTGTTCTTACAATGATTCCAGTAAAGTGGGGAATAGCATTTTTAAAGGAAAGGACATCCCCGGTTCATTACCCCCTTACGCAGGAATGATTCATCACACCGACATGCGGCATAGTGCAAATGAAAGCCTAATGAGAGTAAAATTAATTTAAATAGCAGGTAGGCGGTAGACAGTGTGATACATAAGTACCTATTTTTCTTTCTAAATATATGATGTTCCATAGCTGTGCTCACTTGTTTCTTTGCCTAACGCCTCTGTTAAAGGGAACTTGAAGTGAAAGGGATATGGAGCCTGACATATTTATTTAATTTTAATTTTAAACAATACAAATTCCCCAGCTTTCCTGCTGATCCTCTCCCTCTAATATTTTTAGACATAGACCCTGAAAAAGCATGCAGATCAGATCTTTCTGACTGAAGTCTGACTGGATAAGCTACATGCTTGTTTCTGGTGTGATTCAGCCACTACTGTAGCCAAAGAGATCAGTAGGACTGCCAGGCAACTGGTATTGTTTAAAAGGAAATAAAGATGGCAGCCTCCATATCCCACTTTGGTCAGGTGTCCTTTAAGCACAGTTTCACATTAACTACATGGCATGACATTTATTATTATGATATTTTTTTCATAAAGTGAGCAAGAAGATAAATCTTTAAACATTTTACCAAGAGGAGTGAACTCTGCACGGAACCGGCCAGGAAGATTGAGTGACAACAGTGTCCTGTCCTCCTCCCGTCTGCTCTACACTCCGTCCAGAAGAACACCCTCACATCGAAGACTGCCTGCCCTCACTCTGGAACCAGTTCCTTCTAAATCCACTAATGTTTACAGTGATGAAGTGCTCCGGGGTACAAAACTGTGAGTAGTTCTCCGGGGTACAAAGCTGCCAGTAGTTAAAAAATGACCTTGTGAAGTCCTAAGTAAAGCTGCATACAGATGGAGGATACATGACCTGTACATTTAAACAGTGTACAGATAGGCTGCTAGCCTCCCTACTAGAGAGGACAAGCAGGAGATATCCTAGTGTAGCTAGCTTGGCAAGTCACTGTCAAGGAGGCTTTTAATGCCTGGTTGTACTTGGGTTTTACTAGAGAAAGTCCATACTCAATTGTTTTGGGTAATGAAAAACTAGCATATGTATATAGCTTTAATTTGTATACATACATACAGATAGGGTAGCATGAAAGAAGACTTACCTAGAAGCTGGCTGACAGCTCTATCAATTGTAGTGCATAGGAGGACACCACTCATGTCCAATGAACTGCTGCAGAATCCATCCAATAAGCCAAGCAAAAAAAAAAAAAAAGTGGTTATCTATGTCTTCCATGGTTGTCTATACACTATCTTTAAAGTAAATGGGAACCGTTGGCTTAAAAAAAAAAGTCAGATACTTACCTAAGGAGAGGGAAGGCTCTGGGTCCTGTAGAGCCTTCTCTCTCCTCTCCCAGTGTCCGTTCCAGCTCAGGATCTCCCGTAGCAACATTTGACCAATTCAGTCAAATGCTACTATCTCCGCCGTTGAAGGGAGGCTTCGGGAAGTCTTCAGGAGACCGAGTGTTCCCGAAGATGGGCGGCTCCATACTGCGCAGGTGCGAGCGCCCTCTATCACGTAATCGCAAGTGTGCAGTATGGAGCCTCCTCGGCTCCTGAAGACTTCCGAAGTCCCCCACGGCAGGGGATTCAAACAGCGAAGGAAGCGCTGCACGGAGGGCACCGGGAGTGGAGAGGGAAGGCTCTATAGGACCCAGAGCCTTCCCTCTCCTTAGGTACGCATCTGACTTTTTTTTTTTTAGAGGCCGTTAGTTGTGGTTTGAATGCCAGTAGAATTTGTCAAGGTAATTTGTAACATGAACCAGGAGCTGTTAAATCTGTACACATTTCAGGAGGCAGTTACCGGTATATGAACATGGATCTGAATCTCAAGGGATCTTGAGATATAGGGGTTGATTCACTGTAACAAATTGCATGCCTTATCAGAGTTAACACTCCTTATCAGATACTCCTTATCAGAGTTAACACTCCTTATCAGAGTAGCATAGCGAGCACTACAAACTTATGCCTGCTAATTGGCTCTGAGCCCCTGCGGGTCCAATCACTTTAAAGGACATTATCCCCACACTTTGATTGGCCCAATAAGCTGCCTGTCAAGTTTCCTGTCAAGTGACAGGCAACCTATAGGGCCAGTCAAAGTGATCGTAATGTTAATGTCCTTTAAAGGATACCCGAAGTGACATGGGACATGATGAGATAGACATTTGTATGTACAGTGCTTAGCACACAAATAACTATGCTGTGTTCCTTTTTTCTTTCTCTGCCTGAAAGAGTTAAATATCAGTTATGTAAGTGGCTGACTCAGTCCTGACTCAGACAGGAAGTGACTACAGTGTGACCCTCACTGATAAGAAATTCCAACTATAAAACACTTTCCTAGCAGAAAATGGCTTCTGAGAGCAAGAAAGAGGTAAAAAGGGGAATTTTTTATCAGTGAGGGTCACACTGTAGTCACTTCCTGTCTGAGTCAGGACTAATGGTGGCAATACATGGTACAATGTTTTCATCCAATCTTGCCATTTCTATGTAGTATAAGGGTAAATTAAGTGAATATATTGAAAGGATAATTTAGGCAGTTCCCTTATATTACATAGAAATGGTAAGATTGGATGGAAAAATTGTACCATGTATGGCTACCATTAGTCAGCCACTTACATACCTGATATTTAACTCTTTCAGGCAGAGAAAGAAAAAAAGGAACACAGCCTAGTTATTTGTGTGCTAGGCACTGTACATACACATGTCTATCTCATCATTTCACATGTCACTTTGGGTATCCTTTAAAGTGATTGGACCTGCAGGGGCTCAGGGCAGGACGAGTGGAGCTCTCGTCTTTGCCCATTAGCAGGCATAAGTTCGTAGCACTTGCTATGCTACTCTGATAAGGCATGTCAACTCTGATAAGGTGTGTGGACTCTGATAAGACATGTTAGCTCTCATGAGGCACGCTATTTGTTATAGTGAATCAACCCCATAATGTGGATTCCATATCAACTCTGTTTCTAGTAAGGTGCTCTGTGAGTGTCAGTGGTACAGCTACAAACATTGGAGCAGTTTTGCAGGAAGGTCAAGGATCTTCTGAGATACTTGACCGACACCTCCTGGCACAGTGGAGTGGGAGAGCTAATGCTTGAATGGTCTTCCGAGACAATATACTGCAATTGCTGCAAAATAGCGTATTGTTGTCAAGGACAAGGACATAAAACTTACATAATAAATAAAACAAGCTAAAAATAAAGGCTATATACAACAGGCAATCCTAGTCAAGCTGTACTAGATAGCTATTGCTAAATAAATGCCATGCTTGGTTATTAAAAACCCTAATCAACAGGTATTTGGTAGAAGTTTTCATACTCCACTTCAAGGAAGACATTTACAGTTGTTCTGGCCCCTGAGTGTTCTGTTCCTTTTCTGTACCCACTTAGGGCTCTATAAGCGCTTTTCTTAACGTTTGCAATTGATCAGCGCTTTTTAAAAATTGATCCCATTCACTTGCATTAAAAGCGCGTAAAATTTCACTGTGATCGTGTACATTTTTACGCATACGCGATCGTGGCGATTTTTTTACTGCGATTTTAATGCAAGTGAATGGGAGCAATTTTTAAAAAGTGTTTAGAAAGCGCTGAGCAATCGCAAATGCTCTGAAAAGTGCTTCTAGTGTGTCTGAGCCCAATGTCCAGTTCACCTTTTTTTTACCTCCTTAAAAGACATCTATAGTGAGAAGAATACGGATGCCACCATATTATTTTTTTTAACAATACCAGTTGCCGGGCAACCCTGCTGATCTATTTGGCTGCAGTGATGTCTGTATATCACCAGAAACAAGCATGCAGCTAATCTTGTCAGATCAGAAACACATGATCTATTGCATGCTTGTTCAGGGTCTATGGCTAAAAGTATTTGAGCAGATGATCAGCAGGATAGGAGGCAGCTGGTATTGCTTAAAAGGAAATAAATATGGCAGCCTCCATATCCCTCTCTCTTCAGGCGTCCTTTAATGTCCAGATCCCGTAGCTCCTCCTTTTCTACCTCTTTAAGCTACATGCACACACTGGATTAAACATGGCTGGTAATAACCGCATCTGCCAAAAATCTAGTGTGTGTACGATGGCCATTGGTTCGCCCCTGGCATGATGGTAAGTGATCTGCCTGGCAGATCGACATTGTTCACCACTGGCCAAGGACATTGTTCTCCCCACTCACCCAGCCTACTCTTCATGCATCACTCTGTCAACCCCCTCCCCGCATAGAACAGAACACATTACCAGCCTGTCACCCGAGGGATCGCATTTTTCTCCTACTCACGTGTGCAAGGCATTGTCCCCCCTCTCCTCTCCATAGCAACAGACACATACAAGACTTAAAGAGAAACTCTGACCATGAATGGAACTTTATCCCAATCAGTAGCTGATAGACCCTTTTACATAAGAAATCTATTCCTTTTCACTAACAGACCCTCAGGGGGCGCTGTATGATATTGTGGTGAAGCCCCTCCCACAAGAAACTCTGAGGACCGTGGTACTCCTGGCAGTTTCCTGTCTGTGAACCTTGTTGCATTGTGGGAAATAGCTGTTTACAGCTGTTTCCAACTGCCAAAAAAGCATGCAGCAGCTACATCATCAGCTACAAAAATGTCACCATGTAATAAATGTCAGAATGTAAATCAGGGATTTAAAAGATTTTACAATGGGCAAACACTGACTAAATTATTTCTACATAATTATTGTAAAAATGAAGCACTTTTTATTACATTATTTTCACTGGAGTTCCTCTTTAAGTGATGTGTTGTTTCCATTGAATGCTTGTCCATTTTACTGTCAGATAAAGCTGTGTGAGGGGGAGATGTGGAAGAATACTATGAAGTACAAACAATATGGTTCTGACTGGATATAAATAGTATGCTATATAGTTATTATCCCTGCACATTTAAATGTAACACATTGTTATGGCTTGTGGATGGGAGACTGAGACACGAACAATGGCATGGTAATTAGAAAGTCATTTTACTAACGGTATCTTTTCAAGGCGTAATCATCCAGATGGACAATCGACTCACTAGTTCCGTGTTATGTATTTCAGATCCACAGGCTTGGAGAGGATATCTTCTCCATCCATCCAAACTAGTAGGAATAAATTGCCTCCAATTGGCTCTGAAGCAGTGGAGCAACATCTCAGCGTGCCAGGATCTCGGCATTCAGCAGTAAGTTGTTATATTCGCTGTTTCATCTGGCAGTATTAAGATAAGACTGGAAAAACTGTCAATGCCATGACAGTGAAAGCAATATGTATGTATAACATATTACCAGAATTAGCATTATATGTGTAATCATGAAAAGAAGACAGCAATTACTAGCAAAGGATACTACTTTTGAACTATTGAACTGGTTTGTATACTGTTAAAATAAAAAGTAATTCTGAGCTTCCTGAACAACCAGTAGAGGGTGCCAAGTACAAGAAGACTTTGGTCTAGTGTGCTTTCTGTTCACTGTATCCTCTATTTAAATTGTATTTTGCTTTAAAAAGGCGCATAGTCCTGCTAACCCAGGGGTCTCAAACTCGCGGCCCGCGGGCCATTTGCGGCCCTCGATACAATATTTTGTGGCCCTCGCCGGCAAAAGCTTATAGTTCGCGTCAGTGCTCCCAAGTAATCCATCGCATCGCCGCCTCTGCCTGCCCATCTTACTCTTCCTTCACAGAGGGATGGGCAGAGGCGGCGATGCGCCGCGATTGACGTCAGGAGGGGCAGAGCTGAAGCTGTAAGCTCTGCCCCTTCCAGGAAATGCCGGCGGATTGCCCCCCGGGCGATTTGGGGGCTCTGCAGCCCTCGTTTTGCGGTGGGGACGCGGCAGATTACTTGTAATGGGAGCACTGAAGCGAACTATAAGGTAAAATAGGCAAAATAGTTTGCTTCAGTGTGAATTGGATTTTGAAATTAAAATCAATGCAAGGGGGGGAGGGGGGGGGGGAAGCTGCTGATTGATAAATTCCCTTATGCGGCCCAGCCTCATCCTGACTTTGCCTCCTGCGGCCCCCAGGTAAATGGAGTTTGAGACCCCTGTGCTAACCCTTTAACAATAGTAGAAATGGGTACTTACGTATTATTCCGTGTGGAAAGTTTGGCAGCTTTTTGTTAAAGTTTTGTTTGATCCCCTAGCCAGATCTAACCATTTTTGGAAAGCTAAAAGTCCCGGCTTTTCCTTTGTCCCAAGTCAATGCGTTGCCCCATTCCCAAGTTAGGGGTGGGTGGGTGGGACGGGTGTCCCCTGCACCTTGCTGCAGAGAGCACAGTGGAATTGAGTCTCCTGCCCATGCCAGTAAGACAGAGAGGAGACGAGTGTGCATAGTTGCGCTGCTCCTTCATTTGTAATGAGAGACCCAAGGCACTTGACATAAGTTGGTACTTACTTATCCCTTCTGGAAAGTTTTCATTTTTGGAATGCTGAAAGTCTCAGCTTTCTGTTGTCCTGAGTCAGTATGTTGCTCAGTTCCCAAGTTATGGGGTTTTGAAGGCGGGGTGTCCCCTGAACCTGGCTGCAGAAAGTGCAATTACAGAAGTACGGGACGAACCCGACATGATGATAAACAGCACACCCAATAGGTCTTCTTCTTCCTTCGCAGCATAAATCGGTGTCTTCAAAACTTATGGGTACTTACGTATTGTCCCGTCTGGAAAGTTTGACAGCTTTTTGTTAAAGTTCTGTTTGATCCCCTACCCAGATCTAACCATTTTTGTAAAGCTGAAAAGTCCCCGCTTTCTGCTGCAGTGGGTCCCAAGTCGGTATGATGCTCAGATCCCAAGTTATGGGGTTTTGAAATGGAGGTGCAGCCAAGTTCAGGGGACACCCCTCCTTAAAAACCTCATAACTTGGGAACTGAGCATCATGTGTGCGACGCAGGAATGGTGTGCGACGCAGGAATGCAGGGTCGGCGCAGCTCTGCTTACAGCATAGGCTGAGGACGAGGTGACAGCTGGGTGCTCACCAAAATTAGCCGGGCGGAGCACCCGGCTAAAAGAGCCTGGGGAAAACACTGTCAGCTAAAATTGTAACCATATGCAGAAGGTATTTCCCACCATGTGCTCTCCCCCCTTCAGTAATCGACTCAACAGATCTGTTGACCACTTGGATCTGTCAGCACGTGTGGCGTGTATGGCCACCGCCTGTCACTCTGGCAATCCCCTCTGCAAGGCCTCCTCTGTCCTCTAGCACACCTCATAAAAAGAAACGCTTCAGATAGTGTAAAAATACCTTCTTTTTATTAAAAAGCAAACATTCACATGGGCTCTTTAAAAAAGGCGGTACAGTGTGGGTGGGCTGAATGTTTATGCCCTGCCGGGCTGGCCTTGCTATGTGTACACAGAAGCTCACGTCACCTGCTCTGATCGTCTGGGCTCTCACACTTCCTGCTACCACCGTATTTAAAAACTAAGCAGCAAGCTCAATAACACAGCTCACTCAGTATGTGTCATTAGCCAAGCTACGCTCAAGGTTTTGTTGCTATGGCAACTCATCAGGGGTTGCAGAGCTGGCCTAGTGACATCTATTTAACATATTCCCAGCTCACTAATTGAGCAGTAAAATTCCGCCCCAGTCCGGAAGTGCTTAGACATTCTTACAATGTTAACACAAATGTGTATGCATTAATTTAAAATCAAGCGTATGCAGTTATTTAAGAAGTGCAGCATATATATGTCAAACTAAATATATGCAAATTGTCATCAGGCAACAATCTATGAAAGATGTCATCAGGCAACAATCTATGAAAGAACAGTGTGGAGGTGCTTAGACATTCTTTCAATGTTAATACAAATGTGTATGCAGTAGTTTAAAAACGTGCAGCATATACACACCAAACTAAATATATGCAAAGTATCATCAGTCAGGGAACAATCTAGGAAAGAAGCGCTAATAACAGTATTAACAACATTTATAGCAGCTCCAAATACTGCTTCTCTTCTTTAAATGGCCAGTGCCGCATAATATGTTACCTGAAACAACTCAACAGATCTGTTGACAACTTGGGTCACCTCAAAAATTTAATTTCAATTGGAATCCTATACTAGCATGAATTGCAATAACCTCAAAATAGCATATTATGTATCTTCTAAAAAAAAAAAAAAAAAATTGACACCATACCCTCTGCTATTGATAGCAGGAACTGTGAAGGCACAGACAGGCAGAGCAGGTGGCATGAGCTTCTGTGTACACACAGCAAGGCCAGCCCAGCAGGGCATAAACATTCAGCCCACCCACACTATTCCGCTTCTTTTTAAAGAGCCCATGTACATTTTTGCTTTTAATTAAAAAGAAAGTATTTTTACACTATCTGAAGCATTTCTTTTTATGAGGTATGCTGGAGGACGTCTTCAGGGAAAGAGGGAGGCCTTGCAGAGGGGATTGCCAGAGTGGCAGGGGGTGGCCATACACTCCACACCCACTGACAGACCCAAGTGGTCATCAGATCCTATGAGTCGATTACTGAAGGTGGGAGAGCACATGGTGTGAAACCCCTCCTGGTGGTGGACTGCACATAGTTACAGTTTTAGCTGACACATATCCCTGAGAAGTCATAGGCCAGCTTTGAGCGCTACTCTAATGAACTGTATATGCAATTCCTATGTTGTTACGCTGAAGAAGAGGACCTGTGTGTCTTTGAAAAATACCTGTCTGCTTTACAACATCTGTGACTCTTTTGCATTCAAAGTTATTGAACTTAAAATGATTGTGCAAACCCATTTTAAAGAGACTCCTTAAAAAAAATAAAATGTCCCCTGGGGGGTACTTACCTCAGGAGGGGGAAGCCTCAGGGTCCCAATGAGGCTTCTCCCTCCCCTGTAATTACAGGCAATCCAGCGCTGGCTCCCCCAAAGCGTCCCGCATTCCTGGCTCGACAAGCCTGACAACACTTGATATATTTACCTTCCCTGGCTCCAGGGGGGGCGCTGATGCAGCTCTCAGCATGGAGATAGGCGGAAATAGCCAATCTCTGTCAGGTCCGCTCTGCTACGCAGGTGCAGGAGATTTGTGCCTGCGCAGTAGAGCTGACTGACAGCGATCGGCTATTTCCGCCTATCTCCGTGCGGCTTTTCGGAGGGGCACAGCGAGACCGCTGTGGGACACAGGAGGATAGGGGGAGCCTCGATAGGATCCGGAGGCTTCCCCCACCCGAGGTGAGTACCCCCCCAGGTGAACTTTTTTTAGTTACAGGTTTTCTTTAAAGGAGATACACACCTCTCATAGCATAATATGGGAAGGGCTTGTTGTTCAGTGAGATGGTGCCTAAGGCAACCTTCCTATTCACAAGATTGTCTGGGACTTTCTCAGAAACTATAAAATACGAGTTTCAGAATGTCACAGATTTGTTTAATCACTTTACCCCCGGCGTTACGAATTTCTCCGTCCCTTTTTTCCCTCCTAAAAAAACAGGGACGGAGTACCTTCCGCGCTCCCGCCGCTGTCCGCGCTACCGCCGCTAGTGCGCGCGCACCCGCCGCTCGTGCACGCCGCCGCCCGCTTGCCCGGAGATCAATGAACGGGAAAATCCATTCCCGTTCGTTGATCTAAGCCCCCGCAATGATCTGCTGCTTCTTTCAGAAACAGCGTGATCATTGTGAGTCTCCCAGCCTCCTACTGCTTCCTGTAAGCGTCCTTCCGGTCGCTTACAGGTCGCATGTAAACATACTCACTGTGGCCATCTTGTGTCCAAATAGTAATCTACACCCTAATGCATTTTACACATACAAATAAATTGTTTTACATAATAAATTAACTCATTACCTCTCACACTCCCCAATTTTTTTTTTGGTAATTTAAAAAAAAATAAATATATACAATAAAAAAAAAAACATAAATAGTTACCTTAGGGACTGAACTTTTTAAATATTTATGTCAAGAGGGTATAACACTGTTACTTTATAAACTACGGGCTTGTAATTAGGGATGGACGCAAAACTGAAAAAAAATGCACCTTTATTTCCAAATAAAATATTGGGGCCAAACATTGTGATAGGGACATAATTTAAACGGTTTTATAATCGGGAATAATGGGCAAATAAATTTCATGGGTTTTAATTACAGTAGCATGCATTATTTAAAAACTATAATGGCCGAAAACTGAAAATAATAATTTTTTCCCACATTTTTTCCTATTTTCCCCATTAAAACACATTTAGAATAAAATAATTCTTGGCATAATGTCCCACCTAAAGAAAGCCTAATTGGTGGCGGAAAAAACAAGATATAGTTCATTTCATTGCGATAAGTAATAATAAAGTTATAGACGAATGAATGGAAGGAGCACTGAAAGGTGAAAATGGCTCTGGTGGTCAGGGGGTAAAACCCCTCAGTGGTGAAGTGGTTAAAATAAAATGTTATTTTAAACAATAATAATGCATGCCTGCCATATTTCCTTTTGACTACTGCACACTTTTAATGAAGGTATGTACACTATATAACACATAATTATGTTTGCCTTGTTCATTTTTTCCTTTCTGTGCAGCAGAGAAGAGGAAAGCATCTTCAAAGCCGAGTATCTAGTGCGGTACCCGATCCTACAGGACGGCGCCCTCTAAGGGAGAGAACTGTCATGGTGGAACAATTTTCAAGACCAAACACAACGCACACTTTCAGGGTCCGGATATCTTTATATAAGCACAGCATGCTTATTATCTTTTTTAATTAATTAAAAAAATATTTCTTGTATAATGGATAAATGAACTAGGATACATATCTAATACACAGTTTTTCCTTTTTTTTTTAAATATCAGTCAGAGACATCACACAGAAGATCTTTTACACCTTTGGATTTTGCTAACCATACCTGGACAGGACAAGCTTTCCTAACAAGTAAGATGCCCTGTTAGATAACAAGATATAGTAAAATAATATAATACATTTTATACCCACTTAACAAAAGAGCAACCACAGTAACACTACCTGAAATACAAATCACAATATATGTATAATACAGTAGTATACTTAAAGGATACGTCCAAGGTCCTTGAAAAACAAAAATCCACTTACCTGCTGAAATATGTTTTCAGCATTTGTGTCTCATATTACATGTGACACCAGATTTTTTTCACGCTTATTTATCAGAGTAGACTTTACCCCGCTGGGCTTTCCTCCACGGCTAAATTGATAAGAATCATGTTTCTGTGATATTTGGCTCTTGTTATCTGTATTGATTTGCTGTCTGTCAGCTCCAGTAAAAGACCAAAGTTTACATTTATTTTATCTTGGTCTCACTTCTGTCATTGCAAGAAATGGAGTGGAGGCCCCATTTTATAATTGACACTTCACATAAACAAAAGAAAATATCAGATTTAACAAACTGCACTATGCCAATTAAAGGTCAGATTTAATATTTATTGTGCAGTCTCCTGTAACCACTGTTGCACTTGCTATGATAGCTAAGGATGAGCGGGAAAAAGCGAAATTCAGTTTCACCTGAGCGTTGGTGTAGGTGGCTTGAGCCGCAGTGGTTGTTAACTCACCTTGGTCGCTGCCTCTGGCCACAGTGCACCATGCCCCTCTACATCCTCCTGATACTTCATACTTCACAGCTAGGAGGAAGTATTGGGAGTGTTGGGAGAATGTAGAGGGGCATGGAGAGCTGCGGCCAGAGGTGTCGACCAAGGTGAGTTAAAGTAGATCCGAGATAAACTTTTACTCATTGCATAATTGTGTTCCTTTCACTATATTCACAATACTATTTTTTTCATTTTAATACTCTAATTCCCTATAATCTAAACAAGCCACAGCTTCTCCAGAGTGCTTTGGCACTCTCGGATCCACATAGCAAGGGCTTATGGGAGCTCAGTCTGGGCAGGAGGAGGAGGAGGTGTTACTAGCCAGAGATTTCAGAGGCAGAGGGGAGGAGGGAGGAGGAGAGGGGAGTGAAGTTTTCACAGGCTGAGGGCTGGACATACAGATCAGCTTGCCTGTGTGTAATGTGACAAAACAGAACATGGCCACTCTCATTGTATCACAGGAATAAATAATCAAACTGTTGAAGCTGTTTGCAACTAGATTTGCTGTGTAAACTTTAGATAAGATATATAGACAAGTTACTTGTTATAGTTAGTTTTTCATCTCGGATACCCTTTAACCCCCACTGCCTCAGCCCGCATACACAACCGCTCATTTTCACCTCAGGCGAAACTGAATTTTGCTTTCATCCGCTTATACTTTCATGACAGGTTGGTAGGACATTAAATTGACTGCAGACTGGGTGTGCTCTTTTTGAATGCCTATGAAATACTTGTAAATCGTGATACAATATCACTGCTAACTAATATGATGTTTGCTTAGAGAAGCTGGTATTTGTTTAAAGCTTTGTAAATAAACGAAAAGCCTCATTTTGCTGTACTAAAGATAACTTAGTTCCATAGAGCATAAGCCCAGCTACCAGACACCAAGTTTGGGGAGTTTGTTGTTATGTTGTTTAACTGCTTACGTACCGCGTTAGTTGAAACCTACGCCCTGCAGGTGGCTGCACGGCTCTGACAGGACGATTTTAACTAGCCTGCCGCGCGCTACCGCCAATCTCGCCGCCCTGCACCTGCCGCAGTTCACTTGCCCTGCCGTCTATATGACGGCAGAGCTCTGTGAGCTGGTCAGAAGCAACTTTCATTGGCTCCTGACCACATGATCACTGTGAGTCACATTACTGGACAGGGTTCAAGAGAGTCTGAAGCGAGAATAGTTCTCGCTTCAGACCTCATATATAGCAGGGGCACTTGTGCCCCTGCTAAACCGCCGCTATCCTGCGGCTTAACGGGGGTCCCTGTCCCCCCAAATCCCCTCCGTAATGCGGGGGAGCGCTTCCGCATTGGGGCAGGGCTAGCCGCCTCAGCCCTGCCCCACGCGCGTCTGTCAGACGCGTATCTCCGCCTCTCCCCCGCCCCTCTCAGTCTTCCTTCACTGAGAGGGGCGGGGGAGAGGCGGCGATGCGCGTCTGATAGACGCGACTGGAGGCAGGGCTGCAGCCGTTAGCCCTGCCTCCAGGAAGGGAAATTCTACGACCAACCTAGCGACCAACTTTTGCGGGGGGTGGGTTGGGGGTGAAGGGACCCCCGTTTAGCCGCGGGATAGCGGCGTTTTAGCAGGGGCACACGTGCCCCTGCTATATATGAGAGCTGAAGCGAGATTTAGTCTCGCTTCAGTGTCTCTTTAAGGGCCAATGAAAGCAGCTCCTGACCGACACACACAGCTCTGCTGTCATAGCAACAGCAGAGAGAGGGCCTGCAGTGATTGGAGAACGGGTTGAGCGGCGGGTATGTGCGGCGATTCATTGATAAGCCCGATTTTGTGGTACCAGCAGTCTCTGGTCCTTAAAGAGACTCTGAAGCGAGAATAAATCTCACTTCAGAGTTTATAGTTAGCAGGGGCATGTGTGCCCCTGCTAAAACGCCGCTATCGCGCGGCTAAACGGGGGTCCCTTTCCCCCCGAAATCCCCTCTGTGCAGCCGGGGATCTCTTCCGGATTAAGGCAGGGCTAACCGTCGTAGCCCTGCCCCACGCGCGTCTGTCAGCGCGTATCTCCGCCTCTCCCCCGCCCCTCTCAGTCTTCCTTCGCTGAGAGGGGCGGGGGAGTGGTGGCAATGCGCCGCTGATAGACGCGACTGGAGGCAGGGCTGCAGCCGTTAGCCCTGCCTCTAGGAGCAGCAAAATCTACGACCAATTTGGTCGTTGATTTTGCGGGGGGGGGTTGGGGGTGAAGGAACCCCCGTTTAGCCGCGGGATAGCGGCGTTTTAGCAGGGGCACACGTGCCCCTGCTAACTATGAGCTCTGAAGCGAGAATTATTCTCGCTTCAGTGTCTCTTTAAAAGGTCCAAGGTACGGAAGGGGTTAAAATTCTTCTCTCAAAGAAAAAATGCTATCTTTTTAAAATGTTTATTTTTTTAATGCTAAGTGTAATAAGTAAAACAAATATAAAAACACACTATACACTCCCTGAAATGATAGGAATATGGAAGCTGCCATCTTCATTCCTTTATAAAGAAGGCCATTTGCCTGGCTGTCATGAACTTTTGACTTTATTTGATTTTGAGTCGCACACCTACAAGCATGCAGCCAGTGGAGTCAGACCAGAGGGAAAGCATCTGATCTGCATGCAGATTCTGGGCCAGGGACTTAAAGCGATCCCAAACTAAGCATTTTTTAAATTCAAAATATTTAGTTGCGCCACTCTGACACATACAAAGATAAATAAACACTCCTTCAAGCCTATGAGCATTTCAGTGCATGCTTTTTACCTTTCTCTTTTCATAACTAGGGTTATACAGGTGGCAGCCATTAGCAATTCCTCCTTTGCTGGACACCACCTACTCCACCAGTCTGCCGGATTCTGTCCCGGCAATATGAAAGGATGGGAGGGGTTCCTCCAATAAATGTAAAATATTTTATGTGTCAGCATGCAGCTGAAAAAATCCTGCTATTTATTATTATAATTTAGAAAATAGATTTTAGTTCTGAAATCGTGTATTTTTAATTAAGTATTAAGGTGCCCATTTATTCGACCAAAACAATCGAATACAGAAGAAATTGAAAAGATTATTTTTTTCAATCAATGAAAAACAAACGATTATTCAAGTTTTTCAATAAAAATCTGATCAGATGTGTTGGAAAAATCAGGTTGATTGCTTTGAAAATTGAATGGTAGTTTTGATAAAATAACTTAATAAATCTTAAAAAAAAAAAAAAAAAAGAAGAAATTGATTCATGTATGGCCACCTTTAGAAACAGAGTATCAGCACAGAAGCCAGACAACTGGCTTTGTTTATTCGAGTATGAAGATGGCAGCATCCATATTCCAGTCACTCTAGGTCCCCTTTAAAGTGACACTGAAGCGAAATAAAACTTATGATACAATTAATTGGTTGTGTAGTACAGATAATTAATAGAACATTAGTAGCAAATAAACTCATCATATTTCATAGTTCATATAATTATAAATCATATTTTTATTTCAGGTATGTAGCTTTTTTTATAACATTGCATCATTCTCTAATAATTGCAGTTTCCACACTACACTCAGCATTTTAAATGATTTCCCAGAGCAGGCTACTGACCCTTTAAACTTTCATTTGCAGAAAAACCATAAACAAAGAAGAAATAATGAGAGACGGTTGAGATAAGTGCTTCAAAAGTCGCAGAGCTCAGATAAGCTCTTTTGCATAGATAACAATTGAAGTTTTTTAACTCTTCCTGTACTGGAAACAATATGGCACTTATATTTGTGCTAATGATGGTTTATTTCTTAGCTGTACTACACATACAAATCATTTTATCATGAGTTTATTTTCACTTCAGATTCCCTTTAAAATAAACCTGTAACTTTGAACAAAGCAAAGTTTAGATACCTCAGCAGAGGGAAGCCTCTTGACCCTCCAGAGGCTTCTCACTTCCTTCTGACCACCCATCCAGCGCTGGGACCCTCTGGAAGTTCACAGTTGTGTTCCCATCTGTGGATGAGTGTGGCCGAACTGCGCAAGCACAATTAGCATGGAAAAGACCAACCCTGAGCAGCTGCATGCTACTGCACGGGGCGTCCTGCACAGTGCGGCTATGCACAGTCTTTGACAAGCCTTTGTTGAAGAGGTTCTGCGGGGGTCCTAGTTGTTTGAATGGCGAGGCCTAGGGGGACGGGGAAGCTTTTATGCAGAGGCCTTCCTCTTCTCAGATAAGTACCCATTTGTGGCACTTTCTCCTCTACAGGTTCACTTTAAAGGACAACTGAAGCTAGAGGGATAAGGTGGCTGCCATATTTAATTCCTCTCAAGCAACACGTGTTGCCTGGCTATCCTGCTGATCCTCTGCCTCTAATACTCTTAACTATAGACCCAAACAAGCATGCAGCAGATCAGGTGTTTCTGCCACTATTGTCAGATCTGACAAGATTAGCTACATGCTTGTTTCTGGTGTGACTCAGACACTACTGCAGCCAAATAGATCAGCAGGGCTGCCTGGAAACTGGTATTGTTTAAAAGAGAATAAATATGGCAGTCTCCATGTACGTCTCACTACAGTGGTCCTTTAAGCCTAATGACTTCACTTGAGTGAAGCACGTCACTTCCGTACTGTTACTCATTTCCTGAGCTTGGTACAAGTATTCTTTAGCCAATCTGTATACTCATACCTGTTAAGTGATTAATAAAGTATTTTAGCCAGGTGATTACAATTACAGCTGGTAATTAGAGTTGTTGTATGTAGATTAGACAGAGTTATCCCGTGACGGATGTAAATCCTTTTTTGTTTTTTTTTACTTGCAGTCTGTGTTGCCGAGAAAAACACTTACTTTTTGTTTTTTGTAAATTGTACACTCTTAAAAAATGTCTTTTTGTCTGTCAAGGTTCACAGTATCAGCCAAAATCTTTTCAGAGGAATCCAAGTTCAAGACGGAAATTACAAGTGGCCTCTTGATGAAAAGTAATAAAACTGATTGGACAGTTCTTTGCAGCTATTCGATGGGTTCTCAGAGCCTCCTGTGTTTCTGCTGTGAATATGTATTTCTATGTAACTAACGGGGCATTTTGATACAGCAGAAATGATATCTGTGTCTTGTATATAATGGTATGATGTAATGCAAATAGGGAAGTATAATGTATTGCGTATAACTGCATGGAAAATGAAGCAATTTCCCTTCCCATTTCCAAATATAGTTTTTAGTATCTGTAGATGTGTAGCAATTAATGATAAGGTAGATGAAGCACTTTTAAACTATAAAAATACATACTTGCTACTTAAATGATTATGTCCAGTAATGGTTTAAAACACATAAACACTTCATATACACTGATTAAATGGCTTCAATCCGGCGCACGGTCCCCAGTGATTGGCTCAACCCAGTAGTTTGGATAATATGATATATAATTATAATAATAATATATAAGTTTAGGCGTGATAAGTTTAGGTGTGATAAGTTTAGGCGTGATAAGTTTAAGCACCAACTGGGTTAGCACCGCAGTGAACAGCTAATCAAAGGTTTTGCGCTAGCAAAGTCTGGTGCACTTCGCATAGAGTTTAATGGCGCTGCTTTGCATGCGGGACTTTGCCCGCGATCTAAACTTATCACGCCTAAACTTATCATGCCTAAACTTATCACGCCTAAACTGGCTTTTCACCAGCATGGTGCAATGGTTATCACGCCTAAAGTCTCTAACTGGGTAAGCACCGCTTTGTGAATCGAGCCCTAGGTCTTTTTTTTTGGTGGGGGGTGGTATTGCTACTACTTGTATAGAAGTGATCCCGAAATCAATTTGAAAAACAATCGGAAACCAGATTGGACCCGTCTGAAATTATCTATTCGACCGGCATATCTGCTGGGAAATTGCATGGTGTGTACCAGGCATTAAATTCAAACAGATAATCTGCTTTCAGTAGAGTGCATTGATTCTACTGTATTAAATCAAGATTACAATATGTATTTCTTAAAGTGAAACTAAACTCAGAACTACCTCTCTGCTCTATAAGATTAGCCACAGCATGATGACAAAACATTTCTACACCACAGTTTAAAGGAAGCCTAAAAAAAAACACGTTTTACTTGCATTCATTTCACTGTAAGCATTGAAAGGGTTAAACCTGTGTTTACTGTAGGGCAGAGAGTTGCCACTGCAAATCTCTGATTCACAGCTGCTGATAAGAGCTTATTGACACTCTGATCTAGCTAAACAAGCCGAGAGCACAGTCCAATCAATTTATTCGGCAACTATACGTGAAAGAAAGACTTTTCATTGTGTCCTGGGCTAGAGTTCAGGTGCGCTCAGAAACAGCCCATTTGGAGGGAAAAAAATTAAAAAATGTATAATTTCATAAATAATAATGTACCTTAATTTATAATGTTTACAATTGTATGTTTTGTGTGCTATAATTATGTTTATTTTCTACAAAAAAATTGTAAATATTTTATCTTAAAACCTGACTGTGGGATGTGCTCTCAATGGCTCATATTGCAAGAGGATTCTGGTCTATACCTGTAGTTCAGGCCTCTCTCCACACACACATACCTGGGTCATGGAACATGAGCACAAAACAAATAGTACGTAATAAGAGAACGACTCCAGTGAAACCTACATGTCAAAACAGTTGGAATTTCAAGAATGCTGAACTCAGAGTGCAAGTAAAGTGAATTTCACACCAGAGCTGTTGGTCATTATCTAATCAGCAGTATTCATATAAGCTTGTTTTTTTCTCACAATGTTTATGCAGCTATGGATGACTTTCCACTGATAAACTGTAAAATATGTATGGATTTTTTTTTGTTTGATCTTTACTACCTAAGCAGTGCTTGCTTCTACATTAACTACGTGCTGTATTTACTTGCCAAATTATATTTTTATAACCATGTATATACATTCCTTTTTTATATTTTGTATAAATATCATTGTCAATATTCAGTTTTCATTTATGATGATTTTGTCAAAATTAAAATTTCTTTATTCCTATATATTGGAAATAAATTGTTTTTTTGCTAAGTGTTTTCCATTTGCTTTCTAAAGCATTGTAAATTGTTAAAGAAACCTCAACTGGAATGAACATAGGGGTTGGCCATGCTAGATTAGTAGCGGTAGCAAATTATAAAACAAAATATTCTATATAACAAGTACTGATGCCCGCACCAAGCATTGGAGAAGGAAAACAATGGAATGTGAGCATCAGCAAGGGTTGATTGGAAGTCTGCACATCAATGTCTGAATATTAAAAGTATTCTTATCTTTTATTGCTTGATCAAAACTTACAACAACTGTTTTAGGGCCACGTAGGGTCCACTTTCTTAAGGCAGGAACAAGGACAGGCAGAGGTGTTGGCTTCTTGGGTGTTTTGATCATGAAATAAAGGATATGGATCATTTATATTTAGATATTGGTATGCAGACTTCCAGCCAATTACTTTGCAGACTTCACTGGTATGTGGTTGTATACCCTGGGGTCCAGCACACACAGAAGGTGTGCAGCTGACCACAATGTTAACTAGAAGAGGTTAGGGTTAGGCACTATTTTAGGAGCGTTAATGTTACAGAATAGGGTAAGGAGAGCAATTGGGAAGGAATTAAAGGAAGTGACGATATGTATTTCCACATTGCTTCCTGCTGGTACTACACTCAGCTGGATTGGCCAGGTGCCCCAAAATATGGGCTGAAGCCAATTAATGTGATGCTTCTACATTAAAGATGCATGATTTTATTTAAAGTACACCTGAAATGAGAGGCTGCCATATTTATTTCCTATTAAACAATACTAGTTGCCTGGCAGCCCTGCTGATGTTTCTACATAGCTAATCAGCCAAGGCTGGACATCACTGGGAGGGCAGGGCTATATTCAACATACAGCAATATATAAATAAATTGCATGGTGTGTAGGCGCACCCAAATAATAAAGTGACAAAGTTCCAATCATTTTCAAATGTCCTCCTCCACACAGAACGACTTGGGATCCACTATTGACGTGTGAAGTAACCGCTCACCAGATCTCAAGGCTAACCAATAACAGACCAGCAGTCAGTGCTTAAAACATCCACTGATCTCATCACGATCTCAGCTCCTTGTCCTGACAGATATTCAGAAAATCCAAAATAAGAATCGCAGATAAACTGGCTGACCGACCACAGGCCAGCAATAGAGCATTCACTACAGATCAGATGTCTCTCCTCTGTCTTCTCACAGCAATCAGTTCTCAATCACTAGGCTCAAACACATCCTTATATAGCGTAACTCAGTTTATTCAATATAAAAAAGTTATAAAAGTTCACGCACATTCAATAAGATCATATGCGCATGTAAAATCAAAGTTCCTGGGTGTCTGCCAGTGTCCTGCACACTCTGTCCTAAGCTCCGCCCTATGCGTTATGTCCCTCAGGACTCATTAGGGGCTTGTGATTGGACGGTGTGCAGGACTAGATATACTCTATCTAGTCCTGCACGTCGTCCAATCACAAGCCCCTGATGAGTCCTAATGGACGTAATGCGTAAGGCAGAGCTTAGGGCGGAGTGTGCAGGACATTGGCAGCCACCCGGGAGCTTTTCAGGGTCATGCGTTGGTTGACTAGATGCTCCAGGAGTTTAGATGCAAAAAGGAGGGAGATGGGGCAGTAGTTGGATGGAAGTGAGGGGTCGAGTGAGAGGTTTTTTAAAAAAAATTTTTAGCAGGGGAAGAACAGTAGAGATGTAGCGAACGGTTCGCCGGCGAACGGTTCCAGGCGAACATTGGGGGTTCGCGTTCGCCTGCGCCAGGCGAACCTTTGCGGAAGTTCGATTCGCCCCATAATGCACTATGAGGGTCAACTTTGACCCTCTGCATCACAGTCAGCAGGCACATTGTAGCCATTCAGGCTACAGTAAGCCCTGGAGCCCCACCCCCCTTATATAAGGCAGGGTCCGGCGGCCATTACACTCACTCGTGTGCCTGCTATTAGACAGACTAGGGCGAGCTGCTGCAGACTTGTTCTTCTAGGGACAGATTAGTTATGTTCTTGGCTGCTTAGTTTGCTCCTGGCTGATTGTTATTGCTTTTATAGCAACCTAGCTCTTTTCAGAGCTCATCCGGTACTTTATTTTTTTTACTGTGTGTCAAACTGACACTTTTGTTGCATGCACAGCCTTGCTAATTGATAGTGTGTGTGTGCCACTGCCAGCAGCCCAGCACATTCAGTGACTGACTACCTGTGTGTGTGACAGGGAGCTGCACATTGTACTACCCAGTACTGCATATACCCAGTACCTGTTGTGTTTACTTAACCCACCTCATCACTGCATATACCTAGCTTTGTGTTGAGAGAACCCAGCTCACTGCATCCTACTACTACCTGTTGTGTTTACTTAACCCACCTCATTACTGCACATAACTACCTGTAGTGTTGAGTAAACCCAGCTCACTGCATATACCTACTACATGTTGTGTTGAGTGAACCCAGCTCACTGCATATACCTACTACCTGTTGTGTTGAGTGAACCCAGCTCACTGCATATACCTACTACCTGTTGTGTTGAGTGAACCCAGCTCACTGCATATACCTACTACCTGTTGTGTTTACTTAACCCACCTCATCACTGCACATAACTACCTGTTGTGTTGAGTAAACCCAGCTCACTGCATATACCTACTACCTGTTGTGTTTACTTAACCCACCTCATCACTGCACATAACTACCTGTTGTGTTGAGTAAACCCAGCTCACTGCATATACCTACTACCTGTTGTGTTTACTTAACCCACCTCATCACTGCACATAACTACCTGTTGTGTTGATTAAACCCAGCTCACTGCATATACCTACTACCTGTTGTGTTGAGTGAACCCAGCTCACTGCATATACCTACTACCTGTTGTGTTGACTTAACCCACCTCGTCATCACTGCATATACCTAGCTTTGTGTTGAGTGAACCCAGCTCACTGCATCCTACTACCTGTTGTGTTGAGTGAACCCAGCTCACTGCATCCTACTACCTGTTGTGTTGAGTGAACCCACCTCACTGCATCCTAGTACCTTTACTGTTCAGTGAACCCAGCTCACTGCATCCTACTACCTGTTGTGTTGAGTGAACCCACCTCACTGCATCCTAGTACCTTTACTGTTCAATGAACCCAGCTCACTGCATCCTAGTACCTTTACTGTTCAGTGAACCCAGCTCACTGCATCCTAGTACCTTTACTGTTCAGTGAACCCAGCTCACTGCATCCTACTACCTGTTGTGTTGAGTGAACCCACCTCACTACATCCTAGTACCTTTACTGTTTAGTGAACCCAGCTCACTGCATCCTACTACCTGTTGTGTTGAGTGAACCCACCTCACTGCATCCAAGTACCTTTACTGTTCAGTGAACCCAGCTCACTGCATCCTACTACCTGTTGTGTTGAGTGAAGCCACCTCACTGCATCCTAGTACCTTTGCTGTTCAGTGAACCCAGCTCACTGCCCCCTAGTACCTTTACTGTTCAGTGAACCCAGCTCACTGCATCCTACTACCTGTTGTGTTGAGTGAACCCACCTCACTGCATCCTAGTACCTTTACTGTTCAGTGAACCCAGCTCACTGCATCCTACTACCTGTTGTGTTGAGTGAACGCAGCTAACTGCATCATACTACCTGTTCTGTTGAGTGAACCCACCTCACTGCATCCAAGTACCTTTACTGTTCAGTGAACCCAGCTCACTGCATATACCTAGCATCCCCCCGAGATGGACAAAATGGACAAACCAGGTAGAGGAAAAGGTAGAGGCAGACCCAGAGGAAGGCCACCAGGCATCGGCAGGTCTGTGCGAGGTGGTGTTGCTGTGATTTCGTGCGGACCTGGCCCAAAATACAGTGCTCAGAAGAAGGCACGTGCCATCACTTCCCAATCGTGAGGAGGTGCTTGAGTATTTAACACAGAACACCTCATCTCCCGCAGCCACCAGCGCTACAACAAGCACCACATCCACTGCATTTGACACTTCGCAGGAGTTATTTGGTGGTGGTGGTGAAATCACTGATTCACAGCCACTACTGCAACAACAAGAAGAAGGCGCAGGTACACCACCTCCTACGTCTGAGTTAGGTGGCGATAGTATGGACGTAACGTGTGAGGAGGGGGCGATGAAACACCTGAAGTTGGTGCAGTTGAGGAGATGTCTGAGGAAAGTGCAGCTGGCCAGGAGGATTATGATGACGATTATACGGATACCACATATGCTCCTGGTACAGGAGATGACCAGGGGGACAGTTCAGAGGAGGAGTCAGAGAGGACTCGGAGGAGACGACTCCATGATAGAAGCAGAGGGAGCTCGCCCTCAGAAACAGCTGGGGGCAGTGTCCGGCGCCATGTATCGCCAGCTATGGCCAGCCAGCCAACATGCCCTTCAACGTCAGCTGCTGATGCCATCATAGCGCCATCAGCCCAGGGGGGCTCAGCGGTTTTTCACGTGTATGTCTCAGATCGGAGCAAAGCCATCTGTTGTCTCTGCCAGCAAAAATTGAGCCGTGGAAAGGCCAACTCTCACGTAGGGACAAGTGCCTTACGAAGGCACGTGGAGAGAAGGCACAAAAAGCTATGGCAAGAACACCTGAGGAAAAGCAGCACCCCTCAAAAGACAAGCCACCCTCCTTCTCCTCTTCCTCCTTCAGGTGCATCGTCTTCATCCACTTTCTCCCTTGCACCTTCACAGCCACCCTCCTCCACACCGCCTCTTTCCTTCAGCGGTTCCTTCTCCTCTGCCCACAGCAGTACCCAGCTGTCCGTGAAGGAAGTATTTGAGCGGAAGAAGCAAATGTCTGCCAGTCACCCTCTTGCCCGGCGTCTGACACCTGGCGTGGCGGAACTATTAGCTAGCCAGCTATTACCATACAAGCTGGTGGAGTCGGAGGCTTTCCGTAAGTTTGTGGCCATTGGTACACCGCAGTGGAATATACCAGGCCACAATTATTTTTCACAAAAGGCCATACCCAAACTCTACCATGCAGTTGAGAGGCAAGTGGTGTCATCTCTGGCACACAGCGTTGGGTCAAGGGTCCACCTGACCACGGATGCCTGGTCTGCCAAGCACAGGCAGGGCCACTACATTACATACACAGCCCATTGGGTCAACCTGGTGACCGATGGTAGCAAGCAGGGAGTACGTGGCTGCGCAGAGGACCGACTTGTCACACCTCCACGGCTTGAAGGCAGGCCTCCAGCCACCTCCTCTCCACTTGCTATCACCGCTTCGCTGTCGTCATCCTCCTCCTCCTCCTCCTTGGCTGGTGCCGCCATCTCCTCTCCAGCTACACAGCCCCAGCACCCCAGGGCCTATGCTGCATGCCAGATACGACGGTGTCACGCAGTGTTAGACATGTCTTGCCTGAAAGCGGAGAGTCACACTGGAGCAGCTCTCCTGGCTGCTCTTAACAAACAGGTGGAGCAATGGCTGACCCCGCACAAGCTTGAGATCGGCAACGTGGTATGTGACAACGTTGAATTTGGGAAAGCTGACACACATACCCTGCAATGGCACATGTGCTTAATCTGGTCGTGCAAAGATTTGTGTCCAAGTACCCAGGCTTAGAGGACGTCCTGAAGCAGGCCAGGAAGTTGTGTGGGCATTTCAGGCGCTCTTACAAGGCCATGGCACGCTTTGCGGAGATTCAGCGTAGAATCAACTTGCCGGTGAGATGCCTGATTTGCGATAGCCCGACTCGCTGGAATTCCACCCTGCTGATGTTCTCTCGCCTGCTAGACCAGGAAAAAGCCGTCACCCAGTACCTGTATAATTACAGTACAAGGACACAATCTGGGAGGATGGGGATGTTCTGGCCCAACAACTGGACACTGATGCAAAATGCATGCAGGGTCATGGAGCCCTTTGAGGAGGTGACCAAACTGGTGAGTCGCGATGAGGGCACCATCAGCGACTTGATCCCCTACGCCTACTTCCTGGAGCGTGCCGTGCGTAGAGTGGTGGATACAGCTGTGGAGGAGCGTGAACAAGAAGAGTTAGGGCAGCAGGAGTCGTGGGAGTCATTTACACACGAACCCGATGTTATTATTATTATTATTATTTTTTATTTATATAGCGCCAACATCTTCCGTAGCGCTGTACATAGTACAAACAAATAATGGGGAACAAATATACATAAGAAATACAAGACACTGTACAGTCATGACATTGAATAGAATAAATACAGATACATACATAGTTGATATGTAGTTGGTACATATACATATGTTAAAATTACAGCAGTATGAGAAACACTAGGAGGAGGTCCCTGCCCTTGCGAGCTTACAATCTAGAGGGTAGTGGGGAGGAAACAAAGGGGAAGGAAACACCAGGATTAGTGGGTGAGCCAGTGTGCCTTCAGTGCTGCCTATAGCAAATTATAGGCTTGTCTGAACAGGTGTGTTTTCAGAGTACGTTTGAAGGTTTCCAGACTCGTGGCATGACGAACCGGCTGAGGGAGAGAGTTCCAAAGGAGAGGGACCGCCCGTGAGAAGTCTTGGATGCGAGAGTGAGAGGAGGTGACTAGGCTGGAGGACAAAAGGGTCTCCTGTGAGGAACGGAGGGTCCGAGCGGGGAGGTATCTGGAGATTAAAGAGGAAATGTATGGAGGTGACAGCTTGTGTAGAGCTTTGTATGCAAGTGTGAGAAGTTTAAACTGGATCCTTTGGGCAACTGGTAACCAATGGAGGGATTGGCAGAGAGGGGCTGCCTCAGAGGATCTAGAAGAGAGGTGGATGAGACGGGCCGCAGAGTTTAGTAGGGATTGGAGGGGTGCCAGTCTGCTTTTTGGTAGACCACAGAGTAGGGTGTTGCAGTAGTCAAGACGGGAGATGATTAGGGCATGCACAAGCATTTTAGTTGCTTCTTGTGAAAGGAAGGGACGGATTCTGGAGATGTTTTTGAGATGGAAGTAGCAGGAGGTAGTTAAAGTGTTAATATGTGGTTTAAAGGAGAGCTCAGAGTCCAGAGTTACCCCTAGGCAACGAACTTTGGGGGTTGATGCTATTGGGGTGTTCTCTACATTGATTGTGACAATGGGAGGTGGAACAGAGAGCGAAGGTGGAAATATCACAATCTCCGTTTTGCTCATATTGAGTTTAAGGAAGCGGGATGACATAAATGTAGATACAGCGGATAGACATTTGGGGACTTTAGATAGTAGTGTGGAGAGGTCTGGGGCAGAACAATAAATTTGGGTGTCATCAGCATAGAGGTGGTATTGAAACCCAAAAGAGCTTATTATCTGTCCCAGGCCATGGGTGTAAATGGAAAAGAGGAGGGGTCCAAGGACGGACCCTTGTGGTACTCCCACAGACAGTGGGCGTGAAGAGGAGTTGGTATTGGCATAGGAGACCATGAAAGAACGTCCAGACAGGTAAGAGTTGAGCCAGGAGTGTGCTAGGCCCTTGATTCCCAGTGTTGAGAGGGTCTGGAGAAGCAGGGTATGGCCGGGGGTCGCGTAACTAGTTAGCATGGGGGAGTCTCCACAACACCGGCGGCAGCATAGAGGGGGGAGGAGGAGGAAGAAGAGGAGTCGTGTGGGGAAGGGGAGGAGTCAGACTCTGATGATGGTGATGATGAGGAAGGTGTTTCTGTGGAGGAGGAAGAGGCGGCGGAAGGAGAACAACCGCGGCAGCCATCACAGGGGGCTTCTGCTGCTCCACGTTCCCGTGGTATTGTTCGTGGCTGGGGGGAGGAAGAGGAGTTGCGTCCCGTTACTGAGGAAGAGCAAGAGGAGATGGAGAGTACGTCTGCATCCAGCTTTGTGCAGATGTCCTCTTTCATGTTGTCCAGCCTGTTGAGGGACCCCCGTATCAAAAAACTCAAGACGAATGACCTGTACTGGGTGGCCACGCTACTAGACCCTCGGTACAGGCACAAAGTGGCGGACCTCTTACCAACTCAACAAAAGGCAGAAAGGATGCAGCACTTGCAGAACAAGCTGTCGATGATGCTTTACAATGCATTTAAGGGTGATGTGGCTGCACAACGCAATCAAGGTACCACTGGCAGTAACCCTCCTCCTCCCAAGTCCACACAGGCAAGGACAGGACGCTCCAGCGATCTCAGGGTGATGTCGGACATGCGGACGTTCTTTAGTCCAACTCCTCGCCATAATCCTTCCGGATCCACCCTCCACCAACGCCTGGACCGGCAGGTAGCCGACTACCTGGCCTTGAGTGTGGATGTAGACTCTGCGAAAAGCGACAATGAACCCTTGGACTACTGGTTGCGCAGGCTTGACCTGTGGCCAGAGCTGTCCCAATTTGCCATACAACTTCTCTCTTGCCCTGCCGCAAGCGTCCTGTCAGAAAGGACCTTCAGTGCAGCTGGAGGCATAGTTCCTGAGAAGAGAAGTCGCCTAAGTCACGACAGTGTTCAGTACCTGACCTTTATCAAAATGAATGAGGAATGGATCACGGAGGGCTACTGCACGACCGAAGACTAAGTCAGTCCCCACACACAGCATCTCTGCCTGCAGGCCGCTTGACTGCCTTCTCCGCCACCACCAACAGGGTCCAGGACTCTAGGCGGATTCCTGATTTTTTAAGGCCGCTGCTAGCAGCGGCCTCTACACTAATTTTTCTGGTGCGTGTACATGTGCCCATCCCCCTTTGTGATCATTACCTTGCCGCGGTGAAGGGGCTTGCGCATCACAATGAAGCAATGACCGCTGGCTATTTGAGTGTCTCGGGTGGCGGTGGCACACAAAAGATAATAAGGTCGTTGCTTCATTGTGGTCAGACCAAATTTGATCAGCTGGACAGTCACTGTTCTGTCATTCAGCTACATCAGCCGGGCGAGCATATGGGCTGAAAAGCCACCATCACCTGCACTCTCGTCATGGTGCGCACCAGTCCAGCACGGCCGTCACTACACAAACGGCTGTTTGCAGTCACTGCATACCTTTCACTGCATCTGTGACTGCACATTATACCTGGCAGTCAGTGCATAACTTGCACTTGAATGGATACACTGTTAAACAATTTAAAAATACAACCATCTAAACTTTCAAACAATTTAAAGGAATACTTAAGGGGAAAAAAAATGACATTTACTCACCCGGGGCATCCCTCAGCCCCCTGAAGCTGGATGGTGCCCTCGCAGCCCCGCTCCGATCGTCCTGTCCCCGCCGGCGGCTACTTCAGGGTTCGGCGACAGCCGCCGACAGGCCGGGAACGCGGCTGATTTTCCGCGTTCCCACTCGCTATATGCTGCTATAGCGTAGCTATATACGCTATAGCAGCATATAGCGAGTGGGAACGCGGAAAATCTGCCGCGTTCCCAGCCTGTCGGCGGCTGTCGCCGAACCCGGAAGTAGCCGTCGGCGGGGACAGGACGATCGGAGCGGGGCTGCGAGGGCACCATCCAGCTTCAGGGGGCTGAGGGATGCCCCGGGTGAGTAAATGTCATTTTTTTTTTCCCTTAAGTATTCCTTTAAAAATACAACCATCTAAAGTTTCAAACAATTTAAAAATACAACCATCTATCATTTTCAAACAATTTAAAAAAAGGGCAAAAAAACTTGCCCTCCGTAAAACATTCTTGGCAAATGCTTTCGACTTGGTTTGTCTTCCGCTGGCTCAAGGGTCCATCTGACCACAGATGCCTGGTCTGCAAAGCACGGTCAGGGCAGCTACAGCATGGGTCTCAGCAGGCTCCCACTTCGGGCCGGAATCTAACCTTCATTCCCCGCGGTGACAATGGCAGACTTGCCCTCCATAACGGATTCCCGTTAAAACGATTTAAAGTTGATTCATTACAATTAGGGCCTCAAAGTCCTGTATTGCATGCCTGCCTGCTGCCCTCCTTGGATGTGCAGTGGTAGCCGTTGCTCAGGCTCCACACCGGATTCCATCCCTCATTCCCCGGCCATTACCCGGTTTCACTCACAAATGGCAGACTTGCCCGCCTCCATATGATTCTCGTGAAAGGAATGTGGTGTCATCTTTGCCCGCCATAACTAGTTCTCGTTAAAGGATTTAAAGTACATTCATTTCAAATACACAGCAGGGCCTCGAAAGTCCTCCTCCTGTATTGTTATTTTTGGTCACTACCTCGGGGCAGGCGGGCGTGCATGCCTGCCTGCTGCCCTCCTTGGATGTGTAGTGGTAGCCGTTGCTCAGGCTCCACACTGGATTCAAACCCCTCATTCCCCGCCCATTACCCGGGGTCACAATGGCAGACTTGCCTGCCTCCACAGGATTCTCATTGTAGCGGTACTGAACAAGTACACAGCAAGTAGAAAATGTAATTTAAAAACAAAGCGTAAGCTTTTTAACAATGCCATGGAAAGTTGAGAAGGAAGTCACACATTACCTGACATCACTGAGTGAGGAAGAGCAATCTCGCCATGTTGCGCAGTAGTCCAGCATGGCCGTCACTACACAAACAGCTGTTTGCGGTGCGTTACACAGTGAGTTTGGTGTGTCAGTGTGAAGCAGTACTCTAATTACACTCCCTGATTGAAGTATACACATGCAAGATGTTTTAAAGCACGTTAGGCCTGCAATTTAGCATTCAATGTGATTTCTGCCCTTAAAACGCTGCTTTGCGTCACATCCAGATTTTTCCCCGGGACTTTTGGCATGTATCCCTCTCATCCATGCCCCCCTCCAGGTGTTAGACCCCTTGAAACATCTTTTCCATCACTTTTGTGGCCAGCATAATTTTTTTTATTTTTCAAAGTTCGCCTCCCCATTGAAGTCTATTGCGGTTCGTGAACTTTTCCGCGAACCGAACCTTCTGCGGAAGTTCGCGAACCTGGTTCGCGAACCGAAAATCGGCGGTTCGCGGCATCTCTAAAGAACAGTGGCCTGTTTGAAGTCAGAGGGGAAAGTACCAGTGGAGAGAGAGAGGTTAAACAGAGAGGTGAGGACTGAGGCCAGGATGGGGAAGTGTGCACGGAATAGGGTCTAGGGGGCTAAAGGTGGCAGGAGAAGTAGCGAAGCGGTTGACTTCATCCTCTGTGACAGGAGTGAAGGCAGTGAGAGGTATGGGGGGGAGAGGAAGAAGTGGTGGAGTGCAAAGCAGGAGATTTCATGTAAAGTGGTGGCTATTTTGCCGATAAAGCAGGTGGACAGATCAGTGGCTGAGTGAGCGGAGGTGGGGGGAGTGGTTGAGTTAAGGAGGGAGTTGAAGAGGCGCCGTGTGTTGAAGGCTTGGGAATCTATCCAATAATAGAAACAAAAACTGTATTGTTGCCTAGATGAGTGGTCCTAAAAATCTCACAGATGTGGTCTATCACCTATTTCAGTTGTTAACCTGTGAAATAATTTTCTGTTCAAGCATAGCTAATCCCACTGTATATTGCATATTGAAAAGTGGAAACATTTTACAAACAAAAGGACCAAGGCCGTTTTTAGGTATAGACAAACCAGGCACAGGCCTGTGGTGACATTTGCAGGAGCGGACATCACAGAGACATTCTTAGCATGCTTTGCTTTACAAAACACTACTTCTAGTTTGATTAAGACAGGGATAGGCGATGATTTTAACACCCAAATAGGCAATGCTGATTGGCATAACAAAGATGATCAGAAAATCATAACAATAAAAAAAAAATGCCAGGTACTGTTAAGCTACACACTGCTTATAATAATTATAGGTGTTTATATAGTTAGTCATTTAAGGTATTGTTTGCATCAACGTATGTTGGTCTGATGTCAGCATATCTACTCCATGACTATGAGCGGACTATACCTCACTGCCTAAAAATAAAAATCGGACATAGCTTATGGCTGAAGACCAACTGGCACAAGCCGAGAGACGGGAATGCCATTTTAGAACCACTTGTCAAGAGTAGTGGCCCTTCAAGTTGTTGGTTTGTGAACCAGTTTTAACCAAATCACAATTGCTGAGTTCCAAGTATTCTTTTCCTGTAGCAAAAATCCTGCAAAACAAATGTCCTTACCATGGCCCAAAGTAAGTGAAATATCTCGACAAACACTGAAGGTCTGAACTTGCTAAAGATGCTGCATCTAGTCAAGAAAAAACAAAGGAAGCCTCAGTTCTATTACATAAATCTATTAAATTCAATACTGAGGAAAAACCTAGTGACTAACTGGTATTTTTTTTTACTATAAAACACATCATATTTTAACATTACATAGTATGCAAATAAAAAAAAAAATAAGGCAGTGGAGTAAACACCTAAACCCCAGCACACTAATATCCCTTGCATAGAAGGTGGTTCCGTTGTTGCAAGCAATAAGTATTGTATATACTTTGAATGTCACACTGATTGTAAAAATATACAGTTATAATATTTGTTGCAATTTGCCTTAGGCCCAAAAAGTACACTATCTTCTATATCATGAACCTACTGTAGTTGTGTTATTCTAATGATTCCATATCTTATCATGCACAGCCTGTTTTGTTGTGGCAGAGAAGCATTCATTTCCTTTGTCTATATAGATATATCAGGAGGAATTTCTCTCATCAAAACCTATTAATTTCCTGGCTTGAATTAATGTTTCATGTACAAATATAACCATAGCTTTATTCAGTTCAATAAAAGAAGATTGGCACATAACCTTTGTCTTCATGCTTTAGTCTCTCTTGCATATCAGTTAACATGCACTTACATATGGCGGTGTTAGCGTTGCGTGCATGGGTGCAGGACCAGCGTCGGATGGTCATTTTGTGTCGCTCTGGTGCTTCTATGGAGCCTAAGCTGTAGCTTTATCTGCTTCTTTTAGTGAGAAAATAGCACATGGAGTAGTGGTGATGAAAAATGTTATCATATAAAAATGTATTGATTTTAGCCAGAAGCCCTGTTTTTGGAGCCACTCTATATTGGTGAATACAGGTATATTGTTTTCCTTCCTGCACCTTCATCTTTATGTCATTGTATTTAGAAGACAAGTTTGGGTATGTGCTGTCAGAACAGCCTCTCTTGATGTTATTTAACATTTATTTATTTATGTATTTTTGTAATAGAATATTCCAGTTCCCCTGCAGGATTTACATAGTTACATAGTTATTTTGGTTGAAAAAAGACATACGTCCATCGAGTTCAACCAGTACAAAGTACAACTCCAACCCGTCCCCCACATACCCCTGTTGATCCAGAGGAAGGCGAAAAAAACCCCACAAGGCATGGTCCAATTAGCCCCAAAAGGGAAAAATTCCTTCCTGACTCCAGATGGCAATCAGATAAAATCCCTGGATCAACATCATTAGGCATAACCTAGTAATTGTAGCCATGGATGTCTTTCAACGCAAGGAAAGCATCTAAGCCCCCTTTAAATGCAGGTATAGAGTTTGCCATAACGACTTCCTGTGGCAATGCATTCCACATCTTAATCACTCTTACTGTAAAGAACCCTTTCCTAAATAAATGGCTAAAACGTTTTTCCTCCATGCGCAGATCATGTCCTCTAGTCCTTTGAGAAGGCCTAGGGACAAAAAGCTCATCCGCCAAGCTATTATATTGCCCTCTGATGTATTTATACATGTTAATTAGATCTCCTCTAAGGCGTCTTTTCTCTAGACTAAATAAACCCAGTTTATCTAACCTTTCTTGGTAAGCGAGACCTTCCATCCCACGTATCAATTTTGTAGCTCGTCTCTGCACCTGCTCTAAAACTGCAATATCTTTTTTGTAATGTGGTGCCCAGAACTGAATTCCATATTCCAGATGTGGCCTTACTAGAGAGTTAAACAGGGGCAATATTATGCTAGCATCTCGAGTTTTTATTTCCCTTTTAATGCATCCCAAAATTTTGTTCGCTTTAGCTGCAGCGGCTTGGCATTGAGTACGATTATTTAACTTGTTGTCGATGAGTACTCCTAAGTCCTTCTCCAAGTTTGATGTTCCCAACTGTATCCCATTTATTTTGTATGGTGCTAGACCATTGGTACGACTAAAATGCATGACTTTACATTTGTCAACATTAAATTTCATCTGCCATGTATGTGCCCATATAGCCATCCTATCCAGATCCTGTTGCAATATGACACTATCTTCCTGAGAGTTGATGATTCTGCACAATTTTGTATCATCTGCAAAAATAGCAACATTACTCACTACTGCATCTACTAGGTCATTAATAAATAAATTGAAGAGCACTGGACCCAGTACAGACCCCTGTAGGAACCCCACTGCTAACAGTCTCCCATTTTGAGTACGATCCATTGACCACAACTCTTTGTTTTCTGTCCATTAGCCAGTTCCCTATCCATGCACACAAACTCTTCCCCAGTCCTTGCATCCTCAACTTTTGCACCAGACTTCTGTGGGGAACAGTGTCGAAGGCCTTTGCAAAGTCCAAGTATATCACATCTACAGCATTCCCAATATCCATATTAGCATTCACTACCTCATAAAAGCTGAGCATGTCAGTCAAACAGGACCTGTCTTTAGTAAACCCATGTTGATGCTGAGAAATAAGATTATTTTCTACTATGAAGTCATGTATAGTATCTCTTAGTAACCCCTCAAATAGTTTGCATACAACTGATGTTAAGCTTACATGTCTATAATTTCCTGGATGAGATTTTTTGCCCTTCTTAAATAATGATAAAACGTGGGCTGTACGCCAATCCACTGGGACTCTGCTAGTTGCAAGAGAGTCACAAAAGATAAGAGAAAGGGGCTTAGCTATAACTGAACTTAATTCTCTTAGGACCCGAGGATGCATGCCATCCGGGCCAGGTGCCTTGTCTATTTTTAATTTATTTAGTCTTGCCTTTACTTCTTCCTGCGTTAGTATGTCCCATCTGCCACTACCTCCACAGTAGCCATTTTATAAATCATTCAGTTATGGATTTGAGTCAGTTTGTGGGGTAATCCTGTTTTAACTTGCAGTTGCATCGTCTTTGTACCGATGGAAAAGCTCTAAAAACATCCCTGGATGCTTTTAATACAAGTAAAGATACTTGGGTTTCTACTTGGAGTATTTTTTCATCGAGTAATACTGCCTGTGGAGATTTCTAAATCAGAGTGGAGACATATCATCTGCATTCTATGGTTAAACCATTTGCGTTATGTTGCCCGGGTTCCTCCTACACCCTGCAGCCAGAAAGAGTGAGGAAAGTGGATGCTGCTCGGAGAGGATCGGATGGAGCGCTCGGCCACGCTATCTCCTGGTAACAGTGGGGTTTGAGGGAGAAGGAGGAGGGGGTCATGGAGCACAAGTCAGTAAAGGCTGAGCCATGCTACATGGTGGCCAAGGAAGGAGCGGGGGATACTACGGATGGGGGCAGCTGTTCCCAGAACTGGGGGTAAGGGGGGCAGGGGTGAATGGGTTGCAGCATGATGTGACCATGGAACGGGATCAGCTACAGGAGAAAGCCACAACTCCGTGCAGTGAGGGAAGCTGGGCAGAATGGAGCACAAAATGGAGCAGCTGATCTATGATGAATCATCTGCTCAAGAAACATAATGTACACTTTTCCAGTGTGTTTAACAGCCAAGCCGTCCTCCTGGATGGCTTAATACGTAGGTACCAATAAAATATAATCTAGTAATAAGAAGTTTGTATTGTGTCTGCTTAGAACAACATTTATACTCATTAAAAATCTGGATCCTGAACACTGCAGAGTACAAATCACTGCCTGTATCTCCAATCTAAGTATTTTTTGTCATCAGTACTGCTAAATATCACACACGTGCATCTGAGAATCAGATTAAACAGATTTGTTTGTCATAATGTATCAAGAGATTGTATTCTAGTTGAATGTACACTACATTACTGAAATTCCTGCTAGCTCACAGCTTACACACAGCATGTCTCATTCTAGTCATTGGTTAGAAATTGACTCACAGAAAATACAAGATGAATTAAATCAAGATGATTCTGATAAACAAGTTGAGCCACGTGGGAGGCCAAGAAGGGGACTTAAAATTTCTCCAAAGGAAAGAGATGTGTATGAAAAAAGAAAGTGAAGAAATGTCTCAGTCTGTCAGAATTGTGGATGAAAATGCTATATTGGATATTTGAAATTGAGAAGAATGACAGTAATGAGCACCTTCAACTCCCAGGCTTCAGCCTCATCCGAGCTGACGGGACACTGCTCTGTCTGGGAAAAAGAGAGGCGGCGGCATCTGTTTCCTCATCAGCTCCGCATGGTGCCCTGACATTACAGTTCTAATCAGGAAATGCTCCCCAGACCTTGAGCTCCTTCTTGTCAGCTGTAGGCCAGTATACTCTCCAAGGGAGTTCTCCTCATACGTCCTTGTCGGAGTGTACATTCCACCAGATGCCAATGTCAAATCTGCCTTGCTTGACTTGAGTGACTCCATTTCTCAGTGAGAGGTGTCTCTCCCAGACTCTTTGTTCATAGTTATGGGTGACTTCAATAGAGCCAACCTCTGCCATGAGCTACCACGCTATCACCAACATGTTACCTGCCCCGCCAGAGACTCAGCCACACTCGACCACTGCTACACGGTCCTGAAGGACGCATACAAAGCCGTCCCACTGGCAGTGCTGGGCTCCTCCGACCACTGCCTCATCCACCTCATCTTCACCTACAAGAGGCACCTGGAGTCAGGGAAACCGGTCCTCAAGTCCTCCAAAGTCTGGTCAAGTGAGGCCAAGTTCCAACTTCAAGCCTGCTTTGACTGTACCAACTGGAAAGCTCTAGAAGCACCAAACCTGGATGAGTGGGTGGAGAACATTACCTCGTACATCAGCTTTTGTGAGGATTTTTGTGTACATGTACCAACCAAATCCTACAAAGTCTTCCCGAACCATAAGCCATGGTTCTCCAATAAGCTTTGGCAACTACAGAAGAGCAAGGAAGCTGCACATACGTCAGGCAATCTTGTGGAATACAGGAAGGCGAGAAACAACCTTAACCACGAACTGAGGGCCGCCAAACAAGTGTTTGCTGAGGGTATGAAACAACAACCTCTGCTCAAATTACTCACGTGCTGTATGGAAAGGCCTTAAAGCCACCACCAATTACAAGTCTCCCCCACAACATGCCACCCCTAGCATCGATTTTGCTGAGTAACGCAGTAATTTCTACTGCAGGTTTAAGTGCCAGGATTCACCTGCGAGGCATCTGTCACCGTCCGTCACCCCTCTGGCCCCAGCGGTCCACACCTCGAGCCTAAATTCACCCCCCCTGGAGGTGTGTGAATCCGTCGTCAGGCGCCACCTGTCAACACTGAACCCCAGGAAATCCTGTGTCCCCTGACTGCCTGCAATCCTGTTCAGGGCAACTTGCCCCCATCCTCACCGCAATTTACAACTAGTCACTCCAGATGGGCAAAGTCCCTAAAAAGGTCCACCATCATTCCTATCCCCAAAAAGCAGGGAGTCACCGACCTCAACAACTTCAGGGCTGTGGTACTAACATCTATTATCATGAAGACCCTCAAAAGAGTTGTCTTGTCCTTCCTGAAGTCCTCCACCATGGCCCATCTTGACCCTTTCCAGTTTCCATACAGAGCAAACAGGTCCACTGATGATGCCATCAATATCTGCTTGGAGCTCATCAGTGATCACCTGGATAGGCCAGACTCGTATGCCAGAATACTCCTCCTGGACTTCAGTTCCCCATTCAACATCATCTGCCCACACACACTTCATGAGGGTCTAGCAGCGGTTGGGGTCCATTCCACCCTACGCCTTTGGATCATGGACTTCTTATCCAACAGATCACAATCTGCCAAACTGGGTGATATCTCCTCTCAACCACGTACCACCAGTATGGGGGCTCCGCAAGGCTGCGTCCTGTCCCCGATGCTGTTCTCCCTCTACACAAACAACTGCAGATCCACAGCAGACTCGGTCAAGGTTATCAAATTTGCAGACAACACCATCGTTGGCCTTTTCACCAATAATGACGAGAGTGCCTATCATCAGCAGGTAGACAAAATCTGTCACTGGTGCAGGGAGAATAGGCTGGTCCTGAACACAGCAAAAACTGTGGAGATGATTATCGATTTCAGGAAGCATGCCCCCTCACCACTACCAATCCAGATTGACAGCACTGAAGTGGCGAGAGTAACCAGTGTCCGCCTCCTGGGCACAACCATCTCAAATGACCTGAGATGGAGGGCTAACACCAGCTCCACCCTGGCGAGGGCCCAGAAAAGACTCTTCTTCCTCCACCAGCTGAAAAAGTTCAGCATGCCCCATCAGGTTCTCACAAGATCCTACTCTGCCACCACAGAATCCATCCTCTGCTCTTCCATCCTTATCTGGTACACTGGTTCCTCTGCCAGCGACAGGCACAAACTCCAGGGGGTCTTTAGATCAGCAGAGCGAACCATCGGGAAACCCCTCCCTTCACTTGAACTACTTTAAAACTTGAGACTGCGCACTAGAGCGCTGAAGATAGCAAACGACCCCTCCCACCCTGGCCAGGGCTACTTCAGTCACCTACGTTCAGGGCGGAGATTCCGGGTCATCCCCGCCAGGACTACGAGGCACAGGAACTCTTTTTTTCCTTCTGCCGTCAACCTCCTGAACTCCACCCATGTTCCGCCTCCACCTTCTCCATTTTAGGTTCACAGTCTGGCCCCGTCACAGACATTCTGTCTGCTTGGAACGGTCAGCTCCTCCCGGCGTCCCCCTCTGCCTCCACATCCCTCCTTGGCCACAAGCTTGTGAGACAGAGGGGGACGCCGGGAGGAGCTGACCATACCAGCGCAGCAAGCCCACCCAGCGGCCATCGATTGGGGTAGAGCCCATAAAAAATCTGTGCTCTATGAAACCGTCCATGCTTGTGAGTGCAAATTTCTTTTAAAAATACATCGTTTTTATGGTTTTACGCTATGGCTGTTACGAATATTATCTTTTGAGGTGTGATGATCCCATGAAAGAGGTTTAAGTGGTGGACAAGAATTGCTCGAGAAGGCAGGGGACGGCCATATGACCCCATAAGCGCTGGAGACCCATCTAATAGAGGGTCAATTTGATGCGGTGAGTGCCCACTGCTTGGGGTGTGGTGGTGGTGTATTACCGAAGTGGAGATAGTGGTAGCCGACTGCAGGAGCAAGATTGTGCATTTGATGGAAAACTGGGACTGATCTTGTGATTTATATGAGAAGTGTCTTTTCATGGGAACATTAGTGTGCAGCCGTTTTAATTTGTGAAAGTGGACTTTGTATTTTAAGCAGCGCACCGCCAATTTGAATTCGCCCGAGATTTGTTATCAGCGCGGTTTTTGCAAGTGTTTAAGTTACAAGAATTGCCTGTCTGCCCTTGTCAGTAAAAGACGATCAGTAAGAAAGTGCAAGAATTGCCTGTCTGCCTTCCTAAAGTAAACACAAAGGTATCAGCAATTGCAAGTTTTCCTTCCTACACGGGTTACCATAAGTACAGACTGCTTTGGAAATTGTGTATTTTTCCTGTTTGAAACTTCCTCTAATAAGTTTACAAAAATAATAAAAAAAATCATCCAATAAGAACTAGGTATAATTTCATACTCTTTACAGTATAAGCTGGACCATGAACACAACAATGTACATATATCTGCCTGTATCACTATTCTACGTATAATTTGTCATCAGTGCATCTAAATATCGCACAAGTGCATCTGAGTATCAGATTACACAGATTCTCGGATCTGCTTGTCACAGTGTATCAAGAGATTGTAGTCTAGCTGAATTTGCAACTAGATTACTGAAATTCCTGCTAGCTCACAGTTTACACACAGCATGTCTCATTGTATGCATTCATTATAGAAATTGACTCACAGAAAATACAAGATAAATTAAATTCTTTTTTTTTTTCCTTATAAAGCAAATTTTATTCACAAAATGAACAAATACAGGAAAAAGAACAATCTTCAAAATATAGCATCATAGTCAGAAATATGCTGGAGATAAAGCATGTCAGTTCAGAGAACATGAATAACATAAGGAAGGAGTCAAGTACGGCTAGGATCCTCTGAACCAATGATAAACAGGTGTGTTATACATCAGAGGCTCGTACAAAATATAAAAGACTACAAAATATAGAAACATGATTGCATCAAATGTCCATATACCATATGACAGGTAAAAGTGCTCAAAGAGCACTAAAGAATATTATATCATGTTAAACAGAAAAAACATAGTGGATTTCCAAAGCTTATGAACCGTAATGTACTATACAGGCAGTCGCAAACCTTTGCTCTGAAAAGGAGGAGGTCACAAAAGCGTAAGCGAGTAGTAAGCAGCATTCATTCTATAATGGAGAGAGAATGCAAGTAAATGGAGGCAGACGTCACTGAAAGGTAATCATCCTTTGATTGGAAATCAATCCACACAGCCCAGGTCTTGCAGTGCTTACTAAAGATATCCCTGTAAAGGTACAACATCTCCTCAAATGCCATGATACTGTCGATAGTCAGGAACCATTCTTCAGGGCTCTTGCACACTACATGCAATTCCGATTTGCAATTTTGACCTGATTTTACAAGCGATTTCAATTTGCAGTTTTTACTGCATGCATGCTGCATTTTTTCTGTGTTTTTCTTCTTGTTTTGATAGCATCCAGGGAAAAAAGGAATCACAATTTGGAATCGCAAATCAGAATCGCAAATCGGATTTGCAGTGTGCAGGGGGCCTTAAAGTGGACCCAAATTAAAAATACAAGATTTCAGAAATAAAATCTATTTTCTAAATTATAATAATAAATAGCAGCCTTTTTTCAGCTGCATGACAAATATAACATATTTTACATTTATTGGAGGAATCCCTCCCTTCCTTTCAAATTGCCGGGACAAAATCCGGCAAACTGGAGGAGTAGATGGTGTCCGGCAATGGAGGAATTGCTAATGGCTGCCCCCAGTATTACCCTAGTTATGAAAAGAGAAGGGTGAAAAGCAGGCACTGAAATGCTCATAGGCTTGAGGGAGTGTTTATTTATCTTTGTATGTGTCAGAGTGGTGCAACTAAATATTTTTAATTAAAAAAATGTTTGGTTTGGGTCCGCTTTAAGGTATGTTATCAGATCTCCAATGTCTTGGTATGAGGCCCTAAGCGGATCGTTCAGGAACAGCCTTATCAGTCCACCGACAGTGCGTACACACACACTACAGTTTGCTGAAAGTCCGCCTGGCGGGAGGGTCCAACGGACCCATCGTTGGCTTCTGTAGTGCTTGTGTACGCACCTATAAGCCCCATACACAGGCTCAACAGCGGTCTTTATTGCAGCACAATTATCAAACAACCGCAGATGGGTCTATATGTACCCCATTTGATTGGGAATGAGAGTCAATACAGTTACCTACTCACCAAATTTCATGTAGGTAGATGATATCCTTGATCAGCAAATTAGTATGTATGGAAAATTAGGAAATGCTTTTCCCACTATCCATAGGTTATGTAGTTTTTGTCTCTGTGATTCATGGTGACTAATATGTTTAATAATAATAGTTGTATTATCACAACCTGCATTACCTAGGTAACATGAGGGTTGTTAGGGTAACACACATTACAGTACATGCATAGCATGTGTTACCCTGGCAGTGCTGTGGTACCTAGGTGATGCAGGCTGTGCTATTACCGGTGCTCTCCCTGTGCACAGCATCTTTACTGATATTTAGTGAGTGTGACCCAATGACCATAATGTTTCAAACTTTTCTCATTAATTAAATGTTCTGACAGTATCTTTTTCTCAACATATCTGTGTGATATTTTCTTTCATAGCATAACAAGCAAAAAAGGTGCTTTAGGGCCCGTTCACACTTATAATCGCAAAACTGCGGGAGTGATTTTCCTGCGATTAACGCGGAAAAATTACTGGACACTGTGGCGGTTTTGGAGAGATCACGATTAGCGTGCTTTGCACGCTAATCACGATCGTTAATCGCGGAACGCTCGGAGCCGGCAAACCGCTGCATGCAGCGCTGTTGCGGTTATCACTAACCACAGCCACGGCAGTGAGAACACTGCCACTTGCTACATTGTGTAGCGGTTTTTGCTAAACCGCTAGTGGTTTGCCATGAGCGGGAATCGCGCAATTCCCACTCAGGTGAGAACGGGCCCTAAAATAATTTTTTTGGGATCAAATAAGACATATTACTTTTTCTTCTTCCTAAGCATGTTTAAGGTAACTTAAACACGGGGTACTGTCACCTGAGCAATAACAGCTCACATGGTCCATAGTAGGGGGGGGAGGGGGGGGGCAGAAAGTGCCTTGGAAATGGGGGATGGGGGGGCCAGTAAACAGTAAACTACCTGATTGCAGATCATCCATGTCCAGAGTTGTGGCTACTCCCCAACTGGTGCTGAAGGATTCGGAGGTAACTACTCTCACACATGTGATGGTGGGTGCTGGGGGTTGCCTTACTATGTAACATGGAAGCCCCCACTGAGAATAAGGGATACATACACCTGCCACCCTCTAGGTAAAATGAGCACAAGGATACACTAATACTATCTCACCATTACTATAAAGACTTAAAAGTAAAAAAACAAACAAACAAAAAAAATATTTTATTTAATTTTTTTTTTTACTTTGTATACTAAGTTATTTTTCATTGATTAACAATCTCAAGTCAATATCCTCAAACGGATGGTCCCATGGTGGAAAAACAGTTTGCATGCCATGTCCTCAGAAAAATATCTCTAATGGCGGACCGATTCGGCCGAGCGCAATGTTCTGCCCACTCACATCACCCGCTCTGTGACACACTGCTCCATCAGCCCTTCTGCCCCCACCACAGAGCAACAGAACAGCCTCTGTACAGCCTCGGCACTGCACTGTCGCCTGTGGGATCAAGTTCTGTTCCCCTGCCAGGTGACTATGACTAAGGAGCAACTGTGAAGCTCCGATACGCGGGAGCTAAAATTTGTGCTATGTCTATTGTGCATGTTTTTCAATAAAGGTTGGAGTTTTATGGATTGGTCGAGCGGATCCTTTCCTTCTCTTCAGATGTCTAATGGATTATGGCTGCCTTGGCTCTGCTCCTAGTCCTAGTCCTAGAGGTGGTGTGGTGAGTGGTGTTCACACTTTTTCTACACTGGCTTTAGAGAGGTTTCCAATAATAGCCCTAAAATGCCATGTCCCCCCCCCCCCTCCCCACACACACACACACACACACACACACACTTCCTTATCCTTAGCCTTACTTCTTTTGGTGGACCTGCCAGTATGGGTTTGAGAGACACAGTGGCTAAATATCTACAGTATATACAGAGACGTCCTATGTATAGAACATCCAGTTTAAAGCACTGCCCATAATTATTCATACCTGAGGCGTAGCTAGGATTTTCAGCGCCCGGGGACAAAGACTATTAATGCGCCCCCCCCAAAGTCAAGGTTGCGGCGCGCGCAGCGCGCCGCGCCAAAAAGGGGCGTGGTCACATAATAAATGTGGGCGTGGTTATGGGTGGAGCCAAATGTATATGGAGGTTAGCAGGCTCACGCTCACCCACCCTCCCTCAGTATGTACCTTCCAGCATGTTCCAAGACAAATTCAGCAATCATGAGCCCCCCCCCCCCATCAAGACAAATTCAGCAATCATGAGGCCCCCAACATAACCAACTCAGCAATCATGAGGCCCCCAACAAGACAAATTTAGCAATCATGAGGCCCCCAACAAGACAAATTCAGCGATCTTGAGGCCCCCAACAAATCATGAGGCCCCCAACAAGACAAATTCAGTAACCATGAGGCCCCCAAAAAGACAAATTCAGCAGTCATGAGTCACATAAATAGACAGCATTTCACATAAATAGGTAGAATGCCCCCTTAATATGGTAGACACCTCTCACCTGGCAGCAGTTCTCCAAAATACACTCAATCTGACGTGGTTCCCCAAAAATAGGTAGCCCCAGGTCTATAGTTGTCCCCAGAATAGGTGGCCAGCAGTATAGATGTCCCCAGAATAGGTGGCCAGTGGTATAGATGTCCCCAGAACAGGTAGCCAGGGGTAGAGATGTCCACAGAACAGTTAGCCAGGGGTATATGTGCCCAGTATATGTAGCCAGGGGTATATATGCCCAGTATATGTAGCCAGGGGTATATATGCCCAGTATATGTAGCCAGGGGGTATATATGCCCAGTCCACGTAGCCAGGGGGTATATATGCCCAGTATATGTAGCCAGGGGTATATATGCCCAATATATGTAGGCAGGGGGTATATATGCCCAGTATATATAGGCAGGGGTATATATGCCCAGTATATGTAGCCAGGGGTATATATGCCAAGTATATGTAGCCAGGGGGTATATATGCCCAGTATATGTAGCCAGGGGTATATATGCCCAGTATATGTAGCCAGGGGGTATATATGCCCAGTCCACGTAGCCAGGGGGTATATATGCCCAGTATATGTAGCCAGGGGGTATATATGCCCAGTATATGTAGCCAGGGGTATATATGCCCAGTATATGTAGGCAGGGGTATATGTGCCCAGAGTAGGTAGCCAGGGGTATATGTGCCCAGAGTAGGTAGCCAGGGGTATATGTGCCCAGAGTAGGTAGCCAGGGGTATAGGTGCCCAGAGTAGGTAGCCAGGGGTATAGGTGCCCAGAGTAGGTAGCCAGGGGTATAGGTGCCCAGGGTAGGTAGCCAGGGGTATATGCCCAGTATATGTAGTTAGGGGTATATGTGCCCAATATATGTAGGCAGGGGTATAAGTGCCCAGAGTAGGTAGCCAGGGGTATATGTGCCCAGAGTAGGTAGCCAGGGGTATATGCCCAGTATATGTAGTTAGGGGTATATGTGCCCATTATATGTAGGCAGGGGTATATGTGCCCAGAGTAGGTAGCCAGGGTTATATGTGGCCAGAGTAGGTAGCCAGGGGTATATGCCCAGTATATGTAGTTAGGGGTATATGTGCCCAATATATGTAGGCAGGGGTATATGTGCCCAGAGTAGGTAGCCAGGGGTATATGTGCCCAGAGTAGGTCGCCAGGGGTATATGTGCCCAGAGTAGGTAGCCAGTAGCCAGGGGTATATGTGCCCAGAGTAGGTAGCCAGAGGTATAGGTGCCCAGAGTAGGTAGCCAGGTGTCCCCCTCCCCAGCAGGAGGGGAGCAGCGCAGAGAAGAGCTGCTCTCTCTCCCTCGCTGTCCCCTCCAATGTCTGTCCGGTGGCTGGCAGCGGCGGGCGGAACTTACCTCCGTCTCGTCGCAGCGCCGGATGGATCTGCCGCTACTCTGGTCTGGTCCAGACCAGAGCAGCGGCTGCGCACCCGAACTTCCGGCCGGTGTTCCGACGCGGCGCTAGAGCGTGACGGAGGTGAGTTCCGCCCGCCGCTGCCAGCCACCGGACAGACATTGGAGGGGACAGCGAGGGAGAGAGAGAGCACCTAAGGTGAGGGAAGGAGGGGGGAGATGGCCCCCCTTCCCCACCGTCCGCACAGCTCTCTCTCTTCTCTGCTCCCCTCAGCCCCGCAAAAAAAACAAAACCCGAAGCTCAGCTGGGCGCCCTTGGAAAACCGGCGCCCCGGGGCACTTGTCCTACCCCGACCCCCCCTAGCTCCGCGCCTGATTCATACCCCTGGCAAATTTTGACTTAGGGCCCTTTTCCACCAGCGCGTTTGCGCTGGCTGAATCGCAAAGTCGCAAACCGCTAGCGATTTTACAATCGCTACGGTTTGCTTTTTAACATAGGAATCGCGGTAGGTCATTTCCACTACCGCGATTCGTTTTTTTACCCGAACGCGAACGCGCGGCGGAGCGATATTTGCCGCGATTTTGCTATGCAGTGCATAGCATAGCAAAATCGCGGCCGCAAAACGTCGGGGAATCGCCGGTTTTGCGATTCAGCAATCGCTAGCGTTCAGCGTGAACGCTAGCGACTGCAGGTGGAAAAGGGCCCTAAAAGTTACTTTTATTCAACCAGCAAGTGATTTTTTGACGGGAAATGACATAAGTGTCTCCCACAAGATATAAAAGACGATGTACAAGAGGCATTATTGTGGAAATAAAACATTACTCAGCTCTTATAAACATTTGAGCAAAAAGTGTCCACTCCAAAATGATTCATACCCTTCTCAATTATCAATAGAAAAGCCTGTATTGGCTACTACAGCAATCAAATGTTACCTATAATTGCAGACCAGCTTTTTGCATGTCTCCACAGGTATTTTTGCCAATTCGTCTTTAGCAATGAGCTCCAAATCTTTCAGGTTAGAGGGTCATTTTGCCATTACTTCAGCTCCCTTTCACAGATTCTCAGTTGGATTCAAGTCAGGACTGCAGCTGGGCCACTCCAAAACGTTAATGTTGTTGTCTGCTAAGCATTTCTTCACCACTTTTGATGTGTGTTTTGGGTCATTGTCATGCTGAAATGTCCACTGGTGCTCAAGGCCAAGTATCAGATGTCAGTCGTACAGGAAGGATTACACAGAAGCAAAGTCAGAAACAGGCCGAGTCAACACATATATCAGATGTCAGAGGTACAGAGGGATTAGGCAGATTCGAAGGTCTAATGCTGGGCATACACGGGTCGATCCGGCGGCCGATGAGCCGCCGGATCGACCCTTGCCGCTCGTCCGTGCGTGTGCGCGCGGATCGATTCCCGCTCGTCCCTGCCGGCGCTCCTTATCAGCGGGGAATCTATCATCGGACCTGTCGGATATTATCAATCGAGCCATCAGGCTCGATTGATAAGCCTGCCCAAACTGCTGTGTATGCCCAGCATAAGAGGCAGGCAAAGGTCGGTACACAGATCAAAATACAGTTCTTACAATACTAATATTACTGATATATATTACAATAATATATTACAAATATATATATATTACAAAACAATCACTGACTGCCTAGAGTACATATATATCACGCAGATGCACAATATATGAATGTAGCTCTCACAACTCTCACTAGCTAAGGGCCAAGAACCAGCGAACAGTTGTGACAGTTTGTGACAGGAATGAATCATTTTGGACTGAACACTGTTTGCTCAAATGTAAATAAAAGCTGAAAAAAAGTTTTGTTTCCACAACAATGCCTCTTGTACATCGTCTTATTATCTTTTGGGAGACACCTATGTCATTTCCCGTCAAAAAAATTATTTGCTGGGTGAATAAAAGTAACTTTAAGTAAAAATTTGCCGTATTAGCCTCCCTGCTAATGCCCACTCCATTTTAGATAAATTCAGTTATAGTAAAATATAGATAAGTGGAACTACAGTGAACCAAGATGGATAGAATCACATGCCAGCAGAGCATGATTAGAGATACAGTCGTAACCTGGGAAATATTTTCCATACAGATAAAATCTATAAACAAAATATTACCCAGGAGTATAAGCAGGAGCAAAGTACACATGGATTGTGACATCAGAGAATAATTAAAACTGATTCAGCCCAGTATTTCTGCGTGCTTTTGTAAATTACCATACAATACAAATTCTATTTTTAACAGCCATTTGTAATAATAGGATTCTGTAGTCTGAATTTTTTTTATATGTACTTTTCCCTGCTTTAAATGACCATTTCCTATTGCTTCCATGCATTGAAATAGCAAGTGTTTTTTCCTATTCCCAGTGTACAACTCAGAGGGCCTGATACACTAAACTCCAGTAAAGTTGCCGTACGTTGCCGTCGCACAGAAAGGAGGAGCTCTGGCCGATAACTTGTTAGGCCCACACATGTTAACCCGCTAATGGGTTACTGTCCAGAGGCCCCTCCTCCCTTGCACTAGTAACGGTAAAATTGCCCTTCCATCCCTGCGCATGACAACTTTACTTAAGTTTAGTGCATTAGGCCCACAGTCCGTAATGAGACTGTCCCTACGGTGTTTATTTTTATCTGCTTGCCAACTGCTTCACGCAGATTGGCGTGAATGTGGCGGCAGCCCCAGGACCACTCCACACCAATTGGCTTGAAGTCCTAGGGGCGGAGATCGCAGGGGATTGTGTGCGGCGATGCAAGGGCATCCCCACTGGAATGACGGAGCTCCGTTAGGAGACTGTTAGACGGTGAAACCGCCGTCTAATAACATTGTACAGCGCTGTGATCTAAGGCAGCGCTACACTGGGGACAGCCGTGTGACATGGCTGTTCCCCTGGGGGAGACAGGAGCGATCTGATGTCATAGGCTGGCAGAGGAAGGGAGGGAGGGGTATAAAAATAATAATAATAAAAAAATAGCTTTTTTTATTTAAAAATAAAACAATAAATATTCATATAAAAAAAAAAACATCCTGGGAGCCATCACAGCCAACCAACAAAAAGCTCTGTTGGTGGGCAGATCAGGAAGAGGTGGAAACACTTGTGTGCTGAGTTGTACGGCCCTGCAGTGAAGCCTTAAAGCTGCAGTGGCTCTATTTGTAAAAATGGCCTGGTCACTAGGGAGGAACCACTTAACGACCGTCGGCAGGTCGTTAGTGGTTTGGCATGGAGGCCTTTCCATGCCAGTTCACGGAGGGTGTCTCCGTGAACAGTCTGTGAGCCGCCGATCGCGGCTCGCAGGCTAATTGTAAACACGCGGGGAAGAAATCCCCGCTGTTTACATTATACGAGATCGGCGATCCCCGGCCTCTGATTGGCCGGGGATCGCCGGCATATGATAGGCTGAAGCCTGTCAGTTCCGGCGCAGGACGGATGTCTGTCCTGCGCCGCCCAGGGAAAGGAGGGGAGGGAGGGAAAGTCAGGGATGGTGGAAAACGCTGCGGAGGGGGGCTTTGAGGAGCCCCCCCGCTACCCACAAACAGACCCCCCCAGCAGGACATCCCCCTAGTGGGGAAAAAAGGGGGGAAGTCTGATCACCCTGCATGCCTGCTGATCTATGCTGTGGGCTGGAGAGCCCGCGCTGCACTGATCAGCAAGAATTCCCCTGGTCCTTAAGTGGTTAAGACCGCGGTCCTCAAGTGGAGTGTACCCGAAGGGACACGTGACATGATGAGATGAACATGTGTATGCACAGTGCAAAATATATTAATAACCAGGCCGTTTTACTTGTTCAATTTTGCTACCTGAAAGAGTTAATTTTTAGGCACGGAAGTGACAGCTTCTGTCTTGTTGGTACCTTGTTGGGAATATAGTTGAGGAAGGGCTCCGCCCGAAACGTTGTGTGTACTACCTTGCTGCTCCAATACAGCTTGTTGCTGCTTCAGCCTTTGAGTGCCGTGTCCTTTTTCTATATTGCTACCTTGTTGGGAATATAGTAAACATCAAATATAGTAAGCAAATTACAGCTTCCCTGGCAGAATACAACTTCTGAGAGCAGAGGGAGATATAAAAGTAGTCAATAGTTTATGAATTTTCATATAGGGACACTTAATTGGCTGCCACTGAGCAGAAACAATAAAACATTCAATCTACTTTGTAAATGTTTAAATATAAAATACAACCATAGGATATCTAAAAAAAAAAAAGGTAATTTTTAGGAGTAGGAGGATAAATACAATTGCTTGTCTCATCAGTTTATTTTCACCTCGGGTTCAGTTTGAAGACTGCAGTCTGAACACTAGCAGACTGGAAACTGTGCCCAGCACCATACTGCCATTTGACTCACTGCCAAAGTGTTTACTGAGCAATTCAATTCAATGTACTTCACAGCACTGGCCTTTGCAGGGGTGGTCAGTGAGCATCAAGACCATTGATGCTCACTGTAGCCTCTTCCTTGTAGCCTCTTATGCTTATGATGGTGGGGCCTTATTCAAGGGCGTAGGGCCCGTGGTCGCAGCGGTCGCCTTGGCGACCGGGCCCGGCTCCTGAGGAGGCGGGGGAGGGGCCCGGGGGGCCCATCTCCGTTTGGAGGGCCATGCGCCCGTTCGCGCTGGTAGGAGGGAGCCGCAGCCGCGGGGAGGGCAGCCCGACCTCTTCCTCCCTTCCTCTCCCCGGGGCCCCCCCTCAGATGCAGAGTAAGCGGCTAACGGAAGCGCTATAGGCAGAACTCACCTCCCTGCGTTCCACTCGCCGCTGATCTCCTCTCTGGCTGGCTCTGCATAGATGTTGTTACACACGCAGCTTCCGGCTAAACAGGAAGCTGCGTGTGTAAGCATCTATGCAGAGCCAGCCAGAGAGGAGATCAGCGGCGATTGGAACTAGGGACGGAGGTGAGTTCTGCCTATAGCGCTTCCGTTAGCCGCTTACTCTGCATCTGAGGGGGGGCCCCGGGGAGAGGAAGGGAGGGAGAGGTCGGGCTGCCCTCCCCGCGGCTGCGGCCCCCCCCTCCATTATGGGGACGGGCAGCTACCTAATCTATCCTGGGGGGCAGCTATCTAATCTATCCTGGGGGGCACCTACCTAATCTAACATATAGTGGGGGGCAGCTACCTAATCTATCCTGGGGGCAGCTACCTAATCTATCCTGGGGGGCACCTACCTAATCTAACCTAATCCTGGGGGGCAGCTACCTAATCTAACCTATACTGGGGGGCACCTACCTAATCAATCCTGGGGGCAGCTACCTAATCTATCCTGGGGGGCACCTACCTAATCTAACCTAATCCTGGGGGGCAGCTACCTAATCTAACCTATACTGGGGGGCACCTACCTAATCTATCCTGGGGGGCAGCTACCTAATCTATTCTGGGGGGCAGCTACCTAATCTAACCTATACTGGGAGGCACCTACCTAATCTATCCTGGGGGCAGCTACCTAATCTATCCTGGGGGGCAGCTACCTAATCTAACCTAATCCTGGGGGGCAGCTACCTAATCTAACCTATACTGGGGGGCACCTACCTAATCTATCCTGGGGGCAGCTACCTAATCTATCCTGGGGGGCACCTACCTAATCTAACCTAATCCTGGGGGGCAGCTACCTAATCTAACCTATACTGGGGGGCACCTACCTAATCTATCCTGGGGGCAGCTACCTAATCTATCCTGGGGGGCACCTACCTAATCTAACCTAATCCTGGGGGGCAGCTACCTAATCTAACCTATACTGGGGGGCACCTACCTAATCTATCCTGGGGGGCAGCTACCTAATCTATCCTGGGGGGCAGCTACCTAATCTAACCTATACTGGGAGGCACCTACCTAATCTATCCTGGGGGCAGCTACCTAATCTATCCTGGGGGGCAGCTACCTAATCTAATCCTGGGGGGCAGCTACCTAATCTATCCTGGGGGGCAGCTACCTAATCTAACCTAATCCTGGGGGGCAGCTACCTAATCTATCCTGGGGGGCACCTACCTATTCTAACCTAATCCTGGGGGGCAGCTACCTAATCTATCCTGGGGGGCAGCTACCTAATCTATCCTGGGGGGCAGCTACCTAATCTATCCTGGGGGGAAGCTACCTAATCTATCCTGGGGGGCAGCTACCTCATCTAACATATACTGGGGGGCACCTACCTAATCTATCCTGGGGGCAGCTACCTAATCTATCCTGGGGGGCAGCTACCTAATCTAACCTATACTGGGGGGCAGCTACCTAATCTAACCTATACTAGGGGGCACCGACCTAATCTAATTTATACTGGGGGCACCTACCTATCTAACCTATACTGGGGGCACTTACTTATCTAACCTGTATTGGGGGCACCTAGCTAGCCTATACAGGTGGCAACTAAACCGGCTACCTATATTGGAGGCACCTACCTAACTAACCTATACTGGGGGCACCTACCTATCTAACCTACGCTGGGGGCAACTATTCTGGCTACCTATATTAGAGGCACCCACCTAGCTAACCTGTACTGGGGGCACCTATCTATCTAACTTATACCGGCGGCGCCTGCCTATCTCACCTATACCGGGGGCAACTATACTGGCTTACCTATGCCTGACTACCTATACTGGGGGTACCTATAGCTGGCTATAGGGATTTTGATATGTGTGTGCATCCGTCGGGTGTTGTCGGGGGAGGGGGGGCTGTTGTTGCCGGGGGGGGGGGGCCCACATCCAGATTCCGCATCGGGGCCCAGAGGTTTGTAGCTACGCCACTGGCCTTATTGTTGATTTAACATGTTTGTGCCTAATGTTTAATCAGTAAGGCCAATACTAACAACAGGGCAAAGAGAGAAAATGTAGCCTTTACAGAAAAGTAACAATTCACCGCAGCAGCGTGTGATGCTCACATATGAATGTGTTAGCATACAATGTAACTTGTACATCTTGGAGTGAGATGGAGTAGAAAGAAGGGAAAACAATGGACCACCATCAGGGGTGCAGCTAGGCCCAGGATAACCAAGTGGCCGTTTGGGGCCTCACTCCAGAGGCATATCTGGGTAAAACAGCTCCAGGGCAGTGTTGCCAACTCATCCCTTTAAAAACGGACGCTTATGAATTATACATGTCTTGTAGCTAGTTAGATGCAGTTTAGGCACTGATTGTGTGAGAAGCCCCAGAACCTGTATAACGTAGATGTGTCAGTATTTAAAGGGATGAGTTGGCAACCCTGCTCCAGGGGCAACCTTCAAAATTCGACCCCTTGGGGGACGCCCCTCCAAACATTTTAACATATGGGGTTAATTCATAAAAGGCTGTGCTCAAAAAAAATCTTGTCGGGAAAATACTGCATTCGGTATTTTAGACTTTTGTGTGCTAATTCATAAAAATCTTTACAGTTTCAGGGGCGTAACTAGAAATCACTGGGACCCCTGCAAAACTTTGGGTGGGGGGCCCCAGACTCCTCTCAAGCATCACTACAGTACAAAGCACTTGGTGAAAGGTACAACAGTGCTGTACACAAGACCCTGCTGAACACTGAATAAGGACTGTCTACAAATCTTTGTCTGCAAAACTTTGTCTGAGTAGATGAGCATATGCAGTCATTAGAACAACTGTGCAGAGAACAGAAAGCTTTTTCTCTCAGTGCCCTTAGTTGTCAGTCTCTCAGGAAAAGAAACTTCTCCCCCCACGGGGCCCCTTGTGGCTTCTGGGCCCCCCTGCAGCTGCATCCCTTGCAGGGTCTATTGTTACGCCCCTGGTTGCGATAGAAATGCGGGTATTTCCCGAACTAAGCTGGCAGTAACATGTGAAGCTGCCTGAGTTACATTTCTCTGTGCACAGACAGCATTACAGTAAAAGAGGCATCCCCAACTTCCCTTTAGATGTGCATTTTTTGTTATACTGCCTCTGTTTGCCCTGAATCTGTCTGTTAGTCTTTCTAAACAATCTATTTAATTGCTGCAGCTTAGAAGAACTTCAAGAAATGTTACACATGCAGGCTTTCTGATGTGAAATATATCTGAAAATAGGTACCCAAGAGGTTAAAAAACACAGCCTGGGGTATTCCAGGAAGCCTTGTTTTTACCGCCCTTGCTGCTGCTGCTGCTTGGGAGATCTGACCCCAGTAACTTTGCTATTATCGCTCTCTTATCACCTCTTCAAAGCAGACAGTAAGGGCACAGAGAATACCGCTTACTCTAATTTTTATAAATTGACATTTATTGACATTTACTGACATGTGTTGAGGTATTCACCGCACAAGATGGTAATATACCTCACTGCTCAGGAATTTCAGGTTTTCATGCGGTAACAGCTTCTATGAATTGACATTTTGCTAAGTGTTTGGTAAAGTCTGCGGTTTTCAGCATTACCACATGTGGGAATGCTTTATGAATCAAGGCCTTAGTCTCGGTTGAATTGGTTGTGTCCAAGTTGAAGTGAAGTATGGCCTATAAGAATGGAGTTTCACAATAGGTCAGCCTATGCGTATTCCCCAAATAACAGTTTGGAATCTTGCCCCCAAAAAGATGTAACAAGGTAGTAAAATGTCCCCCAAATAAAAACTGGAATCTGTATGAAGAACACCAAGGATGCTACAGAGAAGTGCCCCCAGTAAGAAGGGCCCATGGCATGGCACATGCCATTCCTGCACACCTGTAGATATGCCTCTACCTCACTCCCATGCTGCCAGGGCTGCCCTGTCTGTGACTTGTACAGCCGTCCCTTCCTCCCCGTTAATCATACACAGACCTCCCACCAGCAACAATGTGAATAGAGGGGAGAGCGATGCAGTGATCACGGAGTACACTTCAGATGTGGAAGTGAGGTCATTGCTCATTTCCTGCATTTAAAGCGTGCCCCACAGTTACTATGCGCTGCTCTCCTCCTTTCGGGTCACTGCAGGTGTGTGTGTTGGGGATGTCGAGCCATAAGGACACTACATACCCCCCACTGACACCAATGTATTATATGGGGGGGAGGGGGGTTGGCTACCTATACTAGGGGGAAGTGCACCTTTGGTTACCTACATATACCTACATATACCTATTTTTTTTGGGGGGGGGGGAGGAGGAGGGCACCTTTGGCTTCCTATTGTAATGGGGGTAGCCTCTGATGAGGGGCACGCATTATGTGCTGTTTTGGGCCACAGAAACCTTAGTAGCACCCCTAACTACTATGGCTCTCAAATATGATCCAGCAGCCTAGATTAGTTGATGATTCATCGGGGTGGGGAGATTAGGGGCTGCATACACATCCTGGATTCTTGGCAGAGCCAACCCCAAAGAGCTTAAAGGGACCCTGAGCTGTAAATAAAAATGAAATTTGGACTTACCTGGGGCTTCCTTAGTGTCCTCCTGATCCCTTCCGTGGTCCTGGTCCAGCCTCCAGTACTCCGGCGACTTCGTCATCACGGTGCCCGGCGTAAGAGTCCTGCACATACGTGGGTCTCTAAGACTGAATCGCACTTGCACAGGAATCTTACGCCGGCCAGTTTGATGAAGCGCAGAGACTTCAGCCAAAGTTGCCGGATTACCGAAGCCGGGACAAAGGCCACGGAAGGAACCAGGAGGACGTGGGGGACCTTGCTGGCTACTGGGGGCTGAAGGAAACCCCAGGTAAGTCCAAATTTTTATTTGCAACTCAGGATCCCTTTAAACTTGTCAGACTTTTACATGCCTTGCAGTTGGAATTATCTTTGATGGTCAACCACTAACAATGTTCTTGACAACAATGTTCTTGAGCTTAACACCAATGGGATTACTGCGCTTCCTTATTCCTCACTTTACCATACAGCACTGTACCAGACAGGAGCAAAAAACCCTGTAGAGTAATTTTAAATACGCACATAGTGCCAAGTATTGCCTGTGAAAAGCTACAATATGCACTCTAGAGGGTAGTGCCACCACCTTGTAAGAGGTAAAAGCTTCACTCCTTCTCTGTGGGTTCACTCACTAGAAGCGCTTCCTGGTTTGCTGCATATCATATAAAGCCGGTCAGCCAAAGAAGAACTCACTCCATGAATGCAGACTCCGAGGTTTAATGGTTAATATCTGTAGGAACATTGTAAGTCACGTGTTCTGGAATCTAACTGCTAGGTAACATAAACCAGTTGAGGTTTTTCTTTCAGCTTCCTCTGCATATGGGGATCGCATATGCACATACAAGCTGCAGCTGCAGACCTCAGAGCGGCATGTTATCATCCGATCTTCCTTCCTGGTTGTGACATCAGTGCGCACATCCGACTCCGCCCCTATTCTTGAACTTACTCCAATTGCACACATTCTTGTATCACAAAGACTGTTGACTGGTGGACTTCAAACTCTTTAGAGATGGCCTTTTAACTGTTTTTTTATATCTTGTTTGATTTGCTCTTGTCTTGATCAGGGACGGATCTAGGGGGGGCAGGCGAGTCTCTTGCCCCAGGCGCAGTTTGTTGAATTCTTTAAAAGGCGGCAAAATTTGGATGGGGAATGGCAGTTTAGGCGCCAAAACCTGACCTTTAGGTGCCAAAATCTGACCTTGCCCCAGGCGCAACTTGGTGTAGATCCGTCCCTGGTCTTGATAAATCACCCCTAGATGCTGCACCAAACCTGTTTGGCATCCAGTGCGAAAAAATGTAATGCACATTGAAGGGAACCTGTGGGTATGATTGTAGAGAATTAATGTATCTCACCATGGCTAATGCTGGGTACACACGTTGTGATTTCCCACTCGATCCGCGGGATCGATTGAGGTCGATCGATTATTCCTGACAGGTTTAATCGGGTTTCGATCGATACAGCCGTCGATTTTGCATGTTAAGTATGCAAAATCGACGGCTGTATCGATCGAAACGGGATCGAACATGTGGGAAATAATCGATCGATCCCGGTGATCGAGTGGGAAATCGCAACGTGTGCACCCAGCATAACAGTGGCCATGGTCACAATGCATTGGGGTAGGGCCAAATTAAGAACCTGACTTAAAACCTAAGGTTACATGCAGTGCTTTTTGTGTTAATGTGCCAAAAACTTACTGTGCCCATACAAGGGCTCTTAGTTAATTTATTTTTATTTTTTTCTGACAGAAAATGTTTTCACACCTTATCAATAAATTGATTGATGCATCTTGATTTATTTTGTAGAAAATTTGGTAAAATGTTTGATAGGAAATGGTGGAAAATTGTATTTGGTCAATCTACAAAAAAAGGAAAACAAAACAAAACAACCATGTATGGCCTCTTTTAGTGTTCCTCCAGCAGTTTTGCCTTTACTGTCAAGCAACCCCAACCCCCTGTGTCTCCCTTACTGTGTCTGTTTTAGTGCCAGGCAGTTACTCCCAGTGTCCTCCTTAGGACAGTTTACTACCAGTGTCCTTTGCCCATCAGGAACCCCATGTGGGATGATCTGCAACCAACCAGACTAAATCCAAATAGTGAAGTGGCTTCTACAATATACACAGTACAGCTCACAGGTTCTGGATGACACAGGAACATATAGCTCAGTGGTGGCATCTTGCCCTGGATCCCCAGTGAGTGGAAATTGAAGGAGGCTGGTAGAAGGAGAGGAAGTACAGAGGATGACATATTCTGTAGAGAAAAATTACCATCTTGTTCTGTCACTACTGTATATACGTCTTTACACCCCCGTAGTGGCCATACACAATGAAGCCCAGCCTTGCTCCACTGTACTAAGTGTTTGAATGGTACTAGTTCTAATGCATAAAAAGCAGAACCAAGTGATGAAAGCAAGCTCATATGAGAAGTCACCAGGGTCAACGTGATGCCAATCTTGTGAAGGTGTCAATATTCTTACACCCACTCAGTTTCCTTAAATATACTAAAACTTTTGAGGAAACACAATTAGTCACTAGTACTTCTTACCGCTCGAACATGGGCTTGTTCCCTTTTCATTTATATACTTTATATGTCAATAATATATTTATATGAGATGAAATAAAAAACTAAATATATATATATAGAGAGAGAGGGAGAGAGAGATGGAGAGAGAGAGGGAGAGAGGGAGAGAGAGAGAGAGAGAGAGAGAGTCTCATTTATCCAGCACAGGCAGGGATTGCCTGATGCTGGATATGTGTATTTGCCAGCGGCTTGTGAAGTCAAATAACAAATGTTAATATTATCATTTAAAATGGACCTGAACTCTTGCACAGGACAAAAGGAAAATACAGAGAAATGCACCCTGTATGTATTTAGAGAGTTTAGCTTGTCTTATCCTCCATCATCTGTGTCTAATCTCAAGTTGTAATTTGAACTCTCCCCTATGTCAGCTGACTGCCACGGCAGATGAGCTTATTTAAAAGCACAGGATGTTAACAATATGTCTGCTTCCATGAAAGCAGGAAGTAGAAACATTTATATTTCAAGTAGCTCATAGCTACTCAGAAGAGCATCACTGCTGGGAGCTGCAGGAGAGAAAAAGACCGGTGCCCTTAGTAAGTCATTTCCTCTGTGCACCACTCTGCAAATGCCCCCAGTGCCCCAGTGGCGTAGCTAAGGAGCTGTGGGCCCCGATGCAAGTTTTACATTGGGGCCCCCCAAGCACTCTATACATAACAATTGATATGGCGCACCGAAACCTGCCAATAGCAACTACAGTGTCAGAGGTGCAAGAAGGGAATGGGGAGCTGTTTGTTAATGATTACCACTATTCAAAGTATCAATAGAAGTGATTATTATGAGCACAGGACCAATAGAGAGCTCATACTGAAGTTGAGGGAGGGCCCTTCAGGGCACCCCTGGCCCAAGGGCCCCGAAGGGCCCCGATGCGATCGCGACCTCGGCACCCCCTTTTGCTACGCCCCTGCATTGCCCCCTGCCAGGCATGCCAGTTAGTTGAGACTGCCAGGTGCCTTAGGTCCAGGTTACTGAAAATATATATACAGTGATGTGAAAAACTATTTGGCCCCCTTCCTGATTTCTTATTCTTTTGCATGTTTGTCACACTTAAATATTTCTGCTCATCAAAAACCATTAACTATTAGTCAAAGATAACACAATTAAACACAAAATGCAGTTTTAAATGATGGTTTTTATTATTTAGTGAGAAAAAAAACTCAAAACCTACATGGCCCTGTGTGAAAAAGAAATTGTCCCCTGAACCTAATAACTGGTTGGGCCACCCTTAGCAGCAATAACTGAAATCAAGCGTTTGCGATAACTTGCAACGAGTCTTTTACAGCGCTCTGGAGGAATTTTGGCCCACTCATCTTTGCAGAATTGTTGAAATTCAGCTTTATTTGAGGGTTTTCTAGCATGAACCGCCTTTTTAAGGTCATGCCACAACATCTCAATAGGATTCAGGTCAGGACTTTGACTAGGCCACTCCAAAGTCTTCATTTTGTTTTTCTTCAGCCATTCAGAGGTGGATTTGCTGGTGTGTTTTGGGTCATTGTCCAGCTGCAGCACCCAGGATCGCTTCAGCTTAAGTTGACGAACAGATGGCCGGACATTCTCCTTCAGGATTTTTTGGTAGACAGTAGAATTCATGGTTTCATCTATCACATCAAGCCTTCCAGGTCTTGAAGCAGCAAAACAACCCCAGACCATCACACTACCACCACCATATTTTACTGTTGGTATGATGTTCTTTTGCTGAAATGCTGTGTTACTTCTACGCCAGATGTAACGGGACACGCACCTTCCAAAAAGTTCAACTTTTGTCTCATCGGTCCACAAGGTATTTTCCCAAAAGTCTTGGCAATCGTTGAGATGTTTTTTAGCAAAATTGAGATGAGCCTTAATGTTCTTTTTGCTTAAAAGTGGTTTGCGCCTTGGATATCTGCCATGCAGGCCGTTTTTGCCCAGTCTCTTTCTTATGGTGGAGTCTTGAACACTGACCTTAATTGAGGCAAGTGAGGCCTGCAGTTCTTTAGATGTTGTCCTGGGGTCTTTTGTGGCCTCTCGGATGAGTTTTCTCTGCGCTCTTGGGGTAATTTTGGTCGGCCGGCCACTCCTGGGAAGGTTCATGTAACGATTAGTGTAACACAGAGAGGGTCTGATTACCGGTGAACTGCAGTATCACCGGGAATGCAGAATATACCCGATTATTGATGATCTGCAGTATCACCGATAATCAGATATATACACTAACCTCTGGACACCTGAGTAACAAGTGAATGTTATGCAACAGTAATACTTTGAGTTCACACAGAGGGACGTCCCTTCCGTAGGCCTAGACTCTCCCGGGGAGGAGCTAGGCTGAAGGTGGGAAGGACAGAGTAGGAGTGACACCAGTGAGAGGATGTCACTCACAGGTCTGGGAACTGCCTCTAACAGTAAGGCCAGTTCTCGAGGTTGGGCAATCCAGGTCGTTAACACACAGACAGACACGGTACAGATTCAGGAGACAGATACGGAATCCAGTAAACAGGCAGGGTATGGCAACGGAGTATCAGAATAGCGAGGTACAGAATCAGAATGCAAATACAGAGTCCAGGAACGAGCAGAGTTTGGCAACAGGATATCAGAAATAGCAAGGTACAGAATCAGAGTACAGGAGGATAGTCAGGAAGGCAGAAGGTCATAACAAATAATACAGTTCAATATTCCTAGCGCTAAGGTGTGAGGTCCATGATCGTCAACACCTTTGAAAACTATGCTAGAACACAGATACAGACAAGGCCTGAGTGCTACCACGTAGTGATCGCAACGCCAGACACCAGAGGAATGCCCAGCACCCAGTATATATACACCAGTGCTCTCCAGCACCTCCCTTAAGTGCTGGACCAATGAAAGTTGTTGCAATTGTCAGCTGACCGGCCTGGTCTGCTGACCCTCCTCTGACTGCCATAAAAGCCCTGCCTCTCTGCGCGCGCACGCGTCCTCCTAAACCAGTGTGGACTATCAGTCCCAGCCACACCAGTCATGTGTTGTAATGTTGTAGCTGTATGGGATGCGGAATCCGCCGCCACGCTGTCTGAGCGTGCGGCGTTTCCTCCGCATCCCACCTTGCTGAGGGAGGCAGGCCTATGCGTACAAACCGCCGCGTCAGAAGCGGCGGTTTCTCCGCGTTCCGCTATGCCAGCCGCGGAAACAGCCGCCTCAGCTTGCGTCCATGCGGCGGCTTTTCCGAGTTTCTTCACAGTTCATCACTGTTGCATGATTTTGCCATTTGTGGATAATGGCTCTCACTGTGGTTCGCTGGAGTCCCAAAGCTTTAGAAATTAATTTATAACCTTTATCATACTGATAGATCTCAATTACTTTTGTTCTCATTTGTTCCTGAATTTCTTTGGATCTTGGCATGATGTCTAGCTTTTGAGGTGCTTTTGGTCTACTTCTCTGTGTCAGATAGCTCCTATTTAAGTGATTTCTTGATTGAAACAGGTGTGGCAGTAATCAGGCCTGGGGGTGACTACAGAAATTGAACTCAGGTGTGATAAACCACCTTTAAGTTATTTTTTAACAAGGGGGGCAATCACTTTTTCACACAGGGTCATGTAGATTTGGAGTTTTTTTTCTCACTAAATAATAAAAACCATCATTTAAAACGGCATTTTGTGTTTAATTATGTTATCTTTGACTGATAGTTAACGGTTTTTGATGAGCAGAAACATTTAAGTGTGACAAACATGCAAAAGAATAAGAAATCAGGAAGGGGGGGCAAATAGTTTTTCACATCACTGTATATAAATATTTTCAGAAGCACAATAGCAAAATTAAGAGGCAGCCTATGATTTCCAGATGTAAAACTGAAAAACTCTAGAATTAGTAAAGTGCTCCTGGTAAGCTATGCAATGAAAACGAGAGGCCAAAGTCAGAGGGATATGGAGGCTGTCATATTTATTGCCTTTTAAAAAATCCAAATGTCCTGGCTGTCCTGCTGATATTCTGCCTTTTTAACCATAGGCCCTCAACAAGTACGCAGATCACATGTTTCTGACTGGATTAGCCACATGCTTGTTTCAGGTATGTGATTCATACACTATTGCAGCCGAAGAGATCAGCAGGACGATAGGCAACTAGTATTATTTAAAAGGAAATAAATATGGCAGCCTCCATATTCCTCTAACTTCAGGTGTGCTTTTATGAACAACTGAAGGGAGAGGGCTATGGAGGTTACCATATTTATATCTTCTTAAGCATACCTCCCAACATTTTAAAGCTAGGAATCGGGACACTTAGGCCACACCCCTAACACCCCCCCCCCCGGGGTCACACCTACCATTAAAAAAATTGAATTTTTTTTTCAATGAATATTATCCCCTAATATTTTTTAATACATATCTCCCCCATATATGATGAGGAGTAGGGTGTCCGTTGGTGGGTGGGTGAGGGTGTCCGTGGGTGGGTGAGGAGGAGGGTGCCAATACAAGAAAAAAATGATCGAGGCGCCAGACGCGAGTAAATGGGATGCGGGACGCGTGCATCCCATTACTACCTCCCTCCCTCCCTCCCTTGGAATCTGCCCCCCCTGTGTCTCCCCCTGTTTGCAGAGTGCGCAGCTGGCGCAGCTGGCGTCTCGATCATTTTTTTTCCACCCTCACTACCCACTGCTGCCCGGGACTTGGGGGGCTCATACCGTGATAGCAGGAGAGCCCCCCAAAATCGTGACAGTCCCGACAAAAACGGGACGGTTGGGCCCTATGTCTTAAGCAATACCAGTTTTCTGGCTATCCTGCTGATCCTCTGCCTCTAATACTTTCAGCCATAGACCCTAACCAAGCATGCAGCAGATCAGGCGTTTCTGACATTCTTGTCAGATCTTGTTAGCTCGTTTCTGGTGTGATTCAGACACAACTGCAGCCAAACAGGTCAGGAGGGCTGCCAGGCAACTAGTATTGTTTAAAATGAAATAAAGATGACACAATGTATCACTTGGGTGTTCCCCTATGGAACTGAAACAGCTCTATCCTTTATTTTTGCCACACCCCTTTTGTATTTTAAGTTTTAGTGATTTTGTCAACTTGTGTAGCTGCTGAACCAGTGGTCCCAGTGCCACACATTCTCTGACCCTGCCAGCAGCATATATAGAACAACTACAATACACAGAGCCACAAAACCTGCTTTCCAAGAGCACGTGCAATCTGTGAGAGCTGTAAGTAGGGCAGGAGCACAGGATAACTAATACATTAAGTGCTGCTGCATATCTCCTCTGCTTATCTCTTCCTTGATGTTTTATACGTGTCTCACTGATGGGTGGGGACAGGCTCTTGCAAGTGTAATACTACGTGTGGTGTGATTTTATTAAAGTCACCCACAGCATTGCATCAACAGAGCTTAGCAAATCACTCGCACTTAAAAAGCTCCAACAGTGTGAACCAGGCCTGAATGAGCTGAATAGCATGAGCACAGATAACGCGAGGCTTTCAGAGAGAGCTGAAGGGTCTGGTGACAACAGGTGTGCACAGAGGTGTATCTCGGGAACCCCTCCCCACAAAAGAGTGTACTGTCTCTTGAAAGCCTCCCCCCCCCCCCCACACACACACACACAAATGTAATCACATACTGTCTCCCCCCCCCCCCCGCCCCCCCCAAAAAAATTTAATAATAATAATAATATCCTCACACACACATTTTTAATCATGTAATCATGCACTGTCTAAAGTCTCCAAGCAGACCCCCCCCCCCTTTCCCAAACACACAAATGTAATCATGTACTATATCTCCAATCCCCCCCCCCCCCACACACACACACACACTCAACGAATATTCGAGCTGGGGCAAGAGATTATGCTGGATACACACGTTACGTTTTTTGTGCGATTTTGCGACCTGGTCGTTTTTTCGGCACGATTCCTCACTCTTTTTTGCACTCGATTATTTTATCTTCATTCGTTTTTCTTATCTTTTTCCATTCACCACAATGAGAAATCGATCGCGAAAACAATCAGGAGCAATATCGGACATGACGGATTTTGTCTATCTGATCCATCCTTCGCACAGAAAATCGTACTGTGTGTACCCGGCATTAGATTTACTCACCTGGGGCTTCTTCCAGTCTATTTTGCTCGACCTCTCAGCGGCTTTTGACACAGTCGATCATGAAATCTTGCTCAACAGGCTACAAGAGTACTGTGGCATAGATGACATTGTTCTCCGGTGGTTCAACTCCTTCCTGGCTGGCAGAACACAAAGGGTAGCCTTAGGGCCCTTCCTCTCCAACCCTGTACCACTAAAATACGGTGTACCTCAGGGCGCAATATTATCCCCTTTACTTTTCACCATACACATGCTGCCACTTGGCAAAATCATACAAAAACATGGCCTGACATATCATTGCTATGCTGATAACACCCAGCTATATTTGTCATTTAAACCTGGCGTCACAGACCCTACTCCACAAATAAACGCATGCTTAGCTGAGCCTCAGGAGTGGATGAATAATAATTGGCTAAAACTTAATGCTGACAAAACTGAGGTTCTTGTTGTTATCGAGGGCCAGGGCTCAACAGCAAAGCAGCCCCAGTCTCAACCAACACCGCTAAGGATAGGGAGCTCAGACCTGAACAACTCAGACTGTGTGCGCAGCCTGGGAGTACTGATTGATGGCAAATTAAGCTTCAGGAATCAAATCTCAGCTGTTGTGAAACATTCCTTCTTTCATCTAAGGAATATTGCAAGGATTAAACACCTAATTCCTTCAGAGGATCTTCCAACCCTAGTTTCTGCCTTCGTCACATCAAGGTTAGACTACTGCAACGTCCTCTACACAGGCCTGCATAAGAAAGACTTACGCCGCCTGCAATTAGTACAGAATGCCGCTGCAAGGCTGTTAACGAGCCAACCCCGCCATTGCCACATAACACCAACCCTGTGCTCACTCCACTGGCTACCGATAACATGGAGAATTCTGTTTAAGATTGGCTTACTGACATTCAAATCCTTGCACAATCTGGGCCCTGGATACCTGAAGGACTTGTTGCAACTGCATCATACCCCCCACAATCTTAGATCAAAAGGACGTAACACCTTGGTCACCCCTAGAGTCCACCTCAAAACCTTTGGAGACAGAGCCTTTTGTCATGCTGCCCCTACACTTTGGAACTCCCTGCCACACCCAATCAGGACAGCTCCATCCCTGGAAGCATTTAAGTCTAAACCTGAAAACCTACCTCTTCAGTCTGCCATTCATGAACATCTGACTCTGTAACACAACCCAGCCTGCAACCCTGTATTAATCTGAGACACAACTATGCGCTTTGAGTCCTATGGGAGAAAAGCGCTTTACAAATGTTATTGTATTGTATTGTATTGTATCAGGTCCCTTGCTGTTGTTTTGCTGGCCTCCAGGGTGCCACTGGCCTTATAGATTGACCGAGTCGTGTTTCATCGCACATGCGACGAAGCACAACTTGGCCAATCTACTAGGCCGCACAGCAGACAGGAGCCACCCGGGGAGATGCCGAGGGACTGAGCGGCCTCAAGGGAGCTTAAAGAGAGTCTGAAGCGAGAATAAATCTCAGGCATGCCCCTGCTAAAAAGCCGCTATCCCGCGGCTTAACGGGGGTCCCTTCACCCCCAAATCCCCTCCGTACAGCGGGGGAGCGTTTCCTGGTTGGGGCAGGGCTAACCGCCGCAGCCCTGCCCCACGCGCGTCTGTCAGACGCGTATCTCCGCCTCTCCCCCGCCCCTCTCAGTCTTCCTTCACTGAGAGGGGCGGGGGAGAGGCAGTGATGCGCGTCTGATAGACACGACTGGAGGCAGGGCTTCAGCCGTTAGCCCTGCCTCCAGGAAGAAAAAAATTCACGACCAAGTGAACTTGGGGGGGGGGGGTTGGGGGTGAAGGGACCCCCGTTTAGCGGCGCGATAGCGGCGGTTTAGCAGGGGCACACGTGCCCCTGCTAACTATGAGCTCTGAAGCGAGATTTATTCTCGCTTCAGAGTCTCTTTAAAGGACAACTAAAGTGAGAGGTACTGTATATGGATGCTGCCATATTTATTTCTTTTTAAATAATACCAGTTGCCTGGAAGCCCTGCTGATCTATTTGGCAGTAGTGTTTGAAAAACACCAGAAACAAGCATGTGGCTAATCTTGTCATATCTGACAATAATGTCAGAAGCACCTGATCTGCTGCATGCTTGTTCAGGATCAATGGCTAAAAGTATTATAGGCAGAGGATCAGCGGGACAGCCAGGCAACTGGTATTGTTTAAAAGGAAATAAATATGGCAGCCTCCATATACCTCTCACTTCAGTTGACCTTTAAGGAAGCCCCAGGTAAGTATGGTACCTGAGACAGTTTTCTAGAAATGTGTGAGCCACACCTACGCAGTAGTACGAAGCCGACGCTAGCCACTTTTTCCTACCACAGGTAAACTTGTATTAAAGTATTGTACACATGGTTAAGGCATGTCGCCCTCTGTACAGACACATCACTAGCCTGCAGGCTAGTGACATGTTCTGTTGCTATGAGGGGGGAGGAGCGCCGAGGGAGTGGTGATCGAATTGCTTAATATGGTGAGTGGAGCGAGTAGAGAGAACGATGCTCTTGGTCAGCGCTCAGCTAAGTCAATCCCCCAGGCTGACCATTGGCCGAGGCATCGGTGGGCATTAGCAGTTGCTGTACACATGCAGGATTCGCAGAGGTGGCGATTATTGTCCGTTTCAGCTGCATTTCATCTAGTACACAGCTTTAGGCTAGGTTCACAGTGCTCAGTTGCATTGCAGACTAGATCTACATGTCAACTCACTGCCCATACAATTCTATGGGCCTGTTTCTACTACCTACTGAAAGTGACAGCAACATAGGAGAAAAGTAATTTATGGCTCATTTTACTCTGGAAAAAATGTACTTCTTATTTGTATATGTTTGCACCTATTTTAAATTTTACAATTTTTCGCCAGTGTCCCTTTAAGTGAGGTTCTCTAACGCTCACTTCCTGTGGCTGAAATCCGCATTGCAAGCAAGTTTTTTGACAAAACCTGCTACTGCGCATGCGCACCGCAAAACCTTTTAAAATATCTGTGGCGCCATTGACTTACATGACTTCTGGTCACCGCACGTCGCCGTGGATGTTGACCCATTACGCATTGATGTTTTTGCATCAAATCGGCCACTTCCGGCACATCGCAACAGGTATGAAATGTCCCATAGACTTTCATTACTTTGACGTTATCCTGCGCCAAGAAAGGGTAACGCAACGCAATAAAAATGTGCTGGTGTGAAAGGGGCCTTAGTATCCTACTGAGCCTTCCCTCGGTGCTCTGATGACCCCTGTCGCTAATATTGGGGCTGCACACCTTCTCTTCCTTCAGCGTGGTCATGCAGTAGCCATGCGAGAATGCCCGCCCATGCGCAGTAAGCTGGAGCTGCGGGCTCTGTGCTTCTGCGCATGACCAGTCGTGCTCGCGTGGCTACTGCGTGGCCACGCTCGTAACTGAGGAGGAGCCCCGATGTGGAAGGGGTTGCGCTCAGTGACGGGGTATATCGGACCACCAAGGGAAGCCTCAATAGGATCCTGAGGCTTCCCTCTTTTCAGGTTACTATCTTATTTTGAACCGGAGCTTTGGCTCGGGATTACTTTAAATTTATAGTCTAGTTATATCAAAATCCTGTATTTAAAATAAGTCAATAACAAAGTATTGTAATCTTTGGCTGGATTCATAGTAATCAGCTGCATAAGACACACGCTATAATGAGTGTGAACGGCAATGGAGACTGGACATAGACTAATACAAACCCTGCATGCAGCGTGTTAGAATAACACGATCCGTCACAATGCAGTACTGTCAACAGCACCATAGAATTGTATGGGAAGTGAGTTGACATGCAAAATTATTCTGCAAGTTATAGTCTGTCGTAGAAACTCCAAAATCGTACACACCTAACTCATTAACATATGCATAGTCATCCTCGTCACACTTGCTATGTAATGTATTTGCTAAGTAATGTAATGGGCAGTGCATCAATGAAGTCATATGATTTGGCTCACGTAGTCGCTGAGTTTGAGGCCAGGTTCACAGTAGGATGTTGCGTTGTAAAGTTGCAATGCGACATTACAACCCAACACAACAATGCAACAAAAAAGTGGCAACGCAGATTAACGCTGCGTTACCATTGCATAAAGTAGGTACAGTAAAGAATAGAGTCAATGAAATGTATGCTTTCCTGTACCTAGTAACGTGTGCGTTTAGAGGTAACACACTGCAAGTAGTGAGTTACCACAGTGTGACTTTAGCGCTGCATTGTAACGTGTAGCCGTTATGGTAACGCTGCGTTGTAAGACTTTATAATGCAGCACCGCAACGTCCTACTGTGAACCAAGGCTGAAAAAAAAGAATTATTCTGCAACGCAACAGAACACTGTGAACTAGCTCTGTCACAAAATATTGTTCCTTTGTGTATTAATAGAAAGAGCCAGTTTTCAGTTACTTTGCTCCCCTCTGTACCATGGATATACATACTGTAAGGCCCCACTCACACCTAAAAACGAAAACGCAAGCATTTTGCGCGCTGTTTTTTCCCCCCTCTCTCAACCAAGTTTCTGACTGGGAGGGTACTCAGTTGTCTACGATGCTGCATTAGTTGTTATGTTTTTTCACTAAAGGTGCCTATCCATCTATTGAAGTTGCAGCCCGATCGACCATCCGTTTCGATAATTTTATTGCATTGGAAGAAAATCAGTGCCGCAACAAGCATGCCCAAACAATGATTCGCCCGATTTTGGGCCTGAAATCGGTGGAGTGCGTTGATCAGACACGGTGGAAAGATCTCTGTCAAAAGTGCTTGGATGCACGATATCGCAATGATCAACGAATGCGACGCACGCCACCTGACTGGCTGTCCCCAAGTGTAAATGTCCCCTCTGGTGCCCATGCAGTTTAAAATCTCACCTCTTCCACAAATTCTGACCTCCTCCACCATCACCCCCGTACATCACAACGTGGCGCATGTGTGATGTCACACACACACGCCATGTGATACACGCGCCACGTTGTTGGCGGGGGGTTATAGAGGAGAAGGCTGGAATTCGTGGCAGTGGGACAGATCTCTCTCCAATCAGATTCAATCAGAGAGAGAGAGATCGGTTTCTTGGTAACTCTGACCATACATCATAGCTCCCAACTGTCCCTCTTTGGGAGCCCTGTCCCTCTTTCCTCCTCATTTGTCCCTCTTTCAGGACTTTGTCCCTCTTTCTATGTAAATACATACAGTATATTTCTCTAATAAAAATGTATTTGATTGACTCTAAACTTTATTCCCATCCTTTAAATTGATATACTACTAATTTTAAAATGTTAATATGAAGGAAAATGAACCAGGATAGAAAGGACCATTGTGGTTTGAATTATAAAACAATATATTTTACTTATGAAATGTTTATGGTATGCATGACTAGGGGTATGATGGGGGCGTGGTCAGGGGTGTGGCTCTGGAGTGGCTTAAGTGTCCCTCTTTCTCATCTCAAAAAGTTGGGAGGTATGCATACATTACTAGATTATACTTTTATCTGACTAATTAGATCAAATAGTATAACAAAAGAATGATCAGTTGCACATGATAGATTAAATAGATGATCACGTATAGATGGTTTGTCAACTCTCTAGTTTTTGTTTTTTTTTAATCTTTTTAACCACTTTGGACAGGAGGACTCTGGCCCCTTAAAAAACCTGAACTGAAAATTAAAGGTAAAAAAAAACATACACACATCATACTTACCTCCCATGTAGTCTTCTCATCAATCTCTTTCTCCTCTCCTGCGTCCTGTTTGTCCACTGTGATCAATGGTATTCTCCATCCTCCATTTTGAAAATGGCAATGAACCCATAACAGCTTCGGAGTCAGCAGACTGTTGAACTGTAACATCACCCACTTGAGCCATAGGGAAACATGGACATTACCTTGCACATCAGTTGTCCTTTCAGTTATAACTGATAGCAATTGATTTATAACCGACAGCAACTGATATATTTCTGTTCTGACACAATCTTGTCAGAACTGAAAGGAATCATTGTTAGAAGAAAATGTTGAGCTTCTAAGAGGAACTGACAGTGAGGTAATATTCATTTGCAGGTATAGCATGTGTTTATTTTAAGTAATTTGACTTGGATCAGGTTCCCTTTAAGGACCAGAGCCGTCCTTTCCCTTTATAAACAAAGATTAGAGTGATTGGCTGACAGTTATCACAAGGTCAGCGGAACGAATGAGCTGCAGCATCGAGGTATGGGTGCAGACGACGGGAACGTTGTGTGTGTGAAAAGCGGAAGTTGAAATCTATGCCGAGGCAGGCGGAAGCAGGAAATGTTAGCGCACGCAAATGGAGGAAGTTTATCCTTACTTATCAATTGAATGGGGGTTTTGTGGTGGCAGGGTGGTTAAAGGGGTTATGTGGGGTGAGGGGGGGTGGAGGGGGGTGTTGCAGATAAAAACAGACACTTACCTGGGGCTTCTATCAGCCCCCTGTAGCAGTCATGTCCCACGCCATCCTCCTCCGATCCGCCGTTTCCTGCCGCCGGCACCGGGCAATTATTCGTCTAACAAGACGAATAAGGCACGCTCCCGCTCGCATCATCGGAAGCTTACTGCGCAGGCGCAGTACGAAGTTTTTTTCTACTGCGCCTGCGCAGTAAGCTTCTTTTGACATGCGTGGGAGTGAGTAGGTGCGTGGCCACGGCACACAGCTGCAGTTGGATGGCATGCCGCGCTAGACCGGGGCCGGCGGCGGAGAACGGCGTATCAGAGGAGGGACATTACTGCTACAGGGGGCTGGTAGAAGCCCCAGGTAAGAGTCTTTTTTATCTGCAGCACCCCCACCCCCCCCACAGAACCCCTTTAAAGTAAGCCTTGGGGGGAGAGGGGGGGGGGGGGTTGGTGAAGGTTAGGCATCTGAAGTGGGAGGGTGCAGTGTGAGAATAGGTTTAGCTGTAGTAAAATATTGGTATTTAACACCAATATTTTACGATAGTTTTTTACACTTTAATGGTAGTATATCTGTAAATGTGGCGGTTATTGGACTGGGAGATTCTGTCGAATATGAAATAACATATAGTTACATAGTTATTTTGGTTGAAAAAAGACATACGTCCATCGAGTTCAACCAGTATAAAGTACAACTCCAGCCTGCTCCCTCACATATCTCTGTTGATCCAGAGGAAGGTGAAAAAACCCTTACAAGGCATGGTCCAATTAGCCCCAAAAGGGAAAAATTCCTTCCCGACTCCAGATGGCAACCAGATAAAATCCCTGGATCAACATCATTAGGCATTACCTAGTAATTGTAGCCATGGATGTCTTTCAACGCAAGGAAAGCATCTAAGCCCCCTTTAAATGCAGGTATAGAGTTTGCCATAACGACTTCCTGTGGCAATGCATTCCACATCTTAATCACTCTTACTGTAAAGAACCCTTTCCTAAATAAATGGCTAAAACGTTTTTCCTGCATGCGCAGATCATGTCCTCTAGTCCTTTGAGAAGGCCTAGGAACAAAAAGCTCATCCGCCAAGCTATTATATTGCCCTCTGATGTATTTATACATGTTAATTAGATCTCCTCTAAGGCGTCTTTTCTCTAGACTAAATAAACCCAGTTTATCTAACCTCTTTTGGTAAGCGAGACCTTCCATCCCACGTATCAATTTTGTTGCTCGTCTCTGCACCTGCTCTAAAACGGCAATATCTTTTTTGTAATGTGGTGCCCAGAACTGAATTCCATATTCCAGATGTGGCCTTTCTAGAGAGTTAAACAGGGGCAAATGTATATGTTATTTACTTTTTTATTTCAAACATTTTCAAATATAACAATATACCAAAGATTTTTTCAATGTAGATCATTTATATACTGTGTTAAAGTGGACCTGAAGATAACGTAAAAAAGAGTTTCACTTACCTGAGGCTTCTGCTAGCCCCTTGCAGCCATCCTGTGGCCACGCATACCTATCCGTCGCGGCTCACTTTCTCTTTCACGGGAGCGTCTTGCGCAAGCGTAGTAGAGATTGGCGACAGGAGTGTGATTGAGGATGCACACGGCCAGGCGGTGTGGACGTCGACTTCTAAGTCGGCGAAAGAGAAAGTGAGCCGCTGCAGGGGACCGGAGGATCATTCCAAGATGGCGCGGGCACAGGACGGCTGCAGGGGGCTGGTAGAAGGTAACAGTAAAAAAGGGCGCAGGAGGCTAGTGGACAAATCGGGCGCCGCCATTCACTCCTATAATAATTATCGTTTACTGGGCGCCGAACAGGAAAAAAGGGCGCCCGAGAACAATAACGTTTTCCAACGGCGCCCGAAGATTTTTCATGTTTTATAACTGCTTGTGATGATTTACGTTTCTTATTTCAATAAAACATTATTTTAAATGTTATCCCTTACTGTTTGTAAAACATTATTATTCACGAAACAAAGCGATCAGTACGTAATGTAAATTGTAATATATTTTATCCCTTACTGTTTTTAAAACATTATTCAACACACAATACAGTGATCACTAAGGAGGATCTTAGGTTTAGGCACCAACAGGGGTGTCTTAGGTTTAGGCACCAACAGGGGTGTCTTAGGTTTAGGCACCAACAGGGGGGTCTTAGGTTTAGGCACCAACAGGGGGGTCTTAGGTTTAGGCACCAACAGGGGGGTCTTAGGTTTAGGCACCAACAGGGGGGTCTAGGGGTTAGGGGTAGGTACAGGGAGGGTTACTTAGGCACCAACAGGGGGGGTCTTAGGTTTAGGCATCAACAGGGGGGTCTAGGGGTTAGGGGTAGGTACAGGGAGGGTTACTTAGTAATTTTTTTTAAACGTTATTATACGTTTCACTATTTAAACGGAAGATTAACGTTTTTACAGTTGCCGATTTAATGCACATTATTTAATGATTTATAACTTTATAAAACATTAATTTTAAACGAAATACAGTACAATACATTTTTAAACGTTATCCATGCTTATCGTTTAAAACCCTGCGCCCTTTTTTCCCAGCGCCCCTTTTTAACGTACGCCTGGTAGAAGCCCCAGGGAAGTGAAACTTTTTTTATGGTATCTTCAGGTCTGCTTCGAGTGCTGAAAAAGATGTCAGTGCTGTGTAAATAAGAAATAATTATAATATTTTGCCATTAGTGATTGTTATAAGGTGTGAGGAGATCATTTTTCCCCTCAATTATCAATGTATCATGCAAGCAGTGGCACTAATAAATATAAATATGACATAATAACTAATTGCTGTAAAGGAAAAAACAAAAAAACAGCAGTCACAAGACACCAGTGTAGCGTCCACTTGAACAACATTCCTAAGGGCTCTTTCACATTAGGGCAGATTTTCTGCGTTTCAACGCAAAGGATAAAGTTTGCGTTACCCAAGGTGAAATGAAAGTCCATAGACTTTCATTTTAGCTTTCACATATAACGCAGCCTTTTTGTGCGTTGCGTTCCACTGCACCCAGGCGCAGTTTTTTGGCCAACGCTAGCTTTATGCGTTACAATGTTAGTCAATGTAAAACGCACACTATGCGCGTTTTTAATCCGTTAACGCAGGCAATCAGTCCCAGAATGCAACAGAGGAACAATGTAGAAAGTTGACAACTTAAAGAAAAAAAAATTACCTGCGTTTTTCTATGTGCAGTAACGCATTGAAAACGGATTAAAAACGCACACTCACTGCAGTGCAACGCATATCAAAACGCAGTAAAAGGCATACAACAAAACGTATGCTTTGAGCGTTCTCCAACGCAAGCTCTGATGTGAAAGAGCCCTAATGAATTGATAGTAGATGGAGGCTTGGCTTGTAGCTCTGACACACGCCTTCAGCAATACATAACACAGAGGCAGAGGATGCAGCTGACTGGCTACTCGTGAGAAGCTGGGAGGAAGCACAGACAGTATACACTCTCAGCACACACAGCACACAGCGATCAGTGCAGAGCAGCACGAAGCACGAGATGGAGCTACTGCAGGGAGAAGTACATACGCTGGTCTGGATAACCGCAGCTGTAGTCCTGCTGTCCTTACTACTCTTCTCTACCGTCCCCTTTTTCACGGACTATTTTCGGAAATGGAAAATGATGAGGCCGATCCCCGGACCGGGCCCCAATCTTCCTCTGGTCGGAGATGCTCTGATGCTGAAACCTAATGGTGGAGGTAAAGTATAGCAAGAGGACCCTGCTCCTGCTGCTCTGTAATATTCAACCCGCTCTCAACTCTATATTAGGTGTCCTTATTTTCCAGTCTCTTCTAAAGCAGACTCAATGCACCAGCTATAGCAGATTTTTAGAGAAAACTTTTTAACTGCAAACTTCATGTCATTTCAAGAAAGTCTCTGGATTTGAGTTAAAGTGTACCCTGGCCAATGTCAGGCTGGGACCGCACTTGTCCATGTGAAAAACGCAGCATTTTCTGCACACTGCACGCTTTTGTGTCTTTAACCTTGCGTTCCCGCACTCGATTTCCCGCTCGATTCCCGGCCGCTCGATTATTTCCGACATGACCGATTCGCGTTTCGATGGATTGTTAGGTCAATTTGGCATACGTTACATGAGAATCGACCTATCAATCATCGAAACGTGATAGGAAATGCTCGGAAATAATCGAGCGGGAAGTCGAGTGCGGGAACGCACCGTGTGTATCCAGCATAACAGCAGTTGATGATTCTCAATAGAAATTTGTTTTGAAACAAAAAGCAATATTTTCTTTTTCCCACATGTGAAGTCGCATTCACCTCTGCACTACGCAATTGAGAAAGGTTGGTTTTCAGTTTAATGCGATTTCACATGTGGGAAAAAGTTTTGATGAGTGTGGTCGAAGCTTTTGTCTTTGGAATTTCTCTACTTTTTAGCGTTGGTGATTAGGGGTGTGAGAAACTGTCGCAGTCGTTTTGTGAAACTTGTGCAAGTGATTAGACAAAACAATTGTAAATAGTAGTAAAGCGACCATAAATATTAGGGAAATGAATAACTCATGTGTATTAATGGCTAAAATCAATCATTTTAACAATTGACTTCTATTTACGATCACTTTACTTCTACTTACGATCGCTTTTTTAAAGAAAGCTTTTGTTGTTGCCCAACATGGTTTTATGGTGACACTGGCTGCTTATCTTGGGGGCACACATGGTACCATCAAGAAAACTTTTTTTGGCGCACTAAGTGTGTTGCGGCAACATTTGGGAAAAGGGAGTACAGAGCGGTAAGAGCACCGTGGCAAAAAAAATGGGCAAGGCCATGACAGGATGTTGGCATAGCTTATGTAATAGTGTAAATCAAAGGCAGTGGGCCCGAGTTTCCTCCCAAAACACAGGTAGTGACCTAGTGACCCTAAAGGCAATTAGACAACATTCCTTTCCTGCTGCAGAAGATGTCAGTGCTATATAAAAACATAATAATAGGGTAGGATACTGGAGTATGACTAAGGTAGGATTAGATTATGAGTTCCTCTTAGGTCAGTCAATGACATGACTATGTGCTCTTGTAAAGTGCTGCAGAAGATGTCAGTGCTATATAAATACATAATAATAATAATAGTAGTATGGTAGGACATTAGCTTATGATGGGGTTAGACTGTAAGTTCCTCTGAGGTTAGTCAGTGACATGACTATGTACTCTTGTAAAGTGCTGCAGAAGATGTCAGTGCTATATAAATACATAATAATAATAGTATGGTAGGACATTAGCCTATGATGGGGTTAGATTGTGAGTTCCTCTGTGGTCAGTCAGTGACATGACTATGTACTCTGTAAAGTGCTGCAGAAGATTTCAGTGCTATATAAATACATAATAATAATAGCATGGTAGGACATTAGCCTATGATGGGGTTAGATTGTGAGTTCCTCTGAGGTCAGTCAGTGACATGACTATGTACTCTGTAAAGTGCTGCAGATGATGTCACTACTTTATAAATACATAATACAGTAATAATATGGTAGGATATTAGACTATGACTATGGTAGAATTAGATTGTGAGCTCCTCTGAAGACAGTTGTCTGGTGTTATACACAGCACTTTTGTTGTTTATTGTAAGGTGTAGTTTATATTATTTATTGAGACACAAGCATAACTGATCTCCTTTATGGAACTCTCTACAGTGGGCATTTAGCGAGATCCATAAAGTAGCACCATAAATGACACCAGCCATGCTTGTTTCTCAGTAAATAATATAAGCCACACGCCTCAGAATAAAATGTATTGTGTTGTCGGTCACCCCTGTTATCATTGTCTGTAATCTTATGTATTGTACAGCGCTGCGTAATATGTTGGCGTTATATAAATCCAAGCACTGGAAGCTTCCGAAACCACAGCTGACAAGGATGCTGGCTGTGGCGCAGCAACGCCTTCAATATTTACCTTTCCTGGCTCCAGCGCAGGCGTAGTAGCGGCTCGCAGATGGGCTTAGGGGGAAATAGCCAATCCCAATCGGGCCTGCGCAGTACAGCGGACCTGAGTTTTATTTACCTACCGTGATCCTCTAGCCCCTGGCAGCCCATCTGTCACTTGTCGCAGCTCCGGGGTCCCCTCCATTGCAGATGCCGACCTCGCCAGGTCAGCAACTTCTGCGCCTGCATCGCTCGCAATCGCGCTCACGTGGCCTGGAGTGTTCTTTCTGCGCATAGGGACAGATAGGCTGTCAGGGGCTGGAGGAAGCCCCAGGTTTATTTATTTTTTTTATTTTTTTTTACTCGCACCTGTTTTTTAACCTACGTTTGGGCTTGTTTGTATTTATAAACGCAGGTAACCATGTGTTCTATCAGTCCATGGCCACTGGTGCTCCTGAGCACTGGAAGGGCTACCAAAGTCATTATCTTAGCACTGCACTGGTGACAAGGACACGCATTCCTTTCCATTTGGTGTCTGATCTTCTTGTGTGGGAGACACTTTCAGCCAGTTAAAAAGAAAGGATTTTTTTGTCTTTGCCTGTTTTTACTACACCATACTAGATTCCTGAAATTGTAATATTTTTTTCAATTAGCCTGCTTTAAAGGGTATCTTAGGTGCACCCCTTATAGTTGTTCTGGTCCCTGGCCATCCTTCCTCTCTCATCCATGCGGTAGCTGCACTCCTCTGAAAGCTGGCGGATTCAGCCAGTAGCGGCAAGGTGCGTGCCTCCTAGATCGCGCAAGCATTCGGTGCATGTGTGTTTGCAATTTTTATAAACTGTGCAAGCGCAGAGCTCTTCCAGCCAAAGGAGCATGATTGAGGAGTTGAGTGGCCAGGGGCCGTACATGCGGTCTTCTGAGGAGCACAGTTGCAGGGATTGGAGGCTAGAAGAAGCCCTAGATAAGTTAAACTGTGCACATTTTTTCACTTTAGACTTCCTCTCAATATAGTGAACTCTCCTAGGCCTCTTTAGTGTACAATGAAATGAAAAACGTTCTCCTCTGTCCCCCTCCGATACTGCCTACCGACCCCCGAACTTACTTCCTGCATAGGGTGGTCGCGGCTGACTGCGCAGGATCCTTGTTCATGCTGCCGGAAGTGCTCTGCGCATGCCAGCTACGTAGTTATGACGTCACAACTATGTAGTGTGCCTGCGCAGAGCACTCCCTGCCACGGGCAGCGCCTACGCAGTCAGCTGTGACCACCCTGACCAGGAAGTAAGTTCGGGGGGGGTCGGTAGGCAGTAGGGGGACCTAGGAGAATGGGGGAGCAGTGTGCTAAGGTACCAGACAATAGGCATTTGCTCTCACCTCATCCTCACTTGTCGGTATCTGAGGTTTAAAGGGAACCCGAGGTGAGAGGGATATGGAGGCTGCCATATTTATTTCCTTTTAACCAATACCAGTTGGCTAACTGTTCAGCTGATCCCTTGCCTCTAATACTTTTAGCCATAGACCCTGAACAAGCATGCAGCAGATCAGGTGTTTCTGACAATATTGTCAGAAGTGACAAGATTTGCTGCATGCTTGTTTCTGGTGTACCTCAGACACCACTGCAGCCCAATAGACCAGTATTGTTTAAAATGAAACAAATATGGCAGGCTCCATATCGCTATTACCTCGACTTCACTTTAAGTGATCAGAAAAGTTAGGGCTTTTTGTTTGTATAACTCTATCACCACTGCATCCTCTAGCTGCTAGGTGGCTAAAGAGATGACAGCCTAAAACCCCATCTACACGATACGATTCTTTGTATGATTCAATTACGATTCTATTTACGATCCAATAAATCCGACATGTCCGATCAAGATTCGATGCGATTCAATTTGATTTGCCATTGCTTTGCAATGGCAAATCAAATTGAATCGAATTGAATCCCGATCGGACATGTCGGATTTAATTGGATCGTAAATAGAATCTTAATCGAATCGCACAAAGAATTGTATTGTGTAGATGGGGCTTAACAGTTTATTTCAGTGGAGCCAGAGTGGTGGCACTTGATGTAAACAAAGGAAGACCTGTCTACATTTACAATAGACACTGAGTTTGGTGCGGGTAGCCAGTAGAATTAATATTGGTAATTTTATATTACCACTATAATGCTATTAAGTTACTTCTCAGATCAAACTCATCCTAATTCTCTTAACACTGATCCTCCTACTCCCACTAAACAGAACACTAACCCTCCTAGTCCCGCTAAACCTACACTATTCTTCCTACTCCCAATATTCCTAACACTAAAGGCCTGGTTTACAAAGCAGGGCTTTTTCGGTGTCAAGTGACAGGCAGCCTATTGGGCCAATCAAAGTGCAGGGATCTCGTCCTACAAAGTCACTGGACCTGACAGGGTCCAGAGTGGGACAATTAGAGCAGCCGTTCGTTTTGAGGTAGCGCAAGTAAGTTAGTAGTGCATGCTACAGCAGTAGCGTGCCTACTTTGAACATTTTACTTGCTCTGCCACACTAAGCTGCGCTGCTTGAGCAGTGTAGCTTAGTGAATCAACTCCTACTGATTTGTAGGTGAGCCAGATGTAGCCATCAAAAGAGCCACATCTGGCTCCCGAGCCATAGGTTCCATACCCCTGTTATATGCTGTAAGTTGAAAAATGTGTATTACAGCAAAACTGAAGCGAAAATAAACTTATAAGTTAGAACATTAGTAGCATAGGAAATAGTCTCATATTCCTGTCCAGTATAGAGATGGCCCAGCCTTGGAGAACTCATGGAGAAGCACATGATCAGTTTGATCAGCTGATAGATTTGTAAGCCTCTGATTTGCTGAGATGACTTCCTGGTTTAACACATGATCATGACCAGCAAATCAGAGGCTTACAAATCTATCAGCTGATCAAACTGATCATGTGCTTCTCCACGAGTTCTCCAAGGCTGGGCCATCTCTAGTCCAGTACAGGATGAGTTAAAGGGAACCCAAGGTGAGAGGGATATGGAGGCTGCCATATTGATTTCCTGGTACACAATGCCAGCCTGGCAGCCTTTGTTGATCTTCTGGCATAAGTAGTGTCTGAGTCAAAAGCTTGGAACAAGCTTATGGCTAATCCAGAAAAACCTGAGTCAGCTGAGTCAGAGTATCTGATCTGCATATGCTTCGTCAGGGTCTCTGACCTCTTTGACTCAACAACAGTCCTGTTTTATGGAGCACTTATACATCAAAGAAACAGTGAGAGACAGATTCAGGGCTGGTGCACGCCAAAACCCGCTAGCAGATCCGCAAAATGCTAGCAGATTTTTAAACGCTTTTTTTTATTTTTATGAGGCGTTTTGCTAGCGTTTTGCGGATTGCTGCTGCGGTTTTCAGTATAGTAGATTTCATATATTGTTACAGTAAAGCTGTTACTGAACAGCTTCTGTAACAAAAACGCCTGCAAAACCGCTCTGAAGTGCCGTTTTTCAGAGCGGTTTGCGTTTTTCCTATACTTAACATTGAGGCAGAAACGCATCCGAAATCCAAAAAATGCCTCACCCAGGCATTTTTCGTTTCTGCAAAACGCCTGCCGCTCTGGTGTGCACCACCCCATTGAGATACATTGACCAAGCAGATCCGCAGCCGCAAGTGGATCTGAAAACTCCCAAAAAGCCGCTCGGTGTGCACCAGCCCTGACTGCAGGAAACTTCAAATGGTCGTTAGCTCTGCTCTGTTTTATAGTTTAAAGTACAGAGTGTGCTATGTAAACTGAAAATATGATAGAATGATGTTATCAAAACTATATGACTGAAAATAAAAACGTGAGACTTTTCTTTACTACTAATCCTATGCGCAAACGCAGTACGCAAAAAAAAGCAGGAAGGTCCCGGAGACGCGAGCGGGAGCTAGGATGTGCGCGACCGCACAGGTGCAATTGTTTCGTCTAGTTAGACAAATAATTGGACCATGACTGGAGGCGGGGAATAGAGGATCGTAGAGGACAGCATGGGACAGGACAGCTGCAGGGGCAGGTAGAAGCCTCAGGTAAGTGTCAGTTTTTGTCCACAGAACCCCTTTAGCTGTTCAGTTGTTCCATAGCAGTACATTGTGGAAAAGCTTTGTCGCACAGTATAAAAGACCATAGGGAAATATGGATATCAGTTCCTTGCATATCAGTTGTCCTTTCAGTTACAACTGAAGGCAACGGATGCAGTGTAAAAGGAGCCTAGTGTCCTTTACATTAAAGGACCACTATTGCGAAAAAAGTAGGGATTTAAAAGCTAACAGAACCAACAGGTGTTGGACTAGTCCATCTCTTCATGGGGATTCTCAGGGTTTCTTTGTTTTCAGAAGCATTTCCTGAACAGCAGTTTAATTGCCAAAACCGTAAGATACCAGCCAGCCTCCCTACTCTCTTACACACTATTTTGGCTGGTCAGGCCCCTTTTACACTTAGGGCCTGATTCCACTACACGTGAATTCTGGATGCAGAAAACTGACTCCAATGAATGCCTATATAAAATCTGCATCAGAAAAATCGCATTTAGTGGAAACAGGCCCATAGGCATTCATTGGAGTCAGGTTTTTCTGCATCCAGAATCCGCGTGTAGTGGAAACGGGCCCTTAATCAGTTGCTCTCAGTTAAAACAGAAAGAAACAGATTTTCAAAGTAATGCCCATGTTTTCTTATGGCACCTTTCACACTTAACGCGTTTTAACTGAAATTTTTTTCACAATGCTCGTCTATGGATAAAACGCACACTAACGCATACCAACGCATTAAGTGTAAAAGGACCCTAGACTTAGCAACTGCCGTTAAGGAAATGCTTTTGAAATAAAGGAAAAGCTTGAGAATCCCCCATGATGAGATGGACTGGTCTAAAACCTGTCGCTTCTGTCAGTTTTAACTGCTTACTTTTTTCGTGATGGTGGTCCTTCAGTTGTCAGTTATAACTGAATGGACAACTGATGTGTAGCCCAGGTGAAGGTAATGTTAATTTCTCCCTATGGCTCAGTTTGCATTAGGCTGGGTGCACACATGGCTGTGCGTGAAAGGTTGAGGTTTAGGTCCTGTGCGTTTTTTTTGTATGTGTGTTTTTAGTGTGTTTGCGTTTTTTTTCCGCATATGCGATTTTCAAGCGTTTTGTGTGCATTTTTATGCGTTTTTACATATACAAAATGAATATGTGTTTTGTATGCGTTTTCCATGCGGTTTTCAATTGCGTTTTATGCAAATCACTAGGAAGACAACAGGAAGCAGAAATACATCACAAAACAATAAAAAAAATGCCTATAAATACGCATGACTTGCATTATGTGCGTTTTTGATGCGTTTTTAAAATCCATGCAACAAAACCAGCGTTTTTAAAAATGCGTATGCGTTTTTTATATACTTTTTTTATGCGGCCCATTGACTTGCATTAGTGGCAAAAACGCTGCTTTTTTCCCGCAGCGCTAGTTTCCGGTAAGTGTGTTCCCAGCCTCATACACATTTTAACTGAAAGCTTTTTTTACACTGCACTGCTATGGAAAGTTAAAACACGTCAGTTTTTCAGTGTATAGTGTAAAGCGGCCTACCTTCCTACTACCACTACACATACTGTAACACTATTAGTGATGGTCATGTGTAGGAGAACTCGTGGAGATGCATACGATTTGTTTTATCTGCTGATAGATTTGCAAAGCTCTGATTGGCTGTGATCACATGCTGCTTTATCACAAATCAGAGGCTTGCATATCTATCACCTGACCAAACTGATCACATGCTTCTCCATGAGTTCTCCTAGACATGACCATCACTAAACACTTTCTCCCTCCTAATGCCAAAATTCCCAGCACTATTTACGTAAATCCATCACAAATTACGGCTCTTTTCCACTGGCTGCGATCCACTTCAAAAAGCGGATCGCGGCCGTTTTACCAATCACTAGAGCACCATGATTTACTTGTAAATCATGGTCCTCATTTCCCACTCCTGCGCGCCGCTTTTTCCCCACACTCAAATGTTGGACTGTGTTAATCTTGCTGCGATCACGGTAACCGGCGCAACAGGTGATGGAAATTGCTGCTTCGCTTACGCACCACAGCATAACCGCAGGTGGACGCACAGGCAGCAGTGGAAAAGGGTCCTTAGGGTTTATCTAACCGACATTTGATTTGTGATTGTGGTGAAGCTTTAGAATTTATTTTTATGAACAATGAAGAAGAAATGATCAGCACTGCAACAACGTTTAATCTTCAACAGTGAGGCACAGTCCAAATGCAGTGAATACAGGACATTCGTGCAGTATAAATTAACATACCGGTGCTCAAAGGTGTGATGGTGGAGGTGGGTGCTGGGCACTACTCGCCTGACTGCCATTTCACACTATATTGCGCTTCTATGGAGCCACTTTTCTGGTGTACAGCAATATGGGCATTTTCTTTTTTTACTTCGGTTGTATTCTTTGTTGTTGTATAAATTGTGTATAGTATAACCTTCTGTTTGTAGACTTTGCCTTACTTTCTATTCAAGCTTTAGTGATGGGGCATGATAAGGTTACATTTGCTGGAAAGGGTAGGATTGCATGTATTGGAAGGTTTAGGGATTGGTGACAATAAATCTTTTTACACATAGAAGATGAAACCCGACCACAGCGTGGGTGTACAGCAGCACCCGATGCCTTGCACTGCAATCCGTCCAGGAAAGTTGGGTTAGCCGATTTCTGCCTGAGAGCACTGTTCTTTACTCATGCTGCCTGCCACTACATGACTGAGTGCTGTACAGATGCGTCACTAGACTATAGTGAGTGATGCATACTATTGCTCTGGATGGAGTATGAGGGTTGCCGGCAGAGCACACGATTGCTCAGCTTCCCAGTGGTTGGAGTAAGGGCAGGGACAATACAGTAATTTGTAGCTGTCTTTCAAAGATCTGGTATGTACTAGATTCTCTGGTAACTACGAGGCTTTAGACTTAGGCATTGAAAAGGTGCGTTAAGATAAGACATTGATAAGGAGTATTAGTTTGACCCATGGATCCAGAGTGTTAGTGTAGGCTCTGGTAAGAAGTGGTAGGTCTAGACCTTGATAAGGAGTGTTAGGGTTAGGCATGGATGTTGGGGTTAGGCAGTGGTAAGAAGTATTAGGACTAGGCCTTGATAAGGTTTGTTAGGGTTAGGCATGGATGTTAGGCACTGGGAGGAAGTATTAGGTTTAGGCCTTGATAAGGTTTGTTAGGGTTAGTGTTAGGCTTGGAGGTGTATTCTCCACAGTCAGCATGCAACACATAAGCTGACGTGAAGGAGGTACACACACCAGCACAAGGAATCAGGATATCCCCAGTTTAGTGGAGGAGAGGACTGACTCCAATAGGAGATTGTGGTGCACAGAGCCGGTGCAGATCCGAACAGCCACAAACAATACTTTCGTGATAACGTCTCAGCGCAAAGTAGCGCTGAGCGCATAAACCAGGACTGAGGAGATCAGCACAGGTAGACAGAATGAACGCTTGCTAAACTAGCCACTACTTAGTGACAGCAAGCGTCCACAACAAGACAGACTGGAATGAGGCAGCCAATGCGTTGCAATGATGGCGTGCCTCACAAAGACAGGACAGGATAGTCAGGAAATAGGAGGATCAAGATAGATGAACGTAACACAGACAAATATACAATAAGTATGTTTTCCTAGCGTATTACAATTACAGCTATCAATGAAACTATTTGTAACGTCTGACTAACATATGTATATATCGGCAATGAACCGATATATGACATAAGCAGGAACACTGACTAGGACTGGAGCAATACAGGGAACAGGACTCAGAAGGATTCGCTATCTCTTCGCAGAGATGAACGCAATCCACAAACAGAACCAGGAGCAGGATACTAACTCAGCACGGGTGATCACGATACGCGCAAACTACCAAAACGTGCTGGAAAGCTGACTAACTGAACACAGGATATAAACAGTTCGTGTACGTATACATCAGCGACACTGATGTATCAACGTAACATGAATACAAGGAAAATAACAAAACGTGCAAGTATGCGTATATATTGGCGATGAACCAATATATGACACAAGACAAGCAAAGTAACAACTTCTAGAAACAAGAGCAGAACTAGGAGGACTCGCTGACCCCTTCGCAGGAGTCAGCGCAGTCTACACGGACTAGGAACGAGGTGGGAGCCGCACAGAGTAACAGACAGAATCTGAGACTATGGCAGCCCTTGGAGCATTGCAGGAAGCAGTTCTGTATACTGAGGTCATCCAATGGGAGCAGACATGCAGATTCCCACACAAGTGAATGGTAATTAATCACAGGCTGACAGCAGGAAAAGGCAGACAATGATATGCAGCCTGCAGGAAAGGGATTGCCACTCCATTGCAGCAGACAATGTTTGTTTTCACAAAAGCATATTAAACTGTCATTAACTTCAGAGCGACTGCAGATGGAATCAGCAACTAGTTTAAGTGCAAACCAAACTATGCAAGCAAATGCATGTAATGACATCAGAACTGCTTGGGTTGCAATACCACTGCAGCCAGCAGTAAATGCTGCAGAAGCGATCGTAACAGTTAGGCATGGATTTTAGGGTTAGGCACTGGTAAGAAGTATTAGGATTAGGCCTTGATAAGGAGTGGTAGGGTTAGGCATGGATGTTCGGGTTAGGCACTGGTAAGAAGTATTAGGATTAGGCCTTGATAAGGAATGTTAGGGTTAGGTATGGATGTTAGGGTTAGGCACTGGTAGGAAGTATTAGGATTAGGCCTTGATAAGGAGTGTTAGGGTTAGGCATGGATGTTGGGGTTAGGCAGTGGTAAGAAGTATTAGGATTAGGCCTTGATAAGGTTTGTTAGAGTTAGGCATTGATAAGGAGCAGTAGAGTTAGGCAATGTAAGCAGTGTAAAGGTGTGTACACATTTTTAATAAGTGCTTCCCATCAGGATCAAGCTCAGTCCAGTGGGAGACAGTGCAGGTGAGTGTTTTCCAGATTCATTGCTCGCCGAGCCGCATGTAGTCTCTACGGAGATGGGAGGATGGGGAGGCATGATAGATCGCCTTCTGGCGGTCAGGGTTGGCTGCTTCTGTTTCTGCCACTTAAACATCCGGCCTTCTGGATCTGTAAGCAGCCTTAGGGGGGGAGGGGGGGGGGAGTGTTGCTGCTTACAGGTGCATTTATACAGTGGTGTACTACCCTGTCTTTGTATGTTAAGATTACCATTGTTTTGTGAATTTACCCCCTAGAGTGAACAAGGCGGGAGTCATACTAATAATATAATGGTGGGAAGAGGGGGGGACGGAGTTTGGTTGATGCATATTGGCAACCAATGTCAGCAGCGGGGTTAATATTATGATGTTACTGTATTTACTGAGAAACATTAAGAAGTAGGACAAGGGATTTCAGCCAAGGTGTAGAGTGTGCTTGAAGACTTAAGAAGAGAGCAATTATTATGAAATTAACAGTGGCATTCCATTAGATTATGTTACTCTGATGTCAGGTTTAGCAGATGCTGCAGTACCCAGGTTATTGTGCTCCTTCACTGTAGCAATGCATGCAAATAGGCAGAAAAAGCACCTTAAAATAATAGTAAACTAACAGTAAATCAGTATTACACATGGCAAAACTTTTTTCTAACAGCGAGGCACAGAAAAGGCAAAGTGCATTGTTAGAGGAAAGATAAGATAACGTTCATGTATTCAGACATAGTGAGCACATCAAGCCTGTTCACAGTGTTGTAGATAATCTGGAAATGAACAGGTACACGTGGCAATCCATTTTCCTTCTATTATGAAAAGTTTGGCATTGTGTGGAGTAGACAGGAGCATGCTACCATCCGTCAGACTATGTCAGAGCAATTGGCGACTGGGGGAATTTTATTCCATAACTGTTTTTCTGTGGTGATACAGTGATATATATTTAAGCCACATTTTACAGTGAGTGTCTTGGTTCCAGTTGAGGCTGACAAAGTTTGATGAGAGATGACTAAGAAACAAGTTGTGCAGTGCAGTTGTACTGCAGTTAGTGGGCATTTGTCAAATATTTGTCAAATGCCTGCTTTGGGGGTTGGGCTATACTATGGAAATGGCAAACACCCATAGACCTTGCTACAACCACTATCACTTTACATTTATTCATCGTTTTCTTGGCACTGCTATGCAAGTCAGTTATGTCGTTCAATGGCCTTCAAGCAGAGTAGGTGGCAATTGGACGTTGTATGACTTGCATGCCACCTGGGGTAAATGCCAGTTTAAAGAGTTAATAAAAAAATGTATTAATTGACTTCTAACTGGCACTAACTGCCTCTGTACATCTGATTTTGCTGGCCGTGTGAAACTAGCCTCTGTCTGCTTCTTCTCAAAGATTTTTGGGGAACAAAAGGTCTAATACTCAGAGTTTAGAATCAGAATTGGTTTATTTTGCCAAGCACGACTATTTCGGGCCCAGAATTGGTTTTGGTAACAGCAGGGCAAGTAGGAGTTTAAGGTAGACATTGATTGTTAGTGACAACAACAGCAGGATACAGCAGTAGCAGACTGACAAATAAGCAGATAACAGAAACAGTGGTAATGAGAAGAGAAAAACATTATAAGTAAGAGCAGTGCAGAGTACATCAGCAGTAGCTGCATCCTAAGGGAGAAAAGGAGGTGGGGTGACTGCAGAGGGATGGGGGCATGGAGGGAGTACAAGAGTTTTACAAGCGGAGGGTAAAAAAGTGCTCCTATGTCTTGAAGTCCTGCTGGGGATTGCTTGGATCCTCTGGCCTGATGGTAGCCGACTAAAGAAACGATGGCCTGGGTGTGAGGGATCTTTGGCAATCCACCTTGCTCTGGAGTACAGTCGGGTGTTGTGAATTAGGTCTAGTGGAGGAAGTGGTTTCCCAGTTATCTCCTCCGCTGATCTGATGACCATCTGTATTTTGTATCTGTCGCTGGCAGAGGAGCCTGCGTACCAGTCCAGGATGGATGAACAGAGGACATGTTCTATGGTGGATGTATTAGAGAGACCTGAGAAGGTTCTGTGCCATGACGAACTTCGTTAGTTCAGAGATGGTTGTGCCAAGAAGGTGGGTGCTGGATACCCTTACAACTTCAGTGCCATCGATGTAGATTGACTTCAGAGAGCATGCCACTAACCCTCCTCCAATGACCATCTCAACCGTTTTGCTTGTGTTTATGAGCAGCTTGTTCTCTCTACAGCAGTGGCACATTCTGTCACCCTCCTGATGGTACGCCTGCTCATAGTTCTTACGTACAAGGCCAACAATGGTGGTGTCGTCAGCAAATTTTGATGGTCTTGAGTTTTCCATGGATGTACCATTTGTGTAGAGGGAGAACAGGATTGGTGACAGGACGCAGCCCTGTGGGGCTCCAGTGTTGGTAACGCTTGGACTACAGGCAATGTCACCCAGCTTTTGTAATGCAGTGCAGCTACAAAAATGGTTTTGTAATGTGGCTGGAGGAGGGTACAAGACCTTTGTTTCAATCAGCAGTTTTGCATTCCGATTTAATCTGAGTTTAGAGTTTAGTTCATAGTTTGCATCTGTTTTAAATACAAGGTGTGTATTTGCCTCTAGGGGGCTCTGCACGCCTCTGTTGGTAGTCATTTCAGATGTGGCCTGATCCGGAGAGCTGCCAATTTTCCCCTGTTCTCTAAAAAATGTGTAAACCATTTTATGGCAAGCTGCCCCCAGATTCACACCATGTTTTTTGTTAATTAGAGCTTAGGGTCCTTTCCATGAAGTCTACCTCAGCGTCGTGGGAGAGTCTAGTATGGAACACACTGCTGTCAAACTGTTTTGGAATCCAATATCCTCCATTTTGTTCCATCTGTTTTGAATGCAAGTTGTGTAACCTGCCTATATTTAGGCTCTGCACATCCATGCTGCTTGTCAATCAGATGCAGCCAGTCTTGGTCCTCCCCCTGCTGTATAGTCAGCAGTTAGCCATACCTTGCAGAATAATCTTCAAAATTCCCTAAACACTCTACCGCTCGTTTGCTTATCTTCAATATTTTGGGAAACATGAGGCAGAAATTTAGATGCTTGGAAGCGTCACAAGTAGATGTAGCCTTTCCCTGCAGCCCCTCCACCACCTAAGCTTCACTTTCTCTTTCGGACATCTTTTGGACATCTTTGAAAATATTTTATAACACCTTGGCTCTGGCAGCTGTCACTGCTTTGGTCTGCTGAGCTCTAGTGGGTTGTGCCAGGAGAATAAACAATCCATTATTTACCGATCTGTATCAGAATAGCATGAAATTATGTTTAGATGAACCATTTAAGAAGTTTTTAACCAGTTCCCAGCATAAAAAAAATAACTGTCAAGTAAAACACAGAGTCTGTGAATACTAAGGGGAGATCCTTCCACTGAATTATTAAAAGGATAGGGTTGCTTTTTTAAATGGTTCCTTCAAATAAAAGTGTTTTTACTAAATGCTTCATCATGCATGTTTTTTGTTTTATTGGTTTCATCATCTGTCAACAGACCTGGTAATGCAGCATCTGAGTTCAGTTTACATGTGTTAAGGGTGGCATTGCATAGAGTCTTGTTCATTCTCCAACCACTGCATTTTTCGCCTCCCATGGTCTGCCCTTTATTTCTCTTGTGGCCAATTTAGAACTTACAGGTGGATATCAAGTTTACTGACTGGTTTCAGTAACCATCTAATTGTACTGCTGCTTTCCTTTGACATCCTGTTATTTGGCCCTCAAACCACTTTATTTGGGTGCCACCACCACCTAAAAATCTTTGGAGATGTATTCTGGCTGGGTGTTAAGATGACACATACAGGACAGCTGGATGGGCATTGAAAGCTGTTGGTTTTAAAATTGGCAGTGGCTATACACAGTGGACGCACGTGTAGCAACGAATACTTTGCTAATTGGAGTTGTATTTTGACTATAGGCGAATAATAAGGAAATAATTACATAGCCGGACTAGTGGCTGAACCAAGAGCTGTAGATCATCCCAAAATTTGGTCCACTGTTTGTGTATGACGCAAGGCCTACACGTGTTCCACCCATCTTCTTGGAATGTTTTGTCATACAGTGTTATGTTAGAATCGTCACACGCACATGAATGGTTGAATATGAGGACAAGTATCATAAATATGTTTAATGGATCTTTGTGGTTTGTGACAGACAAAAAGTAAGGATGATCACCGGATTGACATGACGTATTTATGCCACCGGTTAAACAATTGGAGATAGTGGGAGAAATAGATACCCATCTATTGTGTATGAGTACTTACGTAAAGGGAACCTGAAATAAGGGGTACATGGAGATTTTTGCCAGAAATATCTAATCTTCATACTTGTTCAGGGTCTATGGCTAAAAGTATTAGAGGCAGAGGATCAGCACAGGGCCAGGCAATTTGTATTGTTTAAAATTGAATAAATATGTCAGCCTCCTTCTCACTCTCACTTCAGGTTATCTTTGAGGGGAATGTCCGAGAAAAAAAAAAGTTCTACTTACCCGGGGCTTTCTCCAGCTCCTGGCAGCTGATATGTCCCTCACCGCAGCTCTGGTGTCCTGGGGTCTCCTCCGCTGCAGATGCTGACCTCGCCAAGTTGGCATCTTCTGCGCCTGCACCATTGCGCTCACATGGCCTGGAGCGTTCCCGGCCACTGGCATGGTTGTGCAAATGGCGAGGTCGGCATCTGCAATGGAGGGGATACCGGAGCTGCTGCGAAGGACATATCAACGGCCAGGGGCTGGAGGAAGCCCGGGTAAGTAGAAGTTGTTTTTTCACTTTTCCTCGGATGTGTCCTTTATGGTAGATACTGGCATTTGTTCAGTTGAACCCATAATGTGTATAAACAGGTCCCACTTAAAACTCTTAAGGTGGCCACACATCATACAATTTTTAAATATATGTTCAATACAAGAATAGCAATCATTTTTTTTGACTGATTGTATGAATTCAAACATTTGACCAATGTACCACACACCTATGTTAAATTTTTCCCCAATCATGAATAAAATAATGAAAAGCTCAGAAAAAATTGATTGGAACTGTACATCAAGTAATTGACAATCCATCACACACCATACAATTCTTGATAAAGTTGGTCTGAAATTTCCAACGTGTCCAATCTCCAAACATCGAAAAAAACGGGGAATTCAATCGGATTTATCGATCGAAAACAAAGAAAAGCTCTAGATTTTTCGGGACAACCGATCGAAATGATCAAATTGGAAAAAAATTGGATCTTTTAATTGTATGGTGTGTGGCCACCTTTACACATCTCTAATTAATGACAAAAGCGGTAATGAGATATATCTCCATTATTGATGATGGGACAATTTCAAAGCATTTTGTAAAACGTGGAATTTGTCTTCAGGTTCCTCTTAAAAGAGAATCTATTTATATGTTATTGTTTTAACTTAAATTCAAAATACTTAATTTTGATTTGAAGATAATGAGAGCAGTGTTGTAACTTCAAAGCTTGGGGCCTCCTCCACACCTCTTTCCCCGTCTCCTCTTGATTACACCCATAGCCTGGGGGCTCATATCCCAAAATTCACAGAACAAGTGTGGCCATCATGACCTCCCCACCTATACCAGTATACCTGACTGTGGCTACAACACACCTAATCTGGAAGAGGGGTCTTGCTATTAGGCAAGGGAGGTAAGGTTAGTAGTTGGAGGCCCACCACAGGTCTGGGCCCCTCTTTGGTTGCAGACGCTGTTCCCTTATGGTTACTCCCTTAAAGGACAACTGTTACGAGAGGCATATGGAGGCTGCCATATTTACCGGTATTTCCGTTCAAACAATAGCAGTTGCCTGGTTATCCTGCTGATCTCTTACCTCTAATATTTTTTGCCATAGACCCTGAACAAGCATGCAGCAGATCAGGTGTTTCTGACATTCTTTTCAGATCTGACAAGATTAGTCACATGCTTGTTTCTGGTGTTATTCAAATACTGCTGCAGCCAAATAGATCAGCATGGCTGCCAGGCAACTACCAGTAGTACTGTTTAAAAAGAAATACATATGTCAGCCTCCATATTCTTCTTACTTCAGTTGTCCTTTTAAACGTGAGAAAATTATCTATTGATGCTCTTACAGATATTTCTAATAATTCATAACTGATCATTCTTCTTATGTATGGCTGTGCTTGGCACCACAGGCTACAGCATGTCATTGTAAGTAAATAATGATTTAATATTTATTATCTTCACAGATTTTTTTGACCAAATCGTTGAATACACCGACATACTGAGAACCCTTCCTATGTTCAAGCTCTGGATTGGTCCTCTGCCATTTCTGGTGGTTTATAACGCTGAAGCCATAGAGGTATATACTGGATATGTATTCTGTTTTATAAGCATTTACTGAAAATCTAAAAAATTCAAACAAAAGTTACCAAAAAGAATAGAAAAAGGCAGTAATACTGTGACCATCTAAACACACAGTGAGCATCTCCAGAAACCATCCTGCTGTGGATGATACAAACAAGTACTAATTCACATATCTCTCAGCAGCCCTGACCATGGTCTGAGCAAGGAATTGGTGGTAATTCCCATTCAAATAACAGCACACAATTTTTAATCCAGTACAAGTTTGATGAAGATCTTATGGTGTTCCCAGTGGAGATGGTTGTGGATATTTGAAGATGTCTTAAAAAAGGACAACTGACGTGAGGATATAGAGGCTGTCATATATATTTCACTTTAAACAATACCAGTTGCCTGAAAGTCTTGCTGATGTTTCTGGTCAGTAGTGTCTGAATCACACACCTGAAACAAGTGTATGGCAAATGCAGTCAAACTTATGTCAAACACCTGATCTCCATGCTTGGATAGCCAGGCTATGTGCATTGTTTAAAAGGAAATAAATATGGCAGATTCCATATTCCTCTCACTTCAGGTGTACTTTAAAGAGACTCCCTCTGGGGGATACTTACCTTGGGAGGGGAAAGCCTCAGGGTCCCAATGAGGCTTCCCGACCTCTGGAGCCTGCAGGAATCCAGCGTTGGCTCTCCCCAATCCTCCCCCGAAAAGCTTGACAAGGCTTGATATATTTACCTATCCAGGATCCAGCACCGGCGCAGTAGCAGCTCTTCATTGAGGCTAGGCGGAAATAGCCGAGCCAGATCGTATCCGCTCTACTGCTCAGGTCGGTGCAGAGGACTTGGGCCTGTGCAGTAGAGTCGATCGATCGGGTTCAGCTATTTCCGTCTTAACCTGAAGGAAGGGCGGCTAGGGCACCTGTGTAGGATCGGGGTAAGTAAATATTTACCTTTGGGGGGTCCCGGCAGGGCAACGGATGAGGACGGGGGAAGCCTCGTTAGGATTCAGAAGCTTCCCCCTCCCGAAGTAAGTACCCCCTGGGGGACTTTTTTTTTTCCTTTAAGCCTTGTCTATATGCTTGATGATCTTAGGTTCAGAAAGTTGATCGGGGTCATTTTGGCTGAGAATCTTGTGTGTGTAAAGTTGGCCTATAATATTGTTTAGTGATTCACCATGGTGAATTGCTTAACAATGATTAACAAATGAGCCCATGGCACTGTACTTACCCTTGCAGATTCCCTTCCTGCAATCGCAGGACATGCCGCATTTTGGGAGCGTTTGCGCTTCAATATAAAGTATATAAGCGCTTGCAAATCGCTCATGAACCGCTAGGCTTAGCGATTTGTGTGTGATTTTAAATTACTGCAAACTGTAAAAAAATTATAATTTGAAAGGACCAATCAGAATTAAAATTCGCTAATCGCAAATCACTATCACAATCGCTGGCAATAAGCTTACACTTTTTAAAATCGCTCCCAAAATCGACGGAAAATGCTCATGAAATTGCTTAAAAAACGCGGATAGCGGGGAATCGGTGCGGAGCGGCGGCGATCGGGAAGTACAAGCAGCTAGCAAAGTGCTAGCTGCGTGTACAAAAAAAAAAATATGCAAATCAGCCCAGCAGGGCCTGAGAAATCCTCCTGCGGTCGGGCTTACCGCCAGGGAGAGTAAACAATACCAGTTGCCTGGCAGCCCTGCTGATCTATTTGGCTCCAGAAACAAGCATGCAGATAATCTTGTCAGATCTGATATAAATGTCAGAAACACCTGATCTGCTGCATGTTTGTTCAGGGGCTATGTCTAACTGTATTACAGGCAGAGGATCAGCAGGACAGCCAGGCAACTGGTATTGCTTAACCACTTAAGGACCAAAGTGGTAAACTCCCCTAAAGACTAGGCCAATTTTAGCTAAAATGGCCACTGCAGCTTTAAGGCCAAGCTGCAGGGCCGCACAACACAGCACACAAGTGATTCCCCCCCCTTTTCCCCCCACCAACTGAGCTCTCCATTGGTGGGGTCTGATCGCCCCCAGTTGTTTATTTTTTTTGTAAATAAATATTTATGTTGCTATTTTATATTAAAAACAAGACAATTGTGTCACATGGCTATCCCCAGTGCAGCGCTGCTGCTGATCGCAGCGCTGTACTATGTAAATAGATGGCAATCACCGCTCGGAGACTGAAGAGGGGGCGGAGCTCCGCCCCCGAGCAGGAGATGCGCACGCAGCCTGCGTGCGATCCCTTGCAAATCAGAGCCCCAGGACTTGACGCCAATTGGCGTTAGGCGGACCTGGGGCTGCCGCCGTGTCCACGCCCATTGGCGCGGGGCGGTCTTTAGGTAGTTAAAAGAAAATACACATGGCAGCCTCCATAACCCACTTGCTACAGTTGCTATACATCTAGCAATTCGGATACAGTCGACTAAGCGATTGACTAGTGGCCCACACACTACAAGCGATATCCTATGCGATTCACCTTCACAAATCGATCTGACCGATGCGCCTCCAAGCTCTGAATCCGAAAATCGATTCAGTGTTGATCGATTGATTTGTAAACAGTATCCGATTCCTCTGCCATTGACCGATATCGATCATCCTGTTTGATTGACTAAGTTGGATTCAACATGATATCGGCCGCTTTTCATCAATCAGTCATACTGGAACACACTGGATTCGATAAAACGATCGAATCGAATGGTCGATCGCACAGCCAAATCGCTAGATGTATGTATGGCCACCCTGACTTCTAAATTTCATTACAAGTGTTACTGGTACTTTTCAAAACAGTATGCTTTAGTAGTACCGGTAATCCTCTAACACCTTGTATAGGTAGAAAAAAACAACGTTTTGTAAAAAATAACACCTTGTATAAACAGTATCAAAACTGTAATGTAGCATCTTTATACCTCTACGTTATTATACCATTTATTGTATGGAGAAGGGTTTCGGTTAAAAGTTGATTTTAGCTTGCTCACTAACTGGCATAGTTTCATTGGCATTTTATTGTGTTTGATAATAAAAGTTATTTTTGAATTTCAACACTGTGCCAGGGTCGGGGGTTCAAGAGGTGACGTTCTTAGAATAGTCATCACAATATACAAAGTTTAGTGGACTTTATATCCATTAATGAGTGACTAATGAAAGTAATCTCATTTATTAAAGTACATGATATGTCATTTACCTAGAACTTAGCAATTTCATTTTTTAATTTTGCCGCATTATCAAGATTTGATCATCTATTCATACGCATTTTGCTGCACGTAGTATGTCTATCGCTACTGCTTCATTTATCACATGTGCTGAGCTGTACAGTAAATTAAAGATCTTTATAAAGTTGAGTTTGATGGAGCTATGGATGGCAATAGCATTTGCTATTTAAATCTTCATGTTACACACGGAGGCCTGGAACCCACTACAAAACGCTACCGCTAATCGCAATCGCTAGCGTTTTGTATGAGCAGTTTGTAAGCGATTTCATGAGCGTTTTAGGGAGCGCTTTTAAAAAGTGTATCAATTTGTCAGCGGTTGTGTAGCGATTAGCGTTTTAAAGTCTGATTGGTCCTTTCAATTAATTTTAATTTTGTTACAGTGTGCAGTAACTTCAAAACGCTAGCAAAATCGCTCAGTGCAGATTTTGATGAGCGATTACGCCACACACTTAACATTGAAGCGCTAACGCTCCCAGAATGCTGCATGTCCTGCGGTTGTGATTTTTCTAATCACAATCGCTCCAGTGGAAGTTGCCCCATCCATTTACATTAGCTGAGCGTTTTTACAAAACGCTAGCGTTTTCAAATGCTCCCTAAACGCTCAAAAAATCGACCTTGTGGGTTCCAGCCCTAAAGGTGGCTATATATCTAGTGATGATTGGCAGATTCCACCAGGAGACAAATCTCTCTCTGATCGAATCTGATTAGAGAGAGATCTGTCGGTTAGCTGCTTATACAATGCAGGCCGATTCCTAATCCATTTCAGCATGAAATCTCTCTGCAGTCGTCCGAGTCTGCTGCTTTCGGCGCTGTTCCCTTCTTTGTATGTGCATTTATACATTACCTGTCCTGCGTCCTTCTTCGGTGCCCGTCTATCGTCACATCTGCTGCTCTTCCCTATACACATGGCGCGTATGTGTGTGCTATGTGCAGGCAGCGTGTATGGGAAGTGTCATGGGCAGCAGTGGATTTGGAAGAGGACGGGCACAACGACGCAGGACAGGTAATGCATAAATGCACATACATACACATTATACATTACAAGAACAGCGCCGGGAGCTTTGTCGCTCTTCCCGATATCACTCGCCGTTACCGCCAGGCACCCGACCGACCGCAACATCTTGCAGAATTTCCGACATCTTGCAGAACATGGCCTGACATCTTGCACAATTTCCGACTGATGAATGCAACCCATTTTGGCCCGAAATTGGTCACATTGTCGAGCATGCACTTGACAGCACAGATTTTCATCCAATCCGAGCATATAAACCGGAATGGGATGGTTGATCAGCCGCCAAGTCGCCTGATGTATGGCCACCTTTAAAAGTTATCATAAAAAGATTGATTATTTAATAAATATGTTTCTCAGCATTATTAAATACTGTGACCCTTTGCTAATGGCATTCCAAGTACCTTTCATGGTGTGTAACATCATCTAAAGTGTGCCTGAGACAAAAACATTACCTAGGGCTTCTTCCAGCCCCCTGTGGTCTGTCTGCTCTGTCGCCATCCTCCTGGTCCCCTCAGTTGTGCCGCTGTAAGCCCTGTAAAGTCCACAACTCGACTCAGCCTACTACTATCTACTGTGCATTCACGGCTCTGGGCCCGCACCACCCGATCGTGCTCCTATAGCCAGGAGAGTTCGGTGCGTACACAGTTTATTAAAGCTGATATTGGGCTTGTACAGAAAGCTCTTGGTCAGGGGAGCACGATTGGATGGTGTGCATAGCCAGGACAATGCATGTGCAGGCTGGATTGAGGGCCTCACAGCTCCACAACTGGGGTATGGAAGGACATCATGAGAGCAGAAGGACAACAGGGGGCTGGAGGGAGCCTCAGGTATGTACAAATCTTTCCTTGCCTTTTGTCTCAGGTTTCCTTTAACTAACACTTTGCTCTGCAGTGCAGGTGGCCATGCATTGTACACAAATGCTTGGCACCTGTGTTGCTGTTTATTGCGCTCAAAATGCTTGCAGCACTGCACTGTTAGAACGCACTGCTGCACAGCACAGTAAGTTTCTCCATCAGTCAGTGCTGTCTACGTACTCTCAGATGTTCCTGCATCCATGAAATCTGCTGAAATAGCTAGAAAAGCTTTTATTTTTTCTCTCAAATTGAAAACAGTATTGGCTGCCATCATATAGTTACATAGTTATTTTGGTTGAAAAAAGACATACGTCCATCGAGTTCAATAAGAGAACAAAGTACAACACCAGCCCGCTCCCTCACATATCCCTGTTGATCCAGAGGAAGGCGAAAAACCCTTACAAGGCATGGTCCAATTAGCCCCAAAAGGGAAAAAAATCCTTCCCGACTCCAGATGGCAATCAGATAAAATCCCTGGATCAACATCATTGGGCAATACCTAGTAATTGTAGCCATGGATGTCTTTCAACCCAAGGAAAGCATCTAAGCCCCCTTTAAATGCAGGTATAGAGTTTGCCATAACGACTTCCTGTGGCAATGCATTCCATAATCACTCTTACTGTAAAGAACTCCTAAATAAATGGCTAAAACGTTTTTCCTCCTTGCGCAGATCATGTCCTCTAGTCCTTTGAGAAGGCCTAGGGACAAAAAGCTCATCCGCCAAGCTATTATATTGCCCTCTGATGTATTTATACATGTTCATTAGATCCCCTCTATTTTATTTTATTTTATTCTCTTTAACATTCTTTTTATTTATTTACCTGCTTTTTGTTGTGTATAGAAATTGGCATAATTAACCTTTTTCATACTTTTGTTTTCCCCTTTTTTGGCTGTGATCACTGTGATTGGTTCACAGTGATCACAAGGTCGCGCCTGACTACCACACTGAGCTCAGCTGTCATCGGACAACTAAATGCTGTGGTGCAGCCGTGCAGGGGTGATAGCAATGAAAATTCATGGAGACAGGACATTGACATCTATGCCCTGGCAGTATAAGAGGCTCAAAGCAGGGCATAGATTTCAATCACTTGTGTCCACAACAGGTTTAAAAAAATTACATAACAATATGTACTTACATTTTGTTCTCAAGTAAATAGATATTTATTGGCTGGATAGTGTACTGGTTAATGGTTCTCTGAGAGATCTGGGTTCAAATTCCTTCCTGTTCAGTAAGACGGCACCTATTCAGTTAGGACACCTTGGGCAAGACTCGCTAACACTGATACTGTCTATACAGCACACCCTAGTTCCTGCAGCTCTGACACTTTTAGTCCGCTAGGAGAAAAGCACAATATAAATGTTTTGTGTATTCATTACCAAGTAGTGAAGAAAGACATGGAGAAAAAGCACTACTAATTACCTTCCTTTATTTTTTCTTCTGTAGCCCATACTTAGCTCATCAAAACACATGGACAAATCTTTTGCATATAAATTCCTTCATCCTTGGCTCGGGCTAGGACTCTTAACAAGGTAAATATATACTCTTATGCTATTGAAAAACATGATGCAATAGAAATACAGTTGGTAGAATGTATAGCCTAAAATCAGGAAGACAAGCCAGAATTAGATTTTATTCGCCAAGTAAAGAGTATCGTACAAGGAAACGCTGAAACGTTTGCAATCCTGACGGCCCTGGATCACAGTCTGGCAGAGCAAAGGAGGTCTAGAGATGGGAGGCGCGTCCTAATAATCTCTGCAGCTTTGATGACTCTGTATCTTGTGCTTGTCGCTCACTGAGGCGCTCCGTGTACCTTACGATGATTGAGAAGCATAGGATCGACTCAATTGTGGCGGAGTAGAAGCGGGTCAAAAGGGCGCGAGTTTGCCAAACTCTAAAGAATAGTTAACAATAGTCACACCCTAACGTTAACCAAGAATTGTCACGCTGGCCTTTCCTAACACATTAGCCTGCCATGGCTTTCCTAGACAAGAAACTGGCCATCAGGATAGCGAACACCTCCATAATCCCAAAACTATGCAGCATTTCACACACATTCTACTGCTATCGTATCGCTGTCCTGTTTATGTGTGCCAATTGTTCTGCTAGATCTGTTGCCAATGCCACGTGTACCGCAATCAATTCTGGGGACAAATACTATACTCGGCGAATAAAGCTTTCTGATTTAATTCTGAATAGTTTTGCTTCACATTGCTAAGTGTATCATTGAGTTCCAATTATTGGTAGAAATTAACTGTTTTAAACTTCTAGCACTGGAGAAAAGTGGAGATCCAGGAGGAAAATGATAACACCGACTTTCCACTTCGCCATCCTTGCTGAATTCCTAGAAGTTATGAATGAGCAATCAAAAATACTGGTGGATAAACTTAAAACTCGTGCTGGTAAAGGATCTTTCAATTGCTTCATGGATATAACCCTTTGTGCTTTGGACATAATATGTGGTAAGTAGGAACCATGGAATATTTTCTACAGCTATTGGGAACTTGGTAGACGTCTATTGTAAATGACTTTAACTAGTCGTATTCCTGCAATATTTACTAAGCAGTGTTAAAGTATACTTGGCAGTTCCTGTACCAATATAAAGGAAGCTGTACATGACAATGAGTGTGCTTGCTGCATACTATACATTTTGCTTCTTATTTAAAGAAGAACTCCAGTGAAAATAATTTAATAAAAAAAAGTGCTTCATTTTTACAATAATTATGTATAAATGATTTAGTCAGTGTTTGCTCATTGTAAAATCTTTCCTCTCCCAGATTCACATTCTGACATGTATTACATGGTGACATTGTTACTGTGGGCAAGTTATGTAGCTGTTTCTAGCTGCTCTGGCTGTTACAGACAGCTTTAAACAGCCATTTCCTGTCTGTGAACATTGTTACATTGTGGCAGTTTGCCCAGAGTACCACGGTATTCAGAGCTTCTTGTGGGAGGGGTTTCAGCACAAAATTAGTCACACAGCGCCCCCTGATGGTCTGTTTGTGAAAATCATTCTATTTCTCATGTAAAAGGGGGTATCAGCTACTGATTGGGATAAAGTTCAATTCTTGGTTGGAGTTTCTCTTTAAGTACTAGCAAATTTATGCACGTTGAGCATTGCAATTTGTAGGACTGGTGTGAAATTGAGCATCATGTTTAAATCTCTTTGTATGAGTGTTAGCATCTGGTTATAAATGTAAACATTAAAGTGAGCCTTAATAGAACTAAAAAAAAAAAGAATTACATGTGGCTTCTACCGGCCCCCTGCAGACCTCCTGTGCCTTCGCTGTGCCAAAACAATCCTCCAGTCTCCCGCAACAAGCCAGTTTTGTTTCTGGCCAGTCAGTGGCCACTGTGCCTGTGTGGCCCTGGCCGCGTGCATCCTCCGTCACCGTCCTTTGAATGTGCAGTACGAGATTATCTCGTACTGTGACAGGAGCATGATTGAAGACGCACGCGGCCAGGGCTACACAGGTGCACTGACCAGTCGCCAGAAACTAACCTGGCTCGCTGTGGGGGACCAGAGGATCGGTTTGTCCTGTCTGGTAGAAGCATCGGGTAAGTTAAACATTTTTTTGTTCAGTTCAGTTAAAGAGGAACTCCAGTGAACATTTTACTGTTGGCAGGTGATGAAGCTGCTGCATGGTTTTTGGCAGTTGGGCGCGAAATGTCGCACTGGGTGCGATCAAAACGTCGCACCGGGTGCGCCTAAACCGTCGCAGTTTTAATCGCACCCGGTGCAACGTTTCAAGCGCTAAACTTTGCGTGCGATCAATAAAAGCTTTGGGCGTGCTAACTGCTTAGTACTGTAGTTAGCATGCACAAAGCTTTTAGACGTGCTAACTGAGTTAGCACCCTTTTGTGAATCGAGCCCCTTGTTGGATATGCTATCATCTTTGCGCTCCCCGCCGTGTATAAGCACGGCCATACTGCATTTTAGCTAGTATGATCGCACTTGTGCAGTAAGTAAGCTGAAGCTGCTTGGTGCTCCTGCGCAGGCATGGCTATACTCCTGCAGATGCCGTATGACCATGCTCGTGCACAGAGGGGAGCAAGGTCGCAAGTTTTCAGAGGGTCCTGGGCAGCGGTGGTGGTCCCGAGGAGGATGTGGAAAGACTGGTGGATCCAGAGACTTCCCTCTTCTTAGGTAAGTATATAAGTGTGTATTTATTTATATATATATATATATATATATATATATATATATATATAACACTTGCATAGCGCTATTCTCCTATCGTCTATTGGAGTCAAAGCACTTTAAGAGCAGCAATCACTTTGGAGACGGACAGTGGGCCACCGTGAAGCATCCTTCCTGTAAGGATGGTGAAACTTTCTAGAGGCATTGAACAGGAGAAAGGTGTGAGAATGAGATTTTAAAAAGGTAGTCTATATCAGCAGTCAATGCTGTGATATCTGAAGATAAGTAATCTGTCCACCTTTTAACCTTTATTAAAAATGTGTTCTTTAGAGACCGCGATGGGAACGAAGATTCAAGCACAGGACAACAGTGATTCTGACTACATCAAGGCCATCTATGAGTATGTATAAGCCTGTAAATGACTGCATTCACGCAGATGAGATAGGATTATCTTAAAGACTTAAAACCAAATGGTCTGTTTTGATATTAGCAAAATGCACACATAAATCAAGTATAGACAAACCTGCCTAACTATTTGCAGTGAAGTAAAATCATATAGAAATTTTTAAAAGCATTTAACAAGAACTATGGTGCGCTCTTAAGAAATTTGCAGACACCAAGGGGTCAGGGGCGTAACTATAGGGGAGCAGCCCCTACGATCGCAGAGGGGCCCAGAGCTGTGGGGGGCCACAAACTACAAACCTTACTTTCCTCTAATACAAGAGACTATACGTTAGATCAGGTGTGTTTGTGGCTACCTTCCTTCTATACAGGGGACTATCCTGTAGATCAGGTGTGTTTGTGGCTACCTTCCTTCTATACAGGGGACTAGCCTGTAGATCAGGTGTTTTTGTGGCTACCTTTCTTCTATACAGGGTACTAGCCTGTAGATCAGGTGTTTTTGTGGCTACCTTACTTCTATACAGGGGACTAGCCTGTAGATCAGGTGTTTTTGTGGCTACCTTTCTTCTATACAGGGGACTAGCCTGTAGATCAGGTGTTTTTGTGGCGACCTTCCTTCTATACAGGGGACTAGCCTGTAGATCAGGTGTTTTTGTGCCTACCTTCCTTCTATACAGGGGACTAGCCTGTAGATCAGGTGTTTTTGTGGCGACCTTCCTTCTATACAGGGGACTAGCCTGTAGATCAGGTGTTTTTGTGGCTACCTTTCTTCTATACAGGGGACTATCCTGTAGATCAGGTGTTTTTGTGGCTACCTTCCTTCTATACAGGGGACTAGCCTGTAGATCAGGTGTGTTTGTGGCTACACTTGTTATGCATATGAAGATCATGATGGCCACACTTGCACGATGGGCCCCTAGGCTGTGAAGGGCATCAAGGGAAGGCAAAAGGAAGGGGTGTGGAAATTGGGTGGGCGACCCATGAATTGTAGTTACGCCACTGCTAGGCTTACTAGAGCTGATCCTACCCACGGAAAGTGATCCTTGGTAAACAGCATCTTTCATACAGGGGTACATGCTGTAATAATGTTGGGTGACACTGAAATAACCTGAATGTGTATTACATGGCCAAATGCACATGGACATAAACACCAAAGCCACAAGCCATCAGTCCTTAGAGAAAATACAATTTCAGATCCCTTGATCAGCAATTGTATGGAGTTGGTCTCTCCTTTTCCCTTATGCACTTGTAACAGCTTTCGGGGCTCTTTCACACCAGAGCTGATTTCGGGCGTTTTGACGCAAAGCCAATAGCTTGCGTTTTCTAAGGTAAAAAGAAAGTCCAAAGACTTTCATTTTACCTTTCACATCTAACTCTGCTTTTTGGTGTGTTGTGGTTCGACACACTCAGAAGCTTTTAATCGTCCAGCGCCGGTATTTTCCCATCGGTTGAATTAGAACTACCAGCGCTAATCAGCATTGCACCGCAACTTCCCGATGTCACATAACGCATGCACAAAATCGGGTTCATGCACGCGATACCTAATGTGAACGAGCCCTCAGTCTTCTGACAAGGCTTTGGATTAGACCAGTGATGGCTAACTGTGGCACTTCTGCTGTGACAAAACTACAAATCCCATCATGCCTCATCCTCCCCAAGTTATGCTTAGAGCTGTCAGACTATTGCAGTGCCTCATGGGACTTGTAGTTCCACCACAGCTGGAGTGCCAAGGTTGGCTGTCACTGGACTAGACTCCGGATTATGCCTGTGCAGATTTCCATCCCCTTGAACTGCACTATACTGATCTTGGCCAGTGAACTTGACTTGTATATGGCATTCAGACATCTAATGCATGTGGCTTCAGGCATGAACTCTGCAGCTCTGCCAACCTCCATACAACAGTCAGATATTTAGGAGCATTGTTAGTGCACTGGAGCACAGCTAGGCTGTTTTCCATCTAAAACTGTTTCCACACAGTTCTTTAGAATTCTATTGTATGCTAATACTACTATTATAACATTCAAAATTTGCTCTACTGGGATTAAAGAGCTCGCACTGTGAAAAATAGGCAAAGATATTTATTCCTTCGCCCCAAACTTTAACATTTTGCAAGCATGCCGGTAACATTCTCTAGCTTTCTGGCAAACCCCAATTGTATATCAGACTGCTGTGATTTCCTGGCTGAAGGACTTCCAGAGAATTCAATACACAGCAGCAGGCTTTTCATATCTCCCTGCAACATACAGCATTACTATACACTGGTTAGACCGGTCCAGCTTGCTCTTGAGCTCGGGTCCTCATTATACATCTCCATAAGTTACAGATGGCTTTTCTCACCCACAGTGCTGCTGCAAGGCAGACATTGATAGTTTTGCCTAGGCTGCATACTTTGAAGGAGTCTACAGGAAAGCTTTTTTTTTTGTTACAGACAGTATTTACTGTGCAACGTTAGCAATTTGTATATGCACACTTACAATGTGGATACTTTGTATATGGTCAGAAACCAGTAATTACCTGCACAAGGCAAGAGGGTTTGCTATCCATTTGCAATCCCTGGTAAAAGATTGCAGCCCTCATATTTGTTTTATTGATACAGTAGGATTGCTGACAGGTTTGTAAAATGACGGTTGTGTCATTTCAGTCCCATACCAGCATCCACAGTGAGATTTACCTTCTAATAAACTCAGGCTGTCCTGGATTTATGCAAAAAAGACTCTTGCTGTGGATGATGCATGCAGATGCTCTTATGCCACCACTGCATTATAAATATCTCAGCAGCCCTGAGTAGGTTTCAATATAATCCTGGTGGGATTGGAAAACTGTAAGCACATAACAGCAGACATCTAATAACCAATAGGAGGCTAGGCTCAAAGAAGTTATTAAGGGTGGCAGAGGCGCCCTGTTAAAAACAGAGCTTCCATGGGCAGCAATATTCAAAGGTGTGATTAGCAGCAATAAACGGCTATAAACTGGGTGCTCAGGTAGCCACTTATAGCTGCTACTTACCATTTATAGCCACTTATTACCGCTATTTATAGCTGCAACGTACTGTTTATAGATGCTAATCGCGTCTTTTAACATTGCAGTTTATAGTGAGGTTTTTAAGTGTTAGGAGAGTGAGTGTGTGTGTGTGTGTGTGTGTGTGTGTGTGTGTGGGGGGGGGGGGGGGGTGGTAGTCCTTAGAGGTTAAGGTTAGGCACCACAGAAGGTTAAGGTTGGGCACTGGGGCGGGGAGAAATTAAGGTTAAGTACCAATACGGGGGTTAAGGTTAGGCACCTCCAGGACGTAACAGCACAAAAATGTGAATGCCACCATAGGCCATAATTTGAATTAAGGCTATAGCTACGCTCAGACAGTAATTTGGATGCCGTCAAGGGACCACAGAACAGGGTAGTAATCCTGTGCCTGAGTGAGTTTCATGCAGGAGCTGCTGCAGATCTCTCTGAGGTATGTTTTTCTTCTTGTTTTTAGGGTCTAAAAGCTTTTGAAAAAATTGCTCGGCTTTTAGACCCTAAATCTGGAAATAATCTTAACGCCAGGGAGGTTAAAAACAGCATAATTCGTCTGCCAGCTACTTTCCCCTAAGTTCATGGCAGCCTGGAGGGGGAATAGTAATTAATGCCGCCTGGACTTTTGCAGGAGCAGGGTGAGTCAATTTTCGCCTTCACCCTGTGTCCAAATTTTCCGGTGCTGTTTTTCTCTGTACACCCATCAGGGGATTACCAATATTTTACTATCGGAATTTAGTAGTAACTTGTAATTCTATTAGCAGCTGTCTAGCTGAATCGCTCATGGTTTTTCTACTGAAAATGCCTGGAGATCTCTGGAGATGTCTTAGTAAATCAGGCCCACAGAGTCTCTCCTTTTTTTTTTTTAAATAAATAATACAGGATGATAAATCATATATGCTGTAAGAACATGAATGGGTGCCCTGGTAAGGTGTCCCAAAGCATGTTTCTCACGATGGAGAGTTTGTATTTACGTTTAAAAATAACAGAACGATAACATGACCTGTGTGACTTACCCTGATGTAATTCTATTTTTATCAGGATGAGTGACATAATACACCGTCGTCAGAAGATGCCCTGGTTATGGCCAGATTTTGTCTACTCACGTCTACAAGTTGGAAAGACTCATGATAAGAACTTGAAAATCCTCCACGCATTCACTGACAAAGTAAGTGATCTCTTTGATGTTTGTAAGCAGTCATTGGGATGGGGTTTTCTTGGGTACCCCAAGGCCAAGGCAGGAAAAAAGGGCGCAGGAGCCCTTACAGAAAAAATGTAAATTTTTTCCCCTAAGCATTTTTTTATACACTTTCATTATTATTATTATTTATTATTTATATAGCGCCAACATCTTCCGCAGAGCTGTACAGAATATAAATAATTGTCTTGTCACTTAACTGTCCCTCAGAGGGCTCACAATCTAACCCCTACCATAGTCTTATGTCCATGTATGTATCGTGTAGTGTATGTATTGTAGTCTAGGGCCAATTTAGGGGGAAGCCAATTAACTTACCTGAATGTTAAGAGAAAACCCTCACAGACACAGGGAGAACATACAAACTCCTTGCAGATAGTTCCCTGACTGGGATGCGACCCTCGGGCAGCCGGTAGTCTGAAACTAGCCTGAATTAGCATTGCAGATAGCTTTCTTTTTCATTTGGCAAAAAATTATATTTTTTTACACACAATCAAAGCCAAAACTTTTTATGTACAGGTAGAAGTAATTTTAAGTAATATCCCATTAAATGACTAAGTTGTGCCTGAGTTTGGGCTTTAGCAAAATGCCAGGAAAAGCCAGTGAAGTGGTTTTCCACCTGTTTCAAGATCTGGGTTTACTGAGAATCTTCTGTTTGTGTTTTTTATTCTCAGACTATTTTAGAAAGAGCTGAAGAACTGAAAAAAGAAGCAGCTGATTCCGACAGACAAGAGGAGTCAAATAAAACCAAAAAACGCAGTGCCTTCTTAGATATGCTTCTAAAAGCAAGGGATGAAGCTGGAAACGCTTTGAGCTACATGGACATCCGTGAAGAAGTGGATACATTTATGTTCGAGGTATGTTAGTTACCTCAGTGTTAAAGTGGTAGGTAACTGTCTCCATATTTGGTAGTTAGGCCCAGTTCACACTTGCGTTGAAGTGGCAAATGGATCCGTGAAAACAGATCTGATCACCAGTTGATCGGATCTGTCTTCACTCAGTTTCCGTTCCGCTGCTTCCGTTACATTTCTCCCCCCCCCCCCCCCAGACCCCACCCCCAAAGTGTATTTTTCTCTTTAGAACGGTCTGTTTTTTTCACTAGTGTGAAAAAACTTTCCATTTTCTCATTGCCCCCAATGCAGTGCTTCAGCTTCCGTTCCGCTGGGCTCAGCGATCTGGAAAAATTGCTGCAGAACCAAAGTTGCGGTCCGTACAGATCACGCGGAACGGATCAGTTTGAATGGACGGATGTGAACGGATCCATAGGTTAACATTCAATCCATTTCCATCCGTTACGATCCGTTCCCTTTCGATCCGAGAACGGACCGTTTTTTTACTCTAATGTGAACCGGGCTAAAGGCTATGTAGTATACAGCTTTACTACATCTGTAGTGCATGCCGCTCTTACTAATGAAGCTGTACTGTACACTTGGGCAGACACTGTCCGGGGATCCGTAATGTAAGTCGGTCGATATCGAACACCATTGCCACTGCACCCCCGATTGAGAACTTTCAACTGAGATTATTCCAGCATTTCTGATCGATCCTTTAGACTGATTTTGACTGGATATCGATCCAAAGATTGATTGAGCGGCCATGTTGCGGCATTATATTTTTTCCTGGAGTACTGCTTTAAAGAGACTCCGTAACAAAAATTGCATCCTGTTTTTTATCATCCTACAAGTTCCAAAAGCTATTCTAATGTGTTCTGGCTTACTGCAGCACTTTGTACTATCACAGTCTCTGTAATAAATCAATGTATCTTTCCCCTGTCAGACTTGTCAGCCTGTGTCTGGAAGGCTGCCAAGTTCTTCAGTGTTGTGGTTCTGCTATGAACTCCCCCCTCAGGGGGGAAAAAAACACACAAATGATCTCTTGAGATTCAAAAGGAAGGCTGTATACAGCCTGCTTGTGTATGGATGTATTTTCTATGTGTGGACATGCTGTACATCAACCTACTTCCTGTTTTGGTGGCCATTTTGTTTGTTTATAAACAAACTTTTTAAAACTGTTTTTAACCACTTTTAATGCGGCGGGGAGCGGTGAAATTGTGACAGAGGGGAATAGGAGATGTCCCCTAACACACTGGTATGTTTACTTTTGTGCGATTTTAACAATACAGATTCTCTTTAATGTTTTCATTTAATATATTTATCTATAAAGGTTCTCTCACCCTTTTGGGTTTTTAATTTTGTAACATATTTATTCATATGAATCCTGTCACTGTTATTATCAGTTGTGTACTTTGTACCGATTCTGTATTTTGTACCAACTTTGTATTTTGTATATTGTTGTATATCATTGTCCGCATTATCTTGTACTCCATGTTAGTTTCTTACTTTTTACAGCGCCACAGAATATGTTAGCGCTTTATAAAGCAATAATAATAATAACAATAAAAGTATGTATATATTTCAGGGTCATGATACGACTGCTGCTGCCCTTAACTGGTCAATGTTTTTGCTGGGATCTCACCCAGAAGTCCAAGCAAAGGTGCATCAAGAGCTGGATGAAGTTTTCGGTAAGTCTTGTTCTACTAAAGGTACTACTGGCAATTTTAAAGACATTATTATTTTAACAGAAGCTTTATAGCCAAACATATTTTTTAATAAGTTTGCAAAGTCGTTCATGGGAACATATTTTTTTTTTTAATAGAGCAATCGTAATTTTTTTTTTTTTACTTTGACCCATTTTTCCTACAGACTTTCCTGTACTGTGTGTTTTTAGTTAAAAGTTTAAATACTATATGTTACCTTGTCTCTGCCTTGTACAACACAGAGCAGTGTATGCACTAAACTGCAGCAAGCAGAATAATGTGAATAAAGTCTTACCACTCGATGAGTATAGCAGAATATACTCTAGAATAATATAATGCATTACACTAATATTTAGCTAATCATTTGTGTGCCGGAAATAGCCCTTAGTAGAAAATTGGTAAAATTACCAATATTCTACTATTAGACAGTGGTAGTTCCTATAGTAAAATATTAGTAAATGTACTGATATGTTTCTAATGCTAACCCTTTACCCACACGAGCCTTCCCTGTACCAATGTCTAACCCTAACCGCCCCCCCCCCCCCCTTAAGGATGCTTAACCCTAACCAACCCCCACCCCCTCACCCACCCATGCCTAAGCCTAGACAACACCCCCACCTGTGTAGGTGTTATGGCACCGCCGGTAAGCTGGGTGCAGGGTGAGCCGAATGACAGCTCACCCTGCTTCCACTCAAATCCCCGGTGGCGCTAAATACTATTACCCCTCAGAGGGAGGTGTAATTCAGGGTCTAGCGATCGCTGGAACCCCGAATTACTGTTGCGCAGGGCCTTACAGCATAGCAGTAGGGCTATGACAGCGCTCAGCTTCGGCGTCACAGGCTGGAAGTATTAGAGGCAGTGAAAACAAAACCAGAAATCTTTCTGCACAGGTAACAGTACAGGGAGGCCTCTGTTTAGATCAGTTTGTATGATTGCATTGTATATGCAAGAAAATGATTTATGTTTGCCTAACACAAATCACATTGTAGATCAGATTATACAGGGGAGATCTAAGGGCTCATTTTCACTAGGAGCCGCGGCTGTTCCCGATTCGGCTGCGTGCTGCATAAATCTGCAGCATATTGTCGCGGGGGGATCTGCATGGAAAGCCACAGGATAGATGGGCAGTGTTTCCCCACCACACTCATATATGGGAAATGCAGCAGATTTTGGCGTAGTGAAAATAGACCACAGGGCTGATCTATGTAGAGTATGAAAATCAGAGACTCTGTGCTAAATGTCAGATTGTACATTACTTGCTCTGACAACTGTCAGGGATGCAGAGTGCCTGGCATAGGTCAAGGCTGGGTAACTCTTCTCATGTCCATCTCTCCAAAGTTCTCCTCCAAACCGCTACAGATTTTACAGATAATTGAATATTACTTTAAATTGTGTGATATGCAGGGGTGTAGCTTAGGAACTTTGGGCCCCAGTGCATTTTATACATAATAATTCATATGGCTTCACAAAACCTGCCAAGGACATTCACAGTATACGGGGTGTAAGCAGAGGATGGGGGCAGTTTGTTAATGATTACCACTATGTAAAGCATATATAAAAGTGCCCAGTACCAGCATAGCACCATTAAAGAGCTAATACTGCAGTTTAGGGAGGACCCTTAGTGGGCCCCTCTGGTCCAAGGGCCCCGGTGTGGTCCCAACCTCTGCATCCCCTATTGCTAAGAATTTGTGACGCACGGTTTTGTATACCAGTTTATAAAGAATGGTAATAAGAAAGAACTACCGGTATATTATGGTAGCAGAACACTATTTACGTGCATGTCAGGATTTTAGAAGTATGCAGTATGAATACTTGAGGCATATTTACTGATTTGTTATGTTGCTTTTGCAGGCCAGTCTGACCGACCAGTGACAATGGAAGATCTGAAGACGTTGCGCTACTTAGAAGCAGTTGTGAAGGAAGCACTCCGCATTTACCCTTCTGTTCCTTTCTTTGCCAGAACCATTACTGAAGACTGCATGATCCGTAAGACTTCCTGATCTTATATCAATCATACTTGTCATTTGTTAAAAAATAATCTGTGTGTTGACTTACAAAGCAATAACAAGAAGGATCCATAAAGGACATCCGAGGTGAAAATAAACTGATGAGAAAAACAATTGTATCTATCCTCCTCCTAAATTTTTTTTTTTTTTTAGATTTCTCACAGTTTTTTTTTTATATTTAAATCTAGTTTTAAAGTTTATACTGTTTCATTGTGTCTGCTCAATGACACCTTCATTGAAGTATGCTAGAGCTCAAATCTATTATTGATCCGTTTTATCTCTTTCCTGCTCTCTGAAGCCATTTACTGCCAGGAAAGTGTTTTATGGCTGCAATTCCTTATCAGTGAGGGTTATGCTATAGTCTAACCCGGTCCTGACCCGGACAGAAAGTGTCACTTGCAAACTTGATTAACTTTTTCAGGCAGAGAAAGAAAAAGAGGAACACAGACTAGTTATTTGTGTGCTTGGCACTGTACATACACACGTCTATCTCATAATGTCACCTCGGTTGTCCTTTAAAAAAGGGAACTGCTGAAAGTGACAACACTTATAATGCAGCTTGTTTTTGCTGGTGGGTCATGCAGTGCTTGATGGCACCCATTTAGTAATTCGGTAAAACTGACCACCCACCAGCAAACACTGGCCTGCTCTGACTAATGATTGATCACAGTCTAATTGCAACGTTATGCAATAGAGATTTCCTGCTGTCACTGTTTACCTTTCGACTAGTTCAACCCTTCATGTTGTTTAAAGGTTTTCAGTCAATTTTGGATAAAATTGAATGAACCTAAAATACAGGGTTATATTAAACAGAAATATTTAATAAAAGCATAAATACTGTTTCTTACCCTGAACAGCTTGTCTTCTGTTTTCATCAGCCACATGTCAATCCTGCAGTTTAACTCAGCAACTTAAGGTGCCCATACATCTAGCGATGTATGGGCAGATTGACCAGGAAAATCTAATCCGAGAGAGATCTGTTGGCTGCCCATACACCACAGACCGATTCCTGATCAATCTCAACATAAAATCTCTCAGATATATCGGCCTTGCGACGCTGCGTGCCTAGCCACCCCCCAAATGTAGATGTACCCCCCAGTGCTTGTTCGGTGTGAAATCTCATCTCGCCCGCTGCCCCATCTCCCCGCCTTGTCTGCCGTCGCACCGAGCGCCACAAGGTGGTGGTGCATGTCCCATGTGGTGCTCGTTTGATGCCACACATGCACCACGTGTGATGCCACACCATGTGGTGGTGCATGTACCACGTGGTGCGCCTGTGATGTCACACAAGCACCACGTGTGATGCCACACCATGTGGTGGCGCTCGGTGCAACGGCAGACAGGAGGCCGGGAGTTGCAGGAGTGGGAAAGGTGAGATTTCACACCGCATGAGCACTGGGGAGACATTTACATGTGTTTATTGGTTATTGCGATATCATATGTTGTTACCGCCACACACTCAATTGAGCAATTGCGACCAAGATCTTTTCAATTTCATCAAAATGGATAAAAATTGGTGCCACACCAAGCATGCCAGATCGATAATTCAATCGATTTTGGGTCAAAATCAGTCGATTTTGTTGTTAGGACATGGAAAGAATTGGCCGCAAAATTGGTATATGTATGGTCACCTTTAATAGTTGAATCAAAGCTGAAGTTGAAAATAAGACAGCATGAGTCATCAGAGGGGGTGAGAACTGAGCTCTCAAGCATCATCAGGCTTGAGTGACCTGCAGGATTTTCATAATCACAGTATCTATACTTTTAGGATATTTCTGTTTCAGGATGTAAAAGTGGATTCATATGCATGGATACACTACAGGGCCACTTTGGACCTGAACTCTTGCACAGAACAGAAGGAAAACATAGGGAAATGCACACTGTATGTATTTAGCCTGTCTATTTCTCCTTCATCTGTATCTAATCACAAGTTGTAATTTGATCTCTCCCCTGGGTCAGCTGACTGTCACAGCAGATAAGCTTATTTGAAAGCACATGATGTTAACAATATGTCTGCTTCCATGAAAGCAGAAAGTAGACACACTGCAGATTTATTGCAGGATTTGTATTGGCTATAACAAAGAAATGTTTTTCTTTAAAGGTTATTATGCTGTTGCTTACGCACAGCAGAAATTCTCAGCTCAGATCTGCTTTAAACAGTCAGCTGGACTCATGACTCATCACTCACTTCTTAGACATATCTTTTCATGTAGTTATAAAACAGTCTCCAACAGGTTACATGATTAAATGCAGCCATTCAGTTACATACATTTAACAATTCATTTTCCTGGGCACTTTGTGATTATTGGAAGTTAGCTGATTGTTGTAGCTCTGTTATGGAGGTGAGGAACTCTATTCTGCTGATGTCCATGGCAGGCAGAGGAGATACTGGAGGCCTGTCACTAGTATACACTGTCACACAGGGGCTATGCCACCCTCTGGTGGTAAAAAAAGGAAAAACAAAGCTAAAAAAGATGTGCTTTAGCAGAATAATTGTACTTTTATAAACATCCCATTTGCACTAATGGTGCAGAAATAGAACATTTATGGATGCAGTGCTTAAATTATATAGTCTGCTTTCAGAAAACATTTAGTTCAGGGGGTTATTTAATAGACTCATTATGTAATGTGTGTTTTTTGTTTTTGTTTTGGTGCATGAGAAATAGTTAAAACTGAGCTGGTCCCCTGAGGTGCAGATTAAGAGTGATAGCATGGCAGACAAAGGGTTAATTAAATATCTCTCTCTTCAGACAGAATAAATGAACTTTCAAGTCAATGAGATTGGGGCATTGACTTACCCGAGTCATAATACAGACATAAGGCAGAGAATCTGATCATTTCATACTTGACACGTTTTTGTAATGTCCACGGAGCCCAATAAAGTTATTGTCCAGTTTTCTAAGTATGTATGTATGTGTTTTTTCCCTGCAGGAGGTTTCCATGTGCCTAAAGGAGTGAATGTAGTGATTGTGCCTTTTGCCCTGCATCGGGATCCTGAGCATTTCCCAGAGCCAGAGGAATTTAGACCAGAGCGCTTTCTCCCAGAGAATTCAAGTGGACGAAACCCTTATGCCTACATACCTTTCTCTGCTGGTCTCAGGAATTGCATAGGTAAGCCAAGGACAACATATTACTAGCAGTTTTATAAGGTTAGCCATACACACAGACCTGAAATCAAGTTAGGGTCCATTTCCACCGCCAGCAAATCACTGCATTTATCCATGTGCGAATTAAGACGGAGAAATGCATTCAACCGATTTGCATGCGGGGAAAAATTGGATGGGCCCATTTCTGCAGACAAACCCATAACCTGATTGGCTTTATGCCAGTCACAGGGAACTGACCCACTTGAAAAAGAATCATAGAAAATAAGTTAAAATGGCCTATCAATAACTGAACTCAGCTCCCTTAATACTCAGGGGTGGATCATGGATGCCATATACTGGTATTATTTATCCACACCAGCCTTTTTCTATAATTTTTATTTCCATAAGGTATATACATTTTGCAAAAGTCATTAAGAATCTGAGTGAAAGGTATACATTTACTTTCCGTGTCCTTTCCCTGTAATTTACTATCCCAGTCTTCCAGACTTAGTAAGTCTCTGAGCTTCTTTAAACTGGCTTTTCTAAAATAGTTTTACGGTAGTTGTCCTCCTGCGTACATGTCTGTTAAAGAGGAACTGTAACGACAAAACGTCCCCTGGGGGGTACTCACCTCGGGTGGGGGAAGCCTCAGGATCCTAATGAGGCTTCCCACGCTGTCCTGCGTCTCTCGGGGGTCTCGCTGCAGCCCTCCGTACAGCCGTGACGTAATATTTACCTTCCTGGCTCCTGCGCAGGCGCTCTGACGGCTGTCGGCTCCGAAGTAGGCGGAAATACCCGATCGCCGTCGGGCCCGCTCTACTGCGCAGGCGCAAGTCTCCGGCGCCTGCGCAGTAGAGCGGACCCGACGGAGATCGGGTATTTCCGTCTATTTCCGAGCCGAATGCAGCCACAGCGCCCCCGCTGGAGCCAGCAAAGGTAAATATTGGAATTACAGTCGGGCCTGTCGCCGGCTGTTCAGAGGGCTGCAGCGAGACCCCCGTGGGACGCAGGATGGCGTGGGAAGCCTCATTAGGATCCGGAGGCTTCCCCCACCCGAGGTGAGTACCCCCCAGGGGATCTTTTTAAAGTTACAGAGTCTCTTTAAGTCGCAGGTCAAATGTTATCATATTATGGTCACTGTTTCTCAACTGTTCTCGGACTTGCACATTGCATATATTCTCTGTTCTGTTTGAAATGACCAAATCAAACAGCATCTCCCCTGCTTGGTTTAGTTACCATCTATGACAGGCAATGGTCTTGTAATATTGATAAAATTCTGCACTTTTACTAGAGGAAGTTTTTTCAATATCCCAGTTGATGTTTCAAGTTTGCTTGCAGCTTTTTTAATCTGCTGCAGTAATTGTATATCTTTCATGTAATTTATTTGCAGAAGTTGGCAATTGACAATCCTTGCTTCTGGCATGAACACTTGCCTATACAGATTCCACACCGTCGCAGTCTTCTGCCTTGCCTTCCTTCATAACTGGAGACAAGGAGGATTTAACAAACATATAGAAACCCTCCTCCTTTTTTATTTGGTCTGTCTTTCCTAAAGACACTGTAACCCTCCAAATTTACCATCGTATCATAGCTAGCATCCATTCACATTTCTGTTATATCTACAATATCATAGTCTTTATCTCTCATCAGCAACTCAAGTTCATCCATTTTATTTGAAATGCTTCTAGCATTGGTTACCATACATTTGATGTTATTACCATCACACGTCACTTTTTTGTAACTCTTGCTGAAGCAGTAGAAGGTTCAATCATCTCTTTATGGTTAGTAACCTCCTTACTCTTTGAGCTCCCATACCACCCACTCCAGCCCCTGTAATCCCAGGTTTCCATTGTCTATCTACTCTGGCTAGTTCCCGTATACTTTCTAGACCCTCCCTCCTCCCCCAGGCCCTAGTTTAAAATATCCTCCAATCTTCTAACCATCTTCTCCCCCCAGCAGAACTGCATTGTATTGCACTCTCCCCATATAGGTGCAGACCGCCCCTACTGTAGAGTCTGTAGCCGAATGAGAAGCCTTCCCAGTACTCCATGAACCCAAAACCTTACTTTTTGAACCAACTTCTCAGCCACTTATTCAACTACCTCAGCTCCTGCTGCCTTTCTGGTAAAGCATGTGGCACTGGCAGTTTTTCAGAAAATACCACCTTGGAGATCCTTGCCTTGAGTTTCTTGTCTAGTTTCCTGAAATCATTCATTAGGAACTTCCACTAAATTTGTCATTGACAACATGTACCATGACAGCTGGGTCCTCTCCAGCCCCACCCATCAACTATCGTCAATGCCATCCACCACATGCCAGATTTCCTTCCATTAGTGGGTCTGAATGGTCATTTCCAATGTGATCGAATCTGGCGATCAATTGTCTGGATAATTGTATTGTTAATGGCCACCTTTAGCGATTCAAGTTGGTTTGGTATGTCACATGCCTATCCCGTTTTGCTTAGGCTGCTCAATTGAGGAAGTTAAATGGCTATGTGCAGTGTGGGAAGTGGAGGCAGAAAATGGGTTAAAGGCTGGATGGTTGTGTAGCCATGCTGAAAATGTTTTTTTGTATATTATTTATGCCTCATCTTTAGCTCTCTCCATCACCTACAAGGCACCCTAATAGCTGCATTCAACACAGCTTCATGCATGTGCAACAATGTTCTCTCTCTCTCTGTTCTTCAAGAACAATTTCCAGTTAAAATGCACGATTGGGCTATGCTGGTTAATTGAAATGCATTTTAATTCCAGGCCAACGATTTGCACTTATGGAAGAAAAAGTTGTCCTGTCGACTATCCTGAGGAATTTTACAGTAAAAGCAAACCAAAAGCGAGAAGAGCTCCGCCTGGTGGGAGAACTGATTCTACGGCCAGAGTCTGGCATTTGGGTTGAGCTGCAGCACAGGACCCCCAACACTGAAGTCCAAGCCTCATGAAACTGTTTCACTGTGTGAACTTTATACCTCCAAAGTGTTTAATTGTTTTTAATTGTATATAAATTATTCTGTGTGCTTAATAATACCTACAAATAAAAAAAGAACAGACACTTAATATTTTGTTAATGGTATATATTTTACTGACAGGTTCAGTTTACTAATACCTTATCACCTCCCAAGTTAGCCATTGCAAGTTGATTCTGAAATGACCACACACTTACATAATAAAAAGAATAATAAATTATCATTCCGAATGAACCTCTTCTTCACTTTACCCACTTACCCTAGCCGTCTAAAAATGCTTATTAATGATACAATCTTAAGTATACCAAATCTTTGTAGTAGAAAAGGTCAACTGAGTGAATATACTTTGAATGGATACTGTAGGTAGTCCTTCAAATTACATCAGCGTGGTAAGATTGTACAATCAAGATTGTATCATTAATGGGTACCTTTAATCTATCCCAGGCTCTTACTGTTAAAGAGAACCCGAGGCGGGGTTCTGGGAATGAAATCCCCATACAGAGGCTGGGTCTGTCTATAGAGCCCAGCCTCTGTTGCTATATAGATCACTCCTAAGCCTCCCCTGCGCTCTGTAATCCCCCCATAACTCACAGCCGCGCTGTGCGGCTGTGTTTACATCTCCTCTGTCACTGTCCTGCAGCGTCCCTTCCCTCCAATCAGCGGCGAGGGAAGGGACGTGGGCGGGGACCGGAGCGATGCAGGAGGCAGGGAGCGGCGAGACTGACAGAGGAGAGGTAAACACAGCGTGCTCGGACAAGCTGCGTGTCAGCAGCGCGACTGTGTTTTATGGGGGGATTACAGAGCGCAGGGGGGGCTTAGGGGCGATCTATATAGCAACAGAGGCTGGGCTCTATAGACAGACCCAGCCTCTGTATGGGGATTTTATTCTCAGAACCCCGCCTCGGGTTCTCTTTCACCCGGGCAGTTACTGAACTAACAGTCAACTTATGTCATCTCAAGTTCCGGCTGTACAATAGTCGAAGGCCAGTTCCAGATTTAAGTACTTTAATGCAATAAACTATATTTACAATGATGCACTGGAATACATTGTGCTGAAATTAACTGGTTCCCATTTTAAACATGTACAGTAAAGCCCCTGCTTTCTAGAACTCAGGCATCCAACAGTCTCAACCAACAGACATGCCTAAGGGGAAAATGGGGTTGAAACCGCTGCTGCTACGCATATCTACGCTACTTGTGCACCAAGGGAGTAGATATGCCTATTTGTTTATTTACCTGTCCGCTGGCAATCGCTGGTGCGCTTCCATTTGTTTCCACTGCATCTCGCCGGTCCATGATCGGTGAATGGGAACAGATGTTCCCAAAGCCGATCACAGTGCCTGTAATGAATGGAAGACGGCACCAGAGAGATGCCGGTATTCATTCACAAAATGAAAGTAAAAGAACACGTACACGATGCGGCATCTAGTGGCCAAAAGCTAAAAATACACCAACATACACACTATTATGTATACAAATAAATATATTTTTATTAGTTTTTAACCACTTTTACCCTACCCCATAGTTACCAAAATAAAACAATTGTAAAAAAAAAAAAAAAGACATAATTTAAAAAAAAGTTACCTTAGGGACTTTTTAAATGTGTAAATAATAATAATAATGTGTCATGAGAATATATTACTGCACTTATTTTGCAAATAAAGGCTTGTAATTATTGATATTGTTTAAAAAAAACCTCTAAATGGAAAAAAATACACCTTTATTTCCAAATAAGATGCATTGTACCAGGGACATAATTTAAATGCTGTAATAACCAGGACAAATGGGCATATAAAAAGTGTGGGTTTTATCTACAATAGACATTTCATTTGAAAACTATGATGGCTGAAAATGAAGAATTTATTTTTTTGCATTTTTTTCTTATTATTCTTTTTAAAATGCATACAAAATAAAATAATTCTTAAAAAAGTACCACCCAAAGAAAGCCTAATTTGTGGCGAAAAAAAAAACAATTTGTGGCTGATGAATGGAAAGAATGTGATGTGAAAATTGCTTTAGTTTTTAAAGAGAAACTCCAACCTAGAATTGAACTTTATCCCAATCAGTAGCTGATACCCCCTTTTACATGAGAAATATAATGCTTTTCACAAACAGACCATCAGGGGGCGCTGTATGACTGATTTTGTGCTGAAAACCCTCCCACAAGAAGCTCTGGGACCGCGGTACTCTGGGAAAACTGCCACAATGTAATAATGTTCAGAGACAGGAAATAGCTGTTTACAGCTGTCTCTAACAGCCAAAACAGCTAGCAGCAGCTACATATCCTGCCCACAGTAAAAATGTCACCATGTAATACATTTCAGAATGTGAAAAGATTTTACAATGAGCAAACACTGACTAAAACATTTATACATAATTATGGTAAAAAAGGAAGCACTTTTTTTACTACATTATTTTCACTGGAGTTCCTCTTTAAGGGGAAAAAACTGTGGTTGGGAAGTGGTTAAAAAACTGAGACTAGTGTAATTACATGAATTTTACTTCCCTGGGGCTTCCTCCAGCCCCACGAAGACCGCCGGCCCTGTCGCCGTCCTTCCTGGCCGCTTCATTCTTCTGTTCTGAGCTCTTTTAGATTGCTTAGTTGCGCTGTTCTGCCCATGCACAACTCGAGAGTGCGCCCCCTCTCATTTGCTCTCCCGCAGGCGGGAGCGTTCTGCACCTTCCCAGTACCACTGCAGAGGTGCAGAACACTTCCAGCCATGGGAGCTTCACGGGGGGTGCATGCAAAGAAGAGCATGACTGGCTGCAACTGTCCAAAGTAACAGAGCTAAGAATGGGAGAATGGAGCAGCTGGGAAGGATGGAGATAAAGCCCAAGGTGCTCATGAGGCTGAAGGAAGGAAATATAACTTATGCAATTTTGAAAAGTGTTGTGCACCAGAAATGACTTACAAAACCTCCAGGCGCACTACACTTCTACTGCTACTTTGCTGCCTTGGGTCACATGCAAGCTTCAGGAGTCGTACTCAGAGGAAGCAGCAATGCAACTGCGAGCTGCAGGAAGTGTAAAAACCAGCGCTCAGATATTTTGTAAGTTGCTTCTGCTGTATACTGCTCTGCATGGGGGAAGATTAGAGTTATTTAAAATAGGACAGAGCATTCAATAAAATGTGTTTTCCCACTTTTTATTAGTTCCCAAAGTGCAGTTTCTCTGCTCTAAAAGCAGCCATTGTGTTTTATTTATAGCTGCTGTATTTATATATTAATATATATCTAGTGATCATTTCTCAGATGTCTGCTTCTCAGCCCAGTGCAGTTCTGTTTCAGCATCTGCTGGATGTAAACCGATTGTAGCAACAGATGAATGTAATCAAAGATAATGTTATCAACTCTTCGGATGTGGTCAGAAGCTCTCAGGAGCTTTCCACTGAAGTAAAAGACCTGTGTTTAAGGCCTCATTCACACTGGAGCGCTTTACTAGTAATTTCAGCTTGTCTGTAAAAAGCTCTGTCTTGAAAAAGCTCTGTGGCAATACAAATCAATGGTAGCATTCACACTGTAGCAATCCCCAGTGATTAATGATTTGCTGAAATCTCATACTTGGTGCACACATCATTTTTGTAGCGATTGCATTTAAATGTTAGGGCTGGTTCACAATTGGTGCTTTTATATTGCTTTGCTGATCGTAGGCGAACAGCACAGCGCTGCTACTAATGTACAGGTCCTTCTCAAAAAATTAGCATATTGTGATAAAGTTTATTATTTTCTGTAATGTACTGATAAACATTAGACTTTCATATATTTTAGATTCATTACACACAACTGAAGTAGTTCAAGCCTTTAATTTGTTTTAATATTGATGATTTTGGCATACAGCTCATGAAAACCCCAAATTCCTATCTCAAAAAATTAGCATATCATGAAAAGGTTCTCTAAACGAGCTATTAACCTATTTATCTGATTCAACTACCTCTAAACACCTGCAAAAGATTACTGAGGCTTTTAAAAACTCTTAGCCTGGTTCATTACTCAAAACCGCAATCATGGGTAAGACTGCCGACCTGACTGCTGTCCAGAAGGCCATCATTGACACCCTCAAGCAAGAGGGTAAGACACAGAAAGAAATTTCTGAACGAATAGGCTGTTCCCAGAGTGCTGTATCAAGGCACCTCAGTGGGAAGGAAAAAGTGTGGCAGAAAATACTGCACAACAAGAAGAGGTGACCGGACCCTGAGGAAGATTGTGGAGAAGGACCGATTCCAGACCTTGGGGGACCTGCGGAAGCAGTGGACTGAGTCTGGAGTAGAAACATCCAGAGCCACCGTGTACAGGCGTGTGCAGGAAATGGGCTACAGGTGCCGCATTCCCCAGGTCAAGCCACTTTTGAACCAAAAACAGCGGCAGAAGCGCCTGACCTGGGCTACAGAGAAGCAGCACTGGACTGTTGCTCAGTGGTCCAAAGTACTTTTTTTTCGGATGAAAGCAACTTTTGCATGTCATTCGGAAATCAAGGTGCCAGAGTCTGGAGGAAGACTGGGGGGATGGAAATGCCAAAATGCCTGAAGTCCAGTGTCAAGTACCCACAGTCAGTGATGGTCTGGGGTGCCATGGTGTTGGTCCACTGTGTTTTATCAAGGGCAGGGTCAATGCAGGTAGCTATCAGGAGATTTTGGAGCACTTCATGCTTCCATCTGCTGAAAAGCTTTATGGAGATGAAGATTTCATTTTTCAGCATGACCTGGCACCTGCTCACAGTGCCAAAACCACTGGTAAGTGGTTTACTGACCATGGTATTACTGTGCTCAATTGGCCTGCCAACTCTCCTGACCTGAACCCCATAGAGAATCTGTGGGATATTGTGAAGAGAAAGTTGAGAGACGCAAGACCCAACACTCTGGATGAGCTTAAGGCCGCTATTGAAGCATCTTGGGCCTCCATAACACCTGAGCAGTGCCACAGGCTGATTGCCTCCATGCCACGAGGCATTGAAGCAGTCATTTCTGCAAAAGGATTCCCGACCAAGTATTGGGTGCATAACTGAACATAATTATTTGAAAGTTGACTTTTTTTGTTTTAAAAACACTTTTTTCTTTTATTAGTCGGATGAAATACTGTATGCTAATTTTTTGAGATAGGAATTTTGGGTTTTCATGAGCTGTGTGCCAAAATCATCAATATTAAAACAATAAAAGGCTTGAACTACTTCAGTTGTGTGTAATGAATCTAAAATATATGAAAGTCTAATGTTTATCAGTACATTACAGAAAATAATGAACTTTATCACAATATGCTAATTTTTTGAGAAGGACCTGTATCTCTATGGATACATTCTCACCGTTTGCGATCAGTCCCAAAAGGGGTTCCGCGCATGCAACGCTTTGGAGGACGATTGAATGGGAATCACAAGTGCAAATGGGGGTAAAACACAAGATATTGCCCGCCAAATCACGAATGTGATCGTGGTTCAGCCTCCAATGAGCACTAGCCCTCAAAGAATCACAAAGCGCAATCACTCTAAAACCGCTTTCATGTACAGTGAAAAATCACATGAAAATCGCTTTGTAAAACCTTTGCTAGCATTTTGAGATTCCCAGTGTGAATGGGGCCTAACTTTTTTTTTTTTTTTTTGCGGAAGTTCTGCGGAAGCCCAGCATTTACTCACCTCCATGGCAGCGCTGCAAATATTCCTCCATTCTCCAGGTGGCGCTGTAAGACTATAGTGTCATCATGACGACAGACGAGACGGCGATCTCACCAGAGAGATGCAGAGCCTCTGAAGACAGGAAGGAGAATTGCTGCCGATGTCTGGATTCCGGGGGAGATGAGTTAAAATGCCTGCTGCGCACTATACTCTGCACAAGCCTCCCGGCGGCTACCACGAGTCAGACTTGGGATTACCACTCCTGGCTGCTTTTTTCCACCCTGAGCCTGACTCGGGAATGCGTTTTTTTTTTTGTTTTTTTTTTATAAAGGACAGCAGTTTTCCATTAAAGTACCATAGCACAGTCTTGCAGTACAAATCTTGATACAACTTTATTATAAATAAAAGTTTTTTATGAAAATGTAATTTTAGTATTTGTGCTAATAAAGTTGTATCAAGTTTTGTATTGCAAGACTGTGCTATGGTGCTTTAATGGAAAACGGCTGTCCTTTATAAAAAAAAAAACAAGTATTCATTGGTGGGTGTGGTGGACCACCCGTTAAAGGACTTTGTGTGTTTTGGCCCTTCCCTTTGAAAGGGGCATTCCCAACTATATTCTAACAGACTTGGGAATACCGCCAGGGAGGTTGAAGGACAACTGAAGTGAGATGTAGATGGAGGCTGCCATATTCATTTGCTTTTAAGCAATACCAGTTGCCTGGCTGCCCTGCTGATCTATTTGGCTGCGGTAGTGCCTGAATAACACCATAAACAAGCATGCAGCTAGTCTTGTCAGATCTGACATTAATGTCAGAAACACCTGATCTGCTGCATGCTTGTTCAGGAGCTATGGCTAAAACTATTAGAGGCAGAGGATCAGCAGGACAGCCAGGTAACTGGTATTGCTTAAAAGGAAATCAATATGGCAGCCTCCATATACCTCTCACTACAGTACTCCTTTAAAGCTGTAAATAATCTTTTAGAGCAAAGAAGAAATGCTGAGTTTCATACCAGTTTAAAGAGGAACTGCTGTGAAAATAAAAGAGGTAGTCCCCGGTTAACGAACGAGATAGGGACTGTAGGTTAGTTATTAACCTGAATCTGTTCTCAAGTCGGAACATTGTGCCATCTCTGTCCCCTGTACCTCCTCTGTGCCCACCTGTGTCTCCAGTGTCCCCTTCTGTATCACCTCTGCACCTGCTTATACAAGTTTAAATCGGTGGGGCATTCATAAGTTGGGGACTACTTGTATAATGAAAAAAAGTTCTTAGTTTTTACAATAACTATGTATAAAGGATTTAGTCAGTGTTTGCACATTGTAAAATCTTTCCTCTCCCTGATTTACATGCTGAAATGTATCACATGGCGACATCTTTACTGCTGGCAGGTGATTTCTGTGGAAGGAGATGTTGCTTCTTGAGCAGTTGCAAACAGCAGTTATTTCCCACAATGCAACAAGGCTCCCACAGTATGATTTCAGTACCTAGGTGCTGACATCACAATGTGGGAGGGGTTTCACCACAATATCAGCCATACAGAGCCCCCTGATGATCAGTTTGAGAAAAGGTAAAGATTTCTTGTGGGGAAGGGGGTATGAAGTTCAATCCTTGGTTACAGTTCTTCTTTAAGGGCTGGTAGCTTGACTTTTCAACCAACCAGCTCACACACATATTCGGCATCCGGTAATACCTGCCTGTGTCGGATATTGGGGGGGTCTTGCTGTATTTTGTTTCTACAGAGCAGTGAAAATAGGCCGGCGCAGTCTGAGTTGATGGGAACAAGTTTTGATATTTTTTTTTCCATAGTAAAAAAGTTAATGACTTTTTTCATGTTCCAAAGCAAAGACAATAAAGGATCTTTCAATGAGTGAAATGAGAAAGCAGAGGCTGTCATTCTTCAGCAGACAGTTACAGAGACAAGAAGAAGCCCGACAATCAGTACATGCTAGAGTCATTTTGTGTATCGCTGGAAGCACCCGCTTTTTCATGTTGTCATTTTCTTCTGTTTCAAACATAATTGCCAGTATTCTGGCGAGAGCAGAGCATAGAAGAACTTCATTTAGTCTTGATATTACCCTGAATTTGCATACTCCTAAACTAGGATTTAAAGTGAATGTGTACCGTTTTGTACGTTGAATTTTTGTGTAGGGGACCACTAACCTCATTGCACTGTACAGTTGAGTCCCTAATTCGTCAGTTTTGCTGCATGCTGGCAGCTAAAATCAGCGTTTATACTCTTTGACCACTTTGGTCAAATATTGAGGCTAGAGAGAGGAGGCAGAGCTTCTTTGCCCTGCTCTGTCACTCCTCCGTCATCTCCGCCCCTTTGCTCCGCCCTGTCAGTCGCGCTCCCGGTGATGCGCGGCTCCCCTGCTCATTACAAAAGTGCGCAGCACTGGGGGAAGGTGTGTGAACACAGACAGGAAGCGCTGCGGGGAGACAAGAAGGAACATACCGATAGGTATGTTAGAAATCTATGTAATTCCATAGCGACGTACTGCGCGCGCTGTTCGTCATACGTGAGCGCGCGCGCACTGTCTCAGGGACGCGCAACCCAGTCTACACTGTCTCGCGCTATTTTATCGGCGCTTGAAACTTGGAGATATTGGGAAGTAAGAGCCATCTTGGATTAGAACCGAGAGGATTTGGGGCTATATTGTGCAAACGGGGGGCGGTGGTTCGGGCGAAAATCAGCACAGGTAAAAGTATCTACATTTATCTACACGCACGTGTCATTTAAAAAAAAAATGTATTTATGATACCCAATGGCTTTAACTACAATTCATATCCAAGCCACAGTTTGTAAATGCAAGTACCAGTATGAGCAAGGTGATTCTATTGTGAAGATGATTCTATTGTCGTACTATACACAAGGGTGCATTAGCCACCTCCACATCATAATGTTAAGATCCCTCTCCCACATGTGTGCCTCTGAGATAGCGAAAAATATTGTTGCTTATCTCAGGGGGCTATAGCGGTGCAGTGAGGGAACAGAGAGCGGGGGTGTGGGGACACAGAGGCATGACATGAGGCAGAGAAAATGCCTCTGTGTACCATCTGCCCCCCAAAAAACCACCTCGGGTTCTCTTAAAGTGTTGTCAAATCATTGACTTGTTTTCCAACCAGCTTGCATTTAGTGTGAAAACATGTACAAAATAGTTTTACTTACACTGTAAAACCTAATTATAATTAATAGATGTGGTTCTTATCTGAGGAACCTTAGAATAGTTGCCGGAGAAAAACTTCATGGGAAAACAATGACTGCATGAAACGCAGAGAGGGTACAGAGTTGGGGAAAAATGTACTTACTCAGATATCTACTCTTGGATTTTAAGTGTTAGTGATCATATTCAGTATATTGAATTCAGAACACTCTTGAACACAACTTCATCACTATAATAGTACCGGTACACATGGACAGGGCCAGGGGGGTTCACTTACGGGTGTATCACATGATTACATACTCCTACTTCCAACTTTGGAAGGAGGAAGAGTCATGTGCAGCACAAGTGAACTCCCCCTGTCCACTTGTTTGGTACTGCTATGGTGCTGAAGTATGGCGTTCAGCAGTATTCGGGTCTTCTGAATTCAATATGCCAAATTCGAATACCAACCCTACTGACTTTTCTGCATAGATTCTTTTTATACAATTTTGATTTTATTTTTGTCCTGAATAGCCATATAAATATTTGGTATTATACATTTCTATCACCCTCCATTTATTTATTTTATCCTACGTTTTCTCCTAAGAGATTACTTTTTAATTTCTGTTTAAAATAACCTTTTAGCACTTTGCAACTGCAAAAGTACCAATAAGTAGGTGAAAAAGTAGCGTAAAAATTGTTCTGAATATTTTTTTGCTTACAGGTGGCTTAAATGGCATTTTATTGATAATGTGTAAAAATGTCACCAAGGAGAAAACTTAGGAGAAAAACATGAATTGAATAAGGCCCATGACTTTTTACTTAGTAACCACAATATAACTGCTAAATCTGAAATGCTGAGACTTTTGTGAGGTTGAACTTCTCACTCTCTGCTCTGTAGTGAAGGTGCAGGTGCTAGGACTGAATAAGTGTACAGCTTTTTAACCATTTAGCTAATATCATGTGTATCCCTGTTATGTCCCCTAATATTTATTTTCAAAACTAACTTAGTTAACAACGCTAGGTAAAAACTGATCGCAAACAGAGGTTTCTTCTTGCTAATGAGAATGCCGTGATCATCAAAAGCTCGCAAAACATTTGAGAGCATGGGGTGGGCTTTGAAGTTTGCAGTTTGTGCTTTGAAGTTTGTGAACCCTTTTGAATTTTCAATATTCTGTATTTCTGCTTACATATGACCTAAATAGTTTTTGTTTTTCACAAACATCCTAACTTTTGATAATTATTACCTAAATGAAAGAAATTAGTTCTTTTATTTAGTGATGTCCGAAAGTTCCAAATGCGTGTGTCAAACATATGTACATCTCTAAATTGATCAGTTAATGTTAGGATCTGCGCATGCAGATCCTTATCAAGGCAAAACAAGAAATAGAGATCACTTGTAAGGAAATACTGAGGTCTGCACAGATTGGATTTAAGGATGAATGAATGTGTTTATTTACAGAAGTGCAAATTAACATATATACACATACAAACAATATGCATGCAATCGTACAGCAGGGCCCCGATGTCACCCTGACTAACTAGCTAATATTTACAACAAATATGCAAAGACACGGGTCACACAATTTATACAATAGTCGCACACAGGAACACAGATTCCACCATATATACAATAGCAATAATAATGCAATATATACAGACACGTATCTGCAGAATCAGCACACAGGAGAATTGTCGTACAAGCCAGGATCAATGACCAGAATATCAGAAGTATACAGACAGTGAGCAAGAGAGTAGTCAGACAAGGCAAGAGGTCGATACCGGGAGAACAATACAAAATACAGGAAGTAAGGAGCTAGAAACAAGGATAGGTGGCCAGAGCACAAGGTCTACAGCACAAAATGATCTAGCGAAGTTTTTCTGGTAGAGGCAGACTTAAATACTGCACAATGGTCAGGTGACTGTTCACAGAGTTCCAGAGATGAGGTGAGACCTCTGCTGGTGGACAGCGGAAGTTCATGTAAAGTCCATAGTGTGAAACCAGCATGACAGTTAATTTGAAAAATAAGTAAGAGTTTCATTTTTAAGTCAAAGGCAAGAGAATCAGATGTGTTTGTGGGAGGTCGTTCCCTATCTAAAATGCAGAGATTTAGATCAGGTTGGTGGAAGTGTGTCATGTCTTTATGAGGAGATTTCTATGGACTTCCAAAGAAAGTATTGATGTTCACCAACCTGAAGGTAGCCATCTGATTACATACACCGCAGGCCAATTCATGATCGATTTCATGCTAAAATAGATGCATTATACTTTACATGTTCGTGTCCACCGCTGGCTCCTGGCTCCGACAATACACGCGCCACACGTGGTTGCCATAGTAACGTGGGTGTGTGTGACGTCACACGCTCCCACGTGTACACTGATGACCACATAGGGCGTGTGCATGGATGGAGCCCTGAGCCAGCGGCAGACATGGAAAGATGAAGTATAATGCACTGGGGGGCACATCTGGCATTAGGGGGGGACAGCACTCGGGGCTTCATCGTGTTCATTGATTGTCCCAGGATTACTCATTGTTACCATCGGGCACTCGATCGACTATGACGACCCGACATCTTGCAGCATGTCCAATCAACATGCTCAGTCTGAAATTGATTGCATAGTCGATCGGGCGTGCACTTGGTGGCACTGTTTTTTATTCGATAATAATTATCGAATCAGATTGTCGATCAGCCACCAAGTCGATAGACAATAGCATAGCTAAGAAGCTGTGGGCCCCGCTGCAAGTTTAGCATTAGGGCCCCCCAAGCACTCTATACATAACAATTAATACGGCGCACCAAAACCAATCAAGGACAGTGTCAGAGGTGCCAGAAGGGGATTGGAAACTGTGTGTTAATGATCACTACTATTCAAATCAACTACAGAAGTGAATATTATCAGCACAGGACCAATAATAAGCTAATACTGTGTTTGAGGGGTGAGTCCCTTTGGGCCCCTCTAGCCCAAGGACCCCGATGCGGTGGCTACCTCTGCACCCCCTATTGCTACGCCATTGTCGATAGATATATGGCCACCTTAAGGAACTCTAACAATCTACAATCAGGCAGATTGTTCACAAATCCATTGTTACCCTGCCTAGGACCGGTCCACTAATCACACCATGTGCAAAGTGTATAATACTCTGGAGCATCTCACATAATCTCAGGATAACATCTAAAGAAATACAGGTCTCTCTTACATTTACATATGTCAGTGTTCATGGTGTTCTAATGTCAGGGTTGCAAGGAGAAGGCCAAATCTGTCCAGAAAGAACATTCCTACCTGTCTGAGTTTTCATAAGATTACATGGATAAGCCAGAAGGATATTTATTAAAACATGATTTATGAAATAAATTTAAAAGATTATGTTTAAAAAAGACTGTATTCCAGATTAATCTTATTCCATCTGTGAAACATGGTGGCCGGTTGGTGGCTTCTGACTGCTGCTCCAGGACCAGGATGGCTTGTCATCATATTAAAAAGGGTGGTTTACAGTCTTTGAAGATTTGAATGTTTAACAATTCTGCACAACTTCGACCTGAAATCTAAAGTTTTTTACACAGGTCTTAAAATTTGATAAGTACTGTATTCAGCTAAACAAATGAGCCCAAGACATGGTGATGACAATTTTGTGACGTGAGTATACTTTGCTGCCCGTGGACCAGGACAACTTGCTACTATTGATAGAACTATAAATTCTACCTTCAAATTAATTCTGCAGGCAAATGTGGTGTCTGTCCATGAACTGAAGCTAAAGTGGGTGATTTACTATCAAATCAATATCTAAATGTGGCTTTTTGGAAATTCATTGATTCCAAGCCTTACAATGTTGCTAGTGAAGTGATAGTTGCACTGCTGACCTGCTAAAGGCAGGCATGGCTGCAGCATTGCTACATTTAAATTAACAACCATGCTAACCTGGAAATAAAAAACACATATATAAGTAGATAAATACTATTTCTACTTACATAACAGATGTATTGCACTGAAGGATTTGCAGATGTTTTCTTCTTAAATGCATTTTAATTTGCAGTGATTCTGACTTGCTGTATATCATTTATCTGGAGACCTTAATAATCTATCTCTAGTGATCCACTTGATTGACTGCTTGATGCTTTACCTTTTACACTGAATAAGAACAGGAGTGCTGAGTATACCCCGCACGCATCAAACAACAAGTATTAAGAATAAGAACACAAGTGGTAAAATATTTACTTCATTGCCCGGCGTTTATTACTTAAGTGATTTAGCTGATGGCAAATGCCACTCGAAACAGATCTGAATTGACTCCAGGATTTAATCCAAAAGGGTCAGAAGGCTTTGGCTTTACCCAAATAAAGGATACAAGCATGGCATCCAATAAGAAAAAGGGCACAGACTTTGTTAGGGACACCAATATTCCAGCCACACCCACAAGGAGGGGTTCATTAACATCTCAAACTCCTCATCCATGCCCTCATAATTTCCCGCCTTGACTACTGCAATGCCCTGCTGTCTGGTCTCCCTATGACCCGAACAGCCCCACTGCAGTCCATCATGAATGCGGCAGCCAGAATTATCCACTGCTCCCATCGCTCCATCACGGCAGATCCCCTCCTAGAATCCCTCCACTGGCTTCCTATCCAGTCCAGAATCAGATTCAAGATACTGTGTCTGACCTACAAATCTGTCCACAAAACCTGTCCAACCTACATTTCCGATCTTACTCAGAGGTACACACCTAGCCGCTCACTCCGCTCTTCCAATGAACTTCGCCTAACCGCCCCCCCGCATCACCCAGTCCCATGCACGCCTCCAGGACTTCTCAAGAGCTGCTCCAACACTATGGAACTCCCTACCTCCACCCATTAGGGCAGCCCCCTCCTTCAACATCTTCAAGAAAGCCCTCAAAACTCACCTTTTCACTCTGGCCTACTACCCCTCACAAGTGCTCTAAACCTACAGCTGAACTCTGGTCCCCTACCATTCGTGTCCTTACCTCTCCCTCTAGATTGTAAGCCTTTGGGCAGGGTCCTCCTCCTTTTGTGTCCTACCTGATCTGGCACCTCCATTACTGTAAACCCATGCTTTGCATCTGAGTGAACATAACTTGCCTAATCTCCATGCTTCATCCAGTGACTGACTAAGCATTACCTTGTACTAATACTGTGCTGTGTGATCTGGTTTTCTTGTATTCCTGTATTGTCATATTGCTGTATGTCACCCCTAAATATTGTCTGTAACCTAAATTAATGTTCAGCGCTGCGTAATATGTTGGCGCTTTATAAATACAATAAATAAATAAATAAATAAATCTCAGGCAGCTGGGTCACTAACACCTATCTGATATCTCCACGCACTACAAAAAAATAGCTAAGTATTGCAAAGAAGCAAGCATATAAAGAGTGGAAAGACAGCAGGACAGGAAAAATACGTGGCTAAGGAAGAATTGGATGACAAATTAAACGATTGGTTCACTGACATTGCAGGCAAATGGCCGACAGTTATGATTGAAACTATTCAAACAACAATAACAACGGCAGTGGCAGAGGAGATTAAACCGATAAAGGAAGCAATAGATCACTTAACAGCAAGGATAGAAAGGGTAGAAACAGGCTCTGAGAAAAACCAACAAATAACTGTAAAACACAAAATAAACAACTACGCTCCTTAATAAGTAAAGTTGCTGACTTAGAAAAATAGATCACAAAGGAATAATATAAAAATAAGGGGCCTACCAGCAAAACTCAATCAAACCGTACTCCCTACTGTTATCCAATCCATCTTTAACAACGTGCTGGGGCATGATCAGCCAGAAGAAATAAAAATTGACAGAGCCCACAAAATTGGAAGGGAGAGAACGATGAGTCAGGGAAACAGCACAGACGTGCTTTGCAGAGTGCATTTTTTTTAGAGAAAAAGAGAAAATTCTTGCTAGAGCAAGGGAAATGAAATAAGTAACATACAATGATGGGAAAATTGAACTGTTTAATGATTTGTCTTCCCAGACTGTTTATAGAAGGAGACTCCTGAAACCTCTTCTGGAGGCTATTAGGGAGAAAGGAGGCACCTACAGATGGGGATTCCCCCTATCGCTTACGGTCTCAATTGGCAAAAAATCATACACATTAAGAGATGGAGAACCGATTGAGCCCTTGATTGAGATGTTCGGCATGCCTCAAATTAACATACCAGGCTGGGAAGAACTTGAAACAGGTGTAGATCTCAGCAATCGTGCCACCGGCAAGGGCAGGAGATAGGAACTTTTTTTAGCACAAAATCCAACCATGCTAATTGTCTATGAGACAAATGTCTCCTGTAACCCGTCGTGTGACGGGAAAGGTGGCTAAAGATTGTAGGATCACAATGGGAAGCGGCCCTCGGGGCCCTTATCCCAACGGCGATGTGAATGGTATGAATGGTGGATCACAGGTGCATAAAAAAATATGCTTCTTGGATAGTAATATGAATGAAGTGTGGATGATGTACTGGCAAGACCCCACTGGTAGACACCCCCCAAGAGAAACTGTTGTGCCTGGAAGATTGGGTACCTCTATCCACATCACATCTGATTTTAATAGGTAAGAAATAAAAAATAGATATTTTTAGGATTGAAACATTAAATGTAAACGGGGCAAATTCTGGAATTAAGAGAAATAGAATTGCAGAAGAGTTGACTAAAAACAAAAATTGACGTTGTTTTTTTTTTATACAGGAAACACATTTTAAAGAGAGTCTGAAGCGAGAATAGATCTCGCTTCAGACCTCATAGCTAGCAGGGGCATGCGTGCCCCTGCTAAAACGCCGCTATAGCGCGGCTTAATGGGGGTCCCTGTCCCCCCAAACCCCCTCCGTGCAGCGGGGGAGCGCTTCCTGGTTGGGGCAGGGCTAACCGCCGCAGCCCTGCCCCATGCGCGTCTGTCAGACGCGTATCTCCGCCTCTCCCCCGCCCCTCTCAGTCTTCCTTCACTGAGAGGGGCGGGGGAGAGGCGGCGATTCGCGTCTGATAGACGCGCTGGGAGGCAGGGCTGCAGCCGTTAGCCCTGCCTCCAGGAAGAAGATTACCAGCGACCATTTTACGACCAACTTTTGCGGGGGGTGGGTTGGGGGTGAAGGGACCCCCGTTAAGCCGCGGGATAGCGGCGTTTTAGCAGGGGCACACGTGCCCCTGCCATATATAAGACCTGAAGCGAGATTTAGTCTCGCTTCAGTGTCTCTTTAAAAGGGGGAAAATACCCACTCTTCTGGATAAGAGATATCAACTTTGGATAAATAATGCAAATCCTATTAGGAAGACTTGTGGGGTGGCTATCCTTATTAGTAGTAAACATGCGTTTGAGTTGGATAAAATCTTTAGAGACTGGGAGGGTAGGACTTTAATTGTGCTGGGAAGGATCAACGGCAGAACTTTTACATTTTCAAATATATACGCACCAAATAGGGGTCAGGTAAAGTTCATTCAGAATTTCCTCGATTAGGTGATGTCAAAGAGTGTTGGTCAGTACATAATTGGTGGTGACTTCAATCTCGTCCCTGAACCACATGTTGACTCCACCAGCAGGGCGCAGACTAGTATGACACGTTATAATAATACAATCAAGTATCATAAACTTGTAGATATCTGGAGAGTATTTAACCAAGGAGTAAGGGATTATTCCTAGAATTTAGTGGCACATAAAATGTACTCCAGAATCTACTACTTCTTAATACCACAAACTCAGATCTTGGAGGTTATTGATACAAATATAGGGAGCATCAGCCTATCAGATCATGCCCGATTCGTCTTTCAGTAAAAATATCCATGACTGATCCTCAAAGCAGGCTTTGGAGACTTGACACAGACTTATTAAGAGACCCAAAAATAAAGGAAGTGATATCTTCCACTATTAAAGAATTCTATGAAGTTAACAGAACCCCTGGTATAGCAGAACAAACTCTTTAGGACACACTTAAATGTGTCTTGTGGGGTATCTTTATTAAAATCAAATCAAGAATAAAAAAGATTACAAATGTGAGAATGGATGCCTTGTTGGAGGAGTTAAAGGACCTTGAGTCACTACACAAAGAAAGTATGGATATGAACATTTAGAAACAGCTGTGTAAGACTCGAATAGAACTGAATGAATTGCTAAACGAATCAAGTAACAAAGCCTTCAAATGTCTGAAAAGATGATACATATTAGGTAAAAATCGATCGGGTAAAGTTTTAGCATCCCTACTGAAGAAAGAGAAGTGTACTAGATACATCTCAAAAATCAGTGATGAAGAGGGGTATGTCTATCATGCGACTCAAAATATAGGGGACACCTTTGCTTCATATTATAGTAGACTATATAATTTGGAATCTCCCCCCAATGAAGAAATAATAACCAATTATTTGAAAAAGGTGAACCTGCCCAAAATTAGTGAAGAAAAATAAATCCTATTTAGAAAAATCAATTGCTGAGAGTGAGTTCAAGTCGTCAGTTGAAAATATGAAAACTGGAAAGAGTCCAGGGGCTGGAAGGTTTCCCTGCAGAATTTTTTTATTCGCTCAAAGAATAATTAGCTCCACATTTTTGTGAAATGGTTAATAGAGAGAAAGGTGGAAAGATCTTCTCAGATACCTCCAATCAGGGGTTAAATACAGTGATTCGGAAAGAAGGGAAAACTCTTAATAACTGCTCAGACTTCCGTCCCATTTCAATCATAAACCATGATGGTAAAATTTATGCAAAGATCTTGGCATCCCGACTTGAAACTATCTCAGAATCAGTATTGGGGAAGCAACAGATTGGGTTTAGGAAAAATAGACATATTAAAGATAACATTTATACTGCCATCAACTTTATTCATAAGTGTAGATCTACAGGGCAAGAGGGTGTTGTGATCACGATAGACGCAGAAAAAGTGTTTGATCTGGTTCACAGACCACTTTTGATTGAAATTCTGAAAAAAATAGGTATAGACCCTTTTTTGATTAATCTAATTATTAGTCTATACTCCAATCAATCTACTCGGGTGATAACGGATGGCTATAACTCAAATAAATTCCATATTGAAAATGGAGTGAGACAGGGGTGTCCCCTCTCCCCAATACTCTTTAATATATATCTTGAACCTTTGATTCAAGTGATACAAGGTGACCCCAAAATAAGAGGGCTTAGAAATGGAAGAGAGGAAATAACGGGATTAGCATACGCTGATGATCTTATACTTACCCTACCTAACCCTGTTGAATTGGTCAAAAATTGTCTCTCCTGGCTCAACCTTTATGGTGTCATGGCTAACTATAAAATCAATATAACCAAATCAATAATTCAAGATATAGGATGCTCCTCCGAGACTATTTCATCAATTAAGCAACACTGTCGCTTCCAGTGGTGCTTCTCGGCAATAAAATATTTGGGAGTTAAATTGCCCCCACATATTAGAGACGTATTCTCTCAGAATTATAATAGTATCATAGCTGATAGTAGAAAATCATTATAAGAATGGGATCGAAACTGCTTTAATGTTTTGGGCAGAGTGTCTATATTAAAAATGATGATACTACCTTAGCTTCTGTTTTTGATGCAGTGTGTGCCATTGACCCTTCCCAGTACATGGTTCACTGAATGTGATAGGATGTTCCAAAGTTTTATCTGGGCAAGATCTAAAAGGAGAATAGTCTTTAACATTATCTCCTGGAGTAAAAAAGCAAGGGGACTTACTGCCCCAGACTTACGAAGATACCATAAGGGTATTCACCTAGCTAGGATTTTAGAATGGAGGATTAATGAGAAAAGAAAGCCCTGGGTAAGAATGGAAACTTCGCAATTTAATGTCGAACTCCTGTTTTCCTGGATCCCAGCCAATGTAGCAAAGGTCTTGGCCTCTGTAGACCATCCGCTGATTAAACCCTCTATATTCATAATGGTTCAAACAATAAAAGAATGGTATAAGCAGGGGGGGCTCTCTGCTCTGACCTCACTGGGCCATAATCCAGACTTCCCACCAGCACAGTCAGAGTCTTGGTTTAGGAAAAATAATATTGACCCGGACATACGTATTATACATTTGCTGGGAAATAAAGATTTATATATTGAAAGTTTATTAAAGGATCCAAGGAATCCCAGAAGCTATGCAGTTATACAAATGCAACGTTATCTGAATAATATAGATAGTATGGAGGGTTTAAGGGTAACGCTAAATAAATATGAACAATTTATACTACTACGCCAAAGACCCAATAAAGTCCTTTCATGCCTTTACAACTTATTGGGAGAGTTTGGTAAGGGTAAAAAACTAAGAAGCTCTGAAAAATGGGAAGTGGAACTTAGCTTATCAATTGACAACACTCTTTGAGCCAGAGCTTTTAACAACATCTGGCAAATACCTATCAACTCCAGTTAATTTAATACAAGCTACTGAATAGATGGTACCTCTCCCCCGACCGGGTGGCTAGAATAAAGGGACGCCAGTCTAACGAATGTTGGAGATGTGGGGCAGATGGTGGTACTCTAACTCATATATTCTGGGCATGCTCCGAAATAAAAAAAGCTGTGGACTGCCATAATATCTTTCGGCAGGGATGATAATAAACCTTTTAAAGACCTGTACAGTAGCGATGATTCTTGGGTTGGGGATGAAAACGGTAGCCCCTCATTAAAGAGAACCCGAGGTGTGTTTAAAGAATGTTATCTGCATACAGAGGCTGGATCTGCCTATACAGCCCAGCCTCTGTTGCTATCCCAAACCCCACTAAGGTCCCCCTGCACTCTGCAATCCCTCATAAATCACAGCCATGCTGTGATGCTGTGTTTACATCTGTAGTGTCAGTCTCAGCTGCTCCCCCGCCTCCTGCATAGCTCCGGTCCCTGCCCCCGTCCCTTCCCTCCAATCAGCAGGGAGGGAAGGGATGCAGGCGGGGACTGGAGTTCTGCAGGAGGCGGAGAGAGCAGCAGACTAACACTATAGAGATAAACACAGCCAGCTCTGACAAGCTGTTTGTCAGCAGCGTGGCTGTGATTTATGAGGGATTGCAGAGTGCAGGGGGACGTTAGGGGGGTTTGGGATAGCAACAGAGGCTGGGCTGTATAGGCAGATCCAGCCTCTGTATGCAGATAATATTCTTCAAACCCACCTCGGGTTCTCTTTAAGAGAAATAGGGGTTTTGGTGGCCAAAAGATTGAGATGGAGAGAAGTTATTACTCCAACCTTGAACGACTGGATTGGTGGGTTATCCTGTACCCTTGAGGACTGCACTGGACTTATGGAAGAGGGGTCATTATCTAATAAACTAAATGTAATTAGACCCTCTTGGGACAATAAGCACGATTATGTGATTCGGGGAGAGATTGATAGGGGAGAATGAAAATACACTTATGGAATGGCATATAACGAATGGAAGAGCGAGTATGTATATTCAGTAGTGTTTTTAAGTCAAATATGTATGTGAAGTAGGAGAGGCGGAGTATAGATGGTTCTAACTTAAATTTTGTATAATATGAAGCGTATTTGTAGGAGTTAGGGAATAGCCTAAGACTTGTGTAATCACTAGGCTTGGGAATATTATATAGGTGGAATGGGTTTATAACTTTGGTGATCATTTGCCTTTGTTTTTGTTTTTTTTCCTTTGTGTTTTTTGTTTTTGTTTTTTTTTATTGTTATTTTGCTTTTTTGCCTTACTACAACTTTCTTTTTTAAAGTTGGAGGGAGGGATGGAAGGAAGAAGAAAAATAAAGATTTAATTGATTAAGCGATAAACCAACAATGATGCAAAACAATTACCCGGCCCAAGAGGGCTGCAGTGAAGCTTGTATTAAATGGTTGGGCATATGATACAAGAGCTGAGTTGGAAAGAAAAAAAAAGATGTATTGCACTGTCCAAGTTATGATACCTGTGAATTTTATAAAGGAAAAGCAGAGAATCATATTCTATCCAGTTTACATCTTGGTTACCTTTGAATGCTTTGAATAAAGCTAATCCTGACATCATTTCCTCCCTCACTCTTTTTTCTCCTCTTGCTAATTGTGTATTCATTACTTTGTCCCAGAGTCTTCAGACACTCTCGCTGAGGTCTATACTAGGATGTGCACTGCTTTATGTCATTTGAAGGAGGAGGAAATAAAGGGAAGAGGAGGAATATATTACAGATAAAAAGACCCCCCCAGTCTACAACTTTTTTGCCAGCCGATGGCAATGGCAATTAAAGGGCCAGTGCTCCTAAGGTATGTGATAAATCAAAACCATAACAGCAGAAAAAGTTTTGAATGCAGGATTAGAATCTTTATCACTTAATACAGTCAGACCAGTTGCTTTTGAAATCTGATTTTTATGGTGACAATCCCGCTTTAATGCATGCAGTGATGTTTATCTTAACATCTGGAAAAATGTTTATTAAGCATTCCTGAAAGTGTGTTTGATGTTGTTATAAATCATCACATGCTTCCTGTTGGTTAATTCTGCATGAAAGGGGTAATGACGGTAGAGAAGGGTGACCACTAGATCATAAAATAAAAAAATATATACCACTGGGAGCATAAACTGAACACTTAGGCCTGGTGCACACCAAAACCCGCTAGCAGATCCGCAAAATGCTAGCAGATTTTGAAACGCTTTTTCTTATTTTTCTGTAGCGTTTCAGCTAGCATTTTGCGGTTTTGTGAAGCGTTTATGGTGTAGTAGATTTCATATATTGTTACAGTAAAGCTGTTACTGAACAGCTACTGTAACAAAAACGCCTGCAAAACCGCTCTGAACTATCAGAGTGGTTTGCGTTTTTCCTATACTTTACATTGGAGGCAGAAACGCCTCCGCAATCCAAAAAATGCCTCACCCCGGGAGTATGCGTTTCAGCAAAACGCCTCCCGCTCTGGTGTGAACCACCCCATTGAGATACATTGACCAAGCGTATCCGCAGCTGCAAGCGGCTGCAGAAACGCTCAAAAAGCCGCTCGGTGTGCACTAGCCCTAAGTTATGCCTAGTCATATATAGCCACAAGTGCTTGCACTGAAAAAAATGTGATGCATACAAAAAAGAGACGAGTACCACTCTATGCCGAACACAGTTAGTGAGCTAATTTATTCAGATTCAGAAAAATAAATTGCAAATTTGTCTATATGCGATTTAGTTTTCTGAATAAATTAGTTCCCTATAGGAGTGTGCAGCATAAACTGGCACTTGTCTCTCTTTTGAACAGACCACCAGGGACAACTATATAAGGGGAATGGGGACCGTGAGACCACAAAGGGAAACCATACAAGAGGAAAAGGTGTACTACTAAGGAAACAAAATGGGAGAAGATGATCATTAGACCACCCAGGAAAACTATAAGGGAGAGGGGGCAGAGCATAAGGGTTAACATTATAGGCACAGCCATTAGGGGTACAAAACATTTAAAAACAACAAAAAACCTGTTTAGCTACTTCCTTTTACCACACCCACTTTTGAGGCCACACCCCCTACATAATAAATTAACCAATTACTCTCTCCATTAACCTCTTATTCCCCATTTTTATTTCTAATTTAAATTTTTGTTTTTTTTTTTGTTTTTTTTGTTTTGTTATTATTGTTACAGTACATTGCAGGAAAAAAAGTGCATAGTACAGAAAATATACCTTTATTTCATAATCCAACATCTTCACATACATTGTATCAGAAAAAAAATAATTTTATAATAAACCTAGTAGACCCAAGCCCGTTTTTACACACGCCCGCCTGGCTCAATGGCCCCGTCCTCCAGTCTCCACTGCTGTCCAGGTCCGTGCTGCGGACATGCGCAGTAGCAAAAAGCACGGACTCAGCTACACAGGGACAGCGTGACGCAGGGACACATGGTTTTTATTATAGAGGATAGATGGCTTCATACAATTTATGGTTTTTATCTATAGTACCACTTTTTAAAGTATGGGTAAAAACTGAATTTGTATACTTTTTCCATTTTGTAATTTTCTCTTTTAAAATGCATAGAACACAAAATCGTTTGTGGACAAAATAGCCCCCACAAGAAGGTCCAGGTGTCACAAGTAGAGATGGCCTGAAAGGTTTGCCGGCAAAAGGAAACCGGCGAACTTCAGTGGTTCGCGATCGCGGAGAACCGCAAACTTTTCCGGAAGTTCGATTCACCCTCTCCCCCCCCCAATAGTGCATCATTAGGGCCAACTTTGACCTTCTACATCACAGTCAGCAGGCACATTGTAGCCAATTAGGCTACACTCCCTCCTGGAGCCCCCCCCCCCCCCCCCCTTATAAAAGGCAGGCAGCATCAGGCATTGGACTTACTCATGTGCCTGCAGTAATTAGAGATAAAGATGGCCCGAACGGTTCCATGTGAACTTTGGGTGGTTCGCCTTCGCCGGCGAAGGTGAACTTTCCCGGAAGTTCGGTTCGCCCCCATAATGCTCCATTAGGATCAACTTTGACCCTCTACATCACAGTCAGCAGGCACATTGTAGCCAATCAGGCTACACGCAGTCCTGGAGACACTCCCCCGTATATAAGGCAGGGAGCGCCGGCCATTACACTCACTCGTGTGCTTGCAAAAGTGAGAGAAGGGCAAGCTGCTGGCAGACTCTCATAGGGAAAGATTAGTTAGGCTCTTGTAGGCTTGGTAGCTTGCTCTTGGCTGATTCTTATTGCTAAAATAGCACCCAACAACAGCTCTTTTGAGAGCTAAACGTGCTATTTTTTCTGTGTGTCCCACTGACACTAGTGTTGCTTAGACAGCTTTTGTAATTCATACTGTGTTTGTGCCAGCCCAGGCCCAGCACAATCAGACAGTGACTACCTGTGTCAGTCAGCTGCACATTGTGTAATACCCATTACTGCACTTGTGTTGCATAGACAGCTTTTGTAATTCATACTGTGTTTGTGCCACTGCCAGCCCAGGCCCAGCACATTCAGTGACTACTGTACCTGTGTGTGTGATAGGCAGCTGCACATTGTAATACCCATTACTGCATATATCTACCTAGCTGTTGTGTTCAGTGAACCCACCTCATCACTGTATATACCTAACTGTTGTGTTCAGTGAACCCACCTCATCACAGCATATACCTAACTGTTGTGTTCAGTGAACCCACCTCATCACAGCATATACCTAACTGTTGTGTTCAGTGAACACACCTCATCACTGTATATACCTAACTGTTGTGTTCAGTGAACCCACCTCATCACTGTGTATACCTAACTGTTGTGTTCAGTGAACCCACCTCATCACAGCATATACCTAACTGTTGTGTTCAGTGAACCCACCACATCACTGTATATACCTAACTGTTGTGTTCAGTGAACCCACCTCATCACTGTATATACCTAACTGTTGGGTTCAGTGAACCCATCTCATCACTGCATATACTTACCTACCTTTTGTGTTCAGTGAACCCACCTCATCACTACATATACCTAGCTGTTTTGTTGAGTGAACCCACCTCATCACTGCATATACCTAGCTGCTGTGTTCAGTGAACCCACCTACCTACGTGAGTGCATGCAGTGTGATATACAACTCTGTGCATAACTGCTGCACCTTTGTGACTGCACTTTGTATTAGTCAAATCAGTGCATACCTTTCACTTCATCCCCCCGAAATGGACAAAATGGACAAAACAAGTAGCGGAAGAGGTAGAGGCAGACCCAGAGGAAGGCCACCCGGCACCGGCAGGTCTGTGCAAGGTCGTGTTGATGTGATTTCGTGTGGCCCTGGTCCAAAGTACAGTGCTCAGAAGAAGGCACGTCCCATCACCTCCCAAGATTATCAGGACGTGGTTGACTATTTAACACAGAACACCTCATCTTCCGCAGCCACCAACGCTACTACAAGCACCACATCCGCTGCATTTGACAATTCGCTGGAGTTATTTGGTGGTGAAATCACAGATTCACAGCCACTACTGCTACAACAAGATGAATGCACTAAGCAAGTTACACCACCTCATATGTCTGAGTTAGGTGGCGACACTATGGACGTAACGCGTGAGGAGGAGGATGTTGAAGTACCTGCTGTTGGTGCAGTTTTGGAGTTGTCTGAGGCAAGCAAAGCTGGGCAGGATGATTAGGATGATACGGATCCCACATGGGTTCCTAAGAGAGAAGATGACCAAGGGGACAGTTCAGAGGGGGAGTCAGAGAGGAGTAGGAGGAGATGAGTTGCTGAAAGAAGCAGGGGGAGCTCATTGTCAGAAACAGCTGGTGGCAGTGTCCGGCACCATGTATCGCCACCTATGGGCAGCCAGCCAACATGCCCTTCAACGTCAGCTGCTGAGGCCACCATAGTGCCCACACCCCAGGGTGGCTCAGCGGGGGGAATTTTTTTTACGTGTCTGCCTCAGATTGGAGTAAAGCCATCTGTTCTGCCTGTCTCCAAAAATTGAGCCGTGGAAAGGCCAACACTCACGTAGGGACATTTGCCTTACGAAGGCACCTGGAGAAAAGGCACAAACTGCAATGGGAGGAGCACCTGAGCAAAAGCAGCACACAAAAGAAAAGCCACCCTCCTTCTCCTCTTCCTCCTTCAGGTGCAGCATCTTCAGCCCCTTTCTCCCTTGCACCTTCACGGCCACCCTCCTCCACTCCGCCTCTGCCCTTGAGCAGTTCCTGCTCCTCTGCCCACAGCAGCCAGGTGTCCGTGAAGGAAATCTTTGAGTGGAAGAAGCCAATTTCTGCCAGTCACCCCCTTGCCCGGCGTCTGACAGCTGGCGTGGCGGAACTGTTAGCTTGCCAGCTGTTACCATACAAGCTGGTGGACTCTGAGGCTTTCCGTAAATTTGTGGCCATTGGGGCACCACAGTGAAAGATACCAGGCCGCAATTATTTCTCAAAAAAGACGATACCCAAACTGTACCATGAAGTAGAGAGGCAAGTGGGGTCATCTCTGGCACACAGCGTTGGGTCAAGGGTCCACCTGACCATGGATGCCTGGTCTGCCAAGCACGGTCAGGGCCGCTACATTACTTACACAGCCCATTGGGTCAACCTGGTGAACGATGGCAAGCAGGGAGTACGTGGCTGTGCAGCGGACCAACTTGTGACACCTCCACGGCTTGCAGGCAGGCCTCCTGCCACCTCCTCTCCTTCTGCTACATCCTCTTCGCTGTCGTCATCCTCCTCCTCCTCCTCCTCCTTGGCTGAGTGGCACTTCAACTCTACTGGTGCTGCTATCTCCTCTCCAGATACATAGCTCCATCTCCCCAGAGCCTATGTTGCATGCCAGGTACGACGGTGTCACGCCATCTTAGACATGTCTTTCCTCAAAGCGAAGAGTCACACTGGAGCAGCTCTCCTGGCTGCTCTTAACAAACAGGTGGATCATTGGCTGACCCCGCACCAGCTGGAGATCGGCAACGAGGTGTGTGACAACGGCAGCAATCTCATTTCCACTTTGAATTTGGGAAAGCTGACACATATACCCTACATGGCACATGTGCTGAATCTAGTCGTTCAAAGATTTGTGCCAAAGTACCCTGGCTTAGCGGACGTCCTGAAGCAGGCCAGGAAGTTGTGTGGGCATTTCAGGCGGTCTTACACGGCCATGGCACGCTTTGCGGACATTTAGCGGAGAAACAACTTGCCGGTGAGACGCTTGATATGTGATAGCCTGACTCGCTGGAATTCAACCCTGCTCATGTTCTCTCGCCTGCTAGAACAGGAGAAAGTCGTCACCCAGTACCTGTACAATTACAGTAGAAGGACACAATCTGGGGAGATGGGGATGTTCTGGCTACCGAACTGGACACTGATGCGAAATGCATGCAGGCTCATGCAGCCGTTTGAGGAGGTGAACAACCTGGTGAGTCGCAGTGAAGGCACCATCAGCGACTTGATACCCTACGTTTACTTCCTGGAGCGTGCCATGTGTAGAGTGGTGGATCAAGCTGTGGAGGAGCGTGAAGAGGAACAGTTATGGCAGGAAGCGATGTGTGATCAATTCACATCAGAACCAGATGTTTCCTCAACACCTGCGGCAGCACAGAGGGGGGAGGAGGAGGAAGAAGAGTCGTGTGGGGAAGAAGAGGAGTCAGACTCAGATGATGAGGAAGGTGTTCTGTGGAGGAGGAAGAGGCGGCGGCAGAAGAACAACCGCAGCAGGCGTCGCAGGGGGCTTGTGCTATTAAATCTTGTGGTATTGTTTGTGGCTGGGGGAGGAAGAGGACTTACATGACGTCACTGAGGAAGAGCATGAGGAGATGGAGAGTACGTATGGATCCAACTTTGTGCAGATGGCATCTTTCATGCTGTCCAGCCTGTTGAGGGACTCCCGTATAAAAAAAATCAAGGGGAATGAGCTGTACTGGATGGCCAAGCTGCTAGACTGTATAGGCACAAAGTGGCGGACATGTTACCAACTCACCAGAAGGCAGAAAGGATGCAGCACATGCAGAACAAGCTGGCAACTATGCTTTACAATGCATTTAAGGGTGATGTCACACCACAATGCAAAGGTACTACTGCCAGTAATCCTTCTCCCATGTCCACGCAGGCAAGGACAGGATGCTCCAGTGATCTCATGGTGATGTCGGACATGCAGACATTCTTTAGTACAACGCCTCGCCTTAGCCATTCCGGATCCACCCTCCAAAAAAGGCCTGGACCGGCAGGTAGCCGACTACCTGGCCTTGAGTGTGGATGTAGACACTGTGAGCAGCGATAATGAACACTTGGACTACTGGGTGCGCAGGCTTGACCTGTGGCCAGAGCTGTCCCAATTTGCCATCCAACTTCTGTCTTGCCCTGCCTCAGCGTCCTGTCAGAAAGGACCTTCAGCGCAGCTGGAGGCATTGTCACTGAGAAGAGAAGTCGCCTAAATCACAAAAGTGTTCAGTACCTCACCTTTATCAAAATGAATGAGTCATGGATCCCGGATGGCTACTGCCCACCCCAAGACTAAGTCAGTCCCCACACACAGCATCTCTGCCTGCACGCCATGTGACTGACTGCCTGCCACAAGACTAAGTCGCTCCCCACACAGCATCTCTGCCCGCAGGCCACTTCACTGCCTTCTCCGCCACCACCAACAGGGTCCAGGACTCCAGGTGGATTCCTGAATTTTTAAGGCCGCTGCTAGCAGCGGCGCTATAATAATTTTTCTGGTGTGTGTACATGCCTGCCTAATTTTTCTGGCCGCACTGCAGCTGCAACAACAAAACAAAAGGCATGTACATGTGCCAAATTCCCCTTCGTGATCATTACCTTGCCGTGGTGAAGGGGCTTGCATATCACAATGAAGCAATGACCGCCGGCTATATGAGTGTCTCGGGGGTTGGCACACCAAAGATAATAAGGTCGTTGCTTCATTGTGGTCAGACCAAATTTGATCAGCTGGACAGTCACTTCTCTGTCATTCAGCTACCTCAGCCCGGCGGGACCAGATGGGCTGGAAAGCCGCCATCACCTGCACTCTCGTCATGGTGCGCAGTAGTCCAGCACGGCCGTCACTACACAAACAGCTGTGTTCGGTGCGTTACACAGTGAGTTTGGTCTGTCAGTGTGAAGCAGTACTCTAATTACACTCCCTGATTGATGTATACACATGCAAGATGCTTTAAAGCACTTTACTCCTCCAATTTAACATGCATTGTGATTTCTGCCCTTAAAACTGTGCTTTGTGTCAAATCCAGATTTTTTCCCGGGACTTTTGGCGTGTATCCCACTCCGCCATGCAAAAACTCAGATGTTAAACCCCTTGAAACATCTTTTCCATCACTTTTGTGGCCAGCATAAATGTTTCTAGTTTTCAAAGTTCACCTCCCCATTGAAGTATATTGTGGTTCGCGAAAGTTCGCATGTTTGCAAACGTTTGCGGAGGTTCGTGAGTGTGGTTCGCGAACCGAAAATCTGAGGTTCGGGCCATCTCTAGTCACAAGTAGTGATAAAGTTAATGTTGATATTAACAGGGACATAGCTAAATGTCAAATCTTCTCTGGTCCATAAGAAAGAACAGCTCTAGATGCAAAGTGGTTGTTAAAAATAAATGTAGTTGGCCCAGAGCAAAAGCAAAGGACAAAGTATATTGCTTGTCATTTATGTGTCATTTAAGTGCATTTCTATTTTTAAATCACTTTGAACATCACACTTAAAATATCCCCAGGTGCTGTTACACTACTAAGAAACTAAAGAATTACTACAGCAAGAAGTTTATATCTGATATTTTCAAAACAGAATACTAATTTCCTGTCTTATTAGTTCACGGATTCAGTATTTAAATGTGAATTTCTTACATGCTGATTTTTTGCCTTGACTGGTATCATGTGTAAGTTTTAGGTGGAGAAATGTCAGTTAATTACACACACACTCAGTGGTGTAACTATGGTGCTTGGGGCCCCAGTGCAAGTTTTACATGGGGCCCGAAGCACTCTATTGATATGGAGCCCCAAAACCCTACAAAGACATCTGCAGTGTCAGAGAGGTGTATTTAGAGTAAGAAAACAGTTTAACAGTAACTGTCGGGCTAAAATAAAAAATCAATTCTTTATTTTTATTTGGTAAACAAATGAGGATGCTAACCAGGCAATCCAAAAGTTAAAATCACTATTACTTTTCTTGTTGATAAATGATCATTTCCCAGTTTACCTGACTCTTATTTGGTACACACAAAATTTGGTACGCACAAAGGAAGTTGCAGGGCATGCTGCGTTGTACACTTTTTGCTTCTCTACTTTCCCCTCAGACTTAACTAATGTAGTCTGATTGGCTGAAGCCTCTTTCCCTCCTGTTTTCCCCTCCCACACCTCTGTTCCTCTATGATTGGCCGATATTTCCCATGCTGAGACAATGCACTTTCTATTGTGGAGGGCAGGCAATGAATACACAATCAGGCAGAGGAGAGTAAGGAAGGAAATGACATTAGGATTAGCTTCAAAATAGCCACAGTTAAAATGGGAAATGCTAAGAAGGATTCTCTCTTTATTTACTGTAGAAAAATCACTAAAATCAAAACGTGGACAGTGCAATACATGTTATGTAAGTAGAGCAAGTATTTATCTACTTATATATGTGTTTTTTTTTCTGAGATAGTATGGCTGACAGCTCCTGTTTAAGGATTACCACTATGCAATGCACATACATCTGTATAGAGGTTTTCATTACCAACATAACACCTATGAAAAGCTAACAAGATTGAAGAAGGTGGGCCCCACTGGTCCAGGGGCCACATTGCCATTGCAACCTCTGCATCCCTTATTGCTACGCCACTGCAAACACCTCTAATTCTCATATCACAAGCCAGTATAGTGCATGTAATCAATGCAGGGCAGTATAATTGAGTCTAAAAGCATCAGTTCATGTTCAGGCACCTCCATCAGACGGACATTACATTGAGCTTTCCTTCTCCCTCATTTGCATTGCCAGCATAATCAGCAGCCTGATGAATAATTACATAGAGTTGAGCTGAATTGTATTATTGCTGCTGGAATTCTAAGATTAGCATATGTCTGTTTTACATTATATACACAGTACAGATAGCTGAAGGATTCTATCTTTTGGCCAGAGAGGATATCAGAGAAAAAGTGACTTAACTACTTGCCGACTGCTCCACGCTCCAATTAGCATGAACGTGGCGGCAGCCCCAGGACAACTCCACGCCAATTGGCATGAATGGAGTTTGCAGGAGATTACGCGCGCCGATCCGCATGCATCTCCGCATGGATAATGGAGCTCCACCCTGTCATAATCTCATAGTCTCACAGCCATTAGCTACAATCTAAGGCAGTGCTGTACTGGGGACAGCCTTTGACAGCTGATCGTGCTGATTGGCTGGGGGGGGGGGGAGGTAAAAAATAAATACAATAAATATATATGGTGTGGAGAAAAGAGGGCTAGGGGAATCACTTGTGTGTTGAGTTGTGTGGCCCTGCAGCGAGGCCTTAAAGCTGCAGTGGCTTATTTTGTTAAAAAGGGCCTGGACACTAGGGGGGTTTAACACCGCGGTCCGCAAGAGGTTAAATGAACACTATAAAGCCCTGAACAAACCAGGGTGGGGGGAATCTCTAGGAGTTCTCTGTCACCCAGCAGGAATTAGTATATGGTCATTTGGGTGGCAAATCAGAGCCGATGCTGTAGAGAGGCATCATTGTCAGCCTCCTGGATAGCGACACGTCTGTTGCTCTGTGGGTGGGGCAGAGGGCGAGGGAGAAAGTGTGACAGAGCAAATTCCCGCAGGAGGGAGACTGCAATTGCGATCATGGGTGTCGGAGATCAAAAAAGATCTATCATGCCAGATCTTAGCAGACGTCATGTGGCCACTGTACATGCTCTGGCCCAACTCCCAATTCTCGGCCACACCGGTCGTTATTGCCTGCCGTGGCTGAGTTCAGACCAGCGTGTGAACATAGCTTAAAGGAACACTATTAAACCAAGTGTTCTAAAATGTTAATGTACAAATAATGTAAAAAAAAAGTAGCTGTGTAAACATTTTCCTACTTTTCATGTTAAATTTTAGAGGTATAATCTGTAATTCATTGTGTGTAGATTTTAACTACATTTGGAATGTCTCATTTGCATAGGTGAATCTCTGCAGTCTGATATGCTAAGAACAGTGTAATATTGAAGCAGAGTTATATTAAAAGCCTGTCAGGTGTCATGTTTCACACATACGATTCAAATGATTGTGTTGCACATAAGATCCATTTCCTCTGCTCTCTGCAGAGAACTCAGTCAGAGATACAGGCAGAGCTTTCTCTCACACACACACAGAGTTAACAGATGCACTGTGAGGGAATCCCCCCTTCCCTCATAGCTCAGTCTGACGTCAGAATTGCCACCAGAAAAGTGTGAACGGAATTAGATAACAGTAAACAAAGAGATAAGAATTCAAATGTATACACCAGTACTTAGCAGCACTTCCCAAACATTTCCTATCTCAACGGAAAAAACATGTTAATTGATAGTGTTCCTTTAAGCCAGCTGAGTTTAGCTGTTAGTGCATCTGTGGCACCAGTAAGTGATACTCTTTTTCTGTTTGTTTCACTTACAGTAATTTTTTATAGCTTTATTAGCTTTTTGGAATATTGTAAAATATATGTTACATGCAAATAAAAAAGCAACACATACTGTACTTAACCTTATTGTGACAAGTAAAGCTGAAAACCCTGTTAAGAAAATCTCATCTGTAAAAACATATAGTTTATTATTGGCCATGTCCTTTGCCCCAGATCTACAGTATACTGTCCATTACTAGTGTGTCTCAGTAACCTTTTACCTCCCTTATCCATATCTTTCTGTTTGATTCTCCCTCAGCTGCTAAGATAAAATGCATGATAATGGGACAGCTCGAAACTATCAGACAGCCTTGACATGAAGGCATTATACATACACAAAATAGCACTGTTGGACTTAACAGATAATGTAAGTATAGTTAATATTTCACAAACCTCAAAGCAGAAACATCATGCAGCACTAAAGACATGCAATATCTTACTGATGATAAGTAGATTCTATAGTGAACCGGAACCTCCTTGCATGATTGTACACTTCACGTCCTTAACCCCAAGAAAATCACATCATACTACTAGAACTAGAGATTATTCTTCAGAGAAAAAAGCTTTTACTGTAATGCTGAAGTACGTACAGTTGTAAATGGCTTTCGCTGGAGAAGTCCATCTGTTGGCCTGGGTTTCTGCGGCCGTTGCCCTTTTGACTTTGCTGGTTATCACCATCCTCCCTTTCCTGAGTGATTATATCCGCAAATGGAATGGATTGAAGCCAGTCCCAGGATTTAGCCCTTGTTTTCCTTTGATCGGAAATGCCCTGCAGTTTAAACCAAGTGGTAGAGGTAGATAAACTATCATTACAATTGTTTTTATTATTATTATTACAACAACTACTATTATTTTAGAAATGTTCAACTTCTAAAATAGTCAAAACTGCACAATTTGTCAAACCAATGTAAAAAGATTTAAAAATTTGTGTTTTCTGGCCCTCTGCCTATTTATACTGTATTACAAAGCCCTTGGAGGGGTTAAGAGATAGAAGCAATAGGTGAAGGAAGCTGTGTTCAAAGCAATAGTGTTGCAGCTTACACTGTCCTAGTTTTTTAGGGTGTCTTTGGGAAGAGTTGGTGAGTGCAAAACAGGTTGAGGAAGGGTGTTCCAGTGGAGGGGAGAAATTTGAGAAAACTCTTGCATGCAAGAAAGAGGAAGGGCAACTGGAGAAGATGAGAGAATACAATTAGAAGATCAGAGATTGCATGTAGAATATTATCTAGAGAAAAGTTCAGTTATGTACGGTAAATTGAAAAAGGCTTTGTACATGAGATGGATATTTCATTGTATTTGTATAAGAGGCAGCCAATGAGTGGACTGACTGAGGGGATAGCATTAGAGAAGTGAGAGGAGAGGTGAATAAGTTTGGATGATTGTACAGCAGTGTTCATGATGAACTGAAGTGGAGCCAGTCAGTCAGCAACTAGGTCACAGAAAAGCCCATGTATGGGAGGTGCATGCAAGTGACACACTACCTGTCTTACATTTGCAGGCTTGGAGAAAGTTCCCCTCCCCAGTCCCCAGTAGAGGAGGCTATTATAAGAATTTATTATTAAAATGAGAAGCCAGACAGATGGATCATCAGAACAAATGCCTAGGTGCATTGGGGCTGAATGAATGGGAAGACCTGGCATCTTTTTTGAACCCTTAGCCACTATATGACCCCATCAGTGGCAACACTTTAATTCATCACTCAGTTCCGAGTCACTATCGGTTACTTCTTACCAGTAATGTCTCTACTTGCATATATTTCATATTTCATATATCCTGTTTTATTAACTCTTCATGTGGGCATCTTTGTTCCACTCCATGACCCGGACATCAGCAACACCCCTTCTGTACACTTTATAACAGTTTAGTTATGGAATGGCACATCAGAGTGACACTGGGCCTCCATAAATAGGGCAATTTTGTGATTAAAACTTTATTAATAATACATTTTTTATCATTTCACGGTTTGCCACGTATATCTCCTATGGACTGTGTATAATTTTATGCCCATTGAGGTGGTGGGGTGAGCAACCTTGGGGATATATATATATATATATATATATATATATATATATATATATATCTTTCATTTCCTGAAGTCTGCTTGATGCCATAATATATTGCATTTTGCAATTAACCTTGTTTTGCACCAAATGGATGTTTAATGACGATGGCTCGGGCCTTCACACCCCCCCCCCTTTTTTTTCTTGGGGATATCTGTTATTACTGTTATTCCCCTTCTTTTTTTTAGATCAATGTGGATTAGTGTAATCTTGATTTTTTTATGGTCTTCATCATGTTCACTTTTTTTTTCTCACGGCTTACACTATGGACACGCTGGGTTTTATTAAAGGGAACCTAAACCATTGTAAAACAAATTAGTTTCACTTACCTGGGGCTTCTACCTGCCCTCTGCAGCCATCCTGTGCCTTTGAAGTTACTCATGGATCCTCTGGTCCCCCGCTGTCAGCTAGTTTCGTTTTTGTGGGCCGCCACGCGTATCGTTGAACGCATTCCCGCAGGTACAGGGCGCTATTGTGAAAGTAAACACGTATCTTTGTACGCGTTGCAGGTGCTCCTCCTTCCCCCTGAGCACCTCCTTCCCACCTTCCCTATGCAGAGTCCTGAGCAGAGCGTAAATGAGAGGTTACTCACCCTGCTCTCGGCATTCCACTGACGATACCTCCCTTCAGTCAAGGGCACCACTAGCTACTAAATACTGAGGTTCTTCTAGCTACCTAATACTTGGGGGCACCACTAGCAACTTAATACTGGGTGTACCTCTGGCTACCTATTGCTAAGAGACACCTGTAGCTACCTATGATGGGCAATAGGTAAGAGAGAAGTGGCAGTTGTGCCAGCCAGCACACTTGCAGTTCAGTGGGGGTTTGTACGTTTATGGAGGGTGAAGTCTAAGGTGCCAGGACATCTGTGCCTATAGGCTCCTGTACGGTAAAGCCGGACCTGCCTGTACTGTTAAGTTGATGTGTGGTGGCGGTATATAATTTCTTTCCATGTGAGTGTACAGCCCCAAACCCCCCCCCCCCCCGCCTCCCTCAGTAATTTTGCATCAGACATTTTAAGCCCTACCAGTACTAAAACATAACCTTTATTAGATCATTACAAGTATTGGACGACATAACAAATAAACTGGAACCTCTACATTGATGTATGTAATAATAGTGTCAGTATAGACTAGGCCTGTAGATTAAAATGCTAGACACAGGGGTATCAAGTACATTTCTTATTTCTGCAAAAGTAACCCCCTAATATACGGCTAGTGCACCACATTAAATATCCCGTTGACTTGGTGCACTAGTCTGGTTCACCAACTGATCAGTAGATAAAGGTGCTCACAAAAGGTGCTGGTCAGTTAGTGAACCAGACTAGTACTGATAGGGCTTTTCCAGTGGATAGTGTTTATAGTTTTCTCCCCTTGGTATGATATTGGACTACAAAAACACAACAGGGGATCATTGTTTCACTGTATCTACATCACTATTGCTTATCTTTAGTATCCAACATTCTAGATTTCTTCATGGAGCTTATTGAAAGCACTGAAACCTCTAGACACCTCCCTTTATTGAAGATATGGGTTGGACCAGTCCCATTCCTGTTACTGTACCATGCTGAGACTATAGAGGTGAGAATATTTTCAGATGAGTATGATGCAAAAAAATATAATTGAATAAAACAAAAATGTTCATATTGCCTTATATATATATTGTATACATATACATATAATATATATACAGTATATATATATATACTAGTAGACCTAAGCCTGTTTAAAAATGAGCTCTAGGTCTGTGTTGGAACACCCCCTCCCTCCACTCTCCTCCCATCCCTCCCCTGTGACTGCCGCCACTGCGCACAGTAAGCAGGCATGTGCGCCCAGCGGCCCCCTGACCCGTCCTGCTCTCTGTCCAATGTCTGGAGTTATTAATGTTAAAATAAACTGACCTTCATCCATGTAATATCCAACAAAATCTGTCTGACACAAGAGGGCTATGTGCCAACACAGTAAAGGCCTGCAAATGTCTGGATCCAATACAAACCTATATCATCTTCTGCGCTGCCAGATTATTTATTGGGGGGGGAGAAAAGAAAAAAAAAACTCGTTTTAAAAACATCAGCACTGAGGTGATTAACACCAACCTCTTCCATATCTTCAGTTTCAAAGAAGTATGGAAATTAGGGTATGAAGTAATGGAAACATTTATTTTACTACAATATTACCCCTGTATTTTACTCCTAAATTAACAATTTAGAGCTAATTAACTATGTCAGAAAGAAATTAAATCTACAAGGTCTTCAATTTCCCAGGCTTTTTTTTGACAAAAGCAAATAATTTAATTGCATAAGGCACTTTATTGTAAATTTTAGAACATACTCATAGTCCATTTCACATGCTGTAACTGGGTAATTCAGTTATAGGCTCTTCCATAACATCTCCAAATGTCTTCTCTTGTCCCGTTTTACTACTTGGGATTAGAGTGGTCATCAGCAATATCCTAGTGTTTTATGGGGTTCATTGACCTCCTCTTGATGTACTCATTTCAATGCTAAAGAAGAGTTGGAGGATGGCACCACATATTCCATTAATGCTGTGGTGAAAAGATGATTACTCCCTTCTCCCTTTGTGTACTGTTTTCACATGAAAGTGGTTGTAAGACATCTCTTCCTGCAAATAGCTACCAAACTTCCCAACACTCTGCTGCTCCCACTGCCTAACAGTTCTTTATATGAGGAGCAGGTCTGGATAAAATACTATGCATGAAGTTAAAGGCACCAGTGTACTGAATGTTGTCTGCCAAGGGTTTTCGAACCTGTATTCACCATCCTGAAGCCACGATTATGTCACCACCCCTAAAGCATAGAGAGATTGATTGGTGGGTTAAGTGGGAGTACCCATCTGGTCTACCTGTCCAGCTCTCTATGCTCCCTTGGCAGTGACCAGCCATTCTTTTGGTGATGTCAGTGTGGCTCCAGGATGGTGAACATAGGCGCATCAGGCAGGGGAAGTTGTGATGGCCACACAGAAATAGGGTTAGCCAGCACACTTGTTGTGCAGTTTGGCAGGAAAACCTGTGAACCTTTGCAGGTTTGTTTGAGGGCAGAGATTAGGGCACTAGAACGTCTGTGCCTATAAGCTCCTGAGATGTAAATCTGGCCCTGATGAGGAAGCACTATCACTTTTAATAGCCCTGTGATTTTGACACTCCTCTGGATACTATGAGTTTCCAGGTGGTACTCAATTTTTATACCAACATCAGGGTCATCAAGATAAAATCATAATTTCTTTATTCCATATATATTTTCCATCCAGAACCTGAAGCCTGGCCACTTTGGGTTCTGGCTGGCGAAAATGGGAAGTGGCTGAGCTACTGCAGATAATGTGAAAAACTGGCTGCTATAAGATGAGTACTGCATGTAAGGTCTGAGCGGTTCGGGGACTAGGGAGTCTCACTAATGTTAGCAGTAGGGCAGACGGATACTAACAGTCAAAGTGCCTTCGTGTTGAGTAGTGCTAGCCAGGGCCACATTTAGGCCAAGGCCAACCAAGGCCATGGCCTAGGGCACCACAGGAGCAAGGGCACCAAAGCAGCAAACTAAACTGGTGCAGCATTTGCAAGCTTGCAAATTCTGCATTGCAGGTAGCCTAGCCTGACCTTGGTAGTCTGCTGCTAGCCACCTCTGCAGATGCCACCTTGCTCTCTGTGCACATTTGCATTGTGGCCAGCGGCTATTAACTTGGGCAGCATTGGAGACGGAAAGGAAGAGGGAGCTTCTGCACTGGAGACGAGCGGAGAAATCAGTGACACTAATGGCTGCCGCGGTGTGAAAGTGAGCTGGCTACCTATACTGAAGGGGGTGGAAGTTGAGAAAAGGAGTGATTAAGGGAATCATCTGGCTACCTATACTGGAGGGAAAGGGGGGAGAGGCCATCAGGCTTCCTTTACTGGGGGAGGGGGGGGGGTCATCAGGCTACCTTTACTGAAGGGAAGGGGAGGAGGGGTCATCTTACCACCTATACTGAAGGGGGGAAGCTGGTGACAGTGGCCTTGGGCAGTACCTGATGTGCAGCACCTGAAACTACGGATACTGGAAGCCTGTGCTAGAATTTCTACTGTGGTGTTGCTATCAGTGTGTGAGGAGTGGGAAAAGAGGGTTGCATTAACAATCCAACACAATGGGCAGCACATTGAACACATTTTATAAGTGGTCAGAAACTTGTAAATAACTCATGAAAGAATAATGTTACGTTAAAACAAAGCATGCCATTGTTTTTCTTGTGAAATTCCCAATAAGTTTGATGTGTCACATGACCCTCTTCCTATTGAAAAAACAAAAGTTGGATTCAAAATGGCTGACTTCAAAATGGCTGCCATGGTCACCACCCATCTTGAAAAGTTTCCTCCCTCACATATACTAATGTGCCAGAAACAGGAAGTTAATATCACCAACCATTCCAATTTTATTAAGGTGTATCCATATAAATAACCCACCCTGTATACATAGTATAGTATATAGTGACATACAAATATTCATCAAATATTCATAGTCTAATGTGCAATCAAGCAATAGTAACCTATACAGGCACTGTAAAGTTTGAGAAAAGAGATACTGAGGTCTGAAACAGTGGTATGTAGCTATGGGTGTGAAGACGGAGCTGTAATTACTTTTGATATTTGAACTGTGCTATTGCATAATTGGGCCTCATATGGAGCTATAGTTACTCTTCAATGTTAGAGGTTTACTGTCACTAGTTTGCACCTTATACCATGAACATTTATCTGTAAGTAGTGAGGGAGAAAATTATATTTACATGGAATAAAGAAATTTGATTTTCATTCGATGATCCCGTTGCTGGTTGAAGTGTTGTGCAGTCTTATTGTCTTGCTACCACATGTGATGAACACACTGCCTATTCCAAAGGTAAAATAGCTATTTGCTAAAATGTTTAGGTTACTACGTGGACTATCTGTCTCAGAGCCAGATACCTGCAGTAGGGACTCTTTCATACCTATAATAGCCACAGAGTGCTTGATTATAGTTAGAAAGAATTCAGTCCAAAATTGGAATTCTGTGAAGTTTGAGCATTGTATTGTATGCTAGAATAACAACGGCAGAACGTATTTTTTATTTTACAGCAATCTTAATATACTTACATCTGCAGCTAGCTAACCACAAATAACTTGTCTTTTATGTTCTTTAGCCAATGTTAAGTACCTCAAAACACATGGACAAGGCATATCCCTACAGATTCCTTCATCCCTGGTTGGGAAAAGGGCTACTTACAAGGTACTGAGTAATAATACACCTTATGCTTTATTGTTAACCTATAGAAGCACTAGAATGTTGTACAGTGTTAGCCAAAAAGCAAGAAGTTTTGAATCAGGATGATACCATTTATTGGCTAACTTAGAACTAACTTCTATAGAAAGGGTATGTTTTTTTTTTCAAACTTTGAAACCCCAAGACTTGGCATAGGCTTGCTTTAGTTTTGCCATTGGTCTGAGAAGCCCAACTGATAACTCGAGTTCGAGTGGGTGCAGAACCATCATCTACAGGTGTCCCCAACTCCAATTCATTCAGTAATGTATTGTCTGGTATGTTCACAGCTGGACTGTCTCTGTCCGTCGGAGGGGGGTTCCTCATTGTCTGTATCACTTATCTCCTCTATTGCTCTAAGAAATCTCCTGTTTTTTCAGTACAAATGTCCGTCTGCTTCCATTACATATGAGCATGGAGCAACTTGCTGTACACATGTACCTTTCCACCACAGTCCATCACCTGAGGAAGGTGCTGGTTGCGTGTGCACTGATTGTCATATAGCCAACTCGGCGAGTTCCTTGGCTCCTTTATCATACTGCAATTTTGCTTTTTTGCGTTTAAGTTCAAGTTGTTTGACTACTCCGTCAATCACTTTGGGAACCAGAAGCTTTTGAGCTGTGGGAAGAAGAGTTCATTTTCTTTTGAACATACGTCTTTGGACTGGACTACTTTTATTCCCTTCTGTTGGTGTGTTTCTCCAATCTAAGATAGCTCTTTACAAAGATCTTCACCATCTTTCTTGGCTATCTTTATACGTGTCTTTGCTATTTTGCAGGTGATTCGGACTTGCCATTGGTATGGAAATGATGTAGTGTGTTCAAATTCCTACTTTCTTACAAAGTGTTCAAACTCAGAGCTGACGAATTGCGGTCCATTATCTGTAATGACCGAGTTAGGTATTCTATGCCGACGAAAATGTATCTTGCAGCATTCAATAATTGTCTTTGACATTCTGTCAGTTAATGCATCTATTTCCCAGAAGTCTGAATAGTAATCAACTATTATCAAATAGTCCTGTCCCTGCACAGAGAATAGGTCCATTCCCACCTGACTCCAGGGTAGAGTTGGCAAACTGTGTGTCATAAGAGATTCCTTTGTCTGCCTGCATAGAAATTCATTGCAAGTATTGCAGTCCTTTATTGCAGCAATTAGATCTGGACCCATTTGTGGCCAAAATATCACATCCTTTGCCTTGCGAAGACATGCATCTATGCCTAGGTGACTCGAGTGGATTTGTTTGATCGTTTCTGGATGCATACTTTTGGGTATGATGACTCTGGGTCCTTTATACAAAATTCAGTTCTGTATGGTGATTTCATCTCTAAAACCCTAGTCTCTAATACACATTGGTGTTTGTTCACTCTGATCAGGCAAACCTGATAGAACAGTTGCTTTCAGCGACTGTAATACTTCATCTTGCTCAGTATGGCATTGAATTTGTTGTAGTCTGGAGTTCGACACTCTCAAATATTCTGCAAAGTCAATCTATTCTACTTCATGCTTGATTGGAAAATATTTCATAACGCGGGGTATCTCCTGTGACATGTTTCTGGGTTAATGCTGCTCTGGACAAAAAATCTGCAATGTACATCTCAGAGCCCTTTTTGTATGTAACTTTTAAGTTGTATTTTTGTAACTGTAGCATCATGCACTGTAAACGTTTTGGGGCTCCCAAAAGGGGTTTCTTAACATATTTAACATGTATAAACTCATCAGAAGGCAATATAAAAACTTGGCAGATGAGCATTTTGTCCTTAGATTCCTGCAAAGGACAGCCGGGCCAGCGCCTGTGTTTTACTAAAAGTTTCATCTCTGGTATCCTTTAAATTAGAATAGTCCTGATTGATTGAACAATTATGGCAGCTTATAACAAGGACCAACTTTTGAGTTTAGAAAACTCTGATCACAGGAAGAATCGTATGGAGAGAACGCTGTGCTTTATATGGCAATACTGCAATTTATACAAAGACAGGCTCTCGTTTTCACAGGCATGTTTCCACTTCTGTGGAACACCAGCAGCTATTATTTCAATTATAACATGCCTGAAAAGTACTCAGCTAGACTGCTTTATATAATAAATAACTCTGTGTGTACTCTTCTTTTCTTTTCCACATGCAGAATTGTGACTGGTGTGCTTATTGCACTTTGCGTCTCTGCTTGTGCTTGTCTAATTAGGTTACATGTCACAGCTGCATACTCTTGTTTGTTTCACTTTAGAAGACAATTAAATATATTTATTATGTACACAGTCATGCTGCTTTGATTATATGATCTGATTTCAAACAGACTGTTCTCTTTGAATGTAAAGTTATTTCATTGTCTTTCTCCAGCAGCATCTACCACTATATATTTTCTCATTACTGCACAGTTATGTTGAACAACTCCTGAATTTGCTTAGCATAGGAGTTCACAAAACTGACAAGAAACTTAATTCTACAAATTCATGTAAATTCCTAAACTGCAAAAGTTAGTAGTACACAAATTGTATTCTGGGAATAAGGGAAATTGCATCATATGAGAGAAAAATTAATGTGTCTGGCAGTATAAAGAGTCCACAGGTCTTTCAATGCCTGGATTCAGTACTGCTTGTTGTCAATGATATCCGTGAGTAGAGACGAGAAAACAAATATTTAAAATGCACTTTTGCATCATTCCTGCAATGAGCTTAATCAGGTTTAGGATCTACTTTTTTTTTTTTAATTGGGCAATTACCAGCCTAAAACACAGCCATTCTGGAAGCTATAAAAATTGGGCAATTACTTGCCAAATAAATATTTGAATTTCAACCTTTGTGTGAGACAAAGGCCAAAAGTAAGTGGCATGCACCAGGGTAATAATAATATATTATTTTGTAGTAAAACAAATTGAGGTCAGACTAAGGGCCCTTTACCACTAGCAATCGCTAGCTTTCGCGCTGAAGGCTAGCGATTGCGATTCAGCAAAAGTGCTAAATTTCGCGGCGATTACCCAACGTTTGCGATTGCGATTTTGCTATGCTATGCACTGCATAGCAAAATCGCGGCAATAATCGTTCCGCGGCGTGATTGAGTAAAAAAAACGAATCGCGGTAGTGGAAATGGCCTACCGCAATTCCTATGTTAAACATTTTGAAAATCACTAGCGGTTTGCGTTTTTGCGATTCAGCCATCGCAAACGCCGTAGTGGAAAAGAGCTCTAAACGACATCCTTGGTGATGGTGGACAATGCAGAATAGCTGTGCCTTTGGCCAGGGCAGAAATGAGGTCTGAAGTAACTGGCATGCGTCAGGGTAATAATGCTTAAAAATCCAACTTTGCTTGTCTTTTATGATCCTTCTAGCTGCTCTGAATGTTCTTTCTGACAGGACACTTGAGTCAGGGCAAGCCAAAGGTTCCATGGCAAATCATGCCAGTTCTGGCCACAGGTCAAGCCTGCACACCCAGAGGTCCAGAGGTTCCTCGCTCCTCAGAGTGTCCACAGTGATTGTTTACCTAAAGTACTCAGATACTTGTTGGTTGAGGCATTCCCTGAGGGTAGATCCTGAAGGCTGTTGAGTCACTTTGGTCTGTCAATGCCTGGGAAGATAGCTCCTCTGAGCAATCCAATTCCATTGGAGGGGCTGTTATGGTTGACCACAGAAGGAGGAGGATGAAGAAGGTGTGGGAACATTGGCAGCAGAAGAGGTAGAAGAGGTGGAATGCTGAATGAGCCAGTTAGCCACCTTTTCTGCACTCAGTCAACTAATTTCTACTGCAGAAGATCACATGTGCCACAACCACGGGATGACGCCCCACCATGACCCCTAGTACCTCTGCGCTTTGGCTTGCCTCTGCTTTTCATGTTTGTTATAGTGAGTGACATCAGCACAGGGGTACTGTCACAAATCTTAAATAAAGTTTTTTTGACACACTGAGATCACCGAACACAGTACAGTCAAACGGATGTCGATGTGACACTATAACACTGTGCGTTGATCACACAGCAGGCAGTGACCACTGCAGCAAAGGGGTATTGTCCCCAATTTCTGTGACAATTTATTTTGTATTTTTTGTGACACACTGAGATCACTAAACACAGTACGGTCAAAAGGATGTTGATGTAACACTGTAACCCTACACATTGATCACACAGCAGGCAGTGACCACTGCAGCAAAGGGGAATTGTCACAAATTAAATTATTTTTTGTTGACACACTGATATGACCAATAACATGCAGTACAGTCAGTCACACGGGTGTTTATCCACACATGCAGTCATAAAAATGAGGAGAGACCAGACAGATTTTTGCCAAAGGACCCTCCAGCCAAGCTCTGCATCATGCTGAGGATATTTACCAGCTTGCCTGCCCTCTAATTGCACTTTTATCAGCTAGCCTAGTTTTTTATATTGCCTTACAACAACAAACCTGAATACACCAGACACCAGCCCAGCCCTAAATCACTGAATGAAAGAGGGCCTGGGAGGAGATTGCCCTCCTTCCAGCCAGTACTAGGGGAAGGGGGGAAACAATGCGGAGAGAGTATCTGTATTGCAGTCCCACCACACACAGGCTACTTGCCTGTAATGTGTCTCCTGTCCCTGCCAGCCGAATCCAAAAAAGCTTTATTGGCAGGACCAAATACATTTAGCATTGCCAAAAACAAAACATTAACAACATAGTGGGGGGAGGATTGTGGGAATAGGGGAAGGATATAGGTATACCATCCATAGGGGTATGGAGGATGTAAGGGATGGTCAGCCTCTCACACAAGATGCAGGCAGCCCTCCTGGAGTTTAGAGACTGTCAAAAACTTTTCAACCTGTGAAATACCTTATGTAGCTGTCTACATGCAGTCTTTACAATAGTGAGAGAGCTGAGTTTTTCCCACAGACCCTGCAGGAGGCAAGCGTTTGTATATTTACTAGCTTGCACGCTTCAGCGATTTCAGGGATTTTTTTTTAAAGGTACAGGAGTCTCGGGGGGGGGGGGGGGGGGGGGGGCTTTTATAGTGGGGCAGCGGGTGAAGTGTTCGTGTGGTGATCAGGTTGGATTTGCCATCCTGTCCCACTTCCGGGTGAAGGATAAACAATGGCTCCATGGGTAAGTATACTTGCAAATGGGCGAGCCAGCAAACGGATCCTGCCATCACTGTCTAGAAACATACCAGCTTGTTATTCATCTTCCATATTTGCAATAATCCCTTGACAGGCTGGCTGCAAACTTCAACACTTCCCTACCACAATCTTTGTTAGGAGCCTGGAGGAGTAACTGTCTTTCTCATACACACATTTTACATGCTTACATTGAAATTAAAAATCTAGCATTTTAGCTTCATGCAATGATTTCTTTGTTTTGTGGTTAATGTGTGTTTTAAGTTCTGGATTTTTTTGAGGCATTTCCTTGATACTGTAGTACTTGTCCCAGTGACCTCCACAAGAATAGTGTAAAATTCCTGTTCTTCACCTCTGAAGTGCATTTTTCACATACTCCATTCGGTTAGTGCAGATCAAAAGCATTTTAAGTGCTAAACATGTTCATCTCTGAGGAAAGGGAAAAGAAAAGCATCAGGATTTCACCCTTGCAAAATGCAATGCCACCTTGATTGAAGAGATGTTGAAACCAGCATCAATGCACTTTGTGCACTCTGGTCCCCAACTGATGTACTCCTGCTATCTGCACCTATATTTACATAAACAGTAGGAAGATATACAGGTCCTTCTAAAAAAATTAGCATATTGTGATAAAGTTCATTATTTTCTGTAATGTACTGATAAACATTAGACTTTCATATATTTTAGATTCATTACACGCAACTGAAGTAGTTCAAGCCTTTTATTGTTTTAATATTGATGATTTTGGCATACAGCTCATGAAAACCCAAAATTCCTATCTCAAAAAATTAGCATATTTCATCCGACCAATAAAAGAAAAGTGTTTTAAAACAAAAAAGTTAACCTTCAAATAATTATGTTCAGTTATGCACCCAATACTAGGTCAGGAATCCTTTTGCAGAAATGACTGCTTCAATGCGGCGTGGCATGGAGGCAATCAGCCTGTGGCACTGCTCAGGTATTATGGAGGCCCAGGATGCTTCGATAGCGGCCTTAAGCTCATCCAGAGTGTTGGGTCTTGCGTCTCTCAACTTTCTCTTCACAATATCCCACAGATTCTCTATGGGGTTCAGGTCAGGAGAGTTGGCAGGCCAATTGAGCACAGTAATACCATGGTCAGTAAACCATTTACCAGTGGTTTTGGCACTGTGAGCAGGTGCCAGGTCCATGGTCAGTAAACCATTTACCAGTGGTTTTGGCACTGTGAGCAGGTGCCAGGTCGTGCTGAAAAAGGAAAGCTTCATCTCCATAAAGCTTTTCAGCAGATGGAAGCATGAAGTGCTCCAAAATCTCCTGATAGCTAGCTGCATTGACCCTGCCCTTCATAAAACACAGTGGACCAACACCAGCAGCTAATCAAACACGAAGAAAAGCGTCCATAACACTATGAATCAATACATAGCCAACTCCACATTAATCATATATATTATTTTATTAATGGTAACATGACAATAAAAGCAAATAAAATCAGTCAGCAAGGGATCAATACGGGTAGGGTACTCAAACAGCACTTCTGAAATACAGAGGATAAGTAATACTAATCCCAAATGATACTGAATGGAAAAGTGCCTATCACAAACAGAGGGTAAACACACAGCAGAAGCTGTTAAAAGGAATCAGGCATAGACAAATAATATCAGCTACATATAATACATAGTAACTATTATGCCCACATACACGCATAGTACATGATCAACCTATGCACTTACCCACAAGGAGAGACCCTGAACACCGAAGCCCCAAAGCTGTGTGCAATCTCACGCGTTTCGGACCCCTGTCCCTGTCCTCCAGCAGCTGACATGGCACCCAGACCATCACTGACTGTGGGTACTTGACACTGGACTTCAGGCATTTGGGCATTTCCCTCTCCCCAGTCTTCCTCCAGACTCTGGCACCTTGATTTCTGAATGACATGCAAAAGTTGCTTTCATCCGAAAAAAGTACTTTGGACCACTGAACAACAGTCTAGTGCTGCTTCTCTGTAGCCCAGGTCAGGCGTTTCTGCCGCTGCTTCTGGTTCAAAAGTGGCTTACCTGCTGAATGCGGCACCTGTAGCCCATTTCCTGCACACGCCTGTACACGGTGGCTCTGGATGTTTCTACTCCAGACTCAGTCCACTGCTTCCGCAGGTCCCCCAAGGTCTGGAATCAGTCCTTCTCCACAATCTTCCTCAGGGTGCGGTCACCTCTTCTCATTGTGCAGCGTTTCCTGCCACACTTTTTCCTTCCCACAGACTTCCCACTGAGGTGCCTTGATACAGCACTCTGGGAACAGCCTATTCGTTCAGAAATTTCTGTCTTACCCTCTTGCTTGAGGGTGTCAGTGATGGCCTTCTGGACAGCAGTCAGGTCGGCAGTCTTACCCATGATTGCGGTTTTGAGTAATGAACCAGGATGGGGTTTTTAAAAGCCTCAGGAATCTTTTGCAGGTGTTTAGAGTTAATTAGTTGATTCAGATGATTAGGTTAATAGCTCATTTAGAGAACCTTTGCATGATATGCTAATTTTTTGAGATAGGAATTTGGGGTTTTCATGAGCTGTATGCCAAGATCATCAATATTAAAACAATTAAAGTCTTGAACTACTTCAGTTGTGTGTAATGAATCTAAAATATATGAAAGTCTAATGTTTATCAGTTACCCATAGACCCCGTGCAAGCATGCAGATCAGGTGTTTCTGACTTTACTGTCTGACAATCTGACCTGACAAGATTAGCTGCATGCTTGTTTGTGGTGTTTTGTTTCTGGTCTTATTCAGACATTACTGCAGCCAAATAGATCAGCAGGGCTGCAAGGCAAGTAGATTTGTTTAAACGGAAATAAATATGATAGCCTCCATATTCTTCTCACTTCAGTTGTCCTTTAAGTCACACGTAGCGTACTCATGAATCGTGTTAATACCAAGTGAGACAATTCATGTGTGATTTTGTGCATATGCTCTAATTTATACACTTAATAAGGCACAAAATGAATGCAAAATGTTTCTTATGGGTGTATAATTTCAGTGATTCATAAGATATTCATAAAAAAAATAAAAGAAACATTAAAGGCAGTGAAGAATTTTAGTGTATCTGGGCCTTGTCACTGAAACCATACACAGATTCTAATTTGCCTGGACTCTACTGTCACACACGACACAATCCACCTCCCTCAAAAATGTTTCTGGAGTAATATTTGATTTTATAATGCTGAGTGACTGCAAATAATGAATTGTATCACCATATCTATACATTGTCACAATATTGTTGTGTACTGTATACATTTTTTAGGAATGACAAAGCAGAAGAAGGTGGTGTATAATTAGCAGCAGCAAATGTCTTTAATTGCAAGTATTAACAGAAAAGAATGAGGATTCATATGTCATACAGCAAGCTGACACATCTCGCTAATCGGAGTTCACACTTTGTGCTTTTGTTACTCCCACAAAATGTCAACATCACAGAAGCCTAAACGATATAGTCTAAAGGTAACTTCAAAAAGTTATTTCAGTAGTTGCCTTATTAATGAGTGATTTTATTTCATATTCACAGCACTGGCGAGAAATGGCGTTCCAGGAGGAAAATGATCACTCCCACCTTCCATTTCACCATTCTCTCAGATTTCTTAGAAGTTATGAACGAACAGTCAAAAGTTTTAGTGGAAAAATTGAACAAGTATCTGGATAAAGAAGCTTTTAACTGCTTTATGGATATTACACTGTGCGCTCTGGATATAATATCTGGTAAGTCTGTGGTATTAAATAAGGACAAGTGTAGTGCTAAGGAGAACTTCACATAACAAGAAATAAAGAAAGTGACGTAAGAACAAGGCTTACTACAGATAAAAGAGTTACCCAGGCAAGAGAGGACTGGTGGCCTACATTCCAAAAACCTACTCTTACCTTTCTTTGCTATTAATTCCTATACCTCACATTTAGTTAACTGCTTGGTGCCAAAACTCCTCCTCGTCCTTTCAGCTCTCTTTCTATACACTAGGAGGACACACTAGTTCTACATTTTGACATAAAGGGCATAAGCGTCTTCTAACTGTAGTAGAAGGTCTTGCAAGGAGATCCACAGAGCCTGGGAGAATGTCCTGTACTAGTAGTTTTAAAACGTTTTCGGATGAAGGCACCCTTGGCGATTGTGAACGTTTTTCAAGGCACCCCTATGCCCATCGATCTTTCATTGCTCCCCTGCAGCGCCCTATCATCCCAAATGTACCAATCGATTGTAATTTTGATCAATTTGTGCTACAAATCAATTGAAATAATACTCTATGTGGCTCATTGCATAACAGATAAATGGTAGATTTGATCACGGTGATCTAATCTGCCAGAAAAAAAATAATGCGTGTTTGGTCAGCTTTTAGCCAGACTATCCCCCCAAGTAACATCATGGCCCTTATGCAATTTATTTTTTCGCCTGCTTTTTCTTCTAGGTGATATTTTCAAAATTGTCAATTAACTACATTTAAAACTATCAGCAAGCAAGAAAATGCTCAAAATAATTTTGATAATACATTTTCACCAACCTTTTAGTACTTTTTCAGTTGCAAAGTGCTGGAAAATTATTTTAAATAGAAAATGAAAAATTATCTCCTAGGAGAAAGCTCAGGTGAAAAAGTGAATTGCATATGGCCCCATATGTGGTAGCTGCATTTGATTTGATGGCCAATGAAGCTACTCTCACTTCTCTACTCTCCCCGATGGCTGCGTCTTCTTCTCTTTACTTCCATGTCCATCTGCATTTCGTCACACACGCGCCCCGATCTTGGGAGTAAAGGAGCACCTGGGGGACACAGGAAGTGAAGGATCAGCCGTTGGGTAGAGTAGAAACTGGGTCCACGGTGAACAAATGAGATGCGGATGACTAGGAGACCCTGTTGGCAGGAACAGATTTTCAAAGATTTCATGCTGAAATCGATTGAAAATCTATGTGTAGTGGGATTTAAGCAGATAGACCCCTCTCTGAGGGGATAATGATCGAAGAGGGATCTATTAGCTGTTGGCCATATCGACGACCAGTGTAAGGCCACCTTTAACGAAACCTAAAATAGCTTGCGTGGGCCAATTTATACTTACTTGGGGCTTCCTCCAGCCCCATGAGGTGCTTGGAGTTCCTTGATGTCCTCCCTGGCAACTTCCATTCTCTCAGAAAACCTCATGGTAATAAGGCCGGCCGTGCTCTCTTGCACATGTGTGGCCCATCTGCGCGCTCTCCCCCTGTTGCATCCCCACAGCCTGGAGCATTCTGCACCTGAGCAGGTGCAGAGGGCACCTGGGTCCTGGAGCGGGACGGGGACTTGCACGTGGCCGAGCTGCACATGTGCTGAAGACACTGGTCTCTGGTACCAACAGACCCAATTACCAAGAGGATTTCAGAGAGAACGGAGTGGCCAGGTGAGGATGGCACAGGACTCCAGGCACCTAATATAAATTCATATTGTAAAAATAATCAGTTTTATTCATTAAGTTATATACAATAAAATTCCTCTGAAGTTCTTTATAGTATCTTCAGGTTTTCCTCTCGTTTCCCTGGAAGGGAGGTACAAACATTGAAGGCAGGGCCATCACTTTGGGTAGATCTTAAGCACACTTTGTAAAACTAACTGGAAAAAAGCTGGATTGTAGCTTTAGTACTTGTTAGGTAAAAAGCAACGGGATGTTCCCGGATTCTGTAGCTGTCCACTAGATCCTAGGTTCTCAACGTGTGGTACGCGTACCCCAGGGGGTACATCTGATGGTTCCAGGGGGTACTCAGGCTTAATATACTTAACCAAGAATAACAAATTTAGAGTTTTAGAAAATGATAAATCGTATTTAAACAATACCAAATTAGTGTTTTAGCTAATTAAAAGCTTGGAAATTGTTTAGAACCAATAATTATGTACCAGGATTAAATATAGATTTGTCAAGGGGCACGTGTGATAATGTTTACTATGCTAGGGGGTACTTGGCGAGTACAGGGTTTTAAAAGGGGTACATACCAATAAAATGTTGAGAAGCACTGCACTAGATCATGGACAGTTATAGTCAAATGGGCCTATGGCTGCATACCATTTATAGTTTGTGTGGATCTTATACTACCAGACCCATTAGAGCAGGAACTGTATTTTATGGATGTTCATATGTAAAATGCTAAATATGGCTATGCTGAGGTCATTCCAGTCAATTAGATGAACACACTGCCCTCTCAATCATCATTATATTTAATGTTTGTTCTGAAATGCTATTAAAAAAGAACAAAAACACCAAACCTTTAAATGGTTTGTATCAGTTCCCAGTGTGACCTATATAAAGCGCAACAGGACTACAATGCATGTGGAAAAGCTAACGGATAGTGGTGTATTTCATTAACAAAAGAGACCTAATGAGTTCATAATGAATATGATGATCCAGCATAATTATTCAAATCATTTGGTTATTAAGTAATTATCCAAGTAAAGCTTTGCAATTGTCATGTGGGCCATCCTTACAATGGAAAAATAGAATAAATTCACTGTTCATTTCCTAATACTAATGCTGATGACATCATCAGATGAAGATCATACCCCTAATATAGAAACCTAATCGGTTTTGTTTGGGGTTGTATAACTGAAATATGTGCTTATTAGTAGTACTCAGCTGTTATAAGTGATTTTGTACAATTTACCTGTATTGTACTATCTTACATGACCATTATTTCTAGAAAGCCTTTTTGGACTCAAACAATTATATATCAATTTTAAGTGCTGGTTTCTGGTTTCCTGTTTTATTTGCTCTACAGAGACTGCCATGGGGAGGAAGATCCATGCACAAAATAACAGCACTTCAGAATATATACAAGCAATCTATAAGTAAGGCTTGATATAGTTGTTGTTTGTTGTTGTTATTATGATTACTAATACTACTGCTACCACTTCATAATTAAATCTCTGCACTTACACCAGAAGCTGGCTGTGCATGTTAAGAGTTGCAGCTATACGTATACAGCAAAGTACCCGTTATCCAGAACTCTTGAAACCGGAAGTCTCAACTAACCGGCATGCCTGAGGAGATAATGTTGACTGTGTGTGTGTGAGAGGGTTGCTGGCCACAAAATACTCACCAAGCCTCCAGTGTCGTCCTGTAGCTCCTAGCGGTTTTCCGACGTCCATGCACGTCTCCCAATGTGTCAGGTGACACGAAACGGGTCAGGTGACACGCCAGAAGCTCTATACAGATGAAACCAGAAAGCTGCCAGGAGCCTGCTAGGAGCTACAGGACGTTACTGGAGGTGATTATTTTAACCTTAAAGAGAACCTGTACTGAGTAAAATTATTTAAAATAAACACATGAGGTAACTTCAAATGAACAGTACATAGTTACCTTGCCATCAGTTCCTCTCAGAAGCTCACCATTTTCTTCTTACAGTGATCCCTTCCAGTTCTGACAATATTTTGTCAGAACTGAAATATATCAGTTGCTGTCAGTTATATATCAGTTGCTGTCAGTTACAGCTGAGAGGAGAGCTGATGTGTCCATGTTTCCCTATGGCTCAAGTGGGCGATGTTACAGTTTAACTGTGTGCTGACCAGGAAGCTGTTATGGGGTGATGGCCATTTTCAAAATGGAGGACGGAGAATTCCCTTGATCACAGTGGACAAATAGGACGCAGGAGAGGAGAAAGATTGAGGAGTAGACTACACTGGAGGTAAGTATGACTTGTGTATGGTTATTTTGACTTTTTATTTTCAGTTCAGGTTTTCTTTAAGCAACCGGCAAGCACATGCAACTGGCATCAGTCAGTGCCAGATACTAAAGACTTTGCTGTACTGTGTGTTACCCACATCTCTGTGCCCAAAAAGGAAAGTAGAATACAATACATAAGGGGGACTTATTACTATCAGGCCATGAAAGATGGATCAAGTAGCCACCCCCAGGCAGGTAAAGGAGAATGGCAGACCCCTAGATGCGTACTTGTAAAAATATTGAACGGTAATTTGGGGCAGAGCCGAGGCAGAGGCAAGAGAGGCTCCAGCCTCAGCCACAGTGTAGGAGGGGGCGCACAACTCAGCTTTCATTCCCCTATTGTGTTTGGAAAAGAATAAGAAAAGGGGATACACGACAGTGACTGCAAGCCAGATAACTAGAGATTAAGATGTTGGAGGAGTGGGGGGGCTGGGCTGCGGCACCTCTTAGTCTAATAGCAATCCGGGTGTGACGGCTGGGGTGGGAGGGATGGAGGGGCGCATTTTGGTGTCTCAGCCTTGGGTGCTGGAGGACCTTGTCCCGGCTCTGATTTCGGGGCTGGATATAGCCATTATTGTAATGTAGCGATTGACATTGAAATAATATACGGCCTTACCATTCGGGGTTACTGTGCTTGGTAAAATGGGTATGAGGAAATGACGGTAGTATAATATTGGTAACTGTATCGATATACTACTATCCCTTATAGTAGAATATGGGTAATTAAACTGATATTGTGCTTTCACCTCCCTGTAACCTCATCCTCCTCTATGATTAAAGGACCACTCTCGCGAAAAAAACTAAGCAGTTAAAACTTGACAGAATTGACAGGTTTTGGAGTAGTCTATCTCCACATGGGTATTTCCCAGTGTCTTGGTTTTCAAAAGCATTTCCTGAAAGGCAGTTGTTAAATCTAACTGAAAAAATAGTGTACAAGTGAGTAGGGCGGCCGGCTGGTATCTTACTATTTTGGCAGTTAAAATGCCGTTCAGGAAATGCATTTGAAAACAAAGAAAACCCTTAGAAAAATGATTTACAATTGTTTTTCTGATCGACTTTGAACAGAAGTGATCAGAAAATCAATCAGAAAAACGATCGAAAATCAGATCGGACCTGTTAAAAATAATCGATTTGACCCTTCAAACTGATGGAAAATGGCATTGTACGTTGAGGACCAGTGATAGCAAAGATTACCACCCCTGTTTGTGAGTATTTAATCTGTTTTAAATGTGTACTTATCTCTTGGTTGGGTGCTAGTAACCTGAACCAAAAATGTTTACACTGTTCAGAAATTCACTTAATTTGTGTAATAACAAAATACCAATCCCATTTCAGAATGAGTGATATTATTCATCGCCGACAGAGGGCGCCGTGGCTATGGCCAGACTTCCTGTACTCCAATCTCAGAGAGGGGAAAGAACACAATAAGAACCTGCATATCCTTCACTCGTTTACTGATGCTGTAAGTTAGTTTCACATAAGCTTTTGTTTATTTTGTGTAAAGTCAAAGTGAGGTAGATGCAATCCTGTTCAGGTTAGCTCTGTACAATGCAAGGCTTTTAACCAATTCACATTTTCTTACCTTATTCTGATGTGTATATGCTAACACATTGAGTGACTAGAGGTGGTATACAACAGTGTTTCTCAACATTACTACATCATACTCCTCCATGAATTGTGTTTTTTCCCAAGTACCCATGTTTATAAAAACATCCTCTTACACACTCCTTGACATACATATTTGTGAGGCGCACTCCATATTTGTGTATAAATCCTTTTCAAACTTTTTCTTCAAGCAAGTCTGAAATGGATTTCAAATAGAAAACAGATACTCACCTATGTAGAGAAATGGCTCTGGGTCCTATAGAGCCTTCGTGTTCCTCTCATTGTCCCCTCGCTCCAGCGTCGTCAGCCCCGGTTAGAGGTATTCGAACCATCGCTCAAATACTGCTCTGTGAGGCTTCGGTAAGTGAGAGTAGGGAGAGGCTACATATCAGTCAAATATTGGCAAATATTACTGTATATGAATTAGGTAGTACAATGTCAGTAAGTTAACCAATATTTTATCACTTTTTCTGGTGTCCATTTTGCTAGATGATGTACAAATAGAGGTTACATATTCTGGCGCCCATTTTAATAGATAATAAATTGAATATTGGCTTTATCTTGTGCCCTTTTTAACAGGAGCCAAAGTAAAAACTACTGAGGAGGAGGAAACTTTAGCCTTTGCTCTCCTTCCAAAGTTGTTTGCACTTGGTTTAATATGTTTATCTGACTGTGTAGCTATGCAGAGTTTCCTAGCCAGTGTATACCATTTTTTATAGAGATGTAGCTATTGGCCCAGGTTGCACATTGCATACTGTAAGGGCTTGATTCACAAAAGAGTGCTAACTGTTAGCACGGCCGTTTTCGCGCAGATTTTTGCATTTTGCGTATTTTCGCGCGAATCAATATCGTTTTTGCGCGCAAACGCGATTTTGCACGAAAATTTATATTGATTCGCGCGAAAATTCGCGATTGCGCACAATGCGAAAATTCGCACGAAAACGGCCCTGCTAACAGTTAGCACTCTTTTGTGAATCAAGCCCTAAGTATGAGATCAGGCTTGCTCTAATAGTAGCCATAGATTAAAAAAATTGTACCTTTAAATTCAATAGAATGTCTGAGTTCTGCCTGGAAAACATTGCTTTATTAAAGTGAACCTCCGGACTAAAAATCAACTCAGCAGCACTGAAAAGGCCTAGTGTTTCTTTAACAGTTTCACAGCATCAGAACTTTGTTTCTCTTATCCAAGCCTCATTTTTAGCTGCACAGAAGAAAACTGCCCGGGCTTTTTTCCTCTGATGCTGTGCAAAGCATGATGGGATTTCTGATGTTGTTGCTCTCGTTCTGCTGTTTTGGTGCATTTTTTTTTTTTTACATTTTGAATTTGACATTTGAAGCCTAGCATGTGCAGCTGGGAGGGGTAATCAGGACACAGGATAGCTGGAACTGTGTCTCCTGCTCCCTGTCACCTCCTTTCAACCAAAAAGATGGCAGCCCCATGACAAAGATGGCAGCCCCCATGAATCACAAACATTTGCCTGTTCTTTTAAAACAGGGTGGGTAAAAAATTATATTACCTATCTATTCTAATTAACATAACTAATGTAACTTAATGACAGTATGTTTGTTTAGGCTGAAGTTCCCCTTTAACTTAAACTCCTAGGCCATCCTCTCGGACTCTTCATTGTTTGTAAAGATGAATTGAAGATGCTATCAATGTCATTGCTAATATAGTTTTAATATTTGATGCAGCATTTCCAAAGTCAGTCACATGACACATGTGCACAATTAGAGATGTCAACATAGTGGTAGTTTCTTCACTAGTACACAGCCATCACTTCACCACACCCATTCTTTCTTTCTGCTCCCACCTGAGGACTAGTGATGGGCCGAACCTCCGATTTTAGGTTTACGAAACGGGTTCGCAAAGTTCCGCAGGAGGTTCGGTTCGCGAAAAAGTTTGCGAACCGCCATAAACTTCAATGGGGAGGCGAACTTTAAAACTAGAAAAAATTATGCTGGCCACAAAAGTGATGGAAAAGATGTTTCAAGTGGTCTAACACCTGGAGGGGGGCATTGCAGAGTGGGATACATGCCAAAAGTCCCAGGGAAAAATCTGGATTGAACGCAAAGCAGCGTTTTAAGGGCAGAAATCACATTGAATGCTAAATTGCAGGACTAACATGCTTTAAAACATCTTGCATGTGTATACATCAATCAGGTAGTGTAATTAGAGTACTGCTTCACACTGACACACCAAACTCACTGTGTAACGCACCGCAAGCCAGCTGTTTGTGTAGTGACGGCCATGCTGGACTACTGCGCATTGTGCGCAACATGGCGAGATTGCTCTTCCTCACTCAGTGATGTCAGGTAATGTGTGACTGCCTTATCAACTTTCCAAGGCATTGTTAAAAAGCGTACGTTTTGTTTTTAAATTACATTTTCTACTTGCTGTGTACTTGTTCAGTACCGCTACAATGAGAATCCTATGGAGGTGGGCAAGTCTGCCATTGTGACTGCGGGTAATGGCCGGGGAATGAGGGTTTGAATCCGGTGTGGAGCCTGAGAAACGGCTACCACTACACATCCAAGGAGGGCAGCAGGCAGGCATGCACGCCCGCCCCGAGGTAGTGACCAAAAATAACAATACAGGAGGAGGACTTTCGAGGCCCTGCTGTGTATTTGAAATGAATTAACTTTAAATCCTTTAACGAGAACCAGTTATGGCAGGCAATTATTATATGGTTGGCAGTCCAAAAGATCTAATTTCACGAGAATCATATGGAGGCGGGCAAGTCTGCCATTGTGACTCCGGGTAATGGCCGGGGAATGAGGGATGGAATCCGGTGTGGAGCCTGAGCAACGGCTACCACTACACATCCAAGGAGGGCAGCAGGCATGGCTGCCCCGAGGTAGTGACCAAAAATATCAATACAGGAGGACTATCGAGGGCTTGCTGTATTTGAAATGAATGTACTTTAAATCCTTTAACGAGAACCAGTTATGACGGACAAAGATGACACCACATTCCTTTCACGAGAATCATATGGAGGCGGGCAAGTCTGCCATTTGAGACCCCGGGTAATGGCCGGGGAATGAGGGATGGAATCCGGTGTGGAGCCTGAGCAACTGCTACCACTACACATCCAAGGAGGGCAGCAGGCAGGCATGGCCGCCCCGAGGTAGTGACCAAAAATAACAATACAGGACTCAGGAGGACTTTTGAGGCCCTAATTGTAATGAATCAACTTTAAGTCCTTTAACGGGAATCCGTTATGGAGGGCAAGTCTGATGGTGCCTTCACTGCGATTCACCAGGTTGGTCTCCGGCGAGAATCTGTTATGGAGGTCAAGTCTGCTCTCCTCACAATTTTGGGAAGTGATGGCATGTGCCTTCTTCTGAGCACTGTACTTTGGGCCAGGTCCGCACGAAATCACAGCAACACCACCTTGCACAGACCTGCCAGTGCCAGGTGGCCTTCATCTGGGTCTGCCTCTACCTCTTCCTCTACCTGGTTTGTCCATTTTGTCCATCTCGGGGGGAAGCTAGGTATATACAGTGAGGTGAGTTCACTGAACACAAAAGGTAGTTATATATGCAGTAAGGTGAGTTCACTGAACACAAAAGGTAGATATGCAGTGAGGTGAGTTCACTGAACACAAAAGGTAGTTATATATGCAGTAAGGTGAGTTCACTCAACACAAAAGGTAGATATGCAGTGCGGTGAGTTCACTGAACACAAAAGGTAGTTATGTGCAGCGAGCTGGGTTCACTCAACACAAACGTAGGTGTATGCAGTGATGAGTTGGGTTAACTAAACACAACAGGTACTAGTAGTAGGTAAATGCAGTACTGGGTAGTACAATGTGCAGCTCCCTGTCACACACACAGGCTGCTGCTGGGCTGCTGGCATTGGGACACACACAGTATGAATTAGCAATGCTGTCTAAGCAACACAAGTGTCTCACACACACAGGTAGTCACTGAATGTGCTGCTGCTGGTGGGCTGCTGGCAGTGGGACACACAGTATGCATTAGCAATGCTGTCTAAGCAACACAAGTGTCTCACACACACAGGTAGTCACTGAATGTGCTGCTGCTGCTGGTGGGCTGCTGGCAGTGGGACACACACATTATGAATTAGCAATGCTGTCTAAGCAACACAAGTGTCTCACACACACAGGTAGTCACTGAATGTGCTGCTGCTGCTGGTGGGCTGCTAGCAGTGGGACACACAGTATGAATTAGCAATGCTGTCTAAGCAACACAAGTGTCAGTTTCAAACACAGGAAAAAAAATGATCACACAAGCAGGATTAGCGCTGAAAAGAGCTGTTCTGGGGCGCTATTATAGCAATAAGATTCAGCTAGGAGCAAGCTAAGAAGGCAAGAGCCTGACTAATCTGTCCCTAGGAGAACAAGTCTGCAGCAGCTGTCCCTAGTCTGTCTCTAGCAGGCACACGAGTGAGGCTAATGGCCGCCGGAGCCTGCCTTATATAAGGGGGGGGGGGGCTCCAGGGCTTGGTATAGCCGGATTGGCTACAATGTGCCTGCTGACTGTGATGCAGAGGGTCAAAGTTTACCCTCATAGAGCATTATGGGGCGAATTGAACTTCCGGGAAAGTTCGCCTTCGCCGGCGAAGGCGAACCACCCGAGGTTCGCCTGGAACCGTTTGCCGGCGAACAGTTCGGTCCGCCTCTACTGAGGACAGGTGCAGCTTTGTGTCTACAGAAAAAAGACTGCCTGGTGCCCCTCCTCCTCATACCTCCTCCCTGACTACCTCATGTAGTTTATGCTGGGATAAGAGAGAAGTTGGGACATCTCACAGACTGCTGTTCAGTACAGCCAAGCACTATCTGAGATTATCACAGGAAACTCAGCCAGCCAGGTAGTAAAAAGTGAATATGGCAAACATTGTTTAAAGTGAACCCAAGGTGAAATTAAACTGATGAGATAAACAACTGTATTTATCCTACTCCTAAAAATGACCTTTTTTTTTTAGATATGCCATGGTTTTATTTTATATTTTAACATTTACAAAGTAAATTGAATGCTCTGTTGTCTATGCTCAGTGGCCGCCTATTACGTGTCCCTGAGGGAAAATACATGAACTGTTGACCTTTTCCTATCTCTCCTTGCACTCAGAAGTTGCATTCTGTCAGGAAAACTTTTTTAGCTGTAATCTGCTTATCAGTGAGGATTACTATCTTCCTGACAAGGTATCGACAAGACAGAAGTTGTCACTTCAATGCCAGAAAATTAACTATTTCAGGCTTCTTTCAAATCAGGAAACACGTGCAGGAGCCGATCTCCTGCACTTGTTGAATGGCCTGTGGCGTGTTGTCGAGATGTTGGGGTGCGACGCTGATTAGCGGCTGTAGTTATAATTCACCTGACGGGAAAATGCTGGCTCCGGACTATTAAAAGCTCCCGGGTGCATTGGACCGCAACGCACCTAAACGCAGCATCGGATGTGAAATCTAAAATGAAAGTCAATGGACTTTCATTTTACAGTGGTTAACGCAAAGTACTGACTTTGCGTTAAAATGCAGCAAAACGAGCTCCAATGTGAAAGAGCCATCAGGCAGCAAAATAAAACCAGTAAAACAGCCTGATTATTAATATGCTTTGCCCTTTGCATACACCTGTCCTGTGCTCCCAGGATTGTGCAGGAAGTTAACCCTTCAGGGTTTTTTTCTTAGTATTTACATAAACTGTAATGAAGATTTGTTTTCACTTAAAGGTTATCATGCTGTGGAAGCAAAGAGGAAGTTCTGAGTTTAGTTCCACGCTAAAGTGGAAAAAAAAAGCGTGCCAGGTCGAAAAATAATAAAAATCAACATTATTGTTCCTATTCAATGAACCAGCGAATCCAATTAAACATCACGGAGTATTCCTAAAAGACATAAATAACATTGTAGATAGAATGACATTTAGATATATGAATGCATTCTAGCAATCGGGACGTTTTTGGACCCTGTGAATGAAATAGTGAAAGCAGTTTGTATTACCCAGGGTCTTCCTGTATTTAGGATGATAAAGTATCCACTCTTCCCACTGGGAATGTCTGTCATTTCTTTGTGCTGTGGGGGAAATGTAGCTAAAGGAGAAATATTTACATGGACTGTGATAATAAGTATTCATATATTTCTACATTTTATACAACTGTAAGCAAGTTACAGGATATGGCCATTTTTCGTGGTAACTAAGATCAATAAGGTTGATTTTTCAAAGCCAGTGCAAGGAAAATTGAAGCTGAACTGGTGCAAGATACAGTAAAACCCCCCATTATCCGGCATTAGTGGGGATTGGCTGACACTGGATACGTATAAGCCTAGCTAATAAACAGTATTATGCTCCACAATGTACGGTATACTTACCATGAACTCTGTATTAATGTTGAAATACAATAATTAAAAACAAATGTGGACAAAGGCCAGCCTTAACTTAATGTAACAGAGGTTTTTTTTTTACTGTATAAAGAAGTGTAAAAGTAGATTTTGCATCTTGCAATGCCATAATTGTTTTTCTGATTGCTTGAGAATTCTGGTTTACGGAGGTTTTACTGAAGATGCAAAAGTGCATTAGTTACCCTAAGCAACCAATCAGAATACTTATTGGACTATAGCTTCAGTTTTGCATTAACCACTTAAGCCTAACTGGACGAAAATTTTCATCCAGTTAGGCTGTGCGCACTCCCGCTGGTCGCGCGCGCTCCCGCGCCCCCCCCCCCCCCCGTGCGCGCCCCCACTGCTGGCCGCTAGCCCACCGATCAGTGAAAGGGATTATAAATCCCTTTCGCTGATCGGAGCCCCCCGGAGAAAAGCTGACAGCGTCTCTTCAGGTGCTGCGGCTTTTCTGAGCTCTGGTCTCCTTTCTTCTGCCTGGGAGCGAGATCGATCGCTCCCAGGACTTTTTGATTGTGGCCATCTTGTGGCCAAATAGCAAATTACACCAAAAACGCACAGTATTAAATAAACACATTTAAATACATAAAAAAAAAACCCTGTTTACCTCCCACACCAAAAAATACCCACATACAAGTTTAAATTAAAAAAAAAAAATTACAATAATAAAATAAAAAAAAAAAACATAAATAGTTACCTAAGGGTCTGAACTTTTTAAATATGCATGTCAAAGGAGTACATCAATATGATTTAATAAATTATGGGCTTCTAAATAGTGATGGACGCAAATTGAAAAAATGCACCTTTATTTCCAAATAAAATATTGTCGCCATACATTGTGATAGGGACATAATTTTAACGGTGTAATACCCGGGGCATATGGGCAAATACAATACGTGAGTTTTAATTATGGAGGCATGTATTATTTTAAAACTATAATGGCTGAAAACTGAGAAATAATGATTTTTTTCAGTTTTTTTCTTATTCTTCCTGTTAAAATGCATTTACAGTAAAGTGGTTCTTAGCAAAATGTACCACCCACAGAAAGCCTAATTGGTGACGGAAAAAACAAGATATAGATCAATTCATTGTGATGAGTAGTGATAAAGTTATTGGCAAATGAATGGGAGGTGAAAGTTGCTCGGATGTAAAAGAATTTCAACCTTGTGGGCTTAAGTGGTTAATATTCCTTGCAGTGGTTTTGATATATCTGCCCCTTTATTATTACTACTAGTAGACATAAGCCCGTTTTCAAAACAGGCTCTAGGTCTGTGTTGGAATGCCCCCTCCCTCCCCTCTCCTCTACCCTTCCCCCCTCCCACCCCTGTGACCGCCACCGTGCACAGTAAACTCCACGCGCACGCCCGTCGCACGCACGCTCACGCGCAGGCCCGCGCCTGCCTGGTGTCCCCCTGGCCAGTCCTGCTCTCTGTCAAAAGGGTGTCCCTGCGGCACATGCGCTGTAGCGCAAACGCAGGGACACACACACACACATGGGACGTAGAGACACAGGGGTTTTATTATAGAGAATTATTATTATTCAGTTGTCAGCATATCTCTTTTTTCAAACTCAGTTGGAAGTGGTACCCAACTTGGTAAAACCAGGCTTCATAGATGCCCTTTTGCATAGGAAAGTGATTACATTATTAGAGGGTTATTAGAGAGAGATTGATCGATAGAGCCTTCGTATGTTGCCCATATGCCATGAAAACAGAACAAGAGGCTAAAGATACCAGGCCAAATTTTGCTGTGGTCATTGAGACGCCATTTAACTATTCTGGTAAGGTGAATACTTTCATAGTAGCGGGTAACGTGCGGTACTACCAATCCACACACTATTTTAGCCCTGGAAATTAATTTATGTGCTACTCTGCGCCATGTCCTAGCCCACTCCTTCAGCCAAGAATAAGATAATTATTATTATTAATAATATTTATTTATATATCGCCAACATATTCCGCAGCACTTTACAAAACAAAGTAAGACAACATAGGGAACATAGGTGCAACCAAAAAATATACAGCAGATTCTCAAGCAGCACAAATATTGCAACAAAAACAGTAAACATTAGGAAGATGACCCTGCCCTTGCGAGCTTACAATCTAAAGATAATGTTGTCATCTGCATAGGCCAAAGTTTTGATGTATATATTTCCTATGTTCAGGCCCTCAATATCTTTATTGTCTTGGATACTTTTTATTAGCAATTCTATACAGACATTTATATAGTACTGGTGAGAGTGGGCAGCCCTGTTTTACGCCGTTGTTCATTCCAAAATCTTTTGTTGTATGGTCGTTTATTTTTACACAGGCTGGCTGATTAGAATATATTCCCTTTTTCTTGTTTAAAAATTGTTTTCCTAAACTGAATCAAATAAACCCTCTTCCTGAAATTACAGTTATATATAAAGTGACCACCGAATGTATATTCTTCTGAATATGTCTGTCCTTATGAAAACAGGTTTATTTTTTCCCCAGTACCTGATCTGTCAGTTTCCCCGGTCTTGTAGCTAATACCTTAGAATACAATTTTACATCTGTATTAATTTTTGAAGTTGGGCACTAGTAACTGGAATGGTCCTGATGGGCTTTTCCTTCTTTGGGTATTACTGTAATGACTACTTTGATTTAAAATGTTTAAATTTAGAGAATACCTCCTGTTGATTCGATGCATTTACCATGATGCAGAAATGCAAGATCATCCATAAATTCTTGATACAATTCTATAGTGTAGTCATTTGTCCCAGGACTCTTGCCCTTAGCTGAGTTTAATACCACTTCTCTGAATTCTTTTTTTTTGTATTTCCTTTGGGATGCATGTAAATTAGCTGGCAACTAGACCTTAGGCCCATTACAATAGCAGGCGCTAGGCCTTGGCCGCTTCGCCCCTCATAACCCCGTCGCCTCCACCAACCCCCCGCAACATCGCCCGCACGGTCTGCGTGCATGCGCACGCCCACTACACGTACACGTCCACACGCCGCAACGCGTGCACACACACCTCTAGCTGCGTTTAATGGGAAAAAAACCTTAAAAAAACTAAATTTGAACAATTTCTATTGGCGATAAAGATCATAAGAGATACTAATGGATAAAAACAGTTGACACATGCAACATACAAATTACAAAGTTTGTTATTTTCATATTACAAACTTGCCATATATTTGTCATAATGGAGGACCTCTTGTTGTCTGCTCTTGTAAAAGTAGGCCTCAGATTATCCGCCACTGGTTGACCTACATTGCGCAGATTCGTATTTTGTACATATGTTTGTTAACTTATAGACCAGTGGCACAATGACACCGGGGGTGGTGACACTACACATTGCGATAAGGACAATTATTGGATGTAGACCTCATTTTATAATTTGTTCATATAATACATTGTAATATACAAATGCATTGATGAAAACATAAAGGTAAAGGAAAAAGGCGTACGTACAAAAAGGGCGCCGGGACAAAAAGGGCGCGGGGTGTAAACGCTAATTAATAATTAATCATTAATTGCGTTTATAAAAATAGTGTGCTATATTACGTTTACAAATAATGTTTTACAAAATTATAAATCATTAAATAATGTTTATGAAATCGGCAATTGTGAAAACGTTAATCTTCCCTGTTTCAAAAGTGAAACTTATAATTACGTTTATTAAAAAAACGATAATATATGTTTAATTGTTATAATTGTATATTATTGTGAATAACCTTCATTTATGGTTTGTTCTTATAATAAAATCTGAAAATATTCTTTATAACGATGATATAAATATAACTACGTTCGCAATAAGTGTTGTAAAACATTAGTAAGTATTACTAAAATTTTACTAAAACTATACCTAAGCCTACTCTCACACAGAACCCTCCCTGTACCTATTCCTAACCCCTAGACCCCCCTGGTGGTGCCTAAACCTAAGACCCCCCTGGTGGTGCCTAAACCTAAGCCCCCCTGGTGGTGCCTAAACCTAAGACCCCCCTGGTGGTGCCTAAACCTAAGACCCCCCTGGTGGTGCCTAAACCTAAGACCCCCCAGGTGGTGCCTAACCCTAAGACCCCCCTGGTGGTGCCTAAACCTAAGACCCCCCTGGTGGTGCCTAAACCTAAGACCCCTCTGGTGGTGCCTAAACCTAAGATCCCGCTGGTGGTGCCTAAACCTAAGACCCCCCTGGTGGTGCCTAACCCTAAGACCCCCCTGGTGGTGCCTAACCCTAACCACCCCCCTTACTGATCACTTTATTATGTGGATAATAATGTTTTACTAATTGTGGCTGCAAAAAATATATTGCAATTTACGTTACGTACTGATCGCTTTATTTTGTGAATAATAATGTTTTACAAACAGTAAGGGATAAAACTTTAAATAATGTTTTAATTAGTTAAATAAGATAAATATGTTTAGTATTTTTATAAACGTTATTCGGCACGGGTGCATTTTATAAACGTAAATCACCACAAGCACAGTTATAAATCATTAAAAATCTCCGGGCGCCGTTTGTAAACGTTATTTATCTCCGGCGCCCTTTTTTCCTGCTCGGCGCCCATTAAACGTCATTTATTATGAGAGTGAATGGCGGCGCCCTTTTTGTCCACTAGCTGCCTGCGCCCTTTTTTCCCGCTTCCGGAAAAAGGGGGTTTGGGGAGCATAAGTCATAAATCAAAACAAACTAAATGAAGTGAAAAAATACAAAATTTATTAAAATCATAATTAAGCAGGTTTAACAAAGCACCGATACAGACTGCCAAGGGACCTCACTCCGCATACATCCAACCATACAAACATACCACTACCTAGGATCACCTAATGTGATCAGGGATCCCAAAAACTGCCATAGCGTGGGCCTGGGAATGCTCCTATACACAGTGTCCTCCAAACAGCTATGCCAAATAGCAAACAGTCAGTGTTCCAAATAAGCACGGAGAATCCAAATGAAGCAGCACGCAGAAGAAAGCAGTTCAATTATTGCAATTAGCAAGCAAAGCTCAGGTCAGTTTGAGGAAAGGGTTTGCAACAAAAGCATATAGGCATATATGATATGAGCACAGAGTAAAGACATACTGTACCCAATCCAGATGCAGCTTGGATGGAGTCCGGTAAGCTCCTAGCTGATATGTTTTCAGGTCTCTTAACCCCTTGGTCAAAGCTCACAGCTTGGGGAGTGTCCAGAGATCCAGTATCAATATGTCCATGCACATGTGCTGCTGAGCATTGCTGTGAAGATGACCCATGCAGTTTGCTGTTGTTTGCAGTGATCTACCTGACATGGATGCTGCAGGTTATGCTGTTGATCCGGTAGGCACCCAGGAGCTAGAGACTAACCAGGCCGGCAGGGAGTAAAGGTGGAGGGCATGCAGGCGGGGGGTCGCAAGGCAGGGACCGTGCTAGCAACACGCCAGGAGCCCTGACATGTTTCGCTGGGTCTACCGGCTTTTACTGAATAGAGGTGTGAAGACAATTAATGTAGTATTATCTGAACATGCATGTAATAGACAGTAATTATAGCAACTATTAGTTACATTTTAAAAATGTTATATAGTATGGATGCAATTAACGTTATTCTGCTTTTAGCACAAAATATGTACTGACAGTCTAAAAATAAAACTACATGGAGAAAGTGACAGGCATGTAGTTATGTTATTCAAGTTACAGTTTCCACATGGAGGTTATGAAAGGTGATGATATGCACTCACACATAAAATAAAGAAAAGAATGGAAATTAAGATACTGTGTGGAATTTAAAAACATTTTTTATTTCGGTTTGGGCCTAATTGGCTGATTTATTTGTGAGTGTTGGAGATGGTGAAAGGCAAGGGAGTATTGTAAAGTTTTAATTATCACTTGGAAGTTATTATGGTATATGATGACATTTTGTTAGTGTCATCATTGGTCCTTAACCACTTTGTCCTCCTTGACGTATAAAAACGTCAAGGAGGACATGCGCGGTCCCGCGGCCGATCGCACGCGTGCACGCGCACCCCCGCCCGTGAATTCGTTAGCCCAGGAATCAATGAATTGGGCCATGGTGCCCGATCACTGATTCCTCTCCCCCGCAGAAAAAGCGACATCCTATGAAGTCATGTATACAAACTCAAGGTTGCCCTCTTGTGGCCAAAAACTAAAACTACATCTAAAAGTAAAAAAAAATTACAACACACATATATTTCCCCAACTCAAACACTATTTACATCCCACCCTCCCAAAAATAACCACATAAAATGTTTATATATATATATATATATATATATATATATAAATATATATATATATATATATATATATATATATTTATTTTTTTTCATAAGCTTGTAAATGGTGATGGATGCAAAACGGAAAAAATGCTCTTTTATTTCCAAATAAAATATTGTTGCCATACATTGTGATAGGGCCATAATTTAAACAGTGAAATAACCGGGACAAATGGGCAAATACAATACGTGGGTTTTAATTATGGAGGCATGTATTATTTTAAAACTATAATGGCCGAAAACTGAGAAATAATGAATTTTTTCTGTTTTTTTCTTATTCTTACTGTTAAAATGCATTTACAGTAAGGTAGCTCTTAGCAAAATGTACCCCCCAAAGAAAGCCTAATTGGTGGCGGAAAAAACAAGATATAGATCAGTTCATTGTGATAAGTAGTGATAAAGTTATAGGCTAATGAATGGGAGGTGAACATTGCTCGGATGCATAAAGTGAAAATGACTGAGGGCGTAAGCGGTTAAAGGGAACCTGAGATGGCAAAAATACAACCCCCTCCCCCCCAAAATATACATACCTGAGGCTTCCTCCAGACCCCTTTGGCCTGATCGCTCCCACGCCGTCCTCCTTCGACTTCCCGTTTATTCACAATTGGTTCTTGAATGTCCTCCAGTTCAGGGCCAACTGCACATGCGCAGCCTGCCGAGTGTGTGCTTCTGCCATGTTCACGTTGTTGGGAGCGTTGTGCGCCTGCACAGTACTACTGCAAATGGGAGCAAGAAGGGGGAGCGCGCCTGGCCAGACTGCATATGCGCTGACGAGCCCCTCCTAGGGCCAGTTGCAGGCAAAGGAGGAGTCTACTGAGGGAGTGATCAGGCCTGAGGGATCTGGAGGAAGCCCAAGGTATGTGTATAATTTTGTGGCCCCATCTCAGGTACACTTTAACCTGCTGGGCGTTTCAATTCCCACGGCCGCATGGGTTTTCATTCCCCCGATTTTTTGTCCCTTTCATTTAGCTAGCCTAGCGCTAGCTACATGATTCTCCCCTTCCTCCTCTCTCCCTCCCACCCTTCTGATCGCCGCCGGCGATCACGCCCATAAGGAAATCCCGTTCTGAGCGGGATTTCCTCTAGGGCTTCCCCCTTCGCCATGGCGATGAATGGAGTGACGTCATCGACATCGTGACGCCACTGGGACTCCCGATGCACCCCAAAGCGCAGCCTGGCGGCGATTGGCCAGGCTGTGCATGGGGTGTGCGGGGGGGGCCCTCTTTCGTGTCGGGTAGCGGCGAATCAGCGGCGAGTGGCGGCGATCGGGGCAAGCACGCAGCTAGCAAAGTGCTAGCTGCGTGTTTGAAAAAAAAAATTATCAAAATCGGCCCAGCGGGCCTGAGCGGTGCCCTCTAGCGTCTCTGGACAAGTTAACTTTTACTCGTTGCATAATGGTGTTCCTTTCATATAGTTTATAGGGCATTCCTCAAGCCAAATGCTTGTTTTGTTTTAATACTCCCTATAAACTAAACAAGCCTCGCCCACAGCTTTTTCAGAGAGCCTTGGCACTGTAGCAAGGGCTTATGGGAGATCAGTCTGGGAAGAAGAAGGAGGAGGTTACTAGCCAGAGATTTCAGAGGCAGAGGGGAGGAGGAAGAAGGAGAGCAGAGTTGTAACGATCTGCGGGCGATTTCCAGTCAGCGCACACCGCATGCGCTGAAGCAGAAGGAAATCGCCACAGTCACAGAAGCAAAGTACCCAGTATAGATCTGTAGAGGAGAATTCCAACCAGCAGATGGAGCTGTGGAGTACAGAGGGATAAGTCCTCTGTACAGCCACAGATGCCAGATTGAAATTGTACGATTAAGCAAGACTGGGCAACAAAGTAGCACCTCAGAAGAAAGCAAGAACAGAGACAGACTATGTGAATGTCTACCAAGCTAGTCGCCACCCAGCGTCGGTAGACATATCACATCAGAACAGACCAGAGTAAGAAAGCTAATCGCAAGAGAGGCGATTGCTATCAGCAACACAAGATAGAGAAAAGACAGAGCGTGAACTGAGTAAGGAAGGCACAGCAAATAACCACAACCCGAACGCCAAGGAAAATAACAAATGAACTAGCTAAACGCGGTCCCCGCACGATATGCGCAACAGAGACAAGCACGTTAACGGTACGGCCACTGCACGTTAAGCGCAACAGTGGCAAAACATACCAACCCTGACTAACATATGAACACGGAGAATGAAAACAAACAGATAACGTGAACGCTTGCTAATCGGTTGCCTCACACGAGACAACAGCAAGCGTTCGTTCCAGACAAGACAGACAGAAGGAGTAACCAGTAGCAACCGCAGCTAAGGTTATACTCCAAGGTTCAGACAAGAAAGATCCACCGCCTCTAACACTAGGGCGAATGCGATCTAAGAACAGGACAGAACGATTCACTGTCAGCCACCGCTGGTGACAGTACAATCACACAAACAAGACAAGATAGAATAGGCAGTACAAATATACACAACCTGACTGCACTAAATAGGAATGCAAAGAGCACTCCCCAAGAATTAACTACACTAGAATATAGTAACAAGATGCTGAGGCTCTAAGGAAAGTTTCCCTACTGAGGAACTATGTCGAGCCAGGAATTCTGGGAGGAAATGACATTTATACTAGAAACCTTCAAAGGAAGCAGACAAGCAATTTGCATGACAAGTGGATGCAAATCAGTCAGCCTTGCAAACTGACAGAAAGACCTCTTTTCCTTAGACTGAACTATGCAAGCTGCATAGGAAACAACACAATCCAAGGAATCAAGGGCAGCAGAGCGGATTCTGACAAGAGTGAATTTGTCACAGGCAGAGAGCTGGAGATGCTATCTGCTTTACCTGTGTGTAATGTTTACAAACATGGCTGCTGTCATTGTATCACAGGAAGAAATAATCATATTCTGTTGAAGCTGTTTGCAGTTAGATTTGCTGTGTAAACTATCTAAACTTTAGATAAGATATATAGACAAGTTACTTGTTATACTTAGTTTTTCATCCCGGATCCGCTTTAAGCGAATGATTTTGAGAAAATCAGCTCATTGTATCCTTTACTTCTTTTACAGATTGTACCAGAAGAGACTAAAGTGTGAGACGGAAAAGAATGAGGCACTCCAAACACTCCACATTCTTCACTGTGGCTGCATTGTTTGTCACTGATGGTCTCCCAGGTCTTGGCTCATCTGTGAGGAACATGTGACCACTTTGGAAATTGCTTTTCCACATCAGTGTAATAAGATGGGCAATCATTTCCATCATCCCATCATAAATCTGCTGGACACTATTATCCTTCATATGCAAGCCTCAATCTTTTCCGTCTCACACGTTAGTCACTTCTGGCACAATCTGTAAAAGAAATAAAGGTTACAATAAGCTGATTGATTTTTGATTTTCTCAACATTATGCACTTAGGAACCAATGATGACATTGACAAAATGTCATTAATAGACCATGATATCTTCCAGGGGAGATAATTAAAACTTTACAATATCCCTTCGTATGTAACTCTGCAAATGTAGTTGAGTTTGACATTTTATGTAAGTATCAAATGATAATGAGCTTGCTTAATATTTTTGTAAGGTCATTAGGGAAAGAGCTAAAGAACTAGAGGTCCATGGAGTGAGAGAAGACGCCAGCAAGAAAAAGAAGAGAAGTGCATTTTTGGACATGCTTCTGAATGCTACAGATGATGCTGGCAACAAGCTGAGCTACACAGATATACGAGAAGAAGTGGACACTTTTATGTTTGAGGTAAGTGTACTAAACGTGACGTTAAATATTCCAAAGAAAGAAAAAACGTCTTTTGTTAAAGGACTTACGGGCCCAAATTTAAAAAAAAAAAGTTCTATACCTGCATGATTTTTGAAGGCACAGAGGACGCTATCCGCACCTTTCGTGCAGTTCCGCCGGGGCCCCGCTGCTTAATTCCCCCCCGGGCTGGCTCCCGACCCCACATACTAGGTCGGGCTCTCCTGCTTCCACAAAAATGGCCGCTGAAGGTTTCCGCTGCTGTGCAGATCTAGGGCCTCCCTCCCCAATTCACGCTACTGTAGGGCTCGTAAGTCCTTTTATATGCCAAATTTTTGGTTTTGCAAAGTGCTGCAAGTTATAAAGTGGTGATCTATCATTGTGTAAATAAGTCCAAAAGTGTTAAAAGGTTGCTCACCAGATTATGTGAAAGTGCTGAACTATGCTTTGATTTACCAAAAGATAGTAGTAGGGGCAAACAAATAAATCAATACATTGCAAAGTGAAAAGTTAAAAATTAGAAGATAGATCAAGAAATGATTGATATTCACTGTTTAATTCCTTTCCGGTTGTTTGCTCCAGTCAGTCTGCAGGTCATCATCTTTACAACTGGCAGATGTGAAAAAAAAATCATACAGCACAACTGCCTTTATCTATAAACACACACACACAAACAATGTGATAGGTTCAAATATTGTTTTTTTTTTTTATATTTTAGAAATGTAGATTTTTTACACAGATAGCATTACTTGAGTGGAAGCAGATTGGATTATTATATATTTGGGAGAGGAGATTTTTTTTAAATGTATGATATGCAATGTTGGATTTTATGATCCAATTGGTGACTCTATGCTACTTACATTATTATGCTATCTATGCCAGCTTCTGCATATTGGGCCACTTTTTATTGGAATGGTTATTACCTAACCTCACTTCATATGCTCTTATAGAGCTACAATTCCATCATTTGACATTTTGGACCACAACTGATGATACTGGACTGGTTTGCAAGCAGCCAGAGATTTCCATCTGGGTTATTGTTCTCAGCTTGGATGCTGGTCATTGAACGTTTATGTGATTATTATGCCCCAGCACTATAGAACTCAGTCGGGCAACCACAATGTCAGGGACCTAGTGGACCCTTACTGGGTTTCTGCTGCCACATTTGATTGATGCAATGTCATGGGTCATCTTCTCTACAACATGTAAACTGACACTTCATACTTTGTCTCCTGCCACCTGTTGATACTACTCAAATATGGATTTCTTTCTCAGTAGACGATATAGCTTTTCATTTGCAGCCATCAAATATATGTGTGTGAAACACTGGGTTTAACCCCTTTATATATTCAAAATAGGCATGCTCCTTTTTTATACCAAATGTGGCCACATACATTTTTTTTTAATATAATTGATAATGCTTAATTGTCTCACATAAGGGAATGATCGGTGTTAGTTTAAATGGTAGTTTGGATATTGCACTAATATAGTCGATGTCCATTAATTATAATTGTCTTGCTCATTGATTTCACTTGAGTCTTAAGCTCATTTTGACTGTTCACATTTTCTTAAAAGGAGCCCGAGGTGTGAGACCAACGGAGGCTGCCATATTTATTTCATTTTAAACAATACTGCAGAATTTTCTGATTTGTCATAGATATCTGATCTGCAGGCTTGTTCAGGGGCTATGGCTAATAGTATTAGAGGCAGAGGATATGTAGGATAGCCAGGCAATGTGCATTATTTAAACGGAAATAAATATGTCAGCCTCTATATCCCTCTCACCTTAAAATATACGGTAGGTAGAGGCAGGCTGTCTCTTTATAATAATAATTTTTCAAAATAGAACTGCAAAGTAGGAGGCACCTATGTTATAATAAAAAAATATATTTACAAATGGAGGAGGGGTGGTTACATGCCTCCTCTATCCTGGAGGTGCTCTGCTGAGCCAACAGATTTCTTACCCTGGAGTGCGACGACCACCAGTACATGATTGTAGATAGATTTATGATCCTCATCCGCCTCCTGGTTGGTTGTGTCTCGGACAGCTCAACATTGTGAGTATTCACTTAAAGAGGAACTCCAGTGAAAATAATGTAATAAAAAAGTGCTTAATTTTTACAATAATTATGTATTAATGATTTAGTCAGTGTTTGCTCATTGTAAAATCTGTCCTCTCCCTGATTTACATTCAGACATTTATCACATGGTGACATTGTTACTGCTGGCAGGCGATGTCACTGGAAGGAGATAATACAATACACTAATACAATACAATAACATTTGTAAAGCGCTTTTCTCCCATAGGACTCAAAGCGCATAGTTGTGTCTCAGATTAATACAGGGTTGCAGGCTGGGTTGCGTTACAGAGGAGATAGTCAGATGTTCATGAATGCCAGACTAAAGAGGTAGGTTTTCAGTTTAGACTTAAAGGGACACTTAACTCAAACAAAAAAAATGAGTTTTACTTACCTGGGGCTTCCAATAGCCCCCTGCAGCTGTCCGGTGCCCTCGCCGTCTCCCTCTAATCCTCCTGGCCCCGCCGGCAGCCACTTCCTGTTTTGGTGACAGGAGCTGACAGGCTGGGGACGCGAGTGATTCTTCACGTTCCCAGACACATTAGCACCCTCTATGCTGCTATATGGTATATGATATATGCTATAGCAGCATAGATGGCGCTATTGTGGCCAGGAACGCGAAGAATCACTCGCGTCCCCATCCTGTCAGCTCCTGTCACCGAAACAGGAAGTGGCTGCCGGTGGGGCCAGGGGGATCGGAGGGAGACGGCGAAGGCACCGGACAGCTGCAGGGGGCTATTGGATGCCCCAGGTGAGTAAAACTCATTTTTTTTGTTTGACTTAAGTGTCCCTTTAAATGCTTCCAGGGATGGAGATGTCCTGATTGGGTGTGGCGGGGAGTTCCAAAGTGTAGGGGCAGCATGACAAAAGGCTCTCTCTCCAAAGGTTTTGAGGTGGACTCTGGGGGTGACCATGGTGTTGCGTCCTTTCGATCTAAGATTGTGGGGGGTGTGATGCAGTTGCAACAAGTCCTTCAGGTATCCAGGTCCCAGATTGTGCAAGGATCTGAATGTCAGTAAGCCAATCTTAAACAGAATTCTCCATTTTATCGGTAGCCAGTGGAGTGAGCTCAGGGTTGGTGTTATGTGGCAATGGCGGGGTTGGCTCGTTAACAGTCTTGCAGCGGTATTCTGTACTAATTGCAGGCGGCGTAAGTCTTTCTTATGCAGGCCTGTGTAGAGGGTGTTGCAGTAGTCTAACCTTGATGTGACGAAGGCATGAACTAGGGTTGGAAGATCCTCTGAAGGAATTAGGTGTTTAATCTTTGCAATATTCCTTAGATGAAAGAAGGAATGTTTCACAACAGCTGAGATTTGATTCCTGAAGCTTAATTTCCTATCAATCAGTACTCCCAGGCTGCGCACACAGTCTGAGTTTTTCAGATCTGAGCTCCCTATCCTTAGCGGTGTTGGTTGAGACTGGGGCTGCTTTGCTGTTGAGCCCTGGCCCTCGATAACAAGTACCTCAGTTTTGTCAGCATTAAGTTTTAGCCAATTCATATTTATCCACTCCTGTAGCTCAGCTAAGCATGTGTTTATTTGTGGAGTAGGGTCTGCGATGCCAGGTTTGAATGACAAATATAGCTGGGTGTCATCAGCATAGCAATGATATGTCAGGCCATGTTTTTGTATGATTTTTCCAAGTGGCAGCGTGTATATGGTGAAAAGTAAAGGGGATAATATTGCGCCCTGAGGTACACCGTATTTTAGTGGTACAGGGTTGGAGAGGAAGGGCCCTAAGGCTACCCTTTGTGTTCTGCCAGCCAGGAAGGAGTTGAACCACTGGAGAACAATGCCATCTATGCCACAGTACTCTTGTAGCCTGTTAAGCAAGATTCCATGATCGACTGTGTCAAAAGCCGCTGAGAGGTCGAGCAAAATCAGGATGGAACATTGACCCTTGTCTCTTGCAATGAGCAGATCATTGCAAATCTGGGTGAGGGTTGTTTCACAGCTATGATATTTCCTGAAGCCAGATTGAAGAGGGTCAAGGATGTTGTTTCTGGAGAGCCTGTCTTCAAGTTGGAGGTAGACAGCCTTTTCAATAACTTTTCCCAGAAAGGGGAGGTTAGAAACAGGTCTGTAGCTGTTTAGAGCATCTGGGTCTAAGGATGGTTTCTTGAGTAGCGGCCTGACGATTGCTTCTTTCAGAGTAGAGGGAAACCACCCTTCTTGTAAGGAACCGTTGACTATTTTGTGGAATGCCGGTGTAAAAAGTTCAGGGCATTTCAACATGAACTTAGTGGGGCCAGGGTCCAGATCGCAGGTAGTCTGGCAAAGGTTTGAGAGGATGTCCAAGATGTCTTTTTCAGTGATTACTTAGGCTATTTTTGCACCTGTTATATGGCTCTGCATGGGTTTCTTGGGCTGTGAATTGAATGGCAGATCGTATGGAGGAGACTTTGTCTGAGAAGAAGTGGGCAAATTTCTCGCACAGTTCCTGTGAAGGTCTGATGCTGGATTTCCTGCAAGATGGATTGCAGAGACTGTCAACCGTGTGGAATAGTTGGCAGGTCTGTTGGCTGCATTTTCAATTTCGTGAGACAGGAATAAGGACTTCTTTTTGCTAATTTGATATTTTTTGAGGTGAGCAGTTAGGGAAAGTTTGTCATCAGGGGACTGGTGTTTGCGCCACCTTCGTTCCAGTCTGCGTCCCTGTTTCTTTAGTTCCTTTATAGAGTTGTCAAACCAGCGAGCGTGATGTAATGGTGCGGAACGTTTTATCTTTAATGGAGCTATGGCGTCAAAAGCGGCTGAAACATCGTGGTTATATTTAAGGACCATGGATTCAAGGCCTAAGTTGTGATCTGTCAGTCCGCCTAGATTGAGGCTGTTCTGAAGGTGTTGGGGTGTCAAACCTTTCAAGGAACGATATTTTATTAGTTCTTTCACTTGGTGTTTTGTAGCCGGTGCTGTAAAGGAGAAGTGGACAGTGTGGTGGTCTGACCAAACTACTGGATCAATTTCCACATTGGATAATAGGAGTTCTGAATGGAAAATGAGGTCCAGAGTGTGTCCTTTTTTGTGGGTAGGGAGGTTGATGGCTTGAGAGAAGCCCAGTTCATTCATGGAGAGAAGTAGCTCAGTTCTAAATTGGGAAGAGTGTGTATCGACCCATGCGTTAAAGTCTCCCAGAATTATCCACCTAGGGTGTTTCAGTGTTATGCAAGATACAAGTTCTGCTATTTCCTTGAGAAAAGCTGAGCCACCATTAGGGGGTCGGTAGAAAAGCAGTATGTTTATTTTTTTCTCAGCTGAGAGTTCGGCTGCCAGACATTCAAAAGAGTGGGTGGGGGCTACAGCAAGGGGTTTAATATTCAAACTGGATTTGAAGCACAAAGCTAATCCTTGTTTTCTTAAGAATCCCAAGGGATTTTAGAGGGGTAATCAAAGTAGAATCTTGGGTTTGAGTTTCTTGGGAACAGAGGTTGTAATAAAGATAAGCATCTCAGCTGAGTATTTTAATGGTGACATTTGGACAGCTGATAGACATCCTGCTGAGATCAAAGGGAAGGGGTCTTTTGCAAGCTGTAAGACGGATCAGGAGCTGAGGGTTGAAGAAAGTTGAAGAATTTCAAAGTTTGAGGTCAGCTTCTAGCAGGCTAGGCATTTTCAGTCCAAGTCCAATTTTAATCCAGTTTAAATCTCAGCCATCCAAAGTGATCCATAATTTCTGATGAGCTGTAGTTTTTGCCAGAGAGGTGATGAATAGGATTCCTCTGTATTTTGGGTCCTTTGAATGAATAGGATTCCTCTGTACAAGAGACAGGTCAGGGCTCCTGCTGAGAAAGGCCCTATTTAGAGTCAATGTGTGAACTTTCTCAGCTGTGGCTGGTGTCCTGCAGAGATCAAAGGGCCTGTATAGACTGAATTGTCCTTACACAGATATGTATGGATGGACAGCATGGATTTGAAAACACAGTTCTTTGTTTAGGAATTTGAAGATATAATATATAGTATATGTAGAAAAATATAGTCTATTGAGCATAGATGCTGTAGATAATCGATGAAAGTTACTCACAGGATGGGAGAGGGCGGGCACAAAGAGGCAGAAAGTCTTTAAGGTCTCAGGTCAATTCCAAGGAAGGTGTGCAGTGTTCAGCCGTGTGTGATTCCAAAGAAGATCCAATCCAGCTTAAATCTTTGCCATCCCAAGTAATGCTGCTTGCTTTTTTGGCAGTTGTAAACAGCTGTTATTTCCCACAATGCAACAAGGCTCTCACAGTGTGATGTCAGTACCTCACCACAAAATCATCCATACAGAGCCCCCTGATGATCCGTTTGAGAAAAGGAATAGATTCCTCATGGGAAAGGGGGTATCAGCAACTGATTGGGATGCAGTTCAATTCTTGGTTACGGTTTCTCTTTAAACTGATTTGATTGCCCTTACAGTACTGGACAAACTACACCATTATACTGTAGGTTTTTCTCTTTTTACTGTCATTTAAGTGTTTTCCTCATTTGGCTAGATCTTTATTCTGCCTGTACAATAGATAATAACCATTACATCTAATTACCAGGGTCATGACACAACTGCTGCCGCTATGAATTGGTCCTTATACTTACTGGGGTCCCATCCAGAAGTACAGAGAAGAGTTCATAAGGAGTTAGATGATGTATTTGGTATGTCTTAATGGAATGGTTTCCTTCTACTACCACTGCTCTTTCTCTGCATACATTACATTCAGTATATATCATGGTAAATATGTGAGTTGCTTTTGGCTTTCATATCATTCTATTTTTGATTGTTATATTAAAACATAGTAGTAGCAGTAGAGTATTGTACCTTGTTAGCCATCAATAAAAGCAAGAAGTTTTAAATCAGGATGAAACCATTTACAGCAAAGTCCCCATTATCCAGGACTGAGGGGATGAGGGGATAATGGGGACTGTTTTGGGTGGTTGGGGGGGGGGGGGGGTTGTCAGCCTTAAAATACTCACCGCTCCTCCAATGTCCTGTAGCTCCTTGCAGCTATCTGTCGTCAGTGCATGGCTCCGGGCGTGTCACGTGACCCCATGTCACTGGAGGAGCGGTGAGTATTTAATGTGGCACGGGGGAGGTTTGTGCTTTTTAGGCTAGTTTAGGCCGCTTTTGCAGAGCCTGCTAATAGTTTGTGTCCTCTGTGAGTGGAAGTACCCCTCATAGTGTGGCCTGAGAGGTACTCTGCTTGTACCTGTGCCATTAAACTAGCCTATCACAGAGAGGACAGATGAAGATAGAAGTAGTGCAGTGCCAGCCACAGTATGTTGCATTCCTTAGCTGCCACCAAGGGCGTAACAATAGACCCTGCAAGGGATGCAGCCGCAGGGGGCCCAGAAGCAACAGGAGGCCCCGTTCTGATAGACTGGCAACTAAGGGCAGGAAGAGAAAACAGCGTTTTACTCTCTGCACAATTGTTCTAATGACTATACAATACAATACAATACAATAACATTTCTATAGCGCTTTTCTCCCATAGGACTCAAAGCGCTTAGGCTCTCTCAGATTCAGTAATTAGTAGGATGAAGTATTCACACAACAAAAGTTATATTTCTGCAAATGCCAGACTGAACAGGTGGGTTTTCAGTCTGGATTTAAACACATCCAGGGATGGGGCTGTCCTGATCTGTTGAGGTAAGGAGTTCCAAAACGTAGGGGCAGCATGACAGAAGGCTCTGTGACCAAAAGTTTCCAAGTGGACTCTGGGTATGACTAGATTATTAGAACCTGTGGATCTGAGAATGCGGGGATTGCTACAATTGCGTCCAACTGGAGCCTCCCACCTGAATGCTAATTTATGCAATTCCTGCTAGATTTGGTACAGCAGGCATAGGGCTGACTGGCGTCTGCTGACCAGATAAAGGCAGGAAATTACTCTAGCTGGGAGTTAGCAATTGTGTTTGTTGCAGTTAGCATTCAGTTTAGAGGCAGTGGGGGTGAGTTCCCTGGAGGTGAGAGGTCCGGGGCCTGCCCGCACTTCCCTCTAGGTATCGCATGGTGGTTTGGGGGCCCCAGCCAGTGAGAGAGACTGGGGCCCCCAGCTGTCATGCGGACCAGTGTTAGTGTTTGTTGAAGTAGTCAGTAAAAAAAAGAAGGGTGGCAGTCATAGTAAGTGCCATTCTGGCTCTTTTTTTTTCACTTTGGAATTCACAGCAGAGGTACACGTTAACTTAACTGAGCCCTGAACCTGATCACCAACTGTCCTTAGGGGGACCTTGATTAATGCACTATACGGGATAATCTATCATACGCACAGAAATATGTCATTGCTTCTGCACAATTATCTACTGAGGGCCTTTTTATGACATATTTGAATTCTATGATTTATTTATTGCTCTATTGTTTGTGAACCAGCTACTAGTATGGAAAACATGGGTTGCGGATTATAAAGACAATGCTTAAAATATATGTTTTTACTTTACTTACCATTTTTACACTGATTAATAAGACAGATACAAACACAGAACAGAATTCCTGTAAAGCGGACCTGAAGATGAAATAAAAAAAATGTTTACTTACTTTGGGCTTCTGCCAGCCCCCTGCAGCCGACCTGTGCCCGCAAAGTTACCAAATGATCCTCCGTTCCCCACCGTGGCTCACTTTCACTTTGGGAAGTCGTCGTTCTCGTTTGCGCTCCCATCGCCAGAAGAGTCTTGCACAGCCGCAGTAGAGATTTTCACACAGGACACTCCTGGCCACGGAAGCATGTACATGGATGCACGCGATCAGGGCTGCGCAGGCACAATGAATGTGAACTTACAAGTCGTCGTGGACGAAAGTGAGCCTTGGCGGGGGAACAGCAGATGGTTTGGAATCGGCGCGGGCACAGGACGGCTTCAGGGGGCTGGCAGAAGCCCCAGGCAGGTGAAACTTTTTTTTTAATTTCATCTTCAAGTCCACTTTAAACAATAGATATAAAAGTAATGTGCTGTTTTGCAGCAGAGAGGACCACACTATGCTAAGGGGTTCAGACGGTTTCCAAAGAAAGGGTATACGTATATGGAACAGGAAAGTAGATGCTTTGAGCATAGGGTATATAATTCACTACTAAATATTTTATGTCCTCAGGTGAATCTGGCCGTTATGTCACAATGGAGGACTTAAAACATCTAAGATATTTGGAGGCTGTAATAAAAGAAGCCCTTCGCATCTTTCCATCTGTCCCATTCTTTGCTCGCACCATTTGTGAAGACACATCCATCAGTAAGTTTCTAAAAGTTTAATGCCTATATTTTGCAAAGTATCTTGTTTGATTTCAGAGGCGGGACAAGGTCCTCCAGCACTCGGCTGAGACACCAAAGTGTGCCTCTCCATCCCTCCCACCCCAGCCGTCACACAATGATTGCCATTAGACTAAGAGGTGCCCCAAGGCCCCCAACACCTTAATCTCTAGTTATCTGGCTTGCAGTACTGCCATGTATCCCCTTTTCTTATTTCTCTTTGCTTCAAACGCAATAGGGGAATGATAGCTGAGTGAGTGGTGCGCCTCCTCCTACACTGCGCTATGAGGCTGGAGCCTCTCTCTCCTCTACCTCGGCCCGGGCCTGCATGATTTTCCAACTTTTTGCTTAGTGAGTATGCAGTAATGAGATAAACACTTATATCTATCCTTCTTCTTCTAAAAATGACTTTTTTTTAGAATCCCATGGTTTCAGTTTCTGTTTAAAAGCTCTAAAAGTAGGTTTAATGTATTAATGTTTCAGCAAAATTACAGTTTTTTACAGTCTTTCGGTGTTCCAGAGCTAAAATAAATGAACTATTGAACTTTTATTTTTTTAATCTCTCCCCTGTACTCTGAAGTTGTTTCAAGGCTGTAATTTGTTGTTATAGTCCAACTAGGCCCTGAATGGGTAGAAACTGTCACCTTCATACCTGAATGCTTAACTCTTTCAGGCAGAAAAAGAAAAAAGGAACACAAGCTAGTTATTTCTATGCCTGGCATCGCATATACATATGTCTATTTCATCACGTCACATCAGGTACACTTTACGACTCATGGGGCAAATAGAAAAAAAAACAACCTCAGTACACACACATAGCATAAAACTGTATAAATGTTTACCTAGAAAAATGATTGAAATAGTATTAAAAGTTACTGAACGCAAAGGAAAATGGGGCAACTATCTGTACTACCATATAACAAATACTAGTTGGCTAGCTGAAATGCTGATCCTTCAGCTTTAGTAGCTTTTGAGTCAGCCACCCAGAACAAGTGTTCAGCCTGAACATATCTGCATACTTGTTCTGGGTCAGTAATTTACAAAGCAAGAAAAACAGAGGTTCACCACAACTTTCAGACAAACAGCATTTTCCAAAGGGAGTCATGTAAAATACATGTTTGCTTTAGGTTTTCTTATAAACATACTTTTATCTTTGTATCGCTTTTTTTTTCTAGGAGGTTTCCACATTCCTAAAGGGGTGAATGTGTTAATTATTCCATATTCTTTACATCGGGATCCTACATGTTTCCCTGAACCAGAAGAATTTAGGCCACAGAGATTTTTTCCAGAAAATACAAGTGGCCGCAATCCTTATGCGTATGTCCCCTTTTCTGCAGGGCTACGAAACTGTATAGGTGGGTGACTGTTATTATTATTATTTAGTATGTATATAGCGCCATCTTCCGCAGCACTGTACAAAGTATATACATATAGTGTAGTCACTAACTGTCCCTCACAATCTAATCCCTGCCATAGTCATATGTCTATGTATGTATTGTGTAGTGCAGTGGTCCTCAAACTAAGGCCCGCGGGCCGAATGCGGCCCCCTGAGGCTTTTTTACCGGCCCCACACACACAAAATGTATTACTTATAGATGCGGTCAGCTACATCTTTAAATATTGATGGTCCGCATATAGAATAGCAGTGCCGGCACCACCCATCCACATGGAAGCCAGAAAGCAGTCATTCGCTGTTTTCCAATCAAACTCCACATCAGGTGACACTGCTGACCAATTGGACTGCAAGTTGTCACCTGGGTATGCTTCACTGTCTGGCCCGCATACACTTTTACATCATTTTATGTATACTCCGGCCCCCCAGCAGTCTGACGTATGTTGACCTGGCCCTCAACCCAAAACGTTTAGGGACCCCTGGTGTAGTGTATGTATCGTAGTCTAGGGCCAATTTTTAGGGGGAAGCCAATTAACTTATCTGTATGTTTTTTGGGATGTGGGAGGAAACCAAAGTCCTTGCAACCAACTCCTTGCAGATGTTGACCTGGTTGGGATTTGTACCGGGGGCCCAGCGCTGCAAGGCAAGAGCGCTAACCACTATGCCACCGTGCTGGTACAAAAATAAAGCATATGAAGATATTGCATCTCATGCACAGAGAATGATTTACATGGCTGAAAAGTCTGGTGGCAGTGGTGTAGCTAAGAGGCCGGTGCAAGTTTAGCATTGGGGCCCCCCAAGCATGCTGTAGATAACAATTGATACAACATACCAAAACCAATCAAGGACAACCACAGTGTCAGAGGTGCAAGAAGGGGATGTAAACTGTGTGTTAATGATCACTGCTATTCAAAGCAACTATAGAAGTGAATATTATCAGCACTGGACCAATAAAAAGGTAATTCTGTGTTTGAGGGGTGAGGCCCTTAGGGCCCCTCTCGCTCAAGGGCCCTAAGGGCCTCACCCCTCAAACACAGAATTACCTTTTTATTGGTCCAGTGCTGATAATATTCACTTCTATAGTTGCTTTGAATAGCAGTGATCATTAACACACAGTTTACATCCCCTTCTTGCACCTCTGACACTGTGGTTGTCCTTGATTGGTTTTGGTATGTTGTATCAATTGTTATCTACAGCATGCTTGGGGGGCCCCAATGCTAAACTTGCACCGGCCTCTTAGCTACACCACTGGTCCAGTGCTGATGCATAGCAATAGGGGGTGCAGAGGTAGTGACCGCATCGGTCACTACCTCTGCACCCCCTATTGCTATGCCACTGTCCGGTGGTACAGGAAAATGAATTATACAATTTGGGGTGAAAACTTTCAGATGATTCACAGTTGTCTCATTGCTTTGAACTGGAATGTCTACTCCTAGCGCTAATATTTATCTAGATCAGCCTTTCTCAACCAGGGTTCCTAGAGCCCCAGGGTTCCTTAAGGACTTTGCAGGTAGGAGTCATGTCCGGTCCAATACGCATGAGCTTTTATTGCTGATTGTCCACAAATGTTACAATAAAGGCTGGACGTTTTAATCAATCCAACGATGATAAGGAATATCCTTTCCAATTAATTTGTAATATTTAACCACTTCAGGATTCTGCGTACGCTTAATTACACCCCTGAATCCTGAAGTGGATTCCATGGGATCGGCCATTCCATGTCAGTTCATGGAGGGTGTCTCCGTGAACACCCTGCGAGCCGCCGATCGCGGCTCGCAGGGTAAATGTAAACACACGGGGAAGATCTTCCCCGGTGTTTGAATATATACGGCGCTGCTGCCATAGAGGAGATCGGCGGCATCTGATAGGCTAAAGCCTATCCCATCAGGTGCAGGACGGAAATCCGTCCTGCGCCGCTCACAGGGGGAGGGAGAGGGAGGGAAGGGGAAGGAGGCCAGGAAGCGCTGCGGAGGGGGGCTTTGAAGAGCCCCCCGCAAGCGCAAGCAGCCGGCGGCGATCAGACCCCCCCCAGCAGGACATCCCCCTAGTGGGGAAAAAAGGGGGGAAGTCTGATTGCCCTGGCTGCTATCTGATCGGTGCTGCGGGCTGGAGAGCCCACGCAGCACCGATCAGAAAAATACCCCCTGGCACAGAAGTGGTTAATATGTTCTTAATAAAGAAAATATATATTAACAGTGTCCTACACAATAAATAATTACATATATGCCCAGGATATACTATGCATTTGGGCTTTGAGCCCTTCTAGGGTGTAAATTAATATTTGTGTACTTGTGCACCTTTTACAGGTGCACAAGTACAAGTTAGGTGGATCATAATCAACTGTAGACTCTGTCGCTGCCCAGCAATGCGGTTCCTTGGTAACACGCCCGTGGCGGAGAGCGCTCTGCACATGCACACTACATCACTACTACATAGTGCATGTGTGCAGAGTGCTCCCGGCCACAGGCTCTCGATCAGAACACGGGTCACCCGGAAGAGCCTGCGCACTGCTCACTAACCTGTCTAAGTAGCTTCAGGGAAGGTTTACAAGACAATGGAGTGGGCACAAAGAAGAACGCTTTGAAAATTGATGAGCTAAGCATCCATTAATTCTAGGAATTTTTCAAAATGGCCATATATTATATTGTGATTTAACATACAGCTAATTAGAATTCTGAGATCTTAAAAGATCTTTCACAGCTGTTCTGGCTTAATGACAAATTGTCTGCTCTTAGGTGGGTAGAATTGACAATTTTAACTATAGGCATACCAGACTATAGAAAGGTTCGTTAAATGTTTAGTGATGTGGCAGTTGTGTGATTGAAGTAACATGCATATACACACAAGAACTTTTCTTTAGTTAAAGCTAAGACAGCTGCATCTATTAAAACATCTCCAAATGTGTGCATTTGAGTGCAATAGATTTACTGCTAAATCTATAACTTATTCATAACTCAAACTATGACCTGATTTGACTCAAATGAGGACTGTTGACCATAGCCACCCAACTAGATAAATCTGGGTCAAAACTGTGGCATCATTTATGCTGGGGATCATGTGATCCCCAGCCCCGTGATGTGTGGAGTACCGTGGAAGAACTGTTTTAGTACTCACAGTAATTTCATACTGTACTTCAACTGCATGTTGTAAAAGTATTTCTAACATTACTATTGATTATTTTAGGGCAACGTTTTGCACTAATGGAAGAAAAAGTAGTTTTAGCGACCATTCTTCGTCATTTCTGGATTCACACAAGTCAGAAACGTGAAGAGCTGGATCTCGTCGGAGAACTGATTCTTCGCCCACAGGCTGGCATATGGATCGAGCTGAAAAACAGAGAAGAATTTTTAAATAAAATGCAGTGTCCCCAGTCTTGTACAAAACTCTGAACTGTCTACTAGACCAATGTTTCTATATTACAAGTTGCTTGAAATAAAAAGGCACACGTCACTGGGGTAATTGAAAATTATTTGATAATACATGGTACATAATATTATAATAAGTCAATAAACTCTATAGTTGACTGGTGAACACGTCCTGGGAGATCATTTGTATATGGTGGGATTATATATTGTTAGTATATGGTGGCATCTTAGAATTCATTGCAATGGTTATCGAATTAGAAAAGCATTAGTATAAAGTGTTGTCACTGCAACTACACTGAACTGAATATGAGACCCAAGCTTACACACACTATGATGGTACTGGTAACACTTTTCTCTATTAACATTTAGTATTTATGTATGAAACCAATGTATTCTTTAAAAGACAGATGCACATGGTAACATAACAGGTCGGTAAGTAGCTTGCACTCTTACCAGTACTAGAGTGTGAGGTTCAATACCTAGACATAAGATTAAATGCACAACATTTGTAAATTCAGCCCATGTTTCTATAGACTCCACTGGGCTCTCCTCCCAAATCCTTGAAACATAGTGGTAGTTTAATTGGTATCCCCCCAAATTGACCCTAGACCAGGCATGGGCAAACTTGGCCCTCCAGCTGTTAAGGAACTACAAATCCAACAATGCATTTGCCTTCATGAGTCATGACTGTGGCTGCCAGACTCCTGCAATGCATTGTGGAACTTGTAGTTCCTCAACAGCTGGAGAGACAAGTTTGCCGATGCCTGCCCTAGACTATCGTTGAGATATTAGACTATGGGAGGATCATTAGATTGCAATCTTCTTGGATGGACAGTTGGCAATATGAATTAAACAGTGTGACTATCACCAATTTCAAAAATGAAAAAAAAGTACAGAAAGTGGTAATGTACCTACACTCTTTTAGTTCCTCTGTTAGGACCCTACATTTACTCACCGTAGTCATGTGGGTTTTTGCTCTGCCTGTTCAGTAATCTGAATGAGCCTTACACAATGTGAGTTAAGTATTGCTTTCAGGATGCAGTGGATTCTTGTTATAACTCCAGTCCGCAGGGGCTAAGGTCCTCACACATTTTTGGCACAGCTTAAATTAATTGATGGGACTAAATGAGGAAAGGTGTGGTTCATCAAGTAGAACACATTTCCCAATTTCTCAGTCCATCCTAAACACTGGCGTGCTTATGACCCTTTGAGGACCTCATAATGCAAGCGAGGAAATGCCTTCTAGGGCATGAAAAAGTAAATTTGAGATTATTTTTCTTTAGATCAGTAAAGATCAATGTCAACGAAACTTGCAAATGCATTTTTACATACTTATCTATCATAATTATACGTTGTACAGGTTATCCTTCCAAATATATTTTAATTATATTTTCTCTCATGTGTCTTGTTTAGAATGCATGCTTCCGAGAAATGTATACTGAAATAAGCTGTCTTCCTAAAACAGGGAGAATGCAGAAAGCTATGAATGGGATTTAATCTTATTTTGTACATATCATAGAGAATTAGGCTTTAATTGCACCTGAACTGACATGTGGCATGATAAGGTAAATATAAATATATATAAGCCTCGATTCATAAAAGGCTGTGCGGTAAAAAAATTTAGACTTTTGCTTGCTAATTCATAAAAATGTTCACGGGTGCGGTAGAAGGTCGGACATTTACTGGCTTCAATTGACAAAAACCTGTCTGGTAACAGCAGAGCAGTGTGGAGTCTTGTTTTGTTACAAGCTGTTCCATGCAGTGAGGGTATTACAATAGTAAGAGGCATCCCTGACATCCCTTTGGAATGTACATGCTTGTTATACTGTTATACTGCCTTTGCTCCCTGTGAATCTGTCCATTAGTCTTTCTGAACATTTTATTTTATTGCCACAACTTACGTGAACTTTAAGAAACAATAAATTAAATTAAATCACATTAGGTGATTTCCCCACTAGCTTCTCAGCATCTTCAAACAGGAACCTAAAGGGTTAAACGTCTGAAGGGCTACAGGGAAACCTCTTTTGTTCCGTTCTCTCTCCTCCACTGCCTGAGGGGTAGAAAAGCTTGACCCTCCCGAGAATGCATCACATCCTATCAACATCCTATCAGCGGGACTTGCAGGAAACGGAGGCTGTTTCTATTTGCTCTCTGCTCCTGTCAGTCATAGGTAATCCCTCTCTGCTTCTGTGAGTCATGGCTTTGCACAGTCTCCACACTGTTTCTGACAGACTAGAGCTGCCGGTAATGTTTCTGGGCTTTACCGCATGTTCTAGTCTTTATGAATTGACATTTTCTGACATGTGTCGAGGTATTTTCCGCACAAGTTCGTAATTTACTGCAATGCTTGGTAATTTCAGCTTTCCATGCGGTAACAACCTTTATGAATTGACAAGTGCTCAGTAGTCAGCTGTTTTCTGCATTACCTCATGCGGTAATACTTTATGAATCAAGGCCATAGTGTCAAAGGTAAAACAGTGCTGGTCTCCACAATCATTAAAAGGATTAAGAATGATGTCAGATGTCCAAAGCTGACATGTTCATCATCACCAATATAAGAAATGAGGCTTACTAGTTACTAAAAACCCACATTATGAAAGTGTTCAATTCAGCAGGTGGTAAAAAACAATGTATAAAATACAACAAAGGCAGAGCTAAGTGCAGACTGCTTTATTCTTCAAAACAGTGATGTGACAATCACTAATTTAAAGTAAGATAAAATAGATTAAAAACAAACACTCACATACGGGGCCTATGCATAGGGAACCCCGGTTTCAAAATGGGCGTGTGGGTCAACCAGACAATGAAAAAAGGTCTAAAGGTGCCACCCATCGTCTTCCCGACTTGTGTCAGGTAAATGAAGGTACTGGTCCTACTATGAAGATGTCTGAGGTACATTTCTACTTTCTGGCACTGTAAGTGTAAAAAAAAACAAAAACTAGAGCTGTTATCTATGGAAATGAGGCAGTTGACTAGCTTGTGGAATACAGCCTAAAAAGTAAATAGAAGGCAAACCCCTGTTATCTAGCAGTGACAGGCTATCAAGTGACAGGTAGCCTATTGGGCCAATCAAAGTGCGGGGATCATGTACAGTAAAGCCACAGGACTCGCCAAGGCTCAGGGTGGGTTCAGTGAAATGGCTGTTATAAGCAAGGAGCGCAAGCAAGTTAGCAGCGCACAATGCGCTGCACTACTGTGCATAGCATGCGCATAGCACACACTCCTCAGCACAGCTTAATGAATCAATCCCACTGTGTGCAGATTTGTTTACTTAAGTTAGTCCAGCCAACAATTCTTAGCAAGCAGCAGAAAGCAGTCAATATGACAGACAAGTGCATACAGTACCAGATCCCTGGTGATTGCCAGAAGGGTCAAAGAGTCAGTAATGTATTGTTGGAAGTCAAGCAACAAATGTCCAAACAGCTTGTGTAGCTGTAGTGTGGATATGAAGCTCTGATAACTGTGGCTAATCCTGTGTGCCACAGTTGGATAAATTCCAGAGCAAGGACGTACTAATCCAGTCGGGAGTGATAACCAATGGTGATCATAAGGAGATGGTGGTCAAATAGAGATAGGCCAGAGGAGGCGTGCGTGCAAACGGGGCATGCAGATCACAACACCACTGCCATGCCAAGCCATGCGAGGTGTCCCTAACATGTTTCGTCTGGTATCAGTATCTTAACCATGTAAACTTCTGTATAACCCATCCATAAATACATAGATCACTTCACATCAGGGATCACAAATGACCACCACAGTTAAGTAATTTCAAAAGGCCCATTCCATAAGGCAAATACGCAGGACGTAAAATATCAGCCCAATTGTTAACATATAGGGAGATAGCAAGATTCTAATGGTCTGGTTGGTAACAACTCTAGACATGCCTGCAGTTCACAGCAGGGAGTGTGGAATGGCATGCAGAGGGGCGTCCGTTCACATATGCATATAGTAAACCCTCATTTTGTGTTTGCTTTTCATCATTCCTTGCAGGCCAGCAGAGTTTAATGTAGTATTGAGTGCATATCAGGGTCAGGCATCTTGATTTGTGCTGTGCAATGAGGAAGAGGGCCCGTTTCCTTTTTGTGCCGTGCGCGGCTGCGAGAAAGCACAGCGGCACTTCAGGCCCATTTCCACAAGCGCAGAAACCAGGCCAAATTCGCAGAGTTTTCCCACAGGCAAATCGCATGGGGAAACTGCCATATGAAATAATGGTGCCACCGGCCGAATCGCTAGGGCAAGCGTTTCGGCCGGTGGTGCCAACATTGCCATCCCCGTCCGTGCTGGAGGCAGTGAATCCCATAGCCATGTATGGCTCGGCTTCTGGGATTCGTATTTTACCCGCAGACCAGGAAGTTCCGCTGCACGTCTCACAGCCGCGTGTGGCGGCTAGTGGAAACGCAGCCTCACTGGTCTGTGGGAACGCAGACGAATCCCATCAGCCATGCATGGCTATGGAATTTGCAGCCACCCACATGGAAAGGTATGGCAAATGTTGGCCGAATCGCTAGAGCATGCGATTCGGTCGGCGGTACCGTTGTTTCCTATGGCAAAGTTTCACTGCTCGATTTGCACAATTTGCCTGCGGGGAAATTCTGCGAATTTGGCGTGGAAACCACGCTGGTGGAAACGGATCTTAAAGCCTTATTTACAGCAAGATGGTTCTCAGCCACCTCCCTGAAGAATCTAGCATGAGTACTGCGGCATCAGCAAGAGCTATGGCTGCCAGACTGTCTCAGGCAAGTACAGGCCGAGGGCTTTGTTGTCCCACTCATTCCACCCGCTCCATGCTCCCCATCACATGCCACACTGTTGGCCCTCCTCTCACCTCCATAGCAGCAGAATGCATTGCTAGTCTGCAGGCTTGCAATGTGTCTGTATAAAACTCGGCCCGAGGGATTGATTCCTGATCCCTCCAAAAAACAGTGCTTCTATTTGTGTACAAGACTTAAAGGTGTTCTGTGAGGGTGTTCTGAGGGTAAAAACAGACACTTATCTGGGGCTTCTATCAGCCCCCTGTAGCAGTCATGTTCCCCGCTGCCGGCACCGGGCAATTATTCATCTGACACAGCTGAATAATGTGTGCTCCCGATCGCGCCATCCGAAGCTTACTGCGCAGGGGCAGTACGAAGGTTGCTTCCAATGACGCGAGCGGGAGTGAGCAGGGCCGCGCAGCTGCAGTTGGAAACCATGCCGCGCTAGACTGGAGCCGGCAGCGGAGAACGGCAGATTGGAGGAGGACGGCGTGGGACATTACTGCTACAGGGGCTGATAGAAGCCCCAGGTAAGTGTCTGTTTTTACCCTCAGCACACCCCCACAAAACTCCTTCAAAGAGGAACTTTAAGAAATATAGTATTATTTATATTATACATGACATGTCATGTCCATGGCAATGACACCACACGGTGGGAGGGGTTTCACCACAATATCAGCCACACAGACATCCCTGATAGTCTATTTGAGAATACGTAAATATTTCTCTTAGGAAAGAGGGTGTGGGCTATTGATTGGAATGAAATTGAATTCTGAGTTAAACCCTGTGAATACGTTCCACAAGAGACTCTATAAACATTCACACAATATACTAGCATCTACATACATACAAAGCAGACAGCCTCCAAGAATAAGACATACTTTCCATTCACTGATAACTGAAGATATCAATCTGATAATTGTGAGTAGTTACACTTTAAATCTCTGAGCTGATAACCAGTGTGGCCAGACCTTTTTCTCTGGAGCTTGTTGAAGTCTATTTTTCACAAATAATAAAAATATGAAAAATTATTTTAAAGTGACCTTGAAGTAAAAAAAGGTGCCACTTGCCTTGGAAGGGGAAGCCTTAGGATCATAAAGGGGCTTCCCTTGGCCAGCCCTGTTCCAGCGGTGGGAGCCCCGATAGTCCAGTGACAAGATCTTGTCGGCTCTGCGCGCGTGCAAAGTAGCAGCTTGACGCTTGGACATAAATAATAAGTGACCTGCCTGCACAGGCACACTTGGGGTTTTTTGCTCAGGTTCAGGTGAAAATGGCCGAGCCCGACTAGGTCCGCTCTACTGCGCAGGCACAAGGTGCTAGTGCGCAGGCAGGCCACTGTTATTGGTTGTTCGGGGGTGCTGGATCGAGCTACGGGAGGGACACGAGGGAAGCCTCATTTGGATCCAGAGACTTCCCCCTACCAAGGTAAGTATCTGGGTTTTTTTTTTTTTTTTTAAAGATAAAACATAAATATTATTATTATTATTATTATTATTTTTTATTTATATAGCGCCAACATCTTCCGTAGCGCTGTACATAGTACAAACAAATAATGGGGAACAAATATACATAAGAAATACAAGACACTGTACCGTCATGACATTGAATAGAGTAAATACAGATACATACATAGTTGATATGTGGTTGGTACGTGTACATATGTTAAAATTACAGCGGTATGAGAAACACTAGGAGGAGGTCCCTGCCCTTGCGGGCTTACAATCTAGAGGGTAGTGGGGAGGAAACAAAAGGGAAGGAAACACAAGGAGTAGTGGGTGAGCCAGTGTGCCTTCAGTGCTGCCTATAGCAAATTATAGGCTTGTCTGAACAGGTGTGTTTTCAGAGTACGTTTGAAGGTTTCCAGACTTGAGGCATGACGAACCGGCTGAGGGAGAGAGTTCCAAAGGAGAGGGACAGCCCGTGAGAAGTCTTGGATGCGAGAGTGAGACTGGGTGACTAGGCTGGAGGACAAAAGGGTCTCCTGTGAGGAACGGAGGGTCCGGGCGGGGAGGTATCTGGGGATTAAAGAGGAAATGTATGGAGGCGATAGCTTGTATAGAGCTTTGTATGCAAGTGTGAGAAGTTTAAACTGGATCCTTTGGGCAACTGGTAGCCAATGGAGGGATTGGCAGAGAGGGGCTGCCTCAGAGGGTGGGTGGGGTCGTCGGCGATGCGCGACCTAGTGGACAGTGTCATATGCAGTGGGTTGGGGGGGGGGGGGTTGTTGCCCCAGTATAGGGAGATAGGGAGTTTAGTTGCCCCAGTATGGCTAGTATAAATGCCCCAGTATAGCCAGTATAGTGCCCCAGTATAGCCAGTATAGTGCTCCAGTATAGCCAGTATAGTGCCCCAGTATAGCCAGTATAGTGCCCCAGTATAGCCAGTATAGTGCCCCGTGTAGCCAGTATAGTGCCCCAGTATAGCTAGTATAGTGCCCCAGTATAGCTAGTATAGTGCCCCAGTATAGCCAGTATAGTGCCCCGTGTAGCCAGTATAGTGCCCCAGTATAGCTAGTATAGTGCCCCAGTATAGCTAGTATAGTGCCCAGTATAGTTAGTATAGTGCCCAGTACAGCCAGTATGGTGCCCCAGTATAGCTAGTATAGTGCCCAGTACAGCCAGTATAGCTAGTATAGTGCCCAGTACAGCCAGTATAGTGCCCCAGTATAGCTAGTATAGTGCCCAGTACAGCGAGTATGGTGCCCAGTATAGTGCCCCAGTACAGCCAGTATAGTGCCCAGTACAGCCAGTATAGTGCCCCAGTATAGCTAGTACAGTGCCCAGTACAGCCAGTATAGTGCCCCAGTATAGCTAGTACAGTGCCCAGTGCAGCCAGTATAGTGCCCCAGTATAGCTAGTACAGTGCCCAGTACAGCCAGTATAGTGCCCCAGTATAGCTAGTATAGTGCCCAGTGCAGCCAGTATAGTGCCCCAGTATAGCTAGTATTTTGCCCCAGTATAGCGCCCCAGTATGGCTAGTATAGTTCCCCAGTATGGCGCCCCAGTATAGCTAGGTGAGTGCCCAGTGTAGCGCCCTAGTATGGGTGGGTGTGTAGGTAGTGCCCCTCTCCCCAAATGGCCGCGCGCCTGTTACCTTATGAGCGGCGGCCGCTTCCTTCCTTATAGTCCCCCATGCGCCGCTCTCCTCTTATCGGCAGCATCTTACAGCAGCGCGTATTGTGACTGCTGTAAGGAGGGAAGGAAGCGCGTCAGCGGTTCCCATGGTAACGGCGATGCATATCGCCGCTACAGGAAGCCGCTGATGCGCTTCCTTCCCTTCCTTACAGCAGTCGCAATACGCGCTGCTGTAAGATGCTGCCGATAAGAGGAGAGCGGCACCTGGGGGACTATAAGGAAGGAAGCGGCCGCCGCTCATAAGGTAACAGGAGCGGTGGGCGCGGGGGGAGGGGCGAGAGGCCAGACACGCCGCGGCCCGGTAGGAGACTGCCAACGGACGGGCAGTGGATCGCGGCCCGGTGGTTGGTGTTTATAGTATAGAGCCTTCTGGCTCCTCTCCTGGTCCCGTCGTTCCGGTGCTGGCTCGCCCTGTAGCAGTATTTGATTAAATTAGTCAAATACTGCTTTACCAGGCCGAAGGAGGCTTCAGAAGTCTTCAGGGAGCCTGAGTGCTCCTGAAGAAGGGAGGCCCTGTAATGCGCCTGCGCAAGCACGCTCTCTCGCACGCTCTCTCGCACGCTCACACCTGTGCAGTATGGAGCCGCACATCTTTGGGAGGACACGGCTCCCGAAGACTTCCAAATACCCTTTTGGTGGGGGATTGAAATGGGGGGGAGCCAACACAGGATAGAGAGCACCAAGAGAGCAGGCGGAAGGCTCTATACGACCCAGAGCCTTCCCTCTCCTTAGGTAAGTATTTGCTTCATTTTCTTTAAAATGCAGTTCCCATTCACTTTAACAGTTTCACAGCATCAGAACTTTGTTTTTTTTACCAAAACATCATTTTTAGCTGCATTTTTAGCTAAGCTCCACCCATCAAAGAAAACTTCCCGGGCTTTTTTTCCCTGATGCTGTGCAAAGCATAATGGGATTTCCTATGTTGTTGTTCACGTTGCCTAGCAACTGGGAGGGGTGATCAGCACACAGGACAGTTGGAACTGTGTCTCATGCTCCCTGTCACCTCCTTTCAACCAAAAAGATGGCTGCCCTCATGAAATCAAACATTTGCCTGTTATTTTAACCTCCCCGGCGTTCTATTGAGATCGCCAGGGAGGCTGCGGGAGGGTTTTTTGTCAATTAAAAAAAAACTATTTCATGCAGCCAACTGAAAGTTGGCTGCATGAAAGCCGACTAGAGGGCGCTCCGGAGGCGTTCTTCCGATCGCCTCCGGCGCCCAGAACAAACAAGGAAGGCCGCAATGAGCAGCCTTCCTTGTTTGGCTTTCTTCGTCGCCATGGCGACGAGCGGAGTGACGTCATGGACGTCAGCCGACGTCCTGACGTCAGCCGCCTCCGATCCAGCCCTTAGCGCTGGCCGGAACTGATTGGTCCGGCTGCGCAGGGCTCGGGCGGCTGGGGGGACCCTCTTTCGCCGCTGCTTGCGGCGGATCGCCGCAGAGCGGCGGCGATCAGGCAGCACACGCGGCTGGCAAAGTGCCGGCTGCGTGTGCTGCTTTTTATTTGAAGCAAATCGGCCCAGCAGGGCCTGAGCGGCAGCCTCCGGCGGTGATGGACGAGCTGAGCTTGTCCATACCGCTCAGGAGGTTAAAACATAGTGGGTAAGAGATTATATTACCTATCTATTTTAATTAACATAACTAATGTAACTTAATGACAGTATGTTTGTTTAGGCTGACGTTCCTCTTTAAGGTTCCCTGTAATACATTTGGCAAAATTTGTTTTCTCATGCTGATAGACCTCAGTGCATTTGAAAAAAATGTGCTTTCTCATGCTCGTATATATTTACAGATATTCTAATTTCTGCAAAAATCTTATGCTTTCCAATATTTTTGATATGAAGAAAAAATCCATATTTGCGCATATTTCAATACACTAACTACTAAGGAAGTTTGGGGGACCCTTAAAGGAAACCAGAGCTGTGAAATAAGGAAGATTTTATACTCACCCACGGCTTCCTCCAGTAGCATAAGCTTGTCTGATTCCCACGCCGCCCTCCCGCGGTTGGTGCAGGAGATCTGCGCATGCGCAGAAGGCAATGACTAATGCCCTTTCTGTTATTACCACTCAGTAGCTGAAGGAATCACTGTAGTCGTATGAACACAATGTCCCGCTGCTGCAGAAACCTCTTCCCAAGAAACAGGGCTGTTACTAGCCTTTTTGTCACCCCAGGCAAGGAACCTGTGTTACCTCCCCCCTTCAAAAAAAAATAAAAAATCACACACTATAGAACCCAACCATATGATATAAACCACATGCCATGCAGTACATGCGGCCACCATGCACCTTAAAAAAATCAGCAGCTACAGTATTACGTTGCCTACAAAATAAGTTCCGACGTGATGGTCTCACAGAACAATTTCAGGTATAAAGTCCTTCACATTGCAGGATCAGATTATCAAGCAAGACCGTCTTCATTTCAGAATACCTTTTCACAAACATTATGGGATATGCAAATATGTTACCGCCTGTTAAGGTGCGTAGACCCTCACTACTTCCGCCAACGATGGTTCCCCCAGACCGTCCTGTTGGGCGCAAGTTCTGCCGACATTAGCACGTGCGTACGCGCTGTCGGCAGACTGATAAGGCCGTTTCTGAACGATCTGACTAGCAGATCGTTCAGAAACAGCCTTATCAGTCTGCCGACAGTGTGTACACACGTGCTACTGTCAGAACTGGCAGAACTTGCGCCCAACAGGACGGTCTGGGGGAACCATCGTTGGCGGAAGTAGTGAGGGTCTACGCACCTTTAGGAAAGGTGGGTAGGATTAGATTGTGAGCTCCTGTGAGGACAGTCAGTGACATGACTATGTACTCTGTAATGTGCTGCAGAAGATGTCAGTGCTATATAAATACATGATAATATGGTAGGACATTAGACTATGGTAGGATTAGATTGTGAGCTCCTCTGAGGACAGTCAGTGACATGACTATGTACTCTGTAAAGAGCTGCAGAAGATGTCAGAGCTATATAAATACATAATAATAATATGGTAGGACATCAGACTATGACTATGGTAGAATTAGATTGTGAGCTCCTATGAGAACAGGGTCATGATTATGTACTCTGTATCTGTATGTGCTGTGGAAGATGCTAGGGGTGGGTGGATGCGTATGTATAATAGAGATTTTGTGGGAGAGAGGGACAGATATATGAAAATTAGACAAGAGGGACAGGAATGTGGGAAAGAGAAATGGAGTACATAAAAAAGATGGGGGGCATGGTGAGGGAGACAGAAGAAGACAGAGAGCATGAGGAAAAGAGAAACAGTTACAGCAGAGATCACACAGGACTGCAGCCATCTCTGTCCCATTCGGGAAGGACATGCTGATGAAACAAGCCATAACATTTGGGAGGAGATAGCAGGGGAGGAGGGAGGCCTGGGAAGAAGAGACACACACACGGTCAGAACAAAAGATAAGGGAGATCAGAAAGTCAGGCTGGCAATCAATCTGATCTCCGGAGTTGACAACTTACACCAGTGGTGTAGCTAAGGAGCTGTGGGCCCCGATGCAAGGTTTACAATGGGGCCCCCCATGCACTCTATACATAGCAATTGAACCGGCGCACTAAAAGCTGCCAATGGCAACTACAATATCAGAGGTGCAAGAAGGGGATGGGGAATAGTTTGTTAATGATTACCACTATTCAAAGTATATATATAAATGATTATTATGAGCACAGGACCAATATAGAGCTAATACTGTAGTTGAGGGAGGGCCATTCGGGGCCCCTCTGGCCCAAGGGCCCCGATGCGGTCGCTACCGCTGCACCCCCTATTGCTACGCCCCTGACTTACACTGTCCTGTCACCGCTGCCTTCTACATGTGTTTTAGAGATGCTCCCCGCTGCTCTCTCTTCATTCTAGTGTTGTCCGGATCATGAACGATTCGGATCTTTGATCCGAATCTATTTTGTGAGTCGAATCATCCGAATCATCAAAATGAGTGATTCGGATCGAAAAAGGGGCGGGGCCAGGAGCGACACACCCCCTCTCAGCGGGCAGCGGGGTCCTGGAAGCGGAGCTGAGATGGATCGCTCTGTTGGATGGGAGGCAGCCTTGCAGGGAGACAGGTAGATGAGAGAGAGGGGACATCGGTGCCACTGCCAGATATGTGTAGAGCACACATACTGGCTGAAATGTGCTGCTCATTATAGGCTGTCTGTTCCATAGTTGTGCACAGTGAACACATTGGAAGCGCGTACGTTAAAATGGGGCACTGGGAAAAAAGGGCGCCGGGTTTTTAACGATAAGCATGGATAACGTTTAAAAATGTATTGTACTGTATTTCGTTTAAAATTAATGTTTTATAAAGTTATAAATCATTAAATAATGTGCATTAAATCGGCAATTGTAACGTTAATCTTTCGTTTAAATAGTGAAACGTATAATAACGTTTAAAAAAAAAATTACTAAGTAACCCTCCCTGTACCTACCCCTAACCCCTAGACCCCCCTGTTGATGCCTAAACCTAAGACCCCCCCTGTTGGTGCCTAAGTAACCCTCCCTGTACCTACCCCTAACCCCTAGACCCCCCTGTTGATGCCTAAACCTAAGACCCCCCCTGTTGGTGCCTAAGTAACCCTCCCTGTACCTACCCCTAACCCCTAGACCCCCCTGTTAGTGCCTAAACCTAAGACCCCCCTGTTGGTGCCTAAACCTAAGACCCCCCTGTTAGTGCCTAAACCTAAGACCCCCCTGTTGGTGCCTAAACCTAAGACCCCCCTGTTGGTGCCTAAACCTAAGACCCCCTGTTGGTGCCTAAACCTAAGACCCCCCTGTTGGTGCCTAAACCTAAGACCCCCCTTTTGGTGCCTAAACCTAAGACCCCCTGTTGGTGCCTAAACCTAAGACCCCCCTGTTGGTGCCTAAACCTAAGACCCCCCTGTTGGTGCCTAAACCTAAGACCCCCCTGTTGGTTTTTTCGTTTAAAAATAATGTAAAAAAAAATAAAAAATGTACTGTTTTTCGTTTAAAAATAATGTTTGAAAAAAAATATTGTACTGTTTTTCGTTTAAAAATAATATTTAAAAATGTATAAATCATTAAATAATGTGTAATCATGAGAAGCAGTAATAAAACATTAAGTCTCCGGGCGCCGCTTTTAAAACGTTATTTTTCTCCGGCGCCCTTTTTTCCTATCGGGCGCCCATTAAACGATATTTATTATAGGAGTGAATGGCGGCGCCCGATTTGTCCACTAGCCACAGGCGCCCGAATTTACTGTTACCATTGGAAGCTTTTGGCTCAGCTCAGCACAGCTTAGTAACTTTGCAGGCACTGTGATTGCAGCGCAATATGATCCTCCTGCACTCGCTCTAAACAGCTGCACTTTACTTCTGGGAATGCTTTGGGGAATGCTTTCTTTCACTGTGCGAGGTTTGCTTTCAAAGTATACAGATGAACATATAGGTGAAATACATGTAAAGCATATGATTGCAGCATGTGGGTATTGTGTGCAAACATTTCTGCTCTCTGCTCGTCCCTCCTCCCTTCTCTGTCCACTCCCTGCCCTCTGTCCATCTTCTACCCCCCTCCCCTTCTCTGTCAGGAAAGTCCTGATGTTCATTTCACCCCCGAATGCTTTGGTAGTAAAATGATCCGAGATTTGGATCAAAGATCCGGATCTTTTCAATGATCCGATTCGAATCATCCGGATCATTGAAAAGATCCGAACTTCCCATCTCTACTTCATTCACCTGTGAAGTCACTGATGACACACTTTAAAATCGCCGCTAAAACAGGGGGCGGGGCGCCACATCTAGCAGGAGAAGAGCAGTGATGTGTATTGCCTGCAGTACTGGTCACGCTGGCCGCTCAGCTGATCCTCTGTCGGGCCAGCCGCTGGTGGGACTAATCACTGCAGCCTATCTACTGACCAGGGCGCAGGAGGCGGACCTTTTTTAGAGAGGGAAAGAGGAAATAAGTTGTCCCTTTCCTCTTTTGCCAGACATCCAGCCAGCGGCCCAAAACACAGAGGCAGGAGGCGGCCCAGGGGGAAACTGCCCCCCATCCCCCCAGGCCAGTCCGCCTATGTACTGTAGCTGATTGCAGCTCAGAGCCTCCTGATACATTTAAAGGGACAGCTCTTGCAGGGACCTTTGCATTATCAGATATTGTAAGGCCCACAACCAAGTGTCTCAACATGACCGCTAAGTGCACCGTGGCAAAGAGTACCTGTCTTAGAAGTGGCTGCAGGTAGAGCCTCCTGATACATAAAGCGACAACATGAGCAGGGGCCTTTGCATTATCAGTAATTGCAATCAATGAGTGATTTTCCTGAGTTTAGTCATTACCTAAATTTGCATAATTACTATTAGAAACGAAATTACTTTGTTTCTATAGAAGGCACGAAATTACGAAATTTCACATTAAATGGGAATTTGCGCCAAAACACGAAATTGCGAAACTGAAATTCCGCTTACAGAATTCCGAATTACGGTTTATATGGCAATTACTAAGTTACAAATTATTTCTTAGTGGCAAAATTCACGTCCGTAATTAAGGAAACGCGAAATTACTAAAATTTCGACTCAACACTACACTGGTGTTGCTATCTTTCTGGTGGCGGACTGCTGTTGTTCATAAAAAAAGTTGTTTTTTAAAAAAAACCTGGAACTGTCATAATCCAGCGCTGAGTGCTAGTATTCAACTTACTTTTGCAATTTTCTATCCTGATTGGTGATAATGACTGAGAGCGCACCACTGAGATATGAGTAGTGTGCTCTTGATTTGCTAACAGTGAAAACATAGGACACAGCTCAGTTACTATTGTTCATTCCAAAATATAATAATAATAATGCTGTATTTTATGTTTGAGTGCTGATAATCCTTTTATGATATGAATACTGGGGCTGCTGGTTGTCAGGTGCACAGTAGAGGTACTGGTGATGTTGTGCAGCTGGAAATGGAGGTAAAGTACCCCCACTGGTGGATCTGAATAAATAATAATAATAAAAAAGTTTACAAAGACACTTAAACAATTGTCAGGATTACCATACATGAAGATGAGCTGACATTGTTCTCACTTCTAATTAACTTTTCTGCGTACAAATTAATTGCAGAAAGAAAATACGGATTTATAAGTGTGTAAGTGGATACATGGGTCTTTTTTTTCTTTTTGCACTATGGCTTCTATATATGCTTTGTGATGCTTATATCAGCTATCCTGCCTAAACTAAACTTCAAACACTGCTAAGTCCATAGCCGGTTAAACATTGCTCGCCTGCAGTTTTGTAATATTATGCAAACATGCCCTTTTTACATTGCGGGAAGCTACCTTTGTCACAGCTCGGAGAAAAGTCAGCATAAGTAAAACAGGTAAGAAAATGACATAAAAATTACTTTCCTATTTTTTTTTTTAAATATTTTCAGTTCTATATATATTTCTATGTATTTGGTCTCTTTCAGGATGAAATTGTACTGCATTTTGGTGTTTTCTTTCTCAATATTTGCTTTGTCGCATGGTGGTAAGTTACATTTCTCTGACATTCTTCAGCACTATTCATTCTACTTGTGTCTACTTGCTTATAGTATAACTGCAATAAGATATTATTTAATGATCAGGAACAAAAATAGGATTATTAAAACAATACAATGTATATATATCTGCATTAAAAATGAAATCTGCATTGATAATTATAACATTTATTAAAAAGAGAAAGAAATGTAGCCCTTCTGTTTGTGAGTTTCACTGTGCTTTTTGTTGGGTCCTTTTCTTTTAACATATAAGGCTGATTAAGCTACGTGCACCTACTAGAACATTGTGTGATGTATAAAGCTTTACTCTACATAATGCATCTGTGACAGTACCACTGGCAGCAAGGCAACTACATCTGGCAGCAACATGAACATTGCATGCTTCCCAATACTGTTCTTTAATACTGTGATCCAGGAACTAGCTAGTGATCAGTTTTTTTTTTTATAAAGATGAGTTTCCACGGGTGACACAGAGGTTAGCTAGAGTCTCAGATTTCAAACCTTACCATCACATAGTTTGTAAATTCCCCTCATGATTTTTTTTTTTAAAGGCAAATTTTAGTGAAATTTTCAATACAATATAACATTGGAGAGCCTTCTACAACACATTACCAAACATCACCACAACTGAACCCTACCCCAGCCCTTCCCACCCACTCTAATATCCTCTCCTCCCTCCCTACCTTCCCCCCCCTTTTCCACATGACCGGGCAGGGCCCATACGGGACGACTTACCATCTACATAAATAAAACTGTGACACCCAATTGGAGTTTAAAGGCCACAACTTTAATACAGATATTAGGTAAACAATATAACACAACGTTAGCATTGACATGCATTAAACAATAAGAAGAAAGCCGTGTAAACCGCGCTCAGACAGGTCCCGTGACAATGCTTTCTCTTCGATAAACCTTTATGCCACTAGACCTCGCCTAGTGACGACATTTATGCCACTGGACCTCGCCTAGTGACGACATTTATGCCACTGGACCTCGCCTAGTGACGACATGGATAACACATTTATGCCACTGGACCTCGCCTAGTGACGACATGGATAAACCTTTATGCCACTGGACCTCGCCAGTGACGACATGGTGCCATTAGCTAATTGATGACCCGCACTAAAGCCATCAACCTAATGACCCACAAACCATTGTGCTTCTCATTTCGATGTAGCAGAAGCCGGTATTGTCACGGACCCGCCACGCAGGGCCGGCCCGCTCATGAGGCGGGGTGAAACTTTTGCCTCAGGCGGCAAATTTCCAGGGGCGGCATCCGCCCGTCCGTGCGGGGAGCCGGCCGCCGAGCTGGAGGGGTAGCTGGCAGGACGGGGGTATTGGGCCTAGCGGCGGGGAGGGGGGGTCGGACCCCCCCCCTCCCTCGCCTGGGTCCCCCGTCCTCCGCTCCCCTCCAGCCTTACATAGAAGCAGCCGCTATTTGTAAGAGGCACGGGCGGGGAGGACTCACCTCTTCCTCGATCCAGCGTGCGCTCCACTGACGTCACTTCCTGCAACGCTGCAGGAAGTGATGTCAGTGGAGCGCACGCTGGGAAGAGGTGAGTCCTCCCCGCCCGTGCGTCTTACAAATAGCGGCTGCTTCTATGTAAGGCTGGAGGGGAGCGGAGGACGGGGGATCCAGGCGAGGGAGGGGGGGTCCGACCCCCCCTCCCCGCCGCTAGGCCCAATACCCCCGTCCTGCCAGCTACCCCTCCAGCTCGGCGGCCCCCCAGAGCGTGCCCCCCCACCTGGGGGCGGGGGGGGGGCGGCGGAAAATTTTTTTTTGCCTCAGGCGGCAAAAAGTCTAGGGCCGGCCCTGCTGCCACGGCATTCGTGCTTGCAACCGCAAGGGCGAATGCCCGCCCTCAGACCGAGCGCGGCTTCCAGGGCTTCCTTCAAGCCAAACAGGAAGATATCGTTTCCCAGGCCGCTTAAGTGCACCCCATCTTCCAGGAAATGCCCCTCCCGGCTCTCTAATAATTTGTGGTGAACGGCTATGCCCCCCTTTTTGCCGTGAATTTTGTAATGGCTTTGTTGATTCTTGGCCTGGAACGGTCCAGGACTCTGTCTGGGACGGGCGGGCGCCATTTAGATCTAGGGATCATTACGGATCATATAATGGCCGCCCGGGGAAGAGTGTTGCAAATGAGCTTCAGTAATTCCTTTATTTCCAGCATCAGTAGATGCAATGGCTTGGTCCCTATGTAGTTTCCTCCTTTGTGTACTATGGCGACGTCTGGCTTTACCTTTACTCCCGCAAGCTGTGCGAGCTTTCTGCCCAGTTTCTCCACCATTGACCCCGGGAACCCCAGCCAATGTGCCTCCAGATCCTCTCTTACCTGCCCCAGAGACCGACCCATTACTTGTAGCCTCGCCTGGCGTTCCGCCCGCACTATAAATGAGTGCCCCATGATCCAGACCCTGCACCTTTGCTAACCTGAGACAGAGGCAAAGCAACAGACATGTGTTACTTACCCGGAGACTGGTATACAACCAAACGAGCATGCATTAACACTAACGCTAAGGCAGCTGATTAGTAATTATTATTATTATTATTATTTTTTTAAATATACATTATATATATATATATATATATATATATATATATATATATATATATATATACACATACACACATATATATATATATATATATATATATATATATATATATATATACACATACATACATACACATACACACACATATCCATATATATATATATATATATATATATATATATATATATATATATATACACACACATATACATACATATATACATATATATATATATATATATACATACACGTACATACACATATACATACACACATACACATACCTACACGTACACACGTATACACATATACACCCGCAGCTAGTGTTCTGCCGAGTGCTGGGGGCTGTTGTCGCCCTGCATCTTCTACTGAACGACATTAGTTCCATCTCCGTACCCCTCTACTTGCGGCTATTGCTCCGCCAAGCGTCGGAGTATGTTTGTCCAGTGGGCATCGGAGCCTCCGTCCTATTACCCTTTCTCTGGGGCTAGTGCTCCGCCAGGTTCGGCTGCGTATAGAACGTCAACAAACTTGCGATGTGCCGTGGCCTCCCTTTTCCTGCAGCTAGTGCTCTGCCAGGTGTAGGCGGACATATTGCGGCAAACCGAATTTGTGACGCGACGCAGCCCCAACCCACATTTTCCTGCAGCTACCGCTCTGCCAGGTGTAAGTGGACGTAAGTTTGGATTTCTTACGGATATATGGTTCAATGCATGTAACCGACTATACCGGCCCTCCGTGTAACGTTTAAATGACCCTGAGTCAGTAAATCCTTCATATGCGTAAAGTAATATCCCCTTTACATAGAGGGGTTGTTGTAATTGTGCATGTTGATGCAACGGTCATTTTTGTAGCGTATAACACGCTTATATTGTACTAAGACATTACCGTGAGCACGGTGCCCAGTTTTGTTTTGAATATTAAGAATTCTAAATAAGGTGGGCCATCATGGCTCCGTTGCATTAGTTTCTGAAATATTTGCTGAGGGAAGGTCACTGATCAATATGGAAGGGGGGAAGGGGGGGGGGGGCTTACCAAGATCCCAAAATCAGTGATTAATGTTTATACTGTGTTCACCGTATAGTCTGGGTATATAATGTACCAAAATATAATGTAATACTGGGTGTATACAAGACATCTATTCTATGATGCAATCCTTATTGCATTTATTTCTGGCAATCCTATATAATCTATACCCTGCAATGACCAGCAGGTATACTGGATGTACCATACGATGCAGTCTTCTTATGGGTAACTCTGCTCATTTTAAGTGTAGGTTTAACTACATGCTGGAAAGTGCTTTACTAGGACCGTACCACGGAGGTATGTTAGGTAAACTTTACACACGTGTGCATACACACCTACAGTACACACACGTATAAACCTACATATGAAGACAGACACCCACATAGGCCTCTATACATTTAACTAAATTCCCAATTTTTATTTTTATTTATCTATTTATTTATTAATATATATGCCTGCCCCTATATATATACCTACCCATATACATCCACACACATACGCCACATACGTATACCCCTACATATACCTCGGCACTGCGCAATCCGCTGGTGCATCACAAATACAACTAACAAGCAAGTACTGAGTAAATATCTACCCCTACGCACACACCATATGTGTGTCTGTGAGTACATACCCACCCCACTATACCTGCATGCCTTATATTATTATATATTATTACTACCAACATCCATCATCTGTTATTAATGATTATACTGTATTTAATGTATAATCCGGGTATATAATGTAGCAATATATAATGTAGTAAGGATTGTATACAAGACATATATTCTATGATGCGATCCTCATTGCATTTGTTAACAAACCTATATATTGTATACCATACAGTATTCAGCGGTTATACCATATGATGCAGTATCCTTAGGGGTAATTCTACTCCTCCTAAGTGTAAGTTTACCTGCATGCTGAAGAATGACTGAACCCCATGGGCGTCCCTACGTCTGGCAAAATGGGGCAGACGCCACCCCCTGGCCAGCTGCTGCCCCCCCCTAGCCACCCGAACTCGGAAGTGTTTGAAGCCGCGGCTGCCACTTGCTCCCCGAGACTGACAGGCTGCTGCTGTGCTGCCCATCACCCACCCACTCTCCCCGTGCACTGGGCGGGTGGCTGGCAGGTGAACAAGTCCCGGTGCCCACCCTCCACAGAGTCCCCCTGCGTCCCTGTACCTATGCACTGCAGCGCTATCATCAGACAGATGACAGGCGCTGCAGAGACTGTAGCATTACTGTTGCTAGGCAACAGCAGGAAGCGGTGTTGCCTGGGTCTAGGAGTGGCCCCACTTGCTTGCCATCCAAGCCATCATGGGACACGGGAACTTCTGGAAGTCTGGCACTGTGACTGCACAGTGTTCAGCATCTGACAGGAATCCCCAGGCAGCAGACAGCAGTGAGCTCCTCCACATGACCTCACCAGCCAGAGCCAGGCAAACTTCACGTGCACTGAATGGCTAGTTGTCGCCCGTACTCTGCTGCAAGACGAAGGTATGGGGGAGGGGGTAATAGAGGCTGTAAAGCTGCAGCAGAGAGACGTCTGTGAGCATGTCCCCCTCCCAATCACATAACTGTGTAGGTGTTCTAAGTCTCCCTGCGCTGTAGAGCCCTCAGTGTAACTGCTTCCCCCTCTCACCTCAGGCATTCATTATGTGTAAGGGGGCTGGGAGTTGATTAGATGTGTGTGTCAGTGTGGTGTATGTGTGTGTGTCTGTGTACAGTGTGTGTGTGTGTCTGGTGTATGTATGTGTCTGTGTACAGTGTATGTATGTGTCAGTGTATGTATGTGTCTGTGTACAGTGTGTATCAGTGTGGTGTATGTGTCTGTGTACAGTGTGTGTGTATGTGTGTCAGTGTGGTGTGTGTCAGTGTGGTGTACAGTGTGTGTGTCAGTGTGGTGTACAGTGTGTGTGTCAGTGTGGTGTCTGTGTACAGTGCGTGTGTATGTGTGTCAGTGTGGTGTGTCTGTGTACAGTGTGTGTGTGTGTGTGTGTGTATATTTTAGCATACATTCAAAGTGTACCTGTCACTAGGGGTAGAAGAGGATTTATTCTTCCAGCCATTCTTCCAGCCATCAGCTCAGCCATTCTTCCAGCCATCAGCTCTGTTATTGCCCTCCTGGTGCCCTTCAGTGCCAAACACTAACCTTTCCCCTAACTACACCTACCACCAACCCTCCTCCTCCCTACACCTACCACCAACTCTCCCCCACCCACACTTACCACCGACCTTCCGCCAACCTATACCTTACAACAACACCACAACTATCACACACACACACACACACACACACACACACACACACACACACACACACACACTACACGGAAAAAGCACCGGTGGAATTTACACACCTGAGGCGGGAGGCCTCAGGTATGCAAATTCCACCGGTGCTTTTTCCGCTGTTCCTGTCGCTACAGAGTTATGTTCCAGAGTAGCAGGAATCCACTGCTGCTATTGTGCTGTTCCCGCCACTAAAAATGTTAGCGGAACTCCTCTGCTGCTACCATGCTGTCCAAACAATACACGTGCCCTTAGCAACTGAATTACTGGCAGTGGCCGGTAAATCTACCATTTAACATGGGCATCTATGGCGTCGCTCAGTTTCTCGGCCGCAAGTTGCTTGGGGGCGCACTTTGGAATCTCTGCCTCTGGTCAGGACAAGGTCCTCCAGCACCCAAGGCTGAGACACCAAAGTGCGCCCCTCCATCCCTCCCACCCCAGCCATCACACACTGATTGCTATTAGACTAAGAGATGCCCCAGGGCCCCCAACACCTTCATCTCTAGTTATCTGGCTTGAAGTCACTGCCATGTATCGCCTTTTCTTATTTCTCTCTGCTTCAAACACAATAGGGGAATGATAGCGAGTGAGTGAGTTGTGCCCCCCTCCTACACTGCGCCCTGAGGCTGGAGCCTCTCTTGCCTTTGCCTCAGCCCTGTGTGTGCCCCCCCTACACTGCGCCCTGAGGCTGGAGCCTCTCGCGCCTCTGCGTCGGCCCGGCCCTGCCTCTGGTGCTGGAGGACCTTGTCCCGGGCCCTGGCTGGATGATTGATTTTGATCGGCGAAATAGCCAATTGTGGGGGAAGGGCGGGTGGCCATGGAGACGGCGGGTCACGTGGTAGCAGGCGGCAGCACAATCTGACAAGGGCCGCTCTGCTCCTGATGTGACGTCACACACCCACACTCTGCACTCCCGCAGGGAGGGGGGTGCGGCTAGAGCCCAGCCCACATGCAGAAACAGTGAGGGCCTATTTCCACTATATGTGTGGATTCTGGATGCAGAAAACTGACTCCAATGAATGCCTATGGGAAATCTGCTTCAAAAAAATTGCGTTTAGTGGAAACAGGCCTATAGGCATTCATTGGAGTCAGTTTTTCTGCATCCAGATATTGAATCTGTGTGTAGTGGAAACAGGCCCTTAGACTGTCTGTCTGTAATGTCAGCAAGGAGGCGGGCATGGCCAGGGAGGGACTGTGTCATGTGCAGACTGCAAATGAGTCGGGCGGCAGGCCAATCTGCAACTGATTACAAGGGGGGAGGGGAAATAGGGGTGGAGTACAGGGAAACTGTCTGTCTTTGTACCTACTGCTGTGCTGTGGTTAGTTCTGCCCCCCCTGTCACTACCTGAACTGGGGTGCTTCTGTCACTACCTAAACTGGGGGGCACCTGTCACTACCTAAACTAGGGGCTCCTGTCACTACATACACTGGGGGGTCCCTGTCACTTCCTGAACTGGGGGGCACCTGTCACTGCATACACTGGGTGGCTCCTGGCACTACCTAAACTGGGGGTACCTGCCACTAACTGAACTTGTGGGCTCCTGTCACTACCTGAACTGGGGGGTACCTGTCACTACCTAAACTGGGGGGTACCTGTCACTACCTAAATGGGGGGGGGGGGGTACCTGTCACTAACTGAACTGGGGGACACCTGTCTCTAAAAGGACTGGGGGTTGGGGCTCCTCTCACTACCTGAACTGTGGGGCCCTGTCACTACCTAAACTGGGGGGCTCCTGGCACTACCTAAACTAGGGGGCACCTGTCACTACCTAAACTATCAAGGCCAGCCAGCCCAGCATCACCACCAGCCAACCAGCCCAGAATCACTGTCAAAAAGGCCACAGCATCACCACCAGTCAGGCCAGCATTTACTTCAACCAGCCAAGCATAGCCTAGCATCACCGACAGCCAGTTCAGCCACAGCATCACTGCCAGCCAGGCCACAGCCCACACATCACCCCCAATCCAGCCAAAAACAGTATTGCCAGGCCAGCCAGGCACAGCAGCCAGTAGAGGAGAATTCAGAAGCCAGGTGAGAGGTGTCTACCATATTAAAGGATACCCGAAGTGACATGATAATAATTGCCTCATGGTTACTGAATTTGTCTTGTTGGGGGCCTCATAATTGCTGAATTTGTCTTGTTGGGGGCCTCATGATTGGTGAATTTGTCTTGTTGGGGGCCTCATAATTGCTGAATTTGTCTTGATGGGGGCCTCATGATTGCTGAATTTGTCTTGTTGGGGGCCTCATGATTGCTGAATTTGTCTTGTTAGGGGCCTCATAATTGCTGAATTTGTCTTGTTGGGGCCCTCAGGATTGCCGATTTGTCTTGTTGGGGGCCTCATGATTGCTAACAGCGAGACTATGAGAAAAGCTGAATCATCATCATAAGAGAAAATAGCATTAAACCTACTTTTTTAGCTTTTTAAAACAGAAAATAAAACTGGGAGGTTCTAAAAAATTTAATACATTTTTCAGGAGTAGGATGGATGAAGTTATTTATCTTCACAGTTTATTTTCAACTTGGATTTTCCATAATGTTCATGTATGAGTTAAAACATTTGTATTTAGTTTAAATTGCTGTTGCCACTTTGCGATAGATAAGTGACTTTTGGGTTGCAGTTTGGGCACTCGGCCTCCAAAAGGTCCCCCACCACTGTCCTAATCTGATGTCCCACATTGCTAAGTTCATGTAAATTTGTCTCCACCCATGACCACACCCACATTCTGGTCCATGGCCACACCCATTTTTCGGCGCGGCGCGCTAAGCGCGCCGCACAACTTCTCCAACATTTTCGGCGCGGCGCGCTGCGCGCGCCGCACCACTTCTTCCTCCCCTTCTTGCCCCCCCCTGGAAACATTTCTGCGGACGCCCATGCTGAACCCCCCTGCCTTACAAGGGCTGTGACACGAAGGTATAGCAATTACACTTTGTACAGGACATATAAGGTACCCTACAATACCACCTAGTTCGTAAGTAAGGTATGCCCAGTGTAAAATGCAGATACATATCTATACACACATACCTGTATACACACATATACAACATCTACTGTATATATACCTTTTATATATATATATATTTTTTTTTTAAACGCATACATATACGTATTATATATACATACATATACACATCCATACACATACGTCTACACAAACGCACCCGTATGTGTACACTTAAGCATACATACATCAGCGCTGCGTAATCTGTTGCGCTTTATAAATGCCGTACATAAGTAATAAATAAGTACCTACATCCATACCCCACACATGTACATATATACATGCATGCATATGTACCCACGTACACATGCATATGCACCCTGGAACGTGCATACACATACGTTATCCTAGCGCATGTGGGAACACAATAACAATAGCAAGTTTAACAGCTCCTATCATTCCTGCACAGCTCCCTTTGGCAGGACTACCCTTCTGTGTACAGGCTCTATGCAGATAGCTTACTGTATATCACTGCTGAGGAGAAACTTAAAGCAGCAGTTTTATGTCTTCGGCTAATTTTAATACAAGTTACTACTTATCAAAGGTAATCTCACTCCAAGTATCATAATATCTGTCAGATCTTTCCCCCACTGAGTTAAATTATCCTAGTCAGTTTTATTTGGCAGCCTGCTTCAGGGTCAGACTAGAATCTAGTCAGCTTTTGTGCTCTGGGGTGACAGACTTTATTACTCTTCCCGCTATAGAAGTGGTCATTGATCCAGGACAATATAGTCTGCTGTGAGTTTGCTTGGCTTTGATAAAAGGGATGTGCTAATTCTCTTCACTGAGTCGCACCTGAATAGCATTGACCCCTGATCTGCTCTTCTATTGTGATATCGCCATTGTAGACCAATCACTTGAAACCATGTGTAGGAGTTGACCAAATGTGAAATACTGATTTCATACTGAGATCTATTGGAAATCTGTTTCTAGTGTGAACCACATCAGATGGATCTCTGTCTGACAGGCATCGATCTGACAGAAATCTATCTGACTGTCTATCCGTGGGTCTGTAGCATTATGCTAAAATGCATTTGAAAGGAAATAAATTGCAGCAACTCCGTCTAAACATTCATATACTTTTGGATAGCTGCGGAACCACTGACTCCCACATGGTCAGCCACCTATTTACTACACAAAATAGGCAAATATTTTTGATTGGCGGTGAGTTGCAGCAGCAGCGACCCCTGCTGCTATCCGAAGCTTAAGGCCAGTGTGATTAAATATGAAAATTGCCGAGTAATAAAAATCCTACTTTTTAAGATCTCCCCCTTCACTGTTACAGTCTGTTGAACTGTAGGAATGTTACTTATATCATACTTTGTACTAGGCCTATTTGACCCCCGACAGGAAGGGAGGGGGAGGGGGCCGCAGACCCCACCCTGTGCTACAAAGGATTTCTGACACTGCTATAGGAAGGAACTGATCGCCATCATTTTAGCAGTTCAGTATGAATGTGGCCTAAACCTTTGTATGCCTGGCAACTTGCTGCCATGTAATATTTCTTGTACTACAGATAAGGTGGCCGTACACTATAACAGTATTTTGTTCAATTAAACACTTCATTAATCAATAAAATCTGATAGATGGTAAACTGCATTGGGTTTATGTATAGATCGCAATTGCTATCACTTGTAAAAGGAGAGGCAGACTGTAAATCGCCACATATTCCATTGCGATTCGCAGAGTAAATATCCAATATATAAATGCTGCAAAGGAATAGTGTGAAACTTACCTAACCTGCATATAGGTCATCCTGATTTCTTAAATATTCTAAAGGAATAGCTAACGACTCACTTACCGTACCTATATTTATGAGCCTTGGCATCTTATAAACCTCTGTAAGCTAGTTCGGCCCTGCCTCTCTGCTGTACTGGAAGCTTCTGCCTTTCCCTTATTCTGACTGACTGCTTTAATGACATTGTGAAGTGATGTATTTGAAGTGAAGAAGTAGTTCATTAGCCTGCAATTGGGATCATTCAGCTTTACAACTCTTTTGGATACTAAATAAATGTTAACCATTGTTCTGTATAACTGCCTCTTCCCCCTAACATGTGCCTTTGTTCAACCAGCATGGGCCTATGGCTACTCCTCCTCCTTTGTACTCCAACAAACCTCAGCTTTATTCTTCAAGGAGTGACATTGTACAGGGTAAAAGGCTAGCTGAATACAGTAGGATCTCCTTGTAGTAACTCTGGGATGGGAACTGGCAGGGCCGGGCCGACACATAGGCTCACAAGGCTGGAGCCTCTGGGCGGAGCTAACTGCAGTGTGGGTGGGGCGCAAGGAGCAGGTCTGTGTATTGCCTGGCTTGCCGCCCACCATCCCCGCTGACTGTGTTCACGCTGGGCTCACTGGCCGGTGCCTGATGAGAGGCAGGAGAGCTGGGGCGGGTGATCCACGCTACGGTAGCTGCAGATCAGCCTGTTATGGAGAAATCTGTCTGCTGTGTGCTGTCCCCAGTCTCCCCTACGTAAGTGTATTCACAGAGCAGAGCGCCCCTCCTCTCCTCTTCTCTCTTCTGTCACACTGAGGGGGCGGGGCTGAGCACTGTGTGGACTGGAGACTAGAGATGGGAAGTTCGGATCTTTTCAATGATCCGGATGATTCGAATCGGATCATTGAAGAGATCCGGATCTTTGATCCGAATCTCGGATCATTTTACTACCGGAAGCATTTGGGGGTGAAATGAACAGCAGGACAGGTCTGTGGACAGGAGACGGGGAGGGAGTGGACACACAGAGAAGGGGAGAAGATGGACAGAGGGCAGGGAGTGGACAGAGAAGGGAGGAGGGACGAGCAGAGAGCAGAAATGTTTGCACGTAATACCCACATGCTGCAATCAAGCTTTACATATATTTCACCTATATGCTCATCTGTACACTTTGAAAGAAAAGGTCGCACAGTGAAAGAAAGCATTCCCAGAAGATAAGTGCAGCTGTTTAGTGCAGAGTGCAGGAGGATCATATAATTGCACAGCAATCACACTGTCTGCAAAGTTACTGAGCTGTGCTGAGCCAAAAGCTTCCCATGTGATCACTGTGCAGCACTACGGAACAGACAGCCTATAATGAGCAGCACATTGCAGCCAGTATGTGTGCTCTACACATATCTGGCAGTGGCACCCATGTCCCCTCTCTCTCATCTACCTGTGGCTGCAAGGCTGGCTCCCCTCCAACTCAGCGATCCATCCCTGCTCTGCTTCCAGGACCCCGCTGCCCGCTGAGAGGGGGCGTGTCGCTCCTGGCCCCGCCCCTTTTGCGATCCGAATCGTTCATTTTGATGATTCGGATGATCGACTCATAAAATAGATTCGGATCAAAGATCCGAATCGTTCATGATCCGGACAACACTACTGGAGACCCAGGAAATTCAGGAAAGAAGCAGTGGAACTCAGAAGACAGGTACATAATTACGTGCCTTATGTGGGGAATTGGTTGGGTAGAAGCACTGAGTGTGAGGAAGGGGGAGAAGTGTCCAGAGCAGAATATGCAGGCAGGCATGATTCTGCTCACATCCAGCACACACTGCCTACTGAGGCTGAGCTGAAAGGATTAGTTTCCCTAATGCTGCTGCCACACTGTACATGAGACACTCGTAGCTGGGAGCTCTCTCTCCTTCTTCCCTGAAGCTGCTGCATGAATATGTGGGGGCTGTAAGATAACAGCACAAATTACTGCAGTGTTAATATGCCAGAGCTGGGCTTCCTAGGTGAAAGGAAAGGTTAAGGCCTCGTTCAGACTATACGCGCTGCCGTCCGCATTTTGGCAGCGCGTATAGTGTGCGACACGCAAGAACGGTAGAAGGGCATAGACAGCCCTTCTACCGTTCCCATCATATGCGCTGCGTGGCAGCGCGATTGCGCTATCGCGTGCTGCACGCATTTTTGGGAATCGCAGCGCAGATCCCATTCATTGTAATGAATGGGATCTGCAGCGCAGCGCATAGGAGCGCAGATGGCGTGCGATCGGACGCGTTGCGTTCCAATCGCACAGCCATCTGCGCTAAATGATGTGAACGAGGCCTAAGGGAAGGTTAAGGGAAGATATAGCATCATCATGATGCTATATCTTCCCTTAACCATGCCCAACCCACTCTCCCCCCCCCCCCTTCCTGTCTCTAAATCTTCTGCCTCTCTACCCTAGCTTTCCTTCCCTCAAATGTTTCCCTCCCCAAAAGCATCCCATCAGTGGCGTAGCTAAGGAGCTGTGGGCCCCGACAGGGGCGTCTCTAGCCATTTTGTCACTCCAGGCGAGAAATCCTGTGGCACCCCCCCCCCCACCGTGATTGCCCCCAGTCCCATACCCCCAAGACCCCCGAAAATCATGATGCAGCAGCGTTTCACCAGAAAATATACTTATTGCGGCATGGGTTCACCAGAAAATAGTTGTAATGCAACAGAGCGTTTCACCATAAAATATACTTATTGCGGCATGCACTCACACACACACACACAGTACACACACACACACTATACACACACACAGTGTACACACACACACACACAGTACACACACTGCACACAACATACACACTATACACAGTACACACACACACACTTTAGACACGCACAGCACAGTACACACACTATACACACACACACACACACACACACACACAGAGCACACTATACACAGCACACAGTAGACATACACTATACACATACAGAGATAGGAGGAGTGGAGTGAGACTGAGAATAGCCTGAGATGGAGCAGTTTATCTGTATTGCAGTCCCACATTACACAGAGACTAGTTGCTGGTAATAGGACTGCTGTCCCTGCCAGTCTCTTACACAAGTCAGCAGTGGCGGCTCCAGGAAATTTTTTTAGGGGGTGCTATGCAGGTGCTGGACCAATTTCCGGGGGAGCTGACGACCTGCGGCGCGCGAAGCGCGCCGCGCCAAAAATGGGTGTGGCCACAACCTGCGGCGCGCGAAGCGCGCCGCGGCGAAAAAATGGGCGTGGTCATGACCGGATGAGGGCGGGGCTAACTGTAATTTAAAGTGAACCCAGGGTGAGAGTGATATGGTGGCTGCCATATTTATTTCCTTTTAAACAATACTAGTTGCCTGGCAGCCCTGCTGATCTATTTGGCTGTAGTAGTGAACTGAATTACACCAGAAACAAGCCATGCAGCTAATCTTGTCAGTTCTGACAATATTGTCAGAAACCCCTGACCTGCTGCATGCTTGTTCAGGGTCTATGGTTGAAAGAATAAGAGGCAGAGGACCAGCACGGCAGCCAGGCAACTGGTATTGCTTAAAGGGAGATAAATATGGCAGCCTCAATATTATTCTCACCTCGGGTTCCCTTTAAAAGTGCAACGCAAAGACAGAGGGCCCAAGTTTTGGTGACCCTTTTCCCAGAAAATTCACATAATTGTGCAGGTTTTCTCAAGAAAATACACGTAATGTGAGCAGATTTTAACAAAAAACACGTCCAATGACCCCAATATGCACAATCGTTATCAGATATGGCCCCAATATGCACAATCGTTATCAGATATGGCCCCAATATGCACAATCGTTATCAGATATGGCCCCAATATGCACAATCGTTATCAGATATAGCCCCAATATGCACAATCGGTAGCAGATATGACCCCAATATGCACAATCGTTAGCAGATATGACCCCAATATGCACAATCGTTAGCAGATATGGCCCCAATATGCACAATCGTTATCAGATATGGCCCCAATATGCACAATCGGTAGCAGATATGGTCCCAATATGCACAATCGGTAGCAGATATGGTCCCAATATGCACAATCGGTAGCAGATATGGTCCCAATATGCACAATCGGTGGCAGATATGGTCCCAATATGCACAATCGGTGGCAGATATGGTCCCAATATGCACAATCGGTGGCAGATATGACCCCAATATGCACAATCGGTAGCAGATATGACCCCAATATGCACAATCGGTAGCAGATATGACCCCAATATGCACAATCGGTAGCAGATATGACCCCAATATGCACAATCGGTAGCAGAAATGACCCCAATATGCACAATCGGTAGCAGAAATGACCCCAATATGCACAATCGGTAGCAGATATGACCCCAATATGCACAATCGGTAGCAGATATGACCCCAATATGCACAATCGGTAGCAGATATGACCCCAATATGCACAATCGGTAGCAGAAATGACCCCAATATGCACAATCGGTAGCAGAAATGACCCCAATATGCACAATCGGTAGCAGAAATGACCCCAATATGCACAATCGGTAGCAGAAATGACCCCAATATGCACAATCGGTAGCAGAAATGACCCCAACATGCACAATCGGTAGCAGATATCGCCCCAATATGCACAATCCGTAGCAGATATGACCCCAATATGCACAATCCGTAGCAGATATGACCCCAATATGCACAATCCGTGGCAGATATGACCCCAATATGCACAATCCGTGGCAGATATGACCCCAATATGCACAATCCGTGGCAGATATGACCCCAATATGCACAATCCGTGGCAGATATGACCCCAATATGCACAATCCGTAGCAGATATGACCCCAATATGCACAATCCGCATCACCTGAAAAAGAAAAGAAAAACCCATTTACTCACCTACAGCCAGAAGACCTTCTTTCCCGACCTCCCGTCCCGAGTCCCGACCTCATTGTGGCGCGCAGCGCCCGCGCGCCCACGATCCTCTTCCTTCCCGACGTCACGACGAGACTTCCTGCCTGCATGCAGAGAGCAGGGCTACGGGAAAATGGCCGCCCGAAGTCTGCAGAACAGGGCTCCGGGCGGCCATCTTACCGTAGCCCTGCCTGCTGCTCCGTGCTGCCGGTGTGTGAACTGACTTGGCGTCTTTTAGACGCCTGAAGTCAGTTCACTCCAGGGGGTGCTTTGGGGGTGCTTGGACAATTCTAGGGGGTGCTCGAGCACCCCCAAGCACCCCCCTGGCGCCGCCACTGCAAGTCAGCAAGCAGCCCTCCTGGAGTCTAGGGACTGTCAAAACTTTTCAACCTGTTTAAGACCTTATCTGCACTTGCAGTCATTATAACAATGGGGAGAGACCAGACAGATTTTTTCCCACTGACCCTCCAGACCAGTTCTACATCATGCTGTGTATATTTACCAGCTTGCCTGCCCTCTAATGGCACTTTTATCAGCTAGCCTAGTGTTTTAGATTGCCTTACATCAACAAACCTGAACACAGCAGACACAGGACCAACCCTAAATCACTGAATGAAAGGAGGCCTGGGGGGCAGTCAATGCCTGGCTGCTACACAGTCTCTACATCCACGCAATTACCAGTAGCAGAGAGAGAGGGACTGAATTCTCAGGAGTCGGACTCAGGAGCTGATGATGCTGTACTCCTCGGATCCCTGACTAGGATGAGTGCCTTCTCTCACTGACTCATTCATTACTGTGGTTCTTTGAATCATTGAGCTGAAGTCCAGTCAGCCCCGCTGCTGCTGCTGCTGTGTAAACTGACACCTGAGTCAGCTGAGAGGCATTTCTTCTCTCACTACTCAGTGCAGAAGCGCCCTTGCCTCTTCCTGTCGCCTTAGGCGAAAATTTATAGCTGCCTAATGGCTCAGACGCCTCTGGGCCCCGATGCAAGTTTTGCAATGGGGCCCCCCAAGCACTCTATACATAACAATTGATACAGTGCACCAAAACCTGCCAATGGCAATTACAGTGTCAGAGGAGCAAGAAGGGGATAGGGAACAGTTTGTTAATAATTACCACTATTCAAAGTATCTATAGAAGTGATTATTATGAGCACAGGACCAATAGAGAGCTAATACTGTAGTTGAGGAACGGCCCTTTGGGGCCCCTCTGGCCCAAGGGCCCGATGCGGTCACAACCTCTGCAGCCCCTATTGCTACGCCCCTGCATCCCATCAATGTTTCACTTTTAAAGTGGACCTGAACTCTTGCACGGGACAGACGGAAAACACAGAGAAATGCACCCTGCATGCATTTAGAGAGCTTAGCCTGTCTAATTCCCTCTCATCTATGACTAATCACAAGTGTTGATTTGGTCTCTCCCTTGTGCCACCTGATTGACATGGAAGATGAGGCAGATAAGCTCATCTGAAAGCACAGGATGTTAGCAATATGTCTGCTTCCATGAAAGCAGGAAGTAGAAAGTGCAGATTTATTGCAGGATTTGTATCAGCTGTAACAAAAAAATGTTTTTCTATGAAGGTTCTTATGCTATTGCCTATCTTTTAGAGCAGAGAGGAAATTCAGGTCTGCTTTAAAGTGGCCACTACCGATACAATTCACCAGACAATCAGTTGTCCTGGACCACTAATGAACCAGTATATCCAATTTGATCAAATTGATGGAATCAGTCTGTATTAATTCTGTTAATGAGCAAATTGGATAGCAGCTTTCCTTCCATTAGTGGACCTGAACAATCATTTCTGATCAATGTTATCAAATCAGATAATCAATTGTCTGGAGAATTGTATAATTCATGGCCACTTTAAGTATTTATATAGTGCTGATGCCCTCCATAGCATGTTACAGAGTATATATCAATACTGCTGATTATCCTCAGAGCTTAAACTGTAATCCTACAATAGTCATAGTGTAATGTCTCTACCATATTATGTATTTATATAGCAGTGATATCTTCTGCAGCACTTTACAGAGTACATGGTCATGTAACTGACTGTCCTCAGAGGAGCTCGCAATCTAATCCCTACCATAGTCATAGTGTAATGTCCTACCATATTATTATTATGTATTTATATAGCACTGACATCTTCTGCAGCACATTACAGAGTACATAGTCATGTCACTGACTGTCCTCAGAGGAGCTCACACTCTAATCCTACCATAGTCATAGTCTAATGTCCTACCATATTATTATTATGTATTTATATAGCACTGACATCTTCTGCAGCACATTACAGAGTACATAGTCATGTCACTGACTGTCCTCAGATGAGCTCACAATCTAATCCTAGCATAGTCATAGTCTAATGTCCTACCATATTATTATTATGTATTTATATAACACTGACATCTTCTGCAGCACATTACAGAGTACATAGTCATGTCACTGACAGTCCTCAGAGGAGCTCACACTCTAATCCTAGCATAATCATAGTCTAATGTCCTACCATATTATTATTATGTATTTATATAGCACTGACATCTTCTGCAGCATATTACAGAGTACATAGTCATGTCACTGACTGTCCTCAGATGAGCTCACAATCTAATCCTACCACAGTCATAGTCTAATGTCCTCCCATATTATTATTATGTATTTATATAGCACTGACATCTTCTGCAGCACTTTACAGAGTACATAGTCATGTCACTCACTGTCCTCAGAGGAGCTCACACTCTAATCCTAGCATAGTCATAGTCTAATGTCCTACCATATTATTATTATGTATTTATATAGCACTGACATCTTCTGCAGCACATTACAGAGTACATAGTCGTGTCACTGACTGTCCTCAGAGGAGCTCACAATCTAATCCCGTCATAGTCATAGTCTAATGTCCTACCATATTATTATGTATTTATATAGCACTAACATCTTCTGCAGTACTTTACAGAGTACATAGTCATGTGACTGACTGTTCCTTTAGAGGAGCTCACAATCTAATCCTACCATAGTCATAGCCTAATGTCTTACCATATTATTATTATGTATTTATATAGCACTGACATCTTCTGCAGCACATTACAGAGTACATAGTCATGTGACTGACTGTTCCTTTAGAGGAGCTCACAATCTAATCCTACCATAGTCATAGTGTAATGTCCTACCATATTATTATTATTATATATTTATATAGCACTGACATCTTCTGCAGCACATTGCAGAGTACATATTCATGTCACTCACTGTCCTCAGAGGAGCTCACACTCTAATCCTACCATAGTCATAGTCTAATATGGTCGGGGGGGGGGGGGGGGGGGCGCATCTAGGCAGCTCAGCCTCTGTTGATAGTGGACCTTGTCCCGGCCCTGGGAACTGGCATATAGAAAGCTAGGTTCTCAGGGCCTGACCATGCGGCCGGAGGGAATACACCATGAATGGATGATTCTGCAGCAGGCTTTTTCCCTAGGGCTTAGTTGGCTAGGTCCCTTGAGGTTTAATACAAAGAGATTCTACTGTCCTGAGAAAATAACAAACACTTACCATGCCTTTGATCCTGCGAGAGGAGAGTGTCCTGTATCCTAGGAGAGTTCGCTGTATCCTTTTTGTGCAAAGAGAGAGAACTTTCCCTGCTCATGCCTTATATCTGCCTGGGGGGGATACCTCAGGCACTCCTCCTTTAATTCACCTGGAGCCCAATTGTGTCTGGTCAGTCTGTCCCAGGTCCTGCCCAGTCATGCCCTTCTCCTTCCAGCTCTGCTTGACCTCTCAGGTTACTTTCTGCTAACTGTGCAAGCTGAAGCACTGCCAGGAATGTTTACAAATTGTGGTTGATAAAGAAACATAAACAAGATAATGTCATCACTTCTTCTGCTTCGGCTTTGGATATAAGCTTCTCACTAAAAAAGAAAATGCTGTGTTTAACTGTTTGAATTCTGTTCTGCTAATGTTTTTTTTTTCTCTGGTGGTAGGTTTAATGCCTGCTAAACACAATGAGATTTTCTGGCAGATTTACTACCAGATCGATTATTTCCAAGTCCAACGTGTCTGATCTGATTCCCGATAGATTTTCCATTCACTTCTATGGAAAATCAATCGGAAATTAGATCAGACATGTTGGAATAAATAATCTATCTGGCAGTAAATCTGCCAGAAAATCTCATTGTATGTACCAGGCATTATGCTGTAAACAAATACAGAGTTTCATACCACTTTAAAATAACTTTTCAGCACTTTGCTGAGGGTACCGAAAAGTAGGTAAAAAAGTACTATCAAAATTGTTGTGAGTATTTTCTTGCTTGTTGGTGATTTAAAATGCATTTTATTGGCAAGGTGTGAAAAAAAAACACATATGAAAAAACTCAGGAGGAAAAGTTAATTGCATATATGCCATTGGATGCTGAAGTAATATTTAAATATCAATCTTTTCTTCTGAAAAAGTGAGCCTTAGTTCCACTCTGTACACCTTCTGGAGTCCCTATTGGTTCCTAGCATCATGGTGGCCTCACTGACTAAAACAGAATTTCTGAACCACGATTAAGTTTTTAAAGAGAATCTGTACTCTCAAATTCTTACAATAAAAAGCATACCATTCTATTCATTATGTTCTCCTGGACCCCTCTTTGCCGTTTCTGCTGCTCCCTGCCATGATCCTGGCTTTTAATCGGCAGTTTTAGGCAGTGTTTACAAACAAAAAACATGGCCACTAACCACGAAGTGATGCTTGTATGTGTATATATATATATATATATATATATATATATATATATATATATATATATATATATATATATATATATATATATATATACTGTATATCACGTTACAGTATACTACACGTTTTTGTTACATAGTGAATTATCTGCACTCCAGTCTGGATTTCTCACAGTTCTCAGCATGTGACAGGCAGCTCCCTTCCCCCTTAGAGAGCTCTGTCTGTGAAGAGTAAACAAAGCACACAGAGCCTGGAGTGCATAACTTCTCCCTATCACAGCAGAGGCAGCACCTTCCTCCCCGGGTCGACAAAGCTTGACAAAGAAAAGAAGATTAGATATATTACAGAGACGGTGCAACTTGAAAAGGCTGCAGTAATCCAGACCACATTATAACAGGTATAGGAACTTATAGGATAGAAGAAATAAGGCTAAACAATTTGTTACAGAGTCTCTTTAAGGATATAACTTCTGGGTGTATGTTTTTTTCTTCATACAACCACTTCCTATTATCCATGTTTGCCATAGATATGCTTTTAGATTTATAGAGATTTTATTCTGCAGATACTTATAGAACTTTTATAATTAACCTTCTTGAAAATTACTGAAATGTTGAACTTTTGAAAGAATTACTTAGATATAGCACTCTACAATGATTTACTCTTGTACTCTGCTGAGGAAGTTACATAGATATGTGCTGTAATTTGACCTCTGACTCTGATTTGGTATAAGCAGGGTCCAGCAATTTCTTCTAATGGGTGCACGTAGGGTGAAAATTATGCATATAAAACACAGTTGTTGCTGTAGCAGTTTCCAGTTTAAATTATGCAGAATTTGATTTACCAGTGTGTTTGTTTCTAGAATGCCATGCTGGCATAAACTAAGGACTAGGCCATAACATAATTCCTGTAAGATGTTTTTAGCTTATCTGTTTGAAATAGGATGCAATGGTTCGCTGATTTTTCGATTTCAATAGAAGATGGTTTTTAAGCTGTTCATAAAGGCAAGTGTTTTTGTGCCTGTTCAGATTCTATTTATTATAATTTGCACTTACCGAGAGCGGATCTCAACTAGAATATACTACAAAGGTCAGGCTGGTCCAACTCAACCTCAGCAAAGTGATTATGGCATGGGACTGTGAAAAATGCTTTTTCTGACTAATAATATAAAGCATTGTATTGATGTACTGGCACACACACATACACATATTTGTATTTTTTTTTTCTTTTTTTGCTTTAGTATTTATTCTACCAAATAGAATTGTAACTGTATTGTTGTATGATATCACATTATACCAGGCATTAACTATGTATGTATTTTTCTCTTTGTGTTGCTGGATGTTTTGATTGTACTGTGCATGAAATTTATACATATTTTAAGTCTCCACTGTTGTCTGTAGTGTACAGCGCCATGGAAGAGGATGACTCTAGATCAGGGGTCTCAAACTCAATTTACCTGGGGGCCGCAGGAGGCAAAGTCAGGATGAGGCTGGGCCGCATAAGATAATCAATCAATCAATCAATCAATCAGCAGCGCCCCCCCCCTGTCCTTTGCATTGAGTTTTATTTCAAAATCAAATTCACACTGAAGCAAACTATTTTGCCTATTTTACCTTATAGTTCGCTTCAGTGCTCCCATTACAAGTAATCCGCCGTGTCCTCGCCGCAAAACGAGGGCTGCTGAGCCCCCAAATCGCCCGGGGGGCAATCCGCCGGCGCATCGCTGCCTCTGCCCTCCTCTCTCACTCTTCCTTTACAGAGAGAGGTGGCGATGCGGCGCGATTGACGTCAGGAGGGGCAGAGCTGAAGCTGAAAGCTCTGCCCCTTCCAGGAAATGCCGGCGGATTGCCCCCCCCGGGGCGATTTGGGGGCTCTGCAGCCCTCGTTTAGTGGCGGGGATGCAGCGGATTACTTGGGAGCACTGAAGCGAACTATAAGGAAGCTTTTGCCGGCGCGGGCCATAAAATATTGTATCGCGGGCCGCAAGTTTGAGACCCCTGCTCTAGATTAACCATTTCAGCCGCCCAGACATGATCCTCACATCCAGGCAGCTGCTCTGCTGCGGTGCCGCGTTTGGTTCCCGATCACCGATCAAAGTCCCCAGCAGAAAAACCGATGGTCTCTTAATAGAGGCCACGGTTTTTCTGAAAAAAAGTTATCAGTCCTCCTTATGCATCCGGGAAGCGAGAAGGATGTTAAAAAAAAACTCAAGGTGGCCATCTTGTGGCCAAATAGTAAAACTACATCTACATGCATTTTTGAAGGCAATTTACACAGATTTTAACATTTAAAATTAACTGTTTATTTCCCACACCAAAAAAATTTCCCAAATAATTTTTTTAACGGAAACAAAAATTACAATTAAAAAACAAAAACATAAATAGTTACCTAAGGGTCTGAACTTTTTAAATATGCATGTGAAGGGGGTATACTACCAACATTTTTTAAATGAAAAGCTTGTAAATAGTGATGGATGCAAAATGGAAGAAATGCACCTTTATTTCCAAATAAAATATTGGCGCCATACATTATGATAGGGACAAAATGTAAATGGTGTAATAACAAAGACAAACGGGCAAATAAAATACATAGGTTTTAATTTTGGTAGCATGGATTATTTTAAACCTATAATGGCCAAAAACTGAGAAATAATTAATTTTTTCCATTTTTTTCTTAATATTCCTGTTAAAATGTGTTTGTAAATTTTTTTTTTTAGCAAAATATACCACCCAAAAAAAGCCTAATTAGTGGCGGAAAAGCAAGAATAGATCAATAACATGTGATAAGTAGTGATAAAGTTTTTCGCGAATGAATGGGAGATGAAAATTGCTTTTATGTATAAGGTGAAAAATTCCAGCGGGTTGAAATGGTTAAAAAAAATAAAGAAAGAAAGAGAGATAAGATAAATAAACACATGCAAAAATTGGGGATCAGGAAATTGCCCCTTGGGACATTGCTAGCCTTTAGGCTAACAGTGCTTTCTGTTGCTATGGAGGGGGTGTAGGGATGCCGATTAGACAGGGACGGATCAAGACCAAGTTGCGCCTGGGGCAAGGTCAGGTTTTGGCGCCTAAAGGTCAGTTTTTGGCGCCTAAACTGCCATTCATTTTGCCGCCTTTTTAAGAATTCAACAAACTGCGCCTGGGGCAAGATACCCGCTCGCCCCCCCCTATATCCGTCCCTGCGATTAGAGCACAATGGAGCTAGCCCCACCTGTGGGTGGGGCTAGCGGAATTAACTTTGCAATCTGTCCTGCTCAGGCGTAGGGTCTAGCATGGCAGATCCTTAACCACTTGAGGACCGTGGGCTTTAACCCCCTTAAGGACCAGGCACTTTTTTTCCATTCAGACCACTGCAGCTTTCATGGTTTATTGCTCGCTCATACAACCTACCACCTAAATGAATTTTGGCTCCTTTTCTTGTCACTAATAAAGCTTTCTTTTGGTGCTATTTGATTGCTGCTGTGATTTTTACTTTTTATTACATTCATCATAAAAGACATGAATTTTGGCAAAAAAATGATTTTTTTAACTTTCTGCGCTGACATTTTAAATAAAGTAAAATTTCTGTATACATGCAGCGCGAAAAATGGGGACAAACATGTTTTTGATGAAAAAAAACCCATTCAGCCTATATTTATTGGTTTGGGTAAAAGTTATAGCATTTACAAACTATGGTGCAAAAAGTGAATTTTCCCATTTTCAAGCATCTATGACTTTTCTGACCCCCTGTCATGTTTCATGAGGGGCTAGAATTCCAGGATAGTATTAATACCCCCCAAATGACCCAATTTTGGAAAGAAGACATCCCAAAGTATTCACTGAGAGGCATAGTGACTTCATAGAAGATATTATTTTTTGTTACAAGTAAGCGGAAAATGACACTTTGGGACAAAAAAAAAAAAAAAAAAAGTTTCCATTTCTTCTAACTTGCGACAAAAAAAAATGAAATCTGCCACGGACTCACCATGCCCCTCTCTGAATACCTTGAAGTGTCTACTTTCCAAAATGGGGTCATTTGTGGGGTGTGTTTACTGTCCTGGCATTTTGGGGGGTGCCTAATTGTAAGCACCCCTGTAAAGCCTAAAGGTGCTCATTGGACTTTGGACCCCTTAGCGCAGTTAGGCTGCAAAAAAGTGCCACACATGTGGTATTGCCGTACTCAGGAGAAGTAGTACAATGTGTTTTGAGGTGTATTTTTACACATACCAATGCTGGGTGGGAGAAATATCTCTGTAAATGACAATCTTTAGATTTTTTTTACACACAATTGTCCATTTACAGAGAGATTTCTCTCACCCAGCATGGGTATGTGTAAAAATACACCCCAAAACACATTGTACTACTTCTCCCGAGTACGGCGATACCACATGTGTGGCACTTTTTTGCACCCTAACTGTGCTAAGGGGCCCAAAGTCCAATGAGTACCCTTAGGATTTCACAGGTCATTTTGCGGAATTTGATTTCCAGACTACTCCTCACGGTTTAGGGCCCCTAAAATGCCAGGGCAGTATAGGAACCCTGCAAATGACTCCATTTTAGAAAGAAGACACCCCAAGGTATTCCGTTAGGAGTATGGTGAGTTCATAGAAGATTTTATTTTTTGTCACAAGTTAGCGGAAATTGATTTGTATTGTTTTTTTTTTTCACAAAGTGTCACTTTCCGCTAACTTGTGACAAAAAAATAAAATCTTCTATGAACTCACCATACTCCTAACAGAATACCTTGGGGTGTCTTCTTTCTAAAATGGGGTCATTTGTGGGGTTCCTATACTGCCCTGGCATTTTAGGGGCCCTAAACCATGAGGAGTAGTCTGGAAATCAAATGCCGCAAAATGACCTGTGAAATCCTAAAGGTACTCATTGGACTTTGGGCCCCTTAGCACAGTTAGGGTGCAAAAAAGTGCCACACATGTGGTATCGCCGTACTCGGGAGAAGTAGTATAATGTGTTTTGGGGTGTATTTTTGCACATACCCATGCTGGGTGGGAGAAATATCTCTTTAAATGACAATCTTTTGATTTTTTTTTACACACAGTTGTCTATTTACAGAGATATTTCTCCCACCCAGCATGGGTATGTGTAAAAATACACCCCAAAACACATTGTACTACTTCTCCCGAGTACGGCGATACCACATGTGTGGCACTTTTTTGCACCCTAACTGCACTAAGGGGCCCAAAGTCCAATGAGTACCTTTAGGATTTCACAGGTCATTTTTGTTTCAAGACTACTCCTCACGGTTTAGGGCCCCTAAAATGCCAGGGCAGTATAGGAACCCCACTAATGACCCCATTTTAGAAAGAAGACACCCCAAGGTATTCCGTTAGGAGTATGGTGAGTTCATAGAAGATTTTATTTTTTGTCACAAGTTAGAGGAAATTGATTTTAATTGTTTTTTTTTCACAAAGTGTCATTTTCCGCTAACTTGTGACAAAAAATAAAATCTTCTATGAACTCACCATACTCCTAACGGAATACCTTTGGGTGTCTTCTTTCTAGAATGGGGTCATTTGTGGGGTTCCTATACTGCCCTGGCATTTTAGGGGCCCTAAACCGTGAGGAGTAGTCTTGAAACCAACAATGTCGCAAAATGACCTGTGAAACCCTAAAGGTACTCATTGGACTTTGGGCCCCTTAGCGCACTTAGGGTGTAAAAAAGTGCCACACATGTGGTACCACCGTACTCAGGAGAAGTAGTATAATGTGTTTTGTGGTGTGTATTTTTACATATACCCATGCTGGGTGGGAGAAATATCTCTGGAAATGACAATCTTTTGATTTTTTTTTACACACAATTGTCCATTTACAGAGAGATTTCTCCCACCCAGCATGGGTATGTGTAAAAATACACCCCAAAACACATTATACTACTTCTCCCGAGTACGGCGATACCACATGTGTGGCACTTTTTTGCACCCTAACTGTGCTAAGGGGCCCAAAGTCCAATGAGTACCTTTAGGATTTCACAGGTCATTTTGCGGCATTTGATTTCCAGACTACTCCTCATGGTTTAGGGCCCCTAAAATGCCAGGGCAGTATAGGAACCCCACAAATGACCCCATTTTAGAAAGAAGACACCCCAAGGTATTCTGTTAGGAGTATGGTGAGTTCATAGAAGATTTTATTTTTTTGTCACAAGTTAGCGGAAAGTGACACTGTGAAAAAAAAAAACAATACAAATCAATTTCCGCTAACTTGTGACAAAAAATAAAATCTTCTATGAACTCACCATACTCCTAACGGAATACCTTGGGGTGTCTTCTTTCTAAAATGGAGTCATTTGCAGGGTTCCTATACTGCCCTGGCATTTTAGGGGCCCTAAACCGTGAGGAGTAGTCTGGAAATCAAATTCCGCAAAATGACCTGTGAAATCCTAAAGGTACTCATTGGACTTTGGGCCCCTTAGCACAGTTAGGGTGCAAAAAAGTGCCACACATGTGGTATCGCCGTACTCGGGAGAAGTAGTATAATGTGTTTTGGGGTGTATTTTTACACATACCCATGCTGGGTGGGAGAAATATCTCTTTAAATGACAATCTTTTGATTTTTTTTTACACACAGTTGTCTATTTACAGAGATATTTCTCCCACCCAGCATGGGTATGTGTAAAAATACACCCCAAAACACATTGTACTACTTCTCCCGAGTACGGCGATACCACATGTGTGGCACTTTTTTGCACCCTAACTGCACTAAGGGGCCCAAAGTCCAATGAGTACCTTTAGGATTTCACAGGTCATTTTTGTTTCAAGACTACTCCTCACGGTTTAGGGCCCCTAAAATGCCAGGGCAGTATAGGAACCCCACTAATGACCCCATTTTAGAAAGAAGACACCCCAAGGTATTCCGTTAGGAGTATGGTGAGTTCATAGAAGATTTTATTTTTTGTCACAAGTTAGCGGAAAGTGACACTTTGTGAAAAAAAAAAACAATACAAATCAATTTCCGCTAACTTGTGACAAAAAATAAAATCTTCTATGAACTCACCATACTCCTAACGGAATACCTTTGGGTGTCTTCTTTCTAAAATGGGGTCATTTGTGGGGTTCCTATACTGCCCTGGCATTTTAGGGGCCCTAAACCGTGAGGAGTAGTCTTGAAACCAACAATGTCGCAAAATGACCTGTGAAACCCTAAAGGTACTCATTGGACTTTGGGCCCCTTAGCGCACTTAGGGTGTAAAAAAGTGCCACACATGTGGTACCACCGTACTCAGGAGAAGTAGTATAATGTGTTTTGTGGTGTGTATTTTTACATATACCCATGCTGGGTGGGAGAAATATCTCTGGAAATGACAATCTTTTGATTTTTTTTTACACACAATTGTCCATTTACAGAGAGATTTCTCCCACCCAGCATGGGTATGTGTAAAAATACACCCCAAAACACATTATACTACTTCTCCTGAGTACGGCGATACCACATGTGTGACACTTTTTTGCAGCCTAGGTGCGCTAAGGGGCCCAACGTCCTATTCACAGGTCATTTTGAGGCATTTGTTTTCTAGACTACTCCTCACGGTTTAGGGCCCCTAAAATGCCAGGGCATTATAGGAACCCCACAAGTGACCCCTTTTTAGAAAGAAGACACCCCAAGGTATTCCGTTAGGAGTATGGTGAGTTCATAGAAGATTTTATTTTTTGTCACAAGTTAGTGAAAAATGACACTTTGTGAAAAAAACAATAAAAATCAATTTCCGCTAACTTTTGACAAAAAATAAAATCTTTTATGAACTCGTCATACACCTAACAGAATACCTTGGGGTGTTTTTTTTAAAAATGGGGTCACTTGTGGGGTTCCTATACCGCCCTGGCATTTTACGGGCCCAAAACCGTGAGTAGTCTGGAAACCAAATGTCTCAAAATGACTGTTCAGGGGTATAAGCATCTGAAAATTTTGATGACAGGTGGTCTATGAGGGGGCGAATTTTGTTGAACCGGTCATAAGCAGGGTGGCCTTTTAGATGACAGGTTGTATTGGGCCTGATCTGATGGATAGGAGTGCTAGGGGGTGACAGGAGGTGATTGATGGGTGTCTCAGGGGGTGGTTAGAGGGGAAAATAGATGCAATCAATGCACTGGGGAGGTGATCGGAAGGGGGTCTGAGGGGGATCTGAGGGTTTGGCCGAGTGATCAGGAGCCCACACGGGGCAAATTAGGGCCTGATCTGATGGGTAGGTGTGCTAGGGGGTGACAGGAGGTGATTGATGGGTGTCTCAAGGTGTGATTAGAGGGGGGAATAGATGCAAGCAATGCACTGGCGAGATGATCAGGGCTGGGGTCTCAGGGCGTTCTGAGGGTATGGGCGGGTGATTGAGTGCCCTAGGGGCAAATAGGGGTCTAATCTGATGGGTAGCAGTGACAGGGGGTGATTGATGGGTAATTAGTGGGTTTTTAGAGGAGAGAATAGATGTAAACACTGCGCTTGGGAGGTGATCTGATGTCGGATCTGCGGGCGATCTATTGGTGTGAGTGGGTGATCAGATTGCCCGCAAGGGGCAGGTTAGGGGCTGATTGATGGGTGGCAGTGACAGGGGGTGATTGATGGGTGATTGACAGATGATTGACAGGTGATCAGTGGGTTATTACAGGGAAGGACAGATGTAAATAATGCCCTGGCAAATTGATAAGGGGGGGTCTGAGGGCAATCTGAGCGTGTAGGCGGGTGATTGGGTGCCCGCAAGGGGCAGATTAGGGTCTGATCTGATGGGTAACAGTGACAGGTGGTGATAGAGGGTGATTGATGGGTGATTGATGGGTAATTAGTGGGTGTTTAGAGGAGAGAATAGATGTAAACACTGCGCTTGGGAGGTGATCTGATGTCGGATCTGCGGGCGATCTATTGGTGTGGGTGGGTGATCAGATTGCCCGCAAGGGGCAGGTTAGGGGCTGATTGATGGGGGGCAGTGACAGGGGGTGATTGATGGGTGGCAGTGACAGGGGGTGATTGATGGGTGATTGACAGGTGATTGACAGGTGATCAGTGGGTTATTACAGGGAAGGACAGATGTAAATAATGCCCTGGCGAATTGATAAGGGGGGGTCTGAGGGCAATCTGAGCGTGTAGGCGGGTGATTGGGTGCCCGCAAGGGGCAGATTAGGGTCTGATCTGATGGGTAACAGTGACAGGTGGTAATAGGGGGTGATTGATGGGTGATTGATGGGTAATTAGTGGGTGTTTAGAGGAGAGAATAGATGTAAACACTACGCTTGGGAGGTGATCTGATGTCGGATCTGCGGACGATCTATTGGTGTGGGTGGGTGATCAGATTGCCCGCAAGGGGCAGGTTAGGGGCTGATTGATGGGTGGCAGTGACAGGGGGTGATTGATGGGTGATTGACAGGTGATTGACAGGTGATTGACAGGTGATCAGGGGGGATAGATGCATACAGTACATGGGGGAGGGTCTGGGGGGGTCTGGGGAGAATCTGAGGGGTGGGGGGGTGATCAGGAGGGAGCAGGGGGCAGGGGGAGGATAAAAAAAAATAATTGTGTTGACAGATAGTGACAGGGAGTGATTGATGGGTGATTAGGGGGTGATTGGGTGTAAACATGGGTCTGGGGGGTGGGCAGGGGGGGGTCTGAGGGGTGCTGTGGGCGATCAGGGGGCAGGGGGGGGGGGGAAATCAGTGTTCTTGGTGCAGACTAGGGTGGCTGCAGCCTGCCCTGGTGGTCCCTCCGACACTGGGACCACCAGGGCAGGAGGCAGCCTGTATAATACACTTTGTAAACATTACAAAGTGTATTATACACTTTGTATGCGGCGATCTTCGGGTTAACATCCCGCCGGCGCTTCCGTATGGCCGGTGGGATGTTGCGGCGGGTGAGCGGAGTGAGGCGGCGGCGGAGGATCGCGTCACAGATGATGCGATCGCTCCGCCCATGCCCTTACAAGGACCGCCGCCTTTGGGCATAAGCTGGTCCTTGCGGGCTCCACTTCCCGGCCGCCCCTGTGCGTTAGGCGGTCGGGAAGTGGTTAACAACCCCTGATGTCGGAGCAGTATTGATCAGCGGCCACTGCACACACATTAGCTGAAGCATCAGCTATTTCAGATGATGGTTATGGCTTGTGTTTAACCACTTTACCCCCAGCGGTACGAATTTCTCCGCCCCTTTTTTCCCTCCTAAAAAACCAGGGACGGAGAAATCCGTACCTTCCGCGCTATCTGTCTTGACAAAGGGGACCCTGCGTGGCCCTGAAACGTGCGTCGACCTAAGCAGGTCAGACCGTGTCTGCACATGTATGGGATGGGAGAATAAATACTTCACGTTTATTGCTTCTATGGTTTGTGTGCGGACTCCTTCATGAAAATTACTTGCACATTGCCTGGGGGTCCAGCACCAGCCTACCTACCGACGTGTGTGCGATCCTTGTATTGGAGTGTATGAAATAAATTTGAACGCAAGTTCAAGCCAGTGTAGTGTCTTTTCCGTGTTACATAGGTGAGTTAACACTCTCTGACATGGCCTGTGGTCACCAACGCCCAGGATCAGTTTTGCCATAGGCAAAAATTAATTTTGCACTTGCCAGTTCATCCTTATTGATGATTGTATAGCTGTCAGAAAACCATCTGTTTGAACAGACTCTTAGGGCTTCACTAAACAAAGAATTCTGTTCAGGCAAATGGTTCTGGATAGCGTTATTAGGTGTAACAACTTTGGAGGAGGCAGCTGCGGCGAACCACGCCGCCACCGCAGCTGCCTCCATCTCCCTACCCTGAAGCGATCCCATGCCTCGGGCGTCTAGCACGCCGAGGACGGGTCTCTCGCTCGCGCCTAGGGCCGCATTGACGCGTGTGCGCGCGCACCGTCAGGATCTTTATGCGGCCAGGAGACATGTCAGCTGACCTGCGGGTCGGCTGACGTCTCGCCGTGCGCCCGCCGCTGCTGATTGGCTGGCAGCAGGGGGGGCGTGCCTCAGGATCTCCTCGGGCTCTTTAGCCCGGAGGAGTCATTTGCAGCTTGTCTGCTGTTGCGATCACTACGTGTTAGCGCTCAGATCTTAGTTAGATCCGGTGTGCTTTGATCCGGGAGTAAACCGGGGATTTCACACAGCTCTAGGATTTGTGCATTATATTGTATTATCTGTTTATGACTTGTTTCTGACTATTCTTACTCTCTAGTGATTCTGTACCTTTGCCCATCTGATCTGGTTACCGCCTGAATATCGTTCCTCTCTCTGCTCTAGTGATTCTGTACTTTAGCCCATGTGATATTGTTGCCGAACTCTGCCTGTTAACCGTTACTTCTCTGCCTTCTGATTTTGTACTGTATCTGCCTGGCTGTTACCGACTCGATTAGTCTCTGACCTCTCCACTCACCAGTGAGCCCTTGTCACTGGTGAGGTGTTCTCTGTACTGACAGTGCCCACCAGCTCCTCTGGTGAGGTATAGTCAAACCTGTCAGAATACTGTATGCACCAATCACTACACTCCTTTACAATAAAGTGTGACTAAGGTCTCGATATTCTCTGTGCTGTTATATTTGTATTATTGGTGATTCTGCAGATCACCATATAAATAATCAGATATAGTATCTGCATTGTTTGGTGATACTGCAGATCACCAAATAATCAGAACTTTGTATTGCTGACACCATTTGTTACATCGGGGTAGTAGAAATTAAGAAGAAAATGAGGTTACAACTATGCATAGTTGAAGGATTTTTATCACTGGGGACTTACTTAAATTGAAGTTGTACTCAGTTTTAAGTTGTAGAGCACTAAAATGGCAAGAGCTCCGTGTCCACTACTGGCTTGACAGGAAACTATTGGAATCTCAATTCTTTAGGGTAGTTATTAAATATTTTCTATTCTGGTGAACAATACACATCAATCAATACTTGGAACTTGGATATCTTCATAGTTCTGTGTTGGAGTCTTGACACCCCTTTTTCAAACCTGTGTTGTGACTAGGGAGGGTCAGAAATGCCGATTTCCGCCATTCTGTAAATTTCCTGATTTTTTTTGTCATTTTTTTGCATTCTCTTATTGGCCATATTGGATCAATCGGACAATGCAGAATTACCAAATTTTACCGGAATACCATGGAAATGTTAGGCCAGTCACAAGACTCAGGAATATCCGCTAGTATCCCAGTCTTGTAATTGATCTAAAATTACTGTGGTAATCCAATTTTTGCAGACCAAGTTTGCATTCTCTGGTTGGTCCAGTGCTTCCGACTTCTGTGATTGGGCTAAAATTGCCGAGTACCGATTTCCAAAGAAACCCACTTTGCAATTTCTGTTCGGAAATGCTGTAATTTCAATCCCTTGGAAAACAAATGAGCATCCCTAGTTGTGATGTTCAGACTTGCATAGTAAAGACCTGGATTTCTGCTCTGTATGTAAGGCAGGGCCTCCAACACTCATCTAATTATCACACCATTGGATTAGACACCAGACTTGCTTTGTTTTCTTTGTTATTTTCTTTTTTCATTTTTTGTTGGTATGATGTGTACATATGTATAGAAAAATATTCTAACACTTTCTGTATTTAATAAGAGAAAGCGGAACCTTTGGTGGTTTAAGGTGAAATGGGGCCCTGGGCAAATGAATCTGGGAGCCTTTACATTTTCATAACATACTGATTATAAATGTGTGATATCTACAGTCTCTGGCTTGTGCAGCCCCTAAGGCGCTTGAGCCCCTGGGCAGTTGCCCAGGTTGCCCCTACGGGAGCACTGGCCTTAAGTAGGATACAATCATATTCTATTTCCTGATTAATTGAATGAATCCAGGCCTCCCCAAGCATGAATCTGTGTGTGTGTGTGTGTGTGTAAATATATATATATATATATATATATATATATATATATATATATATATATATATATATATATATGCCAAGGGATGAGCAGCACAAACCGAATTTTATGCAATACTATGCAAAGCATGCACGCAGCACTGGAGAACCCCAATCTCCATAAGAAATATATAAATACAGAGGGTGCTGCAGCACACAACAGGAAAACAGTGACAGGGGCTCTTGGTTACGCTTTAACGTGTTTAAAGAGAACCCGAGGTGGCTTTGTATAACGTTAGTGGGGCACAGAGGCTGGTTGGGCACACTAACACCAGCCTCTGTTGCCCCATTGTGTGTGTCAAAGACCCCCCTGCTCGCCGCTATCCTCCCCGCAGTGCTGGCGACACGCAGCGCGTCGCCAGCACACTGTTTACCCTAGCGCTGTCTGTCAGCGCCGCTCCCCCGCCTCCTCCGCATCGCCGCTACCCGCCCTCGTCCCTTCCCTCCAATCAGCGTGAGGGAAGGGACGAGGGCGGGTAGCGGCGATGCGGAGGAGGCGGCGGAGCGGCGCTGACAGACAGCGCTAGGGTAAACATTGTGCTGGCGACACGCTGCGTGTCGCCAGCATTGCGGGGGTATAGCGGCGAGCAGGGGGGTCTTTGACACACACAATGGGGCAACAGAGGCTGGTGTTAGTGTGCCCAACCAGCCTCTGTGCCCCACTAACGTTATACAAAGCCACCTCGGGTTCTCTTTAAGCTCACCAACTGCGCCAAAGTGTCCCCAGTCTGGTGAGTCCTACTCTAACCAGGCAAAAATGCTAGTTTTTATCAGCGTTCTAGTGGGAACCATGCCTAAAGCCCAGGGGTCAGCTTAATGGGAGAAATGAAATTTAAAACATCTCACCTTCTACTAGCTGCTAACTGAATTATGAGCACCGCTCATTTATATGCTTAACTGTGCTAGAGATGGGCGTGGTTATGCATGCTCACAGGGGAAAATAACATAAGCCAAGGGATGAGCAGCACAAACCGAATTTTATGCAATACTATGCAAAGCATGCACGCAGCACTGGAGAACCCCAATCTCCATAAGAAATATATAAATACAGAGGGTGCTGCAGCACACAACAGGAAAACAGTGACAGGGGCTCTTGGTTACGCTTTAACGCGTTTAAACTCACCAACTGCGCCAAAGTGTCCCCGATCTGGTGGGTCCTACTCTAACCAGGCAAAAATGCTAGTTTTTATCAGCGTTCTAGTCGGAACCATGCCAAAAGCCCAGGGGTCAGCTAAATGGGAGAAATGAAATTAAAAACACCTCACCAACAACCAGCATTTTTGCCTGGTTAGAGTAGGACTCACCAGATTGGGGACACTTTGGTGCAGTTGGTGAGCTTAAACGCGTTAAAGCGTAACCAAGAGCCCCTGTCACTGTTTTCCTGTTGTGTGCTGCAGCACCCTCTGTATTTATATATATATATATATATATATATATATATATATATATATATATATGTATATATATATATATATTCTTGCATACTTTATTTGTAAATTCCTTATGTGTGTCCATTTTTATTAGATTGTATACCCGGCTTGGAGCAAGATGTATTTTATCAAGGAGGAGACCAAGGCATTGTATTTTCTCCAGATGTTGAATACTGTCAGATGACCTGCACCTTCCGCCCACATTGTATCATGTTTTCTTACTTAAATGCAAGCTGGCCCAAAGAAAGTGAAAGGTAGTGTGCTTTTAATTTCTGTCCCTCTCTTTGTTATCTGTTATGTCCATCCAGCATTTTTCTTAAATCCAGGGGGTCTACCCCATACTCATGTAATGGAGAGAGCAATTTGCATTCAAGGCAGATCTCACTGCACATTTTTCTGTATTAAGAAAAGTCCCTTTGGCATCAGTTTGGAAATAATAATGCATAGTGATATTTAATGAATGGGTATGCCTTGTGGCTCTAAGTCACTGATGCAGAATGAAAATTCAGAACTGTATCCTCCATTGGCTGCATGCTTGTTCCAATGTCTGACTCATACCGTTAAAGAGACACTGACGTGAAAAAAAATTTGATTATAAGGATTTGTATGTGTAGTACAGCTAAGAAATAAAACATTCGGATCAGAGACATAAGTCTGCTGTAGTATTGTTTCCAGTACAGGAACAGTTAAGATACTCCAGTTGTTATCTACGCAAAAAAAAGCCATTGAATTCCAACACTTTTAAAGTCGCAGAGAGCTCTGTCTTCTGAAGCTTATTATCTCAACTGTCAGTCACCGTATTTCTTTTTCTCAGAAGACAGGTCAATAGTTCACAAGACTGCTTTGTAGAATCATTTAGAATGCTGAGTAGTGTGTAAACTGTGAATATTAGAGAATGATGCAATGTTATAAAAAACACTATATCACTTAAAATAAAAATATGAGAATATTTTCTTTGCTACTAATCTTCTAGTAATTATCCATACTACACAACCAATTCATTATATCATAACTTTTTTTTTGCTTCAGTGTCTCTTTAAAGCTGGTATTTTTATGATTGACAGCAATTTCTAGATTTTTTCCCCTTCAGATAGAATCATGTGATCAAATTATTATTATTATTATTTATTAGATTTATATAGCGCCAACATATTACGCAGCGCTGTACAATAAATAGGATTACAGACAATGATAACAGGGTTGACAGAACAATACAGGTAACAGACCATAGATACAACAATACAGGTAATAGCAATAAGATACACAACACAATGCAGATAATAGTACAATGCCAGATCATAAACTGGAATGGTAGTGGTAAAAAATTACCAGTTCCATATTCTGGGTAAAGTGCACACAGTCAAGTATGATACACAAGGGAAGAGGGCCCTGCCAAAGGCTTACAATCTAGAGGGAGGGGCTGGTGACACAAAAGGAGGGGGTGCATCAAGAAGTTATTGGCAGAAAGGATTAGGGTAGTGTTGAGTTGATGTAGGCCTCCTTGAAGAAGTGAGTTTTGAGTGCTTTTTTGAAGGTGTTGAAGGTGGGAGCGAGCCTGATGGGCAGTGGGAGAGAGTTCCACAGGATAGGGGCAGCTCTAGTGAAGTCCTGCAGTCTGGCATGGGAGTGCGAGATGCGTGGGGTGGTTAAGAGGAGGTCGTTGGAGGAGCGAAGTGGGCGGCCAGGTGTATATCTGCTGACCAGGTCAGAGATGTAGGTTGGGCAGGACTTGTGTATGGATTTGTATACCAAACATAGGATCTTGAAGCTGATTCTGAAGTGAATTGGAAGCCAATGAAGGGATTTGCGTAGGGGAGTTGTGGAGACAGAGTGGTGGGAGGAGTAGATGAGTCTGGCTGCTACGTTCATGATGGATTTTGGGGGGGCGATGCGGTTTTGAGGAAGGCCTGACAAGAGGGAGTTGCAGTAGTCCAGGCGGGAGATGATGAGGGCATTGTCAAGGAGTTTGGTAGTGTCTGGGGTCAGGAAAGGCCGGATCTTGGAGATGTTGCGTAAGTGGAAATAGCAGGCTCTAGCTACGGTTTGGATGTGGGAGGTGAAGGAGAGGGACGAGTCTAGGGTGACACCCAGGCAGCGGGCTTGTGTGGTTGGATGAATGCCACCTTTTGGAGCATTTTAATGAGGCTTCTGCAGCTATAATTTAAACCTTGCTTTTTGATCACATGACCAGAAGCTGCTGGGTAGATGGGGTGGCTTCTGACGCTTGATTTCCATCACCCCATTGTGCAGAGAGCAATGAGGCAGGCACAGACTGAAGCCCTCTGAGATGATATAGCAAGGACAGTTGCCGGTGTTCCTAATCAGCTATTTTAAATGTGTTTTATGTGGTATTAGCTAACCAATGAGCATATAGACCAGTGATGGCTAACCTTGGCACTCCAGCTGTGACAAAACTACAAATCCCATCATGCTTCTGCCTCCCCGAGTTATGCTTAGAGCTTTCAGAGTATTGCAATGCCTCATGGGACTTGTAGTTCTCCAAGTCAATCAAAAGCAAGACAATCAAAAAAAAAGACAATCAAAAGCAAGCTCTATTTCTAAGTTCCTACAAAGAACTAGGAAAAGGTTGATGCCTAAAGTGAATCTTTAAAATTTATTTTACTTCAAGAATTAAATACTAGAACTACTACTGCTATGCATGCTCACAGATGGTGATGTTCAGAATAATACATTGGTTGCACATCAGGTTTGCTACAAGGAAACAACCTCATGTATTTCACATTGAATGGTTTAAAGAGACACTGAAGCGAAAAAAAAATTATGATATAATGAATTGGTTGTGTATTACGGATAATTACTAGAAGGAATTATTAGATTATTAGAAGGAAAGAAAATATCCTCATATTTTTATTTTCAGTTATATAGTGTTTTTTATAGCATTGCATCATTCTCTAATATTTGCAGTATCCTCACTACTTAGCATTCTAAATGATTTTTACAGAGAAGGCTGTGAACTTTTGACCTGTCCTGAACTGTTCTCTGCAGAAGAAAAAGCCTGACAGCTGAGATAATAAACTTCAGATAACAGAGCTCTCTGTGACTTTGAAACTCTTGGAGCTGAATGGCTTGTTTTGCATAGATAACAACTAGAGTGTCTTAACTCTTCCTGTACTGGAAACCATATTAGACTTATGTCTCTGCTCCCAATGTTTTATTTCTTAGCTGTACTACACATACAAATCCTTATATCATAATTTTTTTTCTCGCTTCAGTGTCTCTTTAAGTGCAAAAATATGATATGAGATTTAATTTGAAATATGTCAATTTGGAAGAAAAAAAGTGGGTTGGATATGGCTCTTTAAAATAAATATGTGCCTAAATCCTCTATCTTACTGTAGCCATTCGAAATGGTGGTTCATTCTCTATATGTGAGAAAAATTGTCAGTTGTTGCTTTAAATAGATTTTTGAAAACATTTTAGTAGACCACTACTAAATCTCTTTGCTGCAAAGCCCCCCCCCCCCCCCCCGCCCCCCACCCCCCAACAAAAAAAAAGTAAGAAAAGTTACTAGCATTTAAAAAAAATGCTAGCGTCTGTTTCGTGGCATAAATTATCTTCGTCAGGTAACAAACATGTACCTCAGTAATCATGACAGAAAGCACTCACAGGCTCATTCTCTCTTTATATTTGGTACAAAACTGATTTCAAGACACATCCACATGTGTTTTTGGAAACAGCTCTTGTATTGAAATGGGATCTAATGCCTTGGAATGACTGAATAAAGAGTACAGATTTTTAAATGTACATTATAACAATAACATTTCTATAGCGCTTTTCTCCCATAGGACTCAAAGCGCTTATGTTGTGTAATTATGTTATATATGTGCCACCTGCATAAAAGTAAAAATGATTTTCTTTTTCATGAAACAGATTTGGATGCTTCCTGAAGGACAGTGCAACATTGTCTCTACCAAAAATGTCCCGAACTGGAGCAGTCTCAGGATATTCCTTAAAACACTGCACAAATAAAATACACAGTAAGATTTTATGCTTCCATTTCCTATGAACAGTGGAAAAAACATGATTCTGCTCTGCTGGATATATGTTTTTTTAGGCATGTGTATGTGTGGTTAAATATACAGTATATCAATAAAAAAAAATCTACCACAATCATTGAACATGAACAAGGATATATTGATATTTGTGAAAAAGGAAATATAAAAATTATCCGCTTAGTGCAGGGGGCTCAAATGCAAAGTGGGCCAGAATTGTACACTGGGGCCTAGTTGCGGGCCAACCTCAATGTCTACTGGCCACCTTTCTCCCTTATAAAGTTCTCAGGTGTCTACAGGTCCTCCCTCCCCTATATAGTTCCCTGGTGTCTAGAAACCCCCAGCCTCCCCTATGCAGTTCCCTAGTGTTTAGTGCTTTCCTCCTACCTCCCTATATTGTCTCCCTGGTATTCTAGGGCTTCACCTACAATATAGCTTCCCTGGTGGTCTAGAGAGGGCCAAACATAATGAGAAGTTGGGAAACCACTTGAGGGACAAATTTGGCCTGCAGGCCAGAGTTTGACATGTATGGCTTAGTGTAAGCTCAAAGTGTACCTGAGGTGAAAAAAGGGTTAAAGTTACAGATACTTTCTTCTTCTTTTTTTTTTTTTTTTTATTATATTTCATTATTCATTTTTCAAGGTATTTCAAACAAACTTGCTTAGTACATAACAATAAAGATAGCCAATGCACCAGAATATGGTGAGCTATGATTTGTAAATGTTAACATCTTAAAGAGAGACTGGAGCCAAAAAAATACCTCTTTTTACTGGCCATTTATCTAAGATCATAGCTGAAACGCCGCATTCCTGCAGCAGAACGATGTATTTATACCCCCGAAATCCCCCGGGAAAAATTTGGAGCTCCTTCAGGGTAGAGGCAGAGCTTTGCGCAGTAGCTCTGCCTCTGCTAGCGTCAATTTCTGCCTCTTCCCGCCCCTCTCAGTCTTCTTTAACTGAGAGGGGCGGAGAGAGGTGGAGATTAGCGCGAGCAGAGACAGAGCTACATTGCAAAGCTCTGCCTCCCCCGGGCAGCAAAATCCACAAACTGGAAAGTCGTGGAATTTCCCCCCGGGTTTTTAGCTTTGCGCAGCCGCAGAAGGCCAACTCCGCGGTCGGCCTGAAGACCAAGAATGGAGAACGGGACAGCGGCGGGGAGCGGAGTGGTCAGCGTGGGACAGTCAGCAGCAAGGGGCTGGAGAAAACCCCAGGTGAGTAAAGCTCATAACTCCTTTAAGAAAACTGGCCAGTAAAAACAGGTATTTTTCATGGCTTCAGACTCTCTTTAACAAATGTAATCCCATCCCTCCCCCAATCTTAGACACCACCCCCTTCCCCATTGCTCTCTCATTAAGTCTAGTACTGTTCCTGTGATGCATAAACAGGTTAGATGTTGGGGGCTATCACCAGCCCAGAGTGAAGATAGGCTATTAGATGGCCAGGAGGCCCAGTGATCCATTACATTTTTCATAGGAGTATCAAGACAAAAATGTAAAGGGCTCCATACATTAGTTCATTTTTATCTGTGGGATTGAGCTGATAATGTATTGCTTCCATTTAAAGAAATACTTTAAGTTCCCTTTTCTATATTTAGTATTGCGGTTTGTCCAGATGCATTATACAGGTCAGACCATGCTTAAAATTCAGTATGCTGGGAAATGTTGGGTAAATCCATTGGTTAAATATTGCTTTGCTAGCAGCAGCTAGGATCAAATGGCCTATACCTGATGTGTTTACATTCCCAGTGCTTCCCTGTGCACCTACCGCAGTAGTATTCACGTAGTGAAAAAGATAATTCTTGCTTATTCTTCATGTCCTTAGACACTTCAGGTCCATTTACAGCTCCGAGTGGGTATAGTCAGAAAGAATGGGGTGCATGCACTGTCCACCGTTTGCAATATAGTGATCCACTATAGAATCACTTTAAAGACAAATTATGAGATAATTAATTTAAATGTTAATTCTATGTGTTTTACTAGTAATAAATAGAACATTAGTAGCTCAGACCAAGGTCTCATATTTTTATTTTACATTTAAGGACTGCATTCTAACAGCAGCTATGGCAGTCTGATGTAAAGTCTTCTTCATAGCTGCAAAACAAACAAAGTAGTGACCTTTTTAAATTTTCAGCACTAAAGCCTTACCAGCAGTCTTTTCTTAGCCAGATAAAATAGAAATAGTGTCTGTTGTTCAACTGATTATGTTTATTTATTAAACTGATTAGTAAAATGTGCTTTTTACCAGGTTGCAGAGACGTTCTGTATCCAGGACTTGAAATGATTGGAACAAATTATAAAGTTGTCAGAGTAGCGAGTGCGGAGATCTGCAGAGAACAGTGCACCAATGACGAGCTCTGTCAGTTCTTCACATATGTGACAACCACATACCACAATGCACAGGTCCGGTGAGTATGGGACTGCAAATGGGGTGGTTTGCTTATGTTGATACACGATAGTTAAACTCCTGACAAAACATTTGATTATAGTTTTGGATAGTCTGCAGGAGATTAATGTATTCTTTCAGGTGGCTATTGCTGTCTGCGTTTTGGTTTGGAAGATTTTCCTACCTTCCTACCCCAGTTGCAGGATCACTTATATGTCCTAGGGACTTCCTCATTGTTTGCTGAGTGTTACATGCATTATACACAAGGATGGTGCAGGTATTAGCAAAGTATTAGCAGATTCGACCAAGAGACAGATCTCTGATCAAATCTGATCAAAAAGAGATGTTGACTGCCTATACAATGCAGGCCAATTCCCAACCAATCTCGGCATGAAATCTTTCATGAATCAGCCTCGTGATGTCCCATCCATAGCCTTGCAAATGTTAATACCCCCCCCCCCCCCTCCCCATCTCTGTGCGTTAAAATACTACCGTTATATAGCATGTGTGATGTCACAAACGCGCCCCACATGCTATATGCTGGTAGCCACATGAAGGCAGCAACATGGAAGTAAAAGATGGATGAGCACCATGGTGGGTAACAGTGGACAGGTAAATGATTGTATTGCACAGGCACATTTATCTTTGGGGTGACAGCACCAGGGGTTCTATCATATTCGTTGATTTTCCCGATATCGCATGCCATTACCGCCATGCACCCAATCAACAACATCGCTGAGATTTCCCAGCATGTACGCGATCGATACATTTGACCCAAAAAATTGGTTGAAACGTCAATCGGGTATGCTTGTGGTGACACTGATTTGCATCCAATTCGATAATAATTATTACATTGGATGGTCAATCAAATCACTAGATGTATGGCCACCTTTACAGCTTCAAGGAAAAAATATTTATATTTAAAATATTGGGGGAAAAATTTGAATGAAGCCCATGGTGGGCTCGATTACCTCCTCCACAGCCACCTGATTCTGCTTGTTGTCTTCAGGTGCCTCCCGTTTCTTAGTCCACTAAGTATTATGACTGGATTCCTCCATCGAATATCTTTCTGGAAGTTCCCCTGAGCCGCGAGGAGGTCCAAGTTTTGAACCGTGCATGCAAAGCTGAAGGAAGCGCTTGTCCAAGAGAGCTTTCTTTCACTGCACATGTACAGTTTAAAACTCATGATTGTGCAGTTCAGAATCGATTGGCGCCACTCGGGGAACTTCTGGGGGAGTGAAGGGGACTGAGCACAGGGAACAGGAGGGACCTCAAAGACAACGAGCAGCACCAGGTGTCTCTGGAAAAGAGAAGCTAACTGTCCATGGGGTTAGTTCAATAGTACCCCTGATCCAGGGGTATTTTAAACACAAAATGATGCTGGAAGAAAGCCTCAGAAATACTGTTTCTAGCAATGTTTTAAAGCATTTCACAGGTATAAGAAACAGTGTATTGAAGAGTACTGTGGTGTGACACAGTGTGCCAATCTGCAAGGGGCTAAAATGTAAAAACAGAAAAACTAACATTTTCAAAAGCTGTACACAAGTCCTTAGGTACCTAAGAGAGAGAGAGAGGTTGTTTAAATCTCTCAACAGACAACAGATTTATGTCAACCAAGTGGGCCTTTCATTGATAATCTAGTTTACTGTTTAGAAAAGTTTCTTATAAAACAATTGCTTTTTTCCCCTAATCCTTGCTCACGGTGATGATAGGTTGTATTGTTTTGTTTTTGTTTCTCCAGAAATGTGTGTTACTTTAGATACTCGGAAAAGGGAATGCCAACAAAAATAAGACATCTAGACAACGTCATAACTGGCTTTTCATTGAAGTCCTGTGGAAAATCTTCTCTAGGTAAATTTTGCACGTTACACACAAACATTTCATTAAATAGCAGACACTATGAGGGTAACAATATTCTGAGGCCGGTGTAACTTAACATACATACAGTTATATCTAGGATGAAGTTAGAAATAGGATGCATTCTGTACAGTTTCCAAGGAAATGCTGACGTCTTATTGACAAGTAATGTTGCTTGTACTATCTGGGCAGCATGGTGACGTAGTGGATAGCACTTTCGACTTGCAGCCCTGGGTCCCTGGTTTGCATCCCAGCCACTATGTGCATGGAGTTCATAGGCAAATGCAGGGGGAGATTACAGCTGCCCAGAATCCCCCCTCAGACCAGTGTCTGGGGACAGGCACAAGTTGAGACACCAGAATATCTGCAGGTATCCTGCAGCTCACAGCACCTCCCCCTTTCGTTCCCTGCTACAATTGATTTTGGATGTAGCAGCATCGTGTGTACAGAGCATGGAGCAGCTCTGGGGAAATTAACAGTGCACAGAGCCAGGTATGAGCATATCCCTGTGCCCTGCTGTGTTAATGCTTTACTTTCCCCTTCATTATCAATGTCGACTGCCCTCATTATTATATTATTATACTTATTGTGCGTGGCTGAGGGAGACCTTTCAAGAATCCCCCCCCCCCCCTTTGAAAATCCTGGGTTTGCCCCTGGAGTTTGTATGTTCTCTCCATGTCTGCGTGGGTTTTCACTGGGCACTCCGCTTTCCTTGCACATTCACAAAACATACAAATAAGTTTGGCTTCCCCAAAAATTGTCCCTATTTTGGATTAGATTGTAAGCCCCTATAAAGGATGTTTAAAGTGGACCTGAACTCAGAACTTTCTCTCTGTTTTAAAAGATACACAACAGCATAATAACCTATAGAGAGACTCTGAAGTCTCCTTTTTCCCCTGATTTTCTCATATAATCCTGTTAAATGTTAATGCCCAAGTGAAATCGCCATTCGCCACATCCCTGCGGCAGATGATTTATTACAGAGGATTAGCCCTGCAAAGCTCCCGGGCTTGCAGGGCTTTACTTCCTCAGAGGCAGAGCTTTATGCTGTAGCTCTGCCTCTTCCGCAGTCAATCTCTGCGGATCGCTGCCTCTCCCTGCGCCTCTCAGTCTTCTTTCACTGAGAGGGGCCGGGAAGGAGGCGGAGATTGATTGCGGAGAGGCAAAGCTACAGCTCAAGGCTCTGCCTCTCCAGGGCAGCACGATCTGTGACATGCAAAGTCAAGGAACTTTGCAGGTCGCTTTCTCTAAAATAAATGAGTGATCTGCCGCAGGGATGCGGTGATTTCACTTGGGCATTGATGCTTAACAGGATTATATGAGAACATCTGGGAAAAAAAGAGACTTCAGGGTCTCTTTAAAGAAAAACATTTCTTAGTTACAGCTGATTCAAATCCTGCAGTATATATGCAGTGTGTCTACTTCATGTTTCATTGAGGCAGACATAGTGTTACCATCCCATGCTTACAAATTAGCTGCTCTGCTGTGGCAAAGGAGATTCCTGAGCTGACACAGCTGAGAGATCAAATTACGAGGGTAATTAGTCACAGATGAGGGGGGATTAGACAGCCTAAACTCTTCAAATACATACAGGGTGCATTTATCTGTGCTTTCCTTCTGCCCTGCGCAAGAGTTCAGGTCCACGTTAATTGACAAGTCTATATAATTTGTAAAAGCCGTGTGGAAGATGTGGCTTTATTTATCTACGAGGAGCCAAACACATTTGTTTATAGCTTAATTTAGAAGCCTATTAAAATCCACTTAACATGTTAGGCTACTTACTTCATGCAACAGCAAATCTATAGAGGTGGACTTCATTGTTAGAGGTGCCATCTTAGTGAATTATCAGTGCACAGTATGTGATCAATGGCAGAACGTGCTCTCAGTGCCTGTACTCCAAATTATCAAAGAGGCAGAAGAAAATCTGCATTGATCTGTAAATTAGTACAAAAACTGGGAAATGAAAAAGGACAGTTGGTACATATTCACCTTTGAAAGGGTTTTCAGAAGCGACTAAATGTTAACCATCCAGATGACTAGATATGTAAATGGAAGTTTTATGTTAACGCTTTACTCCTTGAGGACATATTCACAGTGGGACGTTGCATTGTAATGCGACGTTAAAGTCACAATGCAGCATTACAACGCAATGCAAAAAAAGGTGGTAACTCACATTAACGCTGCGTTACCATGGCATACAGTAGATACAGTGGAGCATACAGGTAAGGTAAGCCCTGCCGCATATCTCCTGGTCTTTGCCTCTCCTCTTGGCATTCACTTGTTTTCACGGATTATTACACTTGTATTTACCTGCATTGTTCCAGTAATACTTTTGTGATTGTTTTGCACGTATACCCATGTCATTGTTTGTATCAAACATGTGCACTTCACTTTCCTCTATGAGGTCATTTATAGATTGATAGGTTACAGCACCTTTTTTGCATGGATGCTTAGCTCATGAGGCATTTATTGTTTTATATATCTTTTATCTTTTACCTGCACACCTACTTGGATGTATTTTACCCCAGTGGTGCTGTGGTGGTACAGTGTCATTTATTACCTTACAATCTTTTATTTAAATCACTACTGTGACGCTGTACTTCATTACCGCTGCTCCTCAGGAGTTATACACACTATTGTTTATGGATATTATTATCATGTATTTTTCATAGTCGCTTTTTTCCTGTGCAGTTTTTTGACTATTTCCAGGGCTTATTGCCATCATTGGCAATGCCTTTGGGCTGGGCACGGCATTGCCTTGTTTTTAACTGTTTTTAAACTTTGTAATTGGCTTAATAAAGAGAGAATTTGCATTTACAATTGGCTTTTTGTACCAGTTGCTTCTTTTCTAATATTCTACTGCATTATTTATGGGGGTGTTCCTTTTTGCTTTAGTAAGTATGCCTCTCTGTATCTGTTAACGTCTGATTTTAGAGGTAACACACTGCAAGCTGTGAGTTACCATAACGCAACATTTACAACTTGATGTTAGCGTCGCACTGTGAATGTTGCATAGGCTTAACATTACAGTGCGTTATCCTGTGTTATAATGACTTTATAACGCAGGACAATAATGTCCCACTGTGAATGCGACCTTAACACCAGGCCCGGCTTTCCCTCACAGGAGGCACAGATGTTCTGGCACCTCAGACTTCAAACTCCATGAACCTACAAGCCCTCGCCGAACCGCACTGCAAGTATTCTGGCTGTCCCAGCTGTCACTTCTCCCTTACTTTCCTTGCCTGTCATAGGTAGCTACAGGTATCCCTTAGCATTAGGTATCCAGAGGTACCCTCAGTATCAAGTAGAACTAAAGGGAGATCTTGTCAGTGGAATGCCAAGACCTGGGTGAGTAGCCTCACATGTATGCTCTGCTCAGGACTTAGCACTGGGAGGGAGGGGTGTGAGCCGCCTTTCCATCATCAGGCGCCTGTAGGCACGTGCCTATAGTGCCTTATGGTAAATCCGGCCCTGCTTAACATATAAGCGTAAGCCTTTCTTCAAATGTCTTAACCACTTAAGGACCAGGCCATTTTTGCCTGATCTGTGCAGCGTGGGCTCTCCAGCCCACAGCACAGATCAGGATAGAGCCAGGGCAACCAGACTTCCCCCCTTTTTTCCCCACTAGGGGGATGTCCTGCTAGGGGGGTCTGATCACCGCCGGCTATTTTTGCCTTGTGGGGGGGCTCCTCAAAGCCACCCTCCGCAGTGATTTTTTCGGCCTCCCTGTCCTTCTCTCCCTCCCCTCTTTCCCCTTTACGGCAGCAGCGCCATATGATGTAAACAGCAGGGATTTCTTCCCCGCGTGTTTACATTTCACCTGCGAGCCGCGATTGGAGGCTCGCAGGCAGTTCACGGAGACACCCTCCGTTAACTGACATGGAAAGGCTGCTCGAATGAGCGGCCGTTTCCATGGCAAACCACTTAACACCTAGGTCCGCCGATCGGCTGACCGTGGTCGTTAAGTGGTTAATAACAAAGGCATCAATACATATTATACATTCAATTCTATTAGCCATGATGGTGCCATTAATGATACAATCTTGTGAGGGAGACGAAGGGCTTGATTTACTAAGAGGTTCTAACCTACTTAGCACGTCTAAAGTCTTAAGGCGCGCTAACCAGGGTGCTAAGTAGGTTAGCACCAGTTTTCTCAATCAGATCGTGCGCTAAGTACCGCGCGCAAAGTTTTGCGCGCGCAAAGTCCTATGTGCGCGCTAAGTCCCATAGGCTTTAGTGGGCACTTCGCGCGGAGCGCCCTGTGCTCTGTGCAGTGCGCGCACAAAACTTTGCGCGTGGTACTTTGCGCACGATCACTACTTCTCACATTTCAACTGAGTTTAGACGTGCTAAGGGCCAGTGCTAAAGTTAGCACCGTTTTGTAAATCAAGCCCTAAGTGTTTGATCAATGCATATTCACTTAAGGTGCCCATACACATATCAATTTTCCTGTATGATTCCTTTCTGATCGAATCGGGTGAGAATCGATTCCTTCAAAATGTCCAGCTGCTCGATTTTCAATCCATTTTGACCACAAATTAATTGCAAGTATTAATCAGTCAATATGGAAAGTCTAGGTCGTATGAGGGGGCAAGAGTAGTGGTAGATGGCCCATAGTGTTACACTGCATCAAATTTCTGTTGTTTTTCAGTAGGCTCTTTGCTAGGATACCTGGTACTATACACTGGCAGCGTGTGAGACAAAAATAGCGTAAGATGGATGGGCACTTCAGTAGGCGACAGCGTATAGGTCAAGTATAAATGAATGGGCAGAGGTGCACATTTACATTAGGGATGCAGCGATGGAGGCGACAAGGCGGTGGATGCAGCATCACAAGGCTGATTCCTGAGAAATTGAGTGCTGAAATCTATAGTTAATTGGCCTGCGGTTTATGGGCAGCCAACACATCTCTCTCTAATCAGATTCCATCAGTGAGAAATCTGTCCATTGGTCAAATCAGCCCATCACTTTTCAGAACTTTAATAGCTAAAAACTCACTTAAAATAAGTTGGTCCTAGTCCTTAAAATGCACGGCCGTCTGTGCATGTGCAGAAGAGCCCGACTGATGCGACTGAGACAGATTACCGGGGCTGATTGTGGCCAAAGGGAGCCACCCGGGAGGATGGCGAGGGATATAGAGTTACTCATGAGGCTGGGGGAAGTCCCTGGTAAGTATAAAATCTTTTTTCTTACTGATCTCAGGTACACTTTAAGTGACTATCACTAACCAGGTGCTTGTGGTCTAGCTTCTGTTCCTTTCGTCATCCTGTTTTCTAAAGGAATATCAAAGCCACCATGCAAACGGAGTCTAATACCATCTTTGGTTTAAAGTGGTAGCAGCACTGTGATGAGAAGCAGCAGAAGCCATGAGGTCTATCTCCAATATGCCTAACTCTCACTCATTTCTTTGAGTGGGTGCAATTATGCAGCCCACATGACTTTTCTCCTGAAAATCCAGTGTTTTTCCTGGGTCTTAGCTATCCCAGTTCTAAATTGAAAGAGAATCTGTAGCTTCCTAAAATACCCCATTTTTCAGCCAGTCTTCTTAAAGCGGATCCGAGATGTAAAAACTTGTCAAAGTAACTTGTCTATATATCTTATCTAAAGTTTGGATAGTTTACAAAGCAAATCTAGCAGCAAACAGCTTCAATAGTTTATGATTATTTATTCCTGTGATACAATGAGGGCAGCCATGTTCTGTTATTCACAGGCTGAGGGCTGGAGATGCTATCAACTTGCCTGTATGTAATGTGACAAATTCAGTCCCCTCTCCTCCTCTCTGCCTAGGACTCCTCCCCTCTGCTTATGAAATCTCTGGCTAGTAACCTCCTCCTGCCCAGACTGAGCTACCATAAGCCCTTGCTACAGTGTCTTGGCTCTCTGAAAAAGCTGTGGGCAAGGCCTGTTTAGTTTATAGGGAATTAGGGTATTAAAACAAAACAAAAAAAGTATCTGGCTTGAGGAATGCCCTTTAAACTATATGAAAGGAACACAATTATGCAATAAGTAAAAGTTTATCTCGGATCCACTTTAAGCATTAATAGATTAGCTGAAACGCTGCTATCCCGCGGCAAAACAAGGCTTTAATCACCCTGAAATGCCCAGGGCAAATTGCGGGGCTCCTTTCTGTTGGAGACAGAGCTTTGAGTTGTAGCTCTGCCTCCATTCGTGTCAATCTCCCACGGATCTCCGCCTCCTCCTGCCCATCTCAGTCTTCTTTCACTGAGAGGGGCAGGAGGAGGCGGAGATCCGTGAGAGATTGACGTGAAAGGAGGCAGAGCTACAGCTGAAAGCTCTGCCTCCCTAGGCAGCAAAATCCACGACTTTGAAATGCTTAATAAGAATGGCTGAAAAAAAAGAGGCATTTTAGGAGGCTTCAGACTCTCTTTAAGTTAAAACAATTGCAGGCTGGGAACTTTAAATGTATTTGGAGACACACTCCTCTTAAAATATCTTTTATGAGGATGCAGCTGCCCAGATCCTTAGGTGGGCCCTCAGTACCCACAATCTACTATTATATTGCGTCCCAGCTGGATCATGTACCTCCTATCCAGGTGGGTCCATATTCTCCTTTGTGGGTGGACATCGAGTCTTCCATGCTCTCCCCTTATAAACTAGAGTCAATGATGTGGTCTTCTCTGAGATTGCCTCACCTTTGCCTCATTCACTCCATACTCTTAAGTTGTGGAAACGGTACAGGTAAATACTTGATTTGCAAGCCTTCCCTTCACTAGCTGTCAGAATATTGGTAATCCTGATTTTGTCCCTTGGATAGCTGGGTATATGACTGGGCTATCTAGTTTGCCAATATTCTACATAATGCGAAACCCCAAGGTACTGGGATAAAAACACATCTAAAATCACCTCCAAAAATGTATACAAAACCCCATATAAATGCATTAATTTTTGTATGCATTTCTGTCTATGAATATGATAGCATTTTTATGCTGTTTATCAAATGCATTAGTATGGACAGGTCCATATACTTACCACAGAGGAGCTCCTTGCCAAACATTTTTTTCTTTTATGCATTGAATGGTAAAGGGCTGGTTTAGAAATATATCTTGGTTGATTGTAGAATTTAACATAACATTTTGAGTTTTAAATATTTGCTTCCTTTGCTCTCCAGATTGCAAAAGAGATCTGTTTCAGACTGTAGAAGTTTCTGGGGACAATCTCACAAGTGTATATGCGCCAGATGTGAACACATGCCAGAAGATCTGTACATTCTACCCCAACTGTTTATTTTTTACCTATTTAACAAGAGATTGGCATGAACCCTTGGAAAGGTTGGTAACAGTTACAATCCTTAACTCGTCAATTGTTGTGACTTTTAATATATAAATATCAGTATTAAAGAGAACCTGAAGTGTGGAAGGTATGTGGAAGCTGTCATATTTATTTCCTTTTAAAGTGGACCTGATCTCTTGCATAGGACAGAAGGAAAACATATAGAAATGCACCCAGTATGTATTTAGATAGTTTAGCTTGTCACCCCCCCCCCCCCCCTCATTTGTGACTAAGCACAAGTTTTAATTTGATCCATCAGATACATCAGCTGCCTGGCCTGACACAGCAGAGAGTTATTTGGTGAACACAGGATGTTAACAATATGCCAGCTTCCATGAAAGCAGGAAGTAGACAAATTGCAGATTTATTGCAGGATTTATACCAGCTGTAACATAACATGTTTTTTTATTTAAAGAGAATCTGTACTCTAACATTCTTACAATAAAAAGCATACCATTATATTCCTTATGTTCTCCTGGGCCCCTCTGTGCTGTTTCTGCCACTCCCTGCTGCAATCCTGGCTTGTAATTGTCAGTTTTAAGCAGTGTTTACAAACAAAAGACATGGCTTCTAACCAGAGTGTGATAGGCTGAGAGGAGCTAAGTCTGTGACTCACACAGAGCCTGCACGGGGCGTGGAGAGGGTGTGTATAGCTTATATCCTATCACAAGCAGACCAGCACATTCCTGCCTGAGCCCGACAAAACCGTCAGAGGAAAGAAGATTAGATTATATAACAGAGATAATACTGCCACTGTGCAACTAGGAAAGGCTGCAGTAATCCAGACCACATTAGAACAGGTATAGGAACTTATAGGATAAAAGAACTAAGGCTGAAAATTTTGTTACAGAGTCTCTTTAAAGGTTATTATGCTGTTGTGCATCTTTTAGAGAAGAGGGGAAGTAGTGAGTTCAGGTCCACTTTAATCACTACCAGTTGCCTGGCTGTCTTGCTGATCTTTTTGGCTGCAGTAGTGTCTCAATCACACACCTGAAACAAGCATGCAGCTAATCCGGTTATATCACTGGGAGGAAGAAGACACCCCAAAAGACAACCATGGATGTAATAAAGATAAAATGGCTTACCTCTAAGAAGAAGGGCGAATGCCAATATAGGAAAGACATTTTAATAATCAGACACAAAAATGATAATGTGTTTCGATGAGCACGGTCCGCTTCCTCAGATCAAATAAAGCAGTGTCTGGGTAGCCAAGGTGCAAAGCTTGGAGCTCCTGTTTTAGGCGCTTCAAGCTCTGCACCTTGGCTACCCAGACACTGCTTTATTTGCAACTCCTGCAATAAATCTGCAGTGTGTCTACTTCCTGCTTTCATGTACGCAGACACAAGGTTAACATCCTGTATTTACGAATTAGCTGAGGCTGCCGAGGCTGCTGAGAGGCTATGCTGACTCAACTGAGAGCTCAAATTACAATTGTGATCACCTACTGCTGAGGCAGATGAGACAGATTCTTCTCTCTAAACACAAACAGGGTTAATCCACCTGTGCTTTCCCTGTGCCCTGCGCATGAGTTCATACTTTAACCAGGAAATGTTAAATAAAGTATATTCAGAGAGCAGAAAATAAAAAAAGAAAGAACCAAACAAAACATGTGGAGCACCATCCATAAGCAAACAATTGGTATTAGCTAAATATCAGGACCGGATTTGTACTTTTTATCACCCTAGGCCCATTGATTTCAAGTGCCCCCCCCCCCCCCCCCCCCTCCCGTCATTTTCCTATAGTCAATTAATGAGACATTTTGTTTTCTGGTTTTGGGTATCTGAGCTGCTTGGGTTTACCGTTTTATTTCTTTTAAGAGGGTCATCCACAAAGTAACACCTGCTTGCTTTTATTTTTAAAGTAAACCTAAAAAAATAAATATATATAATTTGTGAATTCACATACTCCTGAAAATCTTCATGCCATTTGTTGTCTCCAGGGTCCCTTGTGTTCCCATCCACTTTAAAGTGGACCCAAATTAAAAATACAAGATTTCAGAAATAAAATCTATTTTCTAAATTATAGTAATAAATAGCAGCCTTTTTTCAGCTGCATGATGACAAATATAAAATATTTTACATTTATTGGAGGAACCCCTCCCTTCTTTTCAAATTGCCGGGATTTTTCCGGCACACTGGTGGAGTAGATGGTGTCCGACAATGGAGAAATTGCTAATGGCTACCCCCAGCTATGAAAAGAGAAGGGTGAAAAGCATGCACTGAAATGATCATAGGTTTTAAGGAGTGTTTATTTATCTTTGTATGTGTCAGAGTGGTGCAACTAAATATTTTTAATTAAAAAAATGTTTGGTTTGGGTCCGCTTTAATATTCAACTGGCCCCTCACTCTGTAGAAAGCGACTGTGGCCATGCACAGGAACATCTGAATTTAGCAAGCACGAGTTCTAAACCACACATGTCAAGCAAAAGAAAGTGCTTGTGCATGAAAGAAAGAAGACGTGCACAGGCTCTTTCTTTTACTGGGCGCACATGGTTTGGAAGTCCAGATGCACCTGTTCACAGCCCAGTAAACGTCGGGGACACTTTGAAGAGAAAACTATGTGGAATAGGGGAAAGGGCAAGGCGTAGCAGGAAGCATATCGGCAGTAAGTGCTCTGTCACCCTTCAATTTTTATTTGAGTTTCTGCACGCTTCAGGTGCAGATAACTTATCCAAGGCAAAGCTACTCAGGGAAAGAGCAAAGGGCCCTTTTCCACCAGCAATCGCAATCACAAACGCCAGCGATTATTGCGATTTTCATTTGCATTGCATTATCATTGTAAAAATCGCTCCAGAAAGCAATTGCGATTTCCAAATCGAATCACTGTAGTGGAAAATATTTCTCATGATTTCTATGATAAAGTAACAACCCTAGCGATTTAAAAATCACTAGCGATTTGCGACTTTGCGATTCAGCAATCGCAATCGCTCTAGTGGAAAAGGGCCCAAAGAGCTGTGTATATTCTGGATCCACATTCCTCTGTGCATTGTCCATTCCTCTTCGGGGAAGTGATTTTGTTGCCAGTGGCGAACACAGAGAAACAGAAAATGCACCAAGGTATGTGGGTCATCCATTAGATGCTTACCATAGGTAGCTTTGCCTCGGGTCAGATATACTATAAGCTCTCGGTAGATCCAGCTGAACATAACCTGGATGCAGAGCCAGCCTCCGCCGCTCTCTGCCCACAGTATGGCATCACTCCCAGCCTATCTTCTGCTCACAAGTACAGATTAGAAATGAGCATACAAACTTGTAACCGAGTTCCAAAGCATAAAAAACAGAATTTGAATTTGTACTTATGCCACTGTGGCATGGGGGTTGAACTCGCCTTGTTTCTGCCTCTGTGTGCTGTGCTCCACATCGCATTCTATCTCACCAATGCTTCTGCCTTAACAGCTGAAAGTATTGGTGAGATGTAACGCAATGTGGAGCGCAGCGCACAGAGGCAGAGACAAAAGTGCATTAAAGGAACCCTGAGCTGAAGACAAAAATGCCAAACTGAACTTGCCTGGGGCTTACTCCAGTAGCCCATAGCCTGTGAGGTCCTTGGGGTCCTTTGTGATCCCTCCTTTCGATCGCTGGTGGCTCCGTTAGCACATTTATTTGGCAGGAGTCGAGCGCAACTGAGCATGCGCTGCCCGTCTTGTTTGTGCGCCCCTCACCTTGAGCATTCTGCGCACACACAGATCTCGAAAGGACAAATGCGTTTTTCCTACTTGTGCAGAACACTCAAGGCGACGGCCGCATGAACAGGCCGCGCATGCGCAGTTGCACACGACTTTCGGTTAAGTCGCACACTAATGGAGCTGACATTGGTCTAACGGAGGGAGCCCAGAGAACGCCGAGGGACCTCATGGGCTACAAGAGGGGGGGGGGGGGGTCTGGAGGAGGCCCCAGGTAAGTTCTGTTTGGCATTTTTTTCTTCTATTTAGAGATCCTTTAAAAAACATCCCCTCCAAATTTGTATGCTTATCCCTAACACTGGCGAGGGAAAGGTGGGTGGTGGAGACCTTACTAACTAGTAAGTTCACTCATAGCATTTTTCTCACCTGCCAAACTAATAGTCCATCAGAGCCCAGCATTCACCACACAAGCCAGAAAGTCTGGAAGCTGCAAAACATTCTTTCTAGGGGAGAAGGGGGTCTCCAGACCATCTGTGCTGCACCTGTGCCCTGGGATTCTGGACTGTCTTCAGCTCCAGCAGCACCACGAGATCTCCCCATACACAACACACATACTCCTGGGTGGGCGGGCTCAGGGAGGTGACATCACAGTCGACCTGTACTTTGATTGACAGCGGGCTGAGCCAATGCACTCCTTGCCCGCTGTCTTAGCAGCTCAGAGCTGAGAGCTGTCGCCTGGGTCACTGGGCGACTGTGACATCAGCCAGGACAATGGAATCGGGGCTCAGCCGGAGCAGGAGAGAGAGTCTGCTGCAAATGCAGGCTCTCACAGCTTTCACTGCTGCTTGCTCCGGCTCTGCTGTATACAGGGCGGCAGCCCCCGGCAGCTGATCTGCCTGTCAACACGGGCAAGCAGTCTGCAGACACACTGTGCAAACGGGGCGGCTGGCTGCGAACCAATGGAGCGGCTTTTGGAGGGTAACAGGTACAGTAAACCTGTTACCCGCCCCATGTATTACAGTTCATTCTGTCGCCCTAGTCCCAGGCCTTGGGTGCATGCCCCTAAATCCGGCCCTGCTAAATATACAGTGCATTGAAATGTGCAGAAAGGCCAATTAGATACAATATCAATCCAAGAAAACAGCTATGACCTCAAAAAACCGCACCAAATCCGTACACAAAAAATGTTGCAAAAAGTCCATCCTTTATTTATACATCAATAAACAATTAAAAACACAATTAAAACCAGGTGGGAAATAGCATATGAACCCAAATTGTCGGAGAACCAGGAGGATATTAAAGTGCAATGAGTGCTAATGACACACCACTAGGGGTGTGAAAAATGAGGGCTTGATTGTGGTAGTGGTCAATGGATGTGCATATTACCCATATGCACATCCATTGACCACTACCACAATCAAGCCCTCATTTTTCACACCCCTAGTGGTGTGTCATTAGCACTCATTGCACTTTAATATCCTCCTGGTTCTCCGACAATTTGGGTTCATATGCTATTCCCCACCTGGTTTTAATTGTGTTTTTAATTGTTTATTGATGTATAAATAAAGGATAGACTTTTTGCAACATTTTTTGTGTACGGATTTGGTGCGGTTCTTTGAGGTCATAGCTGTTTTCTTGGATTAATAAAAAAAGAAAGAACATGGAATAGTGTGTGTTCCTGAAAGAAAACCAAAGCATGGTGTCTGTGTGCAGTTTACCATCCATCAGAGATCTGATGTAGCTCTCTAGATAAGATCATAAAGCAGTCACAAACCAGCTATCCAATCTCTTAAATCAAAATGGCAACAATCTCATTAGTTTATTGCCACTTAAAGGAATACTATCGAACTTAACAAATTTCTGTCAATAACATAAATCAAAATTGCATTAACAGTCTGTGCAAACACAGCATATCTTTTTGCTGTGCACTGTTTATTTTTCTTTTAATCTACCTTCTAGACGGATCCCCTGACAAGCTGACGGCGACGGCTAATGGGGCAGCTCATTATGTCAGAGGGAATTCCTTGTTACAGTGCAGTAGTGTGTTATACTATTCTCATGTTTCCCCGTATAAGCCAACACTATTCAGCATGTCATCTGCCACAGTAACCTGCTATGAGGAGCGAGAGACGACCGCTCTCGCTCCTATTCTGCCCAGCCAATCTCCCAGGAGACTTCCGTGTCAGGCTGCCACCGCATCATTAGTTGTTTGCCATCGCTAAGCATCGGAAGCAGGAGCCGAAGGGAAGAAGCAATGACGTGCCCTCCTCCTATGGTTTCCGATGCTTAGCGATGGCAAACAACTAATGATGTGGCGGCAGCCTGACACGGAAGTCTCCTGGGAGATTGGCTGGGCAGAATAGGAGCGAGAGCGGTCGTCTCTCGCTCCTCATAGCAGGTTACTGTGGCAGATGACATGCTGAATAGTGTTGGCTTATACGGGGAAACATGAGAATAGTATAACACACTACTGCACTGTAACAAGGAATCCCCTCTGACATAATGAGCTGCCCCATTAGCCGTCGCCGTCAGCTTGTCAGGGGATCCGTCTAGAAGGTAGATTAAAACAAAAATAAACAGTGCACAGCAAAAAGATATGCTGTGTTTGCACAGACTGTTAATGCAATTTTGATTTATGTTATTGACAGAAATTTGTTAAAGAGACTCCGTAACAAAAATTGCATCCTGTTTTTTATCATCCTACAAGTTCCAAAAGCTATTCTAATGTGTTCTGGCTTACTGCAGCACGTTCTACTATCACCATCTCTGTAATAAATCAACTTATCTCTCTCTTGTCAGACTTGTCAGCCTGTGTCTGGAAGGCTGCCAAGTTCTTCAGTGTTGTGGTTCTGTGATGCATCTCCCCCCTCCAGGCCCCTCTATGCACACTGCCTGTGTATTATTTAGATTAGGACAGCTTCTCTCTTCTCTCTTATCTTTTACAAGCTGGATAAATCCTCCTCTGAGCTGGCTGGGCTTTCACATACTGAGAAATTACATACAGGCAGAGCTGTCTGTACTCTGCAGGAAGAAACAGCCTGACACTTCAGTGGAAGATAGCTGCAGGGGGAAAGAAACACACAAATGATCTCTTGAGATTCAAAAGGAAGGCTGTATACAGCCTGATTGTGTATGGATGTATTTTCTATGTGTGGACATACTGTACATCAACCTACTTCCTGTTTTGGTGGCCATTTTGTTTGTTTATAAACAAACTTTTTAAAACTGTTTTTAACCATTTTTAATGTGGCGAGGAGTGGCGAAATTGTGACAGAGGGTAATAGGAGATGTCCCCTAACTCACTGGTATGTTTACTTTTGTGCGATTTTAACAATACAGATTCTCTTTAAGTTTGATAGTATTCCTTTAAGGTGTTTACACACCTTTCACTGATGTCACCTGTTGGAGATTGAGACCTGATCTTCTTGGGCAACATCGCTGGGCCAGGCTGATCAGCCGCAAAGTCAGCTGTTGCTGTGTGTGTGTGGTGGTGGGGGGGAACCATGGAGTGAAGCATACATGGTGTCACATGGCGAGAGGGGACGCTGTGTGCAGGGGCGTAGCTAGAAATGACTGGGCCCCATAGCAACATTTTTTTATGCCACCCCCCACGACCTTCCAACCCCACGGACCTCGGACCTCCCACCTAAACATTCCTCCAGGACCCTCCACCCTGAACATTCCTACACCCCTCTAAGTACAGTATAAGTAGCCAGGTCTATAGGTGTCCCCAGTTTAGGTAGTAGTCAGGGGCATAACTAGAAATCACTGGGCCCCCTTGTGGCAACAGCAATTTAAACTAAATACTGTACAAACGTTTTATCTCATACATGAACATTATGGAAAATCCAAGTTGAAAATAAACTGTGAAGATAAACAATTTCATCCATCCTACTCCAGAAAAAAATATTCATTTTTTTAGAACCTCCCAGTTTTATTTTCTGTTTTAAAAAGCTAAAAAAGTAGGTTTAATGCTATTGTCTCATATGATGATGATTCAGCTTTTCCCATAGTCTCGCAGTTAGCAATCATGTGACCCCCAACAAGACAAATTCTGCAAATGCAGCAATCATGAGGCCCCCAACATGACAAATTCAGCAATTGTGAGACCCCCAACAAAACAAATTCAGTAATCATGAGGCCCCCAACAAGACAAATTCAGCAATCATGAGGCCCCCAACAAATCATTAGGCCCCCAACAAGACAAATTCAGCAATTGTGAGGCCCCCAACAAGACTAATTCAGCAATCATGAGGCCCCCAACAAATTGTGAGGTGGTTGAGGTTCATAGACGACGTGCTCCTGGTCTGGCAGGGTACCAGTGAACAACTAAGTAGATTTATTGAGATGCTGGGAAACAATGAGAGGAATCTCAAATTCACTTATGAATGGAGTGAGAGGGAATTGTCATTCCTTGATCTCAAAATCCGAAAGGAAAATGGAAGGTTGTTAACCACCACTTTCAGGAAACGGACAGCCGGCAACACTTTGTTGCACTATTCAAGTCACCATTTGGTGGCGCAGAAGAGAGCAGTGCCAAGAGGGCAGTTTCATAGACATCGGAGGAATTGCACTTTGGATGAGGATTTTATGAGGGAAGGCCAACAATTGAGTCAAAGATTGTTAGAGAGAGGATATCCAGAGCAGTTGGTTGAGTCAGAATTTGAGAGGATGTTGGAAAAAGACAGAAAGGAATTGCAGACAGGGCGATCTCCACATAAAAAAGCAGAGGGAAAAGTTGGTAAAACAGATCCTATCAGGTTTGTCACAACATATGGGGCCCACTGGTATGCTTTGCAAAAAGTGCTACAGAAACATTGGGGCATCTTGTTGATGGATAAGCGTATCAAAAATTTGGTGGGTGAAAGACCATTTATGACTGCTAGAAAGGGGAAAAATGTAAAGAATGAATTGGTGAGATCTGAATTCGTGAGTAAAGAAAAACTAACTTGGCTAAATAAATTCCCTCAAAAATTTGGAATGTTTAGCTGTGGGGATTGTAATGTCTGTGGCCTAGTGGAAAGATCAAAAACTTTTACAAATGCTAAAGGTACAAGAGAATTTGATATTAGAGATAACATCAACTGCAATTCAGAAAGAGTTGTTTATTGTATAAAATGCCCCTGTAATCTATTATATGTGGGGAAAACGAAACGTCGTCTGGGCACTAGGATAGGGGAGCATGTTAAGAATATCGAGAAAGCGGAAAAGGATAGCCCCCTGGGAACCCATTTTGCCCGATACCACAATAAAGATCCATCTGGATTACGCTTTAAGGGGATTGTCAAACAAAAACTGTCACACAGAGGAGGTGACATTGAAAATGACTTGTACAAAATTGAGGCAACATGGATATATCGGCTGGGGACCAGAATTCCAGAAGGCCTAAATTCCGATCTAAATATGGTGTATTTCTTGAATTAAGAACAATTTATATAGGGGGACAGAGCATGGACCTAAGAGAAGAAATAAGGAAGGAGCCCTGTTTAATATGAAATCACTGTTGCAAGGGAAGTCTAAGTGCTCCGTTGTTTTCCCTATGTTACCACATTAAAGATGGCTGCCATGTTACAGAATGACCTTTCAACCTGGACAGTAGGAGATCTTAAGGCCGCTCTGCTGTAGGAAAATCCATCCCCATTTCGCTTTGAGAAAGCCCCGTGGGCGGGGCGAAACGCGTCAGCAGGCGGGGCCTGACTGGCACACGTGAGCGCTCACGAGATCCCGGGACGCCGGGCAACGCTGAGAACCTCTGCATGAAAAACGTCAGCAGCCGGTGCAGAAGACGCTGCGAGGTGATGCGGTGACGGCATCGGGCATCCTGTCACTAAGGAGCCCTGAGCGGAGCTCCCTCGGAAGAGCGCAGTACTGCGTGAAGGCTGTGAGTAATTCGTATGTACAAGTGCGAGCTGTGATCAGTGCAGCCCGAAAGGGCGGAAGAACTGTGTGATAGCTGTTGTAATGGGAAGATAAGGCCTTTTGAAAGTTGTGCAATAGTCCGGGCAAGGAAATTGGCTGAACTAATTGAGGAACTGTTTCAGATGACAAGTGAGAGAGTGGCAGAATTGGACAGTACAACTGTTTGTGTCCCCCCAGAAGAAGTGGATGAAGCAATCCCCTTGTCGCCATATCCTATGTTACAAGGACGTTATTTATCTAGCACAGTAATAGATGAACAAGCAAGTTAGTCAGTTATCCCAAACTAAAGTGCACTTTCCAGGTTGCATGCAGAGGCCTCTTGGTGTGCGCCGGGTGGAGGGCCCACAAATGTCCGATGTGAGTGTGCAACCCATCGATTTGCATAGGCTGCGGCTGGGTGATCGATGTGGCCAATACATCACAGGGACAGTGGGAATTGTTGGAACTAGCAGCTCCAGTGCCAGTGGTTGGTTTTAGGATGTTTAAGAAATTGTGAGTCATTGTTCTTTGTAATCATTTTTCAGGCAATTATTAAAGTTTGTAAAAGCACGTGATGATTCTTGGGTTTTTTACAAGAATTCAGAAAATTGTGAGGCCCCCAACAAGACAAATTCAGCCGTCATGAGGCCCCCAACAAATCATGAGGCCCCCAACAAGACAAATTCAGCAATCATGAGGCCCCCAACAAGACAAATTCAGCAGTCATGAGGCCCCCAACAAGAGAAATTCAGCAATCATGAGGCCCCCAACAAGACAAATTCAGCAGTCATGAGGCCCCCAACAAGAGAAATTCAGCAGTCATGAGGCCCCCAACAAGACAAATTCAGCAATCATGAGGCCCCCAACAAGACAAATTCAGCAATCATGAGGCCCCCAACAAGAGAAATTCAGCAATCATGAGGCCCCCAACAAGACAAATTCAGCAGTCATGAGGCCCCCAACAAGAGAAATTCAGCAGTCATGAGGCCCCCAACAAGACAAATTCAGCAGTCATGAGGCACATAAATAGACAGCATTTTACATAAATAGGCAGAATGCCCCCTTAAAGAGACTCCGTAACAAAATTTTCAGCCTTAGTTCTTCTATCCTATAAGTTCCTTTGCCTGTTCTAATGTGCTCTGGCTTACTGCAGCCTTTCCTAATTGCACAGTGGCTATGTTATCTCTGTTATATGATCTAATCTGTTTCCCTCTGTTGGCTCTGTCGGGCTAAGGCTTGAATGTGTGGAATGTGCAGGGCTGCTTGTGATTGGATAGAAGTGATACACACCCTCTGCAGGCCCCCTGCAGGCTCTGTATGACTCACACACTCTGCTTATGTGAGCCTATCACAAGCTGGTTAGTTTGTTTGTAAACACTGCCTAAAACTGTTAATTACAAGCCAGGATTGCAGAGAGTGGCCGAAACAGCACAGAGGGGCCCAGGAGAACATACTGAATAGAATGGTATGCTTTTTGCTGTAAAAATTTTAGAGTACAGATTCTCTTTAATATGGTAGACACCTCTCACCTGGCTTCTGAATTCTCCTGTACTGGCTGCTGTGCCTGGCAATACTGGTTTTGGCCGGATTGGGGATGATGTGTGGGCTGAAAGGCCTGGCAGTGATGCTGTGGCCTGGCTGGTGGTGATGCTGTGGCTGGGTTGGCTGGCGGTAATGCTGTGGCTGATGCTGTGGCTGGGTTGGCGGTGATGCTTTGGCTGGCGGTGATGCTGTGGCCGGGCTGGCTGGCGGTGATGCTGGGCTGTGCTTGGCTGGTTGCAGTAAATGCTGGCCTGACTGGTGGTGATGCTGTGGCCTTTTTGACAGTGATGCTGGGCTGGTTGGCTGGTGATGATGCTGGGCTGGCTGGCTTGGATAGTTTAGGTAGTGACATGTGCCCCCTAGTTAAGGTAGCGCCAGGAGTCCTCCAGGTTAGGAAGTGACAGGAGCCCCCCAGGTTAGGTAGTGAGCGACAGGGACCCCCAGGTTAGGTAGTGAGTGACATGGACCCCCAGGTTAGGCAGTGACAGGGACCCCCAGGTTAGGTAGTGAGTGACAGGGACCCCCCAGGTTAAGTAGTGAGTGACAGGGACCCCCAGTTAGGTAGTGACAGGTACTCCCAGGTTAGGTAGTGAGTGACAGGGACCACCAGGTTAGGTAGTGAGTGACAGGGACCCCCAGGTTAGGTAGGTAGTGACAGGGACCCCCAGGTTAGGTAGTGAGTGACAGGGACCCCCAGGTTAGGTAGGTAGTGACAGGGACCCCCAGGTTAGGTAGTGAGTGACAGGAGCCCCCCAGGTTAGGGAGTGAGTGACAGGTGCCCCCCAGATTAGGTTGTGAGTGACAGGACCCCCAGTTAGGTAGTGAGTGACAGGCGCCCCCCAGGTTAGGTTGTGAGTGACAGGGACTCCCAGGTTAGGTAGTGAGTGACAGGCGCCTCCCTGGTTAGGTTGTGAGTGACAGGGACCCCCAGGTTAGGTTGTGAGTGACAGGCGCCCCCCAGGGTAGGTTGTGAGTGACAGGGACCCCCAGTTAGGTAGTGAGTGACATGCGCCCCCCAGGTTAGGTTGTGAGTGACAGGCGCCCCCCCCGGTTAAGTAGTGAGTGACAGGCGCCCCTAGGTTAGGTTGTGAGTGACAGGGACTCCCAGGTTAGGTAGTGAGTGACAGGCGGCACCCTCCAGGTTAGGTTAGGACGCCCCTCCCCCGGGCCCGCTCAGGGCTTTTTTGGGGGGCTGGAGGGGTTGCAGCATGAGGGGAGAGCTTGGTGGTACGTCGGTGGGGAGGGGGGATGGGCCCCCCCCTCCCTCACCTCGGGCTCTCCCCTCTGCACTCCCCCCCAGCATGTATAAACAGGAATTCGCGTCAGACACTAGAGGGAGAACCGACCGCGCTGGAGTGCACGGAAGGTATGTTTCTGCCGCTGCCCTGCCGCCTGCATACCCAGCAGTATTCAATGCTGGAGGGGAGTGCAGAGGGCAAAGCCCGAGGTCCCCACCGACGTGCCACGTGCTCTCCCCTCATGCTGCGACCCCTCCAGAACCTAGCGGGGCATCCTGCTGCGGGCCCCCTGTGACGTAGGGCTCGGGCGGGCCCCATGGCAACGCTATGGTTGCTATGGCGATTGCTACGCCCCTGGCTGTGTGCACAATGAAATTGACCATTGCTCTGCCAGGCTGATCCACCAAGTAGCTCCCTTGTGAAGTGAGCGACGGGGGCTACTGTACACACGCCTGAGTATTGGCTGAGATGGTCGTTATTAGCCACCTCAGCCGACTTAAAGAGAAACCGTGACCAAGAATCGAACTTCATGCCAATCAGTAGCTGATACCCCCTTTTACATGAGAAATCTATTCCTTTTCACAAACGGATCATCAGGGGGCTCTGTAAGGCTGATATTGTGGTGAAACCCCACCCAAAAGAAACTCTGAGGACCATGGTCCTGGCAGTTTCGTGTCTGTGAACCTTGTTGCATTGCGGAAATGCCAAAAAAAGCAAGCAGCAGCTACATCACCTGCCAGCAGTAAAAATGTCACCATGTGATAAATGTCAGAATGTAAATCAGGGATTTAAAATCTTTTACAATGGGCAAACACTGACTAAATCATTTATACATCATTATTGTAAAAATTAAGCACTTTTTTATAACATTATTTTCACTGGAGTTCCTCTTTAAGTCTTGTGTGTATATGTGGTATTAGAACTATAGATACAATTATTTATCTCGTTAGTTTATTGTCACTTAGAACTATAGATACAACTGTTTAGGTCATTAGTTTACTGTCATTTAAGAATAACTTTAAGGCTAATGTAGATTTAAATACATTTGAGTTTAAAAAGGTATTTATTTTGCATCCTCAGAAATCTTTGTTATTTGAAGTCATCCAAAAATGGACAACCAACTCTAGTATTTGACAAAGGCAATTTGATATCAGGATTTAGTCTCCTCTCGTGTAAAACTGGCCTTTCAGGTATGCACATTATCAAATTTTCACTAGAAAGTGCATGCAATTGATTGTAAACGGATTTATGATTGATCTGTCCTGTTTCTTTCAATATAGTTTGTCCATTGCCAGTCACTTCTGATGCAGACTTTTCTGGGACTATCCTGAGTGTAGAAGATGTCAATGGAGAAAAAAATTGCCAACAGCGATGCACCAATAACATCAGATGTCAGTTTTTTACCTATAGACCAGTTCAGTCAGAGTGCAAAGAAAATAAGTAGGCAATAAAGCTTTGAAATTAAAGTAGCATAGAGTTCTTATTTATTAAAGAATCTGAATGGAACATTGTTTGTGTTGACCAAAGCATCAAATCTATTTTTTTTATTCAAACAGGACAAACACGCTTTGATTTTCCCCAGAAAATTCAATCTGGGTGAATCTGCCAGTAATCTATAGCAAAATGAGTTGCATCGTTCGTAATTCTTGGCAAAAATTGATTTAAATGATTATGGAAAATTTAGGTCAATCAGATGTGGTGGTTGAGTGCTGATAGATCAAGGGTCCATAGAGTTGCACCATATTGAACAGCGGTTCAATATATTTTCAATGGATATTATGGTCTATTGAAAATCTCTATGCAGTGTATAGGGGGATTTGATCTTTCTTAGTTGAGATTCAGATCACAGAGAGATTGATCTGTTTGCCACTTTGGGTGGAAATCTAAATCCCTGATAATTGTCACTTATCCATGGATTGGTAAACGATCCCTCGTCAGACAATTTGGGGAAAGACATTGTACAAACACATTCCTAGCATTGTGGTTAACAATGTGTTCTGTTTCTATGGAGGGGGTGTGGAGGGATGGCGATTGGTGCACAACAGAGACGTTTCTATTGGTTGGAGGGCGTGAAAATAGCATTGGGTTTGGTCATGCTTGGGCATAGGTGGTCGTTAAGAGTATGACAGGATGGATCCTTAATGATGAATAAGCAACATTGATTGGTGTCCACTGTACACACAAGACCATCATCGGCTGAAATGGTAATTCAAGGCCGTTTGGCCAACGGTTATTGCATAGGTGTTTGTACTCTTTGGCCAACAGTTATCGCATGCGTGTTTGGCCACTTTTAATTGTATTCATTATTTTACTAAAAATTTAATGAAGAATGGGATTGAGTTCTCTATGCAACAGAGATGGGTATACATTCAGATGCTTGATAAATGAGACCCATAGCACCATTTATAAATGAAAGAATTCTTCATAATGTGCATTAAACTGCTTTTCCTTCAGATGCAAATGTTATCTAAAGATGTCTTCTAATGGGCTGCCAACTGCAATAGAAAATGGCAAAGGAGGAATTTCAGGATTCTCCTTACGAATGTGCAAAGTCAGAACAGTTGGAGGTAACGTGAATATAGTATGTGGAGAGAGATGGGTTGATGGGTCTTCATAACAGCCCTTTTTAAGGTCTTAAATATGCCAAATGTTACATACCCAGATGTGCAATCTGCTTTTCTGAAGGCCAGATAAGTATGAGGATAAGGACAATAACATGAGTTTGGGTGAGCTTTTCATCCTCTATAAGTAAATGATTAAAAGGATACCCAAGGCGACATGTAACATGATGAGATAGACATGTGTATGTACAGTGTCAATCACACAAATAACTAGGCTGTGTTCCTTTTTTTCTTCCTCTGCCTGAAAGAGTTAAACATCAGGTATGTGCATGGCAGTTCCTGTCTGAGTCAGGACTGGGTGAGACTACAGTGTGACCCTCACTGATAAGAAACTATAACTATAAAACACTCTCCTGGCAGAAAATGGCTTCTGAGAGCAGGAAAGAGATAAAAGGGGTCAATAGTTCATAGATTTTAGCTCTGGCATACTTCAATGAATGTGTCATTGAGCAAAAACAATAAAACAGATAAAACAGACAATAAAAGTAGATTTAAATATAAAATACAACTGTGGAATATATTAAACAGTAATTAAAGGAGAAGGAGGATAGATACAATTGTTTATTTCATTAGTTTATTTTCACCTTGGGTGTCCTTTAATAGCTTAATGTACAATGTACTGCATCCATTATTATTGGTTTATAAAGGCTGTAGAACAGTGGCAAACACTGGAAAATCTAAGTCAGCCTTTCTCAACCTTTCAACCCTGAAGGGAACCCTGCAAATACGTTTGGGGATCTCAAGGAACCCCTGAGAACATTTTTTTATCTCGAGGAACCCCTGCCTTTATTTTGGAGAAAGCATGGTCTTTAAAAGTATGTGTGGCTGTTTATTTCACTATCCCCATTACACTGCCACTCATTATACTGTCTCCTGACCCCCCAATTTAGTGCTTCTTGTTAAAGTACCCCCTATTATAATGTGCTCTATTATACTTCCCCCACGATGGGGGAAAATGCCAAGGAACCTCTGCAGAGTACTCAAGGAACCCTGGTTGAGAAAGCCTGATCTAAGTGATAACTCAAACTAAAGTTTTTTTTTCTTAAATTTGCTGCTATTTGGTGTAAACTTTTACAGGGAACCCTGGTTGAGAAAGCCTGATCTAAGTGATAACTCAAAGTAAAGGTTTTTTTTCTTAAATTTGCTGCTATTTGGTGTAAACTTTTACAACACTTACAACAATTTACAACATTTACCGATATTCCACTATCATTTGTTATCAATAATAGAATGTTGGTAACACTTATTAATTCTACTATTGCCTGTCTCAACCTATTCTCACACTAACCTTCTCTGCATATATGCCTAAAATGAACCTACCTATGCCTATCACTAGCCTACCCCCTACCTATTCCTAACACAAGCCTACCCCCTACCTACACCTAGCATATCCCCTTTCTACACCTAACTCTAACACCACCACTATCCACCACTATGTTATCCACTTCCACAACAGATCTGTACTGGATGCAATATTTGCTATAATGATCCACTACTGTCATGGCATCTATATCCACTTCAGAGTTGTGTAGTGGCTAAAATAGCCACTTTAACACTCTACTATTATCTTGTCACTATTTTATCCACTACAGAGTTAACTCATGAGGTTTAAATTCAAAATTTCTAACATAGATGCCTATGGCAGCACCTATTTTCCCAGGCCACTTTTCACTCAAATTACCTGCTTTGTAAGTTTAAACCCTTTCTCTAACCCTTCTTCATAACTTACTAACCCGAACAATGTTATCTAACAACCCCCACCTTATCCCCTAACCAGTGGCGTAGCTAGAGATCATGGGGCCCCATAGCAAAACTTTCTTGGGGCCTGTAGATATAGGCACTCTTAAAGTGGATCCGAGATAAACTGTTACTCATTGCATAATTGTGTTCCTTTCATATAGTTTATAGGGCATTCCTCAAGCCAAATACTTCTTTTGTTTTGTTTTAATACTCTACTTCCCTATAAACTAAACAAGCCTCGCCCACAGCTTTTCAGAGAGCCTTGGCACTCAGTCCCAGGTAGCAAGGGCTTATGGGAGCTCAGTCTGGACAGGAGGCGGTTACTAGCCATTGATTTCAGAGGCAGAGGGGAGGAGGCAGGAGGAGAGGGGACTGAACTTACACACAGGCAAGCTAATAGCATCTCCAGCCCTCAGCCTGTGACAATGTGACAAACAAAACATGGCTGCCCTCATTGTATCACAGGAATAAATAATCAAACTGTTGAAGCTGTTTGCAGCTAGATTTGCTGTGTAAACTATCTAAACTTTAGATAAGATAAATAGAGAAGTTAACTTGTTATAGTTACTTTTTATCTCGGATCCGCTTTAAGCAATGCCACTTGCCCCTACCCTGTGGATATGAGTTAATTGGGTAATTTACATTCCCATGCATTCAACACTGCACATAGTTTATGCGCACTGAGATAAAGTCAGAGGGTGAATAAACACAAGAAAGCTAATAGTGACTACATCAAATACCCACTGGGCCCCCTTTGCTGAAGGGCCCCATAGCAGCTGCTATGGCTGCTAGGGCTATTGCTACGCCCCTGCCCCTAACAGAGATCCTACTAATCCAACCCTAAAACTTACTTACCCTAAACAATATTCCCACTTTGTTATCATATTCATATTCAGTTTTTAGTACCCAGTCTTTCTCCTTGCAGCCCTGAGTTTCCTGATGCCTGCTAAAAATGTGTGCACCTAATCCATACACTCGGAATGTTAAGCTCTTGGGTGCTAGGCACGGAATATTCTACCTGATACATACTGGGGTTACTGAAGTTATAGTTAATAACATTGTATGGCTGCAGTCATGTACACAAACCCACAGCTAGTGCCTATTAAATATATTCAAACTATCCTGAATAATTGAAAGATAATTGAAAGATATTGCTGCTAATTTATGCATATTACTGTAATAGATGGGAAGATAGATGAAGGATGGGTATATGATGTTGTAGATGAACACAATCTATTGTTGGACATTGTAAGGTGGTCAGATATATGAGGATGCATAAGGCATGGTGGGGGTGGGCACGTTGTTGAGGTAGAAAAAGGTTAGGAGATGTGACATGGGAAGTAGGATCGGTTTCTGATGACCCTTTGGGCTCTTGTAGAATTGTTGTATTGACACACTGCTTGTGTGATGTACATTGGCATTATGCTTAACTACTACTGAAAGGCCACAGCAGGACAATGATGGTACAGTAGCTGGAGCTAGGTAGAGAATTGTGGCTACAGTGGAAGTGACACAGGAAAGTAAAAGGTTAGGTAAGGGTTTGATAGGATGGTGAGGGTCAAGAATTTAGCACAGAGATAAATTGGTAGATTAGGATCAGCTATCATAGGGGTGGAAAGATAGATAGAGAGATTATGTGGGTGGGTAGCTAATGCTAAAGACAGGCGATGTTGTGAGGTAGGAGGATATATGAGAGATTGTTTATTAGGCAGAGAGGTCTCGCTGAAGATGTACGGATCAGGGTTAAAAGATTAGGTCAGGGTTAAAAGAGGTGGATTGTTTGAGGTCAGGATAAGTGAGGTAAGGAAAAGTAAGATACGGGGAAGGTAAGAGTCAAGGGCAACCCCTTGAGGCTTGTGAAGCTGAAGAGAGGTGATGTGAAAGTTAGTTGAGGGTCAAAAGAAATGCTGTGCACTCTGGACCTCAGCTCATATCTGAGTTCTGACCATTTTTGTTCTGACAGTAGGCAACAAGAACTAAGCAAGAGGTTAGATCCAGCAAAGCACAATGCATTCATTGTTGATCATGTTATGTTTTGAGATGAGGAGACAGTTTGAAAAACAGGTTTATTATCATTAGTGTACATATATTATTATTCACTGAGCTTTTTGAAAACTGGTTGAATGACTGGATGACTGACTTATGTTGAACCTTCATTTTTCAAACTTACAAGAACAAAGTGAACATTTCCTTCATTTCTTTTTTAGGATGTGGACAACCTGTTGTACAGAGTAGAATTGTAGGTGGTACAAACAGCTCTCAAGGGGAATGGCCTTGGCAAGTGAGCATGCATTTCAGAACATCCTCTGTAAGCAGTAGACATGTGTGTGGAGGATCCATTATTAGCAACCAATGGATAGTAACAGCTGCCCACTGTGTGTTCCAGTGAGTAACAATTATCAAAGCACACTATTGATTACAGAAAACAACATATTATATGGTGTAACAAGTCAAGGAGTTAGTGATCCCAAAGATGAATCTAAAGGATTGAACTTCAGTCCAATCAGCAGCTGATAACCCCCTTCTACTTAAATTCTGGCAGAAGCACACATGATTAGCATATTTAGTGCCTTCAACCCTCCCCCCCCCCCCCCATTGTAAATACCGATGTTATAGGAAGACTCGCACAGGGTTAGTGCATTCAGCACAATATCTCTCTTCTACCAATTTATTTTTATGTACAATATGGCGTTGCATTTACTAGCTTATTACAGATAGGCAGACACATACAGCATTGTTATATTTAGCAGCATTCTTTCTTCTGCCCCCCCCCCCCCCCCCACAAAACAAACAAACAAACAAAAAAAACCCAAAACACATATGTAGTATAATTTTGACAGCAACGTAGCATTGCAAAGCATCGCAATATATTTAATATGTACACTAATTTTGTGCAGCATAGTATCTTCTTTTTTAGGTTTTACTACATTGGCTTCATTGCTAGTGCCAGTCAGAAGAAGGCCAGACTGAATGGATTAACCCTGTGTGTGTCTTCCTGTAACACTAGTATTCACAATACAATGCTGTTGTACTGCCCAAAAAAAGTATTGTAAGTTTGTTTTAAAAAATGCAAAGGGAACTGGGAGTGCTAGCTGGGGGAGATGTGAGAAGGTACACAATTTTATGCTTATTGTAGGAGACAATAGTCTCTTAAAACGTAACTTTTACTATTGACCTAAAACAGGTGCTGTAGGCAAACGGTCTCCAGGAGCAGGCAAAGGTCAGATAGATAGACAGGATAACGTAGATTCAAGTCAGGACACAAAATCAGGATTCTAATTTTAAGGACAAGATACACTGTCATCTTACCAGGCTTAGGACAAGACATGTTTGCAGGATAACATGAAGAACTGGCTATGGTACAAATAAGTACTGGAACTCACAGAGTTTGACTCATGAACAAGCAGTACATTCTTCAAAGCCAGGAAGCTAACTACATCCTTGATTAGCCTTTGGACCACAGGTATGTGTAGGACAAGTAGAAGAGTGGAACATTCAGCAAACCAGAGACAAGCAAGAGTAAGCATGATGGCATTGGCCTCAATTCACTAAGCAGTTTAGTCCAGTCTACAGATGGTTTTCAGTTTACTGATGGTTTGGTGTAATGTTTTAGACCTGTTTTTAGACCTGGTCTAAAATTCAGCAATTACACAATTCACAAAGGCAAACAAGGAGTAACCACGCCCACTTTTTCTGACAGAGATTAGACCAGCTGATATCTTGTTGGTAAAGTAATTCTGTGAGGTATTTTAGATATGAGGATGGAACCTTTTGAAATAATTATGCAGGGGTTTAATTGTATGCAGATGAGAGCTCATCAAAGGAGAAGGATGTCAGTCATAGCTACTTGTTTGTGAATTGCACCTTTCATCATTTCCCCTGCTTTACCCACCTAATTACCAACTGGTTTAGCCCAAGTCTAAAAACAGGTCTAAAACATTTGGTAATGGTGAATTCCCCTTTGATGCAACTACCAAACCATCAGTAGACTAAAAACCATCAGTAGACTAGTCTAAACTGCTTAGTGAATGGAGGCCATTTGTGGAAGTTAAACCGCATGGAAAGGAGTGCGGTACTGGCTGAAATCCTGGTATTAGATGGAGTCCAATGCTGGTATAGTCAGGTTTAGTTAATTCCCACCATAGATTTCATCTCAGAGATTCTGTAAACACCCTGTTTAGTTAATTTCAATGTCTTATATTTAAATTACAGTATATTTGTGTTTACAGACTAACAAAAGTTTGCAATTTCCATCAAAAAAACAAAACAAAAAATGTTTGATAAGTATAAAAAAGAGTTTTGGAATAAATAGCAGGGATATACTTTTATCCTTTAGACTTTTGTAGGCTGTCAGCAATGTCAGGTGGCAAACTTCTATTTTCCTTACCTTTGATTTCTGCTTGGAGGTATGGATCTAAAATGTGAAGTCTATGTTCAGCCTAGTTCTTTATTTCCTGGTGACATTTTGACCCGCAAAGAACATCCTTTAAAGAAATTCAGTGGGATAATTTAATCTCATGGGGCTTCATCTGATCCAGTACCTTTTGCTCTATAAACTTCAAATGATTTTATTTAAGCCAAACTCCTTTGGGTTCTGGAAGGATAAGTCTATAGAACTTCAGATGAAATGAAGTGCTAGAGAGGCATCCGTTATTTTAGTACCTATTCTAGTACAGTCAGTATTATATTTTTGTCCTAATTCGTGGTGCTTCACAGGTTTGGAATGTGAAATAGTGTATCAGCTTCGTGTCATTAAAGGTAAACGCCAATATAATGATGAAAGCGACCCATCAAGTTTATGCAGTATTTTTGTGTACAGTTAAAGTACGGCTGCTGCCAAGTGTTGTATATTCAAAATGCTCTCTAAAGATGGTCTCTCTTAGGCTCCATCTAGTCATATATTTAACCACAACAGTCATTGCCAGCCTGAAATTTTGCTTTCTGCTGTCACTCTCATTGTCCCTGTGGCCATGACTCTTTTTGCTCTTCTCTAGGGGGCAAAATGTTGTTTTTTTTGTTTTTTTGTTGTTGTTACTACTGTATACCTACTTTGGAAAGAGTTTGGAGCTTCCTTTGAGTTCCTGTGGCTTCGGATAGGAGAGTTTACTGTACAAATATTCCAAGAAGTGACAGAAATGGCAGAACCTAAAACAATTAGGTGATGTATGGAAAAACATGCATTGCAAAAAAAAAAAAAAAAGTTTTTTAAAGTATATGACAAGAACAAAAAAGTCTCACATATATAAGTTCTTGTCAAGATAAAGTTGCTGTAGCTAAAATTATACAATTAGATGTGTAACGTTTTTGAAATGCTTGTTTTGTAAGCCTCTTATCTGATATCTATGGATTGAAAAATAGTCTGATTTCTGAATTTCCCACATCTCTTATACTTTACAGTCATTTGAGTTAAATTTATGTAAATATTTAAAACAACCTTTTGTGATTATTTTAAGGGCAAATCTAGTATAAGTACTGGAATCCTTAGGTGTTGTTGACACTACTTCCTGCTCTCCCTCTCTCCATAGGACACAATGGGCTGCTCAGTAGATAGCTGAGCAGCACAACTATACAATAATCAGGATACTGATCACCTGGAGCAATTATTAACCAGCTGAGCGGTCTGGACGAGCTCAGCTCGTCCAACACCGCCAGCGGCTGCCGCTCAGGCCCTGCTGGGCCGATTTTAATGAAATAAAAAGCAGCACACGCAGCCGGCACTTTGCCAGCCGCGTGTGCTGCCTGATCGCCGCCGCTCTGCGGCGATTCGCCGCGAGCAGCGGCAAAAGAGGGCCCCCCTAGCCGCCTGAGCCCAGCGTAGCCGGAACAAAAAGTTCCGGCCAGCGCTAAGGGCTGGATCGGAGGCGGCTGACGTCAGGACGTCGGCTGACGTCGATGACGTCACTCCGCTCGTCGCTATGGCGACGATATAAGCAAAACAAGGAAGGCCGCTCATTGTGGCCTTCCTTGTTTATTCTGGGCGCCGGAGGCGATCGGAAGATCGCCTCCGGAGCGCCCTCTAGTGGGCTTTCATGCAGCCAACTTTCAGTTGGCTGCATGAAATAGTTTTTTTTTTATTTAAAAAAAACCCTCCCGCAGCCACCCTGGCGATTTAATCAGAACGCCAGGGTGGTTAAGTTTGTTTCAGGCAACCTTTATTTAAGCTCTGTACAAAGTTTAAGGCCACAAAGTTTTAATCAATAATTTTTTTTTCTTAACCAAAGTTTTATTGTGCAAATAGTAGTACAAACATATAAAACAAGGCAAAATGAATACTTTTTACAATCATGTAACATATGACAGCTGTTGTTTTTGACTTATACGTTGCTACTTAGTATGGAACCGAAGGATCTATACATTCTCAATAGAGTATACATACCGTCACAGGGTCTAATATTGTGCACATCACATTTTACAAAGTTCAAAATAGTGATATAATGAAAACTATTAGAGAAGGAGTAGAAAACATTGCATCAGGAATCTATAACATTACAGAAGAATTAATAAAATTTTTATTCTATGTTCTATATTCTATAAGCGGGGTTGAGTGGAGGGTGAGTATGAAATGTCTTAGCAGGGGTGGGAGGAGCACCCGAGATGTAAGTTATGGGGAGCACAGGAAAAATGTTTCCCAGATACAGCCGCATCCCGGGAAGAGACACTATGTATGGTTCATAATTTGAGAATACTCTTCTTTGGTCTGAAAATCTATCCATAAAGCCCAGGTAAAGTAATGTTTATCAAATGTGTTTTTCTGTAGATGAGATATTTCCTCAAATTCCATGATGGAGTTTATGGCTAGGAACCATTCTCTTAGGGAAGGGGCTTGGATGGATCTCCAATGTCGTGGGATGATGCCCTTGGCCGCATTAAGGAGAAATGGAAGAATATTTTTCTTATAGTTCCTAGGACTCATCTTAGTCCTATAGAACAGAACCACCCAGGGGTCTCTATCAAGGGAGACATCGGTAATTTTCAATATAAGCTCCAGTACCTTATCCCAGTAGGCCCTAATAATTGGGCAGGTCCACCATATATGTAGCATTGTTCCCACCTCTTCACATTCCCTCCAACAACAGCTTGAAATCTCTATGTTAAAACTAGAAAGGCGTGCTGGGGTATAATACCATCTAGAGATTAGTTTGTAATTAGCTTCTTGTATTTTAGAGCTTATAGAAGAGATATGAACCAAGTCCAGGACCGTGTCCCTTTCAGCTGTCGTGGGAGTAGAACCTATCTCCGCCTCCCATTTATCCAAATAAGGGGGGTTTCCTGGCATATCTGGTCTAATATGATATTTTAGAAAAGCGAGATACCATGTGAAGGCCTAGTTTCCTGTAGGAAGATTTTAGAGAGCGGAGGTGGAGGGCTGAGCGATTCTCTAGAGATATTTAATGAGGAAATAAAATGTTGGAGTTGTCTCCAATGCCATCTATTTTTTAATCAATAATTAAGTAAGACGTTCAGGTACAAAGTTTGTGGTGCATTCTGGGGTGGGTCATGTTAGAGGATCTTGTGTTTATTTGTATTTATTTTAAACAGTGCATCTCAGCTTTGGTACTCTACTACTGCTAAAAGGTAATGTTTTCAGATTTTTCCTGAGATGAGACAGCAATGGACAGCTATGGTGCACAACCAATACGGATTAAATCACTGGTAAAGTTTAAGGAATCCCAAGGAGAGAGAACTGTATCAACAGACTTGACAAGAGGATCAGAGTTGAGAAGAGTTACAGTAGTAATCTTTTGCCTTCATGCTGAGAAAGCCCTAGCTATTAGATCAGACTACCTCCCAATCTTCCTATGGAAAGCTGCCTTGTGACCTCTGATATTTCCAAGCACCAAAATTTCCGAAGCTACTTAATATTGTCTGCAATGTTACAGTGCCCAAAACTATTTTCAGAGATATGCTACATATCTATCATTGACCCTCCTTTTACTTATTTTCATCAACTTAGGCAGTATCAGCTACACTCAAATCATCTGTGGGAAAAGACCAGTAAAACTTGTGTAGGTAGGATCCTGACAATCCTCCACGGTCTGTCCAATGTTATGTTCCATAATGTTATTTTCATTATTTTTGTAATATTCATTCCATCATTATTGTATTATTTTTTCCCTTAGTATTATTTCATATTAGGCCAGATCAAAAACTTAGGAACATGTACTGCAAAAAGCATCTGGAGGATACCTAAATATCACAACTCCACTATAGGATTATACACAAGGATACTACTATACTCAAGATTGTCTAGCAAATGGGATTTGGTATTGTTAAAATGGGTACCCCCCCCCATCATTCGAACCAGTCATTAATACTTGCCATATACTGCTCTAATGCTGGGAATACACGATTCGTTTCTACCGCAGATAGTAGGTACGATAGATGATTTCCAACATGTCCAATCTCCCATTCAATCGTTTTGGCACTCGATTTATGATAGAAGTGAATGGAAAAAGATAAGAAAAACGAGCGGAAGAAAAGAGGCTCGAGTGCAGAATCGAGCAGCAAAAACGATCGAGTGGAGAATCGAGTGGCAGCTGTATTCCCAGCATTAGGCTTTACCTTATACCTCCTCCGAATACAAACTGACCAATTTTCTTTTGGATGCAGTCCCGATGCCAGAGTAGTGCAAATCCCAGGCACCAGTGAGTATGCTCCCCTTTCTTCCAGAGTTGAGGTACCTTTACGTATAAGCATATAGTATGTCTGATGGTCTGGATTGAACTGTTATTTGACTTTTCTTTACATTTGATTGTTCACTGATTATTTAATTAGATTATTTAACTAGCAGGGTGGCCATGACATTGAGCCTTGACCTACAAGGCTGAATTTCATGGCCACCCTGCTAATATAACTGCATATGTCATGTAACAACTGCAATTTCTGTGTATTTTTTGCCTTGTAGTATCCCGGCTGTGAGGGCTCTCATCTTGTTATTTGAGATTATATATTTACATGTTGGTAAATCTAATTACTTGTTTTATTGATGGAAACCTAATAAAAACTTATTGAAAATAGTTAGTAATAACATGACAAGAAGTTTCTACAAAATAAAGGTTTGCACATTTGATTTTTCTTCCAGACGGGACATTCCCAGAGTTTGGATAGTTTATGGTGGAATTACAAAGCAGTCAGATATCACTCCAAATACACCGAAGCTTGAAATTGAAGAAATTATAATTCACTCAAACTATTCACAAGTTGAAAAAGGCTATGATATAGCATTGCTGAAACTGAAGTCCCCTATGACATACAATGGTAAGACATCTTCTATTACTAATCAGAAGGGGAGGTATTAAGCATGCAAGACATGTGCAGTCACACAAAGTGCCATGCTCTGCTTTTAAGTAGACGAGAAGGGAGACAAACCTAGCAGGTTTAAATTTAGATTTATTTTAGGGATCATTTAAAAGGTTAAGTTTACATAAAAGCTCACAATTATTGTTCTGTAGGGATGAGCAACCAAAAGTTTAAAGTTTGGTCTTGCAATGAATCAGCTCCAATCTCACTTAGGCTGGCCACCCCCCCCCCACATTATATATATATATATATATATATATATATATATATATATATATATATATATATATATATATATATATATATATATATATTTATTTCAAGCATTACAATCATTTTTTGTAAATGATTGTAACTTGTAAATCATATAACCAATGTATCATACATGTGTTGGATTTTTCCCCAACTATGGAAACATGATCAAAACCATGAAAAATTTGATTGAGTCTATACATTATAAAACTTGACAATCTATCCTACACCATTCAATTTTCTGAGACATTAAAGTGATCTGAAACTCTGACATATCATTCAATTAAAATGTGTTTCCCTACTTTTTATTACTCATACAGTTATCATATTTGCTGGATATGTAATATTGTCTGTTTACAAATTACAAGTTTCCAAAATGTAGTTTATTGTGCCCTAAAAGCTGTCATTGCATTTTATTCAAACTGCTTTTTATTATATATTAACATCTTTGAATGAGCTATTCTGAACTGTGTGTATGTCTGAAGCACAGAGAGTTCCTTTTAACTTGTTACACTGTGTTTACACACATTGTAACAACATTGGAATGTAAACAAAGATATTGTTATCATTAGTTTGGATGCAGATTTGAAGCTGAATAGCAGGACAAAGTGCTTTGTTTAACCATTTCAGTGATGTTCTGCCAAAAAAAATTCTGAGATAGTAGCTTTCAAGCTGTGAGGAATCTGTTAGAGCAAAGTAGAAATGCTTGCCTTCAGACCACTTTAATAATGATTTGTCGCCACTACCCATCAACTTATATAGAAAAAATGTGTGGCCATCTTTAGTGAGATTCTGGTGAGTAAGGCAAAATTGTCAAGTTCATCACATTAGGCAAAAATTTGTATTTTCCATGTAAATTATTGTAAATTATAGAGAACGTGTGAGAGATTTGTGATCTGCCAATTTATTCAGGTAAGCACGATCCTTTGATTTTATCTAAAGATATGATTTATTGATCGTTTCACTACGATGTTCAATTTAACTTGAATTTATGATTGTTTTGTCTAATCCAATGTGCCACTTTCTCAAAACTGGATTGTGAGGATTCTTTCGGACCAATCGGAAGTTCGGAGAAATTTGCCAGCAATGATTTTGCCCATGCCTAGAATCACGAAATTAGCAGGGAAAGATGTAAAGGAATCATCAGCCAAGTTTAGCTAAAATCTGATTTACTTACCTGGTGCTTTCTCTATCCATTTGCTGCTGTCTGTCCCACGGTGAGCGCTCCGTACGCAGCCGCCGGTCCGGGTTGCCCACACAGTGCAGAGGCCGAATTCAAGGTCATCCTTACTGCGCCTGTGTGAAATGCCGGAGAAATGTCAGTCAAGCCGATGTTGTCTGCCATGTACTGCGCAGGCGCAGAACTACTGCGCCTGCACAGTATGCCACGGACAGCGTGGGTTTGACAGCGGTGCTTCACGCAAGTGCAGTAAGGACGACCTCGAGGACCCTGAACCAGCGGCTGCGTACGGAGCGCTCACCATGGGACAGAAAGCTGCGAGGGGCTGGAGAAAGCCCCAGGTAAGTAAATCAGATTTTAGCTAAACCTTGCTGATGATTCCTTTAAAGGACTACTGTAGGGGTTTAGAAGGAAAATGAGCTGAACTTACCTAGGGCTTCTAATGGTCCCCCACAGACGTCCTGTTCCGTGCAGCCACTCACCGCCTCAGGTCCACTTCTGGAATTTTCGACTTTAAAGTCGGAAAAACACTGCACCTGTACGGCCTCGTTCTCACTCCCGCTAATGTCACCGGGAGTGTACTACGCAGGCGCAGACCGCACTGGGCCTGCGCAATACACTCCTGGTGACGTTAGTGGGAGCGTGGTCGCAGCCGCACAGGTGCAGTGGTTTTCCGACTACAAAGTCAGAAATTCCAGAAGTGAACCGGAGGAGGGGACTGGAGCATCAGTGACTGGCTGCGTGGGCACAGGACTTCTGTGGGGGACCATTAGAAGCCCCAGGTAAGTTCAGCTCATTTTCCCCCGACCCCCCTACAGCACTCCTTTAAGGTTAGGTAAAAGGTTAAGGTAAAACCTAGCAGATGGGTACTACTTAGTAATGGTTAGTAGCAATGCATACCAGAAAAGATGGCGATAGGGAATTTATGGGTATTCTGTATCCATATAGTCAATGGTCATCACCTCAGCATGGTGTGAATTAGAAAGGGGATATAAAAATGTAGGCTGCAGGGGGTGGGTGTTTTTTAGGGTGCGTCTCTCTCTCCCCCATTCAAACAGGCAGCGCAGTGGCGTGCACGTACCTACTGCACGGAGGGATGAGCACAAATTTCGCATAGACGTAATCTCATATCAAAATTTGCAATTACTATGCAAAATCATAATGTAAAATTTTGTGAAAAATCATAATTTTGTCTGTAATTGTAATCATTCTTAATTTTTTGTTATTTTCACCTAATTTTGTGCCGACTTTAGCAGTTACTAGCAAATCCCCAATACATGCTATTGCCACCAAAATTGCTACATCTATTAAAGCGGAATGAAACCCAGCATTTCTTCTTTACTCTAATAGATTATTTACAGCATATTATATACTACCATCATTTTTTTTACTAGAACAACATTCAAAGGGTTAAACACAGGAGCTACAAGCTCAGTGCAGAGAAAGCTGGGCCTATCCAAACTGGATAAGGTTATCTTGTGTATACTTAAAGGGGAACTGTGGCAACAAATTGTAAAATTTAAAATATGTGCAAACATAGACAAATAAGAAGTACGTTTTTTTCCAGAGTAAAATGAGCCATATTTTACTTTTCTACTATGTTGCTGTCACTTACAGTAGGTAGTAGGTAGACAGAAGCAACAGGTTTTGGACTAGTCCATCTCTTGATAGGGGATTCTCAGCAAGGCTTTTATTCTTTATAAAGATATTCCCTAAAAAGGATTTAAACAATGATGCTGGCCAGCTTCCCTGCTCGTTACACAGTTTTTTGGAAGTTGGACAGAGCAACTGCCATTCACTAAGTGCTTTTGAAAATAAATAAATCCCTGAGAATCCCCTAAGAAGAGATGGACATGTCCAAAATCTGTCACTTCTGTCATATTTCTACTACTTACTGTGAGTGACAGCAACATAGGAGAAAAGTAATTAATTGCCCATTTACTCTGGAAAAAAACGTACTTCTTATTTATATATGTTTGCACATATTTTAAATTTTACAATGTTTCGCCATAGTGCACCTTAAATTGTATCAAGTGAGGAATGTGACACATTCTCTGACACTGCAGACTCTCCTGAACATAGACAGACAATTAGAAAACATTTCTGCTTAGATTAGAAGACGAAAAAAGCAGTCATGAATAAAATGCAAAGTCAGCTCTTAGAGCAAAAAAAGTGTACTTTGGGAACTTGTAATTTCTAAATGAATAATAATACGTATGCACAAAAGCAAATATGATAACCGTATGGCATATAAAAAGTAGGAAAACATGTTTTTATTGAATATTATGTCAGGTTTTTATACCGCTTTAAGGAGAATAGTGGGTACAAGTCAAAAACAACTTGTAGTTTTTAAGCAAAGCAATTTTAAAAAGGCAAAGGAAAAATGATTTTTAAACTGTCATTTTTCTAAATTTAAAAAACATTATTTCTTATCATTTTTTAAAATTGACAAGTCTACAAGGACTTTTTGAAGAGTTATTTTTTTTTTATCTTATGTTTGTACCCACTATTCTTCTTAACCTCTTGGGGACTGCAGGGCTATACCCCCCTAGTGACCAGGCCATTTTTAGTAAAATTGGCCACTGCAGCTTTAAGGCCAAGCTGCAGGGCCGCACAACACAGCACACAAGTGATCCACCCCCCCTCCCATTTTCTCCCCACTAACAGAGCTCTCTGTTGGTGGGGTCTGATCTCTCCCCCATGTTTATTTTTTATATAAATATTATTGTTGGCGTTTTAAAAGAAAAACAACTGTTCCTTTACATACCTTCCCTCCCTCCCCACAGCCAGCCAATTATGGTGATCGGCTGTCATTGGCATCTGCCTATGAGAGCCGATCGCTCTCTTGTCCCCCAGGGGGACAGCCGTGTGTCACATGCCTGTCCCCAGTACAGCGCTGCTGCTGATCGCAGCGCTGTACATGGAAATAGACGGCAATCACGCCGTCTAACAGTCTCCGGAGCGGCAATAGCCGCCCCCCAAGCAGGAGATGCGCGCGCAGCCTGCGCACGATCTCCTGCATTAGCTGGCCCCAGGAATTTACGCAAATTGGCGTTAGGCGGTCCTGGGGCTGCCGCCGCGGCCACGCCCATCGGCGTGACGCGGTCAGGAAGAGGTTAATATATGCAGCAATGTTGGTGGCAATAGCATGTATGGGGATTTGCTATTCACTGCTAAAGTTAGCACAAAATGATGTGAAAATTATGAGAAAATTATGCAAAATGACAAATGATTACACAAAAATCAATTGAATTTACAAATCGTAATTAGGTATGAGAGTAAGTTCATGTAATCGTAATTAGCTGATTATAATCATCACTACTGCATCGTCAGGTCCTCTTATTTCCCCTTAAATGCAATTATTCAGCAGTGTTCCTACATAAGTCTCCCAGTGTCATGTGACATGTATTCAGGAGCCTTATGGAGGACAGCTGCTGCAGACTAAATGGCTGCTGTGGAGATGTGAATAAGAGGAGAGGATCTAGCGCTTGGACAGGTAAGTGTGCGCTGCTGTGCTGCTCTGCAATGCATGTTCTTAAAGCGGACCTGATCTCAGAACTTCCCCTCTTGTCTAAAAGATACGCATCAGCATAATAACCTTTTTAAGAAAAACATTTCTTTTGTTACAGCTGATATAAATCCTACAATAAGTATGCACTGTGTCTACTTCCTGCTTTCATGGAAGTAGACGTATTGTTAACATCCTGTGCTTTCAGATGAGCTTATCTGCCTTATCTGCTGGAGCAGTAAGACAACACAGAGGATGGTCCAAATTATAAATTGTGATTAGACACAGATGAGGGGGAATTAGACAGGCTAAAATCTCTAAATACATACAGGGTGCATTTCTCTATGTTTTCCTTCTGTCCTGTGTAAAAATTCAGGTCCACTTTATGGGGACTGTTATAACCCAGGTCACAGGGGCTATGGTTACGCTGGTCCCATTCAATTACAAAAAGTCTTATAGACCTACTGATATATTTAGGTACCAATTTACAGAAAAAGTGGCATTTTAGTCCCTGATGATTTTGTAATTGGAGGGCTGGGGAATCTAGAGAACTGATGAGTGCTGGAAATATTACAAGACAGTGTTGCAGTAACAGAAAAGTATATGGAATGCATTTTTCTTTAGACGTACTCTACTCTAGGGAGTTGTGGTGGAAAACTGTTACAAACAAATAGTACGCACATAAACTTAAAAATGATTTAACAGGGATACAGAGGTGCTAGAAGAATAAAAATGTCTAAAAAGTTTAAACTTTGTGGAGGCAGTGGTGTACTTACCTCCTCCTCGGCTGACAGAAGCGCTTGGCTCAGCTACAGACCTGCACTGTACCTACTCCTACCTATTTCCTCATGAAGCGTGGTCATACCTGCGAAACGCGTTGCATTTTCCCCTGGAGTATGTAAGTAAATTTGTTTTGCTAAACTTTGTTGTCATATCATGTGTCTGTTTGGAGGAGGTAAGTCCACCACTGCCTTCACAAATTGTGGAGGGGTGACATCCCCTTTTTTTCCTTATCTATGGAGAGCGACTTCTTATTCCTGAGTGGGGTTAGGTCTCATCTCCCCACCTGCTATTACAGTGGTTGCCTTTGATTCCTATGAGAGAAAAGCGCTATAGAAATTTTATTGTATTGTATTATTGTATTGTAACCCTGCTTTGTGAGTATATTTGTATTTACTCTACCAATTTCATCCCATATTACCAGTAATACTACACTATATTTGGCTCTTGGTGTCCCTATCTTTGTACACTTAAAAACGGTTCATTGTCATCAATGGAAATATGTCAAACGGCATTTCTATTTTCTAATATATTCATTTTAGATGATCAGCAAGCTATCTGCCTACCACCACGTCGAGACTTTGTAACACCTAACAAGTGCTGGATTACAGGATGGGGATATACAGATGAGTCTGGTAATAAAAAAAATGCACATTTTGTTTATCTGTATAAGTAATAAAGTTGGTTATTAAACTCCATACAGGGTAGGCATCTAGACAGAAAAGTATGTGGCCTTTTACCCACTTGGGTCTATCTGGACAGATATATCTGTCCAGACAGACTGCACAGCTGCTGCCTTTCGCTGCCCTTAAAATCATTGAATGGGAATACAGATCCCATTCATTCATCTGTGTTCCCCTAAGAAAAACCGATGGCTTTCTCCGGAAAGCCGCAATTTTTCTGTGTCCCACATCAACCTTTCTGTTCCTGCAAGCGAGAGCTCTCGCTTGCAGGACGGAAAATCAAAAACTCACACAAATAGTAAAACTACATCTACGTATTTTTTTTTTTTAAATATACACAATACATTTAATTTACAATCCCCTGTTTAAATCCCCACTCCAAAAAAACCCAAATAAAATGTATTAAAAAAAACATCACAATAAAAAACAAACAAACATAAATAGTTACCTAATGGTTTGAACTTTTTTAATATGCAAGTCAAGCGAGTGTATTACTATAGTTTTTTAAATTATAAGCTTGTAAATAGTGATGGACGCAAATTGAAAAAATGCACCTTTATTTCCAAATAAAATATTGGCGCCATACATTGTGATAGGGACATAATTTAAAAGGTGTAATAACCGGGACAAATGGACAAATAAAATAAGTGGGTTTTATCTATGGTAGCATGTGGTATTTTAAAGCTGTAATGGCTAAAAACTGAGAAATAATGCATTTTTTTTCATTTTTTTTCTTAATATTCCCGTTAAAATGCATTTAGAAAAAAAATAATTCTTATCAAAATGTACCCCTCAAAGAAAGCTTAATTGGTGGTGGAAAAAAAAAAGATATAGATCAATTAATTGTGATAATTAATGATAAAGTTATTGGCGAATAAATGGGAGGTGAACGTTGCTCGGATGCATAAGGTGAAACAACACTGTAGGCTGAAGTGGTTAATGCATTTATGTGGCCTTTTGATGCATTTATTTACAGCAGCATTTTGCATTTTGATAGTTCAAACCCCAAATGTAGCTTTTTTTCTACAGTATGTGGTCTTGGATAAACTGATGTAAATGATGGTGCATTAGAAAGAGTAGTGAAACATGATGGTAGCCTGTCATCAACAAATTTACGTAAAGCCCCATTTACACGATACAATTCTTTGTACGATTTGATTACGATTCTATTCAAGATCCGATTAAATCCGGCATGTCCGATCGGGATTCGATTAGATTCAATTCCATTTGCCATTGTTTTGCAATGGCAAATCGAATTGAATCCTGATCTGACATGTCGGATTTAATCAGATCGTAAATAGAATCGTAATCGATTCGTACAAAGAATCGTATTGTGTAGATTGGGCTTAAAGGATATACTTGTGTGAGCTGAAATCCACAAGTGAATCTCGGCTATGGCTTACTAATCCACTAGAAAAATGACTTACTCACTTAGGGAGTAACAATTTGTAATGTCACTGACTTTATTGATGATGCTAAACTTATTTGGGAAGTTCTATTTATTATACAAACACCAACTTTTGTCATGAAAGTCAAACTTTGTCCTGCCCACACTTACTGCATAAGCTTTAGTAGTGGTCAGCAGTCTCACAGCAAATCTGTGGACCAATACTAAAACAACAAGGTCATCATGGGGAGAGATTACCCAAGAAGACAGTCTATTTCCCTTCCTATTAACTGTCAATGCCTTTACAAAATTACCCCTGAGAAGAGCAATAGTCAAACAAGACAATCTGGGAATAAGGGGGAGCAGTGTTGATAAGAACCATAAGTGAATATAGTACCTTCATTTTCTACTTCTTTGCATCTGACCTTTACTAAAGATCTCATGAGTTCAGAATCCTGAACTGCACTGGAGAATGCTGATAATCAGTGATTATCCTGAAATCCTTGTCCAGATTGTGTTTTTACATTTTCTCCATTAGTGGAAAAAGCTTGCATGGATCATTTTTTCACAATAGAGTGGTCTTTTGAAAGCTCAATAAATTAATGTTTGTTCTTTTGCGGACACATGCATTGCACACACCAATAGAAAGGACTTTTTATTAAATGAATCTGGTCTGTCTTAGATCAATAAAGTGTAAATAAAAGGTCAATTAAACCATGTACAATGTCTTGATGGATTGAATGTACCTTTTAAAAAGTATGACCACTGTATTTCCAAATAATATTCAGGCAGCACTTCAAATGTGCTCCAGAAGGCAGAAGTGCCACCAAAGTCAAGTACAGAATGTCAGAAGAGCTATAAAGAGAAGATGAGTGATAAGATCATTTGTGCTGGATACAAACAAGGCCAGATAGACTCATGTCAGGTAAGTGCATGTTCAGTGTCATAAGTTGTTTACCTATGGTAGGCAGAACTTTATTTGGTTACTGTACCGTTCTTACTGTACCTTCAGGCAAGCTGCCATTCAAATCTCTGTTTTAGTTAACTTTGGAGAAAGGTATTTTTGGAGGTTTTGCAAACATTTAAACAGTACTTTTTTTTTTACTGTTTATCTATCCTATGTGTTGTGTTACAGCCTCCAAATGATAAGCAGGGAATAAATAACAGCTATTTGTAGGCTTCGGGCCTTTTGACTGCCTCCTTTGCCCTCTAAGAAGGGCTCAGATGACAGCTTTTCCATGGTGTCATGATGTACCAGGCTTGAGCTGCACAATAATAAAATTCTAAAGTGTCTAAGTATGAATGCCTGTGACGGGGTGATATGATAGGGAAGTTGGTTGCAGTGTGGACTAATGTTTTGTTTTGTGTATGTGGGTGTAGAGATGGCAGTTTTGTTTGTGTGTGTGTGTGTGCATGCGTGTGCGTGTGTGCATGTGCATGTGTGTGTGTGTGTGCATGTGTGTGCTGTGCGTGTGTATGGGGCGGCGGTTGGGAGTGAGCACATGGAGGCATACCATCATAATGGAATTTGCAGTTAACAAACCTTATTAAAGAGAAACTCCAACCAAGAATTGAACTTTATCCCAATTAGTAGCTGATACCCCCTTTTACATGAGAAATATATTGCTTTTCACAAACAGACCATCAGGGGGCGCTGTATGACTGATTTTGTGCTGAAACCCCTCCCACAAGAAGCTCTGAGTACCGCGGTACTTTTGGCAGTTTATTACAATGTACAAGGCTCACAGACAGGAATTAGCTGTTTACAGCTGTCTCTAACAGCCAAAACAGCTAGCAGCAGCTACATAACCTGCCCACAGTAAAAATGTCACCATGTAATAAATGTCAGAATGTAAATCGGGGAGAGGAAAGATTTTACAATGGCCAAACACTGACTAAATCATTTATACATAATTATTGTAAAAATGAAGCACTTTTTTTATTACATTATTTTCACTGGAGTTCCTCTTTAAGGTTTTCACAGGTAAAATAGAAAACACATTAAATTATCAATTCTCCTAAAAAATTGTAGTATGTATTCTAAATCTACCAGCATTAATATTTGAGCTCTATTTTTATATTACATTTCCATAATCCTGCACATAAAAGCCACGTTAGTTCGTATTGTTGGGGGCGGAGCACTATTCTTGTTTCTTTCTGACCATAATCTGCATGGAGAATAAGGGGTTATATAGTTTGGAAATTGTGGACATGCCAAGGAAAAAAAAAATGACTGCAGGTATGTTTTATAAACATTTTTGTGTTCTGGTCACATTGAAGCACCTGTGTATTTTTTTATAATACATACAATTGCCTGTATGCTATTTCATTAACTTTCAGTCATTCTTCCTGTCTTACTGTGGTCTGCTTCAACCCAGGTGAAGGCTTCAAAATGTATCCACCTATAAGACAGATTCCAAAATCCAGGGCAGCTGAACTTCACTACACTTCTAAAGTGTAATCCAGCCCTACAGAAACTGGTGTTTATACAGTCTCCCCACATTTACTTTAGGTTTTGTCGTGGGAGGTCTAGTTTCCATAATAACTACAATACAGATCCATATTGATAAATTAATTTGCTTTCACCCAAAATATTCCAAGCTGTCTGCGCACAATGTTGCTATGTAAATATTTGGGATGAGTCCTAACTACATACAAAATGTACTTCTATCTCTCCTTAAAAATCTTTGCACTGCTCAGTTTAGTATTAAAATTTGCTGTATCCTCCCTCCAGGATTTTTTTGATGTTATTAAAGGTGAAAAGAAGACTATGGCATTACTCACATAACTCACATATTTTGATTGAGCTGTTCCAGGAAAACATTCCCTTGGAAAATTTAGCCCCATGAACCAGAGATCTTTGCACAGATTATAAAGCTGCCAGCAGAGTTGGAGTTTCTTCCTGTACAGATTCATCACCTGATCACTCCCACCTTGGGGAGCATCAGGAAGAGGGGGGCAGGGTCAGTTCTATGTTCACAGTGCAGGGATAGCTAGTTCCAGCTCCTCCCTGACCACTTCCTGTAGGTGTTACTGACATAGGGAGGAGCTTGGACAGCTCATGGACTGCTGTTCAGTCTTACCGAGCTGTTTATGATATTCACACAGAAAGTCAGTTTTGCCATCCCAGCCAGCCAGGTAACAAAAAGCAAATAATGAAAAATGGTTTGGGCGCAATGTGCTAAGCTTTCTGCAGATTAATTTATATTTTCCTTACAACAAGCATTAAACACTCCAGACCTGAACTAGGGCTTTAAAGGGAACATTAACTGAATAAATAATTTCAAATAAACACATGATGTACCTTTAAATGAATATGACATACTTACCTCTCCATCAGTTCTTCTCAGAAGCTCACCATTTTCTTCTTACAATGATTCCTTCCATTTCTGACAAGATTTTGTCAGACCTGAAATCTATCAGTTGTTGTCAGTTATATATCAGTTGCTGTCAGTTATAACTGAAAGGACAAGTGATGAGCAAGGTAATGTCCATGTTTCCCTATGGCCCACGAGAGCGATATTACAGTTTAACAGTGTGCTGACCAGTAAGCCGATATGGGGTAATGGCCATTTTCAAAATAAAAGACGGATAATTCCATTAAATACAGTGGACAAACAGGATGCGGGAAAGGAGAGAGTTTGATGAGTAGACTACACAGGAGATAAGTATGAAGTATATATGTTTATTTTGGCTTTACATTTTCAGTTCATGTTTGCTTTAAGTTCAGTAAAATAAATCACATATAAAGTTTTCAACTGTGGGCTTAGCTGGAGTTTCATATGTAGCCTTCCTTTCATTTTTACTTAATGTTTTTTTTTTAATTCTTTTCAAGGGGGACTCTGGTGGTCCATTAAATTGTGAAGTTGACAAGACGTGGTATTTAATTGGCATTACCAGCTGGGGAGAAGGATGTGCCCGACCTGATAAGCCAGGAGTCTATACAAAAGTGGCAGATTACATAGATTGGATTGTTGAAAAAACAAAGATGTAAGTCTATTAATACTGCACACAATTTAGAAGAAAGCCATCCATATAGAATTCAATAATTATTCACAGACACACAATGTCCAAAAAGTAAATATAAAGTTTATTGGGGATCTATTCCTGTATAAAATCAATTAAAACACTCCAAAGGTTGGCATCCAGTGCATATAAAGTAGATATAATCACACGCAGACATAAGTATATGAATACAACAATGTGTACAATCACAGAACTACTGCTCCTGTGCAGTAAAGTCCGGGTGACGTCAACGCAGCTCTGAGAGCTGCTCACACAGGTGCAGTGGGCATCTTGCCCCGGAGGGGAGCCTGGGCCATCGGCGGGGAGCGGAACTGCAGTGAGGGCACGGGACGGCTGGCAGGGGCTGGAGGAAGCCCCAGGTAAGTGGATTTTTTTTAATTTTTATTGTGCTCGGATGTGTCCTTTGAAGTATAGCAGCTGAATAGAGCAAGCACTATGTAAAGAGCCTAATAGGTAAGAGGTGAAGCTGAGACAATAATTGAAATTAGAAAGGAAGGATAGGCAGCTTACCCACAAGGTTCAGGGTAGTAATGCTGGATGTCCGCCCCTGCACTCAATCTCACACATCTCGCAGACTCCTCTGCTTCTGAAGTCCAGCCAGTCTCCATTATAAGTCTATGAGAGCAATGCCTGGTATAGTAAACCTGGATAAAATGAAACTTCTGTTATACTAAACATGTTTTTGGCCCCTACATGATGCAGACTCTGGATATAGTAAAAAGTGGGCAGTGCATGCATCATATGTCAGTGTAAAACCCATGGTCGGCTGCTCTCCTCAGGCTGGTTGCAAATGAGTTGATACCTGTACAAATATACAAATAAGCAGCCTGGGGAAAATGAGGAATAATGTAAAGTAAACCAAATAGAATGCAGCTTTACCACTTACACTTTGCAATCACCAATAAGAGTATCGTCACAGTCCTCCCACGGGATTGTACGCACCTCCGGCTATCGATTCCCTTGTTAGCGATGATGCTCCTGGTAGCGTGTGGACCGCAGTGCAGGATACTTTCACTTGTAGAACAGATCAGAGTGGGCCTACTCACTGCAAAACAAAGGAGAGTAGAGAGGAGAGCGCTAAGTCCCACCCGCAGAGGTATCGGAGCCACTTGCATAACAGATGTGAGTGGCTTGTCATGATTGGCTGCATTTTGAAAAGAGGCTTCATTATTCGCTTAAGTGTGAGCAGAAAGTTTTGCAGGACAAGCGAGTGGCTGCCTCTATTGCAGCCAGGGGTGAGCCTGGGGTGCCTGGCACCTGGGTGCAAGATTTTCTCTGGCGCCTATGGGAGTGGTTAAATTAACCGCGCCCAACCACATAACCACACCCATTTCCCCACAAAAGCAATTTTAATGGCAGCCAGATTTCCCCACAAAAGCAATCTTAATGGCAGCCAGATTTCCCCACAAATGCAATCTTAATGGCAGGCTGGCAGCCAGATTTCCCCACAAATGCAATCTTAATGGCAGCCAGATTTCCCCACAAATGCAATCTTAATGGCAGCCAGATTTCCCCACAAATGCAATCTTAATGGCAGCCAGATTTCCCCACAAAAGCAATCTTAATGGCAGCCAGATTTCCCCACAAAAGCAATTTTAATGGCAGCCAGATTTCCCCACAAAAGCAATCTTAATGGCAGCCAGATTTCCCCACAAATGCAATCTTAATGGCAGCCAGATTTCCCCACAAATGCAATCTTAATGGCAGCCAGATTTCCCCACAAAAGCAATCTTAATGGCAGCCAGATTTCCCCACAAATGCAATCTTAAAGTGAATGTTTACCGTTTCTAAAAACAAAAAGTCGGATACTCACCTAAGGAGGGGGAAGGCTCGGTCCTAATGAGCCTTCCCTCTCCTCTCCCGGTGCCCGGTCCCACGCAGGATGCCCCGTGGCAGTATTCGACCAGTTCGGTCAAATACTGCCACTTCCGCATGCCTTTGGGAGCTTTCGGGAGCACTCGGGCGCGTACGTAGTATGGAAAGGCCCGTCTTCGGAAGCCCGAGTGCTCCCGAAGCCTTCCGAAGTCCCTGCGGCGGCGGACGCGAACGGGGGAGCCAGCGCAGCACCGAGGGCACCGGGAGAGGAGAGGGAAGGCTCATTAGGACCGAGTATCCGACTTTTTGTTTTTAGAAACGGTACCCATTGGCTTTAAAGGCAGCCAGATTTCCCCACAAATGCAATCTCAATGGCAGCCAGATTTCCTCACAAAAGCAATCTTAATGGCAGCCAGATTTCCCCACAAATGCAATCTTAATGGCAGCCAGATTTCCCCACAAATGCAATCAATGGCAGCCAGATATCCCCACAAATGCAATCAATGGCAGCCAGATTTCCCCACAAATGCAATCAATGGCAGCCAGATTTCCCCACAAATGCAATCAATGGCAGCCAGATTTTCCCACAAATGCAATCAATGGCAGCCAGATTTCCCCACAAATGCAATCAATGGCAGCCAGATTTCCCCACAAATGCAATCAATGGCAGCCAGATTTCCCCACAAATGCAATCAATGGCAGCCAGATTTCCCCACAAATGCAATCTTAATGGCAGGCTTTGGCAGCATGCCAGCACAGCAACTCACCTCTGGCTGGGTCTGGGTGGAGGAGGTAGGAAGATATAGGCTGCCAGGCAGACAGGCAGGCAGACAGGCAGGCAGACAGGCAGGCGGCTGCAGCTGACTGTGACCACGGACGGTGGCGCATTAGGAGGAGCGGGCCGGCCGGGCTGCGGGCACTCACTGCTTCTGTGCTGGCGCTGCTAGAGTGAGTCTCTCTAGCTCTGTCTACGCAGGAGGCACGCACGCACCACGGGTCGGGTCGGCCGGGCGGGCAGCCCCGTTAGTCCCACACGCTGAGGTTGTGGCTCCTCCCCCGTCAACTACGTGAGGTCAGGTGGGCTGCCTGTCTCCCCATTGGGCTGCGCCGACGTCTACATGTGACGTCAGACACAGCCGCCCGCACAGTGTGTCATTCGCAGGGAGAGGAGTGCGGAAATCCTCATCCCAGGGGCGCCGCGGGGAGATAAGATAAGACGGACGGGACCTGCCAGCGCCTGTCGGAGGCCGGCGCCTGGGTGCAATGCACCAGCAGCACCCGCCCAGGCGCGGCCCTGATTGCAGCTGCCTCTATTCAGAGACTGCTGCAATTTTTAAGGCGCCCTGAATACTGTACCAGCAATTTGTCCAGCCTGGCTATGCAGCCCTAAGGTATACTTCACCTTGTAGTCCAAATGTGCAACTAGTTGTACTGTACCTCCAGTGGGAGGACAGAGTTGTTGCTTTGGAGCAGAGAATGTACTATGGTATGCTGGTCCATTTCTAGGACCATTTCTGATACACTAAATTTCTGACATAGTAAACCACTTTCCCTGGTCCCTTGGAGCTTACTATAACCAGATTAGAATGTATGTGTTTAGTTTCAGTGGTAGTAGTAGTGGTACAGTAACAGTAGTAGTAGTAATAGCAGCAGCAGCAGTAGCAGTAGTAGTGACTAGAAGTGTGATTGAGATAATTGTGTGTCATGTATGTCATTAATTTGTCAATTGTAATATGCCCTAATATTTTTCAGAGTGATTTAAATACAATATTGGCATACTGGAGGACACATGCTGAGTTCAAACAAAACAAGGACTTTGGATTTCCTGTATTACATCAAGTCTTCTGTTCAGTAAAGGAAACCAAAAACAACTATATTCCACAATAGTATTTGATTTAGTGGTGTTGTTACAGTTTCCTGTCTCAATAAAATGGGTCATATTAAACTGTTTATGTCTTAAAAACAAAAAAAAAGAGCACTGATTGTTGTTGAAATTCACTATGCTGCCTGCCTGAATACTTCAGTATTCTTTCTAGTTCATAATCATTATTAGCTGTTTTGCAATTAGAGTTAACAGTAGCACCATATTCAATCTCACCAGCAGATGGCTGTATTGCATAGATTTCACCTTTCCTTTAAAAAACAATTCAGATTTTATTCTAGGGGTTGCATGTCAATAAGGCAGTGTAAAAATCATTTTGTGCCACTTAACCATGCAAAATTATTTCATGTTTTACAAGTGGTAGACCTTTTGTTGATTTCTCTCTATGTTGGGAACTGTTTTTTTTTTAAGATTGTAGCCTTGTTCATGCACAGCTCTTACTAAATCCAATGCAGAGAAGTTTAACAGCAATTTCCAACATAAAAAGCCCAATCATAGCATAAAATCGCAGCCCTGGCACACATGGCACATAAAAAGTTTTCCCTGGAAAGGCCAGTAACATATTTTAATAATGATTTCTTTTAGCTGTAAATCTGGAATTTGCATAAAGGAATAGAAAAAAAATAAAATAAAATGATTGATATGATTTCTTGAAACAGAAGAAGTTTGCTATGCATACTGGTCTTTTTCACTTTACTTATCAATTAACAAACCAATTGATTAGAGATAATTTTCTGAAAAATTCGTAATCCTATATAATAATAGCCCTGTCGCTGCGTCCTCCTGTGTCCTTGTGTCTGTGGGTTGTGCCTGAGGCGCATGCGCGGTATGCAAATGGTTTTCATACAGTGAGGAGGATAGGGCAGGGAGACGGGCAGACGGTTGCGTATGCGTTCGTACATTGCGGCTGTGCACCCACATGGGAGCGTGGACGAGTTGTGTTCGTGCAGCGTTGCTGAGGGGGGGGGGGGGGGCACGGCCAAGGCCTAGCGCCCCTTTTTTAATGGGCGGGCCTTCTTTTAACTGGTTTACACTATAAAGGGATAAGCATTTATTAAAGAAAACCTGAAGCGAGAGGTATATAGAGGCTGCCATATTCATTATCTTTTAAATAATACCAGTTGCCTGGCAGTCCTGCTGATCTATCTGACTGCAGTTGTGTCTGAAACAAGCATAGAGCTAATATTGTCAGAAGCATCTGATCAGCATGTTTGTTCAGGGCCTATGGCTAAAGGTATTAGAGCCAGAAGATCAGCAGAATAGCCAAGCAACTGATATTGGTTATGCTGTAATACACCAACTGTAAATGCACAGGTCATTCTACCAGATGCTTAAACACTTGAGGACTGTAGGCTTACACCTGGAGCTCTGTTATTGAAGCGGGGATGCGTGCACAATCCTTTGCAATCTCCGCCCCCAGGGCTTGACGCCAATTTGTGGTAGGCGGTCCGGGGGAGTTGCCTTGTTCACGCCAATTGGCGTTAGGCAGACTTTAGGTAGTTAAAGAAGACAACAAGTAATGTTTTGGAATAGCCAGGTCACAACCCAAAGCTGTTCATGTAAGGAAGGCCTTGAACTTTCATGAGTTGCTCTTCTATAAGGAGGAATGAGCTATGGTCTGCTGACATTTTCGGTAGTGCTTACATATTTCCAGAAGGTTAAATGAACACATCCTTATATAAAACATTAGATGTTATAGCTTCTCATTAGAATGAGTAATTGTGTCAAATCACCACAAATTGGTACAACAGTACTAAATTCACTAAACCAAGTGATGGCAGAAACTGGAGTGCAGAAAGGTTGACAGCTAAAGTACTTTATGAGGACCACCAGATTCCAATGATGGGTCTAGAGCAGGCATGGGTAAACTTGGTCCTCCAGCTGTTAAGTTTGCCCATGCCTGGTCTAGAGCCTAAAATAACTGTTGACCTATCTGCACTCCAGCCTCTGCCATCACTTGGTTTAGTGAGTGTAGAGCTGTTGTACCAATTAGTGGTGATTTACTACTTTTAACAAAGAAGGATAATTGTTTATTGGTTTATATTAGGATTTTCTCCTTTTATTATTTGTATTATTTATATAGTATTTATATAGCGCTGACATCTTCCATAAGGACAAGATCTTCAGATTATATGAGTGACATAGAGATGATGCTAAGAATATGGGAGGTAGAGAATAATAAATAAAGTATAATTACACACAGATAAAGTTAGAGGTCCTTATTCAATTTACCCTTTCTCTTGAGATTTCTCCTTTCTTCTGTATAAAATAACTTTTCAGCACTCTGCAGTTGAAAAAGTACCAATAAGAAAGTACTGTTACATTTATTCTGAGTATTGCTTTTGCTTGCTGGTGACCAAAAAAATCATGTTATTGATATGGTGTGAACATACCACCAAGGAAAAACTTCACTAAGGAAAAAAGTGAAAAAAAATATGGGTCAGAAAGTCTTAACCAGACCTTCAGGCAGCCGCCATAGCTACATCAAGGTTTATATATATATATATATATATATATATATATATATATATATATATATATATATATATATATATATATACAGTGGCTTGCAAAAGTGTTCCCCCCCCCCCCTTGAAGTTTTCCACATTTTGTCATATTACTGCCACAAATATGAATCAATTTTATTGGAATTCCACGTGAAAGACCAATACAGTGGTGGTGCACACGTGAGAAGTGGAAGGAAAATCATACATTATTCAAAATATTTTTTTACAAACCAATAACTGCAAAGTGTGGTGTGCGTAATTTTTCAGCCCCCTGAGTCAATACTTTGTAGAACCACCTTTTGCTGTAATTACAGCTGCCAGTCTTTTAGGGTATGTCTCTACCAGCTTTGCACATCAAGAGACTGAAATCCTTGCCCAAATAGCTCCAGCTCAGTCAGATTAGATGGACAGTGTTTGTGAACAGCAGTTTTCAGATCTTGCCACAGATTCTGGATTTAGATTTGGACTTTGACTGAGCCATTCTAACACATGGATATGTTTTGTTTTAAACCATTCCATTGTTGCCCCGGCTTTATCCTTAGGGTCGTTGTCCTGCTGGAAGGTGAACCTCTGCCCCAGTCTCAAGTCTTTTGCAGACTCCAAGAGGTTTTCTTCCAAGATTTCCCTGTATTTGGCTCCATCCATCTTCCCGTCAACTTTGACCAGCTTCCCTGTCCCTGCTGAAGAGAATAAACCCCAGAGCATGATGCTGCCACCACCATATTTGACAGTGGGGATGGTGTGTTCTTAGTGATGTGCAGTGTTAGTTTTCCGCCACACATAGCGTTTTGCATTTTGGCCAAAAAGTTCCATTTTGGTCTCATCCGACCAGAGCACCTTCTTCCACATGTTTGCTGTGTCCCCCACATGGCTTGTGGCAAACTGCAAACGGGACTTCTTATGCTTTTCTGTTAGCAATGGCTTTCTTCTTGTCACTCTTCCATAAGAGCCAACTTTGTGCAGTGCACAACTAATAGTTGTCCTATGGACAGATTCCCCCACCTGAGCTGTAGATCTCTACAACTCGTCCAGAGTCACCATGGGCCTCTTGACTGCATTTCTGATCAGCGCTCTCCTTGTTCGGCCTGTGAGTTTAAGTACACAGCCTTGTCTTGGTAGGTTTACAGTTGTGCCATACTCCTTCCATTTCTGAATGATCGCTTGAACAGTGCTCCGTGGGATGTTCAAGGCTTTGGAAATCATTTTGTAGCCTAATCCTGCTTTAAATTTCTCAATAACTTTATCCCTGACCTGTCTGGTGTGTTCTTTGGACTTCATGGTGTTGTTGCTCCCAATATTCTCTTAGACAACCTCTGAGGCCGTCACAGAGCAGCTGTATTTGTACTGACATTAGATTACACACAGATGCAGTCTATTTAGTCATTAGCACTATTAGCACTCATCAGGCAATGTCTATGGGCAACTGACTGCACTCAGAGCAAAGGGGCTGAATAATTATGCACACCCCACTTTGCAGTTATTTATTTGTAAAAAAAATGTTTGGAATCGTGTACACCACTTACCTGTATTGGTCTTTCACATGGAATTCCAATAAAATTGATTCATGTTTGTGGCAGTAATGTGACAAAATGTGGAAACCGTCAAGGGGGCCGAATACTTTTTCAAGCCACTGTATATATATATATATATATATATATATATATATATATATATATATATATATATATATATTATTATTATTTAGTATTTATATAGCGCTGACATATTACGCAGCACTGTACAGTGTATATATATCTTGTCACTAACTGTCCCTCAAAGGAGCTCACAATCTAATCCCTACCATTGCCATATGTCTATATTATATAGTGTAAGTACTGTAGTCTAGGGCCAATTTTTTTAGGGGGAGCCAATTAACTTATCATCAAAATAGGTAGATAAGACCTGCTTGAATATGTCCTATCACTTTAAATCTAAAGCCTTGGCAGGGCCTCCCCCTTCCCTTAGTGTGTCCTTCTTAATTTTACTACCCCAGCAATGACACCCTTCTCATGGACTAACGCGTACTTGTTTTGCCGGGTCTCTGTAAAGCGCATTTTATACCCTTAGGGCCCTTTTCCACCAGCGCGTTTGCGCTGGCTGAATCGCAAAACCGCAAACCGCTAGCGATTTTACAATCGCTACGGTTTGCTTTTTAACATAGGAATCGCGGTAGGTCATTTCCACTACCGCGATTCGCTTTTGTCGGGAACGCGAACGCGCGGCGGAGCGATAATTGCCGCGATTTTGCTATGCAGTGCATAGCATAGCAAAATCGTGGCCGCAAACGTCGGGGGAATCGCCGGTTTTGCGATTCAGCAATCGCTAGCGTTCAGCGTGAACGCTAGCGATTGCAGGTGGAAAAGGGCCCTAATTGTATGTATAACCTTGTGCTATGTTGTATAACCGTTTGCTACCTCTCTGTCTGTCACCCCTTGTTGCAATGTATGTATCCCTATTTATTGTCCAGCGCTGCGTAATATGTTGGTGCTTTATAAATACAATAAATAATAATAATAATACTAAATATTATAGGATATATACTAGCACCATACATAAGTGACAGTACACATTATGTCCATGTATTTCGTCTTACCTATGTAGGCCTTTTCTCTATATATATCTCCCAACCTTATGTAACAGTAGCTTAAAGGACAACTGTAATGAAAGGCATATGGAGGGCTCCATTTTTATTTCCTTTTAAACAATACCAGTTGCCTGGCTATCCTGCTGATCCTCTGCCTCTAATACTTTTAGCCATAGACCCTGAACATAGACATGAAGCATATGCTGCCCATTGTTTCTGACATTATTGGCAGATCTTGCAAGCTTTGCCACATGCTTGTCTCGGGTGTTATTCAAACACTACTGCAGCCAAATAAATCAGCAGGGCAGCCACGCAACTGGTATTATTTAAAAGGAAATAAATATGGCAGCCTCCATATTCTTCTCACTTCAGTTGTCCTTGATTGTCTGTGCTATTTGCATACTATAAAATGCCTGCTACATACTAGTCATTTATGTATATTTTCACACGTTTCACACCCTTTAACTGTAACAACAATATAGGCAAATATTCCTAGAGAGGAGAATGTTTCCTGGAAATGAGAAATAGTGAATGGTATACTTAATCAAGTGAATGTAAATAATTGTTTCCTATAAAATAAAACTATTCTAACATCACCTCTCGATATGACCCATGTCAAATGTGCACAGTCTTCAAAGAAAGGTCACATTTTGTAATGCCTGACTTAGCTTTCACAGTAAAATATTCGAGATCTGAGACTGTTAGCTTGTTAAGAGCCTTGTGGGCTTTTAACTTTTTGTCTATCTAAAACTGTGTTGAATCCGTCTACCTGGATAAAGAAGATTTATATGATTGCAACTCAATTAGTAATGCACAGTACCTCTGGCCATTTGCCCAATTGTGCAAATATTTTATTTACTAACTGTACTGTAAGGCTTGACAGGTTATGTCCCCAATCAGTCCCTATGCCCCAATCTAGTGCCACGGCTCTGAGCCCGGTCCATGGTCTTCACCTATAGACGCGTGAATAGGACACTTTATTTGTCTCCTGACTACGGTTACACTCAGTTCTTAACGTGCAAAGCATACAGACTGAAGTAGAGAGGTCAATAACCCGCCAGAACCCCACTGAGGCAAGTATAGCACAGTTCAACAGTTCATAAGTATCACACAGGACTAAAACCTTTGATTCAGGAGGATGAGGCTCTCAGTGATGATTGCCAGCAAGGACAGATAGTTCAGGGAACAGGCAGTGGTTGATCCAGGGAGCAAGCGAGAGAGTTCAAGCAAGGTCAGCATGCAAGAGAATCCAAGTAACAAGCAAGGGTCGGTCCAGGTAGCATGCAAGAGTGTCCAGGAAGCAAGCAATGGTCAGTCCAGGCAGCAAGCAAGAATGTCCAGGTAACAAGCAAGGGTCGGTCCAGGCAGCAGGAAAGAGTATCCAGGTAACAAGCAAGGTCGGTCCAGGCAGCAGGCAAGAGTATCCAGGTAAAAAGCAGAGGTCGGTCCAGGCAGCAGACAAGAGTATCCAGGTAACAAGCAAGGGTTAGTAAAAAGCAGACAACAATGGTCAAATACAAGCCAAGGTCAATTCCAGATAATTCAGATAGTATGTGTGCGCACCCAGCAACTAGCCACATTTATGCTTATCACGGGCAATGACTGGGAGCACTCTGCGTGTTTAAATACAACTTCCATCCAATCATTGGACGGCCACACTCCGCACATCCAATCACAGCATACACACCTGCCTAAGTGTCAGCCGCACAATCAGCTGACGCTTGTGCTGTCAGCTGACCGCAGTCAGCTGACTATTGTTTACCTTTGCGGAGGGTGTACTGAGAACGCACCCTCCGCCTATCAGGAAGTGCGGCCTGTGTGCCAGCCTGCACGTCATCAGCGGGGAACAAGCGCCGAGACCCGGACGCGGCGGATTCCACCTTGTTCTCGGCACAAACATCATTATTCACAGGCAAGTTCCTTATACATACTTTTTTGTTATTTCACACTTCTGGTAGCTGAGGTCTAATGGACTTGTCACCTCACTATAACAATTGGCTGGATAATGTACGGGTTAAAGACATCACATTTGGCATAAGAGATAAGGCGCCAGTTACATATTCAGTACGGAGTCCCCCTAATGCTCCAGGGTGTAGTGTTGTTGGACAGGCTATGATTTGTATATACTTTATAGACTAATTTATAGATACAATCTCATTTCTGTATGCCTAGGAATTTATTATTGTTCCTTGTTGCCAGAAAAACTAATTAATATCCATCTTATGCTTACTGTTTGTCAAAACTGATGAATGTAAGCTATGGTCCTCGTATTCAAGATTGGGGGAGGTAAAAGATGCGGTTCCTGGGGCACCAAAATGTCCAGAATTGGCCCTGGATATTGCCAAGGAAACCTAATAGAAAACACCTCATGAAAGTGGAATTCAGCACATCTTCCAGGTACAGGTTTCCATTGCTGCGGTGATACTCATAGTCAAAGAATACCTGAATCAAACTCATCAGTGGGTCTACAACTGTAAAGCTCAATTTCAAACTTTCTTGCCAGACAATGGCCTAAATTCACTAAGCTTTATCAAACACTTTACCAAACGTTTGATAATTTACCTCATGAGTAAAATCTAATTTTGAATTCACTAAATTAGATTCATTGATAAAGTGTTTGATAAAGCTTAGTGAATTGAGGCCAATATGATACCGGTATTAATGTCTGTAGTTGAAATTAAGCTTCTGGCAAAATGTCTAGGTCCTTTTGGGGTAATTTGGAAAAATCTGGTAATTGGGAAAAAAGTTAAATATAAGGTACCCCAGCAAGGAAAAGAAAACCTTAACAAACACTATGTCAACTTGTTGTAATGCATGAAAGATAAAACATAATTGGCACCAATACTACAGTTATTCCCAATGTTTCTTTAATGCTAGAAGTGACCGTAGCCAAAACCTTTTTTTTAGGAAACATTACATTACATTAGCATTACTAGGTGTTTTTGAGAATGGCATTGTTATAGATAAAGCAACAGTTTAGGGTTAAGGTTGAACTTGAAAGATCAATTTAAACTAGAAAGAAAACTATGTCTATACAGGTGAAAAAAATTAAATGCTTGTGTTAAGGGTGAATATATCATGAAATAGTGATTAGTCCAGATTGTTTTTGGGCCAAAGCTAGATGGTACATGGCCATTTTGTAAGGATTTTAAGAAGCTATATTTGGTTACTAAGTTTGATGTTTGTCCGATGCCCCGAGTAAATAAGCTTACCGATAGGTTGAGTGGTACCCGTTTCCTTACTACACTAAATATAAAGAATGGCTATTGGCAGATTCAGTTAAATAAAGAAGCCAAAGAAAATTGGTAGTTCCTGCTTCATTTCAGAGAGCTGTGGACAGAATTTTTAGACCATACCAGAAGAAGGGCTACTGTGGAGGAGAAAGAGGAGAAAGAGGAGAAAGAGGAGAAAGAGTTTTGGGTTATCAAGACCTAATAACTGATCACTGATGGCTGAGAATAAGATGACCAACAGAGGGGCGTACTAGGCTGCACAAGGTACTTGTGTTTTGTGATGTCAACCTATAAGGGGACAGCAAGGCTATGACCCCTTAAGGACCAGAGCCTTGTTTTAACCACTTAAGGACCGGGGCTGTTCCTTCAGATCTGCGCTGCGTGGGCTCTCCAGCCCGCAGCGCAGATCGTGTGCACGGCAGGGCGATCAGACTTCCCCCCTTTTTTCCCCACTAGGGGGATGACCTGCTGGGGGGGTTTGATCGCCGCCGCTCCGTGTGGCCGAGCGGGGGGGAGCTCTTCAAAGCCCCCCTCCGCAGCGTTTACCACGCTCCCTCCTTCCCCTTACCTCGCTCTTCCTCATTAGCCTGCGCAGGACAGATATCCGTCCTGCGCCATGTAGGATGACGGCGATCCCCGGCCAATCAGAGGCTGGGGATCGCCGATTTCCTTTACGGCGCTGCTTCGCAGCAGCGCCGTTTTGATGTAAACAGTGGGGATCTCTTCCCCGTGTGTTTACATTACGCGAGCGAGCCACGATCGGCGGCTCGCACACTGTTCACGGAGTCAACCCTCCGTGAACTAGCATGGAAAGGCCACTCGAACGAGCGGCCGTTTCCATGCAAAACCACAAACAACCAGCCGCCGCCTGTCGGAGTTAGTTGGTCGTTAAGTGGTTAATGCGCTGTTCTGTGATCACTGTAATTGGCTCACAGTGATCACCTGGTAAGCAGCCAATGAAACAGTCTCCTTACCGATAGGAGGAAGCTTAAAGAGACTCTGAAGTCTAATATTTTCCCTGTTTTTTTAATTTAATCTTGTTAAGCATTATATCCTAAGTGTAATCACCACAATCCTGCCCCAAAACAAGTGTTTTTTAATAGAGAAAAAGCCCACCAAAGTTCCTGGGCTTGCAGTGCTTTAATTCCTTGAAGAGGCAGAACTTTGCGCTGTAGCTCTGTCTCCTCTGCAGTCAATCTCTGCCAATCGCCACCTCCTCCCGTCCCTCTCAGTCTTCTTTCACTGAGAGGGGCGGGGAGGAGGTGGAGATCGGCAGAGATTGTTTGCGGAAAAGCAGAGCTGCAGCGCAAAGCTCTGCCTCTCCAGGGCAGAACTTTGCAGGTCTTTTTCGCTATTAAAAAACACTCTTTTGCAGCAGGATTGTGGCGATTCCACTTAGGACATAATGGTTAACAAGATTACATAAAAAAACCTTCAGAGTCTCTTTAAAGTAAACCCCGAGACTAAATATCTACTCAGCAGTACTGAAAAGGCTTGGTGTTCCTTTAACAGTTTTACAGCATCAGAACTTTGCTTTTCTTATCTAAGCCTCATTTTTGGCTGCACAGAAGCTAAGCTCCGCCCTATCAGAGTCTTTTTAACTGCCACATGACAGCCAAGTTTACTTCCTTCAGCGAGCAGTGATCAATTCAGGACCACAAGAAGCTGTGGCCGGCGTAGAATCTACACCGCATCAGAGTTAGAGATAGAGAGCCACAGATGCGGAGTGGATTCTACATACCGTGGTCCTGATTAAACAACTGTGATAATTGAGTAATTGTTTCGTTCAGGACAAGCACTAGGCTGGTACTGTATAAAGAAGATTCCTCTGTATTAAGATTTAGTTAAAGCCCATCCAGTGGCAAAATTTTTGTCTGTGGCTTGTTACTTTTCTTTTGTGAATAGTGTAAACAACACGTAAATAGATTGTACAGCAGGAATACATTTTGGTGTTAGTGAACCACAACAACTGTCTCTCCAGACTTGCTTGCACTTTGGGAAGCACCTGCTACCTGACCCAATGTGTTACACTATCTAAAAGCACCGAAATGTTGTTAAGTAGCTAAACAAAAAATCTGAATTAATGTTCAAAGCTAACATTTCGATAGATGTTTGCACAAGCATTTACTAAATAACAATTTCATAGAATGTACTTCTGTAATACAGTCATCTTTCATCCAGATCGAAGACTGACTCAGCTCCTTTCTTATGCCTGCTAAAAGAACACGGAACCCACACAGTTGTTTGTCTAAACATGCTCCATCTGCTACACAGTGATAGCTGAACATGACAGACTTGAATATACAGTAAGTCTGTATCCCAGTCAGGGGTCTAGTCCTGGAAAAAGAGGTGAGTGGACTCACCCTAAAGAGCTCTGCTCCACTGAAAAACGGGCGTGGTTAAGCATAGCGTGGGTGTGGTCATGGGTGGGACCAAATATACATGGCCTTAGCTGTGGTATAAAAGGTCTGCCAGGGGAAGTTTGAACTCTGTCATAGTGTATCCCCAAGAAGTAGATGTAATCTGACAGCATTTGACCAAAAATACACATAATCTGGCAGAGGTTCCTCCAAAATACAGATAATATGGCAGTGGTTCCCCCAAAATAGACAATCTGCCAGCAGAAGTTCCCCCAACATACACATAATCTGGAAGCAGTTCCCCAAAATACATGAAACCTGGCAGTGGTTCCCCCAAAATAGACAATCTGGCAGCAGCAGTTCCCCAACATACAAATAATCTGGAAGCAGTTTCCCAATATACGCGAAACCTGGCAGTGGATCACCCAAAATACACGTAACACCCAAAATACATGTAATCTGGCAGCAGTGGTCCCCCAACATACACAATCTGGCAGCGGTTCCCCAAAATATACGTAATCTGGCATCAGCGGTTCCCCAAAAATACAGACAGTATATGTAGCCAGGTGTATAGGTGTCCCCAGTATATGTAGCCAGGTGTATAGGTGTCCCCAGTATAGTCAGGTGTATAGGTGCCCCCAGTATATGTAGCCAGGTGTATAGGTGCCCCCAGTATATGTAGCCAGGTGTATAGGTGCCCCCAGTATATGCAGTATATGTAGCCAGGTGTATAGGTGTCCCCAGTATATGTAGCCAGGTGTATAGGTGTCCCCCCAGTATAGCCAGTCTATAGGCGTCCGCAGAATAGGTAGCCAGGTGTACCCCCAGCAGGAGGGGAGCAGCGCAGGGGAGAGGAGCATTGTGCAGAGCAGCGGGGATGGGCGGACGTCTCCCCCCCCCCTTCCCTCACCTTGGGCTCATCTTCCTGGCTCTCCCCTCCAGAACAATGGCAGCGGCGGTGGCTGGCAGCGGGCATCAGAGGGCGGGACTTACCTCCTCCTCCTTGTTCCGGCGAGTTGAAGCTGTGCGTGCAGCTAGTCTGGTCTAGTCAAGACCAGAGCAGTGGCACGCACAGCTTCAACTCGCCGGAACGAGGAGGAGGAGGTAAGTTCCGCTCACTGATGCCCGCTGCCAGCCACCGCCGCTGCCATTGTTCTGGAGGGGAGAGCCAGGAAGAGGAGCCCCATGGGGAGGGAAGGGGGGGGGGGGCAGGGCCGGCCTTAGGTTTCACAGCGCCCTGAGTGTAACCAGTTATGGTGCCCCCTCCCCCCCATTCATCCTAGGCAGATCCCCCCTTAGTGGATATAGGCTACTAGTCTTGCAGATCCCCTTTCAGTGTATTTAGGCAGCAGATCCCCCAGCCCCCCCTTAGTGTATCTAGCCTAGGCATATTCCCTCTTTAGCGTAGGGAGGTTGGGAATGGGGAACCTTACTTTTTTGTGGGTCTTCTCTTCTTCTTACTGTCTGTCATACAGACAGTTTTGTATTGCAGTCTGCAGACTGGATTCTGGGAGCAGGAGAGGAGAAGATAGCCAGGACTCATCACTCAGGACATGAGGGCAGGGCAGGGTGACACACATGCTGCCAGGGGCATAGCTAGAAATCATGGGGCCCCATAGCAAAATTTTGATTGCCCCCCCCCCCGAAAAAATTATTAGGCACCTTTGTGTCCTCTCCCCCTGCGCCAGTTTTAGATAGCCAGAGGTGCCACAAGTACTAGGTAGCCCCCCAGTAATAGTTAGCCAGCGTGCTCGCTGACATCTTCAAAACAAGGTGCTGGGAGAGGAGGGCTCTGGGGAGGGGGGGTGGGTAAGCTAGTCCCTGGGGAGCAGGCACAGACATTACTGTAATTAGAAAGTGTTGCAGACTGCTCTGAAGAAGGATGCAAAGTGAAAAAAAAAGATCAACTTCTAGAGGAAGAGTTATGTGTGCATCGCTGACTTTTAGTGAAGTTTACACAAATTCCCTTGAAGTCAGCTGACAGCCTACTGAGTGGCTCTTGGGGGGGGGGGGGGGGGGTTACTGAATGAATAAACCAGCACAATAAATAGTAAGGCAGTGTCACTGTGTCATGCTTGCAGTGGAGATTTATTTACCTCTCTGTCATCTCTGCTGAGATGTGCACAGCAGACAGTCGGATAGTCCGGGGCAGTGAGAGGAGGATGTGTGTGGAGAGGGGGGCGGGGCAGCAGCACTCAGCACAGCCAGCATCACACCCTGTGTAATCCAGGACATCTCTCTCTCTCTGTGCTGCTACTCTGGTCTGCTCAGTGAGAAGTCAGACGTTCTAATGTGTGCAGACTCGGAGTGCAGCACACACTAGCACAGGTAGCAACCGTATACTGCGGCCGGCCACTACGAAAGTTTTATTAGCTGCCAGTGCCAGCATGCTCTTTACAATGCACCCTTTGCTCTGTGGCGCCCTTAATCCGGCCATGCCCAAATACGGCCATGCCCGGCCCCCCCCTGGCTGTCCCTGGCTACAGGCTCCATAGCAGCTGCTCCCTATGCCAGCGCATGCTGCGTGCTTCTCAGTCCGGAGCAGCCTGAGGCTGAGCCATGCCCCATCCAATCACATACCGAGGGGCGGAGTTACTGGCTCACACTCCAAGAGGCAGAGCCGCAGCAGCAGTTTCTTGGTCTTCGCCCCCATCACCCCCAGCGGCACCAGGGGGCAGAGCTATCACACGAAACGGACCCAGCCCGCAGCGCAGCAGCCAGTTACAGATATGCGGCCAGGGCGGCAGTAGCGCCCATTGGAAGCCGGTGCCCTGAGCAATCGCACCGGTCCGGGGGGGGGGGGGGGGGTGGATGGCCACCCTTCCCCGCTGCTCTGCACAATGCTCCTCTCCACTGTGCTGCTCCCCTCCATATATGCAAGGGTGGATGACTTCCACTCTACAAAAAAAGTAAGTGGACGTCGTAGCATTCTGTGTAACTTTCAGTGAGACCTAGAAGTGACACTGAAGCGAAAGAAATCGTATGATATAATGAATTGTAGGTGTAGTACAGGATAATGAATAGAGCATTAGTAGAAGAAAAAAGATTCTCATATTTTTATTTTCAGGTATATAGTGTTTTCTTTTTTGTATAACATTGCAGGATCCTGTCATATTTGCAGTTTACAAACCACACTCTGTATTTAAACTATAAACAGAGCAGGGATTATGAACTTTGAACTTCCCTGCAGTAAAACCTTATATCAACCTGCCTTTCAAGGCTTCTTTGATGTATAAGTGCTTCAGAAAACAGGACTGTATCCGATCCAAGTTGGGTGGAGAAGCTCTTTTGCATAGATAATAAATGAAGTTTCTTAACTCTTCCTGTACTGTAAAACGATATAAGAGACTCTTTTCTTTGCTACTAATGTTCTATTTCTTAGCTGTAATACACATACAATTCATTATCTCATGAGTTTATTTCCGCTTCAGGTTTGCATTAAAGTGCACGCAAATGAGTAGTCCAATGTATAACTAATACTTAGACTTGCTGGAGCAAAGTCTCATATTTTAGGAATGTTTACAATGACGACGAGTGAAGAAGTCATCTGACACTGTGATCTGTACTCAGTTTTCAAGTAAAGTCATTAGAAGGATCACTACCGTATTATGAAAAATTGTAACATTGAAAACATGTGAACGCATAGTTTTAAGAAGTGCATTTATACCAAATTAAAGTGCTCTATAAATTAGTTTTCTCCTGCACTTACAGTAAGCAGTAACAATCTGACAGATGCAGGGGGCTGGACGAAGCCCCAGGCCAGGTAAGTGCTAATTGTGTTTTTAAAACCTGCTCAGTATCCCTTTAAATGGGAGCAGAAGAGCAGTGTAAGAATGTAACAGAGAAGTTTGAGTTACAAGATGCACATGCTTTTAACATTAACAGATTCACTCTAGTGAGAAATGTGTGCCACCAAACCAGCAGCCATGTGTTGGGGGCATGGAGATAGGCAACATTTTTATGGAATGTGACATCACACACAGGCAGGGGGCGTAACAATAAGGGATCCAGCCCCTGCACTCGCGGGGGGGGGGGGGGGGGGGAGGCACTCAGGGCCGTTTTGGGGGCCGGAGGGGTCAAAGCATGAGGGGAGAGCGTGGCCACCTACATCGGCAGGAAGAGGGGACAGTCCCCCCTCCCCTCACCTCGGGCTCCCCTCCAGCATGAATTAGTGGCAGCAGGCGGCGGGCAGCGACACATACCTCCATCCACCGCTGAAGGTTCCTCTCTGTAAGTGTCTGACGTTACTTCCTGTTTAAACAGGAAGTAGCGTGTAGCACTTAGAGATCGCACCTCTGCAGCAGACAGCGGTATGTGTGGCTGCCCGCCACCTGCTGCCACTAATTCATGCTGGAGGGGAGCACTGAAGGGAGAGCCCAAGGTGAGGTATGAGGGGACTGTCCCTCCTCCCCGCGATGGAGACAATATTTTACAGATCTTTATGGGAGTGATGACACATACCGTATTCTGCACCAACGGTTTTGAGAAGAATTGCAAATACAACATTGTCTTGCTTAATCTTTTCATTGACTTCAAGAAACCGTTGAATAAGAAGATATAAAATAATAAATAATTTTAGGATTCCGGGAATACTTCAACTTCACAAGCTTGTAGGTATGGTTACAGCAACATCACAAAGATCAAGATTAAAGGACAGGGCCAGTAGTAGAATGGCAGATCCATTTGAAATAAAGAAAGGCGTTGGAGAATGGGGTGCAATGTCAGCATTGTCTTGTTGTGTTGATGCTGGGGGCTTCAATTAGGAAAGTGGATATGAATGGCAATTTCACCTTCTGTATGAGTCAGATAGGAGCATGTGCTGATGATCTATTGTTTATAGCTTAGAGAGAAGGATGAGTAAAATAGTGTTATTAAAGATATAAATCAGAAAATTGCTGCTTTTAGAAAACTTTCCTTTTCCCATCTTTGCAACAAAGGCCTCAATTCACGGAGCATTATCAAACGTTTATCAAACACTTTATCAAACGTTTGATAATTTACCTCATGGGTAAAATCTCACTAAGGTGTTATATATTTGTTGAACGTTTTATCGGTAAAACATTCGATAAATATATAACACCTTCGTGAATTCAAAATTAGATTTTACCCATGAGGTAACTTATCAAACGTTTATCAAACGTTTGATAAAGTGTTTGATAAAACTCCGTGAATTGAGGCCAAAGATGCCAAATTCAGAAAATGCAAAACAGGTATTGAACCTGTACTAAGCTAAGACTGTAGAACATGTACACTGACTCATCAAGTCATATAGACTGAGAGTCCTAAGGAGAAGAAAGAACAAAGAAGTGACTAATATATAACCAATTTCTATACATTCCCATACAACAAGATGGGCTGCATATATATCCAGAATGAACAATGGGAACCATAAGAAGAGGGTGTCTGATTGTGTGCCTGCTAACAATGAGGAGTTGCTGGACAATTTAAACAACAGAAGGATGATGAAGAAAGATTGAAAACTGTATCTGCTAAAAGAACTGTGGGGGAAGAACTGTGTACAAGGCCAAATTGTATGAAGAGATGTACAGTAGTGGTACAAGAATGGGTAGCAGCCATCCATTCACAAGATGAATTAGCAATGCAATATATTGTGTTCTTTTTAATAAATATGATTTTTATTTTTTTAATTTCATTTGAATGGGGCCTGTGCTGACTGCTGAGGAGTGTCCTTGTTCTTACAAAGTATTCTTCCTCTTCAAGTCCCTCACTGCTCTTTCACTACTGCTTCTCACCCAGAGCTCTGCTTGTGTACATCTCTCCACCCACGAGTGGTTTGACACTTTGGCGCCCATGCGCAATTCTTTTTTCATTTTAGCATTTTAGTGGGTTTATATACACAATTTCTTATACAATTACCTTCTCTCCTGAGTTTTCTCCAAGGAGATAATTTTTCATCTTATTTAAAATTACTTTTCAGCCCATAGCAATGAAAAAATAAATAGTAAAAAAGTAATCGCAAAACGTATTTGAGTTATTTACTGAAAGTTATTGACTTTGAAGTAGTGATGCTCGTAATGGGTCAATCATGATTATTCAAATTTTTGTGTAATTTTTTTGCAATTATGCATTGTGTAATTGCGATTACGTTGCGTACAGCATACTAGGTTTGTGAATCGTAATTACACCTGTAATTATGCATAAATTCATCACATTTAATACATAAAAGTATTCGCATCAATTTGCCAGTACATGCACGGCGACTAATTAAATATTCATATGCGAAAAAAGATTGCGTTCATCAGCGAGTATACTACACATGCGTGGCTATTATTTAAATACTCAACCTAAAAATGCGTTCATTTGCAAAAAAAAAATTGTGTTCATCAGACAGTATACTGTACAGATGTGGCTATTGTTTAAAATTCAATGTAAAAATTTCTGTTTGTATGTGTAAAAATGGTCATGCCCGAAATTACGTGTAAATTAAATGAACATGTGTAATTACCCTACTGCTAATTACGGTTAGTGATTATGTTTGCATGCAAAAAAATTTTATGTGTAATCCGCAAATTTCCCGTTACAATTACGATGCATAATTGCGAATTACAGTGCGTAATTATGCATAGGCATAATTTCTGCCCACCACTACTTTGAAGGTATTTATTGGTGTCGTGGTGTGAAGATATCTCCTTGGAGAAAAGTCAGGATAAATGTTAACAGGGTATGGGTCGCGGTGTGGTTTCCTTGGAATGTAAGGGTCTTATTACTACAGTACAACGGGCCAGTACAATCCTTGACCAATATCATCCTCTTTATACGTTTTATGTCATAATAAAGGGAGGCATTCAAAATCCCATAAGTCCTCTTCTTGCTGTCATTAATCAGTGCATTGCTATTCATTCTAATCACTTACTATACAGTGTTTTTAAAGAGGAACTTCAGCCTAAACAAACATACTGCCATTAAGTTACATTAGTTATGTTAATTAAAATAGATAGGTAATATAATCTCGTACCCAACCTGTTTTAAAAAAAACAGGCATCTTTTTGGTTGACAAGGAGCATGAGACACAGTTCTAACTGTCCTGTGTCCTGATCATCACCCCTCCCATTTGTGCGCGCTAGGCTTCAAATCTCAAATTCAAAAAAAAAAAAAAAAATTGCACCAAAACAGCAGAAGGAGAACAACAACAGCACAAATCCCATCATGCTTTGCACAGCATCAGGGGAAAATGCCCGGGCAATTTTCTTCTGTCCAGCTAAAAACTGAGTTTTGGGTAAGAAAAACAGCGAGCACAGCCAGGCCTGATTGTCTGAAAAAGGGGAAAAGTCCCCTTGCTTCCCCCCATACCCACCCCCCTCCAGGGCCTCTACATCAAGCCTCATAGCCATGCATGCACAGAGCAATCCCAGCCACAGGAGCACAATCCAGGACATGCATCTCCGGGCCAGCGCATGCACAATAATTCACAACTCAAATATATTTGTAAAAAATGTAACATTTGCAGGACAGACGAGAAAGGAAAATCAACAAGAGTTAAATGAATATGCAATGTGTGCATCAGAGCAAAAATATACTGCCATATATATATATTTTTTTTTAATTTCTATACGGCACAAAATAATATAGAATGCATATAGTGCAGCTAAAAGGAACAACATCCACAGACAATAGCAACCCATACAGTAATAGGAGTTGGAGCCAGGCCATTAAAGCATTTTAAATGAAATAGTAGGAAAAAAATGTTTAATTAAACACTCCTGAATGCAGTCAAAATTTACAAGGTGGAAATACTTGGAACTTCTTCTGTGTCCTTTTGTGTAGCCCCTCAGCTTTGCTGGTCTGCCCTCTGTGCTGGAGCTATGCCCCTTCAGTCACCACTGAAAGGTCCTTGTGCTGTCCACTCCATCCGCCATCCTCATGCGCTCTCCCCCATAGCTGTGTGCAGGAGTCGGGGCATTTTATTTATGCAATATTAATGTATTGCGCAATACATTATTGTATGTTGTTCCTGGTGATGATCAGGACCAGTAAAGGCTCCAAACTGGTCATTCACTTTTTCTCCTGAGGTCTTACTGTACCTACTAATTACATATTTCAGCTTACTTATTTTGTATTGGCTGTAGCTATTTTGAACTATTAAAGCTTTATTATTACGAACACTCATTATTGATTTGACATTTAAAGTAAAACCAGTAGGCAGGTATATTTGCTTAGTACTATTATTATGTTTTTGATTGCAGGGTTAATGGCATGGTTGTCATTTTGAAAAATAAATACATTTCTTATAATGATTAAAAATACTTTGTCTCTCCTGCAGCTAAATTAACATTATACCAAATGCACAGCTAAAAGCACATACGGTAATTACTGTAAATAAAAAGTAAACAAGTTGTGCAGTAAACAGGTAGCATATGATGTAACCACTCTCCCCTTTTCCTGAGAATAAATAGTCCTTATCACAGTATCTCTACAGGGTTTCAATATTTTACCAAGAGGCACCCCATGGATATATCTGCAGTTAATCCAGTGTTTTCCCTCATCACTCTCTCTATATTCTTTACACTGAGTCACTGGAAAAGCTGCCTAACATTGTGCCACACGTTACTGAGATCAGAGTGCAAACATCCCTTTGGATGTGTGGATCCTTACACTCTTAGGAATGAATGCACCATTTTCATAAATCTGCATTTCTACCTGGCATAAAATATAATGGATTTTATAGAATGGATAAAACATACACACATAGCCAATATCAAACACAAAGCCTAGTCAGGAGCCCAGACTCTGGTTACTTCATGACTATCACAGCTGCAGGTTGCAATCTTCTCAGGCAGATTCAGACTGTGCCTTCCCCCTTGCAATCCAAACAGTAGGCACAATGCATTCAAATCAGTTGCAGCAACTACACCCACTTACTTACCTACAATTAATGAGACCCCCCCCCAGCAAAACTTTGATGTCATCACCCCATGGTTACACATCTTCCTCTTCCCTCTTTGGTGACCCCCATTGCTAGGGGACAAATAACATGTGTGGCCCCTGTGATCCCATTGTTAGTGCCTACTTACATTGAATGCACTGCTATGCATTGTGTTTTAATGTTTTTTGTCTCCATAGCAGTGCATTGTGAAAAAGCTTTAGTTTTTCAGCGTATAGTGTGAAAAAGGGCATAGGGAAACATGGACATCAATCAGGGCTGGATTTACCATAAGGCACTGTAGGCACGTGCCTACAGGCACCTGATGATGGAAAGGCGGCTTATTCCCCTCCCTGAGCGCTTCCCTCCCTTCTTCCCTATGCAGAGTCCTGATGAGAGTGTAAATTAGAGGTTACTCACCTGACTCTCTGCATGTCTCTGATGAGATCTCCCTTCAGTCGGGAGCGCCTCTAGCTACTTAATACTGAGAAACACCTGTAACTACCTATGACGGGAAAGAGAGAAGTGACAGCTGGGCCAGCCACCACACTTGCAGTGCCCTTCGGGGGTTTGTAGGCTCATGGAGGGGAGGTTGAGTGGAGCAGTGCTTTTCAGCACTGCTAGACTTCAATAGGAATCATTCCTGTTAAAGCGCTCAGTCAGTAACATCAGAAGACGGAGCCGAGGTTGCTTAAAAACATAATAATTCGGTCTCCAGCAATCGCTGGAAGCCGAATTATTTCATTCCCCCACTATCCATGTCGGCCTGGAGGGGGAATAGTAATTAAATCGGCCCGGACTTGTGCAGAAGCAGGATCAGCTATATACCACTGTATCCTGCGCCCAAGTCTACCGGCGCCGATTTCAAATGTACTCAGGTTGAGGGTGCCAGGACATCTGTGCCTATAAGCTCCTGTGATGTAAATCCGGGCCTGACATCAATAGTAGAATGAAAACTAAAAATGCGACTTGATAGTTCGCATTTTTAGAGCTAAAGTTCTCCAGCATTCTAGTTTTAAAACTCAATGACACTTAGCCTAATCGGTTTGCCAGGCTGATCGCTGGCCAAAGCTTTGGGGAGCATCAAGGACCCCAGTTATTATTACCCGCCTCGGTTGAGTTTCATCTCGCATGTAAATATTAAGCAGCAAATACATATACAAATAGAATATTTATATTTATATAAATAATCTATTAGTCAATAATTAACTGATGTACATATAAGATTTGTTACATATGCTGTGATTATCTCACATAACCTGCCACAGGTCAGCTTTTTAGCCGCTTGTTGCTTTTCTCACACTAATTACTGGTGTTAAGATGACCTTTTACAGCTTTCATAATTGCCCATTTACGCACGTATAGTGATATAACTGTTCTAACGCTTTCATTCAATGAGACCACATATACCTACTGGCTTTGAGTAAATTTAAGATGTTATTCATTAGGGTAAAGTGCACAGCATACTTAATAAATATAGGTCAGAGATGCGAAAATATGTTTTGCAGCGTATTTTCTTTTTCACATAATCATGTTTAAGGAGTACCCCATAGTGACTTGTTGGTTTGGACACTGCATAAGAATCACAGTGTTCTCTCAGAGATGTAGTGCTATGTACTAATGTTTGTTAGATGTAAATCACCTGAGGTGAAAATCTAGCATCAGTACAGGTGTCCTCCATTGCCACTTAACTACTGACACAAATGATTATTATTCTTTGTTGCTTTCTGTTCATCTACCACTAGTTGTGGACACATACCTCCATCTGTAACACCTCTATAATGCTTGAACTGCAAAGAAATCCCCCAGACACCAATCAAGTTCTTTTTCAGAAATATTTGTATTAAATCATTTGAATAAAAAATTCAGTGACAAAACACATTCTTAAACTTCTTCTTAGCAGATGAGTATAGGTAGGCCTCTGTATACATCCGCCTGCTAGGATCAGGGCTAGTTCAGGAAACATATATGTGATACAGTTTATTTGCATTAACTTGCCAGAATTTTCCTCACACAGCGCTCCGCTATCTGACACTTCTTCACCACTGTCTTTTTAAAGTGGACCTGAATTCTTGCACAGGACAGAAGGAAACGTAGAGAAATGTCTGGCGGTTACCTAGCAACATCCAGGATGGGACAGAACATGTGAAATTGATGATAGTGAATGATCACTTAACATTTAAGAAGCACTGCTGTCTCCTCTGCAATTTATCTGCCAGCTGTTATCACACAATCTCTTTAGACACTGCACTGCAGTCTTCACTCCTTTTCTTTAATCCTGTCACTTGTTTCTCTGTCTCACTTTGTATGCTTTGCTGTCCTGTTGTCTCTGAGTCACTGTAATGTCTCTGCTGTTTTCTGTTATCTCTCTCTGTTTCTCTTCTGGCTTATCTCTCCAGTAATGCTGCTCTTTACTGGACTATAGTTGTGAGTGATCTCTCTCCTCTACTGTAATGTCTGCAGCTCTCTTTCTCTTCCTTAGTTTAGTTTTCAGTAAGTGTTCACTTGTCTGTGGCTCTGCCTTGCTCAGACTGTCTCACCAATGGCTGGTCTCTTCTTGTGTCTCTCCTCTATTTCCTCACAAATCAAGCGTTTTTCTTGCTGCAGTCCAGTATAGTATCATGACACAAACAATTTATTGCTGCCTCATCAGCTCAGTCTCCACGGCTACTTGGCTCCTCCCCCTCACTAGCCTTCAACTGTAAAAACTCAACTCTTACTTCCTCCCTGCACATGCCCAGCTTCTCTCTCCTCTTTCCTGCTCTTGGGCTACCCCTGGCGGCACCTGCAGGCTCCCTTTACAGCAGCACTTTCCACAAAAAGTCAATGCATCTGTAACCCTTGGTGTGTGTGTCTGTTGCAATGACACACACACAGGGTTACACATCCACCATGGATGTCCAATCTCTAAGTGCCTCACGCTACTTCCTGTTTAAATAGGAAGTAGCGTCAGACACTTAGGCCTGGTGCACACCAGAGGAGTTTTTCTGAGCGTTTTGAGTTTTTAAATCTGCTGCTAATGTTATCCTATGTGTCTGTGCACACTGGAGCAATGAGGTTTTGTAAAAAAAAACCCATAGCATTACATTGGGAAGAGCTTTTAGAGGTTTCAAAAGCTCATCCCAATGTAATGCTATGGGGTTTTTTACAAAACCTCATTGCTCCAGTGTGCACAGACACATAGGATAACATTAGCAGCAGATTTAAAAACTCAAAACGCTCAGAAAAACTCCTCTGGTGTGCACCAGGCCTTAGAGAGCAGAACCTCTGGAGTGTGGAATGCATGAAGGTATGTGTTCCTGCCCGCCGCATGCTGACACTGATTGTTGCTGGCGGGCAGCGCTGAGGGGTGAGCCCGAGGTGAGGGAGGGGGGGGGGACTGTCCCCCCTCCCCACTGATGTATGGCCACACTCTCCCCTCATGCTGCAACCCCTCCTTACCCCCAAAAAGGCCCTGAGCGGGCCCCCCGATAGGTGCAAAGGCTGCAGCCCCTATTGTTACACCACTGGACTGAGCAATGTGACTGTAAAGCAGTCACTTTTGCAGTTGTCACCTAAATTCATCATGAATGATTGTTCTTGATGACAGTAATTGGGCAAAAACAAAAAAGTGTCAGATGTGAGTAATGTCATTTTCAATATTTGCCACCCCAATAACACAGAGGAAATATATTTTGACATTTTTGATAGCCAGTCTAGTTGACAAGGTGCATCAATAAAACAACATTATTAGGGTATGCAGTTATGGCAGGATCAAGTGAAGGAAATGTATTTATAGTTTGTTATAGAAATCATATTTGTTAAAAAACGTCACTTAAAGCGGAATATAACCCTGCATTTCAACTTTGCTCTAAAACATTATTTACAGCATATTATATGCAAAAAGCATTTTTTTTTACTAGACCAGCATTGGAAGGGTTAAACAAGTTCCGTGGAGAGATATGCAGAAGTTCAGATTGTTACATTCTATTTAATTACAGTATATGTATCTATTGAGAAATGTTACACACTCTTTGGCTGTCCTCCAACTCCTTCTCAGTCAGAGAGATGAGTCACATTTAACACTTAGATACATTTATGTAAACAAAATGTATCTATGTCAGCTTCGGATGCGTCTGCAGAAATCTCCAGGAACTTTAAAGCACTGTGTAACCCTTCCAATGCTGGTCTAGTAAAAAAAAAAATGCTGGTTGCATATAATATACTGTAAATAATGTTTTAGAGCAAAGTTGAAATGCAGGGTTATATTCCGCTTTAACCTCATTAGTGGTATGATTCATCCCAGATTTTAGCCTCTAAAAGTGGTGCAATGTTTTCTCTGGAAAGAATCATACCGCTAAGTATAGGCAGTCAGACAGTCCCCACCACAGTCTAGGCATCCAGAGAGTGACACCCAAGTGTAGGTAGCCAGAGTGTGCCCCCCTTTATTGGTAGCCAGGCAGTTTCGCCCCAGTTTAGGCAGTCGGAGAGTGACGCCAGAGTCTAGGTATCACATCAAAGAAAGATGCTACTATGGTGTGAATAAAAACACACAAGCTATTTGCATAAATCCAGGTGGAGACCCAGTTATTCTTTCTTGGATGTGATACTGACCTACACTTCTGGTGGATCCGAGTGTATACTGGTTGACTCCCTGGTAATGAAGTTTTGCAGTTGAGCCTGGGGTCTATTGCTACTGTACCTGAGTGTTGGTAGGCAGAGTGCTCCCACCTTTATTGGTACTCAGACAGTGCCCCCCCCCCCAGTTTAGGTAGCCAGAAAGTGCCCCCCCCCCCATGCAGGTAGTCAGACAGTGCTCTCCCCTCTACTCTGTATATGTAGTTAGGGTTCCCTCTCTGTTCAGTATAGGTCGCCAGAGGCCCCCAATCCCCTAAGCAGAGTTCACAGTACAGCCTGGCGATCACTCACCTCCATGGGATCTGGCCACATGCTGCAAGTCTTCTTTGTGTCCTTCAGGGGGAGCTCTATCCCTATGCTAAGATTGCCTTCTGTTGTGTGACAGATGGCGATCTCCCTGTAGTGATGAGGCCTCGGGTAGACACGGAGAAGGCGGCTTCAGCTAAATCGTGGGAAGTGAAACCTTAGAGCTCTGCTGTGCATACTGGGCCTTGCCCTCCTAGCAGTCTCCACTAGGGATGTTCATTCAAATTTCTGTGAAAATACAGTATTACCACCACTCTGTAATTTTAACCACAGAAGCATTAAACCATTTTGCAAAAATTGGATTACCGCATTAATTTTAGATCAAGCACAAGACTTGGATACTACCAAACAGTTCCAAGTCTTGTGATTAGTCCAACATTTCCGTGGCATTTCGATTACTGTTGTAAAATTCTACAGTCTCTGATTGGTCAAATACTTTGGAAGTATTTGGCCAATCAGAGAATGCAAAAAATGACAACAAAAATGAGTCCTCAGAAATCGGAAACCTGTGGATTGGGTAATTTGCATTGGTGGAAATCGGAATTAATACGGAATTTCTAAATCTGCATTTTCTAACATCCCTAGTCTCCACAAGTGTAACTCGGGGTTATCGCTTATTGCAGTGAAATGTAACCCCGAGCTAAAGTCGAGAATACCGCTAATGGGTTAAAGTGGAACTTTACTAAACATATAATTTAACCACTTTTGCCCATGCTACAGTATAATTACATCCTCTCTGCCCCCCAGTTTTAGCAGAAGGATGTTATTGTTAGTCTGCACTGCATTATCTAATGAGCACAGCATGCCCACTTTTGAAACCACACCCCCTGCAAATTAAAACTAATTACGCTTTCTATAAACCTAAGGGCCCATTCACACTTGTGCGTTTTCAGAGCGATTTCTGCATCACTGAAAATCGCTAGCGGTTTAAAAACCGTGTGTACAATGAAAGCATATGGAAGTGTTCTCATCTAAGCGATTTGCGATTTGCTGAAACGCAAACTCATTGCTTGCAGCGTTTTCTGAGAATCTGGAGAGATTATGCAGGCTTAATTAAACTAAAAATCGCAAAACACTAATCGTTGAAAAAAAGCTGGAAAAACACTTTCTATACAGTAAAAAATCGCTGGGAAATCACTAGGAAAAAATGCCAGATAATCACTCAGCGTTTGCGTTTAGCGATTTCAAGTGTGAATGGGCCCTTCTTCCCTCCATTTACCTTTGGACACATTTTTATTATTGTTGCAGTGCTAGAAGGGAAGACTAAATAATGCAGAAAAATAAATCTTTATTTCAAAATTCAATAACTTTAACATACATTGTACCAGCAACATTTTAAATTTATAATAACTGGGATAAATATCAAAATTTAGTTAGTGTTTATTTGCTATGGTAGAACTTTATATTTTAAAAATAGTGATAATTGAAGAACTTTTATTTTTTTCATTTTATTCTTCATTTTCCTTTTAAAATGCATAGAAAATAAAATAAATACTGGGAAAAAAAGAACCCAAATAAAGTCTAGATTGACCCCAAAACACCCTAATCAGGGATGCTCAAATCCGAATTCGGGTGAATCCGGATAGTTACCATCCGAATTTTACCCAGATACCTGTGCGGGCTTGGGGGGGGGGGGTCAAGCTTACCTTTCTGACGTCTTCTTCGGTCCGTCCCTCGGCTCCTCCCACGATGCGTTCCACACGGCGGTCAAGTGAGTACAAATACTTCCTCCTTCCGTGTTGAAGGAGGAAGTGTTTGTAGTCACGTGATGCGCGTGGACCGCATCGTGGGAGGTGCCGAGGGACGGACCGAAGAAGACGTCAGACAGGTAAGCTTGACGCCCCCCCGCCCACCCCGCACAAGTTTACTGGGTGAAATCCGGATAGCAACTATCCGGGTTTCACCGGAATTCGGATTTGAGCATCCCTGACCCTAATGCATATATCACTGAGGTGTCATAAAAAGTGATAACGTTTTTGCTGATAAATAGGGACCATATCTAAAATGTTAAAACTGCTCTAGTCCATAAGGGTAAAACAGGTCTAGGTACAAAGTAGTTAATTAATAAAATTGCTGTTTTTTTAACAGTATTTATATATTGATTATTTAGTAAATGTTTGCCCATTGTAAAATCTTAACACACCCTTATTTACATCCTTAAACTTACCAGAGATGTCAGCATCTTTATTGCAGGCAAGGGAAATCATTGTGGAATGTTTTTTTCTCCTCTGTGAAGTGAGCAGTAGGGATGAGCATGAATGCCTTTGACAGTCTTGCAAAAAAAAATCCACTAACATCTGATTGTCCCACACATTCTCTATGAACCCATTTTGTGAATTCCATTAAAGTCAATGGGTCAATTTTAAAAACAAATAGCAAAGCCCCAATACGTGTTAGAAACATTCTAGGTTAGTGTAGGAAAACAGTAGCAACAAGGGGAAAATTAAAAAAAAAACTTTCAAAAGACCCTGTGATTTTCCAGAAAATGCCAAAATGATAGAAGGTCAAATAGGATTTTTGCATGCTGGATAGTTTACCGCAAGCTTCACAAACAGAAGGACATGGAGGTGGGACCTGAGATCAAGAAAGGTTGGCACTATGTGTTAACGCAACCCACTAGCAGCATTCTCTGGAGTCCAAACAAGACCGCATTGACCACAGACCACAACACAGACCACATTGCTAACTGGCATCATGAACTGGATGAAATGTAGGATGAATGCCACTAATAAAGGTGTGTAGACGTGGCGCAGTAATATTAGGCCAAAGGTTGGAGGACCAGAGATGAAGCAAGGGTCGTAGAGAGCAGTAGTAGTGTGTGGCCTCTGCTCAGCTATCCCCAGGGAGACCGCATTGGTAACAGGCATCTACAGTAGTCTATTTATGTTTTATATGACATCATTCCAATAAGGCAGACTTTGAAAATTCTGCCTAGGAAGGCCTCCTGTATGTATATGCCAGGAAATGTTTTTAATGATGAATCATACTGTTTCTTAATAAAAGGAATCTGTCAATACATATTGTAACAACAACAACAGTAACATATTCATGCAAACATGGTATAGAGCTGATTGGTCCTTTTTAAGAAGAGAAAATTGCACAAATAACAAAACGTATGCTGTGCATGATTTTCCTGCACTTCAGTGTTTATCAACACACATCAAACAGGAAGTCTAATAGAAGTCCATGGAAAGCTGTTCTGGGTACACGGCAGCTTATTAAACTACATGAACATCAATCAATCTGTGTTTTATTAGTCTGAATGTCTGAATTTTCAATTTTCAACAATTATCACCAGGGATTCGAACTTCATTTTCTCTATTGATCTAATATTAGATCTTTCTCTCCTTGAGATAGGAGTAATCACAATGCCTCAGCAGCAATGTAAAGGGTGCATAATTTAACATTGTAGGATGCTGCATACATACCCATAATAACACATCAACAATTCCCTAATGCATTTGGAGAAAAGTTATCTAGCGTGTACCTCAGAAAGCACTAATCCTAACTAGAACAGTAGTTACCTAACATGCTGGTAAATATTACAGTTGTAAACTAAAGTGTGTACCTTTCCTGTTGACTTGAACTTGATGTGGTCTTTATTTTTAATATTAATAGTATTATACCTAATTTAGGCTTATGTGCAATCTATTTTTTAAAGTAAATATAAACTAGGTTTTAATAGAGCATACCAGAGTATTTTTCTTTTAACAAACTTTTGGCAGATTTTTTTTTTACATCCGGGATTGAGTGTAACCTAAATAATACAATTGCTTTTTTTTTTTACAGTATTCATTTATAAATGATTTAATGTTTGCCCATTGTAAAATCTTTTCTCAACTTTTAGTCCTGTCAGGTGCAAATGTTTGTTTCTGAGAATTCTGAAGCCAGTCAAACTAGTGCCTGACGTCCCAGAATTCTCTGGTAAGACAACTCCACATAGCTAAACAGCCTAGGCTAAGCATTAATGGGAGGGTGGGGCTGCATACCAATATACAGCATTACATATCTATAGGAATGTTTCTGATGGTGAAACCAGGAAAATTACCATAAAAGTGGGTTTCCTGAATAATTGACTGAATTTTACTAAATATTAATACTGCCTCTGCAATGCAATGGCCTCAATTCACGAAGCTTTATCAAACACTTTGTCAAACGTTTGATAATTTACCTCATGGGTAAAATCTAATTTTGAATTCACTAAGGTGTTATATATTTAACAAATGTTTTATCGATAAAACATTCAATAGATCTATAACACCTGAATGAATTCAAAATTAGATTTTACCCATGAGGTAAATTATCAAATGTTTGATGAATTTTTTTATAAAGCTTAGCAAATTGAGGCCAGCGTGTCAAATCAGTCTAATCACCAGTCAAGTTTAAATCTAATTAACCTGATCACATTTACCCAGATGCAGACATATAATTTATACTCTTAAGGGGCCCATACACTGGTCGATTTCAGCCATCGATTGATCAATTGATTTGTGGCTGATCGATTTGATCTATCTGACAGGATGGAAGATCTAGGTCGATCTGCTGCTGGCAGCAGATCGATGACCCATAGATTTCAGGGCCGGATTACCGACCTAGCAACAAAAGCAGTCGCTTGGGGCCCCATTCAGTCAAAGGGGCCCCATCAGCACATAAACCAGCCCTTGCCATCCTGTCAGCGGTGGCAGGATGGTATAATGGTTAAAGGGACTCTGAGCAGTGCAGTAACTATGGAAAGATGCATATCATTTTAAAGCTCTCTTTCTCCTCTTTCCAATGATATATAAACCGCCGCCTACCTATGCCTTTTAGTTTTTGCGATCAAAATCGTGGCCATGGCAATTTCGATCGCAAAAATAGTGAAAACTAAAAGGCGTAGGGTGGAAGTTTATCTATCATTGGAAAGAGAAGAAAGAGAGCTTCAAAATGATTTGCATCTTTCCATAGTTACATCGTATTACACAGGACGACTTTTCTCCAAGGTCGGCAGCTCGATTCAGCAAAATGCAATGAAATATAAGGAACCCAGGGGGATATAATTACAAACATCATGCTGGTAGGTGTGAGGATGTAATTAATTAGTTGTGGGTATGCTTAAAGGCATACCCACAGGCACTGCTCGGAGTCCCTTTAAGGGCTCTGCCTCTGACACAGGAGACCAGGGTTCGAATCTCGGCTCTGGCGCTTTGAGTCCGCCAGGAGAAAAGTGCGATATAAATGTTATTTGTCTTGTCAAATGATGCCGTGCACTTCTGATTGTCTTCAGAACCAGGCTCTCCTCCTATGTCCCCCTCCTGCTACTGTGCGCTCTGCCACTGCCGACTCCTCCCTCCCTTCTCACAGAGAACAGCTGCAGCAAGAATGATAGCAGCAGATGACAAATGCTCACTCACCTATCCATGATCCAAGCGATAGAGATCCGGTCATCTGAAACCCATCTGTTTCTTCTACAGTGCAGCCGCTCACTCTGAACTTCCTGATTCTCAGATCAGACAGGAGGTAGTAATAGTAGTAGTAACAGAGCGTCAGCACTCTAGAGGAGACAGATGGGCTCCGGATGACGGGACCTCTATTGCTTGGATCGCAATAGGTGAATGTGAGTCATCTGGTGCGGTCATTCTCCCCCGCTGCAGCTGCCTTCTCTGCTGGACTATCGTATTCACTGGGATGGAGGCTGCATGGTGGTTGTCTAGTTTGGGAGGAAATCGGTTGTTCGGTGGTGGGGGTGGTTATGTAATTCTTTCTGGGGAACGGCTTCTGGTTTGGCGGTGTCCAGAGCTTTCTGCTATTGCCAGGCTGGAGATGCAGGGGGAAAGTGCTGCTGCTGTGATATCTGGTGCCCTCTTCACAGGGGTGCCCCAGCCCCTGAGTGCAAATGTCCCAGCCATTCATCTCTCACTCTGCATTTTGCCGCTGCTATTCCCTGCATTGTGCACCCACAGAGGAAAGCGGGCTGTTGCCCATAGCAACCAGTAGCTCGGCTGCCCCAGTGTGTGTGCGGCATGTTGCTGTGCAGCTGGCGCTGCATCTTCCGATTCTATTACGACATGGGGGGCCCAAATCAGTTACTTTGCTTAGGGCCCCATTTAGCCTTAATCCGGCTCTGATAGATTTGCATTGGATCTAATGGTCCAATAATGCATTTAGATCAATTTCCAATAGATTTTCAATAGATTTCATTCTGAAATCTATTGGAAATATGTTCCTAGTGTGTGGCACACACCAATTAGATTCCTGTCAGATTCAACTTGACAGGCATCTGACAGAAATCTATATGATGGTCAAATCTGCTGCAAATTTATAAGTGTATGGCCACCTTTACGCCATTTAGGACTCAGGCCAGTTAACAGTACTGAGTCTCTCACCTATCCAATCTGAAATGAATGTGGCAGCAAACACTATCTATCTTTCTAACTATTAATGATACACAAACATTCTCCTAACAGCCACATTTCTGCTTGCCTAACAAAGGAAAGAAATTTAGTCTATTAAAGCTGCCAGCTGCCAATCAATTAACTAGGAGCAGTTCAATAAGCCAACAGCAAGAGACTTTATTTCTATTAAAGGATACATCCAAGCAAAAATAACAAAAACAGATCTACTTACCTGGGGCTTCCTCCAGCCCCTGGCAGCCTATCTGTCTCTCGCCACAGCTCCGGTGTTGCGGAATCCCCTCCATTGGAGATGCTGATGCAATTGCTTTAAGCTTCGATCATGCCTTGGATCAGCTGAGATTTGCAAATTAGGGTACTTTTCTTGCTCTTCGTTGGTCTCATATTCACCTCTGAATAAAATTCAAGCTAGCTTGCTTTGCCTGTAAGTCAGCTGCCCTATTTACATTCAGGGCCAGTTCTAGCTACAATGGGGCCCAGGGGAAAAGTAATTTGTAGGCCCTCTAACACCGCCTCACCCCTCGCAGCAAATTCGTTACCCAGGGCTACCAAGCTGGCTGCCAGGCCTAATCCCCCCCCCCCAGTGACACAGTATCATGGAGCTCTGGTGCTCCTGGGCAGTTGCCCACGTTGTCTCTATGGAAGCACTGGCCATGCTTACAATTTAATTATTATGTAAAAAACCCACTCTAACTACTCTCTGTATTCCTCCGATGAGCTTCTACACTACACTTACAACCTCTAGTCATGCACACTTACAATATTTCGGTAGGGTTTTTCCCACTCTGCAATACATTTCCACATCCTGCTTGCTTCAACTTTCCATACACTGAAACAGGATCGCAAGACCCGTCTGTTCGAAACCCTGACAGTAATCCTACCCATTTTCCTTTTCATCTTAACTCTTCATTTACAGAGCAGTGACTAATAGTGAGCAGGGCTTGTCAGGGAGTATCTTGTCAAGAAAATCTTTGTTAGGTGGTAGAGGGCTCCTTTCTGGTCACCCAACCCACATGGTTAATGATTTCTAAGGCTTGAGAATGGTACATAACGTTTTTTTCCCTGAAACTTTGGAAAATGTTTAGGAAACATCTTTGCGTGTTCTTTATGTGCAGAAGAACCAACATCACATAATGGTTTCCCTTAGCTTAAAAAAAGTCTGTGGGTTATTGTGTACCTCCAAGGGTGCTATTTTTCAAGCAGGTAATTTGCTGGATGCTGCTATAGCTCTAGTGCTATGCTACATGCCCCAGGCAAGAGTAATTCGGGGATCCAGCGATTGCTAGACCCTACGAGTTGCTAATACTTGGAGGGGTGATAGTATTTAACACCACTGGGGATTTGGGTGGCAGCAGGGTGAGCTCACCGGTGGCTCAACCAAACATATGCACTATTTTTGTAGTATCCAATATCTTTCTTAGCCTATTACCTGTATATCAGTGAGTGTCTTTGGGCTCATGTTAGTTCTTTGCCAAGCACAGACATCTGTCCTGCACAGTACACGTGAGCAGTGTCAACTACCTTCTCTATTAACAATATCCAACTCCATTAAAGTTTTTTTGTTTTTTTTTCAGTATAGTACACCTGTATAGACATTCTCAGAACCCTGAAAAATGGAAGGCAGGCTATTACCACTAATTTCCAAAGCTACTACTGAAGCCTTAAATTTAAGTTGTTTTAATCTACCTTAATTCATTGGAACCTGATATTTGCTTTAAAGGCTTTCACTAACAGACTCATATTGCTTAGAAAATGAAAGTTACTCCAATACTGTTCAGCAATTCAGCATCAACATCAAAGATGCATTAATGTTTCAACTTTACTTCAAAGATACCATTACTGTGTCCATTCCACCTAGCCTTATGAAATAGTCATGCAATTTGACTTGTGTGAATGTGATTTTTCCCAATCCACATTCCATTAAAAATAAGTAACTGCAAACAGAGAAATGGTAAATGATGTCACAGGTAAGACAGCAAACGAATGCACAACTTTTTGAGAATCTGTGTGTGTGTGTGTGTGTGTGTGCGTGCGTGCGTGCGTGCGTGCGTGCGTGCGTGTGTGTGTGTGTGTGTGTGTGGCCTGACACTGAATCCAGGATAACTAACTTTAAAATGGATATCCTGAATATTTTTTTAAGGTTTTTACCAGTTCTCTTTAACTATATATCCAGCTTATTGGGTCATAAGGCTCATTCACATTATGTGCTGTGCTGTCAGTTTTGACGCACTGCACATAGTGTGCAATCCACAAAGTAATTTAAGTAACATGAAAGTCAATAGATTTACATGTAACCATTCAAAGTACAGCTTTGTGTTCCCATGTGTTGCAATGTAACACATCTGGGAACATTTTATCGCATGACACAAGTTTTCCCAATGGGTTTTATTATATTGCAGTGGCTTTAACGCAGCACAATGTGCATTCAGTGTGATGGGAATGCATGCATGAAATCTCATTCTTGCATGCGTTTTGTAGTGTGAATAAGCCCTTATGTTAGCATGGCCATTTGTTTCTAAGGTTTTTATTCTGATGATATAATGATATATCATATATCATTATAGTGATATTTTTTTACCATACAGCATCTTGGCTGAACTGCATGGATCCATGATCTTTGTTCCCTCTTGCTATAGTGACTGTTTGTTTTTTGAACATAATGCTTAGAGATTTTTTGTAATTTCAAGCTTACATGGACGCCATTTCTTACATTTTATCTTCTACCAAGAACAACTCATATTGAAAATATGTGTGTGGAAACATATTACATTATCTATAATACTATATTAGATAACCCTAGTAATTTAGCTGAGATGAACAGAGCAGCAGTTACATAAGGGTACCTTCAGCGTCAAAAGACACTTGTCACCAGGAAGTCTTGCAGAGGGTGATTAACTATGTTGGACTTTTCAGCTAGCAGAATACCATTCCCCATGACTAGAGCTGTGTGTGGGGGGTTTGTTGTCACATAGGATAAGAACATACAAGTCACTTGCTACAAGAAAAGCTGCTTACATCTGTTCCTTAACAGCAGAAGCTTTATTGAACATTTAAAGGAAAACACAACATAAAAATGCAGGGTCGGAGTATCACAAGCATGACCCCAGTACAGCTAATGTATTTCTGACAGAACATTTATTCGGAGCTTATGCAAACTTGGTTGCTCATTAAATAGAGGGTGCTGGGGCCGTCCGCTTTAGGAGCTGTGGCTAGTTATAGTGGGCGTGGAGCGCCCACTATAAGTAGCTGCAATTTGCATAGTGAGGAGCCCCGGGCCCACTATTTAGCAGCTGCCCAAATTTCTCCTGTGGGTAAGACTATGTAAGGGATTGGGGGCAGGAGGGGGAGAGGTTAGTTGCCGCCCGGGGGGATAAAGGTTAGGCGCCCACTGGGGGGGGGGGGGGGGTGTTAAAGTTAGGAGAGGTCACATTAACCACTCCCAGGTTCCAGCATCTCCAATTGGTCCACGGTGGACTTCTGTGGTCGGTGTGGACATGCGCGCATATGGCCCTAGCTATTTTGTAGTGCATGGCAGGGGCGTGGCTTCAACACTGGTGTGACAGAGCTCAGTGCTGTTACGTCAATTGTTTCAGCTGCGGTGTATGTTCACACCATTCCTTGTACCTGTCTGCCTGTCAGTCGGTCATGTCACGTCAGTCCTGTCATCAGTCCTGTCAGTCAGTCCTATCACGTTAGTCCTGTCATCAGTCCTGTCATACCAGTCCAGTCACGCTAGTCACACTACTCCTGTCTTCAGTCCTGTCTTCAGTCATGCCAGTCCTGTCAGTCAGTTCTGTGACGTTAGTCCTGTCATCAGTCCTGTCATACCAGTCCAGTCATGCTAGTCACACCACTCCTGTCTTCAGTCCTGTCATCAGTCCTGTCATACCAATCCAGTCATGCCAGTCCTGTCAGTCAGTTCTGTGACGTCAGTCCTGTCATTAGTCCTGTCATACCAGTCCACGCTCACCCGTCACACCACTCCTCTCTTTAGCCATATCATCAGTCCAAAAAAGCCTCCTTACTAAAATGCTATGCAAAACAGAAAGTTGCCTTCTTAAAACAGAAGGCATTTGCAATTATTCATTCATTGGAGTGAGCTCTGAGGTATCTACTGCCCATAGCAAGAGTACATGTCACTTTGCTATAGTCTTACAATTTGTGTGTATGCTTTTGTGTCCAAAACTCTTACCCTAGCAATCGCGTCACAATGGTTGGCCATATATTCCGGCGCATAATACGACTGGGCGTATAAGACGACCCCCCAACTTTTCCAGTAAAAATATAAAGTTGGGGATATACTCGTCGTATAAAACTACACCTCTTCCAACACATACCAAATAAATATTTAAAAAAATCATATACTGGTGCTATGCATGAACAGATACTGGTGTTGTACTGTATGTGGTACCCAGTATATAACAGTATATAGGCGATTGACTGGTTGAATTGGTCAACTCTCCCTCTCCCTAAGTGGATTGGTCAGCTCTCCTTGTCTACCTGTTTATGGAAGAATAGATCGTGCTGTGCCCATAAGACACGCCTCTTTCACCCTTCTGGCCCACCCTTGTATCCTATTTACCACCTTCTCTGCCTCTCAGATCTCGCACATGAGTGCCAGCGCCGCTTCACTACAGTCCTCAGCAGCAAGATCTGAGAGGCGGTAACAGGTTAGGGTGTATCACCCGGCATCAATGACACCCGGCGTATAAGACGACCTCTGACTTTTCAGAATGTTTCATTTATTGCATTCATCTAATGCACACATACTATACAGTACACCCACTGCTCACAGATTTCATTTCAACAACATGCTGACTAGAAATGTAAAACTTGAGTTTCACTTTATGCCCAAACTTTTTTCTTTTTATCTCACCACGAGTCGCATCTGGGAAGAAAAACCCAATTATAAATGTGCATAACATTTATGCCTACAGCCTCGCCTGTTAAATGTATAGGCTGAAAAACATAAACCAGGTCAAAAGTATATAAATCACCAGGATCACACATTCAAATGAACACTGGTGAACACGGGTCTTTCTTCTTAGAAAGTACAGAATATATTATCGCACGTGCAGCATACATTGATGTGACGTGCGCAGTGCCCAAGGATCCGAGCTGTACATGATTAATACATGAGCTAGCAAGGTTGAGTGGAGTATCACAACTCTTCCAATGTCAATCAAGTGCCCTGTCAATTACAGTCAAATCCGCATCTCCATGAGCTTCAGACAAGTGATTTGTATCAATAGGATATGTAAAACTCTCTTCCCCTTGAGTGATATCGCCTGACATACTTGAGTGTTTTTAAGTCCTGGAATAAGAGAATGGTTTTACAACTGACTGTATAATGAATGTGTGATTATCATGAAGTGCAAATGTGGATGTACTTCAAAATCAGACCTTTTTCCTGCTTGTTTATTTCAGGTTTGGGGTTTCGAATTGTGGCAGATAATTTGCTTGTTTAAAGTTGGTTGAAACACTGGCATAACTCAAATGCTAAAGTGTAATTAATAAGTAAGATGTAAAATAAATAGATCCACCCAGAATGATGACATTATTTACTGACAAGTAATACAAATAAGTATAATATAATTATGCATTTCCCAGAGTTGCTGTAGGGAATAAGTTATTCTCCCAAACAACTCTAGAGATGGTTGTGAGACAGAAAGGGGGATAGGGAAAGGGGGATAGGAGGGATTACATAGAAGAATATATGCAGGGCCGGGTCTAGACTTTTTGCAGCCCCCCCCCCCCCTCCGACGTGTGTGCAAAGCCGGACTGGAGAGGAGAGACACATCGGGCTGTGCATTGCAGGCATGGCACTGCGCTTTCCTCCCTCTGATCCTTCCAAGACAGCATCCATCTCCTCCATGCTTGCCCTCAGCATTTAATCCCAGGATGCCATGTATGTGCTGCATCAACGCTCCATCACTCACCAGCTCTCAGCAGATTCATGATGGAATTATGTGCTACAAATCCTGCTTCCTCTCTGACTACAGCGGCGCAACATGTGACCTGGCAGCATGTAACAGGCCGCATGAGGCACCGCTGTAGCCATGGATGCAAGATGCTGGATGGGTGGGTGGACATCTCATAGCTGGTCAGCTGGAATGCTGAGAGCAGGTGAGTGATGTGGCGCTGCACATCTAGGAAGGGGTAGATGGGGAGTGTGAGGAGGAGGGCATCTGGGGAGGGGAGCCACTTCTTGCCTTCCACTAACTGTTGCTGCCCTGAAGCACGTGATTAACATTGCTTCATCGAAGAACCACCCTTGAATATATGCATTCTGTTTAGGTGTTGGCTGGAGTTTTAGCCAAAGTCATTTTCACATCGAAATTCACATTTTTACCCTGCTTGACATTTTGTTGTAAAAATATGTTTTTTCACACCTATTTCCATTTGCGCAAATTCTCATCTTTACGAAAATATGATAGTTTTTCAAAAATTATGATAATTGCCTTTGATTCACTCATCATTAATTCTGTGCATGTATACATTGTCATCAATCATACTTCAACTGCAGCTTTCATTTGGTGTAGCGTGACTAGAAATCACGGGGCCCCCCTGCAGAACTTTGGATGGGGCCCCCTCCCCATCCAAAGTTCTAGTATACACTTGAATTTTTCCCCCTGCGCAGATAAAAGCCCTGCACGCATTTTCACTATCAATTACATTAGGTTCTGTGATAAAACGTGCATGTTTTCACACATACACACATGGGGCTTGATTCACTAAACCGTGATAACTCAAATATTACACCTTATCAAAGATATCACACCTTATCAAAGTTAACATGCCTTATCAGAGTAGCATAGTGAGTGCTACGAACCCGCAGGGGCTCAGGGCAGAACGAGTGCCATTGCCAATTAGCAGGCATAAGTACCTCACTATGGTACTCTGATAAGGTGTGTTAACTTTGATAAGGTGTGATATCTTCGATAAGGTGTGATGTCTTTGATCAGGTGTGATATTTGAGTTATCACGGTTTAGTGAATTAGAACATGGTGTGCAGAAAACACATACAGAAAACCGTGTGAAAAACGAAAGAAAAAAGAGTGTGCTCCCAGCCTCTCCTTATTACACTCACTCTGTCCACCTCTGATAGAGCAGAACTGGCTCCGCAGATTTCTCCAGCATCACTACAGTACAGAGCACTTGGGGAGGGGTAGAGAGGTTGGGGGATGGACACTATACACTAGACACTGCTGCACACTGAATAGGGACCATCTACCAATCTTTGTCTACACAATTTGTATGATTCCTTATGAGTGGCTGAGCAGATGCAGTCATTAGAACAATTGTGCAGAGAGCAGAAAGCTTTTTCTCTCTGTGCCATTAGTTGTCAGCCTCTCCCCCCACAGGGCCCCTGTAGCTTCTGGGCCCCCTGCGGCTGCATCCCTTGTAGGGTCTATTGTTACGCCCCTGCCTTTCTGTTCTAAGTAAGCTTACCTAATGCTAGTGTATGTTTTATCTCTGCACGTTTTCTTTAGTAAAGAGATATAAATTGTTATACCGAGTGCCTATATGGGTGTACCTACCACTCTGATCCATCAGATACAACAAACATAGTTATTGTTTAAAAACAAGTAATACCAAGAACCACAATAGTGTAATATGTACTGGTAAATGGTAACTAGATAGAGTAAATATTAATACTCACAAACCAGGGTTACCATTAGGCAACCACTGTAAAAGCAGGTGGGGAGATTTTCCTGACCCCACTCAGGAGTAAGAAGTAGCTCTCTGTAGATGAGAAAAAGGGGTTCAACCCTCCACCCAGGGTGGACTCAATACTATGCAGAAGAACAGAGGCGCCAAGAGGATAAAAGGAAGCTAAATGAGCTTAAAAACCAAATTCTTGGTAAATAGAGGAGGTAGTGGTGGACTTACCTCCTCCAAGTAGACACACAACGACTGTAGTAAAGACAGTCAATATATTTTATTTATGAACTCCGAATATGCAACGTGTTTCGCAGGTTTGATCCCGCTTCATCAGGTAACACCTCTGTGCCTGGCTCTTCTACTGACCACATATGCTATTGCTCCGTTGTTATTGCCTGAAGAAGCGGGATCAAACCTGCGAAGTTGCATATTTGGAGTTCATAAATAAAATATATTGACTGTCTTTACTACAGTCGTTGTGTGTCTACTTGGAGGAGATAAGTTCACCACTACCTCCTCTATTTACCAAGAATTTGTTTTTTTAAGCTCATTTAGCTTCCTTTTATCCTTTTGGCGCCTCTGTTCTCCTGCATAATAGTAATTGTTTAGTCATGTAACAAGTATCCATAATTTCCCACAAATAACATGCTGGGATCATTTTTACCTTTTTACCATAAGTGCAGCTTTCTAAGGCCCCAGTGAAAGGTATGTACAGTGAAATGCTCTGACACAAGCAGTATCCAATTATCTGCTTGCGTGCCACATGGGTCCCCTCTTCTGCAGTTCAATTATTACATCCTTTCTGCACCTGCTGCACTGCTTGCTGATCATGCCTCTGGCTTTTGATTACATAACAAGCACTGGAAGCAATAAAGATTCAATCAAGATGCAAATCATGAGTGGCATGGCAAGACCAGAGAAGAAATGATCACTAAGATGCAGAGGAATAGATTTGGGTGGTACATAAGCAGGCAATTATACATTATTTAGTGTGCTTCTTTGTGTACACTCTGGGGGCAGAGGATCCACAGCAATTGATCACAAAAGGAGGGGGGGATTCATCTCTTAATACATCAACATCATCAACTGTTCAGTCTTTTAATTATTTGTGTTTTATTACAATTCATGCCTACAGATGCGTAAGGAAACTCAGGGGCAAACGCAGGATTCCTGAAAGGTGTCCCTCAGCTAGGCATAATACAGTATAATAATATGGTAGGACATCATGCTGGGTACACACAGTGCAATTTCCTGTCCGACTGTCAGGATCTGACAATTATTTCCTAAATGTCCGATCTACTCCTGATCGACAACGGGATCGAATGGGAGCAGTTTGGATAAAGTTAATGAGGAAAGCCGACATTGGTAATAAAGGGGAAAGTGAAGCATTCACCCAGCAGGGCACAGGTCTGTGCTCATACTTGACTCTGTCAAGTTCCCCAGAGCTGCTCCATGCTCTGTACACATGCTGCTGCTCCATTCTCTGTACACACACTGCTGCTCCATGCTCTGTACACACACTGCTGCTCCATGCTCTGTACATACACTGCTGCTCCATGCTCTGTACACACGCTGCTGTTCCATCCAAAGTCCACTGTAGCAGGGAAAGAAAGGGGGCAGTGCTGTGAGCAGCAGGGTGCCTGCAGATATTCTGGTGTCTCAACTTGTGCCTGTCCCCAGACACTGCATTGGCCCTGGTCTAAGGAGAGATTCTGGGCAGCTGTAATTCCTCCCCCCCCCCTCCCCCTGCGTTTGCCTATGAAACTGCTACGTTAAAAGCATTTAGCAGAAAAAACACATATATATTATATATTTTGTTATAAGGAACATATGACATCATCAGTATAGGCCTACTTTATTGAGAGTACCTGAGTTTCATATAACTATGGAGAAACAAATATACAGTGGGATGCAAAAGTTTGGGCAACCTTCTTAACCACTTTGTCCTTTGCTACAGTATATCTACGTCAGCTGTGGCTCTCTCCAAGCCACAGCGATGTAGATATACTGACCTGCTTGCAGCCCTGTTGTGCAGGAACAGGTGCGCTTCAGAGCGCACCTCCTGGCACTAACAGCTGCAATACTAATTGGTGAAAGGGAAAATGTTCCCTTGTAGCCAATTAGTGACCCCCCCCCCCCCCCCCCCCCCGCGGATGAACGATCACCGCTCCGTGGTCGGATCTGCTAAAAAAATGATAAGAAAGCAGTCTGACTCACCTTTTCCTGTTCCAGCGACCAGCCTGCAGCCCGAGCCTCCGATCCCTGCTCTGCACGCATCCCTGTGATGCTGAACAGCCGAGTCCCGGCTTGATGACGTCATCAAGCCGGGACCCGGTAACCGGCATCACAGGGCTGTGTGCAGAGCGGCGATCGGAGGCTTGGGCTGCAGGCTGATTGCTGGAACGAGATAAAGTGAGTCAGGCTGCTTTCTTATCATTTTTTATAGCGATCTGGCCACCGAGGGGGCTGCCTGGGGGGGGACATCTGGCTGGGTCATATGGGGGTGTGTGGACCCCTGGTGGGGGGTGGGGGTAAAATGTGCAGCTGGGGGGGATAAAGTATGAGGGGCCACATATTTTTTTTCTTAAATGTAGAATTTTATACTGGGGGCAGATCTGGCTATAATGGTGGGGGGGGGGGCCCTAATCCTGGGTGCACCTGCAAATCCTGAGGGCGCATCTGGCTATAATGGGGGACCACTATTCCTGGGGACACATATAGACACATGAGGGGCAGCAATCCTGGGGATACATCTATCTATCTATGCTGGGAGGTGCCAAACACAGAGGACACATTGGGCTATACTGGGGGGACTGATATTGGGGACACATCTGGCTATAAGGGGGCTTCTGATACTTGGGACACATTTTGCTTTCAATACTGGGAGACATAATACTAGTGACATGTTTTTATCTCCTGTGGTACTTTTTATTTTTAAACTGGAATTGATAAAAACTGAGAAAAAAATGCATTTTTTTCATTTTCCCCCTCTTTTTCCCATTAAAATGCATAGAAAACTTTTTTGATCTAGGGATAAAATACCCGCCAATGAAAGTCTAGTTTGTCCTGAAAAAAACGATACCTAGATCAGTTAGGTGTCATGAGTAAGGATAAAGTTATGGCTGATTAAAAAGGGACACCGCTAAAGTGTCAAAACTGCTCTGGTCAATAGGGGAAAACAAGGTCTGGATGCGAAGTGGTTAATCGTCATGATTTTCCTGTATAAATCGTTGGTTGTTACGATAAAAAATGTCAGTTAAATATATCATATAGGAGACACACACAGTGATATTTGAGAAGTGAAACAAAGTTTATTGGATTTACAGAAAGTGTGCAATAATTGTTTATACAAAATTAGGCAGGTGCATACCAGTGATGAGCGAAAATGCAAAAATTTGTTTCGCCAAATTTTCGCCTAATTTCTCTTCGACAGGCGAATTTGCGATCGACTTTTTTCGTGTTAATTTTCGCCTAATGCCCGTCATTTTTACGTTACTTGCGTATTATTGCGGACATTTTTCCGCATAAGGGCGTAAGCGTCCACATACGAATTTTCTTGCGGATTATTGCAGACATTTTTCTTCATAAAAGCATAAGCGTCCTCATAGAATGAATTTACATGCGGATTATTGCGGACATTTTTCCGCTTAAGGGCATAAGCGTCCGCATACAATGAATTCCCATGCGGATTATTGCGAACATTTTCCGCATAAGGGTCCGCATACAATTTTCGATGCTGGTCGAAAACGCAAATATTTCAGAAGATTTTAGTGAAAATTCGCTGAATTCGAAAACGGGATTTTTGATGCAAAAATGACTTAGGCGAAAATTCGCAAGCAACACTGGTGCATACATTTAGGGACCACAAAAAAGAAATTAAATCAATATTTAGTAGATCCTCCTTTTTCAGAAATTACAGTGTCTGAACGCTTCCTGTAGGTTCGAATGAGAGTCTGAATTCTGATTGAAGGTATTTTGGACCATTCCTCTTTACAAAACATCTCTAGTTCATTCAGGTTTAATGGCTTCTGAGCATGGACAGCTCTCTTTAACACACACCACAGATTTTCAATTATATTCATGTCTGGGAACTTAGATGGTCATTCCAGAATGTTGTACTTGTTCCTCTGCATGAATGCCTAAGTGGATTTTGAGCAGCATTTAGGGTCGTTGTCTTGTTGAAAGATCCAGTCTCGGCGCAGCTTCAGCTTTGTCACTGATTCCTGGACATTGGTCTCCAGAATCTGCTGATACTGAATGGAATCCATGCATCCCTCAACTTTGACAAGATTCCCAGTCCCTGCACTGGCCACACAGCCCCATTGCATGATGGAACCCCCAACATATTTTACTGTAGGTGGCAGGTGTTTTTCTTGGAATGCTGTGTTCTTTTTCCTCCATGCATAACACCCCTTGTTATGCCCAAATAACTCAATTTTAGCTTCATCAGTCCACAGCACCTTACTCCTAAATGAAGCTGGCTTGTCTAAATGTGCTTTAGCATACCTCAAGTGGCTATGTTTGTGCTGTGGGCGGAGAAAAGGCTTCCTCTGCATCACTCTCGCATAAAACATCTCCTTGTGTAAAGTTAGCCGAATGGTTGAACGATGCACAGTGAATCCATCTGCAGCAAGATGATGTTGTAGGGCTTTGGTGCTGGCCTGTGGGTTGACTCTGACTGTTCTCACCATTCGTCGCTTCTGTCTTTCCAAGAATTTTCTTGGTCTGCCACTTCGAAACTTAACTTGAACTGAGCCTGTGGTCTTCCATTTACTCAATATGTTCCTAACTGTGGAAACAGACAGCTGAAATCTCAGAGACAGCTTTCTGTAGCCTTCCCTAAACCATGATGGTGATGACTTAACGTTATTGGCTTACCAAGCCAATTTGAGTTCCAATAATTAGTTCTAAAGGTTTTAGAATCAATAAAATGAAAACAGTGTTCAAATTTACGCACCTGCCTAATTTTATTTAGAGATATTCTACTCCCGGCTATTTCCTGCGCCCTTTACAATGGACACCTTTGGAGTCATCTTCAGATAACCCTGTTTACAGTATACAGGGTTATCTGAAGATGACTCCAAAGGTGTCCATTCTAAAGGGCGCAGGAAATAGCTGGGAGTAGAATATCTCTAAATGTACAGATATTTTACTACTTCATTCATATAGTAAAATATCTGTAATATTTGCTGATTTGTTACTATGACCTAATCTCTGCCTACTCTCACACAGAACAAGTCCTCTCCTCGTGGTGTCTGACATTAACACCCCCCATGGCCCTGGTGGGCACCTAACCTTAAGCCCTTCCCCCGCACACCGATACTTACCCTATCATGCTCGTTGGCAATTGGCATCCTGTTAAAAAATGCACCCGCTGAAATGGCTGTCTTTTATACAAACTGAGGCTACAAATAGCGGGTGCTTTGCTATTTTAGTTCCCACCATTTTCAGCAGGATTTTTGAAATACATAAAAAATACATAAAAGCTAGGTTTAAAAGCGACAGAAAAGGGCAAAAGATGCAGAGATGATTTTACTCGTGGAGTGTGGCAAAGGGTGAACATGAACCTACCATTTTCAAACTGTTGCATTCGCAAATGGGCAAATCACAATGCTAAAGCGCAAACACATGTTTACCTGAAAACATATGTTGGCACGTAAACACTTGTTGTGAGCACTAGTGTGCATACGCAATGCATATTAGAGCTTGTTTCTGATTGACCATGTCGGCCACATTCACCTTATTTTAAATGTCATGCTGGGCACTAGTTCACAAAGGAGGGTTGAAAAAAGCTTGCAACCATCATCAGAGCCTGCAGGAAAATAACCGTCCCCGCCCGGGGTCCCAGGTCTGTCAGAGGCAGATGCTGGTAGGTCGCACTCCTAGGAAAAGTACTGAGGACAACCAAAGCCCTCGTTACTTGAAACCTCGAAGGGTGTGGACTAGGCTAACAAAACACTGGTGGAGGCGCCCTTGATGATATAAGCTGGTTGCAATAACCTTACCTTCTCAGAAGAACAAACCATAAGTAATGAAAAAAGTAAATTTATTGATACACATAAGACAACGCGTTTCACGGGTCTCTGCCCGCTTCCTCAGGTCAATTACAAGTGCCTGTAATGATTCAGTCATGAACGTGGGCGTCATAGGCAGCTTTTATCATCAAAGGTGCCTCCACCAGTGTTTTGTTAACCTATATAAAGTTCAAATCCATTTAAATGGATGGACTCTTTGCTCAAAGTTAAGATATGAGAAAGGAAAAACACATCAACATTTTTAAGAAATGAACACAGTTTAAAAGGAAAGGTGCTTTAAAACAGTATCCCATGTCATAAATATACCTATTCTTTGATTCTTCTATCCTTAAATTAATATTTTTCTTTCAAGCCTTGTTTAGCCTTTTATGTTAAGTTTCTGCTACTTTATCATTTCCTTTTTAGCATGTCAGGAATGTTGAATGTTTCTACCATAAGCTTTCCTCCCCTTCTCGTCATAGGAGTTTAATTATATGCCTGTGTGTGCAAGGCATGTCAATGTCTCTCTGCAGAAAGTCTGTCAAAGTTCTCCTCATTCTGAATTCATTAGACACATATTGCTGGCGCACCTTGCTCTTTGCCTATGGGTTTTTCAGTGCGTGATTCTATGTAAAAAAAAACCTTACATCTCCATACATACATCTCGAAAAAGCATATTCCTTGGGTCATGATGAGTGAATTTCTGCTTTGATTCAGTTCATTTCCACTTTGAGTAAAAATAAAATATCACAACTGACTTCTACTGCATATCAATACAAATGTGTATATCTATCTATCTATCTCTATTTATCTATCTATCTATCTATCTATCTATCTATCTATCTATCTATCTATCTATCTATCTATCTATCTATCTATTTATCTATCTATGTGGTTTCCATACTTCCTTATGGAGCACAATTTTCCAAAAGAGTAGGTGTTCTAGCACCCCAAATGTCTAACAAAATGCCTATTCCCCTCCTCACTCCTAACACTAAAGACTCCCCCGCCGAAGTGTCCTGTTGAAAAGGGCGCCTAATAAAATCGTGGGCACCTGGGCTGCCCGCTTTGCAAGTTGCATTTCCATGCAAGTCAATGGGAATACCCAAAATTCGATTTTGCATGAAAAATTGTGGCCAATTTTGAAGTACATGTTGATATAAATTGACTTTATTTATATAAGAACACAAATAAAAGTTACAAAACAGGAACAAGCTCAAGAAAATACCTTAAAAAATCAATCACAATACTTTGACTTGTGCATGCTGAATATTGCATACAGCAATCTTGACAAGTGTGAATGGCCCGTTAGAGTTGCACAGTATGGTAGATGAATCTATCACAAGTATTATTACAGTGGCATTTGTGCGTTTAAGTACTATTTTTTTTATTTCACAGTCTGTCCTTAGGAGGGATAACAGTTTGATGTTGAAAGTTTACCTATATTTAAATAGTAGCCTCAAAGCTCTCCTTTACTAACACAGCTCGCAATCCTTTGAAGAGGGTTTGAAAAATATCCCGTGATAAAACCCAGTGAAATATGTGGTAACTGTACTTGGAGTGATCACACAGCTTTAAATGGAGAGTGACACAGTGAATAACATTACAGAAAATACATTTAATACTCATTCTACATCTGAAGCATATTCTCATTCATTGCAGTCAAAGCGTCAGGTTTTCATTTTGAGTATATTTACATTTCCTAACTAGATGGGGAATTGGAATAACAATTTCAGCATCTCAATGTATATTCTCCATGTAAAAATAAAGACATTTTTAATTACTGAAACATTGGCAAGGAAATTTCCATATAAAATGAATATGAATTCTCAACATTAAAGGAAACTGGAAACACTTCAAAGAATTTAAAATAAAATAAAATTTGAAAAACAAGGAAACAGACAGCACAAGATGTAAAGTACCTGACAGACATTTACAGCCTGGGAAAAATGCCAGGAAAAGTTTGGTGCAGCAAGGAGTTATGATAACTGATTATGTGGATTGTAAGTAAGGTAAAAACAAAACAAAACAAAACAAAAAACAAAGCAAAAAAATAAACAAAATAAAAAATCAATGCAATATTTTTTATCCTAAAGAAATCATGACATATTTCAGCTATGTTCCGACCCTATTGATTGATTCAACCATAATTTTACTATATATACAGGTAGTCCTCGGTTAACGAACTAACGAACGAATGAGATAGGGACTGTCGGCTTGTTCTTAACCTGAATCTGTCCTTAAGTCGGGAAAGCCACCTTTGCCCCCATTTTTAAAGCAGAGTAGGCGCAGCGGAAGGTAGATAGAGCCGGACATCTCACCTGTTCTACAGTGCTAGAAGGTCCCATCGTGCTGCCCGGAAGCTGCGTGGCCCCTTCCTCTCTCTTAGTCCACTGTCCCCTCGGCGGCTTCTGATGCATTGCATAATGACGCATTAGGAGGCGCCGCCACTAGTGGACTTTTCTTGATTGCGTCATTATGCGACGCATAAGAAGCTGCCGGGGAACAGTGAACAGAGAGAGAGGACGAGCCACACAGCTTCCGGGCAGCACGATGGGACCTTCTACCGCCATGGAACAGGTGAGATGTCCTCTATCCTACCCTGCTTTAAAAATGGCAGCAGGAGAGGTAGTCCGGGAACTACCTGTATATATATATATTTATATATATATATATATATATATATATATATATATATATATATATATATATACAGGTGTTGGACAAAATAATGGAAAAACCTAACATTTTGGCATCATAATCTTTGAACATGTTTCAAGCAATCAAAACTTGACATGATACATTTTTTTCTTTATTATTTTTGTTATTTGATATGTTTAACCTCCTGAGCGTTACGCCGCTCAGGAAGTGATGCAATTTTGTGCCCATTGCTGAATAAAAGTACTGTAATACCTGCAAAACCTTCTGCTAGCACTAGGCTAGCTAGTAAATGAGTCCGGCACCCACCGCTCCCCGCCGCTCCCCCGTTTATACATCACCCCCTGGATCCAGCGATCGGCGCAGCCTTCCCGGACAGCTCCGGTCTTCACCATAATTTATAAAAATGTCATATCTCTCAAGGCCAAATTGTTGGTGCTCGTATGGCAGGCACTACTGTAACAGAAACTGCCCAAATGCTTGTCATTCAAGAGGTACTGACTCGAAAGTAATGACTGCCTTCAAAGAGAAGTAAAAACTTCCTCAGCAAAGCACAGTTGTGGACAAAAGTCGAAGTTGTCTGAGAGAGACTGTCGGACTCTAAATCAAATTGTTAGAAAAGCTCGCAAGACCACGCTTCCTAAAATCCCTGCAGAGCTGAATGAACACCTACAGAACCCAGTTTCCACAAAAACTGTTTGTCGGGAGCTGCACAAATCTGGATTCCACGGAAGAACTGCAATTAGAAAACTTCTGCTCTCAAAGAAATGTTTCAAAGCATTTAGAGTGATTTTCTATGACAAATCATCGTTTACCTTATTTCCGACCTCCAGCTGAGTGTATGTTTGGAGACAGCCGAAAGAAGCATTTCATCCAGACTGCCTACTGCCAACCGTAAAACATGGCGGGCGTTCTGTGATGATCTGGGGTGCTATTTGTTGGAAATCCGTCGGGCCAATGATTTCCCTTCATGTAAGAATTAACAGCCGAGACAATTTAGGAATTTTGTGCGACCAATTTCATCCAATGGTTCAAGAACTGTTTCCGGAGGGGAATGCCATCTTTCAAGATGATAATGCCCCAATCCATATAGCTGGAATTGTTAAAGAATGGCACAAGGAACATTCTAATGAAGTTAGGCGTCTCATCTGGCTACCACAATCCCCAGTCCTCAACATTATTGAGAATTTATGGTCGTTATTAAAAATTCAAGTAAGAAGTCGATTTCTGCTGCCATTGTCTCTAAAAGAACTGGAGGGTGTTTTAGCTGAAGAATGGGCTAAAATTCTTTTGGAAACAATTCACAACTTGTATGAAGCAATACCTCTGAGAATTGAGGAAAGGTGGACCTACACCATATTAAAATATATTTTGTCGATTTTCAAGGTGTTTCCATTATTTTGTCCAACACCTGTGTATATATATATATATATATATATATATATATATATATATATATATATATATATATATATTTATATATATAATTGTATATCACCTTAATAAGTCACCATGTGCATATTTCCACCCCCTAACTTTTGACCTAAAAGACCAACAGCATTGATCTGCTGATTAGTCAATCCCCTAGCCTCCCATGCAGAATGTGTGTTGGGCATGCAGATGGAAGCATGTCTAGCTATCCTTGCTCGCATTCTGGTCTCTCTTTCTCCCCAGCAGCTTCTGATATGGTCATTAGAACTTCAAGCTCACTGTCATGTGACCACAGTGAGCTTTCAGGTCAAGTGGCCAGTTCAGAAGCTCCCAGGTAGATGCATGGACAGATAGACATGTAGCCATCAGCATGCTCCGAAACGCGACCTGCATAGGGGGCCCCGCTCTTGGAATATCACCAGTGGACAAGCCAACCCTCCCCTTTACACTCCAAAACTGGGAGGCTGGCTAACCTAAGGTGATGTGTATATATATATATATATATATATATATATATATATATATATATATATATATAACTACTTGTATAGTGTACCCCTTATAGGTCCTTAGCATATAATGCCCCATAATATAGAAGTCATATTACATTGCACCATTTTATAGTACCCACCATTAAATTTCCTCCAATTTATAATGCTACCTTATGCTGTTTACTATATAGTGCCCCCATTACAAATTATACAGCACCCTAAATTTTGCCCCCCTTGTAGTGCTCCCCTTTATAGTACTTCACCTTATAGTAACCTTTTAAAGTGCCTACCATTGTTGTTTTAGTGCACCCCATTATAGTTTGTCTTTATAGAGGGCTCCCCAAATCATTCATGTCCCTTTATAACCGCTCCCCTCCTCCCATAATTGGTGCGTTTGCTCACTCCCACCTAACGAGATTGTCAAGCAAAAGCTCCAATAGTCACTGCTTTCTTTGTGTTTTCATGGGGGTCGATTCACTAAACTACTGTAAAATTGTCATGCACAGACATCACATGGCAATTGTACCTGTGTTTACACAAGCAACATAATTTGCATTACATACATTGCTCCACTCGCATTATCTACACCAGTGTTTCTCAAATACTATTGGCATAAGCCCTGTTCTCACTAAGTACCCCCTAGCATAGTAACATTATAACAAGTACCCGTTGACAAATATATATTTAATCGTAGTACATAATAATTGGTTCTAAACATGTTCCAAGCATTTACTATTGCTTTTAATGAGCTAAAATACAAATTTGCTGTTGTTTAAATAAGATTAATTATTTTCTAAAACTCTAGATTTGTTATTCTTGGTTAAGTATATCAAGCCCAGGTACCCCCTAGAACCATCAGAAGTACCCCCTGGGGTACTCATACCACACATTGAGAACCTAGGATCTACACAATGTGCATGTTGCTTCTATAACATGAGTTATGTGGTTTGCTACTATATGTACATAATGCAATCCTCTACATGTGCAATGCACATTAAGTTGCCTGCATAGACAACAGTAAAAGTGTTGCATGTTGTCTGCACACAGCAATTTTACCTCACTTCCGTGAATCAACCCCACCACGTTCAAGTACTGTATATACTGCTCTCTATATAGTACAAACTGCAATGGGAAGAGCACCTGAGCAAAAGCAGCACACAAAAGCAAAGCCACCCTCCTTCTCCTCTTCCTCCTTCAGGTGCAGCATCTTCAGCCGCTTTCTCCCTTGCACCTTCACTGCCACCCTACTCCACTCCGCCTCTGCACTTGAGCGGTTCCTGCTCCTCTGCCCACAGCAGCCAGGTGTCCGTGAAGGTAATCTTTGAGCAGAAGAAGCCAATTTCTGCCAGCCACCCCTTTGCCCGGTGCCTGACAGCTGGCTTGGCGGAACTGTTAGCTCGCCAGCTGTTACCATACCGGCTGGTGGACTCTGAGGCCTTCCATAAATTTGTGGCTACTGGGACACCGCAGTGGAAGATACCAGGCCGCAATTATTTCTCTAAATAGGCGATACCCAAACTGTACCGTGAAGTTGAGAAGCAAGAGGTGTCATCTCTGGCACACAGCGTTGAGTCAAGGGTCCACCTGACCACGGATGCCTGGTCTACCAAGCACGGTCAGGGCAGGTACATAACTTACACAGCAAATTGGGTCAACCTGGTGACCGATGGCAAGCAGGGAGAACGTGGTTGTGCAGCGGTCCAACTTGTGACACCTCGACGGCTTGAAGGCAGGCCTCTTGGATGAATGGCAGTTCAACTCTACTGGTGCTGCGATCTCCCCTCCAGCTACACAGCCCCATCCCCCCAGGGCCTAAGCTGCATGCCAGGTACGATGGTGTCAAGCCATCTTAGACATGTCTTGCCTCAAACAGGAGTGTCACACTGGACCAGCTCTTCTGGCTGCTCTTAACAAACAGGTGGATCAGTGGCTGGCCCCGCACCAGCTGGAGATCGGCAACATGGTGTGTGACAACGGCAGCAATCTCCTTTCCACTTTGAATTACCCAGGCTTAGAGGACTTCCTGAAGCATGCCAGGAAGTTGTGTGGGCATTTCAGGTGGTCTTACATGGCCATGGCATGCTTTGCGGACATTCAGTGGAGAAACAACTTGTCGGTGAGACGCTTGATATGTGATAGCCCAACTGGAATTCGTCCCTGGTCATGTTCTCTTGCCTGCTAGAACAGGAGAAAACCATCACCCAGTACCTGTACAATTACAGTAAAAGGACACAATCTGGGGAGATGGGAATGTTCTGGCCCAACAACTGGACATTGATGCGAAATGCATGCAAGCTGATGCGGCCGTTTGAGGAGGTGACGAACCTGGTGAGTCGCAGTGAAGGCACCATCAGCGACTTGTTCCCGTACGCTTACTTCCTGGAGTGTGCCGTGCGTAGAGTGGTGGATCAGGCTGTGGAGGAACAGTTACGGGAGGAACAGTTGTGGGAGCAATTTTCATCACAACCAGATGTTTCCTCAACACCTGTGGCAGCACGGAGGGGGGAGGAGGAGGAAGAGTCATGTGGGGAAGAGGAGTCAGACTCAGATGATGAGGAAGGAGTTTCTTTGGAGTAGGAGGAGGAGGTGGTGGCAGAAGAACAACCGCACCAGGTGTCGCAGGGGGCTTGTGCTGCTCGACTTTCCCGTGGTATTGTTCCTAGCTGGAGGAAGGAGGAGGACTTACCTGATGTCACTGAGGAAGAGCAAGAGGAGATGGATAGTATGTCTGGATCCAACTTTGTGCAGATGGTGTCTTTCATGCTGTCCAGTCTGTTGATGGACCCCCGTATAAAAAAACTCGAGGGGAATGATCTGTACTGGGTGGCCACGCTACTAGACCCTCGGTATAGGCACAAAGTGGCAGGCATGTTACCAACTCACATAAAAGCAGAAAGAATGCAGCACATGCAGAACAAGCTGGCAACTATGCTTTACAATGTGTTTAAGGGTGATGTCACAGCACAATGCAATAAAGGTACCACTGCCAGTAATCCTTCTCCCGTGTCCACGCAGGCAAGGACAGGAAGCTCCAACAATCTCATGGTGATGTCCTACATTCTTTAGTCCAACGCCTCACCTTAGCGCTTCCGGATCCACCCTCCACCAACACCTGGACCGGCAGGTAGCTGACTACCTGGCCTTAAGTGTGGATGTAGACACTGTGAGCAGTGATGAACCCTTGGACTACTGGATGCACAGGCTTGACCTGTGGCCAGAGCTGTCCCAATTTGCCATCCAACTTCTGTCTTGCACTGCCTCAAGTGTCCTGTCAGAAAGGACCTTCAGCGCAGCTGGAGGCATTGTCACTGAGAAGAGAAGTCGCCTAAGTCACAAAAGTGTTCAGTACCTCACCTTTATCAAAATGAATGAGGCATGGATCCCAGAGGGCTACTGCCCGCCCAAAGACTAAGTCAGTCCCTGTAACGATTGGGTGCTGCAACTCAGACGTCTGATTATTTGTGATCTGCAGAATCACCAATAATACAGACGCTATACCTGATTATGTGGTGATCTGCAGTATCTCCAATAATACTAGTATAGCTAGCAGAGAGTAAGGTGTGGTGTTTGGTGCAACAGTAGAATAAATGGATAGACCTCACCAGAGGAGCTGGTGAGTACTATCTGCAATAACAGTGCTAGACCTCACCAGGGGAGCTGGTGGGTACTAGCTGCAACAGTATAGTCTTCTCCAGAGGAGCTGGAGGATCTGCCAACATAAATAACAATACCTTTACCAGAGGAGCTGGCAAAGTACTAGTAAATGAAAGAAGTTTGGCTAAACCTTACCAGAGGAGCTGGTAAGGTACTAACAGCACTAACTATAGATAGATGTATATCGCAAACACTGCATATACATCTATCATGAACAGGAACCTCACTAGGTCTGAGCGCTAACACGAGTGTATTCGCAACAGCAGACGAGTTGCCAATGATCTGTGAAGGCTTAAGAAGCCGAGGAGAGCCCGGCGCCACGCCCCTTAGCAATCAGCCAATCCGAGCGGCGCGAGTCACTCCTGACGTCAGCCGACCGGCAGGTCAGCTGACGCGCCTTCTCCCAGCATAAAGGTCCTGTCTTCGCACGCGCCCGCGCGATACAGAGACCCTATGAGCAAGAGACAATGCCGTTCCCGGCGTGCTGGACGCCGCTGGGACGGATAAGGCCTGTGAACCGGGAACAAAGGCAGCTGCGGGTATAGCATGCGTATCCCAGTTTACAGATGTTACAGTACCCCATCCCCCCCTCTAGGCGTAGACTCCGAACATGATCTATCTTGCGTGACAAGGCACAAATCCTGGGACCTCTCCCCGATTTTATCTGTCCCCACGGATCCAGGGTGGGAGGGAGAGGGATGCCCCTGTATAGGTGAATCAAAACACAAACTAGAGGCAGTTCTGGACTCTCTTAATCTTGCTGGCAGAGCCCAAACTATATCCCATGGAATGAACTCCCATTTCTCAGGCTGTTTTACGTTGTCTAATAAAGAAGAGCTTATAGACGACGTCTGTTCAACCTGAAAATTAACAGCTGCAACAACAACTTTTTCGGGAAGAATATTGACTGGAGTGGCAATCTGTACTGATTCAGGCTCAAAGCATCTAGACAATGCGTCTGCTTTTGTGTTTTTGCTACCTGGTCTGTAGGTAATAAAGAACCTGAAACGTGTGAAAAATAGGGACCACTGAGCCTGTCTGAGAGTAAGACGCTTGGCGGTTTCAATATGCTCTAAATTTTTATGGTCCGTATATACTGTTATCGTGTGCGCAGCTCCCTCCAGCCAATGTCGCCACTATTCAAATGCAAGTTTAATGGCTAGGAGCTAGCGATTCCCAATGTCATAATTCCTCTCAGCAGGAGAGAACTTTTTAGAAAAATAAGCGCAAGGATGCAGCCTGCCTTGCAAACCAGAATGCTGAGACAATACAGCCCCTACCCCAATCTCTGAAGCGTCTACCTCAACAATAAAGGGTAGGGATACTTCTACATGTCTCAAGATGGGGGCAGAACAAAACACATTTTTTAGAGATGAAAAGGCGGCCAACACTTCTGCCAACCAGTTGTAAGTATCTGCCCCCTTCTTGGTAAGTTCCGTAAGAGGTGAGACTACAGAAGAAAAGCCTTTTATAAATCTTCTGTAGTAATTGGCGAAGCCAAGGAATCGCTGGAGCGCCTTTAAGCCTACCGGTCGAGGCCACTCCAATATTGTAGACACCTTTTTGGGGTCCATGGACAACCCTGCTGTGGAAATGACATACCCCAAAAAGGGAACCTCCGAAACCTCAAAAAGGCACTTTTCTATCTTGGCAAACAATGAGTTCTGCCGTAACTTCTTCAAGACATATCTCACGTGTTGTCTGTGTTCGGTCAGTATAGGGGAAAAAATAAGGATATCATCCAGATAAACGAGGACAAATTTCCCTAAAACCTCCCTGAACACCTCATTTACCAGTTCCTGGAAGACGGCGAGTGCGTTGCACAACCCGAAGGGCATAACGAGATACTCGTAATGCCCGTCAGTCTTCCACTCGTCACCCTCTCTTTTACGGATCAGACTATATGCCCTCCTGAGATCGAGTTTAGTAAACACCCCAGCCTTGGTAACCTGGGAGAATAAATCGTCGATCAAGGGTAGAGGATAACGATTTTTCACAGTAATCTTTTTCAGACCCCTGTAATCGATACATGGCCTGAGGCCACCATCCTTCTTCTTCACAAAGAAGAAACATGCCCCGGCCGGGGACCTAGAAGGGCGGATAAAACCTTTGGCCAAATTGTCCGTGATATATTCCTGCATAGCCAGCTTTTTGGGCCTAGACAAATTATATAAATGACCCCTAGGAGGCATACAACCTGATCTTAAATCTATGGGGCAATCAAAACTTCGATGAGGTGGAAGCTTGTCTGCAGCCCGGGGACAGAATACATCTGAAAAATCAGAGTACTGTCTAGGCAAACCCTCCACCTGAACTTTCGTGGCGCACACCATGACTTTCCCCAAACAATGCTGCTCACAAAAAGAGGACCAACTTAATAATTGTCTAGAACTCCAGTCAATCTGAGGGGAATGCTTCTGAAGCCAAGGCATACCAAGGATCACCGATGAGGTCGCCATTTTGAGAACAAGAAACTGAATTTGTTCTCTATGGAGAACTCCAATCTGACATAACAAGACAGGAGTCTGCGATAGAGATCGTTTTCCCTGCAGTGGTGAGTCATCCACTGCAGTAAGAACCACCTGCTGTCCCAAAGACTGGAGAGGAAGGCCGAGCTGTACTGCAAAATCATAATCCATAAAATTGGCTGCAGAACCTGAGTCTATGAATGCCTGTGTATCCTGGACCTGATCTTCCCAGGTAATAGTACACGGAAGGAGCAACCTACAATCTCCTGTCGGAACAGCTGAATCGCCTAAGGTGGTACCACCAACCACCAGAGAGCAATGTAAAGTTTCCGCCTCCTTGAGACAATTTTGAACCCTCTGATCTGTCTCCGATGACGGAAAACAGGATCCTGAAAGAGAGCTCCCAACTCCCTCAGACTTGGACAACTGGAAGAAATCAATTTTTCTCGAGTTATCCTGCAACAGCGAAGGACCTGGCCCAGCTTTCCTAATAATCTTACCCCGAGTCTCTCTCTGATATCGAACTCGGCGATCAATTTTTATAGCCAAAGATATCGCCTCGTCGAGAGACCTTGGTTCGGGATGGCCCAACATCAAATTGGCCACAGCGTCAGATAGTCCCGATAAAAAACAATCAAGCAAAGCATAATGCTCCGATGTAGTCATCACCGCCCACATTCTAAACTCTGCTGCATACACCTCTACAGTATTATGAGTTTGTCTGAGGGCCTTAAGCTTCCTCTCTGACGTTATAGCTAAATCGGGATCATCATATATAACTGCCATAGCTTCAAAGAAACCCTGTACAGAAGCCAAAGCTTCATGGTTATCTGAAAGACTATAGGCCCATGCCTGCGAGTCTCCTGATAATAAGGTTTTAACAAAATGACCCTCTGGCTCTCTGACCCTGAAGCCATGGGACATACTTCAAAATATGAAAGGCAGTGGTTCTTAAAATTTTAAAAATCGGACCTATGCCCAGAAAATTTCTCAGGAAGAGGTAGTCTGGGCTCCGGAACAAGAGGGGATGACACTGGTATGGTATGTGTTGGAATGTCTTGTAAAGCTTCAGATAGTTGGAAAATCTGAGTCTGTTGAGTACTGACTGTGACAGATAGTCGGTCAATAGCTGTAATTAAGACTTCCACATAACCAGCCAGTGTATCCATGATATCTGGTCTGCTGTTCTGTAACGATTGGGTGCTGCAACTCAGACGTCTGATTATTTGTGATCTGCAGAATCACCAATAATACAGACGCTATACCTGATTATGTGGAGATCTGCAGTATCACCAATAATACTAGTATAGCTAACAGAGAGTAAGGTGTGGTGTTTGGTGCAACAGTAGTATAAATGGATAGACCTCACCAGAGGAGCTGGTGAGTACTATCTGCAATAACAGTGCTAGACCTCACCAGGGGAGCTGGTGGGTACTAGCTGCAACAGTATAGACTTCTCTAGAGGAGCTGGAGGATCTGCCAACATAAATAACAATACCTTTACCAGAGGAGCTGGCAAAGTACTAGTAAATGAAAGAAGTTTGGCTAAACCTTACCAGAGGAGCTGGTAAGGTACTAACAGCACAAATGACTGAAGAGTTTTAACTAGACCTTGCCAGAGGAGCTGGTAAGGTACTAGCAGCACGAATGACTGAATACTTTAGCTAGACCTTGCCAGAGGAGCTGGCAAGGTACTATCAGTCACTGGAGCTATGCAAGTGTCTGAACCTCACCAGAGGGGCTGGTAGGTTCTAATAGCTAGAGCACCTCACCAGTGGCTAGGGCCCACTGGTGAGTAGAGTAGTCAGACAGGCAATGGTTCGATAACAGGCAGGTAGAGATAGTACAAAATCGGTAGGCGAGAGAGTAGTTAATATCAGGCAGAAGTTCAGCAACTAAAGTCAGAAAGGCAGAGGTACAGAATCGTTTACCAATAGCAAGGTCAGAGAGTAGCCAGAATCATACACAGGTTATCAGAATACAATGTAATAATAATTAACTATACATAGATGTATATCGCAAACACTGCATATACATCTATCATCAACAGGAACCTCACTAGGTCTGAGCGCTAACACGAGTGTATTCGCAACAGCAGACGAGTTGCCAATGATCTGCAAAGGCTTAAGAAGCCGAGGAGAGCCCAGCACCACGCCCCCTAGCAATCAGCCAATCCGAGCGGCGCGAGTCACTCCTGACGTCAGCCGAGCGGCAGGTCAGCTGAGGCGCCTTCTCCCAGCATAAAGGTCCCGTCTCTGCGCGCGCCAGCGCGATACAGAGACCCTATGAGCAAGAGACAATGCTGTTCCCGGCGTGCTGGACGCCGCCGGGATGGATAAGTCCTGTGAACAGGGAACAAAGGCGGCTGCGGGTATAGCATGCGTAACCGCAGCTGCCCAGTTTACAGATGTTACAGTCGCCACACACAGCATCTCTGCCTGCATCCCGTGTGACTAGCTGCCTGCCCCAAGACTAAAATCTATTAACCCTTCACTCTCGCATGCAAATGTTCAAAAACAAATGCATTCACAGATTCACTCATCCAGGCACCACTGCTATCCCTACAGCTAAGTTAAAAGCCGGGGTCTTAGTTCACAGAAAAATGCATTCTTATGCTTAGTCACCTATACTGCGCAGAAGTAACATGCATAGTGGAGACATGCAAACATTCATTGCATCAAACCAATCTAGGGATTAGGAGCACACATCCTGACGTCCTCTCCTGGGACAGATAGCGCATCTTACCAATCGCACAAGGGAGCTAACGTAATGTATCCATGCCCACCATGCACATACACCAGCATAAGCTATGTGCATGCTAACAAACACATACAGGGGAAGGAGGGAGTGCACTGAATTAAAACCCTAGCCACAGGGGTCAGTAACAAGAAAAAAAACACATATATCCAGGCACATCGCCTCTAGTTAGGACATTAAATAAGTTATTAAGGAAAGGGAGGTGCTGAAGGGGGGGGGGGGGTGGCCAGAAAACAGCAAAAATCTATTAACCCTTCACATTCTCGCATGCAAATGTTCAAAAACAAATACATTCACAGATTCTCTCGTCCAGGCCACACCCCCCTCAGCACCTGCCTTTCCTTAATAACTTATTTAATGTCCTAACTAGAGGCGATGTGCCTGGATATATGTGTTTTTTTCTTGCCCCAAGACTGGTAAGTCACTCCCCACACAGCACCTCTGCCTGCAGGCCGCTTGACTGCCTTCTCCGCCACCACCAACAGGGTCCAGGACTCCAGGCGGATTACTGAATTTTTTAGGCCGCTGCTAGCAACGGCCACTATAATAATTTTTCTGGTGCGTGTACATGCCTGCCTAATTTTTCTGGCTGCAGTGCAGCTGCAACAACAAAACAGTGAAGGGGCTTGCGTATCACAATGAAGCAATGACCGCCGGCTATATGAGTGTCTCGGGGGGGGGGGGCACACCAAAGATAATAAGGTCATTGCTTCATTGTGGAGAGACCAAATTTGATCGGCTGGACAGTCACTGTTCTGTCATTCAGTTACCTCTGCCCAGCGACAATATGGGCTGGAAAGCCGCCATCACCTGCACTCTTGTCATGGTGCGCAACAGTCCAGCATGGCCGTCACTACACAAACAGCTGTTTGAAGTCACTGCATACCTTTCACTGAATCTTTGACTGCACATTGTATTATACCTGGCAGTCAGTGCATACCATTCACTTGAATGGATGGCAGACTTGCCTTCCATAACAGATTCTCGTTACAGATAGTACAGTCTATCAGTGTCATATACAGCAGGGCCTCGAAAGTCCTCCTTTTGGTCACTACCTTGGGATGTGCATGCCATGCCTGCTGCCTTCCTTGGATGTGTGGTAGCCGGTCCTGCTCCTTTGCCCACAGCGTGCCTGCTGCCTTACTTAGATGTGTGGTGGTGGTAGCCGGTTCTTAGGCTCCCACATTTCGGATCAGAATCGAACCAGGATTCACCGGCCATTACCCGTGGTCACTCACAATGGCAGACTTGCCCTCCATAAAAGATTCTCTTACAGGTACTGAACAGCAAGCAGAATAAGTATTTAAAAAAATAGATGTAAGCTATAACAATGGTAAAGAAAGAACCATGGAAAGTTGATAAGGCAGTCAGACATTACCTGACATCACTGAGTGAGGAAGAGTAATCTCGCTATGGTGCGCACCACTCCAGCATGGCCGTCACTACACAAACAGCTGTTTGCGGTGCGTTACAGAGTGAGTTTGGTGTGTCAGTGTGAAGCAGTACTCTAATTACACTCCCTGATTGATGTATACACATGCAAGATGTTTTAAAGCACTTTAGGCCTGCAATTTAGCATTCAATGTGTTTTCTGCCCTAAACCACTGCTTTGCGTCAAATCCAGATTTTTCCCCGGGACTTTTGGCGTCTATCCCACTCCGCAATGCCCCCCTCCAAGTGTTAGACCCCTTGAAACATCTTTTCCATTACTTTTTTGGCCAGCATAAATGTCTAGTTTTCAAAGTTCGCCTCCCTATTGAAGTCTATTGCGGTTCGCAAAAGTTCGTGCAAATCGAACGTTGGGCGAAGGTTTGTGAACCCGATTCCACGGAACTGGGTCCAGGCTAGGAGAACAGGATTGGAGGCATGAACATGATAGGGCAGGGAATGCCAGTAGCTACAGTAAAACATTGGCTGAAAGAACACTAAACAAGGGGCCAGAAGAGCCATAACCTCCATGCCACCAGAAAATGAAGCATAGAACTGTATTCTTTCACAGCTCAATTTAAAAAGCTTACACCTCTGCAATACTTTGTAAAAGGGCTGTAGCTCCAGCTTCTGTCTTGCTTTGGGGCTTAGAAAACTAAGCTCCAACATGATACAAAGAATGCCTTCAGACTGAAAAGTCCATATTTATCCTGAATTAAGCTTCACTCCAGGCTCATAAATGTATCTCTAGCTCCACGCTACCTATGGATCTTCTAAAGCATGGACTTGCTGCAGCTCTGACTCCAGGTATTTGGATGAGCTCCAAGCTTCAGATATTTCGTAACCATACTATGCATAGTGTAATGAGAACATAGAGATGATGCTCACAATCTTTTTGACATTTTAAGTAGATGTAATGTGAATCTGCCTGGTATTTTATCAATTAGGCCATGTTGTCTAGCATCTGATCATCACTTCCTGTGTGGTGAAACAAATGTTGGAAAGGAAATGCTATAATTTATATCACAAAGTCCATGAAAAGCCATATATGTGTTTTTTTGTGATAAACATAATGGACGTTTTTCAGCTTAATTAGTCTACTGAGGGTTGTGATAACAAATTACATATCTTTCAGCTTTTTTATATTAGGAGCGTAATTTCAAGGACAGCGGGGTAGATGAAGGAGGTCGGGGGCCTTAAATCCTCTCAGCATGTGCATTATACATTTTTATATTGACTAAAGGGATATCTCTGAGGATCTCTAGACTTTGAAAAAAAATGTTAATATTTTGTACCACATACTGAACATACAGTTGAAAGCTATGGCTGCATACATTTAAATATGCATTCTACATAATAGAAATAAATACATTGCAAGCTTTTGTCCGTGTTCTTATTTTTTTCTGATAATGTAATATTAACTTCTTAAATAACCAATACTTGGTATTCTAAGTTGAATCAATTAAGCGGTAAAAAATGGAATGAATGTGTCCATAATGCTTTTGTTTTTATTAGTTATGAGTATTGATTGGAAACAATTTGTTTGTGGGATTTAACAAACATATATGGTACTGTGATATTTGTGGGACATGCATTGAAGACTATGATAAAGGAAAAAAGCTAATTTTGAGCGGCTTGGAAGGAAGCAATGGCCTGAAAGTTGGAACATATGGTTCAGTTAGGGCCAGATCACATGGGTGTTTTCCACTGGCTGCTGGGCTTGTCGTTAAAGCGCTGCCCATCAGTGATGAGTGAAAATGCCAACATTCTTTATGCATTGATTTTCGCAAAAATAATGTTAAATTTGATTTGTGAGCGAAAATACCATTGAAAATAAGTTTGGTATTTTTTGGCAATGTAAAAATACAGATTTTCATGTTTTTTGTGGCAAAAAATGATTTTTTGCATTTTCACTGCAAAAATATTGATTTCTCGTGTTTTCGCAGCACAAATATCGATTCAGCAAGCTAATTTTTGCTAAAATTTACTTGAATCAAAAATGGGATTTTCAATGTGAAAATTCACAAGCAACACTGCTGCCCATTCCCTTACTGTCCTTTGCCATTGTTTGAGTGAACGATACATTCCGATCCTAATATTTTAAGTTGTTTCATCAGACCCTGAAAGCAAAATGCTGCTGCCAGGGTTGCTTACCGCCACGTTTCCATGTCCCTCTGCAGGTATAAAAAATGTCAGAAGCCCCCAAATGCTGATGGAAGCTGCCAGAAGATGTCAAATGCTTTTCTGCATGCTTGCTGAAAAGCATTTGACCAACACGGGGACAGAAGCCCTTGTGAACCGGCCCTAAAGGGAGCTCCTTGCAACCTGCAACTAGTTTGTGCCTATTCTAGAACCAAAATAAAAGGCAGTAGTGAAAAATTATGGAGTTGAAAAGTATCTCTTAATAAGTGCCTGCAAGAAGACATGTAGGGTTAGATTTCTGTAATGGGGATGTGGGTTAGGGGGAATGTGGGATATCAGGGGGCTTTTATATATTAAGGGGAGGGTCCTTTCATATTGTTTACAGTGGCTCCAACGCATTTATGGTGTACTGAGTGATAAGGATGGGAAGTACATATGGTGTACAGTATTCCAACCTAATGTTAAACAAGTTATATTGGGGAGTGGATATTAGCCTTTGACATGATGTTTGGCATCTCCATCTCCTTTGTTGAGAACATACTGCTATATAGAAGAAACAAGATAGACTTTCTACAAGAGTGTAGAGTATATAAACGTTATGATGTCATATTTCATGTGTCATACAGTATCGCCGGCTGTTTCCTGTATCATTTCCCAACTAACGCTGAGTATCTCTACTAGTCTATTACTGAGATCTGTGACAATTTCCACATTTAGGTAACATAGGCCCTTATTTAAATTACCTTCTCTCCTAGGAGATCATTTTTCATTTTCTGTGAAAAAGGACTGTCAAAATTATTCTGAATATTTTCTGGCTTGCTGGTGGCTTAAAAGCCATTGTATTGATAAAAATCATACATAAAGGAGGAAAAGAGATAGCACGCAATGTCGCTGGCCAAACACAACTACAGAGCCATTCACTCCCCAAAAACACCTGTGCTCCTCGGCAGGAAGGTTCTAACCAATTCAAAAGCAAAAACAGTGCTATTGGACACCAGTTCAAAGCAAGGACTTGAATGAAGCTCTTTAGGGAACATGCAATGCACCACAGTCTCCCCACTTGTTCAGAGGCCAAATAGGATTTGTAATCCTTTTTGGCTTCTGAATCTTATTTGGCCTATGAAGAAAATGGAAGACGTGTATTGTATGTTCCTTAAGGAGCTTCAAGTCCTTGCTTGAAACTGGTACCTTGAATCCTCATTTATCTGTTTGTATCATCATCAAAACACACGGCAAAAAAAGGAACACACTTCTGATAGTAGGTAGAGATTTTAAAAAAGGTCAATAGTTCATATATTTCCATTTAGGGACACTTAATAGGCTGCCACTGAGCACAGACAACAAAACATTCTATCTATTTGTAGTTTTTAATATAAAATAAAACAACGTTTTGAGCGCTCAAAACTTTGGCTCTTTACACAGTGAGGCACTTTATTTGGCCTGAAGAAGTGGACAGGAACCCACGAAACGCATTGCCAGTGTTATTAAAGTTCATTTTATATGAATTTGTCGCCACTAAGGTAAGCCACCTCAAACGTTATTTATTTTATTGTTTTTAATTCATTTTATCATTCTCTGGGTGCCTTTTTATCCTGTTGTGCATTGTATACCCCAACCCTGGCTCAGGGTAGGGGATACCCTTGGATCCCCTTTACGGGCTCCTATGGCCTTTTTCTCAAAAAGTGCGACCATCTCCGGCTGGCCTGGACCCCCGAGTGGAGTTGAGTTTGTTGATCTTCACCTATCTGCAGTGGTTGGTTGCCCCTTTGCAACCTCCCTTTGTGAGTACCCTCTGTTCATATTTTTTTGTTTCTTCTATCATTTGTGATGTACTGCACCATTTGGGCTCCTGGTGTCTCTGTGTTTTTTCATTCCAGGGTGACTGTTCACCCTCTACTTTGTCTATATATATAAAAAGGCATTTTAGGAGTAGGAGGATAAACACAATTGTTTACCTCATCAGTTTATTTTCACTTTGGGTTAACTTTAAGAGTGTAACCATTTTAATCACTAAAAAGTGTATGGGGCAGCACTCAAGTGATGCAGGGAACAAAAGCATGCATCGGATTCAGCCGTATACCACCGGGATTAGCAATCCAAATCTTCCAATGGAAACCAGCACAGCTCTTTTACAAAATTGCTTTAATAGATCCTCATAAGTACACATATAAAAGTTGCATAGAGGCTACGGTTCACCGTTTCAAATCTCCATGGTCCTTGTTCACGCCACACAGCCAACAAGAAAAATGCAAGCGTACAACTTATATAGTCACCACATCTCAAGTGCAACCAATCAAAATCAACATGTAAAGGATCGGACCTGATTGGGAACTGCAGGAGCTGACTGCATAGAGCCACTCCCCCACATCTCATTGGTGACTCAAAAATGATGTCATAAAGTTTCAGCAAACATTGAAAAATCCCAAATAACTTTAATCTGAGTGGACTAACCTCGGAAGAAGCTTGGCGTAAGCCTATGCGAAACGGTCGTTAGGCCATGCACCTCACTGGAGCCCACATCCGCTGCCTCCCACCAACACCCAGGTACAGCTCTGGACACTCTTTGTCATTTTGCAGCACTTATTTATGCACTGTCAAGAGAATTGTTTGTGCCACCTGTTCATCATTAAACTATAGTGCCTGACTTTTCTGCTCTTTTGATTTTTATAATGTTATCTTGTGTTTAATTGTATCAAGTGAAAAATGTAAACAAACCCTTCTCTGGCACTGCAAACTCTCCTGAAGACAGTGAGACAATCAGAAAGCATCAGAAAGCATTTCTGCTTATGTTAGAGCGTGAATAAAGCAGTTATGAATAAAATGCAAAGTCAGCTTTCAGAGCAAAGAAAGTGTACTTTGGGAACTTATAATTTCTAAATGAATAATAATACTTATGCACAAAAGCAAATATGATAACCGTATGGCATATAAAAAGTAGGAAAATATGTTTTTATTGAATATTATGTCAGGGTTTTATACCGCTTTAAACCACCGCAGGCAAAAAACTACTCAAAATAATTTTGATAGTACTTTTTCATGTACGTTTTGGTACTTTTTCAATTGCAAAGTGCTGAAAAGTTATTTTAAATAGAATATGAAAAATTATCTACTAGGAAAAAAACTGAAGTGAAAATGTTAATTTCATATGGGCCATTGAGTTATTCTCTAAAGCTAAGACTTTTGTTTTTGGATAAACATACACAAAGACAAAAGAAGAGTTCACCTAATTAGTTTTAAATCATTTTCCTGAACAGTGGGAGGGGGGAAATATATAGATCTAATCCTCAATAATTGTAAACCTGAAAATCTAAAATCACCATATATCAGCTTTCCTGCCCATCTTCATCTAATTAATATTAGCTGATTCAGTGAGATAGGAGGCTTGCCTGCACTACATTCAAAGCTTTTACATTTTTACAGAAAAAAAGAATACATTAATACGAAATGCTGATAAAATAGACAGGGTAGAGATACTAGATAAAAATGATAATCTTAATTAGGTCTTGCACATTTCTTAGGATAGAATCTGTTATGTAACATTACACAGCAATCCTGGAGAAACACAATATAGCCGTACATTTAATATTATTGGTACCACAATTCATGAAAATCTCCAAAAGCTGTAAGCTAGAATATCCCAGTTGTGTGATGTGTCATTTTACATTTTAGTCAGTGGTACACCAGTTAGAGTCTACACCCAGTAAGACATCCAATAGTATCTACCGATTCCATAAACAGATGAACAACAAGTCACTGCATCATTGACAGTGAATTAAGCCCCAAGAGTTCCAGTGTCAAGCTTGCAAGTTTTCACTTAAATTGTCCTCTGCACAGCAGACAAACTAGTGAAGTTACATTCCTCAGCAGGATACTTGATGAACAATAAGTTCCTGTTCTAGAATCTAGAATCAGCAGGCAGACCAGCCTCAACTCAGGACCCTATTGTACTCCCAGCACTGTGATCTCAGCAGCTCACTTCACAGGACACAACACATGTTTAATACTTTCCAAGCTTGTTGCTAAAAAAGTAATAATTTTAGTAAACATGCAATCCTCTTGAAAAATGTGGAAAGAGAATAGGTCTCACGAATATACACTTAGATGAACTCAGGGCCCCTGGATACTTCCAGCTTCATGTGCCTCTCTGAGTAGATGGCAGAGATGGCAGGCTAGAACAGGGCTGAGTCAGGGTGGTTGACAGGCTAGAGTAAAACTAAGTAAGACCGGATGGTAGGTTAAAGCAGAGCTGAGTTGGACTGTGGGGCATACTGGAACAGACCTGAACCTGGCTGAAGTAGAGCAAAGTCAATGTGGAACAGAGTAGAGTCTGACTGGACAGAAAGCTTGAACTTTATGAAGTTAGACTTTCTGCCAGACAAGGTCCAATAAGAGGTATGCAATACAAGTTACAGGCAGAACTTGAGAATGGGTCACCTGCAGGAGGTGCTGGGAACTGAGTATATGATTATGGTATTGGAGGTAGAGCTGTGACTTCAGATGCTGTAGGCAGAGCAGATGGTAGATGATTAATTGAGGAGATGGGAATATTTTTGCTCATACTTGGGTTTCTGGGTAGTTAACATAGTTGATTCACAAAAGCCTTGTACACATGTCTGACTTAAAGCAGCAGGGTCAGCCATACTATGCCAGGAAAAAAACTTACAAAACAGATGTATTGTACTGTCCGTTTTGATTTCAGTAAATCTTATAAAGCAAATAAAGAGAATTCTGTTTCTAGCATTTGCCATCTTGGTTCCCTCTGTTTGAAGCCAATACTGATGTCACGTCCTCCCTTACTCTTTTTTCCCCTAGAATCTGTCATAGCTACTTGCTTTTGTAAACACATAAGAGCACAGCATAGGAATTGTATTTCAGCTCACACTGAACTGCACTCAGTCAACCAGTGAGGAGCAGGAATGTGTGTGTGGGCGGGGAGATGTCAAGCTTCCTTCTCTCTGATTCAAATGTCCTAAGTATAGATGGACGAATAGGTCCTGATAAATAATATTGTCCAATAAAGTTACATATAGGTATGCCCCTTTTAGCCCTCATAAGATGCTAATCTTGATATGGGCAAATAGGGCTTCCCTCTCTCACTGTCTTTGGCGATGGCAAGTATAGAGCCAGTCTGACTGACATAAGATTTATTACAGCAGAAACATTTCTGAATAGATTGGAGAGCTTGAACTGCAGAGTGAGGTTCCAGGCTGTATAATAAACACAGAGCAGTGGGTAAATTGAATTTGATTTTGTAGCTGATAATCCCTCTTTTTCGATGGCACCCGATGACCTCCGACGGCCAACCCGTGTCCGGTGGACATATCTACTCAAACCCCTGCGACAGCGATCTCATTCTTTGCACTGCTCCCTTGCCCGCCGTGTGACTTCATGCATGCACCGTTCGTCATCCCTCCATAGTCTCCAACGCATAGCAACACAATGCGTTGTCAGCTACACAGCTGACACACGTGTGTGCAGCCCGGCCCAGCAGTCATGAGTACGTACCCTAAGAAGAGCTAATTTATGAGATAAACAGAAAAGGAGAGATAAAGAGGTAACAAAGATAAGGACCCTGCTTTACTATACTGTGGTAAATTTGCTTCATGTATTTCTGCAAGTATCGTAGTGTGCAAATAGCACAACTTACGTTATGTAGTTAATGCAAACATAGCTTCTGTAACACTTGTTAAAGTAATAGCAGAAGATGCATTTTATTAGTATTACGTACATAACAGGAGTTACACTTTTTGCACAATGATAGCTACTTTACATGCGTAAATACCAGTAAAATTGCCGTTTAGTGTTGACACACAGCAATTTTACTGCTGTAAAGAGAATCTAAAAACCTATCGAGAGTTACTTCATGAATTTTGTGAATCAGCTTGTATGTCTTTTCATTACTGTCTCGTTTTTTCTCAGATCTCTTTTAATTCTTAGTTACTGTACTGTCTTAGTTATACTGGTTGAACTCGATGGACGTATGTCTTTTTTCAACCAAAATAACTATGTAACTATGTATATTTGATCTGTTACCTGCAGCTATTATTTTGAATGTTTTTTTTTTTGCAATTTATTTATTTATTATTTATTTATTTATTGTATTTATAAAGCATAACTTGATATTCTTGTTTACAGTACTCTTCATGCACTCATTTGTGATTCCATTTTTTTAAATCCTTGATTATATTATCAAAGAAAAAAGGCCACTTAAATAATGTCTGCTGCTGCTGCCAGGAATACAGTATGTGCATACTTGGGTACTCTCCACAACGCATCAAGTTCAGTTATCTAAAACATCCACCTTTGGAACACTGTCCTGTCCCCTCTATCCTGTTATAACTCAGACTGTCCTGGATTAATTAAGCATAAAGTTAAGCACAGGTTCTGTGTTGTGGATACATGCACAAAACTTTAAAGAGAACCCGAGGCCAGGTTCTAGGAATGCAATCCCCATACAGAGGCTGGGTCTGCCTAAAGAGCCCAGCCTCTGTTGCTATTTAGATTCCCCCAAAGTCCCCCCTGTGTGCTGTGAGACCCCATAATTCACAGCCGCGCTGCCGACACTGAGCGTGTCAGCAGTGGCTGTGTTTACCTTTGTAATGCCAGTCTCCGCTCTCCCCGTCTCCTGCATCGCTTCGGTCCCCGCCCACGTCCCTTCCCTCCACGTTGATTGGAGGGAAGGGACACGGGCGGGGACCGGAGCTCTGCAGGAGGCGGGGAAGAGCGGAGACTGAAGTTACAAAGGTAAACACAGCCGCACAGCGCGGCTGTGAATTATGGGGTCTCGCTGAGCGCAAGGGGGGCTTTAGGGGAATCTAAATAGCAACAGAGGCTGGGCTCTTTAGGCAGACCCAGCCTCTGTATTGGGAATGGATTTCATTCCTAGAACCCGGCCTCGGGTTCTCTTTAAAACACAAACTCTAATTCACTAACTGAGCTTTTTGTCCCTAGGCCTTCACAAAGGACTAGAGGACATGATCTGCGCATGAAGGAATAACGTTCTAGTCATTTATTTAGGAAAGGGTTCTTTACAGTAAGAGTGATTAAGATGTGGAATGCATTGCCACAGGAAGTAGTTATGGCAAATTCTATTTCTGCATCTAAATTGGGCTTAGATGATTTCCTTGCATTGAAAGACATCCATGGCTATAATTACTAGGTAATTCCCAGTGTTGTTGATCCAGGGATTGTATCTGATTGCCATCTGGAGTCAGGAAGGAATTTTTTTCCGTTTTGGAGCTAATTGGACCATGCCTTGTCAGGGGTTTTTGCCTTCCTCTGGATCAACAGGGATATGTGAGGGAGCAGGCTGGTGTTGTACTTTGTTTTCTGGTTGAACTCGATAGACGTATTTCTTGTTTCAACCCAAATAACTATGTAACTATGTAACTGCTCTTCAGTTCGCTCTATCTTCCTTAAAGAGACTCTGTAACAATTTTTTCAGCCTTAGTTCTTCTATCCTATGAGTTCCTATGCCTGTTCTAATGTGCTGGGGCTTACTGCAGGTCTTCCTAATTACACTGTCTCTGTAATAAATCAATGTATCTTTCCTCTGTCCTGTTTGTCGGGCTAAGGCTTTGATTGTGTGGAATGTGCAGGGCTGCTTGTGATTGGTAGAAGCGATACACACCCTCTGCAGGCCCCCTGCATACTCACACACTATGCTTAGCTGAGCCTATTAGAAGCTGGTTAGTTTGTTTGTAAACATTTCCTAAAACTGTTAATTACAAGCCAGGATTGCAGCAGAGAGTGGCAGAAACAGCACAGAGGGGCACAGGAGAAAATAAGGAATAGAATGGTATGCTTTTTAGTGTAAGAATATTAGAGTACAGATTCTCTTTAAAGTGGATTTGAGATAAACTTTTACTCATTGCATAATAGTGTTCCTTACATATAGTTTATAAGGCATTCCTCAAGCCAAATACTTATTTTGTTTTGTTTTAATACTCTAATTCCCTATAAACTAAACAAGCCTCGCCCACAGCTCAAAGTGTCTTGGCACTCCATGTAGCAAGAGCTTATGGGAGCTCAGCCTGGGCAGGAGGAGGAGGAGGTTACTAGCCAGAGATTTCAGAGGCAGAGGGGAGAAGGGAGCAGGAGAGGGGAGAGAGCTGAGGGCTGGAGGTGCAGTTGCAGCTTTCCTGTGTGTAATCTGACAAACAAAACATGGCCGCTGTCATTGTATCACAGGAATAAATAAACATGAAACTGTTGAAGCTGTTTGCAGCTACAGCAGATGTGCTGTGTAAACTATCTAAACTTTAGATAAAATATATAGACAAGTTACTTGTCATAGTTAGTTTTTCATCTTGGATGCACGTTAAAGACAACTTATCACCAGAGATTTTTTGTTTTTAACCATTTAAGGACCGCAGTGATTGAAATCTACGCCCTGTTTTGGTAGGCTTTTGGCTGGCTGGGCGTAGATCTCAATCACTGTCCACAGCGTGCATCCGCTGTTTCCGCTGCTCCCCGCCGATCGCGCCGCTCAAACCCGACGATTTTCACCGCATCTCACAGGCTCTGCCTGTCTCTATGACGGCATAGTCATGTGAGCCGGTCAGGAGCCGATTTCATTGGCTCCTGGCCCAGTCTTTCAATGTAAGCCGTTCCCATTGGCTTACATTGAAAAACAGGGTCAGGAGCCAATGAAAGCAGCTCCTGACCGGCTCACATGACTCTGCCGTCATAGAGACGGCAGAGTCTATGTCCTGGGGGCCCTGGCGAGCGGCGATGATGGCGGTTGCGGCGGGTATGTGCGGCGATTCGTCGGGATTCCGTCGGGATTGGGCCAGCGATCTCTGGTCCTTAAGTGCCCAGAGACCGCTGGTCCTTAAGTGGTTAAATTAACCACGCCATAATGTAGGTTCTGAATGAAGTGTCCCATGGAAAGGGGCGAGGGTTGAGGCAAGTGGAATTACCTACTTATGAGGGACTGCTCTTGTGGCTTCTTGTCCATATGGAGTGCACCATGTTTCCCACGGAGAGTCTGCACAGTGCCACATTCTGTAGTTCCTGGCAGTGTAATACACGCGTAAGCTGCAATGCATGCTGGGAGATGTAGTCCATGGTTGAGAATGCAGTGATGTTAAATTGGTGTACTCCATACAAACAAGAGCCCAAAGGTGCAGCTTCCCATAGATGAGCAATGCCCAGACACCTGCCTATATTTGTGCAATATTGAATAAAAGGCTGAACTTATTGTCCAGCATCTTATTGCAATGTGATGCCTACACTTGTCTTTCTTTTTAACCTGTTTTTAACTATTTTATGTTCACCTTGGGAATCTCCCTAGTCCTAGTTTCCTCTTAATGATTTCACCCCTGTGGGGGTTCGCATATTAATTTTTACACACATAAGGTTCATTTTTTTCTTTGGGAGCTGTGACCAGCATTGAACACCAAGGCCGAGTAGGGACAGTCCTTCCCCACATATCAACATAAATGCCTTTACAACCATTTGGGTTGCCTTTGTCCTCCATATCAACTCAGTAGCATACTGCAACATATTGGGCTCCCATTGTTCCATGTGTTTTTTCTTTTGTTTTATTTAGTTGTTGTAGTAGTTACCATAGTAGATGTTAGAAACTGTTCTAAATCACCTTGCTTCGACACCATCAACTTCTTATAGTTGCGTCTCACAGACTGTGAGATAACTTGACTCTCAACACAGCAAGCAGGAGATAGACTTTTCTCAGGCTTCTTCAATGTTTACGGAGTTTATTCAGAAAACAGAAATACAGATAGATACAGTTCATCATATCCTAGCCACGCCAATCTTCATGTTGCGTTACAAGCTTTTGATTAAACTTCCTGTTGAAGTCAATCAGGTACCTTCTTTCTAACCTACGTTACACTAGACTACCTATGTACAGCATACATTATATCAGATTACAGAAAGGAATGAATATACTTAGAGGTCCCAGTCAGCATTGCGAGCTAGTGTGAAAGTAAGAAGCAGAGCGAGCTCCCATCGCTCACTCGGACTTTAATACTGACTAGAAAGAGTTAAATATGACATCATCTTCGCCATCCCCTAAATCAGACTATTGGTGGACCCACTCGTGGTGTCATCATACACACCTATTCGATTAATATTCAATGCGGCTTTTGCCATACATACAAGAATGTGGTGTTTAATAAATATGGCTGATGTTTATTGTTCTAGTGGTGTACATCCCCAGGTCAGGGAGACCTGTGGCCTTGTCCATAGAACAGCTTTTTGGTATGTTCTAGTTCTGACAGAACTGAAGATTTTCTCTCTAAGAGAAAATCCCCTTAAAGGGCAGGTCTGCTCCTCAAGCCTTTTTGACTAACACAGTCCAAATAACTGAGGCCTACTTAAATTATAACAATCCCCCCTAAAAAGGCTTGACCCGCAGATCCCAGCTTCTGAACCCACCCGTACCTGGTTTCTTTTCTTTAGGTTTCACTTTTCGATGTTCGTGCTCACACAACTTCTCTGCTCTAGGCGGTTATCCCTGGAAGAGAGAGAGCAAGACCTCTTGGTCTTCCTGTAACCAGGCTCTCTGGGGAGGCCCTACTTCTAAGTCCCTCTATACCACATGCTCAGCATTTGCGTCACTTGCGTATCACTCACAAACTTGCATGACCACAGAAAAGTGAAACTCGTTTGTTTGTTACACAATGGAGCAGTGCCAGGTGCCTTCTAAAAGAGCGCCTTTATACAATCAGCTCCATCACCGGTACTACTAAACCTATACCCGTAACCCTGTATATCCCTTAATTTAAAAATATTGGTTCATGAGATTGTTTATGAGGCACCAATCTCTTGACCAGGTTAATTTGTTCTACGTACTTTTAACACACAACCTCACCTGGATAATGATGCCTAAAGTTGTCATCCCCATCCAGACGACTAGTGGGTGTAGGAAGAACTTGACCTGCAGAGGCCCAGTCCGAGTATCCCTGGAACATCAGCGGAAACCTTTTCCACCAGGTCCGACTGGAACTCACCTGCTTATTTTTGTGTTCTACCTCGTTAAGATCACCTGGATCATGGTGAATTCTTACCTCTAACTTAGTGTACTGTTTGTTTAACCATTGTAACAAAGTGTGGTCGTCTTGGATCAAACCCTGTTCCCCTTTGTCCCCTGTCGTGTTCTCCTTCAGGAGGGGAACTTCCCGTGAAACTTTGAACTTTAGAGTTCTCTTAACAATTTGAGAAATAACGTCATCAACCCTGGATGACTGGATCCATATGGGATCTCCGCTCACCCTAGAAAACTAGAATATTGCCGCAACAGCCCTGTAACCGATTGATTTGGTTAATCAGAAATCAGCCAGTTGCCTTTCTGTATACTATTGCTTACACATGCCTAATTGCCCATACTCTATCTTCTTAAAATGATCTTATATAGGAACTAAATCTTAAAATGTCACTTTAAAGAAAAAATGTTAAAAATGTAACAATGGCCACCCCCGCTGTAAGCTAAGATGTTTTTAATTGAGTTTTGCCTTTTATCACCATGCTGCGGACACCTTAAATTTTATCTGTAAATATCTAACTCTATTTGGTATTCACAGGAGCTAATATGGACTTTTTGATGGAGGGTCTTTACTCTTTATTGATGATGAGAAGAACCTTAAAAAGTGTGCCGTGAAATCCAGTAACAGCAAACAGCAAAGCAAATGTGAGAAATGAGTTCATTGAAATACATTGTTCTTTAAAGGATATATGAAGTTGAAACATCCAGCTTGAAAAACTAAATCTGCGCACTTGCTTGGTTCAAATGGACTTGCTAAAAGTGTCATGAAATGGAAGGCACATTCTATTAGAGTGATTTATGCCTTTCATCCTACATTAGCATGTTGGAGTAATTTGTGGAATTCAGTACATTTAATTTCTGTTTCATTAGAGAATTACAATCACGGAAGATGGGATTTAATAACTAACCAAAGGCAATGTCATTCCAACTTTGCTGACAACATGAAACATTCCTTTAAGCTGAACGCTTCTTTTTCATCTTCTAGGCCGTCCTTGTTTTCATTTATTTATACCCCCATGATTTATTTGATTTTTTAATTTCACAGTGGTACCTGAGTAATTTGCATAAATATGAATGTTTAATGCAATGGTGGAGGCTCTTCTAAGTAAGTTTTAGCAAAGACACAAGACTTAAAACATGATGATTGCCACTTGTATATACATTTAAAAAATTCAACATTAGAAATGATAGGAAAATATAACAAAATAAAAAGTATTTTAACTAGTTGCTGTCTCGGCGGCCGTAAATCTACACCCTGCAGGACTTCATCTAAAGTTCCAGGGGCGTAGTGATAAAACTTAAGCATTAAAAAAATGTCAGTTAAAAAAAAAATACATAAATAGTTATCTCCGAGACTGATTTTTTTTAACATGAATGTCAGGAGGGTATATTACTGTTATTTTTAAAAATATTGCCTTACAATTAGTAATGGATGCAAAACTGAAAAAATGCATCTTTAATTCCAAATAAAATATTGGCACTATACATTGTACTAGGGAAAAATTTTAAATGTTTCAATAACTGGGACACATGGGCAAATAAAATGTGTGGGTTTTATCCACAGTAGAACGTTTTATTTTAAGACTATAATGGCCAAAAACTGAGAAATTATTTTTTTCCATTTTTTTTTATTATTCACATTAAAATGCATTCAGAATAAAATAATTCTTAACATAATGTACCACCCAAAGAAAGTCTAATTAGTGATGCAAAAAAAGATATAGATCATTTTGTGATAAGTAGTGATTAAGTTATTGGCGAATGAAAGGGAGAAATGCTGAAAGGTAAAAATTCTTCTGGTCCTTAAGGGGAAAAAAACCCTCAGTGGTTAACTACTTAAATATTAAATTATTTTCAAATTTCAACTTTGTAAATGCAGTACTATGAACAAGCAACACCACTAGTTGTAATTTGTAAGAGAACACTTTTTTTCACAATAAATCCTGATCGAGCAAGCTGAATTTTTAAACAATAGTTCCTGCCACTATTCAGGACTACAGCAGAAAAATTCCTATACCATAGGGTGAAATAATGATTAGGTAGGAGTCTGCAGTTTGTAAACAAAATACCAGGGGCACCTCTAGCCATTTTGTTACTTCAGATGAGAAAACCTGTGGTGTCCCCCCCCCCCCCCCGTGCTGCCCCCTTCCCCCATAGCGCCCCTCCCCATAAAAAATAATTGTAATGCGGCAATGTTTCACGATAAAATAATCATAAGGGGGCAGCGTTTCACTGAAAAATAATTATAGTGGGGCAGCATTTCACCAGAAAATATTTGTAATGCAGCAATGTTTTGCCTGAAAAATAATCGTAATGTGGGCAGAATTTCACCAGAAAATAATCGTATTGCTGCAATCTTTCACAAGAAAATAATCGCAATGGGGCAGCGTTTCAACAGAAAATAATCGTAATGCAGCAATGTTTTGCCATAAAATAATCGTAATGCAGCAATGTTTCAACAGAAAATAATCATAATGCAGCAATGTTTCACCATAAAATAATCGTAATGCAGCAATGTTTCACCCGAAAATAATCATAATGCAGCAATCTTCCACCAGAAAATAATCGTAATGCAGCAATGTTTAACCAGAAAATAAATGTAATGCGGCAAGGTTTCACCATAAAATAATCATAATGTAGTAGTGTTTCACCAGAAAATAATCGTAATGCAGCAATGTTTTGCCATAAAATAATCGTAATGCAGCAATGTTTCACCAGAAAATAATCATAATGCAGCAATGTTTCACCATAAAATAATCGTAATGCAGCAATGTTTCACCCGAAAATAATCATAATGCAGCAATCTTCCACCAGAAAATAATCGTAATGCAGCAATGTTTAACCAGAAAATAAATGTAATGCGGCAAGGTTTCACCATAAAATAATCATAATGTAGTAGTGTTTCACCAGAAAATAATCGTAATGCAGCAATGTTTTGCCATAAAATAATCGTAATGCAGCAATGTTTCACCAGAAAATAATCATAATGCAGCAATGTTTCACCATAAAATAATCGTAATGCAGCAATGTTTCACCCGAAAATAATCATAATGCAGCAATCTTCCACCAGAAAATAATCGTAATGCAGCAATGTTTAACCAGAAAATAAATGTAATGCGGCAAGGTTTCACCATAAAATAATCATAATGTAGTAGTGTTTCACCAGAAAATAATCGTAATGCAGCAATGTTTCACCAGAAAATAATCATAATGCAGCAATATTTCACCAGAAAATAATCATAATGCAGCAATCTTTCACCATAAAACAATCATACTGCAGCAATGTTTCACCAGAAAATAATGGTAATGGGGGCAGTGTTTCACCAGAAAATAATGTGCACCTGTAAAAAAAAAGCATTTTCTCACCTGCAGAAGACTCCTCTCCCTGCGCGCAGCTCCCTCGATCATCTTCACAACTCCCGCGATGACACAGGCAGAGTAGGGCTACGGGAAGCTGGCGCCTGAAGCCCTGTGCTGGAGACACAAATATTCTCCAGTGCAGGGCTTCGAAAGCTATCTTCCCATAGCTCTGCTCCACCTACCGTAAGACTCCCATAGGCTGAGGTGAGTTGTGGGCAGTGGGGAGTGTAGTGGTATGGCGTTTATTAGATGCCGCAAGCCAGTTCACCACCTGAGGGGTCCCATAATCTGGCAGGGGGTGGACCTGGTCCCCCCCTGCGGCAGCACCCCCTTCCCCCGCACAGCACCCCAGGTGACTACCTGGTCGGCTTGGTGGACCAAGCACCCCTGCAAAATACCACCTAGTTTACAATCAAAATAAAGCTTTAGAGGAAAAATAGCAGAAGGAGAAGCTGGATCCATGTTAACTATTTAAAGCTCTCTTTGCTGAAGTCTGGCTCCAATTTCATACTTGCTGTTTGAAATTACTTTTCCATTTTTCACATGCCACCAGAAAATAAACACTACAGACTGAATGTTAATTAAAGATGACCTAAGCCATTGATTTTCTGAAAGCAGAAGCCTGTAGAAATAAAAGTAACAAATATATTATAGACTATTTGGTATATCACTGTGCCATTGTTAATTAAAACAAGAACTTCACCCACAAAATGCACTTAAAATACTATTATTATTTCTTACTAAAGTGTGTGTGTGTGTGTATTTGTGTGTGTGCGTGCGTGCGTGCGTGCGTGTGTGTGTGTGTGTGCGTGTGTGTGTGTGTGTGTGTGTGTGTGTTGGTCTTATCTGAGCTTCATATTTAACAATATTTTAAAATTGTTTCTAAGATTTCTTCAAAAATATTTCATAAGCGTGATGTTACCTGAGCAGTGCCAGTTGCACTACTTGCGCAACACTGTGACAGTTGCATAAATATCGGCAAACTTGCTGTGTGAGCTGCAGTAATCTGCAAACACCTGCAGGGGACCGCTGAGTTAGAGATCCAATCCCTAGGGGAAACTGAGAGCCAATCACTGTGAGCAGAGGGCCCCGACCATGGAAGTTGAGCAGAAGCTGTGTCCATGGCAGCTGCAGAAAGTTGCCAACATCCAAACTGATAAGACGACCTACAGGGGACCACTGGAGAACAGAGCCACTCCCCGGGGAAAACTGAGAGCAGAGCACTCCAGCATAAGCACACAGCAGTCTCTGGGCCTAATTCACAAAAGGGTGCTAAGCTAAGTGAAAAAGCCCTTAGGACACCTAAACGGCTTTAAGTCGTGCTAAGCTTTGCGCGCTAAGTTAGCGCGCACAAAGTTTAGCGCCGCACGGTGCATCGGGTGCGCCCGAATCGTCGCACTGTGCGACATTTCAGGCGCACCCAGTACGACATTATAGGTGCACCTAGTGCGCCATTTTCGATGCACCTAGTGCGATGTTCCACGCGGACCACGCTGCGCTAAACTTTGCGTGCGATCAGTAAAATCTGTGGCGCGTGCTAACTACTTAGCACTGTATTTAGCACACCCAAAGCTTTTATACATGCTAACTAAGTTAGCACACTTTTGTGAATTGAGCCCTCTGTGCGTAAGTTTCCACAGCGGCTACAGATAGCTGCATAGAGCTGGCAGCCCATTGCCCAATATATAGAGGAAGGAGGGGATGTCTGGAGTAAACAGCAGATCCCTGAAATGTGGTTATCTGGACAAAATCAGTATCCTGTGCCCAAATTACCCTCCTGTTGCTGCCATAGCTGATAAGTACATTGTAGGCTATGATGGTCAGGGATACTCATCCGGATTCTGGATATTCGAACTACACGGATATCCGAACGTTTTTTGGGTATCCGACCTCGGATCCGGATTCTGGATAGCTGGATAAATCTGAAATGCACTATCCGAGCTAACACGGATACCTATTAGGCATCCGGAATCCGGCCAGATACTTAGTTCGAGTACCCGGATCCAGATAGCGTAACCACGGAGATGACGTCCATGACGTCATTGAGCTAATCAGAGTGCTCCAAGCCGAAGCCCTGTCAACCAATCACAGAGGGGAACCCTGGTCAGCCCCTCCTGTATATAAGGCGGGCACCATGATGAGAATCTCGTCCTTGCTTGTGACTGCTCACTGACACTGAGAGACATTTCCAGTGGTGTTGGCTAAGCAAGTGCTGTATTACTGTGTTAAACCTAGCGTTTTGGCACCTAAACACCTGCACTTCACCATTATTTTATTGTTTTTTTAGTTAGCTAGCTTGTATTTTGAATTTCGTTAGTGTGACAACCAGACTCAGTGCTGCAGCTGCTAGGCTAGATTAGGGCCTGCTGTGTGCACAGGCTAGGCCTGCTGCCAGCCTTAGCTACAGTATAGCCTGTAGGTTAGGGATTAGATTACTGTGTTATTGTGTAGTTAATACTACTGTTGTTAGAGTACTACTGTGTTAACTTTATTATTTACTAATTATTACTACAGATTACTGCAGTGCTGCTGTGCTGAGTCAGTGTGACAGATAGACAGTTAGTGTGCACTGTCTTCTACTCTGCTAAACTTCTATCACTGTGCTGATTTTCTTTAAAGTACAAGTAACATAAAGTACAAGTACCCTACTTCATCTGTTGACATCACATTTAAGTTGTAATATGTCTGCTGGCACTGGCAGCCAGGGGAGGGGCACAAGGCCAAGAGGAGAAGGAGCAGCATTGCTGCCGCTGTCAGTAGTTCTGCCACGTCAGTGTCCATTCCGCCGCTAGCCACTGGCTGTGGACGCACTGGGGGCCCAGTTGTTAGGGGGAGTAACACTGTAGAGGTGCAGCAGCGTGTAGCGACCATTTTCCAGCAGGGTCAGAGCACCAGAACCCCTTCTGGCCTCTGCCACTCCTGCTGACTCTGATGCATGTTCAGGTAGCCAGTCCTCAGTGGTCTCCTCTGCTCCCTCCTCCGCTTCCCATGCAAGCAAGAAACGCCACCAGAACGTTTTGAGTGAGTCCTTCCTCTTCAGGGCTCAGCCTCCCGGCAGCCATCGCATCCGTCAGCTGAATGGCTTGCTTGCACGGGCCATATCCTCCCAGCTCCTCCCGTACTCCTTCATGCAGGAGGGGAGCCAGATGCGTGTGCTCCTGCAGTGTGCAGTGCCGGATTGGCCAATCCCCAGCTGGCACTACAACCACTAACAATAGCTGCATCTACCTACTCCTCCTGCTGTCTCAGCCTGTGATTGTGTTTCCCACCGCCAGGGTCCACACAGAACAAATATTCTGCTGCCACTGCCAGTCTGCCACCACCAGCTATTACGCCACTACAATAGCAGCAGCAGGAGGAGGAGGTAGATGCAGCTATTGTAGTGGCGTAATAGCTGGTGGTGGCAGACTGGCAGTGGCAGCAGAAGATTTGTTCTATGTGGACCCTGGCGGTGGAAAACAGAAACACAGGCTGAGACAGCAGGAGGAGTAGTTAGATGTAGTGGCCTAATAACTGGTGGCAGTGGCAGACTGGCAGCAGAAGATAAAGTTGTGTGTGGACTTTGGCAGTGGGTAACACAGATAGTAGTTGCTGGATAGTGTAATGGGTAAGGGCTCTGCCTCTGAACCCTCTGACACAGGGTTTAAATCTCGGCTCTGCCTGCTCAGTAAGCCAGCACCTATTTCAGTAAGGAGTTTCTTGGGCCACTGCTTCTACCTACTCCTCCTGCTGTGTCAGTCTGTGTTACCCACCGACAGCCACCAAGGTCCACACAGAACAAATCTTCTGCTGCCAGTCTGCCACCAGCTATTATGCCACTACAATAGCTGTATTTTGTTGAAGAAAAAAACTGTTTAATTTTTTTGAGATGTCTGGGCTGAAAACTGTGATGTCCCAGTTGTGTAATGGACACAATGTGGGCTTCACTGCCGCTGTCTGGAACCTCCTGAATCCTGATGTTAATTTACAGCCATTTCTTTTTTTTTTTCGTTTTTAATTATACCTCCCCACATAAACAATTGCTGTTTTTCTTTAAAAAATAACATGATGCTTCATGCATCATTTACTATAAAAAAGAGTTTTGGAAGCAATTTAAAGGCCACTTCCGGTTTTCAGTTCGGATTCCGGCTTTCCCAGATAATGGGTTCGGATATCTGCATCGACTCGCATAGTTGAACGGTTAAAATTTGAATATCCGAATTGATCCGGATTTCGGGCTATCCAGATCTGGATCAACTCGAATTCCAAAAAGAGGTATCCGAGCATCACTGATGGTGGTGGCCAAATGAATGCATGTGCTGTGTGCCCATTTTCACTGCTCCATCTCAGGTGAAGGGTTTCAGGCAGTATAGCCACATTAAATTAATGTAGTTTCTAAAAATCTGGGAACCTCCACAAACCCTATGATTAGGCCTACTCACAGGCTGCACTCTTGATGGCTGAATTTAGCGCATTCTATTTTGCATTCACTAAAAGATTCACTTGGAAGAGAGTACTACATTTCTCATGTGAAAGTCACGTCTTTCTATTCTCTGCTTACAAAGTCTTCCTCCGGGGTTGGTAAGATTGTAGTCCAAGAAAATTGCAGGTAATGCATAAAATAATTTAATTTGAACCATGAAAAAATAAAAGACTCAACAAAATGTCTAATGCAGAAGCTTTCAAGAGAAATGTTTTATGCCCTGTTTCATTTTACACTGCTTAATTTGAACATTTGTGTTCTTACATACTTTAATGTCCCTTAAAGGGAGAATATAATTGTTTTTAGATTTGCTGTAGTACAATTACATAGCATTCGTCATACAGAGTGGATTTGCCGTTGACCTCTGCTCAGCTGCCATGAGATCTAAAATTCTTAAAACCCACAAATTCTCATTCTCCCATGGCATACATTAATCCGATTAACTTTTATCTGTAATTCCTCTTTGTACCCCTGCAGTACTGTAAGTAGATGTACATATTCAAGTTTGACTGTAACGTGAACAGAAAGGAAAAGGAGCCCTGTTCTAGTAAAATAGACTGATATCTTGGATGGAGATACTGCTGGATGTTACTTTTTGAGTCAATTATTACAGGGTGTGTAAGGAAAGAGAGTGTGCAGTGGTAGCTACATAGGTAGTCAGATTATCTTGTGGAAGGCTCCTGTTTTTCACTGTAGGTCATCTGAGAGGTCTAATCTCAGTAAGGGAATTGGGGCATTTCATTGATGACTATATGGTATATGGACAATTGTGTTTAGAGGACCAGTACTTTAAAGTTGCATTTGACTGCTGGTGGTGTCATGTTGGCAATGTGGTAAAAATGTAAAAATGTACTGAATATATGGATCCAGAAGGATAACAAAAGTTAAGGGAGTGACCCAACATCTGAATATAAATCCTCAAATAGGCTTCTTTTGGTTGAGATCTGACTAACCATCCTCATCAGTCTGTAACCTTTAAAGGGAGCTCAGGCTAAAAATGGAATTTGGACTTACCTGGGCTTCATCTAAACAGGGAGCACATCTGACTATCTAAATGGGGGACCCATCTAATGGGAGGAAGGGAGTCACATGTGGTGCGCACCGCAGGTAACTACAGGTATCTGCCTAGCTACCTCACCAGTAGATCCAGCACCCGCCTAGCACCCTCACTAAAAATTCCTGGAGCCACATCTGGCCCGTACAGAAGAAAGTACATTTTTGTGCAGCAGCATTACAGTGAAAACATACCACAATGCAATGATGAAATTATAAAGCTGCTAAGATAATACATAATGCAGCAAACAACAAAACAAAAAAAAAACTTTGAATTCCATCTTTTTCATCATGACTTTAATTTGAAGAGTATTATTTACATACTTTAAATTCCCTTAGATACTTTCAGATGTGCTTTGGAAGATGCACACAGCATTCATCACGCAGGGGACGAGTCAGTGTCATCTGCAGTGCACAGCTGTCTGTTATGAAATTGTTAGAATCTGTAAATTATCCATCTCCCATGGTAAGCAAAGGACAGGATTCACCAACCCATTCATATAGTCAAACAATCTATCAGGAGAGGCATTCGTTTTATGCTGTAAATAACTTAGTGGCTTTTAAGTTTTATTCACATGCATTACTATGAGCTCTTTCCTTTTACTATGCATGCTTTGATTGTGGTTTTCTATCCATCTAAATAAAATGATGAGACTTTTCATTGGCATCATTATAGGTGGTGTTGCTGTTTCCTAGCTAGCATTGTCTCCATGGGAAAATGGTGCTGGGACATCGACCACAAGTAAGAATAATTCCTTTTTCCTTTTTTTTTTGGCTTTGTTATGTAATAGACATACAGTATATCTTTTACTGGATGGTGATATCTATTGCTTGTATGCATTAATAATTTAGTAATTTAAGTACTGTAATAGCTGCTGCAATAAGGTTTGCATGTTATGACATCAGGCACAGAAATTTACAGTAGAACTCCAGATCGGATAAGACAAAATTCAGAAACCTGGTGTGTTTGCACCAGTGGAATGCACCAGTGCAGTTCCGATTATTGGCAATATGGTTACTTGGTTATCAAGTTTTTGTTTATGGTTTAATTGGTATTTTTACGACAGTCACTGTTGAGTTTGTAGTGCAGTTTTAGGCCTACACTCTGCATGCAGCAATTTTATGTGCCTACACATTAAAGAAGGCCTCTGCATCAAATACGTATTTTGGGAGGAACATTTTGCCATTGATTCCCCTCTGCCATGCCACTGCCCAGGTTTTTGGACAGTTTTGACATATTTTTAAAAGAAATTGTGGCTGCAAATAGGCCCTTAAAGTTTTTGAATTTCATCTGCCATTCATGGAAAAATTAGTGAACATTTCACAAAAGTTTTTTTTGTGATGTTCGTCCATCACTATTCACAAAAAGACCTCATTAAGTCTGTTAGGTACCAGCGTGTACAATGTATGAATGTGCCGTCCACTCATCCCCTGGTCACCCCCGACCCGCCCCATCCGAGCACTGCCACTGATGTAAGGTTTGCTGTCTTTTGTATGTACACTGCAAATGTGTTTGTACTATCTCTGCCAAAATGGATTTAAACAGCTAGTTAAAAGAGACAGTGCCCAGGCTTACTTCAATGTACTTAATGTATGAATTCTCTTACTTTCTCTCTGCAGTAATGCAACATGTGAATCGATATCTTCTCGCACCTCTCAGATCTTCTCTTATGACAACAGATTTAGAGCCTTTGGTTGATCCAGGCTATTCTGGTTTGATTTCCTGCTCCCACCTAATATTGCTTGGATGGGCTATCTTCCCCCACACACGCTATTGGTGGTTGTATATACTGTATAGCAACCCCTGTTTGTGAGTATAAAACTCAAATGATTTCATTTTTCTAACTCATAGTAAATTATTACACCATATTGGGCTCCTGGTGTACCTGTGTTCTTTTTTCTCTTTAGGGTTGCTCATCCTTACCTCAGTAAGGGCTCGTTCACGCTAGGAATCGCAAAACGCTAGCGATTACCGCTAGTGTTTTGCATGCTTGATTTTTCTGCAATAGACGCGGAAAAATCACTGGACAAAGTAGCGTTTTGGGAGCGATCGCGATTAGCGGTTCTATACATTGTAATCGTGATATCTCCAGAATCGCCGGCAAACCGCTGCAGGTAACGCATTTGCGATTAGCGATAATGAGAACACTGCCATAGACTACAATAGGACTAGCATTTTTTCAAAACGCTAGCGGTTTGTGGTTTTTGGGAAGCTCGATACCCGCTTAGGTGTGAAAGGGCCTAAGTCAGCAGTACCTTACTAAGGCAATTTCTGTAACAGCAATTCTCTTATAGAATCAAACTATGAACAAAATGTATAAAAAGTTAGACAGAATATTAAAAAACAAGCAAAAAACTTACAAGCAATGAAAAAGCCCTGAGATGAGGGCAATGTGTATTTTGCTTGCCTTATTTGAGTAACTAATCTGAGTGAAAGCCACAGTACACTGCATCTGCAAAGGTCACAAAGTCATAGACAATAAGGCAGAACTAGTTGATACATAAGTTGCAACCCGTTTGCCATAAAAATGTGCCTACAGATCAGTACAGATACTTAAAAAAAGTCTCTATCTGAGTCTTAAGACCTGTATATCATCCCCAAAATAGTCAATGTAAAATAAATTTGCCATGGAAACAGGTGAAAGCCCTGTTTTGTCTACTCTTCCTATACCTAAGACGTCAGACATGCAATTCATATTGATTCCACACAGACATGTTAACATTCAGAGACTGGCAGGCTCAGCCTTCTGTTAGAAGCGGCAAATATGATTATACAGCTCACACTGAACAATATACACATGTCTCCGTAAGCCAGTGAGTGATCAAAGCATCCTACTCCTTTAGATTCAAAAGCTTTCATAGCTGTAAGTTAAGCTAAAGCCATTTGCATAGAATAAATGACATGTGACATTTATACGATCAAGGTATGAGCTTTTTAAGCAAAATTAATTGCCAATTTAATTTTCTAATAGTTTAATTTGTCTAAATTTAATTTGATTGTCATCTTGCCCTTCTCATAATGAATAGCACTAGTGCAATTTTAAATCACACACAGAAGTTGCTTCACCTACTTTGTGAAATTGCTATTTGCCTCTCCTCTTCAGCCAGCGTGACCTCTACAAGGAAACATGCTAAAATATACTGTATTCCATTGACATCGATATGTGTTTAACCCCTTCAGGACTGACAACTCTGGCCCCCATTAAGGACCAAAGCAGTCTCTAGTGCCCCTTCCCCCCCCCCGCACTTTACTATATAATCCCTGGTGATCTAGTGGTCCCCCTTCTATAAACATTGCCCTGGTGGCCTATTGCCACCCACCCTCCCTCCCCCCTGTGGAGATCAACAGCAGGAAGTGAGGCTGGATAAGTATTAGTCACCTTCCTCCTCTCTCCAGTGCTGAGCAGCTGTGACTGGCATCACAGTAGCCAGCCCTGTACTGACACAAGTACGGGGTCCTTTCCTGATGACATCATCAAGCTGGAACCCGTACTTCAGTACAGAGTTGGATGTCTAAAGAAAGGGTCAGGAGCTGCTATCATCGGCGGAACGCGGAGGGTGAATGTGAATTATTTTATTTGTTTACATTGTTATCACTACCATCACTGCTGATGGTAGTGATCACATGATCAGGAACCATTTGGCGTGGCTCCTGATTAATGCCAGGAGATTAAGCTGCTAATTGACTGCTTTGTCTCTGGGCTCATGTGCATGATCACTGTGTAAATGTGCGGATCGCGTAGTACGAAATCTAATGCTAGGTACACACCATACAATTTTCTGTTAGATTTTCTCTTAGATTTTCTAATTTCTAATTTTCTAATAGTTTAATTTGTCTAAATTTAATTTGATTGTCATCTTGCCCTTCTCATAATGAATAGCACTAGTGCAATTTTAAATCACACACAGAAGTTGCTTCACCTACTTTGTGAAATTGCCATTTGCCTGTCCTCTTCAGCCAGCGTGACCTCTACAAGGAAACATGCTAAAATATACTGTATTCCATTGACATCGATATGTGTTTAACCCCTTCAGGACTGACAACTCTGGCCCCCTTTAAGGACCAGAGCAGTCTGTAGTGCCCCCCCCCCCCCCCCGCACTTTGCTATATAATCCCTGGTGATCTAGTGGTCCCCCTTCTATAAATGGCTGGATAGTGTACTGGTTAAGGGCTCTGACTTTGACATGGGAGACCGGGGTTCGAATCCTGGCTAGGTCAAGTACCTATTCAGTAAGGAGTTCAAGACAAGACTCCCTAACACTGCAGGGTGGCCTCTTGAGCGCATCCCAGTGGCTGCAGCTCTTGAGCGCTTTGAGTCCGATAGGAGAAAAGCGCTATACAAGTGTTCCGATTATTCCAATTATTCCGATTATAAACATTGCCCTGGTGGCCTATTGCCACCCACCCTACCTCCCTCCCCCCTGTGGAGATCAACAGCAGGAAGTGAGGCTGGATAAGTATTAGTCACCTTCCTCCTCTCTCCAGTGCTGAACAGCTGTGACTGGCATCACAGTAGCCAGCCCTGTACTGACACAAGTACGGGGTCCTTTTCTGATGACATCATCAAGCTGGGACCCGTACTTCAGTACAGAGTTGGATGTCTAAAGAAAGGGTCAGGAGCTGCTATCGTCGGCGGAACGCGGAGGGTGAATGTGAATTATTTTATTTGTTTACATTGTTATCACTACCATCACTGCTGATGGTAGTGATCACATGATCAGGAACCATTTGGCGTGGCTCCTGATTAATGCCAGGAGATTAAGCTGCTAATTGACTGCTTTGTCTCTGGGCTCATGTGCGTGATCACTGCGGAAATGTGCGGATCGCGTAGTACGTCATGTCTGAGGATTAAAGCCACAAGCATGACACAGATTTCAACTATGTTAGTCCGCAAAGGGTTAAACACTGTGTGGTTGGGACCACAATGATTTTTTCTTTTTTATCACAATTAGATGTTTAAAGAGAAAGCTGATTATTTTTATTTCATGTCACTTTCCAGGATTTCACCAAATAGAAAATCACACTGTGGGTGTAAAGTATTTATTCATTCATACACAGGGAATAGACACTGCCACGCATGCAGCAGCCAATGCTCAATTGTGTGGTAAACTGCTTTGAAAGTCTCTTAGAGTAGCTGACATTGATTACCTGTCCAAACAAGGCCTGCTGAATATACGCTAGGGTTATTTAGCCCAACCACTGTCACTGTTATAAAAAATGGAAACATAAATAACATAAATAAGCACATGGAAGACTTTCTAATCTGTGATATTTAACCACTTCACAACTGAGGGGTTTTACCCCTTGAACACCAGAGCAATTTTCACCTTTCAGCGCTCCGTCCATTCATCCGTCTATAACTTTATTATTACTAATCGCAATGAAATGAACTATATCTTGTTTTTTTCACCAACAATTAGGCTTTCTTTAGGTGGGACATTATGCCAAGAATTATTTTATTCTAAATTTGTTTTAATGGAAAAATAGGAAAAAATGTGGGGAAAAAATATTATTTTTCAGTTTTCGGCTATTATAGTTTTTAAATGATGCATGCTACTGTAATTAAAACCCATGAAATGTATTTGCCCATTTGTCCCGGTTATAAAACCGTTTAAATGATGTCCCTATCACAAAGTTTGGCGCCAATATTTTATTTGGAGTAGGAGGCTGGGAGAATCACAATGATCGCGCTGTTTCTCAAAGAAGCAGCAGATCATTGCGGGGGCTTAGATCAACGAACGGGAATGGATTTTCCCGTTCATTGATCTCCTGGCAAGCGGGCGGCGGTGTGCACGAGCAGTGGGATCATGTGCACGAGCGGTGGGAGCGCGGACAGCGGCGGTAGCGCGGAAGATTTCTCCATCCCTGGTTTTTTAGGGGGGAAAAAAGGGACGGAGAAATTCGTACCGCCGGGGGTAAAGTGGTTAAGCAGGAATGTTAGTTAAAGGGGCACTGTGGTTAATTTCTTCCTTTTAAGTGCCTTAAACATAAGTATTAGTCTATGAAACGTTGTTAATGACAATTATTTTCGCTGATCAAAAGTTTTTTTTTACATTGCCACTAGCCATTTAAACCTAATGAGGCACGTCGGAAGATTTACCTTCCTGACGCCGAATCGGCATAATCCATCCTCATAAAGGAGGCATCTGTAACTGTAGAATGTGTTCCTAATACTTCCCCCCCCCATCCGCTCAGCGAGGAACAATCCAGCTGTAACGGCACGATCGTACCGTTACTGAGATGTGTGTAGGCGGCAGCTGCTTTACGTCTCTGTAGCTTCACGCTGCCCACTGAGGACCCCTGGCACAGCAACAGACACCTATTGTTGTCCGTTGCGTGCTGGTTCCCACAGCAACGGACAACAATAGGTGTCTGTCGCTGTGCCAGGGGTCCTCAGCGGGCAGCGTGAAGCTACAGAGACGTAAAGCAGCTGCCGCCTACACACATCTCAGTAACGGTACGATCATGCCGTTACAGCTGGATTGTTCCTCGCTGAGCGGATGGGGGGGAGAAGTATTAGGAACACATTCTACAGTTACAGATGCCTCTTATATGAGGATGGATTATGCCGATTCGGCGTCAGGAAGGTAAATCTTCCGACGTGCCTCATTAGATTTCAATGGCTAGTGGCATTGTAAAAAAAAACTTTTGATCAGCGAAAATAATTGTCATTAACAACGTTTCATATACTAATACTTATGTTAAAGGCACTTAAAAGGAAGAAATTAACCATAGTGCCCCTTTAAAATGTTAGTTAAAATGATTGCTCATGCAATGAAGTAAATATAAGATATTCAAAAAACATGTCTATCTAGTGGTTTCTGGCTTTTCTCAAAATACAGTAAATTACTCCTCTCTCCTATATACAACCCTGCGCTGAAGGAACAATATCAGGTTTACTGCTATGGAAAAAGGTCTCTTTATCCTGCTTTGTGTTAGCAAGTTTGTTAAAGATGAGCTATCAACTATACTATCTCAGAAAAAAACAACAAATATATAAGCAGATAAATACTTGCTCTACTTACATAACATATGTATTGCACTGTCCATGTTTTTAGTGATTTTTCTATAGTAAAAAAGAGAAAATCCCTCTTAGGATTATCCATTTTAACTGTGTCTATCTTGAAGACAATCCTGATGTAATTTCCTACCTTACACTCCTCTGCCTTTTTTTTGTATGCATTGCCTGCCCTCCTTCCAGTCTTCATGCACGTCCACCCAGCTCTGCAATAGAAAGTGCATTGTCTCAGCATGAGAAATATTGGCCAATCAGAGAGGAGCAGAGGTGTGGGAGGGGAAAACAGGAGGGAAAGAGGCTTCAAGCTGCATTAGTTAAGTCTGAGGGGAAAGTAAAGAAGCAAAAAAAGACAACACTTTGTGTGGCAATATACCAAATAAGATTCAGGTACGCTGGAGAATGATAATTTATCATCAAGAAAAGTAATAGTGATTTTTAACTTTTGGATTGCCTGAATAGCGTCCTTATTACTTGTCTGCCAGATAAAAATAAAGAATTGATTTTTGATTCTATACCCAACATTTACACGTTAAAGCAAATAAAAATAAAAGGATTAAAGAAAAAACCTGCAAGGTAAAAAAAGAGAGACAAACAGATGCTTTTCTCTACAAGTTTCCTTTAAATAGGCTTGCAAAAGTAAGTTACTTTCAAAGTGGCACTGATTAGTAGTTATAGTAATATCACAAGTCACTGTCTTCTGCGATGCAGGTTTAATCTCAGTTGCATTATTTATTTAACCATTTCCCAACCACAGGTTTTTTCCCCTTAAAAAGAAGAGCGATTTTCACATCAAGCTCCTCCTATTCATTTGGCAATAACTTTATTATTTACTTATCACATCGAAATGATCTATATCTTGCTTTGTTTGCCATAAATTAAGCTTTCTTTGGGTGGTAATTTTTGTTAAGAATTATTTTATTTTATATGCATCTTACAGGAAATAACATTAAGAAAAAAAAGGAAAAAAATAATTATTTCTGAGTTTTCAACCACTGAAGTTTTAAAATAAAAGGTGCTTTCGATACTTAAAACCCACACATTTTATTTGCCCATTTGTCACGGTTATTACACCATTTAAATTGTGTCCCTAGTACAATGTATACGGCAGTATTGTTTATGTTTGGCTTTTGTGAATAAGAGTCCGCGTCTTGCTCTTATTCATCACAGGCACTGTGTTTGGGTATGGGAACATACTGTTCTCATTCCCCGATCAGTAAACGGCGGGATTGCATTGGAACGGTAGGATCTGCGATGCGGCGATTGGGAATGTCGAGCTAAACAAAGCGGGTACATGTATTTACGCCCACGGTCGTGAAGCATTGTGGACAGAGGCGTAAAAATACAATACAGCAGTCTGAAAGTAGCTAAAAATAGTGTGCAAGGTTTTTTTTTACTTGTGCTATTATATCTTTGACTAGGCTGTAAAGGTTTGGATAGAGTAGATACACCTGGAAACATTTCTTTGTGTGTCTTCCATTCAGACTTCAGAGCAACAAAATGTGAAAGGAGTGCTTCCTTTTTCTACCCATTGCATATGCAATTGACCTTTTCTCCTTAATTCTCTCCCAGGACATAGTTTTTCAGTTTCTTTTTAAATTAACTTTGCAGAACTTTGCAATTGAAAAAGTAGATGACAATGTACTATCAAAATTAATTTGGGTATTTTCTTGCTCGCTGGTGGCTTAAAGACACACTTAAGCCTGAAATAAAAAAAACAGTTTTACTCACCAGGGGCCTCTACTAGCCCCCAGTAGCTGTCCCGTGCCCTGGCAGTCACGATCAGATCCTCCTGTCCCCCGCCGCCAGCTACTTTTACTTCGCCAACAGGCCTGGGCACACGTAGCGTTCTACTTGTTCCCATCTGCAATAGCATCCTGTGCCTGCGCAGGGCGCTATTGTGGAAAGGAGTGCATAGAAGGAGACACGTGGCCAGGCCTGCGCTGGCGCAGTAAGCCTGCAAAGTGAAAGTAGCTGGCGGCAAGGGACAGGAGGATCCGATCGTGACTGCGAGGGCACGGGGCGGCTGCAGAGGGCTGGTAGAAGCCAAAGGTGAGTGAAACTGATTTTTTTTGCAGGCTTAAGGATCTCTTTAAAAAGCATTTTATTTACAAGGTGTGAAAATATCATCTATGTCATAAGTCGGAAGAAAAAGTTAATTGCATATGGAACACTGTGTGTTCTTTTTTCATAAATAGTGCCTTCCCAGATGTGAAAGCCACCTTTGCCATGTAAGCTAATGAGACCCCATAACACCACAGATGGTGGCTTCTAAACTAAGTAGAGTTTAAACTTGCCCTTCAGGTCCTTAATCTGGAGGGTATACAGCACATGGTTCTTTTCTGAATGGCAGAGAGTAAGCGTCCACTTGTGGATGCATTGGCAGATTCGTTTTCACAGACATGTTCATGTCGTTTTTAAGTAATGCTGGGTCTATGCAGAGATTTTTTTTTTAATTACCCAACTATTCCAATCTTATATTGCCCTTGTCCATGCTTATTAAAATATATTGCTAGAATCACATTGACAATTGGAACGCATACATGATTTGTAATCATTGCATTCTGTTTATATTTAACCATTAAAGCCCAACTGGACAAACATTCTCGTCCAGTTGGGCTGCGCGCACTCCCGAGGGCCACGCGCACTCCTGCGCGCGCCCCGGCGCTGGCTGTTAGCCCAGCGATAAGTGAATGGGATTATAGATCCCATTTATTGATTGAAGCCCCCCGCAGAAAAACCAACAGCCTTTTCACAGAGGCTGCTGTTTTTCTGATTCACAAAAAGTTTCCCGTCCATTTAATGCATCCTGGAAGCCTGATCGTACGCTTCCAGGACTTTTTGACTGTGGCCATCTTGTGGCCAAATAGTAAAACTACACCCACATCTATTTTCTATTAAATAAATGCATTATTTTACATTTAAAATTAGCTGTTTACCTCCCACACCAGTAATTACCCAAATAAAACTTTTAATAAAAAAAAAATCAAAAAATTATAATAAAAAAAAACAAAGAAACAAGCAACATAGATAGTTACTTGTTACACTGTAGAGTAGTTCAGGTGCTGTTGACCTCTCCACTGTGATATGAACCACCCAAGCACAGGATCTAAGTGACCACGGGTCTTCACACACGACCCCTTGAGGGGGAAGCAGGACCACAACCCCTTGAGGGGGAAGTGGATACTTTGCTGCCTAGTGCCCACCAGGTTGTGCTTAAGGTAGCTCCGCAGTGGATCGGAGAACAGGTAACGGCTCAGTGTGGAGAGCCAGAGGCTGGTACTCGTAGTCGTGGACGGAGCCAAAGGTCAGGACAGGCGGATATCAGGATGGCCCGGGACAGGCAGAAGGTCGAGGCTGGTGGCAGACAACATGTAATCAGGAACACAAGCCAAGGGTCAGGACGGGCAGAGATCAAGAGTAGTCAGGGTCACAAGCCAAGGTCAAACCAGGAAATACTATCAGGATACAGAGTAATTTGCTAGGCCCAAGCCGTAAGAACCAACAGCACTGCTACGGAGGGCAGGCCTGCTTAAATACACCATTGGGCGCCAAAATTAATGCCTGCACGTGCGCAGTGCGCGCATGACCACTTTTGCACACATGTGCGACCTTTCCAGCGTACCATGCAAGCGCGTGACCTTACGCACACATCGTGCAACGCTGTGCGCACCAAACAACCAGCAGTAGCCATAAAGCCTAGCCCACCCGCGCGCGCGCTCGTAGAAGCACGCCCGCGGGAACGTCGGAGGCACCCAGGACGGTAAGAGTGACATTCCCTAAGGGTCTGAACTTTTTAAATAAGCATGTCAAAGGAGTATATTAATATAATTTTTTAAATTATGGGCTTGTAAATAGTGATGGACGCAAATTGAAAAAATGCACGATTATTTCCAAATAAAGTATCGGCGCCATACATTGTGATAGGGACATAATTTAAATGGTGTAATAAGCGGGACAAATGGGCAAATAAAATACATGAGTTATAATTACGGTAGCATGTATTAATTTCAAACTATAATGGCCAAAAACTGAGAAATAATGATTTTTTTCCATTTCTTTCTTAATATTCCTGTTAAAATGGATTTAGAATAAAATAATTCTTAGCAAAATGTATCACCCAAAGAAAGCCTAACTGGTGGTGGAAAAACAAGATATAGACCAATTCATTGGGATGAGTAGTGATAAAGTTATTAGCAAATGAATAGGAGGTGAAAGTTGCTCAGATGCAAAAAATAAACAACCCTTCGGGCTTAAGTGGTTAAATGTTTCACAGTGGCCATTTTAGTGGAAGCAGTTTAACCACTCAAGGACTGCAGTCATAAAACCCCTTAAGGACCAGAGCCTTTTTTTCCATTCAGACCACTGCAGCTTTAACAGTTTATTGCTCGGTCATACAACCTACCATCTAAATGAATTTTACCTCCTTTTCTTGTCACTAATACAGCTTTCTTTTGGTGCTATTTGATTGCTGCTGCGATTTTTACTTTTTATTATATTCATCAAAAAAGACATGAATTTTGTCAAAAAAATGACTTTTTTTACTTTCTGTGCTGACATTTTTCAAATAAAGTAAAATTTCCTATACATTTAAGCGCAAAAGTTATTCTGCTACATGTCTTTGATTTAAAAAAAAACATTCAGTGTATATTTATACTATGGTGCAAAAAGTGAATTTTCCCATTTTGAAGCATTTCCGACTTTTCTGAGCACTTGTCATGTTTCATGAGGTGCTAAAATTCCAGGATAGTATAAATACCCCCCAAATGACCCCATTTTGGAAAGAAGACATCCCAAAGTATTCACTGAGAGGCATGGTGAGTTCATAGAAGATTTTATTTTTTGTCACAAGTTAGCGGAAAATGACACTTTGTGACAAAAAAAAGGTTTCCATTTCTTCTAACTTGCGACAAAAAAAAATGAAATCTGCCACGGACTCACTATGCTCCTCTCTGAATAACTTGAAGTGTCTACTTTCCAAAATGGGGTCATTTGTGGGGTGTGTTTAAGGCCTGGCATTTTGGGGGGTGCTAAATTGTAAGCACCCCTGTAAAGCCTAAAGGTGCTCATTGGACTTAGGGCCCCTTAGCGCAGTTAGGCTGCAAAAAAGTGCCACACATGTGGTATTGCCATACTCAGGAGAAGTAGTATAATGTGTTTTGGGGTGTATTTTTACACATACCTATGCTGGGTGGGAGAAATATCTCTGTAAATGACAATTTTTTTATTTTTTTTACACACAATTGTCCATTTAAAGATATATTTCTCCCACTCAGCATAGGTATGTGTAAAAATACACCCCAAAACACATTATACTAGTTCTCCTGAGTACGGCGATACCACATGTGTGGCACTTTTTTGCACCCTAACTGCGCTAAGGGGCCCAAAGTCCAATGAGTACCTTTAGGATTTCACAGGTAATTTTGCGACATTTGGTTTCTAGACTACTCCTCACGGTTTAGGGCCCCTAAAATGTCAGGGCAGTATAGGAACCCCACAAATGACCCCATTTTAGAAAGAAGACACCCCAAGGTATTCCGTTAGGAATATGGTGAGTTCATAGAAGATTTTATTTTTTGTCACAAGTAAGCGGAAATTGATTTTAATTGTTTTTTTTTTCACAAAGTGTCATTTTCCGCTAACTTGTGACAAAAAATAAAATCTTCTATGAACTCACCATACTCCTAACGGAATACCTTTGGGTGTCTTCTTTCTAAAATGGGGTCATTTGTGGGGTTCCTATACTGCCCTGGCATTTTAGGGGCCCTAAACCGTGAGGAGTAGTCTTGAAACCAAATGTCGCAAAATGACCTGTGAAATCCTAAAGGTACTCATTGGACTTTGGGCCCCTTAGCACAATTAGGCTGCAAAAAAGTGCCACACATGTGGTACTGCCATGCTCAGAAGAAGTAGTATAATATGTTTTGTGGTGTATTTTTACATATACCCATGCTGGGTAGGAGAAATATCTCTGTAAATGACGAATTTTAGATTTTTTTACACACAATTGTCCATTTACAGAGAGATTTCTCCCACCCAGCATGGGTATGTGTAAAAATACATCCCAAAACACATTATACTACTTCTCCTGAGTACAGCGATACAACATGTGTGACACTTTTTTGCAGCCTAGGTGCGCTAAGGGGCCCAACGTCATATTTCCAGGTCATTTTGAGGCATTTGTTTTTTAGACTACTCCTCACGGTTTAGGGCCCCTAAAATGCCAGGGCAGTATAGGAACAACACAAGTGACCCCATTTTAGAAAGAAGACACCCCAAGGTATTCCGTTAGGTGTATGGTGAGTTCATAGAAGATCTTATTTTTGTCACAAGTTAGTGAAAAATGAAACTTTGTGAAAAAACAATAAAAATCAATTTCCGCTAACTTTTGACAAAAAATAAAATCTTCTATGAACGCTTCATACACCTAACAGAATACCTTGGGGTGTCTTTTTTTTCTAAAATGGGGTCACTTGTGGAGTTCCTATACTGCCCTGGCATTTTACGGGCCAAAACCGTGAGTAGTCTGGAAACCAAATGTCTCAAAATGACTGTTCAGGTGTATAAGCATCTGCAAATTTTGATGGCAGGTGGTCTATGAGGGGGCAAATTTTGTGGAACCGGTCATAAGCAGGGTGGCCTCTTACATGACAGGTTGCATTGGGCCTGATCTGATGGATAGGAGTGCTAGGGGGGGTGACAGGAGGTGATTGATGGGTGTCTCAGGGGGTGGTTAGAGTGGAAAATAGATGCAATCAATGCACTGGGGAGGTGATCGGAAGGGGGTCTGAGGGGGATCTTAGGGTTTGGCCGAGTGATCAGGAGCCCACACGGGGCAAATTAGGGCCTGATTTGATGGGTAGGTGTGCTAGGGGGTGACAGGTGGTGACAGGAGGTGATTGATGGGTGTCTCAAGGTGTGATTAGTGGGGGGAATAGATGCAAGCAATGCACTGGCGAGGTGATCAGGGTTGGGGTCTGAGGGCGTTCTGAGGGTGTGGGTGGGTGATTAGGTGCCCTAGGGGCAGATAGGGGTCTAATCTGATGGGTAGCAGTGACAGGTGGTGACAGGGGGTGATTGATGGGTAATTAGTGGGTATTTAGAGGAGAGAGCAGATGTGAACAGTGCACTTGGGAGGTGATCTGACATCGGGTCTGCAGGCGATCTAATGGTGTGGGTGGGTGAGAAGATTTCCCGCAAGGGGCAGGTTAGGGGCTGATTGATGGGTGGCAGTGACAGGGGGTGATTGATGGGTGGCAGTGACAGGGGGTGATTGATAGGTGATTGACAGGTGATCAGTGGGTTATTACAGGGAAGAACAGATGTAAATAATGCACTGGCGAATTGATAAGGGGGGGTCTGAGGGCAATCTGAGCGTGTGGGCGGGTGATTGGGTGCCCGCAAGGGGCAGATTAGGGTCTAATCTGATGGGTAACAGTGACAGGTGGTGATAGGGGGTGATTGATGGGTAATTAGTGGGTGTTTAGAGGAGAGAACAGATGTAAACAGTGCACTTGGGAGGTGGTATTACATTTTGAGGGCTTCAATGCCAATAGGACCAGGGGTTCACTTTATTGTTTCCCACTGCTTAAAGGTACAGAGATTGCCATGGATCAATTTCCATATTTAAAATGTAACAAACATACCTCCATCATTCCCGTCTTGCCGCATGTCCCATGCCACTAATCCACTCATTCTTCCTCCATCTCTGTGCATTCTAGGAGCCGCCAAAGCATATTTGAGTCTCCTGCCGGGGCTCCCCATTCGTCCACTAGGTGGCCCAATGAGAATCATTCTGATTCTCTATGGTCCAATTAGAATCAGGATGATTCTCATTGGGCCACCTAGTGGATGAATGGGGAGCCCCGGCGGGAGACTCAAATATGCTTTGACAGCTCCGAGAATGCACATGTAACAATCTGCTAGTGTGTGTGGGCACTAGCAGACAGACAATAAATAGACTTTCCCTGAAAGGGTAAAGTCTTACATACAGTGACAGTAGAAGGCAGTACAAACAGATATATATAGAATGGTCAGGCAATCGAGTCGGCAACAGATCAGATTGGTCAGATACAAAATCGGCAGGCAATAACAAAGTGAGTAATCAGGCTGAGGTCGGCAACTGGTCAGATAGGCAGAGGTACAGAATCAGCAGGCTAAATCTAAGTGAATAAACAGGCAGAGGTCGGCAACAGATCAGATTGGCAAGGTACAAAATCGGCAGGCAGAGAGTAGTCAGAAAAACAGGCAGAAGTCAATACACAGGTAATACAATATATAATAGCTGAGCTAGTATGGAATCTCCGGGGTCCTGCCGGTTCAAGCCACACACAGAACTGACTAAGGTCTGAAGCCTTCACTGTGCAGTGTTAGTTAGAGCAGACAGTGAGCAAGTGTCAGAACAGAGCTTAAATAGCCCGGGTAAGCAGGAGAACACACCCCCCAGCCGCTTGGCCAAATAGGAACTGAAGGTGGAGTCCTGCGTGTCAGCTGACAGCTGATCAGCTGACACGCTTCCTTAGGGCATAAGAGGAGCGACGTTGCCAGCGCATGCGTCCGCCCTCATTTACAGTCTGAGTATCATGCGGCCGGATCCCCGCAGGAACGTTGCTGACACTATCCCTGCTATTGCAGGCAGCCGCACTGGAAGTCCCAGATGCACTGCCAGTGGTGGCAGCTGCAACTGAGTTGGTAAGCACAAGATTTCTGACAGCACAGAGATGGAGGAAGAATGAGCAGAGGAGCGGCATTGGACATGCGGCGAGACGGGAACGATGTAGGTATGTTTTTTGCCGGGTCCCGCAGTAGCAACGAGGGCAGGAGACGACGGACAGCGGGTAAGAGCAAAGGCTGGCTCTTGCAACGATGCGTGCGAATTTCCCGGGGGGGGGGGGGGGGAGTGAGGCTGCAGTGCTGTAGTGCTGAAGGACAGCTCCCCGGCACTAATGCCTCGCTCCGCATCGCTCACTACTTAGGAGAATCGCTCAGCGAATACCTAGTATTCGCCTGAGTTATGCTCCTTTATGCAAGGACATCACTCAGGTGAAACTGGCAATTGAATTTGCTGGTAAATCTTGAGCGATGTGAGGAGATAAGAAGCTTGCATGTTTTAAGCTTCTTATCTCCTCGAATTGGATATGGTCCATGCTGTTAAAACTCTAAGGGCCATATGCAATTCACTTTTTCTCCTAAGTGATATTTTCAAAACTTGTAATAAAATGCCTTTTAAACCATCAGCAAGCAAGAAAATACTCAAAATAATTTGAATAGCACCTTTACACCTATTTTTGTGGCACTTTTTCAATTGCAAAGTGCTGGAAAATTATTTTAAATGCAAGATGAAAAATTATCCCCTAGGAGAAAACTCAGGAGAAAAAAGTAATTGCATATTGGCCTAAATAAGATGAATGTGTTTTTTTTTTAAGTGTCCATAAATGATACAATCTTCACAGTACAATCTTACCCCATCTATGCTATATGAGGGACTTCTTGAAGCCAGTACCTATTCAGTAAGAAGTCCTTGGGCAAGACTAACTAATACTGCAGGGTGGCCTATTGAGCCTATTGCTATGAGTCCAGCAAGAGAAAGCACTATACAAATGTTAGCATTACGTGAACTACAGCAATGGATGAATGACAACTGGCTGAAACTAAATGCAGACAAAACTGAAGTCCTTCTGATAGGAGGGCAGAGCATGATAACAAAACAACTTAACTTGCAGTCTTCACCACTGGGAATAGGAGGCACGGATCTGCGCAGCTCTGATCATGTGCGTAGCCTGGGAGTTCTAATTGATTGGGATTTAAACTTTAGAACTCAAATCTCTGCTGTGGTGAAATCATCCTATTTTCACCTGAAGAACATTGCAAAAATCAAGCACCTCATACCCCCAGAAGATCTGCCAACCTTAGTCCACGCCTTCATCACATCTCGACTGGACTACTGCAATGCTCTCTACACTGGCCTTCCAAAAAAGGTCTTGTACCGACTACAGCTGATACAGAATACTGCTGCCAGACTGCTAACCAACCAACCCCGTCACTGCCACATAACGCCAGTCCTGCACTCCCTTCACTGGCTACCTATAGAATGGAGGGTCCTATTCAAGATCGGCCTACTGACATTTAAATCCCTGAATAATTTAGGCCCTGGATACATGAAAGATATGTTGCAGCTGCGTAGCAATCCCCGCATTCTCAGATCAACAGGTTCTAATAATCTAGTCATACCCAGAGTCCACTTGGAAACTTTTGGTCCCAGAGCCTTCTGTCATGCTGCCCCTACGTTTTGGAACTCCTTACCTCAACAGATCAGGACAGCTCCATCCCTGGACGTGTTTAAATCCAGACTGAAAACCCACCTGTTCAGTTTGGCATTTGCAGAAATTTAACTTTTGTTGTGTGAATACTTCATCCTACTAATTACTGAATCTGAGAGAGCCTAAGCGCTTTGAGTCCTATGGGGGAAAAGCGCTATAGAAATGTTATTGTATTATTGTATTGTATTATTATTATAATGGCTACCTAATATAATCATTTAAGTTTATTCAATGAAGCCAGAGGGATATGGAAGCTGACATATTTATTTCCTTTTAAGCAATACCAGTTGCCTGGCTGTCCTGCTGATCCTCTGCCTCCAATACTTTTAGCCATAGACCCTGAACAAGCATGCAGCAGATCAGGTGTTTCTGACATTATTAACAGATCTGACCAGATTAGCTGCATGCTTGTATCTGGTAAAGACACTACTTCAACCAAGTAGGTCAGCAGGGCTGCCAGGCAACTGATATTGTTTAGAAGGAAATAAATATGGCAGCAGCCTACATATTATTGTCAGTTTAGTTGTCCTATACATTTGGTAACGTTTTAGAATGAAGATTGTATCATTGATGGGGACCTTAACGTGGAACTGAAATCTTGCACAGGACAGAAGGAAAACATAGAGAGAGGCACTATGTATGTATTTAAAGAGTTTAGCCTCTCTAATTCCCCAATCAATTACACGGATATATAGAATTCAAAAAATGGTCAGGAAACCAGCAAAATGAACCATGAACTTTTTTCTTTTAAGTTTTTTAAAAAGTGCAAATATTGTGCAAAATTCTTCAATGCATCAATATCATATATCAATCAATAAGCATATATAGTGCAATACAACAGTGGATGATCAATTTTTAAGGTTGGCGAAAACGTCGACTTGTTTCTCTAGCAATGTCCCTAGTCTAACAATGTTTCTCCAGTTTTTAAGAAAAACAAAAGTTTGCTTTCCTAAAACAGAAAGAATTTGCGATAATTCAGGTTGGAGTGAGCTTGAGATGTCTCCCAGAGCAACACTGCTGAATATATGCAAATTAACCATTGTTTTCCAGTTTTTAAATAACCCTATTTCTCCTCTAAACATTTAGTAAATTACTTCTAACTGACCCTGTCCCCACAGGTTAAATAATAGCATTTCTTTTACAGGTTACATTCAGAATACACATTTCCAAGGATATGCTTTACCTTGTTCTCTCCGGGAGGTCATACCTGCTAGTACTCCCACACTGACTGCATTGTTGCCGCGTTACTGCCATCTTATTGCAAACCCAGGAAAGTTTGCTAATTGGCACAGCTTGACTTACAAAGAAAAAAGCAACCTTTTTATATCTGACCTCGATGTATTTTAATATAGTTAGCTGATCATTAACATTTTCAACCCATAAGACTGCCCATGCTAAATGTTTGCACGTGATTTCAAATTCTGAGAGCGTAAAACCTGAATAGCTGCTGACATAGAATAGGTATTGTTGTTAATGTTTAGCTTTTTTTTTTCATTTCTGTTAATGGGATTTTTTTTATTTTTAAATATGGTAACTGCTTTAGTCCCATTTTCATAATAACAGCAAACTGGTTTTGCTGTTCTTTCACAATGCTTTCTTAAGGTAGCCATACATTGGTCGATTTGCCATCAGATCGACCAAGAGATAGATCCCTCTCTGATCGAATCTGATCAGAGATGGATCATATGGCTGCCTTTACTGCAAACAGATTGTGAATCGATTTCAGCATGGAACCGATCACAATCTGTGAAGCTGCCGCTGCCCCCCCCCCCCCCCTGCATATATTACCTGCTCCGGTGACTCCCCCGGTCTCCGCTGTCTTCTTCTCTGCGCTGGTCTCCGGGTCTGGCTGGCTTCACTGAACTTCCTGCCGGGGGAAATTTAAACAGTAGAAGGCGCTCTACTGTTTAAACTTCCTGCCGGGACAGGAAGTTCAGTGAAGCCAAGCCAGCCAGACCCGGAGACCAGCGCGGAGAAGAAGACAGCAGAGACCGGGGGAGTCACGCTGGCCAGAGCAGGTAATGTATTGCCGCTAGCGTCAGTCGTCGGGCATTCGAACGCCGCTATCGACGCACCCCCGACCCGCCGGCGATCGAGCAAAATCTTCCGCACGGACGGATCGACGGGAATCGACAGGAACGATTGATTTCTGACAGAAATCGATCGTTCTGACAGCGTTTGCGCAACGATTTCACAGCAGATTCGATCACAGTGATCGAATCTGCTGTATATCGGTGGGAAAATCGTTAGGTGTATGGGCCCCTTAAGGGCTTGTTCACACTACAAGAGCTTTCCTAAGCGCTTTGTGATTTTAAAAGCTCTTGCTAATGTTATCCTATGTGTGTGTTCTCACTGGAGCAATTTGATTTTGTAAAAATCCCCCGTAGCATTGCATTAGCAAGAGCTTTTAAAATCTCTAGCGCTTAAAAAGCTTTTATAATGTGAACAAACCCTAAGACCCCATTCACACTAGAAATCGCTAAACGCTAACACAACGCTGATCGATTTTCTGGTGTTTTTTTCCTAGCGATTTCCCAGCAATTTTTCACTGTATAGAGAGTGTTTTTCCAGTGTTTTTTTCAGAAATTAGCATTTTGCAATTTCTAGTTCAATATAAGTCTGCAGAATCGCTCCGAAAATGCTGCAGGTTATGAGTTTGCATTTCAGCAAATCGCTTAGATGAGAACACTTCAATATACTTTCACTGTACACAAGTTTTTCAAAACGCTAGCGATTTCCAGCGATGCTGAAATCTCCTGAAAAGCGCTCTAGTGTGAATGGGGCCTTACACTGTAAAATGTGCACCACTGAAAACAAGCACTGTGGTGGTGATCTACTTTGCTCCACTTAAAGGAGTAAACATGGGAGCATATGTTTAGTCACCTGAAAGAGCCACATTGAGGGCCATATGGAATTTATTTTTTCACCTGAATTTTCTCCTAGGTGATATTTTCACAACTTGCAAATAAAATAACTTTTATAGCACCAGCAAGCAAACAAAGGCCCATATGCAATTAACTTTTTCACCTGAGTTATCTCCTAGGAGATAATTTTCCTCTTCTCTTTAAACTAACGTTTTAGCATTTTAATATTGAAAAAGTACCCAAAAGTTAGTGAAAGTGCTATCAAATTTATTCATAGTATTTTCTTGCTTGCTGGTGGCTTAAAATGCATTTTATGAAAAGTTCTGAAAATATCACCTAGGAGAAAACTCAGGTGAAAAAGTGAATTGCATATGGGCCAATAAACAGAATTTTAATTAAAACACAAGGGTCCAAATGTAATTAATAACATTGCAGGAAAGCAAGGTGTCTGTGCTCTGAATAGGATGCCCCCATATGCACACATAATCACATACGCGCACACCGAGACAGGGGCGTAGCTTGGGGTGGGCGGGGTAGGACAAGTGCCCCCGGGCGCTGACCCCCTAGGGTGCCCAGCCAATTATTGATTTGTTTGGTTTTTTAAATCTCCTCTCTCCCAATCAGTGTAGATTTTGCAGCAGGTCCTGTGCTGTGGTTGCCTGGCAACAAACACACAGCACTTCCTATGACGAGTGTGGCCCAATCACTGCTGAGTGGGTGGGAGTCAGCTCAGCACGTCACTATGGGGGGGAGGGACTGGCGGCCGCAGCCCACACTTTTCGAACAGATGTGCAGGGAGAGGAGGATGATCATGCTGCCACCTGTGAGATTGCAGATTGTTATCATCCCTGGCCTGCTGGCTTTGATCCTTATCTTGTGAAGGCAGCATTGCTCATTTGCTCAAATCATCCTGCAGCTGCTTTTCACACTTTTGTGTTTGAGTCACAGCACAGCCTGTTTGTGTGACTTTCATGTGAGTCTGTGAGTACTGCATGGCTAATATTGCTTTCACTGGGAGGTCATTAACCCTGTATTTGCTGCTCTGAATTGCTGAACTTCGAGCAGATTAACTTCCCAGCAGTTTGCAATTGAAAAAGCACTTTCTTGGTTGCTGGTGGCTTATAGTAAATCGGAGACAGGGGATGTAAAAATATATATATATATACATGCTTGGGGCTTCCTCCAGCCCCTTCCAAGCTGATAGCTCCCTTGCTGTGGTCCTCCGCCACCCTGGATTGTCCGCAAATTGCCCCAGGAGAGCCCCTGGTCTGGGGTGTTCTGCGCATGTACGGCCGGACTGTGCCTGTGCTGACTGCAAGACTTTCCGGGGCCAATTGTGGACGATCCAGGTGGCAGAGGGTGGTGTAAAGAGCTGAATCATCCACGAGGCAAACCTAGGGCCTGGATAGAGTCTAGGGGCCAGGTGTAAGGCTGGATGCAAGCAAGCCCCCCACAAATCTAACTAAATAAGCCAGGTGGCCATCAGTGAAGGGCAAAAAGTTTTATCTTACCTAGGACCCCATTCCATAGTAATCCTTTTCTGATGGCTTATGGTAGCACTTCCACTGACATCTTCTGCAGCACTTTACAGAGTACATAGTCATGCCACTGACTGTCCTCAGATGAGCTCACAATCTAATCCTGCCATAGTCATAGTCTAATGTCCTACCATATTATTATTATTTATTTATATAGCACTGACATCTTCTGCAGCACTTTACAGAGTACATAGTCAAGTCACTGACTATCCTCAGAGGAGCTCACAATCTAACCCTACCATAGTCATAGTCGAATGTCCTACCATATTATTATTATGGATTTATATAACACTGACATATTCTGCAGCACATTACAGGGTACATAGTCATGTCACTGACCTCAGAGGAGCGCACAATCTAATCCTGCCATAGTCATAGTCTAATGTCCTACCATATTATTATTATGGATTTATATAACACTGACATATTCTGCAGCACATTACAGGGTACATAGTCAAGTCACTGACTATCCTCAGAGGAGCTCACAATCTAACCCTACCATAGTCATAGTCGAATGTCCTACCATATTATTATTATGGATTTATATAACACTGACATATTCTGCAGCACATTACAGGGTACATAGTCATGTCACTGACCTCAGAGGAGCGCACAATCCAATCCTGCCATAGTCATAGTCCAATGTTCTACCATATTAATATTATGCATTTATATAGCACTGACATCTACGCTTTACACTCTACATGTACACTTTACAGAGTACCCATGCCCCTTTTTCTGGGGCAGCGCTAGTTTCTCCTTGGAGGACACATTAATAGTCTTTGTCTCTGGGCACTGAAAGCCCTAGCTACGCCTCTGCACCGAGACATGCACGTGACAGTAATAAAGTGCTGAAATAGTGCAGCAGAAAGGGTTCCACGTGAAGCCAAAAGTGACAGTAGAAGAGAGGAGGCTGAGGGAGGTCCGACAGCCAAGCGTACCAAACAATGTGTGTCCAGTGAAAGAATGGTGAAGAGGGAAGAGCTCACCAACCGGCAATGGAGGGGCAAGGAAGTGCGGTGTGTCCCTGGACCTATCCTTCACGATTCGCCGCCATTGCGTCTTCTGCTGGGCATAATGAGACGCCAGCGCTCATGGCCTATATAGGAAGTACGTCATAAGGGGGGCAGGCAGTCAAGTCAGGTAGCGTGCGTGGCCACGCATGCAGGATCAGATGCCATGCTGTATCTCAACACGGCAGTCCGTCCCACATCAATGTCATAGTGGGGCCAGGGAGCTGTCATGGCAACAAGGATACAAAGGCGCGCTGCGCATATATACATATACCTGAGGGAAGAGAGCCCATAGAAAATAGAATCTAGACGGACCCCACGCTTAGGCACACCCAAAGAGCACAGTAGAAAATAAGAAAATATTGAAAACACTGAACCAGTGTTACACTGGTTACACCTATATAATTACACCTTGTCAAATAAATGTCTTTTAAACCCTAAAGCAAGCAAGGAAATGCTCAAAATAATTTCGATAGCACATTTTCACCTAATTTTTGGTACTTTTTCAATTGCAAAGTGCTGAAAATTATTTCAAATTCAAGATTAAAATGTATCTCCTAGGAGAAAACTTAGTAGAAAAAGTGAATTACATATGGGCCATAGGGCCATATGCAATTCACTTTTGAGTTTTCTTCTAGGTGATATTTTTAAAAAAAGCCAATAAAATGCCCTTTAAGCCACCAGTAAGCAAGAAAATACTCAAAACAATTTTGATACCGGTAGTACTTTTTCACCTACTTTTTGGTACTTTTTTGATTACAAAATGCTGAAAATCAATTTTAAAAAGACATTGAAAATGTATCTCCTATCCTAGGAGAAAACTTAGGAGAAAAAGTGAATTGTATATGGCCCAATGGGTCCCATCCAATTCACTTTTTCTCTTCGGTGATATTTCACATCATATCAATAAAATATCTTTTAAAAGCACTTACAGTGTGTCTGAGCCCTTAAAGGATACCCAAGGTGAACATCTTTGAACAAATGGAGGCTCCAGGCATGAATGGGCAGGACTGCTCATGCCCATTACTACCTCTGTTCACCTCTGCCCCCCCTATGTTTCAGTGTAAAAGTCCCTGTAAGTTTTGTACATAGAGCACTCCTGGCCACATGAGGGCAATCAATGATGTGTGCCACTGGGCCAGTGCTTGCATAGTAGTGTGTGAGCTGGCTGACTTGGCACAATTACGTTGGCCTTCACACCAGAAAGGCAGAGGATAGAAATGAACAGGGGTAGCGATGGGCATGAGGACTCCTGCCCATGCCTGGAGCCTCTATTTGTTAAAAGTAGTTAACCTCATGTATTCTTTAACTACTTGCCGACCGCTCCACGCCAATTGGCGTGAATGTGACGGCAGCCCCAGGTCCGCTTGACGGCAATTGGCTTGAGGTCCTGGGGGCTTGTTTTGCAGGAGATCAGCGCACGCATCTCTGCTTGAATGACAGAGCTCCGCTCCATCAGTCTCCCAGCGGTGATCGCCGCTAGTAGACTGTTAGACAGCAAAACCGCCATCTGTTTACAATGTAAAGCGCTGCGATCTAAGGCAGCGCTGTACTGGGGACAGCTGAGTCACTTGACGGTCCCCCTGGGAGGCTCATAGGAGTGATCAGCTCTCATAGGCTTATGCCTATGACAGCCAAACCCTTTCATTGGCTGGCAGGGGGAGGGAAGGGCGGGAACGAAAAAAATAGTACATTTTATTTTAAAAATAATGATAAATTAATACAAAAAAACAATAACCTGCAGCAGAGAACAGAGCCCACCAACAGAAATCTCTGTTGGTGGGCAGAAAATGGGGGGGATCGCCTGTGTGCTTAGTTGTACGGCCCTGCAGTGCAGTGACATAATTTGTAAAAAATAGCCTGGTCACTGGGGGAGGGGGGGGGGGGGGGATAAAGCCTGTGTTCCTTAAGCCACCAGCCACCAGCAAGCAAGAAAATGCTCTGAATAATTTTGACAGTACTTTTTCATCTATTTTTTGGTACTTTTTCAATTGCAGAGTGCTGATAAAAGATACAAAATTATCTCCTAGGAGAAAACTTAGGAAAACGTGAATTGGATTAGTCCCAATGGCCCTTATGCAATTAACTTTTAACTTTTTCTCCTAGGAGATAATTTTTCATCTTCTTTTTAAAATTACTTTTCAGCACTTTGCTACTGAAAATGTATCAAAACTTAAATGAAAAAGTACTGTCTAAATTATTTTAAGCATTTTCTTGGCTGCTAATGGCTTAAAATGCATTTTATTGATGAGGTGGGAAAATATCACCTAGGAGAAAACTTAGTAGATTTCTCCTAGGAGATAATTTTTCATCTTCTGTATAAAATAACTTTTCACTTTCTCTGAAATTGAAAAACTAAGTAAAAAACAACTGTAAAAAATTAAGAGTATTTTCTTGTTTGCCGATATGTTTCAATTCAGGATTGGACAAGAGAAATGTTCACATTTCAGCGCTCCTCCCTTTCATTCCCCAATAACTTTATCACTACTTATCACAATGAAATGATCTATACCTTGTTTTTACACCACCAATTAGGCTTTATTTGGGTGGTACATTATGCTTAGAATTATTTTATTCTAAATGCATTATAATGCGAATAATAAGAAAAAATGGAAAAAGTCATTATATCTCAGTTTTCAGCCATTATAATAATACATACTACCATAAATAAAATCCACACATTTTATTTGGCCATTTGGCCCGGTTATTGCAACGTTATCAAAAGTATATCCCTAGTATAATGAATGGTGACAATATCTTATTTTAAAATAAAGGTGCATTTTTTTCAGTTTTACATCCAATAATAACCATAATATGCCTTATTGACATACATATATATATATAAAAAAATATTACCTAAAGTCAGTAGGTGTCATTTTACTATTTGGCCACAAGATGTCCCTGCTGAGTACTTCCTATTCGCATACAATAAGTACGCTATAGGAAGTAATGTGATGCTACATTGTAACTAGGGAAGTGACACAGGCTTTAATGCATGCCTGCGATCACGGTGGCCTAGAGGGTAGATTAATGAAGGGGAACTTTGTCCCTTCGGCAGTGGTAAGCGGCGTAAATCGGTGAGCGGGAGGAATCGCTGCAGCTCTATTTAAGAATGAACACGTTTTTGAACTAAAACAGTGTTCATTCTCGACGGACATGTACGGATTGGCTCAGGGTAGCCAATCCCCTGCAGCCAATCCCCACTGTTGCCGGCAGCATCGCAATCGCGGGTATCTGCCCCTCAAGCTGCAGGGACATGACTAGCACGTCCCTGCGGTTGTAGAAGCTGCCGATGCGGATGTGCGGCTCGCGTCCAAGTGGCAGAAATGGTTAAATATGGACTCACAATCTCATATATCCATTGATGGGAGTAAAAATGGCTGAACCTCTCTACTCGCAATTCCAGTTGAACTCTGGAACTCATTGGAGATTTAGCAGAACCCCATTAATGACAAAAGGTAGTGCTGCTAAGTTGGTGGATCTCCAATTGTGCATATTTATTATTGTTACAGACTCATAATGAGGCAGTTAATGGTCAAATTTCATTTAATGTTGATATACAGTATAAGTCCCATAATTTATTTGTCTTTCACGTGCAAAAATTTCACGTGCAAAAGAAAGTCATCTTATTTTGCAATAGGAAAGTAATTCACTGCAGGTTGTTATTAATAAGGAGCACGTAGGGTCATTAGGTTCAGATTCACTTCTGAAGTTATATGTAAATATAAAGTGACTAATATGATCATCAGATGTAGAACTGATGATTTATTTTAGAAAGTGTCTTTCTTCATTATTTTCATTCAACCACCTATTTCAGATTTGTGGTTTCTTCGGTTTCTTGTAGCATGGCCTCCTGACCTACAGAAATGTCAGCTCACTGCATCTAACATTTACCAGTAAACTAGCTTTGATTTAGTACAAGTTAAAATATATGAAATGAAAGCTTGAAACTGTCATCTCATGAAGAAACATACCACAACACACCTCTGTCATTTTACTACAAGTTTCCATTAATATAGCCTGATGCCCAACGGTTTAAGACAAATACAACAATGTATCCAGCACGTTTAGGCAAAGAAAAGGATACCCAAACTGAGATGTCAGCACACCTAAGATCACATCAGTTTGGCAAAACAAATGTGAAACAAGTGAAAAAGAGAAAGAGGTTGCCTCTTCTAGCATGATAGATGTAATATTTTCCAATATATGCCTTCAGGTGGGAGATACCCATCAGTTGAAACAAAAACCCTCAGGCATAGGAAAAGCTTCTTCCCTTAGGCATAGCCATGCTTAATGCAGAACCACATTAAAAAGGGACACTGTAGGGGGGTCTGGGGAAAATAACTTGAACTTACCCGGGGCTTCTAACGGTCCCCCGCAGACATCCTGTGCCCGCGCAGCCACTCACCGATGCTCCGGCCCCGCCTCCGGTTCACATCTGGAATTTCAGACTTTAAAGTCTGAAAACCACTGCGCCTGTGTTGCCATGTCCTCGATCCCGCTGATGTCACCAGGAGCGTACTGCGCAGACACAGACCATACTGGGCCTGCGCAGTATGCTCCTGGTGACATCAGCGGGATCGAGGACACGGCAACTGCAGGCGCAGTGGTTTTCAGACTTTAAAGTCTGAAATTCCAAAAAGTAAACCGGAGGCGGGGCCGGAGCATCGGTGAGTGGCTGCGCGGGTGCAGGATGTCTACGGGGGACCATTAGAAGCCCTGGGTAAGTTCAACTCATTTTCCCCCGACCCTCCTACAGTGTCCCTTTAAAGCTGCTATGACTAGAAAGCAGTACAGCACGAAACTGAAAAGGAATATGTCTCACCCTGTTTACTACCACTTTAAGCACTTGAGGACCACAGTCTTTCTACCCCTTAAAGGGATACTGTAGGGGGGTCAGGGGAAAATGAGTTGAACTTACCCGGGGCTTCTGCAGACATCCTGTGTTGGCGCAGCCACTCACCGATGCTCCGGCCCTGCCTCCGGTTCACTTCTGGAATTTCAGACTTTAAAGTCTGAAAACCACTGCGCCTGCGTTGCCGTGTCCTCGATCCCTTGATGTCATCAAGAGCGCACAGCACAGGCCCAGTATGGTCTGTGTCTGCGCAGTATACTCCTGGTGACATCAGTGGGAGCAAGGACACGGGCGTGCAGGCGCAGTAGTTTTCTGACTTTAAAGTCAGAAATTACAGAAGTGAACTGGAGGCGGGGCCGGAGCATCGGTGAGTGGCTGCGCCAACACAGGATGTCTGCGGGGGACCATTAGAAGCCCCGGGTAAGTTCAGCTCATTTTCCCCCGACCCCCCTACAGTATCCCTTTAAGGACCAGAGCCTTTTTTTCCATTCAGACCACTGCAGCTTTCACGGTTTATTGCTCGGTTATACAAACTACTATCTAAATGAATTCTCCCTCCTTTTCTTGTCATTAATACAGCTTTCTTTTGGTGCTATTAGATTGCTGCTGCGAGTTTTACTTTTTATTATATTCATCAAAAAAGACATGAATTTTGTCAAAAAAATGATTTTTTTTAACTTTCTGTGATAAAATTTGTCAAATAAAGTAAAATTTCTGTATACATTTTTGTCCAAATTTATTGTGCTACATGTCTTTGATAAAAAAAAAAAAAACATTCAGTGTATATTTATTGGTTTGGGTAAAAGTTATAGCGTTTACAAACTATGGTGCAAAAAGTGAATTTTCCCATTTTGAAGCATCTCCGACTTTTCTGACCACCTGTCATGATTCATGAGGTGCTAAAATTCCAGGATAATATAAATACCCCCAAATGACCCCATTTTGGAGAGAAGACATCCCAACGTATTCACTGAGAGGCATGGTGAGTTCATAGAAGATTTTATTTTTTGTCACAAGTTAGCGGAAAATGACACTTTGAGAAAAAAAAAAAGTTTCCATTTCTGGTAACTTGTGACAAAAAAAAAATGAAATCTGCCACGGACTCACGATGCCCCTCTCTGAATAGCTTGAAGTGTCTACTTTCCAAAATGGGGTCATTTGTGGGGTGTGTTTACTGTCCTGGCATTTTGGGGGGTGCTAAATTGTAAACACCCCTGTAAAGCCTAAAGGTGCTCATTAGACTTTGGGCCCCTTAGCGCAGTTAGGCTGCAAAAAAGTGCCACACGTGGTATTGCCGTACTCAGGAAAAGTAGTATAATGTGTTTTGGGGTATATTTTTACACATACCCATGCTGGGTGGGAGAAATATCTCTGAAAATGACAATCTTTTGTTTTTTTTACACACAATTGTTAATTTACAGAGAGATTTCTCCCACCCAGAAATTTTGAGACATTTGGTTTCAAGACTACGCCTCACGGTTTATGGCCCCTAAAATGCCAGGGCAGTTTAGGAACCCCACAAGTGGCCCCATTTTAGAAAGACAATACCACAAAGTATTCTGTTAGGAGTATGGTGAGTTCATAGAAGATTTTTTTTTGTCACAAGTTAGCGGAAATTGACACTTTGTAAAAAAACCCAATAAAAATCATTTTCCGCTAACTTGTAACAAAAAATAAAATCATCTATGAACTCACCATACCCCTAACGGAATACCTTGGGGTGTCTTCTTTCTAAAATGGGGTCACTTGTGGGGTGCCTATACTGCCCTGGCATTTTAGGGGCCCTAAACCGTGAGGAGTAGTCTTGAAACCAAATTTCTCAAAATGACCTTTGAAATCCTAAAGGTACTCATTGGACTTTGGGCCCCTTAGCGCAGTTAGGGTGCAAAAAAGTGCCACACATGTGGTACCGCCGTACTCAGGAGAAGTAGTATAACGTGTTTTGTGGTGTATTTTTACATATACCCATGCTCATGCTGGGTGGGAGAAATATCTCTGTAAATGACAATTTTTTTATTTTTTTAAACACAATTGTCTATTTACAGAGATATTTCTCCCACCCAGCATGGGTATGTGTAAAAATACACCGCAAAACACATTATACTACTTCTCCTGAGTATGGTGATACCACATGTGTGGCACTTTTTTGCACCCTAACTGCGCTAAGGGGCCCAACATCCTATGAGTACCTTTAGGATTTCACAGGTCATTTGAGGCATTTGGTTTTTAGACTACTCCACACGGTTTAGGGCCCCTAAAATGCCAGGGCAGTATAGGAACCCCACAAGTGACCCCATTTTAGAAAGAAGACACCCCAAGGTATTCCATTAGTAGTATGGTGAGTTTATAGAAGATTTTATTTTTTTTCACAAGTTAGCGGAAATTGATTTTTTTTTCACAAAGTGTCATTTTCCACTAACTTGTGACAAAAAAATAAAAACTTCTATGAACTCACCATACTACTAACAGAATACCTTGGGGTGTCTTCTTTCTAAAATGGGGTCACTTGTGGGGTTCCTATATTGCCCTCGCATTTTAGGGGCCCTAAACCGTGAGGAGTAGTCTAAAAACCAAATGCTGTTACAGACATATTTCTCCCACCCAGTATGGGTATGTGTAAAAATACACCCCAAAACACATTATACTACAGTAGTATTACTACTTCTCCTGAGTACGGCGATACCACATGAGTGACACTTTTTTGCAGTCTAGGTGCGCTAAGGGGCCCAACGTCCTATTTACAGGTCATTTTGAGGCATTTGCTTTCCAGACTACTCCTCCCGTTTAGGGCTCCTAAAATGCCAGGGCAGTGTAGGAACCCCACAAGTGACCCCATTTTAGAAAGAATACACCCCAAGGTATTCCGTTAGGTGTATGGTGAGTTCATAGAAGATTTTATTTTTTGTCACAAGTTAGTGGAAAATGACACTGTGAAAAAAACAATAAAAATCAATTTCCACTAACTTTTGACAAAAAATAAAATCTTCTATGAACTCGTCATACACCTAACGGAATTCCTTGGGGTGTCTTTTTTTTCTAAAATGGGGTCACTTGTGGGGTTCCTATACTGCCCTGACATTTTAGGGGCCCAAAACCGTGAGTAGTAGTCTGGAAACCAAATGCCTCAAAATGACTGTTCAGGGGTATAAGCATCTGCAAATTTTGATGACAGGTGGTCTATGAGGGAGCGAATTTTGTGGAACCGTTCATCATAAGCAGGGTGGCCTCTTAGATGACATGTTGTATTGGGCCTGATCTGATGGATAGGAATGCTAGGGGGGTGACAGGAGGTGATTGATGGGTGTCTCAGGGGGTGATTAGTGGGGAAAATAGATGCAATCAATGCACTGGGGAGGTGATCGGAAGGGGGTCTGAAGGGGGATCTGAGGGTTTGGCCGAGTGATCAGGAGCCCACACGGGGCAAATTAGGGCCTGATCTGATGAGTAGGTGTGCTAGGGGGTGACAGGTGGTGACAGGAGGTGATTGATGGGTGTCTCAAGGTGTGATTAGAGGGGGGAATAGATGCAAGCAATGCACTGGTGAGGTGATCAGGGCTGGGGTCTGAGGGTGTTCTGAGGGTGTGGGCGGGTGATTGGGTGCCCTAGGGGCAGATAGGGGGCTGATCTAATGGGTAGCAGTGACAGGTGGTGACAGGGGGTGATTGATGGGTAATTAGTGGGTGTTTAGAGGAGAGAACAGATGTAAACAATGCACTTGGGAGGTGATCTGACGGCGGGTTTGCGGGCGATCTGATTGTGTGGGTGGGTGATCAGATTGCCTGCAAGGGGCAGGTTAGGGGAAATCGTTTGTCTGTTGGGATTGCATTCGCCCTAGCGGTAGTGGCGGTGGTTCCTTCTGTACTCTGTCTGGGAGTGTAGGCCAGAGCTGCGGTTGCTACTGGTTACTTCTTCTGTCTGTCTTGTCTGGAACGAACGCTTGCTGTAGGCTCGGTGAGGTAACCGTTTAGCAAGCGTTCGCGTTCTCTATTCATTTTCGTGTTTTATTGGTTATTTAGGGTTGGCGCATTTTGTCTCTGTTGCGCTTTTCGTGCGGAGACCGCGCCATTAGCGTGTTTTGTCGCTGTTGCGCTTTTCGTGCGGCGACTGCGCTTAGCGAGTGCGTTTGTTATTTTCCTTGGCGTTCTGATCATTGTTGTTTGCTGTGTCTTTCTCGCTACGCTTGTGCTCTGTCTCTACTTGGTCTTGTGTCACTGTTGGCAATCGCCACTCTTGCGATTGCGTTCCCACTTGGTTTCCGCTGTTGTGTGTTCACCGTCGCCGGATGGCGGCTAGATTGGTGGACACACATACATTCTATCTCTGTGCTCACTTTTTCTCTACAGGTGCATTGCACCAAAGCTGGGTTCTGTCGTTTTATACTCTTGTGGAGGACTTCCGCAGTGTCAGCGCACGTCTTGTACGCTGACCACGGAGATAATTCCACAATCGTTACAGTATGACCAGCCAAACCGAAATTCCCAGTGTAGAGAGAATTTCCGATTTTTATGTTTTTGTTGAATACGGTTCTTATACCTTTAAGAGCTTTAAAATACTAGATTCTGAGACCAAAGAGGACTTCCTTTCTGAATGTGTAAGATTTTTTTTGAATCCTACCTTTCAAACTACTGATCCGTCCACGTTTGCTCTCCAATTAGCTAATACGCTATTGCAAGGAGATCTGTTTGTGTAGGCTTATGAGATTTTGAAAAACAATTCCTGGAATGATAATCCTTACCAGTTTCTTACATTGATTTTTTCCCACTGGTTTAAACTGCCTTGTTTACCACTCATTCTTGATGAGTATGTATCTGCTAAACAGTCAGCTGTTCTATCCCTTCCGAGCAAAACCATTCAGTATATTAAAGGAGTAAGAAAATCTATGCATGTTCCTGATCCCAACCCATATGAGTGTTAACTTGATACAGGGTTGTTTGAGCCTCCATTTGCTCCATGGGAGATTGGGGCTTTGATTGAGGAGTTCGAGATTGATTGGAAGGCGTTTTGCGATTTTTACATCGCAGAAAGCGAAGTGATTCTTAATGCTTGTGTTAATTCTGTGTACACTTTGATTGACTCTGATGAGTGTGACGAATGTTTTGTGGATCCGGTGATTTGTGTGTGGCAGACGATTTTAGATGAATTGCACACACACCAACCAATTGACTCCAATAAAGTGACACCATTATCAGATGATTGTTCCTGCCTTTTTGGGGTAAAGCAAGTGAGTTTAGACACTGTGCGATCTGATGCCTGTTTCTCAGATGTGGCTGCAGATTGTGAACGGCGTGAGTGTGTCAGTTTTGTCAAAGAGATGTGGGATCCCTTGTCATTTAAAAACAGATCTTTTTCTCTCAGTGATTTTTTAAGATCTTCCATCTATGATCCTGCTATGGGAAAAATTCCTAAACCATGCAGCCTCAAGAGTAATGTTAATATGATTAATAAAGTTCCTCATGTTGTTGTCACAACCTCTTCTGCAAATAAATCTATGTGTCGCTCTGTTCACACCTGTAAAGGCACATTGCCAGAGGACAGTTGTTCAAGTGTTTCTGTCTTGAACACTTTGCAGTCTGCTCCACATTTTGCGGAGGCTTGCGCTCTAGAAGCGTCAGTTTCACAACTTAAAGCGATCTTGGATTCGCAAATTTTGCGTTCTGACTCCTCGGATTCGACATTGTTAGCCGAGTCTAAGGGTGAGACAGCGCTTTGGTTTTGCGAATCTGATACTGAGGGATTTTTACTCTGCACCATGAATGAAACTATGATGTCCACTCGCATTGACATTTGTGAGTCCCTTTCTTGCTCTGAGGAAAGTAATGACTTTCCACCCTGTACGCTGGATGAGTCAATTTTGCCTTGCAATAAATCTCCTGCAGGGAGCCCAGAGGCTCCTCTAGGTATTGCAGCTAATTTCATCTCTTGTTCTGCCATTTCAGAATTGCAGTCTGGTTTGACTGCTATGAAGGATTCTGCTTGTAGTGAAACTAGACCTAGGGAGTCAGTGTTGGTTTCACTAGATATTCCTGTGTATCCTGTTCTTGAAGATGAAATTCAGTCCCAGCGTATGGTAAAACCATCCCTGGGACATCTGCCCTGTTCGCAGAAGATATTTTATGTGCGGCCCTGTAACATGGATAGTTCAGAATCTTTGTCAGAAAACTTGGGAAATTATGCTCCTGAAGTTTTGAAGGTCTCCGAGTTCCTCCCAAAGGGTGCAGAGCTTTTGGGAGATGCCTCCTGCCCCGCAGGGTCATGTGAGGTATTGCCCACTTCAGTGGGCATTGCTGTTGTTCTGACTACATTTGCAGCTCTTGTGGAGCTTCAGTCATGCGTAGTCAATGCTGAGTTCTGCTTGGATACAATTACAGTCACAGAGACTTCTAAGTCTGAGTCCAAGTCTTCTTTTGACAGTCCAGTACTTGTGACCACTACTCGTGATGATTCTCTGCCCGGTCCTGGTTTTGGTCTTGTCGTGACGGACTCTGAGGTTGGCAGTTCCTCGACATGTCCTGAGGTTTCTCTTGTGCTACTGTACCCCGATGCGCTCTGTGAGCCAGAATGCTCAAGTGTGTCTAGGTTGCCAGCATGCTCAGATGCTTCCTCGATGGAGACATGTTCTGATATTGCCTGCCTGCCTGCATGCCCAGAAGTGGTCCCAGGAAGCACTGATCTTGATGATTGTCCTGGTAATCCTGAATCCGGAATTGTCATAGGTTCCATAGGGGTTCTTGATAGTTCTCCATGTGAGCCTGGTGAGCATTCTGGCCTCTTGGGATCTCTGAGGAGCTTCAAAGCGTTCTGGGAGATTCTTGGAGAAATTTTTCTTGGTACCCTGGATGGGATCAACAGTGGCTTGTCTGTTGTAAGAGACACTTCGAACAGGTATTGTGGCAGGTTTGGTATTTTTGGACGGTCCCTGGAAGGTGGTGGGTATTGCTCGAAGGGTGTCGATGGGTTCTTTTTTGGCATTCACAGTTCTGATGGGTGTTATGATGAGACTTGTAGTACTGATGGGCATGTTTCGTTGACTTCTGCTTCCGATGAGGTCGGTTTCGGGAGGATTGACTCTGGAATTGGGCCTTGTTGGGCTGTCCCGACCTGCATGAGTTTTCAGTCAGATTTTTGTTTTGGAAATGTCAGTTTTGAGGGACGCCTGGAAGCTGCTGCTGTCTGCATAGGCAGACAGCTGTTTGACCATTGTTTAGGTCTGAGTGCTGCAGGTCTCTGGAAAAGAGACCTGTCTGATCTCTGTAAGTTTCAGAGTTGCTCTGCTGGTGAGGAATTTGCATACACTTGTCATGCAAATTGCTTAGCTGCTTCCTTTGATGGCTTGCAGTATAAATACCTTTTGCTCCCAGAATTCCCTGCTGGTCATGATGGTTTGTTCCTGCTAACTTGCCTGGAGTCTCAGCTCTCTGCTCATTGTTGGCTATTATTTCTAGCTTAGAGTAGATACCCTTTGGTAGTGCTCCTTGCATTCCTGTTTAGTGCAGTCAGGATTGTGTATATTTGTACTGCCTATTCTGTCGTGTCTTGTTCTTGCGATTGTGCTGTTGCCAGCAGTTGGCGGTAGCGAATCGTTCTGTCTTTCCTTTGCGATTGTCTTGTCACCAGCGGCGGTCGACAGGAAATCGTTTTGTCTGTTGGGATTGCATTCGCCCTGGCGGTAGTGGTGGTGGTTCCTTCTGTACTCTGTCTGGGAGTGTAGGCCAGAGCTGCGGTTGCTACTGGTTACTTCTTCTGTCTGTCTTGTCTGGAACGAACGCTTGCTGTAGGCTCGGTGAGGTAACCGTTTAGCAGGTGTTCGCGTTCTCTATTCATTTTTGTGTTTCATTGGTTAGTTAGGGTTGACGCATTTTGTCTCTGTTGCGCTTTTCGTGCGGAGACCGCTCCACTAGGGTGTTTTGTCGCTGTTGCGCTTTTCGTGCGGCGACCGCGCTTAGCGAGTGCGTTTGTTATTTTCCTTGGCGTTCTGATCATTGTTGATTGCTGTGTCTTTCTCGCTACACTTGTGCTCTGTCTCTACTCGGTCTTGTGTCACTGTTGGCAATCGCCACTCTTGCGATTGCGTTCCCACTTGGTTTCCGCTGTTGTGTGTTCACCGTCGCCGGGTGGCGACTAGATTGGTGAACACACATACATTCTGTCTCTGTGCTCACTTTCTCTCTACAGGTGCATTGCACCAAAGCTGGGTTCTGTCGTTGTATACGCTTGTGGAGGACTTCCGCAGTGTCAGCGCACATCTTGTGCGCTGACCACGGAGATAATTCCACAATCGTTACACCGGTGTAGCCTTACTGAACTTGAGTGCTTCAGTCCTATAGCAAAATGAAAATCATCCCTGGAAAGAAAGCTTTTTACGCAAACATTGAATAAATGGTAAACTGCTTCGCTGTTTAACACAATGAATAAAGCTGACTCTCTTTGTGCTCTTTCACTTGTTTCCACTTGCTGTTTATACAAGATACTCTAACCTCTTAACTGAACTGCTATATGTCAGTTCATGCTGCATGAGTTCTTCCAAATGACATTTAGTTCCATAAGGGCTGTTCTTTGCCTGAAGCAAGGTTAGATCCTTATGCCTTCTCAGCAGCATCAATGAAAAGGAATGCTCTCTAGTTTAAGCACAATGAACACTCAAAACGGAAGTACATATTATTATTATTCATTGTATTTATAAAGCGTCAATGTATTACGCAGTGCTGCACAATAGATAAATGGGGTTAACATACAGGCTAGGACATACAAGGAGCTCTCAACAAAAAACCAGATCATGCAAATGTCTTTGAGAACAGAAGTTTAATGTCTTAAAATAGATAGAGTCTGTTCCAGTCCCACGAGAGGGGTATCTGACAGTAAGGTTGCATGAAATAATTGGAAACACTAGGGGGGAGGTCCCTCCCTGAAGCTTACAATATAAAGGGTGGGGGTAGAGACACAATAGGTGCATCTGTTGAGAGGGTGCCCATTGCCCAGTAGAACATATTATGATACTGATGCAGAGGGTTATTCAAGAATAAAATGTGAGCCTTGAGGGCTCGTTTGAAGGTATTAAAGGTGGGGGGAGTCTGATGGCTAGTGGAAGCGAATGCCAGTGAATGGGAGGCAGCCTTGTGAAGTCCTGCACTTGCACATGGGATTGAAAAGTACAAAGTGCCAACAGTCACAGGGTGTTGGAAGATCGGAGGTGGCGGGCCAGTATTTGCTTGTGGACAAGATCAGAGATGTAGGTCGCACAATTCCTGTGCACTGATTTGTAGGCCAAGCACAGAATTTTAAAGTTGATCTTGAAGCAAATAGGGAGCCAGTGGAGGGCTTTATAGAGGGGAGTTATGGAGGCACTGTGATAGGAGGAGTTGGTTCATCGGGGTGCTGCATTCATTACCGAATGAAGGGGGGGCAATGCGGTTTTAAGGGGAGCCTGATAAAATTGCAATAGTCAAGGAAGGAGATGACAAGGGCATGGATGAGGAGTTTGGTGGTGTCAGGGCAGGGACAGGTAGGAGCAGACACTGGAAATGTTGCGGAGGTGGAAGTTGCAGGATTGTAACTTGGATGTGAGGTGCAAAGGTGAGAGCATGGTTGGTTGGGAGGATGGTAGTGTTGTCAATTGTGATATGCATATGCAGGAGGGGTGCAGGGGTGTAGGGTGGAAATATCAGAAACGCAGTCTAGTCCAGATTAATCCATTGCCGTCCTGCCGCACTGCCTCCTTCCTCCATTTGCCTGCACACGTCGGCCGATCAACTTCTCCAGAGACTCGGCAGTTGTACTGGACCCACTGGGGGTCAGACATTGCTGTGGTGTCCCGGAGCTACATTAACTTTTGCTGACCATCTGCCTCCATACTATCAGGACACGCTCTGGGCAGACAGTGTTTTGATGTCCTGGCTCGGGGTCACATTGTGCTGCCCATCCACATGCCAAGGTTTGGATTCAAAATACTCCTTAAGCAGCGCTCCCAACTCCTATTAGGTAAGACCCGAATAAATTGAAAGGCAACCTGACAATGTCCACCAAAGGCAGTGACTGTCCTCTTTAACCGGCTCTGCCATATTTAGGTTTCTTTGTTTATCTTCCTCTTAGGGTGGCCATACATGGTACAATTTTTCATTTTTTTTCGATTAGATAACTTAGTTCGATTATTCTGTTAGATCGAATATGAAGATTTTTCCAGCATGTTCGATCTGATTTTTCTCGAAAAAAACAGGATAATCGTTCGAATTTCTTGATCGAAAAAAAATATTTTCAACTTTCATTCGATTCGATCATTTAGATCGAATAAACTGGATAATTGAACGTTTTTATTGTACCATGTATGGCCACCATTAGAGCCAACACATCACATGTCCCTGTGTGACCATTTGCATGTTTGCAGCTTAAAATCCCTGTGTCTCCTCCTTGCCTCTCTCCGCATGGCCAAATACATCCAGTGTATCTCCGCGGAGCTACACTGGACGTATTTGGCCATTAGGACAGAGGCAAGGAGGAGACGCGGGGATTTAAAGTGGTGGACATGCAAGTGGTGACGCGGGGACCCAGATGTATATCTAAGCACTTTACCCAAAGTCTTCACTTGTGAGTGTAACTTTTAATCATATTTTGATTTTATTAAATTGTTTTATGCTATGTGCGGTACTCTCAGTTTGTACAGTGTTTGATGACCTCCATGTAATACATTGTAATCCAACCCCCAACGCTATCAATCTAACCTCCAGAGATTATAGGAGGATTGTGGGGTGAATGCAGACAATGGCCTCAATTCACTAAGCAGTTTAGACTAGTCTACAGATGGTTTTTTGTCTACTGATGGTTTGGTCAGTTGCATCAAAGGGGAATTCACTATTATCAAATGTTTTAGACGTGTTTTTAGACCTGGGCTAAACCAGTTGGTAATTAGGTGGGTAAAGCAGGGGAAATAGTCAAAAGATGCAATTCACAAACAAATAGCTATGACTGACATCCTTCTCCTCTGATGAGCTCTCTTCTGCATACAATTAAACTCCTGCATAATTAATTCAAAAGGTTCCATCCTCACATCTAAAATATCTCACAGAATTACATTACCAACAGAAATCAGCTGGTCTAATGTCTGTCAGAAAAAGTGGGCGTGGTTACTCCTTGTTTGCCATTGTGAGTTGTGTAATTACTGAATGTTAGACCAGGTCTAAAAACAGGTCTAAAACATTACACCAAACCATCAGTAGACTGAAAACCATCTGTAGACTAGTCTAAACTGCTTAGTGAATTGAGGCCATTGTGGGGGAGTGTTAAGGTGTTCACTGTAGGTGCTTCAGTTGAATTAACTGCTTCACGGTGATTGTTTATCATTGAAGAAAGTGGTCGGATTCAACTGTCATTTGTGGAATCACACTATTGCCTTTTTTATCTTTTTTACATGTGATGTATTGGCTCTAAGAGGAAGATAAACAAAGGAACCTACATACGGCGGAGTCAGTTAAAGAGGACAGTCACTGCCTTTGGTGGACATCGTCAGGTTGCCTTTAAATTTGTATAGGAGTTGGGAGCGCTGCTTAAGGTGTATTTTGTATGTTTTAATTCCTCTCATCGGTTTGTAAAAAAAAGCGCGCACCACACATTTTGTAAGATTTGCATCTGTTTTTCTCCAGGAGTGCAAACCTAAGATTTGTTGTATTTGTAAGGTTTGGATTCAGTTGCTGTTGGGCTTCTAAGGCCCTCCCCCTTCATGCATCCCTGATCTTAGTTACTCCAGGCTGTCTCTGCTGCCACGGACATCTACACCTGGAACTTCAGCCATCTGCTGCACGCTCTATCTTCTAGATAACCATCGGAGTGGTGAGACTTTTACAGCCTAATTATGCTCCTTTTATTGTGCTGGATTGTCTTCTGCTTTCTTTGCTTTGCTGCTGGCTTGGCTTGGATCACTGCAATCAGAGCCGGATTTACAGCTCAGGAGTAGAGATGGGCCAAACGGTTCCCCGGCGAACGGTTCCAGGCGAACTTGCACATAAAAATAATTAAAAAAAAATAAAAAAAATTTTTAAAGGACTTCCGAGGCCACAAATGTGAAAAAAAGTTAAATACCTTTTTATAATCCAGATCCATTGAGGACGCATTATTCAAATATACTTCTGTGACACATATGCTTATAACATTTTTTACAATAGTTGACATTCTCTTGAAGAGTGCTCACTAAGTACATTCATAAAAATTAGGATGCCAGCAAGTGTTGGAATAGCACCTGCATTGACAGAAAATGTTACTTGTAGCCAGTACTGATTCACTTTTAGATTGCATATTAAAAAAAAATAAAAAATGATATCACCAGTTATTCTCTAGGGATGTTCTATATAGACATACCACCTATGTAGCCTCTTTCTCTAAAATGATTTGAAAATTCTGAGATGCATTGTCAGAACAGCGTGCGACATATAAAGACCTGTGTCTTTTGTTTATTTCCTTTTATTCTTTTCTGCTTCACCAACCTTTTCCTTTTATTTGCTGGGGTAATATGAATGAACGCTACCCAAGATGCAATTGACATAAAGTACCAGTGATGTCTTTCTTGTAAGTTTGTTAAATAACAAGGAAACAATGATGTCTTTTCTATGCTAGAATCTGGAGGATAAAATGGATCACACTTTGTCTTAAAAATCTATAAGGGAGTCGGGACACGCGGTGCCTTTCTTTGCCACCTTTTGTTCCTTTCTCGTGTGTGCTGTGCAGTCTCTCAGCAGTGCCTGGTAATTGCAGTTGTCCTAGACTTCCTTTTAGATAGCTCACCTGACCTGCTACCATAAAAGTCTGCTTTTATTATATTTTTATAAAGTCTAACTCCACCTTTAGGGCTCATTCGCAATAGAAAATAGCAATGGGTGATTTTGCCGCGATTAGCACAGTAGAAATCACTGGACACCCTCGCGATTCCCTATGATCGCGAACATTGCTTTGTTAAGCACTGTACCGCGATCACTTGAGAATCACAGCAAAATTCTGCATGCAACGCGTTTGCGATTGCTGCTAATCGTGGAAATGCCCACGATTGGCGGCAATCACAGCAGTGACATCACTGCCATATACTTATACTTACCATTGCACAGAGAAACGAGATAAAAAAACAAATATCCATTAACTAAATGGTTGTATTGCATGGGTACATAGTTTGGAAGTATCCATAATGAGCTGCTCTGTACAAGAAAGTGGAGCCCAAGGCATTCTTTCTGCTAATCACAAGTTATCACTGTGACCTCTAAAACCCCAGATGATGGTTGTAGTGATTACCAGTTAAGAACAGCAATGCTGTTGTATAGCCATTTTTGAATAAAATAACCTCAAATACATATTACAATAATAATAATAATAATAATATTTAATTGTATAAAAAAAAAATCCAATAATTAATTTTAAACTATCCCCAAAGTTAACCTACTAAGGAACAAAGGCTTTACACCCAGTGACCAGGCTATTTTTTGCAAATTAGGGCTCTGCAGCTTTAATGGCTTGCTGCAGAGCCACAGCTCCGTGCACACAAATGAATCCTCTGCCCTTTTCTGCCCACCAACAGAGATTTCTGTTGGTGTGCTCTGATCACTGCTGCATGCAGTGTTTTTTTTATCAGTTTAATTATCTCTGTTTATATAAAATTCTACTATTTTTTTTTTAATTTTTCCCCAATTCTCCCTCCCTCCCACCACCAGCCAATGACAGTGATCGGCTGCCATAGGCATCAGCCTATGAGAGCTGATCGCTCCTGAGCCTCCAGAGGTGACAGTCGAGTGACACAGCTGTCCCCAGTACAGTGCTGCTGTAGATCGCAGCGATGTACAGTCTAAATAGATGGTGGTTTTGTCGTCTAACAATCTCCTAGCGGCGATCGCCGCTGGGAGACTCAAGACCTAGCAGAGCTCCGTCATTGAAGTGGGGATGCGCGCGTGATCCCAAGTAAACCACGCCCCCAGGACTTGAGGCCAATTGGCGTTACACGGTCCTGGGGGAGCCGCTGCTTTCAAGCCAAACGGCGTGATGTGGTCATAAAGGAGTTAAACTTTAATGATTTTTTATGAATCGGGTTTTGGAGAATTCGCTTCTGCATATTAAGCAATAAAGGCCCTTTTACACATACCCCGTTACATCACTGTGCGGTACGCTCCCCCGCCACAAGGGCAATAAAAGTGTGATTGGTAGGGATGCTCATTCGTATTCCGCGGAAATGCAATTTCCGAAATTCTGATCGGAAATTGCATTTCCACATCGGAATGCGGAAATCGGTAATGCAAGTGCCGTAAGCGGATTTCCGCCGGAAATCGCGGAAATTTCCGCCGGAAATCGCAGAAATTCCACCCGACTTTAATATCGATTTTCTTAAAAACTATAAGGTCTTTTTGAAAACTTTTTTTTGGTGTTTCTAGGACTTAAGGGGGCTTTGCTATTAACCGCTAAAGTCGGCGGATTTTTACTGTAATGTAAAATGCAGAAAGTCTGCATCTGCCTATTTTCTGCATTTACATTACAGTAAAAATCCGCCGCCTTTAGCGGTTAATAGCAAAGCCCCCGTAAGTCCTAGAAACACCAAATTTTCAGGGTTTATTAAACAGAATCTTCTGAACAAGATGCAAAAAATAGTTTTCAAAAAGACCTTATAGTTTTTGAGAAAATCGATGTTAAAGTCGGGCGGAATTTCCGCGATTTCCGGCGGAAATTCCGCTTTGGAATGCGGAAATTGGTAGCGGAAAGCGGAATCGGTAATTGGTGCATGACGGAATGCGGATTTACTGCGAAATCGGAAATTGGCATTCCGACCATCCCTAGTGATTGGCTATTTGGACATGTGGCCAATGTCTCCCCCGACCCGCCCTCAGTTGTTTCTCTATAGACATGTATATTCTTAACCTGGGATGTCATGAGTTTCCCACTCCTGCAGTCTCCCATCAGGTCCTCCAGAGGTGAGAGAATTTTATTGGTGGATTTAAATTTGTGAATTGATGTGATTGGTTACCTATTTATTGCCTGTAGCTTGCACTTGTGTGTCACCATTAGCTGTGAAGATCCTTTGAAATAAAACAAGAATATGTAGCTGCAAGATATTTTGGAGTGTGCTGGTCTCTGTATGTTACGGATTATGGTTCTGCCTTGTGCTTTGGTGGACTGACCATTTTGCAGCCAGGAATCCCTATACTACTGTGAACATTTTACTTTAGCTGGAATTGAATTTTTTTTTTTAATTCTAGGAGTGATTACAAGGAGCTGGGGGGACATATTGCGCCACCATTGAAGGCATTGGTTGTCGCTATTTGCTCCTCTGCAGGTGCCTAACCCTAATACCCCCACCTAGTGTTTAACACTCACCCCCCCGCCTGTCCCCTGGTAAGTGCCTAAGAAGAAGTCCCCTTATCTAATGCCTATTCCTAAGCCCTATGTAAATGCCTAAACTTAACCCCCCACCTAATGCCAACCCTAACCTCTTGGTAAATGCCTAAAAGTAATCTTCTTACCCTGGTGCCCAAATAGCTGTAGCCTATCAGCTACAACCATTAACTACTATGTAGTAGCCGATCAGCTCCCATTGGGCACCCAAATCACCACTTGGGCTCCATCCCCTATAATAATAGGCAACTGTCCCTGCGTAGCAGGGACAGTTGTCTCAGTGTAGCTGGGTCCGTGCTTTTTGCTACTGCGCATGTGCGCAGCACGGACCCAGCCTCAGACAGGCAGGACAAGAGGGATGCAGCAAGGCGGGCGTGCGAGTGGGCGGCCGGGTGTGCGGCGGGTGCGCGCGCGCAAGACAGACGCGGAGATAGGTGCGGAGACAGACCTAGCCCGTTTTTAAACGGGCTAAGGTCACTAGTTTACCTATAATTAATGCATGCCGATCGCGCCGACACAATTGGCCTGATTTGCTGGGGGTTGAGGACAACACACAGATATGTGGATCCAGCATTAACATACCTCTGTGTTTACTTTAGGTAGCTTTTCCTTAGGTCAGGTATGCTTTAATACATTCCACCATCATAGCAAAATTGTATGGTCCAGTAGAGTAGGAGAAAACGGTGGCACTTCTTAAAATCCCTTTATTCCGTTGGGGAGATAGGTACAGAGCAGTGGGGGTATCAAGTGCCTGACAGCTGTTTCGCTGATTTAAACCAGTGGTGCCCCCGTTTTCTTCTCCTACTATACTGGACCATACAAACATTGTGGATGTGAAGGCTCCGTGTCCCAGCTCCGGTGTGTCTGCCCTGCTGCATTTGGTGCCAAGTACTGTTGTTTTTCTCTCATATGCTATAGCAAAATCATTTTAAGCATTCCTGGTGTTTTGGGCCAAATGGACCACCTTATTTTTCCCCTGTCAGATTTCTTTGCATTCCAGATCACTACAGCTGACTATGTTTAGCTTCTCTCTGTGCAAACCATTTGCAGTTTATGTAATTTGTTTCATGAGAAATGATGACACCTTTTTAATAAATAAAATATCTGATAGATTTCCTAAGTGCATAACTTTAAATACAAATCGGAATACGCACTTTTCACTTACAAGTGAAACCTGCAATTTTGCAGTTCCCGTGTAACGCACCGTAGTTTAATCACGTCGATTCATCTTGGGTCAAAGCAGCAGTGAAGATTTTCAGCACATATATAGCTTTTCAAGAGATTTCTGTTTGATACAGTTCAAAGAAGAATACACTTCACAGTATCCCTTCTTAGGCTTCATTTTTTATTAAAGGTTACCTGAATTAAATATGTCATCTCTCCTAACATAATTTAACTTATTATGGGCTGCAAGAACTTTTTACATTTTTTTCAAACAAACTCTTGAGAAGTTTCATTTGATGCCGAATTTAAATCAATTATTTGTTTTAAGGCCAATAAATCCCAGTTATGTAAAAAAAAAAAAGAAAAAAAAAGAAAGAAACAAACAGCAATACTGACTGACACCTCACACTAGGGACTCATTACTGTGATGACAATGCAGGACTTCTTGATGCAGAAAACTGCACTAAATATACCGCACTAACACAGCATAGATTAATATTACCATACTTGGGCATGTCCGCATAGCGTGCGCGCATAAGTGCCACAGGATGCGCGACCGTGGAACTCCAGTAGGGCCCCCGCTATGACAGTAATTGCCATAGTAGCGACTGTGCTACTGGAGTACAGCGGTCATGCTCGGAGTGCATTGCAAAGCACTTACACATAATCGCTACACTGACATAACCGGGCGTGTTAATATTAACCCGCGCTGTGTGCGCGCAGTATATTTAGTGCCGTTTCCTGCATTTAACACTACTGGGACATCTTGGAGGGGTGCAGTTACAACTGATTATGAATCCCGAAGTCTCTGGAAAGGGTTTGGCCCAAAGAAGCACCAGAAAATCCAGAGATGTCAAATCCCAAAAATCACAGTAAATCCTTACGTGCACGTTAAATGTTAATATATAAATAGTCTGTTATAATCAAAATCAGATAAACATTTAAGCTAATTTCCCTAAACATTGGCCAATGCAAGTCTAAATGGTAGTCCGGCAGTTGGAGCTCTTATATAAAACAGTATTTGTAATCCACAAGGAGCTCCACTCAGGAGAGCAGCAGCAGGAAGATGACACAAGTGGATTATTAGATATATATGAATGATCCTCTTCTGATAGCCCTAGACACCCCAGAGCAGATTGTTAGGCCAATAGGACAGTTTTTGTCTCTAGTCCTAACTAGAAACTGCGTTGGACCCTGGTAGGCCTGATTATGTGAGTTACAATCCACAGAAAACCACTCACTGAAAGCTGGCTTTGTGAATAGTTCCTTCAGATGAGGCAGGAAGAAACAGTCAGTGTTTCTAGCCCCTCCCTGCCTCTCTGAGCTAAGACTTTCTCTCATTGGCTAAACATCTCCACAGTATAACAGCTGCTCTCCTATTGGTGAGAGGAATTTTCACCCTAGATGTAGGAAGGAAATTTGTAAGCACTGCAAACTATTAACTGTTTCAGAACTGGTTTCATAGAACCACACATCAGGCAATATGATTACACAAAGAAAATACTTTGTACAGGTACTGAATAGCCATGTTGGCAGTATGGCTACATATGGCAGCCTCAATTGTCTCTTACCTTGGCCAGAGGCGTAGCTAGGGTTTTCAGCGCCCTGGGACAAAGACAGTTTTTGCACCCACACCTGGACAAAATGTGCATGGCCACCAGAGGCGTAGCTAGGGTTTTCAGCGCCCGGGGACAAAGACTATTAATGCGCCCCCTAAGGTGAAGGGTCGTGACCAAATGTGGGCGTGGTTATGGGTGCTCCACATTTGGTCACGCCCCTTCAAATGTGCATGGAGGTTAGCAGGCTCACGCTCACCCACCCTCCCTCAGTATTTACCTTCCAGCATGTTCCAAGACAAATTCAGCAATCATGAGCCCCCCACATCAAGACAAATTCCGCAATCATGAGCAAACCAGAGGCCCCCAACATGACCAACTCAGCAATCATGAGGCCCCCAACAAGACAAATTTAGCAATCCTGAGGCCCCCAACAAGACAAATTCAGCAATCATGAGGCCCCTAACAAGACAAATTCAGCAATTATGAGGCCCCTAACAAGACAAATTCAGCGATCTTGAGGCCCCCAACAAATCATGAGGCCCCCAACAAGACAAATTCAGTAAACATGAGGCCCCTAACAAGACAAATTCAGCAGTCATGAGGCACATAAATAGACAGCATTTCACATAAATAGGCAGAATGCCCCCTTAATATGGTAGACACCTCTCACCTGGCAGCAGTTCCCCAAAATACACTCAATCTGACAGCAGTGCTTCCCCAAAAATAGGTAGCCCCAGGTCTATAGGTGTCCCCAGAATAGGTGGCCAGCAGTATAGATGTCCCCAGAACAGGTAGCCAGGGGTAGAGATGTCCACAGAACAGGTAGCCAGGGGTATATGTTTCCAGTATATGTAGGCAGGGGTATGTGTCCCCAGTATATGTAGCCAGAGGTATATGTGCCCAGTATATGTAGCCAGGGGTATATGTGCCCAGTATATGTAGTCAGGGTTATATGTGCCCAGTATATGTAGCCAGGGGTATAATATGTGCCCAGTATATATAGTCAGGGGTATATGCGCCCAGTATATGTAGCCAGGGGTATATATGCCCAGTATATGTAGCCAGGGGTATATGTGCCCAGTATATGTAGCCAGGGGTATATATGCCCAGTATATGTAGCCAGGGGTATATGTACCCAGTATATGTAGTTAGGGGTATATGTGCCCAATATATGTAGGCAGGGGGATATGTGCCCAGAGTAGGTAGCCAGGGGTATATGTGCCCAGAGTAGGTAGCCAGGGGTATATGTGCCCAGAGTAGGTAGCCAGGGGTATATGCCCAGTATATGTAGTTAGGGGTATATGTGCCCAATATATGTAGGCAGGGGTATATGTGCCCAGAGTAGTTAGCCAGGGGTATATGTGCCCAGAGTAGGTAGCCAGGGGTATATGCCCAGTATATGTAGCCAGGGGTATATGTGCCCAGTATATATAGTCAGGGGTATATGTGCCTAGTATATACAGCCAGGGGTATATGTGCCCAGTATATGTAGCCAGGGGTATATGTGCCCAGTATATGTAGTCAGGGTTATATGTGCCCAGTATATGTAGCCAGGGGTATAATATGTGCCCAGTATATATAGACAGGGGTATATGTGCCCAGTATATGTAGCCAGGGGTATATGTGCCCAGTATATGTAGCCAGGGGTATATATGCCCAGTATATGTAGCCAGGGGTATATGTGCCCAGTATATGTAGCCAGGGGTATATATGCCCAGTATATGTAGCCAGGGGTATATATGCCCAGTATATGTAGCCAGGGGTATATGTACCCAGTATATGTAGTTAGGGGTATATGTGCCCAATATATGTAGGCAGGGGTATATGTGCCCAGAGTAGGTAGCCAGGGGTATATGTGCCCAGAGTAGGTAGCCAGGGGTATATGTGCCCAGAGTAGGTAGCCAGGGGTATATGCCCAGTATATGTAGTTAGGGGTATATGTGCCCAATATATGTAGGCAGGGGTATATGTGCCCAGAGTAGGTAGCCAGGGGTATATGTGCCCAGAGTAGGTAGCCAGGGGTATATGCCCAGTATATGTAGTTAGGGGTATATGTGCCCAATATATGTAGGCAGGGGTATATGTGCCCAGATTAGGTAGCCAGGGGTATATGTGCCCAGAGTAGGTAGCCAGGGGTATATGTGCCCAGAGTAGGTAGCCAGGGGTATATGTGCCCAATATATGTAGGCAGGGGTATATGTGCCCAGAGTAGGTAGCCAGGGGTATATGTGCCCAGAGTAGGTAGCCAGGGGTATATGTGCCCAATATATGTAGGCAGGGGTATATGTGCCCAGAATAGGTAGCCAGGGGTATATGTTCCCAGAGTAGGTAGCCAGCGGTATATGTGCCCAATATATGTAGGCAGGGGTATATGTGCCCAGAGTAGGTAGCCAGGTGTCCCCCTCCCCAGCAGGAGGGGAGCAGCGCAGAGAAGAAGAAGAGCTGCTCTCCCTTCCTTGCTCTCCCCTCCAATGTCCGGGTGGCTGGCAGCGCCGGATGGATCTGCCACAGTCACTACTCTGGTCTGGTCCAGACCAGAGCAGCGGCTGCGCACCCGAACTTCCGGCCGGCGCTGGAGCGAGACGGAGGTGAGTTCCGCCTGCTGCTGCCAGCCACCCGGACATTGGAGGGGACAGCGAGGGAGGGAGAGCACCTAAGGTGAGGGAAGGAGGGGGGAGATGGCCCCCCTTCCCCACCGTCTGCACAGCTCTCCCTCTTCTCTGCGCTGCTCCCCTCACCCGCCGCAACAAAAAAAACAAAAACAAAAAAAAAAACCCCGAAGCTCAGCTGGGCGCCCTTGGGGACCAGGCGCCCCGGGGCACTTGTCCTACCCCGACCCCCCTAGCTCCGCGCCTGATGGCCACACATCAGAATGTGGACGTGATCATGGGTGAAGTCAAATGTACAAATGCTGTTTAGATAGCCAAATGTGCCCCCTTGCACTGTTCAGATAGCCACCCTTTAAATAGCCAAATGTGCCCCCTTTAGATACCCAGGTGTGCCCCCCTATAGACAGAGAGATGTGCCCCTTTAGAAAGCCATATGTGCACCTCTTTAGATAGCCAGATGTGCCCCCCTTCCCCATTTAGATTGTGAGGTGTGCCCCCTTTAGATAGACAGATGTGCTCCGCTTGAGGCATGCAGTAAAAAATGGCGCAGGGGAAAAAATAGCGCACCGTTCCACCGATAAATTTATCATAAAACGCTATTTACCGTTTTAATGTTACTACATTAAAACTTTAAATAGCGTTTTAAGATAAATTTATGGGCGGATCGGTGCGCCGTTAGACAAAGCAGAGGGGCTTCACTACAGCTACATTCTCACGTTTCCGGGAATGCTAGCGTCCAAATCCATGGCAACAGAGAGGAATCAGAGGCAGCCTCTGCTAGATGTTTCCCCAGTCTGGCCAATAAGCAACACAAAGGAGGAGGGCAGAGACGTTCCACAGACACTCATCAGCACGGACACCCGTACTTAATTAATCTTTTCTGATAAGTTCCTGCAACTGATGTAGCGCAGCGCTAAGGGTACAGACTAGGAAAAAAGTTTTGCAGGTTCGAATCAGCTCTTCACTGCTTTTATTTATTTTTAAACGGCAGTATTGTAATATTATTGTAACGTTTTTAAAATAGAAGTGTGAACGCAGAATAAGGATAAAGAGACAAAGAATTGATGGCTGCAAACTGACCAAAAATAGTGGTGATTAGTCAGAGAAGTGACTTTTCTCTGACTAATCACCGCTATTTTTGGTCAGTGTAGGTTAAATAGGTAGGTTCCCCCAGTGTAGGTTAGATAGGTAGGTTACCACAGTATAGGCTATATAGGTAGCTTCCCCCAGTGTAGATTAGATAGGTAGGTTCCTCCAGTATAGGTTATATAGGTAGCTTCCCCCAGTATAGATTAGATAGGTAGGTTCCCTCAGTATAGGTTAGATGGGTAGGTTTTCCCAGTGTAGATTAGATAAGTAGGTTCCCCCACTGTAGATTAGATAGGTAGGTTCCCCCAGTGTAGATTAGATAGGCTTCCTCCGACTTTCTCCCCGCAGCATCCCTCGCATTGGTAACAGCGCCCCCGATGATGTCATCACAGGGGGCGCTGTAACCAAGATGATGGACGCCGCGGGGAGGAAGTCGGAAGCACAGGGAAGCTGTGCCTGCGGCGATCTGAAGACAGGTGAGTTTTTAACTGCCCAGTGCCCACTCCCCCTCGCCGCTCCGCCCAGTCAATAGCTCCTAGGCACCATGGCCACAGTTTCCTGGCTGGTGCCCCGGATCAAAGGCCCTAGCCAGGAGCATAACAAGGTCCCACCGGGCCCCCCTGTAGAAATACTAAGCACCCCCTTGGGGCCTGCTTGGGGCCGTTTTGGGGGGCTGGAGGGGTCGCAGCATGAGGGGAAAGCCATGCTGCACTTTGGCGGGGAGGGGGGGCAGTCCCCCACTCCCTCACCTCGGGCTCTCCCCTCTGAGCTCCCCTCCAGCGTTGAATAGTTTGTGTATGCAGGCGGCAGGCAGCGGCAAATACATACCTTCCGTGCGCTCCAGCGTGGATGTAACTCTCTAGCCTCTGACGCGACTTCCTGTTTATACAGGAAGTCGCGTCAGACACTAGAGGGAGAAACGTCCACGCTGGAACATGCCGCTGCCGCCACCTGCATACACAAACTATTCAACGCTGGAGGGGAGCGCAGAGGGGAGAGCCCAAGGTAACGGGGGAGGACCGTCCCCCCTCCCCGCCGAAGTGCAGCATGGCTTTTCCTTCATGCTGTGACCCCTCCAGCCCCCCAAAACGGCCCCAAGCGGGCCCACCCGCCTATGCCAAGCAGATGATATCCATCACAAGCAAATAACACCAGAGGAAGTCATATAGTGATAAGTAGATTCTAGTGGCAAGCAGTGATAGTTCTCTTTGTATTACTATGAAGTTGACTGGCATGCCTCAGCAAATCCAACTCAAAAACTTAGGGACAAAGAAAGATCTTTCAGATCCTTCAGCTCACAGGTGGACTCCGTAGCTCTTCGTTTAAATCCTGGCCTTTGAGTGATCATACAATGCTGTTACAAGAAACAACCAAATATTTGACACCTGTCAGACTAACAAAAGAAAAGCTAGCTCTTCTAGCATCACATAGTTTTAATTTCAAGAGCTGTAATGTGCTGATTCCTGACACTCTTCCGATACTGCTACTTGTTTCACATTTTTAAGACTACAAAAAACATGATTGCACACACCTAACAGAACAGTTTTAAAAACCATTTCCATTCATCTTTGATGACTCTCTGAAGGATGATGATGATTTACCTTTCTATGTGAATGGTTCAAGGCTCTGTCATGAGAAATGTACCCCTCCTACTACTTTGGCTATTGTTGATTGAAAGGCTGCAGTGAAGGACAGATGTATCTTAAGTCAGCGTTCAGCTCACGTAGCAGAGTGGGTGACACTAACAGAAGCTTGCAGATTGTCAGAGACGTTAACAATTAGTAATTACAAGGAATCCAGGTTTGCTTTTGGTGTACAAGGCAGTAGTCACTTGTGGTTATAGAAGAGATCTCCTTGCTTACCTTGCAATAGTTAATACTCATGTTTGATTGGATGCTTTAAGCTTGGAGATAACTTTGTATTTTTATTGTTTTACTTTTTGCCTATTAAATAGTGCCAATAGTGACATCTTCCACAACGCTAGTCACAAACTGTCATCAACCTCCCCTCAGAGGAGGTCACAATCTAAAATCTAATCCCTATGGTAGTAGTCATATATCCATAATAGACTAAGACCATTTTTTTGGGGGGGAGGGGGGGGTGTTACTTATTATTTGTAACATGGTAAACAACAGAGTGCAAGGAGGAAACCTATACAAGTACAGGAAAAGCATACAAACTCTATGCAAGTAGTGTCCTGGCCCAGATTTAACCTGGACATCCAGCACTGCAAGGGAAGAGGGCTATGCGCCATGCCACTGTAGTGTATGGTTTGCACTGGGATTTGCACACATTGCGCACCATGCCTCACTGTCCTCCAATTAAAAGCTGTCCAGCCAGTAAAGGTTCCAGTATGCAAGCGCTTCATAGCGCATCGTACTGCTTTGCAGCGCAGTGGATGTTAATTGTAGAAGGGCTGTCTATGCCCTTCTGCCATGCCTGCGTTTCAGCACATCATACACGCTTTCAAATGCGCACGGAAGCACGTATGATGTGAACAAGGCCAAAGATGTTGTTATCTGTAGGAAAGGACTGCCCAGGAAGCAGCTGCTACTAACGCTAGCCACAACTCAAGCCATTCATTAAAAACATCAGTCTGTAAGTGCAGTTGTATTTTTGGCTTTAATAAATTTGGTTGGTATTAAGGTGGCCACTAATGATACAATCTTTTTCTTTTTCATCCAATTTTACCAAATCTATGTAGTATAAGGGTAAATTGAGTAAATATATTGAATGGATAATTTAAGCAGTTACCTTATATTACATAGAAATGGTAAGATTGGATGAAAAAGACTGGATCATTAGTGGCCACCTTCACTATGAGAAGTTTTGCATTCAGGAGTGAAACCTATTTCCTAGCATACTGCAGAGTTTTAAAAATGAACTAGCTTTGCTCTGGGAATGGTAAAAGCCAGTAATTGCACCAAAAGTGTTCTTTAGCTTTTTATGCTTCAGGGTCACAACCTAGAATGAGTCTTCCACTCAGGGTCGTAACTAAGCTTAACAGGGCCCCCTGCAAAACTGCTAGCATGAGAACCCCATGCGGGTCCCATGACTGGGAGCCAGGGGATGGCAACAGAGAGGGTTCTGCAGTGAAGCAGCTTCTGGAAGCAGGAAAAAAATGACACACACTCCTGCACATAGTTTTTGTGAGTGAACATGGAGGTTTTTTTGGTAATTGGCTGCACTTGCATTTGGGGAGAGGGAGGAGCAGGGGCCCCCAAAGCCTCTGGGCCCATAATCACGCTGAGAGAAAGCTGCTCAGCCATTGCAGTTCAGTTGTCCAGCCTGTTTTATTCCAATACTGCTTAGCTGGTATCTGCTTCCCAAGATAGTGGAGATCGCACACCAAGACTTTCTCCTGCTTGTTACGCTCACTGGGCTTTGGCTGGAAACTCGGGTTGCCAGCTTAGTGATAGTGGGCAATCTCTACTATCCTAGTGGACATAGAGTCAGAATAATAAGTTGTCTGAGCGAAGTGAAGACTGAGCCCACAGCCCTGCAAGTGAAGCCAGCAGGCAAGGGGACAGTGATTTCACTGAGGTTCCCTGCACACTGCATGCAATTCCGATTCCGATTTTTAATCGGTTTTTACATCCGATTCCGATTTTTAATCATTACTGCATGTTGCGTTTTTTCCTCTGTGTTTCTATTGCTTGTATTCAGGAAAAATCGGAATTGCAAATCGGAAACGGAATCGGAATCGCAAAACAAATTTGCAGTGTGCAGGGAGCCTAAAGCAGGTAATTTATTGCTTACCAGTCATTTTAGTAGATTAGATAATGGATGCTGAACAGTGGCACACTCGAGCCTACAACACCCTCACGAGAGCCCATGTCCATTAGTGCACACATATGTCTGCCTGTGCGCTTGGCAATGGCTGCGGCTCCGCATCTGCGCACTCAACGACTGACATGAATGCAGCCCATGGACGCAGATTTAGGCGCTTTTATTAGGAAGGATTCTATTGGTACTTAGTTCTGTTAGAATAAGTTTTAATTGTACTGCCACTAGGTAGTGTGAGTACACAATATTTTCCCTCTTACAAAATCTGTCCCGCCCACGAAAAAAAAACCACAGAAGCTAAGATGGTCACCGTACCAGGGAGTGGCTCATACTCAGTGAGTTGAACATTTACCTTCAAATTTATGCAGAGTTAATTAGCTGGATTTCTAAGCTACAAGGGTATTTCACTTTTGCAGGGTTTTATTAATCGTACCCTCGTAAATTTGTTGTGTTTTGAACAAAGCAGCACTAGACTATGGGGATTTGCATTGGGTCCCCTAAACTAAACTAGCACCCAATTACGGGTTGGTCCTTTTTTGGATATTTCCCTGTGTTCTTAAGGAGGAGGTATGAACTTTAGTAAATTGGGAGGAATCTCTTTTTTTGCCATATTGGAAATCCTGACAGATTTTTTTTTTTGCCCTTGGTGCAGCATTTGTATGTGTATTTACATTCATTGTGATCTAAAGTACTTTCAGCTTTTTCTTTTGTTCAATAAAACTTACAGTTTTCACAAAACATGGTAATAATAAGCAGCTTAAAAGTGTAAAGATCGGTATCAACACGCAGAGAGAATCTGATTATTGGCAATCTGCAGAATCACCAGTAATGCAGATATACACCAGATTATGGATGATCTGCAGAATCACCAATAATCCAGGTATGTCTAACCTCTGGACACCTGAGATATGAGTGTATGGAATAACAGTAACACTTTGAGCGAGAACCACCAGAGGAACTGGAGATAGGACGATAAAGGGAATTCACCCCAGACTGTGGGTGAATCCCTATAGGCCAAAGGCTCCCTAGGAGAGGGGCCTGGGCTAGGTTGCAGGATGCCCTGCTGCTAAATGAACAAACTTGCTCTACTGGATGAGAGATGCTAGCTCTCTACACCCTAGTGGCGGGCTAAAGTAGTACAGATACACAGTGCTAGTCTTGGGTGTGAGGTTTGTAGTTACAGCACCCTGGAACTAGCATAACATAACATTGATACAGTTTCCTAGGCTTGGGTGTGAGGTCCGTAGTCACAACACCCCGGAACTAGACTATAACATAACATAGCATTGACACAGTTTCCTAGGCTTGGGTGTGAGGTCCGTAGTCACAACACCCTGGAACTAGTCAATAGCATAACATAGCATTGACACAGTTTCCTAGGCTTGGGTGGGAGGTCCATAGTCACAAACCCTGGAACTAGTCTATAGCATAACATAGCATTGAGACAGTTTCCTAGGCTTGGGTGTGAGGTCCGTAGTCACAACACCCTGGAACTAGTCTATAGCATAACATAGCACTGAGACAGTTTCCTAGGCTTGGGTGTGAGGTCCGTAGTCACAACACCCTGGAACTAGTCTGTAGCATAACATAACATAACATGCAATAGTATTCTAGCTCTGTGATTTCCCAGGTCCGCCCTGGTTCTAACACACTGTAGGATCTGACTAAGGTCTGTGTGCTAATACATAAAGCATTTGCAACGGCAGACAACGTGAGACTGAGGGATGAGTGGTTATATAGTGCAGCGCTGATCAGCGCCGCCCAGTCCCTTCCAGCCAATCCGCATACACCCTCGGATCAGCTGACCAAGGAAGTCAGCTGATCCGTCTCTGCTTCCCATAAAGCTTCTGCCTTTCCGCGCACGCGCGTGTATTCCTCAGCCTATGTGCACAGGAAGGCTGAACCAGATCAGACACATGTCGCTGCGTGTAAACCGCTGGACTAGATGCGGAAACAGCCGCCACGCCGTCAGAGCACGCGGCGGCTATTCCGCAATCCTTCACAAAAAGATTATTAAACTCAGCCACGCCCTATATATTGTAAATTGTCTCCACTCCTGACTCTAATCTATACCTACAGACATCCGATAATGTACCCCTACTCCGGTGCCAAAATTATCCACTGGGTGTTATATTACTATTGTGGTCTATGTGGCACCAAACTTTTCAAGGTGATGCAGGTGCACAAATGTCCCCATTCCTGCTGTGCATTACTCTGATGGAACCTGATGTACCGCACCTGATGTCAACATAACATAAAAATATTGTTGCATCATGTTGGAATGAGATTATATTTGTCCGTTGCAATCCAACGCAACAGACACAGTGTGAAAGGACCTGAGGGCAAGCAAAACAGGAGCAGTTGAAAAAGTCATGGCCAAAAATGGGCGCAATTGTTATTTACAGATATGTGTGGGTGCAATTGTTATTTAGCAATATATGTGGGCACAATTGTTATCATAATATGGAAAGCCGTTACGGTATTTAGCGGGCTGCTGCAATTGAACTGAAATCTATCGTATTAATGATAGCGGGGATCGGGGTGTTAAGGTTAGGCACCACCAAAGAAGGGATCTGTGTGAGACTAGGGAGAGGTTAGGTTATAGTTAGGTTCAACATTGTCGGTAAATTTACTGATAAAGTAATACCTCAATTAAATTGTTATTTGTTGCTTTTGTTGCTGCATTTTGCTTAAAAAATAAATAATAATAAGCCAGAAGAAGTTGCCCGTATGCAAGTAGTATAGCTTAATAGTGCTCTGATTCTGCTTAAAGAGAACCCGAGGTGTGTTTAAAGGGAACCTAAACTGAGAGGGAAATGGATGTTTCATTTTAAACAATACCAGTTGCCTGGTAGTCCTGCTGAACTCTTTGGCTGCAATAATGGCTGAATAACACACCTGAAACAAGCATACAGCTAATCCAGTCTGACTTCAGTCAGAGCATCTTATCTGCATGCTTGTTCAGGGGCTGTGGCTAAAAGTATTAGATACACAGGATCAGCAGGAGAGTCAGGCAACTGGTATTATTCTAAAAGGAAAAATCCATATCCTTCTCAGTTTAGGTTCCCTTTAAAGAATGTTATCTGCATACAGAGGCTGGATCTGCCTATACAGCCCAGCCTCTGTTGCTATCCCAAACCCCACTAAGGTCCCCCTGCACTCTGCAATCCCTCATAAATCACAGGCATGCTGTGAGGCTGTGTTTACATCTGTAGTGTCAGTCTCAGCTGCTCTCCCGCCTCCTGCATAGCTCCGGTCCCTTCCCTCCAATCAGCAGGGAGGGAAGGGATGCAGGCGGGGACTGGAGTTCTGCAGGAGGCGGGGAGAGCAGCAGACTGACACTATAGAGATAAACACAGCCAGCTCTGACAAGCTGTTTGTCAGCAGCGTGGCTGTGATTTATGAGGGATTGCAGAGTGCAGGGGGACCTTAGGGGGGTTTGGGATAGCAACAGAGGCTGGGCTGTATAGGCAGATCCAGCCTCTGTATGCAGATAATATTCTTCAAACCCACCTCGGGTTCTCTTTAAAGAGGAACATTAACCAGTGTTTGAACTTCCAATGAATAGCTGATACCCCCTTTCCCACAAGAAATCTTTACCTTTTCTCATATCAATCATCGGGGGGTCTTTGTGGCTGATATTGTGGTGAAACCCCTCCCACAGTGTGATGTCATGACCATGTACCTCCTTGCATTGTGGGAAATAACAGCTTTTTCCAACTGCCAAGCAAGCAATATCTCCCTTTGTGCATAGAATTCTCAGTAACAGACATTCCGTACAGATTACCTGGCAGGACTAATGTCACCGCCTGTAAGGCCTGGAACCCACAACAAAACGCTATCGCTAATTGCAATCGCTACAGTTTTGTATGAGTGGTTTGTAAGCGATTTCATGAGCGTTTTAGGGAGCGATTTTAAAACGTGTAATCAATTTGCCAGCGGTTGTGTAGTGATTAGCGTTTTTAATTTTGATAGGTCTTTTCAATTAATTTACATTTTTTTTACAGTGTGCACTAACTTCAAAACGCTAGCAAAATCGCTCTGTGTAGGTTTTGATGAGCGATTATGCCAGCGTTTATATACTTTACATTGCAAAAACGCTAACACTAATCGCTAAACGCTAAAAATGCTGCATGTCCTGCATTTTGCGATTTGGTAATCGCAATCGCTCCAGTGGAATTTGGCCCATCCATTAACATTAGCTGAGCGTTTAGAGAAATCGCTAGCGGTTTGAATCGCTCCCTAAACGCTCATAAAATCGCTCTAGTGGGTTCCAGCCCTGATACATTTTAGAATGTAAATCAAGGAGAGGAAAGATTTTACAATGGGCAAACACTGATTTAATATTTTTTAAAAAGTGAATATTGTAAAAAATAAGCAATTGTATTCATTATGTTATTTTCTTTACAGTTCCTCTTTAAAATGGATTTTGATGCAGTAACACCCATACTGTTAACAAGTGTAAAAAAGCCTAGATATTATTCTCTCAACTGGATAGTTGTTTATCGCACCACTGGCTACATTCAACAAACAGCTATTGCTATTACATAAGCTATCATGTTTCTTTTTCCTGCATGTTAACAATCCTTGAAGTGTGTCAGAGGTCCTTTGAAGAACAGTGGCACAGAGACTACCTCTTACTTCCAACTGAGACTGAACATTTCAGTTCTGCCAAATATCAAAATACACTATTTGCTAGCTCAGTGTGCTTTGGGAAACTTTAATTTTGTTATCGTGTCTTTCTTCTATTTTTTTTTGAGAATTGTTAGGTCTGCTGTTCCCCTTCTTCCTGTGTACTATATAAAGCAATTTCCTGTAAAGCAAACGCGAACCAACAATGTTCTGAATAAATTAATTGCATGTAGAGATATAATGGAGTTGAATGCATGTCTGTTAAATTGCTAATAGAGCAATATGCATTTTAGAGACAACACGTGCGTTGTATACATGACGCGAGTTGGGCTATGTGAGCAATACACATTACATTGGAGCCCTAAACGCAGGGCAAAAATGTCATGTGCTATCTGTGCATGACAATTTTACTGACATTAAAGTGGATCCAAAATGAACTTTTACTCATTGCATAATTGTGTTCCTTTCCTATTGTTTAAAGGGCATTCCTCAAGCCAAATACTTTTTTGTTTTTGTTTTAATACTGTAATTCCCTATAAACTGAAGAAGCCCTGCCCACAGTTTTCAGAGAGCCTTGGCAGTAGCAAGGGCTCATGGGAGCTCAGTCTGGGCAGGAGGAGGGTGAGGTGTTACTAGCCATTGATTTCAGAGGCAGAGGGGAGGAGGGAGGAGGGGGGATTAGGTTTTTCTCACAGTCTGAGTGCTGGTGGTGCAGATAGGCTTGGCTGTGTCTAATGTTTACAAACAACATGGCTGCTGTCATTGTATCACAGGAAGAAATAATAATTTTCTATTAAAGCTGTATGCAGACAGATTTTCTGTTTAAACCATCTAAACTGTACATAAGATATATAGACGAGTTACTTGTTATAGTTGTTTTTTCATCTTGGATCCGCTTTAAGTAAATTAGTTAATAAAAACCAATGGGGCTGATTCACAAAGCTTTTCTGTTGAATTATCTCACCTTACTTATTAACTCACAATGTATCTCTCCTTAAAGGGAACGTAAACTGAGAAGGATATGGATTTTTCTTTTAGAAATAATACCAGTTGCCCTTTGCCCGACTCTCCTGCTGATCCTGTGTCTCTAATACTTTTAGCCACAGCCCCTGAACAAGCATGCAGATCAGGTGCTCTGACTGAAGTCAGACTGGATTAGCTGCGTGCTTGTTTCAGGTTTGTGATTCAGCCACTACTGCAGCCAAACAGATCGGCAGGACTGCCAGGGAACTGGTATTGTTTAACCACTTGAAGATCACAGTGCTAACCCCCCTAACGACCAGGCTCTTTATTGCTGAGCTGGGCTGTGAAGTTTTTTCAGCCTCCTGCACAGCCCAGCTATGGAGCCCAGCGATCGGACTGACCTCCTTTTTTGTCCCTAAGTGGGCATGCTGTCTGAGGTGTCCGATCGCTTTGGCAGTTGTTTTTTTTTTTTTTTTTTTTTCCTCAGCCTGTATGAGGCTGTTTCTCCCTCCCTCCCTCCTCTTCCCTCCTCACCTCCGTGTTATGTATGGAACAGGTCGGCGATCTGTTCTGTTCCGCCTCTCATAGGCATCAGCCTATGAGAGCGCGGCGATCACCGGCCAATCAGAGGCCGGGGATCGCCGATCTCGTACAGTGCTGCCAGAGACCACAGCGCTGTATGGATGTAAACAAAGGGGATTTCTTTCCCGTTTGATTTACAAACAGCCTGCTAGCTGCAATCGGCGGTTAGCAGGCTAATCACGGAGCTCCGCTCCATGAACTGGCAGGGAACGAACGTGCATGCGCATGGCCGTTCCCTGGGAAACTGCAGCTCCAGGACTTGACACCAATTGGCGTTAGGGGGTCCTGGGGCTGCCGCAGCGGTCACGCCCATGGGCGTGACGCGGTCGTTATGTAGTTAATAGGAAACATCCATATCCCTCTCAGTTTAGGTTCCCTTTAAATTACTTAACTCATGATTTGTCTCTCCTTATCTCTTTATCTCATAAATTTTCTCTTTCCCTATTTGTTCATCCAATGCCTTAGCAATCCTTACAGTTAAAAAAGGTAAAGAATACATAAGCTTAAAGGGAAAGGTGTAGAAAAAAAACAGCAGTTTAACTTACATGGGGCTTCTTCACATATGCGCAACTCTGAGCTGTGCACATCCTGATCATGCTCCCATGGCCAGGAGTGTTCTGCGCATGCACAGTACCAATTTTTTCATACTGGCGTGCACAAGAGGGCGATGAGAATGCGTGTGGCCAGCCAGCCATTAGGGGGTAGCTGCTGCTCACTGAAGGGTCGCGGAAGGACGGCGCAAGCACAGGATGATTGCAGGGGGCTGCAAGAGTTCCCATGTAAGTTAAAGTGGACCTGAACTCTCACACAGGACAGAAGGAAAACCTAGAGAAATGCATTCTGTATGTGTTTAGAGAGTTTTGCCTGTCTAATTCCCCCTCATCTGTGACTAATCACAAGTTGTAGTTTGATCTCTCAGCGATGTCAGCTAGCTACCTTGGCAGAGCAGTTAATTTGTAAACACAGGATGTTAATCCAATGTCTGCTTCCATGAAAGCAGGAAGTAGACACATTACAGATTTATTGCAGAATATCTATCGGCTGTAACAAAGAAATGTTTTTCTTTAAAGGTTATTATGCTGATGCTTATCTTTTAGAGTAGAGAGGAAGTTCTAAGTTTAGGTCTACTTATTTTTTTTTTAATTTCAAATAGTATTTCCTTTAAATCCAATAAGCAAGATTCTACTACCGACAAACTCAGCACCCTGTTTCTGAACGCCTTTTTGTTCTTGTATGCCATTGACCAGCCCCAATAGGTACTATTTAAAGAGACACTGAAGCAGAAAAAAATTATTCTATAATGATTTGTATGTGTAGTACAGCTAAGAAATAAAACATTAGGAGCAGAGACATAAGTCTAATATTATTTCCAGTACAGGAAGAGTTAAGAAACTCCAGTTATCTATGCAAAAAAGCCATTGAGCTCCACAACTTTGAAAGTCGCAGAGAGCTCTGTATTTTGAAGCTTGTTATTTCAACTGTCAGTCACTGTATTTTATTTTTCTCTCCAGAGGACAGGTCAAGAGTTCACAAGACTGCTCTGTAAAAACATTTAGAATGTTGAGTAGTGTGTATACTGCAAATATTAGAGAATGATGCAATGTTATAAAAAACACTATATAACTGAAAATAAAAATATGAGAATATTTATTTTGCTACTAATCGTCTAGTAATTACCCTTACTACACAACCAATTCATTATATCATAATTTTTTTTTCGCTTCAGTGTCTCTTTAAATCACTATTATTGCACTGCAGAAAGATGTTATACTGTGAATAAAAAAATATATATATTTTCACGTTAAATGTAGACGAGTGTAAATGCTGAACTACAAAAAAGTTTCTAATTCATGAATCCGTATTTTTCAAATTGTGTCATTGTATCATACACTTTAAAAACATAGTTTTGCTTCAGCATCTAAAAAGTCTGCTACATCTGCTCTAAATTATGTAACTACTAAAAGAAGATCTGAATAAGATCTCAAGGCATTGTCATTCCCTATTTGATATTCCCATAAATAATACAAAATCAAGCTTCAGTTAACTAATAGATCACAGACATACTGCATTAACAAGCAGGATGTGTCATAGCAATATGACCATAAGGCAAATCACCTCACCCAGTGCAGCGATTCTACAGCCACGATTATGCTGTTCTTGTAACCTCAGGTCAGGGAAAATGTTAGGCATCTTGCTATAGCTTGCTAACAAAAGGAAATGCTGCTGTTATATATTCTGATGAAATAAAAAGAAAAACAAAGCAAGAACAAAATTGCTCGAAGCATTATATATTCTTGTATTTGTGTATTTCAAGATCTCAGAGTCCTTGTTTTGATCATGATGGAGATGTTGTTGTAGTGAGCATATTACAATTCTTTGCAAGGCAACCACATTATTCTTTCAAGGTTGAAGACCATTTTGTGAAGAATGCTGCCCAGTTACATCACTAATGAATGTTAACAAAATAGTTACTGTTATCAAATTTTTGTGACATTATTGTAATATTTTATAAATGACTATCCTCTATAATAAAACCCCTGTGTCCCTGCGTGTGCTGTCTCTGTGTAGCTGGGTCCGTGCTTTTTGCTACTGCGCATGTGCGCAGCACGGACCCAGCCTTACAGAGACAGGAGGACGGGGCCAGAGAGACAAGTGGGCGGCGTGTAAGCGGGTGGGCGGCCGGGTGTGTGGCGGGTGAGCGGGCGGCGGTTGCGCGGCGGTGGGTGGTGGCCATGCACGCCGAGAAACACAGCCTTAGAGTCCGTTTTTAAATGGGCCTAAGTTTGCTAGTGTGTTTTATAATACATAAATACAGGCGGGCTACAGCACACAACAGGAAAGACAGTGACGGGGGCTCTTGTTCATGCTTTAACGTGCGCTTAAAGGACTTACGAGCCCAAAAACTTTAAGAAAGTAAAGTACCTTAATCACGTTTAAATGCACGGAGGACGCCATCTGCGCCCTCCGTGCAGTTCGCCGGGTCCCCGCAGTATAAAAGCCCCCCCGTGCCGGGCTCTCCTTCCTCTCCTAATATGGCCGCCGGAGCTGGCTGCACAGTCTGCATACACGTGAGTGCGGCTGCGCAGCTCTAGGCCCCCCCCCCCCATCCACGCACAGTAGCGTGGATGTGGGGGGAGGCCCTAGAGCTGAAGTTAGTTTAATAACTTTTTTCACATGACTCTGATGCTTCCTCCTTCCAAAGCCAGAAGGACAAAGTATCGGAATAACATGAAATGTGAAGTGCAAGTACTGAACTCCTCCGACCCTGTCCCCTTGCTCGGTAATGAAATGATACTGAATTGAGGTGGGCGGCAATCTTCATTTGTTCCGAATTCGTTATGTCAAATTTGAAAAGGAGAGAGGTTAGTTTAGGTGTCAATAGGAACTAGGGTAGTGTTAAGATTTATTTTTTCATGTGAAAGACAGCAACAGGAATGACGGAGGCGTGTATCATGACCTTAAGACTGCACTGTGTGTACTCCTGTTAATTATTGCCTGAGGAAGCGGGAATATACCCATGAAACGCGTTGCGAATATACCCCGGAGTGTACCAATAAATCTACTTTGTTTTTTGAATACACAGTTTGTTGTGTCTGCTTACAGGAGGTAAGTCCACCAACTGCCTCCAAAGCATTTTTAAACTTTTTAACAATTGATTTTATCCTTTTGGCGCCTCTGTTACACTAGACATAATATCCACCCCTGGTGGAGGGGGATACCCCTTGTTCTTCCTATCTACAGAGAGCGATTTCTTAACCCTGAGTGAGGACAGGACAATCTCCTCACCTGCCTATTACAGTGGTTGCCTGGAGGTAACCCTGATTTGTGAGTATAACTTTGTACTCTTTTCTACAGTATTTTACCCATTTATTAGTACCTACTACCCTATATTTGGCTCTTGGTTCTCTCTTTTTATATATATTTGTCAAAAAATGATTTTTTTTTTTACTTTCTGTGCTGACATTTTTCAAGTAAAGTAAAATTTCTGTATACATTTTTGTCCAAATGTATTGTACTACATGTCTTTGATTAAAAAAAAACATTCAGTGTATATTTATTGGTTTGGGTAAAAGTTATAGCGTTTACAAACTATGGTGCCAAACGTGAATTTTCCCATTTTGAAGCATCTCTGATTTTTCTGACCACCTGTCATGTTTAATGAGGTGCTAAAATTACAGAATAGTATAAATACCCCCCAAATAACCCCATTTTGGAAAGAAGACATCCCAAAGTATTCACTGAGAGGCATGGTGAGTTCATAGAAGATTTTATTTTTCATCACAAGTTAGCGAAAAAATGACACTTTGTGACAAAAAAAAAATAAAGTTTCCATTTCTGCTAACTTGCGACAAAAAAAAAAATGAAATCTCCCACACTATGCTCCTCTCTAAATACCTTGAATTGTCTACTTTCCAAAATGGGGTCATTTGTGGGGTGTATTTACTGTCCTGGCATTTTGAAGGGGTGTCTAATTGTAAGCACCCCTGTAAAGCCTAAAGGTGCTCATTGGACTTTGATCCCCCTTAGCGCAGTTAGGCTGCAAAAAAGTGCCACACATGTGGTATTGTCGTACTCAGGAGAAGTAGTATAATGTGTTTTGGGGTGTATTTTTACACATACCAGTGCTGGATGGGAGAAATATCTCTGTAAATGACAATTTTTTTTTACACACAATTGTCCATTTACAGAGATATTTCTCCCACTCAGCATGGGTATGTGCAGCCTAACTGCGCTAAGGGGCCCAAAGTTCAATGAGTACCTTTAGGATTTCACAGGTAATTTTGAGACATTAGGTTTCAAGACTACTCCTCACGGTTTAGGGCCCCTAAAATACCAGGGCAGTATAGGAACCCCACAAATGATCCCATTTTAGACAGAAGAAACCCCAAGGTATTCTGTTAGGAGTATGGTGAGTTCATAGAAGATTTTATTTTTTGTCACAAGTTAGCGGAAATTGAATTTTATTGTTTTTTTTTCACAAAGTGTCATTTTCCGCTAACTTGTGACAAAAATAAAATCTTCTATGAACTCACCATACTCCTAACAGAATACCTTGAGGTGTCTTCTTTCTAAAATGAGGTCACTTGTGGGATTCCTATACTGCCCTGGCATTTTAGGGGCCCTAAATCGTGAGGAATAGTCTTGAACCCAAATGTCTCAAAATGACCTGTGAAATCCTAAGGGTACTCATTGGACTTTGGGCCCCTTAGCGCAGTTAGGCTGCAAAAAAGTGCCACACATGTGGTACTGCCGTTCTCAGAAGAAGTAGTATAATGTGTTTTGTGGTGTATTTTTACATATACCCATGCTGGGTGGGAGAAATATCTCTGTAAATGACACATTTTTTATTTTTTTTACACACAATTGTCCATTTACAGAGAGATTTCTCCCACCCAGCATGGGTATGTGTAAAAATGCACCCCAAAACACATTCTACTACTTTTCCTGAGTATGGCAATACAACATGTGTGACACTTTTTTGCAGCCTAGGTGTTCTAAGGGGCCCAACGTCCTATTCACAGGTCATTTTGAGGCATTTATTTTCTAGACTACTCTTCACTATTTAGGGCCCCTAAAATGCCAGGGCAGTATAGGAACCCCACAAATGACCCCATTTTATAAAGAAGACACCCCAAGGTATTCTGTTAGGAGTATGGTGAGTTCATAGAAGATTTAATTTTTTTGTCACAAGTTAGTGGAAAATGACACTTTGTGAAAAAAACAATAAAAATCAATTTCCGCTAACTTTTGACAAAAAATAAAATCTTCTATGAACTCATCATACACCTAACGGAATACCTTGGGGTGTCTTTTTTCTAAAATGGGTTCACTTGTGGGGTTCCTATATTGCCCTGGCATTTTAGGGGCCCAAAACCGTGAGTAGTCTGGAAACCAAATGTCTCAAAATGACTGTTCAGGGGTATAAGCATCTGCAAATTTTGATGACAGGTGGTCTATGAGGGAGCAAATTTTGTGGAACCGGTCATAAGCAGGGTGGCCTCTTAGATGACAGGTTGTATTGGGCCTGATCTGATGGATAGGAGTGCTAAGAGGGTGACAGGAGGTGATTGATGGGTGTCTCGGGGGGTGGTTAGAGGGGAAAATAGATGCACTGGGGAGGTGATCGGAAGGGGGTCTGAGGGGGATCTGAGGGTTTGGCCGAGTGATCAGGATCCCACACGGGCCAAATTAGGGCCTGATCTGATGGTTAGGTGTGCTAGGGGGTGACAGGTGGTGACAGGAGGTGATTGATGGGTGCCTCAAGGTGTGATTAGAGGGGGGAATAGATGCAAGCAATGCACTGGCGAGGTGATCAGGGCTGGGGTCTGAGGGCATTCTGAGGGTGTGGGTGGGTGATTGGGTGCCCTAGGGGCAGATAGGGGTCTAATCTGATGGGTAGCAGTGACAGGTGGTGACAGGGGGTGATTGATGGGTGATCAGCGGGTGATTAGATGGCAGAACAGATGTAAACAATGCACTTTGGAGGTGATCTGAGGGTAGGTCTGCGGGCGATCTGATGGTGTGGGAGGGTGATCAGATGCCCGTAAGAGGCAGGTTAGGGTCTTATCTGATTGGAGGCAGTGACAGGTGGTGACAGGGTGATTGATGGGTGATTGATGGGTGATTGACAGGTGATTGACAGGTGATTACAGGGGAGAATAGATGTATACATTACACAGCGGGGGGGGGGGGGGTTGGGGGCGGTCTGAGGTCGCTCTGAGGGTGTGGGCGGGTGATTGGGTGCCCTAGGGGCAGATAGAGGTCTCATCTGATTGGTAGCAGTGACAGGTGGTGACAGGGGGTGATTGATGGGTGATCAGTGGGTGATTAGATGGCAGAACAGATGTAAACAATGCACCTTGGAGGTGATCTGAGGGTAGGTCTGTGGGCGATCTGATGGTGTGGGAGGGTGATCAGATGCCCTTAAGAGGCAGGTTAGGGTCTGATCTGATAGGTGGCAGTGACAGGTGGTGATTGACGGGTGATTGACGAGGATAGATGTATACAGTACACAAGGGGGGGGGGTCTGGGGAGGATCTGAGAGTGTGGGGAGGGTGATCAGGAGCACCCAGGGGGAAGTTTAGGGACTAACAAAAAAAACAACGCTGACAGATAGTGACAGGGAGTGATTGATGGGTGATTAGGGGGGTGATTGGGTGCAAACAGGGGTCTTAGGGGTGGACGGGGGGGGGGGGGGGGGGTCTGACGGGTGCTGTGGGCGATCAGAGGGAAGGGGGGGGATCAGTGTGCTTGGGTGCTCACCTGCGTTGCTGCAGCCTGCCCTGGTGGTCCCTCGATCACTGGGACCACCAGGGCAGGAGGCAGCCTGTATAATACGCTTTGTATACAATACACTTTGTAGCAGCGATCTGTCAGCTAGTAACCCACCAGCGCTTCTGAACGGCCGGCGGATTACAGCATGGGGGGGCGGAGCCTGTCGCCGGCGGCTGATTGCGTCACGAATGACGCGATCGCCGCATAACCACGCCCACCGCTGTGGGCAGTCGGCAAGTGGTTAATAACTCTGAAATATTCTCCATTCCTCCTGTCTCAACCCCCCCCCCCCCCCCCCCGAAAAAAAAAAATCAATTGACCATGTATGATTTTTTTAGGGGCAACACACGGGACCACATCTGAAAGTGAAAATTTGGATACTTATCTCAGTTTCCATATACTCTTCAAGCTCACTATTCCTCCACACAATTGTCTTCTTCTAGCCATGTTTAAAGCTGTGACCGAGCACATCCTTACTGGGCATGTGTGAGAAAAGTCTGTACATGCCCAGTAGAATTAAGCGTTTGTGCGCAGAGGAAGAAAGTCTTATGCAAGCATACATAAGTCATGGTGCATGTAAAGATGGAATATACCCATATACCTAACCCAAAGATGGAATATGACCATCATTCAATGCATGTAAAGACGTACCCGCATGGCAGTTGCGCACCATCCATCTGTTATCAACGGTATGTGTCTCAATCAATTGTTGTATGGACAAATGTGTTTTTACCTTCCAATGAATATGGAATAAACGTGTATGACAGCAGTGCCGGCGCTCTTTTCCCTCTCTCTTCCATGTTTGCAGACTGCTTAGGCCTGAGCACGCTGAGAACGCACAGCGGATGACACATGCACCCTAACATTGGATGAAGCTGCCCTCCCCCTCCTCTTTTCCTGGATGGTAGACGGCTTGCTGTGCCAGCATCTCTTTCTCTCTATTAACCTTTTAAATTATTACCTTCAACTAGTTCAGTTTCTTATATTTTCTGTCTTCATTTATTTCAGATAAGTAAGTTAGTCAGAGTTAAATTAAATATTTCATGTTTACAAGTCTTAAAAAGCTATCTACGTCTTATTAAGCATGCACCACTTGCTTGAGAATGCTGGGAGTTGGGACTTCAGCAAAAATATTTTATGCAAACCATTCATTTTTAATAAAGAAAAAACACTGAACAACATAATTAAAGAAAATGCTGCTAATTTTTTAATGAAATGCTACAAATTACCATGACTTTGGAAAGCATACACATTTCTATTCTGGGTAAAAGAATAACAAAACATCATCATCATAATCTATGTACAATAACAGCTGTATGTGCAAAAAGAGAACAAGACCCACTGTATTTCCTAAGGTCAGTTTTTAGAGATGAAGCTGTTTCTTATACATCTAAGGTCTTTTAATTTGTCATGTTACTGCATAGTTAGCATAAATAATCATATGATTTACTGTATACATCAGTAATACGCAAATGTTTCCATAATAATTACATCATCTTTAGAGAACCCAAGGTGGATGCTCACAAATATATATTTACCTACAAAGAAGGAACCCTCTAGATCTTCCAAGCGCTTCCCATGTCCTCCTCAAGAACACTGCTGCTGCCCGCCCGGGACCCTCTGCAAGTTTGTGATCATGTTCCTCTTCATGCATAAGCACGTCCATGCTGCACCCACATGAGTATAACCGCACCTGCAGAGCCACTCATGGAAGGGTGGCTGCAGCTTCCTTCACAGTAGCATGGAGTTGCTCATGGAAGGACGGCTGCGGCTTACTGCACAGTAGAATGGAGTTGCTCATGGAAGGACGGCTGCGGCTTACTGCACAGTAGCATGGAGCCGCTCGTGGAAGGACAGCTGTGGCTTACTGCACAGTAGCAAGGAGCTGCTCATGGAAGGATGGCTGCGGCTTACTGCAAAGTAGCATGGAGCCACTCGTGGAAGGACAACTGCGGCTTACTGCACAGTAACATGGAGCTGCTCATGGAAAGATGGCTGCGGCTTACTGCACAGTAGCATGGAGCAGTTCATGGAAGGACAGCTGCGGCTAACTGCAAAGTAGCATTTAGCTGCTCGTAGAAAGATGGCTGTAGCTTACTGCACAGTAGCATGGGACTGCTCGTGGAAGGATGGCTGCAGCTTACTGCACAGTAGCATGGAACCGCTCGTGGAAGGACAGCTGCGGCTAACTTCACAGTAGCATGGAGCTGCTCATGGAAGGACATCTGCGGCTTACTGCACAGTAGCATGAAGCTGCTCATGGAAGGACAGCTGCGGCTTACTGCACAGTAGCATGGAACCGCTCGTGGAAGGACCGCTGCAGCTTACTGCACAGTTGCATGGAGCTGCTCGTGGAAGGACCGCTGCAGCTTACTGTACAGTAGCATGGAGCTGCTCGTGGAAGGACGGCTGTGGCTTACTGCACAGTAGCATGGAGCTGCTCATGGAAGGACATCTGCGGCTTACTGCACAGTAGCACGGAGCTGCTCATGGAAGGATGACTGCAGCTTACTGCACAGTAGCAGGGAGCCGCTCATTTTCAATATGTTAATGTTAAGGAACTAAACAGGAGAGGAAGGATCAGTGTGGTTTGAATTATAAAACAACATTTGTGCCAGGGGTGGTATTAGGGGTGTGGTAGGGGTGTGGTTTAAGTGTCTCTCTTTTTTATCTCAAAAAGTTGGGAGGTATGTACAAGGCCGGTTCTAGACTTTTTGCCGCCTGAGTCAAACTTGTAAGGATGCCCCCCCGCAGTATAGATAGTATAGTTGCCCCTAGTGCCTGCCCCCCATCCCACAAGGCTGCCCACTCCTGTTACCTTATGAGCTGGCGGATGCTTCCTTCATTAGTCCCCGACGGCCCCCTCTCCTCCGTGCATGTGATGTCATACAAGTTTTTCACAGCAGCGCATCTTGCGCAAGAGAGCAGCTTCCTGTAGTGGCGATATATATACTACCGTTACCATGGGAACTGCTGCCCTGCTTCCTGACTCTACAAGGCAGCCATGAGACGTACTGCTGTAAAGACTTGTATGATATTATGATATCACATGCCTGGAGGACAGGGGGCCGGCGGGGACTAATGAAGGAAGCAGCCGCCAGCTCATATGGTAACAGGAAAGGGCAGCTACAGGGGGAGTTGGGGGGGCGCGAGAGTAAATGCCGCTCCAGGGCCCCATGGTGCCTGACACAATTGCGTCACTTAGCATAATGGGCCAACCGCCCCTGATTATGTAGACCTAGCACTAACATCCCTTACCCACTCGTAACACTAACCTACCATCTACCTACTCCTACCACTAACACCCCCTCCCCCTTTGTATATGCAGCTAAAGGCACCCATACATTTATAGATCACCACCTAATGTGGAAAAACAACAGAATGGCCTCAATTCACTAAGATCATGCTGGAGATAATAAGGCAAGAGAAAACTTACCTCACACAGTGAGAGAGTTATCTTATCTCTTCATTCCTTACGTTACCTCCTCTGTAGTTAATTTACCTCCTCTGTAGTTAATTTACCTCCTCTGTAGTTATTTTCACACGCAGTTAATTAACAGCCTGTCTTTAACTCTGGAGTTATTTTAAGGATTGGAGAGTTAACTTAAAGACAGAAGAGGTAACTTTAGGTTTGCCTGAGGTAGAATGTTGCCTGAATACTACATGCCTTATCACCATGGTAACAACTCTAGAAACGTTATTAAAGACAGGAGATAAGCTTAGTGAATTGAGGCCATTCTCTCTGATCAGAATTGACTCAGAGAGGACTCGATTCCTACCACATACAGCACATAGAATTTCAATAGATTCTAGATGGGTATCTATTGAAAATTGATTGAACACAGCATTGTACTGTTGTACGCAGTGTAATGCTGTGGGATGCCCAGGGAACGCCACTTTTGCCCTGCCCCTGTTTGACCTAAATCTTTCATCCAGTTCAACCAATACTTTCAATCAATTTTAGGTCAAAATCAATATGAAATCTATCCCTGCAGATTCAATCTTTCTGATCAAATGTATTTGACACCTTAAAGGAATACTATCGATACCCAAGTGTTCTAAAATGACAGTGTGCAAATAATGTCTAAGTAGCTGTGTAAACATTTTCCTACTTTTCATGTTAAATATCAGAGGCAACAACTGTAATTTATTGAGGGTAGGATTTAGCTATATTGGGACAAATCAATTGCAGAAGGGGTGTCTGCTTCAATGCACAGCCAGAGTTGCATATCAGACTACAGAAAGCAAATATCAAACATCTCAAACTCTGAAAGCAAAAACAGTATGAAAAAGCTGTGACAATTAGTTACATTTCCTCTTCTCTCTTCAGACACGTCAATCAGAAACACAGGACACAGGATCTGCAGCTGTTGGGAGCTTTCTCTTTGTCACACACAGAGTTACACACAGAGCTACACATAGAGTTAACTGATCAAGTGTGAGGGGAATTTCCCCTCTCCTCATGGCTCAGTCAGCCAGTTTTGGCGTCAGTAAAGTTTGAATGTATTTTGATAACAGTAAACAAAGAAGTTGCTACTAAAATGTATACACCAGTTCTTAGCAGCACTTCCCAAACAATTCCTGTGTCAATTGAAAAAAATATGTGAATCGATAGTATTCCTTTAAGTTACACTGTCATTGTAATGACACAGCAAGAAGTTACTTTGATGTAAAATAAACACACCCAGGACATACACTTTATAAATAAACTATAAAGAGTTTTAGAAAACATAAGAAGTTATGTACAAAAACTAAACTCAGTATTTGTCTCTTAGGCAGGTAGAAATGCTGGGCAACCATAGAAACACAAATATTGCAAGAGATGACTATTTCTCCAACTTAGCCCTTGTAAATCATTGGAAAATGTCAGAAAAACAAGTCAAAAGCACATCTATCTCAATAAAAACCTGGAGTAAATATTTTGAGTAACCCAAAGTACAGGCTAAGAACAATAGATTTATCATTAAATCTGATAAATTATTAAGCTTCTATTAGGCAGTAATATGTGTTAATTCTGTACCAATCAACAATAACACACACAAAAAACAGCATGTCTAGTGTACATAAATACAAATTTACAAAGTAAGATTCTCCAATTACTATAATAAAACTACCCTGTGGAAAGGAATTAGATGAAAAGATAAAGATTGCTTTGAAAAAGCAACTTTACCAAACAACAGCAGTTGGAAAATAAATAAATCAATACATTGCAAAGGGGGAAGTTTTAACTGAACAAATTGGCGTCAGGTCCTGGAGCCGGCTACTGAAGGAGGCTGAGCTCCGCCCTGTCTTCAGTCTCCGAGCGGCTATTGCGGCTCGGGGAGACTGGTAGACAGAGTGATCGCCGTCTATTTATATAGTACAGCGATGCGATCAGCAGCAGCGACAGCGATGCGATCAGCAGCAGCGCTGTACCCGGGACAGCCTGGGACACGGCTGTCCCCCTGGGGGACAAGAGAGCGATCGGCTCTCATAGGCAGAAGCCTATGACAGCCGATCGCGTGACTGGCCGGCTGGGGGAAGAGAGGGGATTTCTAAGAAAAACCCAGATTTAGTAAAAAACAGTACAAAAAAATGAACATAAATATGTATTAAAAAATAAACACAAGATGGGCGATCAGACCCCACCAACAGAGAGCTCTGTTGGTGGGGAGAAAAGGGGGGGGGGATCACTTGTGTGCTGTGTTGTGCGGCCCTGCAGCTTGGCCTTAAAGCTGCAGTGGTCAATTATGAAAATAACAGCCTGGTCTTTAGGGGGGTTTACCACTGTGGTTCTCAAGTGGCTAAATAAAAGAAGCTAGAGAAAGAAATTATTGATATTCACCATGTTATTCATTCATGCTCTTTGATCCAACATGATTCTGCAGAACATCAGCTTTATTGCTGGAAGACAAGCCAAAAAATACATCACTAACTGCAATTATCTATACACACCCATTAAGAACATGATAGGCTAATAACAGTTGGACATTTCCCACAATGCACAGACAGGCAGGAAAAAGTGGTAGTGGGAGTTGTTTCACCTCAATATCAGCCACACAGATGTCCCAGATGATCCATTTGAAACATGATAAAGATTTCTCATATGAAAGGGGTATTGACTACTGATTGGTATGAAGTTCAATCCTGGGTTAAAGTTCATCTTAAAGTGTTCTAAATTTGATGACAAATACCGACTCTCATACTAGTTACTGGAGGGGTTGTGGAGAGGTGGACACCCTCTGGTATCAGATGAATCCATGAATTTGTTAGTAGTTGTGTTGTTTGAACAAATCTTTGTTCATGGATAAATCAGCTGAAAGAGCCAAACTATTTTGGAATCGGATTCACTAGGCCTAACATCTGAATACTATTGGCGTAAAACATTCTAGTAGTTTATTTGGAATGCAATAATATAACAATGCAATACAATCACACAGAAAGCCTACCGCCTGTCAGGTGAACTTGTTGCTATTAAAAAAAAATGGAAATGTGTAAAATTTTAAAATCACCAGGGGATATTTCTGGGATTCCCAACAGGGACATCACACCATATGCTGGGAGTGCATAGTTCACTCTAACATCCATTTTTAATAGTTTGCCTAGTAAAAATGTAAAATTTACAGGACTTTCTTTGTAGTTTGGGCCTCAGCTGGTTTCAATTTAGTTTACTAGTGTATGCCAATAATCGATTTTCCCACCACAAACCTGCTTTTTCATCATTCTAGTTTAGCAAAAGGTTTTTTGTTTTTTTTTAAGCAGCAAAAGGATGCGTGCAATAAATAATAATAAAGCATAAATGGACTCCATAGTAGTTACTTCTATAGTATAAATAGGAACAATAAATGTGAAGGAGTCAGTTACTGAAACCCCAATTATTAAAAAAATATACAAGATCAGTCCTAGCTTTAAATAAAATATAACCCCCCACTATCCCCACTCCCTTTTCTCTATCCTCTAATCCCTTGCTCTCTTTAGAAAGGGAACACATTGGGTGTAAATAAAAACGTGTGGCCTACAATTTACTCTCAATTGAATTTTGGCTAAAAGTTTGCAGTTATTATAAGTTCAATACTTGTGCAGGTTCTTGGAATGTATGCCATTCTTTTGGTTGGTTATGGTGATAAACAGTCAGGTACTATGAGGAAGGGGAGGGGGGTTTCTAACTCAGCTCTAGCACCATGATTTTCAGATGATTGTGTTAGCTACTCCTGACACCTAACCTAACTCCTAACCCCCCCTTACCTACTCGTAACGTTAACCTTTTGACTACCAGTACCTACTTTCTAACACTTAATCCCCATCCTAGCCTAACACTAGTACTGATGTGCAACACATTTCTTAGCCCTACTTTTTGCTCTGCCACTTTCTGAGCTGTCCCTCCTGAAGTTTAACTCATAGTGATATGATGCACGATAGAGCAAAACGTAAAGTATCACCATATTACTGCTTTATAATATGGAGTCCATGGTCAAACTAATCCACCCGTCCTATTTCTGTTTATTTATTTTACCTGTTTTTATTTTTGCTTGAATACTTTAATTAATGTTAAAGAGGCATTTAACAACCATATGCATATTTATTTTGCTCCCTAGATTCCTGGCAAAGATTTTGCACAGCATTTTCCTTTTTGTCTTCTTGGATTGCAACCGTTCTTTCGAGGGCACCACATGAATAGCTACTGAACTGTTATTGCTGACGAAGAGATTAACCGTGTTCTCGGTTCTTGGGGTTCATGGTGAAATGACTGACCGAAAATCAATTTATAAACACCACCATTTTCTATTGTACTATTTAATTTGCTCTAAGGAATGTCAAGATCACTAACAGGATGAAGGCAGCAGTTGCTCTGACAGCTGAAGCATGAACTGAATCTGTCCAGCAAAATTAGCCTAATATGGCAAAATTATTTTTGCTTTATAATTCCGTTCAGAAAACAGAGAATATTGCCTTCGACTCTGAAACATCAATGAGTTCATTGAAGAATTATTTCATGCTGTATATTGCTGAAAGCTAATGCTAATGAACAAATAAACTCTTCGGGGATGCTGCATTTAACATGAAAAGCTTATTTATTAAAACAAGGATATAGACTTCATACATACAATATAAATCGCTGAGAAATGAAAGTGAGGATACATATGTGGCAAATTATATATATATATATATACATATATTTAATTATAGCTTATTATTATTTAATATTGTACTATTATCTTTATATATATATATATATATATATATATATATATATATATATATATATATATATATATATATATACAGTGGCTTGCAAAAGTATTTGGCCCCCTTAAAGTTTTCCACATTTGGTCACATTACTGCCACAAACATGAATCAATTTTATTGGAATTCCACATGAAAGACCAACACAAAGTGGTGTACACGTGAGAAGTGGAACTAAAATCATACATGATTCCAAACATTTTTTACAAATAAATAACTGCAAAGTGGGGTGTGCGTAAGTATTCAGCCCCCTTTGGTCTGAGTGCAGTCAGTTGCCCATAGACATTGCCTGATGAGTGCTAATGAGTAAATAGAGTGCACCTGTGTGTAATCTAATATCAGTACAAATACAGCTGCTCTGTGATGGCCTTAGAGGTTGTTTAAGAGCAACAACACCATGAAATCTAAAGAACACACCAGACAGATCAGGGAGAAAGTTATTGAGAAATTTAAAGCAGGCTTAGGCTACAAAATGATTTCCAAAGCCTTGAACATCCCACGGAGCACTGTTCAAGCGATCATTCAGAAATAGTAGGTTTACAGTTGTGCCATGCTCCTTCCAAGACAAGGCCGTCCACCTAAACTCACAGGCCGAACAAGAGGCCAACCTTGGAAGAAAACCTCTTGGAGTCTGCAAAAGACTTGAGACTGGGATGGAGGTTCACCTTCCAGCAGGACAATGACCCTAAACATAAAGCCAGGGCAACAATGGAATGGTTTAAAACAAAACATATCCATGTGTTAGAATGGCCCAGCCAAAGTCCAGATCTAAATCCAATTGAGAATCTGTGGCAAGATCTGAAAACTGCTGTTCACAAACGCTGTCCATCTAATCTGTCTGAGCTGGAGCTGTTTTGCAAAGAAGAATGGGCAAGCATTTCAGTCTCTAGATGTGCAAAGCTGGTAGAGACATACCCTAAAAGACTGGCAGCTGTAAAAAAATGTTACTGCTTGAGATGGAATAAATGAGTTGTTATCCAATTGTGGGTCTGCTCGTGGTGTATGGACCCTCATCTCATCACAGTTTCCAAAATACTACCCTTATACTTGATGTGGAAGGTTTTGCCGGGGGGAAGCTTGAGTTTAGGAGGAGGACTTCTTGGGGGTAGAAGGTATTCCTGTGCCTGGAGGTTTTGTTGCAGATGGACCTGTAGCAGTGACCTGATGGGAGAAGGTTGAGGAAGTGACTACTGGGGTGTGAGGAGTCCTGCATTATCCTGTTGGCCCTGGACCTCAGTCTAGATGTGTGGAGGGGTTGACCAGTAGAGTGGGGCCGAACCTCCGATTTTAGGTTCGTGAACCAGGTTCGCGAACTTCCGCGTAAGGTTCGGTTCGCGTAAAAGTTCACGAACCGCAATAGACTTCAATGGGGATGCGAACTTTGGAAAAAAAAAATTATGCTGGCCACAAAAGTGATGGAAAAGATGTTTCAAGGGGTCTAACACCTGGACCCCCAGGTGGAGGAGTGGGATACATGCCAAAAGTCCCCGGGAAAAATCTGGATTTGACGCAAAGCAGCGTTTTAAGGGCAGAAATCACATTGAATGCTAAATGACAGGCCTAAAGTGCTTTAAAACATCTTGCATGTGTATACATCAATCAGGTAGTGTAACACCAAACTCACTGACACACCAAACTCACCGTGTAACGCACCGCAAACAGCTGTTTGTGTAGTGACGGCCGTGCTGGACTGGTGCGCACCATGGCGAGAGTGCAGGTTTTGGTGGCTTTACAGCCCATATGGTCGCCTGGCTGATGAACAGAACAGGTATGCAGTGGCGGGTTCACTGAACAGAACAGGTATGCAGTGGTGGGTTCACAGAACAGGTATGCAGTGGCAGGTTCACTGAACACAACAGGTATGCAGTGGCGGGTTCACTGAACAGGAATACAGTGGCGGGTTCACTGAACAGAACAGGTATGCAGTGGCGGGTTCACTGAATAATACAGGTATGCAGTGGCAGGTTCACTGAACAGGTATGCAATGGTGGGTTCACTGAAAAGGTATGCAGTGGTGGGTTCACTGAACAGGTGTGCGGTGGTGGGTTCACTGAACAGGTATGCAGTGGTGGGTTCACAGAACAGGTATGCAGTGGTGGGTTCACAGAACAGGTATGCAGTGGCAGGTTCACTGAACAGGTATGCAGTGGTGGGTTCACAGAACAGGTATGCAGTGGTGGGTTCACAGAACAGGTATGCAGTGGCAGGTTCACTGAACAGGTATGCAGTGGTGGGTTCACTGAACAGGTATGCAGTGGTGGGTTCACTGAACAGGTATGCAGTGGTGGGTTCACAGTACAGGTATGCAGTTGTGGGTTCACAGTACAGGTATGCAGTGGTGGGTTCACAGAACAGGTATGCAGTGGCAGGTTCACTGAACAGGTATGCAGGTATCCAGTGGGCTCACTGAACAGAACAGGTATGATGGGCTCACTGAACAGAACAGGTATGCAGCCAGGAACAAGCTAAGCCTAACTAATCTTTCCCTATGAGAGACAGTCTGCAGCAGCTCACCCTACTCTCACTAACGCAGGCACACGAGTGAGCGTAATGGCCGCCGCTGCCTGCCTTTTATTAGGGGGGGAGTGGCTCCAGGGGCTAGTGTAGCCTAATTGGCTACACTGGGCCTGCTGACTGTGATGTAGAGGGTCAAAGTTGACCCTCTTGGTGCATTATGGGGCGAACCGAACTTCCGCAAAAGTTCGCCTGCGGGACGCGAACGCGAACCACTGAAGTTTGCATGGAACCGTTCGCAGGCGAACCGTTCGGCCCAACTCTATTGACCAGATGATAACACTTTGAAGCTTATTTCTGTCTCTTGTGGTTGCACCTGTGTACCAAACAATCATGGAAAAACTGTGAATGGATTTAATGGTGGCAGAGTAGAAGCTGGTCAACAGCTCTTGCGACCTTTCAAACTTTCTATGTTGTCTCAGGAAGAACAACTTTTGCTTTATGTGCCCTTTTTAACAAAGACAAACGTTTCATGTACTATTAATAAGAAAGGTGAGAGGTTAATATGCCCAATGTTATTAATGAAAAAAAAAAGTTTAATGTGCCACTATTAGAATGTCTTTTTTTGTGCAGCACATAAATTACAGATGACAGGTAACTGACAAAATGACTAGACAGCCAAATCAAAAGGCCCTGCTTTCACACTTCTGGTTTATGGCCTCATTTACAAATAGTTTCATGACCCCTCTGTTCCATACTTATGTCCTCTTATTTAGTGTCTCCTTGTCTGTTTAATTAATGCCTTTTCTTTCATGGGCAGTGACCTTGTGTACATAACATGATGCCCGAGGAAGAGAAGTTATTGTTCCTGAAAGCTTGTATGCTAAAATATATTCACTCAACCAAAAAAAGTGTCACCCATAGTTTTTCTTTGTTCTATCCAGCTATCAATTAATTTTTGTGTGGTAACCTTGACTTAAAGGATAACTGCACTTACAACCAGACCTACAGCCCTATTTTACTTTTCTGTTAAATGCAAAATGTGTCAGTGAAGCCTAGAGTCATAAATCAGGGGCAACCTGCCAACATAATCTCTACCTGTCTGAGCAAGAAGTAGGATAAGCCAGTGAGATATGATGTTACGGGTAGTCCCCGGTCAACGAACAAGATAGGGACTGTAGGTGTATTCTTAACCTGAAGCTGTTCTTAAGTTAGAAATCTGTGCCATCTCTTCTCCCTGTGCCTCCTCTGTGCTCTCTTTTTGCCACGAGTTCCCCCCCCCCCCCACAAACACACACCTCTGGTCCCCTCCACACACATGTTGTCACTTCTGTCCCCATGTGCCCTTAGTGTACTGCAGCAAAATGTCATTTTCCCAGTTTAAAAAAAAAATTCTTAGATTTTTTTTAAATTGATTTTCTCAAAAACTACAAGGTCTTTTTGATTTTTTTTGTACTTGTTCCCACAGAATTCAAATTTCACATTTTTCACCCAATCGTATCAGTGGGTCCTTTGTAAGTCGGGTGTTGCTAAGTTGGGGACTACCTTTATTAAAGTTATTGGTAAATATGATTATAAAAGCAGCAATCTCACTATCCCCTCACCTTGTCCTCCCCACCACTTGCATAGATGGGGAGAGATGTTACTGATTATGTCAATAGGTACGTTCTGTCAAGTGACACTAGGCTGCAACTCTCCATTCTGCATATAACAGATTGAGTAACCATTTAAGGACCAGCAGTCTCTGGGCACTTAAAGACCAGAGACCGCTCGTCCAATCCTGACGAAATTCCGACGAATCGCCGCACATACCCGCCGCAACCGCCGTCATCGCCGCTCGCCGAGACCCCCAGGACATAGACTCTGCCGTCTCTATGACGGCAGAGTCATGTGAGCCGTTCAGGAGCCGCGGCGAGAATCGTCGGGTTTGAGCGGCGCGATCGGCGTGCAGCAGCGGAAACGGCGGATGCGCGCTGCGGACAGTGATTGAGATCTACGCCCTGCCAGCCAGGAGCCCACCAATACAGGGCGTAGATCTCAATCACTGCGGTCCTTAAATGGGTAATGTCATTTTTTTTATTAGATAAATCTTGACAGAACTAGGATAACTGACCTTTTGTTTGTAAATTCAATTATTATTTTAAGGGTTATTTCACTTTATTACATATGTCATCACTACACAAGTCATTTTGTATGCCATTAAATATTATCTTTTAACTTCAGATTGCTGCTGCTAGAACGTTTTTTTCAAGGAGATTTCTGGGAACCATTTTGACAGTATATTGCCTAGAGTTGGGCTAGGTTCACAGTAGTCACTCGCATAACGCATGCGTTATAATGAGTGTGAACTGCAATGGAGACTGGACATAGACATTAATACAAAGCCTGCATGCAGCAAGTTAGAATAACACAATCCATTACAATACAGTACTGTGAACAGGCCCATAGAATTGTATGGGCAGTGAGTTGACATGCAAAATTGTTCTGCAATGTAACTGTGATCTAGCCCAAAACTCCTTCTTCCCTTTTTGCCCCTGCAACTTGGCTTGTTCACCCCACTGACATGCTCTTACCACAGCATGGAGAGTTCCTCTCACAACCATTGGGATGCTGGCATGCAGGCAATTAGCTCACATGACACTGATTGGGATCACCAGATCTCTGACAAAGACATTTCTGGGCAGTGGTTGCCCAACACCTGTAGTACACACAGTGCTTATCAAAGAACTTGACCACTTCACAGAGAATGATTGATCAGAGAACTTTGGGGGTGTCATCCACTGGACTGAGTTTTAGCACCCCAGGACTACCTGTTACATATTTGGAAAAGTATAAGTGGTGTGGAGGTTTACTTTTGTTCAGTTTTTTATTCTTTTTTGTTTTGTTTTGTTTTAGGAATACTACTACCTTCAGGTTCTTCTACCTCCACCCTGAGGCCTGCCTAATTTTTAGGAAGATTGGCACTACTGTACGGCCTATTTATTTTTGTTATGAAGACCCCTTCATTCATTTTTTAGTAAGCCTCCTTCAAAGGATTTATGTCGCAACTCTGAGGCCTGTCTACTGTTTTAAGAACCTCCTCTCCAAAGATCTTTAACAACTAAAAAGAAAACAATGTTTTTGCTCACTGACAAACTTGCCATAGGGGGTTTTGGTAAAGCACAACTTTACCATATGCTAAATTGTCAGTAATTGAGGCTGATGCTATGGGAGAAAAACTTTTTAAATTAAAGTGTCATTTGGTGGTGCTGTTGGAAGCCCCCCCAACCTTTACTGATTCCATAACAGTGTGTAGAGCATCAGAGGTCACATAAAATCCCACAAAATTATCAGTTGAATGATGTGCCTATTTCCAGTGTAGTCATTGAAGCCACACACAAGGAGCTCTTCCCACAGCTGTAAGAAATGATCCCTTCTTTTTTTTTTCTAAATAGCATAACGTTTTTTTTTATGTTTGCTGATCTCCCCTTGGCATTTTAGTAGCATACAATTCCACTGAGGCACCGCCAGTAGTAAAATTTAGCTCTTTATTTGAAAAACATTAAAATGACATTCAATGGTCAGTAAAACTGTGGATTCATACCCATGGCATTTTGCTCTTGTAGTTGCTATCCAGGTACAAGATCAAACTATGTGAATTACTCCATTGACTGCATGGGTTTTAGCATATGTGGGCTACTCAATCCAGAAAACAAAAAGCTGAAGAATTGTTCTGGCCCCTATACTCTTGCCCACATGAGTACCCTAACTTCACTCCACTCTCTACAATGTGACTACAATGTGACACTGTTTCCACCTCTCACATTTGTGCTCAGGCTCTGGGCAGAAGTGTCCATAGTGTGGAAGCCTTCATGCGTTCATTTTTATTTTATGTTTATTAATTTATATATTTATCTTTATGTCTTGAAGCCCTTCCATTCATGGTGAAATATGGAAGCAAAACCAAGGTTGCAATGTGGCTAAAAGCTGAAGTCTTGACTTGCAATGGTGCATAGACATTGTTCTCCTGACAATCTATAAGAAGTGTTACTGCTACTTTGGTCAGTTCGATGTAATCATATAAATGCTTTTAGCCTGTGACGTCAGAAAGTATTCTTCAGATCCTCACATGTGTTTGCTTCCTTTTTGATTTCATACGCACTTGGTACTTGTTCAGCACTTTTCCTTGACCCTGCTGCACCCCTAGGATATTTTAGTAGCCACACAAGTGTAAATATAAAGCAGGAGGTACGCTATCTCCATACTAATGTACTTCAGGCCATCACTTCTGTTTCATAAATGAATGTCATTCATCGGTACCTTCACTCAGAGTGGGAATACAAACTGTAATATAGCTTTTATAAATTGAGTCCATACATTTGTTAAAATGGCCTTTAAGAACAAGCAACATAATATAATTAGATGTATCGATCTACTCTCTTTGGTCACAGAAACAGGTCTCAGCTTAACATGGATTCCATTGTGATACGTTAGCCAGCTATAGGTGCCCTTCCCCGCTATCATTTCTGGAGGGGGAGCCGGGAGCACTAATAGGGGGCCCGAGGTGGGGGGGAGTAGGGCTCCCTCCCTGCAGCTGTGTGCCTACTGCCCCCCTGCTGTACTGTGCCCCCCTTCTGCTGCTAGAAAATGGCCCTGGGTGGGCCCCTAAAAAGGCTTCACCCCCATCCATTCCTTGCAGGGCCTATTGTTGAGGGTAACGCATCTGTCCCGGGCTGCAGCCTGACCTTCGGAGCGGAAATTACAGTGTCCGATCCCACTGGTCCTGCACAAGTGGTAACCGAGCCTAAGGCCTGGAACCCACTAGCAGTACGTTACTAAGCCATTACTAAGCAGTTGTGATTTGAAAAGCTCTTGCTAATATATTGCTATGGGTGTGATCCCACTTGAGGGATGTGATTTTATAAAAAAAAAAAAAAACATAACATTGCATTAGCAAGAGCTTTTTCAATCACTAGTGCTTAGAAAAGTCTGCCAGTGGGTTTGATCCCTAAGGCAGTGTTTGCACATAAAAGGTGTACATTTACGGTCCAGTCCAGTTCTGTCAGTTTTCTATGGGTGTGTTCTCACATAAAGGTATACATATCCGGTCCAGTCAAGTAAAACTGATAGAAAACGGATGAAAAACTGATGCAAATCTGACAGGACAGGACTGGACGAGAACTCTATAGATTTATGTGTGAACCAAGCCTTACTGACATTCACAGTGTATCCAGTGAAGTCTGATCTAGTGGTATGTGTCATCCCAGTGCACTGCATGCAGTGCTTTAACTTAAAAGGTGCGTGTTAGCAATAGCAGTGAAGCATACTTTTAATGGACTGTATGCATCATGCGCAGTGCAACGTTTTTGTTCCTTGTGTTGCCTTCCTACTTTTAGGCCTCTTTCACAGTAAGACGTTGCGTTTTGATGCAACGTTAAAGTCGCAATGCAAATTGCAACACAACGTGTGCACTGTGAATGGGGCATTGATTTTTCATTGCAGTGAGTTATTCTGCGTTAAATGTTGTTTTAACATGCGACTTTAACACCGCACTGTGAAAGAGGCCTTAAGGTCGCATTTACAGTGGGACGGTGCATTTCAATGCGCTGCACTGCAAGCAGTGAGTTACCACAACGCAACATTTTTTAACGCGACTTTAACGTCGTACTGTGAACGGCCCAAAGGATTAGCATTGCAGTGCGGTAAGCTGCGTTATAAGACTTTATAACATGCGACCATAACGTCCCACTGTGAATGCGACCTAAAGAGAATACAATGCCCACTGTGATTGTAGTGTAATATTTCAGCCACAACACAGGATTTGCATTAAAATCAGTTTCACACAAAATGCCAACATATCCCTCTAACAATTGTATTTATTAACACAATTTTTGAAATAAAAGGTGGTGAATAACTCATGCATAGGGTACATCTTTGCTTTTTGCTAGGCATGTTATAGTCTTTTGACTTTTGAGTAACATCAGATTATGATGGAAAAAAGGCCTAAGGACTCTTTTCCATGGACAGTTGAACTGTGTGCTCAGCAAGCAGTAGCCAGGCAGCAGTAAGCAATTACCAGGCAGCAGTGAGCAGTTGTGAGAGCTTAACCCATTCGCGTTCCGTCGTTTTCACTTGAGCAATGTTCACCTCCCATTGATTAGCCTATAACTTTATCACTACTTATCACAATTAACTGATCTATATCTTGTTTTTTCCACCACCAATTAGGCTTTCTTTGCGGGGGGGGGTACATTTTGCTAAGAGCCACTTTAGTGTAAATGCATTTTATCAGGAAGAATAAGAAAAAAAACGGAAAAAATTCATTATTTCTCAGTTTTCAGCCATTACAGTTTTAAAATAATACATGCCTCCATAATTAAAACTCACGTATTGTATTTGCCCATATGTCCCGGTTATTACACCGTTAAAATATGCCCCTATCACAATGTATGGCGACAATATTTTATTTGGAAATAAAGGTGCATTTTTTCCGTTTTGCATCTATCACTATTTACAAGTTTAAAATAAAAAAAATATATAGAAATATTTCATCTTTGCATTGATATTTAAAAAGTTTAGACCCTTAGGTAAATATTTACATGTTTTTTTTTTTTATTGTAATGTTTTTTTTTTATTTTATATTAAACATTTTATTTGAGTGTTTTTGGGAGGGTGGGATGTAAACAATAGTTTTATAATGTAAATGTGTCTTGAGTTTTATTTTTTTTACTTTTAGTTGTAGTTTTACTTTTTGGCCACAAGATGGCGGCCATGAGTTTGTTTACATGACGTCACTCTAAGCGTAACATACGCTTAGAGAGACACATGGGGAGGCAACAGCCAGAAAAAGCTAAGCTTCCGAGAGAAGCTGTCGCTTTCTCAGCGGGGGAGAGGAATCAGTGATCGGGCACCATAGCCCGATTCACTGATTGCCTGGCTAACGAACCACGGGCCGGGAACGCGCATGCACGTGCGCGATCGGCCGCGGGAGCACGCATGGTTCCTGGACGTAGTTTCTACGTCCAGGAACTAAAATAGGTTAAAGAGAAACTCCGACCAAGAATTGAACTTTATCCCAATCAGTAGCTGATACCCCCTTTTACATGAGAAATCTATTCCTTTTCACAAACAGACCATCAGGGGGCGCTGTATGACTGATATTGTGGTGAAACCCCTCCCACAAGAAACTCTTGAGTACGTACTCCTGGCAGTTTTCTGTCTGGGAACCTTGCTGCATTGTGGGAAATAGCTGTTTACAGCTGTTTCCAACTGCCAAAAAAACATGCAGCAGCTACATCACCTGCCAACAATAAAAATGTCACCATGTAATAAATGTCAGAATGTAAATCAGGGATTTAAAAGATTTTACAATGGGCAAACACTGACTAAATCATTTATACATAATTATTATAAAAATGAAGCACTTTTTTTATTACATTATTTTCACTGGAGTTCCTCTTTAACCACTTGAGGACTGCAATATGCCCATCGGCGGTGGCGATCTGCCGCCGACATTAGGCTCCGCGCACTCTGCACGTAAAATGCGTCGATCTGGGCAATCACACGCGTATAATACACTTTGTTATTGTAACAAAGTGTATTATACTGGCTACCTCCTCCTCTGATGGTCACATCGCCTCCGGACCATCAGAGAGGACAGGCAGCCTGTAGATAAGTGAACAGAAACACTCTTTGTCCCACACAGACCACCACAGCCCTCAGAACCCCTACTGATCACCCCAGCACACCACAGTTTGCACCCAAGCACCCACATAAAAACTCATCATTCACTTCCTGACACTAACTGTCAATGCTATCCCATAGACTAGGTCCCTAACTGCCCCCTAGGGTCCCCTGATCACCCCCCCTACCCTCAGATCCCACCCAGACCCCCTCCCCCGACCAGCCCCCTGTATACTGTATACGTTTGTATACAGCTGCCTTACCCACTGATCACCTGTCTATTACCTGTCTATCACCTGCCTATCACCCCTTGTCACCACCACCCATCAGAGCAGACCCTAAACTGTCCCTTGGGGCACCTGATCACCAACCCAGACCCTCAGATGGCCCTCAGACCCCCCCTCCTGATAACCTCCCCAGTGCATTGTTTACATCTATTCTCCCCTGTAATCCCTTATTGATCTCCCATCGGTCACCCCCTGAGCCTGCCACCCATCAGATCAGGACCCAGTCTGCCCCGTGCGGGCACCTAATCAACTCCCCACACCCTCAGACCCCCCCCCCCCCCATTCCCCCAATCACCTTCCCAGTGCATTGTATTTGATTGTGCTGTAATTGTATTTGATTGTGCTGACATTGTATTTGATTGTGCTGCCATTGTATTTGATTGTGCTGACATCGTATTTGATTGTGCTGTAATTGTATTTGATTGTCCCGTGATCGGCTTTGATTGTCCCGTGATCGGCTTTGATTGTCCCGTGATTGCCCTGTGATTGGCCTGTGATTACCCTGTGATTGGCCTGTGATTACCCTGTGATTGGCTTGTGATTACCCTGTGATTGGCCTGTGATTGGCCGGTGATCGACTTTGATTGTCCCGTGATCGGCTTTGATTGTCCCGTGATTGGCTTTGATTTCCCTGCTATTGCCCTGTGATTGGCTTTGATTGGCCCGTGATTGGCTTTGATTGGCCCGTGATTGGCTTTGACTGTCCTGTGATTTGAGTGCCCTGTGATTGGCCTGTGATTACCCTGTGATTGGCCTGTGATTACCCTGTGATTGGCCTGTGATTGGCCCGTGATCGACTTTGATTGTCCCGTGATCGGCTTTGATTGTCCCGTGATTGGCTTTGATTTCCCTGCTATTGCCCTGTGATTGCCCTGTGATTGGCTTTGATTGGCCCGTGATTGGCTTTGATTGGCCCGTGATTGGCTTTGATTGGCCCGTGATTGGCTTTGACTGTCCAGTGATTTGAGTTCCCTGTGATTGGCCTGCGATTGCCCTGTGATTGCCTTTGATTGTCCTGTGATTGTTTATGATTGCCTCTGATTCCCCACTCGCCACCACCCCCCTGTCACTATCCTAGTGATCTAAAACCAGTGATCATCGAAAACTGTCACTTTTTTAGTATCACTAGTGTTAGCAGTTAGGCCAGTTAGCTAGGCCCCCTTGTAAGTGTCAGTTAGTGCTCAGCCCACTGCACCACAGTCACTAATTAGCGTCATCACTGTCACTAATCAACAATGGTACTATATAGTATCTGTAAGTGATCATTACTGATCGCAGTCAGATCTATATTAGGGTCACTAGGATCCACAAAAAAACGCAGTGTTTGCCCGATCAGGCCTGATCGTTCGCCTGCAGTTGCGTTCAGCCCGCCCCACCGCAGTGACAGAAATTTCAAAAAACTGTACAATAGCTGTGGCACTGTAACCATCAGTTTTGATTTTTTTTGTTATCAAAACTCAGTGACCACAGCTTTCTACCTCTCAAATACTACCTTTTGCTAGGTAGGTGCTCTTTGTTTCTGGGTAGTCTCAGAGGAATACCCCCTAAATTTAGCAGTCCACCATGGCAAGAAAGAGGTATTCCAATGATGAGGCGTACAGTTACGATTGGGACGCCTCATTTGACGAATCTTCCGGGTCAGAGTTTGAACCTGTAGAGAGCAGTGGCTCACTGACCGATAGTGATGACGAGGTTGAGGTCCCGGCTAGAGCCAGGCGTACCACACCCCATGTTGTTGGACCGTAGGTGGCGCAGGATCGGCCTCAAGGGCAGCAGAGTGGTGTTAGTGCTGGTCTGAGATTTCATGGTGGGGCAGGCACCAGCAGCACCTGGTACTTAGGTCTCCTGGACCTAGCACCAGTACTTCTGTAGACCCTGGTGAAGTGGCGAGCACCAGCATGGAAGTTAAAACTGGTTCGGTGGCACGTGCAGTAAGATCCCAGTCGCAGCCATCAAGAAGATGGGCCCGTACTACCCCTAGTTTACCAGAGGTGCTGGCAAACCCAAATTGGCAATCCCCTGATTCCGCCATACCCGTACTTCCCCCTTTCACCGCCCAGTCTGGAGTCCAGGTGGAGACAGATAATCTAGGATCAGCCCTAGACTTTTTCTATCTGTTCTTCACCCAGGATCTCTTAGACTTAATTGTGGCAGAGACCAACCGTAAGGCCACACAATATATAACCGACAATCCGGAAGAGTTCCTTGCCCAGCCTTTTCGGTGAAAACCAGTCCAAGTTTCCGAAATTAAATTTTTTTGGGCCTTCTCCTTCACACGGGACTAGTAAAGCAGAATGTGTTGCGGTCTTATTGGTCTACAGACCCAGCATGTCATGTTCCCCTGTACTCTGCTGCCATGTCCAGGACACGATTTGAGAACATCCTGCGCTTCCTGCACTTCAATAACAACGAAACCTGTCATCGAAGTGACCACCCTGCTTTTGACCGGCTCCACAAAATTCGGCCCCTCATAGACCACCTGTCATTCAGATTTGCAGATGCTTATACCCCTGAACAGGACATCTGCGTAGACGAGTCCCTCATACGTTTTACCGGGCGCCTTCGCATCAAACAGTACATCCCAAGCAAGCGCGCCCAGTATTGGGTGAAACTGTATAAGCTCTGTGAAAGGGCCACAGGCTATACATCTTATTTTAGGGTCTATGAGGGGAAAGACTCAAAAGTGGAGCCGGTCGGATGCCCTGACTACCTGGGGAGCAGTGGAAAGGTTGTGTGGGACTTGGTGTCACCCTTGTTCCAGAAGGGGTACCATCTTTTTGTGGACAATTATTACACAAGTGTGGCTCTCTTTCAGCACTTAAAAATAGAAAAAATCCGATGCTGTGGCACCGTGCGGCCTAGTCGCCGGGGCTTCCCCCAACGGCTCATTACCACCAGACTTGAACGGGGGCAGAGGGCTGCCTTGTGTGCTGACAACCTGCTCGCGGTGAAATGGAAGGACAAGAGGGAGGTTTACTGCCTGTCCACCATTCACGCAGACACGACAGTTGAAATTCAACGGCGAACTGAGGTCATTGAAAAACCCCTTGTCATCCACAAGTATAATACTAACATGGGAGGGGTGGACTTCAAGGTTAGCGCCCTATTTAGTTGCCCGAAAAACAAGACGCTGGTATAAACAAGTGTCTTTTTACCTCATTCAATTGGCAATTTACAACAGCTTTGTTCTCTACAGTAAGGCTGGGAGAACTGGATCGTTTCTACAATTTCAGAGACAGATCACTATGGAACTCCTGTATCCAGGAGGTGTCCGGGCCCAACCCCAAGATGCAACTAGCCGGCTGCATGGAAGGCATTACGCCTATCCAATTCCGAGTACCCCAGGTCACTGAATCAGAAGAAAACATTGTCGGGTCTGCAGCAGGGCTGGAATAAGGCGTGACACCACTGTTTAGTGTCCCACCTGTCCTGACAAGCCTGGTCTATGCCTAGGGGAGTGTTTTGAGAGGTACCACAAGCAGGTACACTATTAGAGAGTAGGGAACTCCAGACACAGCGGTAGGCACACAAGGGTCTCTCAGTGCTATATCACACTGCTGCGATCCGTTAGGGCAAAATGCCTAGCGAAAGTCACACTTTGCGGACCCCCCCCCATGCCGTTAGTGCTTGACTTAACGCTAGTGCATGCCTACGTTACTGCGTGGCTTCTGTGGCAATTTCGATCGGCCCGGAAGTCATGTTAGTCTATGGCGACGCAGTTCATTACTAGGCTGAATGCTACTCTTGTGGTATTCCCTGAAGGTGTGTTTTTGGGTGCGGTGGGCTCGACCCACCGGATATGCCAATATGCAGTGTGAAACCAAACATCTGGTTTCGAGAGACCGTAATACACAGGGCTGCCAGAAACCTCTCCTTTCACTTGGGACAAAATGTGTAATGTACTTCACCACAACTCTGTGCGATTTGCACTTCGCACATTGTCCCATGGGGGAGGAGAGGTTTGTCCTCGGGAGGTAAGTTAAAAAAAACAAACAAACAAAAAAAAACAGGAAAGCAAAAAAGTTAATGTTTGGTTCGCAATGTTAAGGTTTTGATTAAAAAATTTCAAAGTTTATTAATGTTAATGAAGTACCGTATATACTCGGATACAAGTCGACCCCGTGTATAAGTCGACCCCCCAAATTTGACCCTCACAAGGTGGATTTTTTCAATTATTCAAGTATAAGTCTATATGTAATTATATGTAAGCCAGCCAGGTATGTGCCTCCAGTATAGGTAGCCAGTATTCTTACCCCCAGTATAGGCTAGGCAGGTAGGTGCATCCAGTGTATGTAGCAAGGTATAGTTGCCCCCAGTATAGGTAGGTAGCCAGTATAGTTGCCCCCAGCATAGGTAGGCAGCCAGGTATAGTTGTCCCCAGTATAGGAAGGTAGCCAGTATAGTTGCCCCTAGCATAGGTAGGTAGCCAGTATAGTTGCCCCTAGCATAGGTAGGTAGCCAGTATAGCTGCCCCTAGCATAGGTAGGTAGCCAGTATAGATGCCCCAGCATTGATAGGCAGCCAGGCATATTTGCCCCCAGTATAGGAAGGTAGCCAGTATAGTTGCCCTTGGCATACGTAAGAAGCCAGTATAGATGCCCCAGCATTGATAGGCAGCCAGGTATAGTTGCCCCCAGTATAGGAAGGTAGCCAGTACAGTTGCCCCCATGTATAGGCTGCAGCGGTGGGGAGAGCGGGCATGGAGGCAAACATCTCACCTATCTTCCATCTACTTCCCCCCTCAGGCATCCCATGCGCTGATACCAGCGTCTCCTGTGATGACATCATCACAGGAGAGACGCTGGTATCAACACAAGGGGATGTGTGGTAGGTGGAAGATAGAGGCTGTGGTGCGATGTTTGCCTCCATGCTGCCCGCTCTACCCGCCGATGCAGCTGTCCGTTACCACATCCACCGCTGGGCGCAGTCTGCTCTCTTCTCCTCGCTTCTCCTCCACTCGCACTGTAACTTTCGCTCCCGACGTCATGTGACATCGGGAGCCGGACCATCTCTGAAGGGGGTAGACGTGAGTGAGGTAGAAGAGAGGAAGAGAGAGGACACTGCGCCCAGCGATGGATGGTGAGTATCCACACACACACACCCCACATCCATACCCCACCCCCCCCCACCCCACACAGTCTGTAAGTTGCAAAATTTAGGACTATGTGGCTATAAGTCGACCCCCCCACACTTTTGTACTTTGGGTCAGTCCTAAATTTTGCGACTTATACCCAAGTATATACGGTAATTGCTTTGCTGCTTGCTTGTTTTTTGTTTTGTTTTTTGTATTTTTTTTTTCTCTTTTTCCATCCATTAACCTTCCAGGTGGGCCGAGCGAACGACTAACCAGCTGCAGCACTGATGGTGCATCCTGACAGAACATTGCGCGTCTGTCAGGTTACACAAAATTGGTGCATGCAGTGCAGCAGGACGAGATTTCTCCTCTGCAGTCAAAAAGATAAGTTTGCAGAGGCATATGAGCTGAGGAGCGGTGTTGGAGTTCATATGCTTTGGAAAACACTTTGTATCAAAAAAGAACTCAAGCAATGATTTCTCCATTCACATCGATCGATGTGGATGAATAAATCAGGTTTGCCTGGGCATACGAGCTGGTGGGTTTGGATTTTTGGGGCGGCAGCTCCTATGTCCAGGCGGACACTTTCCCCTCCTTTTTGTTTTGTTTTTTCGTTTTTCTTCTCTCTTTTTTTCTATCCAGACCGACCGACCAACCAACCAGCTGCAGCACTGATGGTGCATCCTGACAGAGGCATTGTGCATCTGTCAGATTACACACAAGTCGGTGCATGCAGCGCTGCAGGACAAGATTTCGCCTCTGCAGTCAAAAAGATACGTTTGCCGAGGCATATGGGCCGAGGAGCGGTGTTGGGGTTCATATGTTTTGGCAAGCATTTTGTATCAAAAAAGAACTCAAGCAATGATTTCTCCATTCACATCAATCGATGTGGATGAATAAATCAGGTTTGCCTGGGCATACAAGCTGGTGCGTTTGGATTTTTGGGGCCGCAGCTCCTATGTCCAGGCGGACACCTTCCCCTCCTTTTTTCTTTATTTTTTCTGTTTTCTTCTCTCTTTTTTCTATCTAGACCAACCGACCAATCAGTTGCTGCACTGATGGTGCATCCTGACAGAAGCATTGTGCTTCTGTCAGGTTACACAAAATCGGTGCATGCAGCGCTGCAGGACGAGATTTCTCCTCCGCAGTCAAAAATATACGTTTGCCGAGGCATATGGGCCGAGGAGCAGTGTTGGGGTTCATATGCTTTGGCAAGCACTTTGTATCAAAAAAGAACTCTGACAATGATTTGTTCATCCACATCGATCGGTGTGAATGGATAAATCGGGTTTACCAGGGCATACGAGCTGAGTGGGTTTGGACGTTTTTGGGTGGCAGCTCCTATGTCCTGGCAGACGCCTTCCCCTCTTTTTTTTCACATTTTTTTTGGCACATATTTTTTCATCCACATTGATTGATTGATTTTTTGTCACAAGTTAACGGAAATTGATTTTTATAGTTTTTTTTCCACAAAGTGTCATTTTCCGCTAACTTGTGACAAAAAATAAAATCTTCTATGAACTCACTGTGCTCCTAACAGAATACCTTGGGGGGTCTTCTTTCTAAAATGGGGTCATTTGTGGGGTTCCTATACTGCCCTGGCATTTTAGGGGCCCTAAACCGTTAGGAGTAGTCTTGAAAACAAATGTCTGAAAATGACCCTTGAAGTCCTAAAGGTACTCATTGGACTTTGGGCCCCTTAGCGCAGTTAGGGTGCAAAAAAATTGCCACACATGTGGTATCGCCATACTCAGGAGAAGTAGTATAATGTGTTTTGAGGTGTATTTGTACACATACCCATGTTGGGTGGGATAAACCTCTCTGTAAATGGACAATTGTGTGTAAAAAAAATTAAAAGATTGTCATTTACAGAGATATTTTTCCCACCCAGCATGGGTATGTGTAAAAATACACCCCAAAACACATTATACTACTTCTCCTGAGTACAGCAATACCACATGTGTGGCACTTTTTTGCAGCCTAACTGCGCTAAGGGGCCCAAAGTCCAATGAGCACCTTTAGGCTTTACAGGGGTGCTTACAATTTAGCACCAACCAAAATGCCAGGACAGTAAACACACCCCACAAATGACTCCATTTTGGAAAGTAGACACTTCAAGGTATTCAGAGAGGGCCATGGTGAGTCCGTGGCAGATTTCATTTTCTTTAGTCACAAGTTAGCAGAAATGGAAACTTTTTTTTATTTGTCACAAAGTGTCATTTTCCGCTAACTTGTGACACAAAATAAAATCTTCTATGAACTCACCATGCCTCTCAGTGAATACTTTGGGATGTCTTCTTTCCAAAATGGGGTCATTTGGGGGATATTTATACTATCCTGGAATTTTAGCACCTCTTGAAACATGACAGGTGGTCAGAAAAGTCAGAGATGCTTCAAAATAGGAAAATTCACTTTTTGCACCATAGTTTGTAAATGCTATAACTTTTACCTAAACCAATTAATATACACTGAATAGTATTTTTTAATCAAAGATATGTAGCACAATAAATTAGGACAAAAATGTATACAGAAATTTTACTTTATTTGAAAAATGTTAGCACAGAAAGTTAAAAAAATCATTTTTTTGACAAAATTCATGTCTTTTTTGATGAATATAATAAAAAGTAAAACCCGCAGCAGCAATGAAATAGCACCAAAAGAAAGCTGTATTAGTGACAAGAAAAGGAGGGAAAATTCATCTAGGTGGTAGGTTGTATGACCGAGCAATAAACCATGAAAGCTGCAGTGGTCTGAATGGAAAAAAGTGCCTGGTCCTTAAAGAGAATCTGTATTGTTAAAATCGCACAAAAGTAAACATACCAGTGCGTTAGGGGACATCTCCTATTACCCTCTGACACAATTTCGCCACTCATCGCCGCATTAAAAGTGGTTAAAAACAGTTTTAAAAAGTTTGTTTATAAACAAACAAAATGGCCACCAAAACAGGAAGTAGGTTGATGTACAGTATGTCCACACATAGAAAATACATCCATACACAAGCAGGCTGTATACACCCTTCCTTTTGAATCTTAAGAGATCATTTGTGTGTTTCTTTCCCCCTGCTGTTTCTTCCTGCAGAGTGCAGACAGCTCTGCCTGTATGTAATTCCTCAGTATGTGAAAGCCCAGCCAGCTCAGAGGAGGATTTATCCAGCTTGTAAAAGATAAGAAGAGAGAAGCTGCCCTAATCTAAATAATACACAGGCAGTGTGCAGAGAGGGGCCTGGAGTGGGAGATGCATCACAGAACCACAACACTGAAGAACTTGGCAGCCTTCCAGACACAGGCTGACAAGTCTGACAAGAGAGAGATAAGTTGATTTATTACAGAGATGGTGATAGTAGAACGTGCTGCAGTAAGCCAGAACACATTAGAATAGCTTTTGGAACTTGTAGGATGATAAAAAACAGGATGCAATTTTTGTTACGGAGTCTCTTTAAGGGGTAGAAAGACTGTGGTCCTCAAGTGGTTAATTAAGTGGCATTTCATTGCCTTTCAAGAGGCCTAATTCATGTGACTTTTCACAAGTTTCACAAGTCAATCCCCAGTGAAATATGAAACCACAGTAAGAAAAACCTGCACACACTCATGGGGAATGACATTTTCCATTTGTAATGGGCATATTATAATACTGTATTTTAACATGTAATTGCTAAATTGTATCTCATTTTTTCATTAGCAACTACGTGCTAAACTAATTTGACATGATTACCCCAAACAGCAATTAGTTCCAGCAATCTTCATGCCCATCAGACTGTGGGCTCGATTCACAAAGCGGTGCTAACCCAGTTAGAGACTTTAGGCGTGATAACCATTGCACCACGCTGGTGAAAAGCCAGTTTAAGCGTGATAAGTTTAGGTGTGATAAGTTTAGGCATGCTAAGTTTAGATAAGTGTAGATAGCGTGCAAAGTCCCGCACGCAAAGCAGCGCCATTAGACTCTATGTGAAGTGCACCAGACTTTGCTAGCGCTAAACTTTTGATCAGCTGTGCACTGCGGTGCTAACGCAGTTGGTGCTTAAACTTATCATGCCTAAACTTATCACACCTAAACTTATCATGCCTAAACTTATCACACCTAAACTTATCATGCCTAAACTGAGTTTAGGCGTGATAAAGAGCTTTTCACCAGCGTGCTAACTGTTAGCACCGCTTTGTGAATCAGGCCCTGTGTGTTTAGAAAAGTCTCCCTTTAGTTTCATGGCCTTATTAGATACCGCGGCTAAATGTCAGGCAACGGAGCCATTAAAACTTGAATCATAAAGAATTTACTGAACCTTCTCATTAATGTGGCTTTAATTTTTTTATTTTTCTTCATGGATAGCAAAGAGGTTAAGTATGCAATTAACTTCAAATTGGCATACAAAGTTTTGCATTTTCATTGACTCTGAGTGCACACATAACATAACGTAAAAGCCTGCGTTTTATGTCATGTTTTATGTAAATGTTGTGAGCGTTTTTACTGCGTTTTTGGTGCATTTGTGATGCGTTTTTTATGCGTTTTAATGCATTTGAGGTTCGCATATACAAAACGTATATGCGTTTTCCATGCGTTTTTATATTTCCATTTATGCAAATCACTAGGAAGACAACAGAAAGCGGAAATACAGCACAAAAAAAAATATTTTTGTGAAAAGACGCATATAAAAAGCATGGAAAACGCATGAAAAACCGCATACCATTGCATTCCTATTGACTTTCATTATGTGTGTTTTGCTGTGTTTATGAATATTATGCAACAAATCCTGAGTTTTTAAAAACGCAGGTTTGAAAACGCGTATGCGTTCTTTCATATGCATTTTTTTCCTGCGGCCCATAGACTTCCATTAGCGGCAAAAACACAGAGTGTTCCGCACCGCTAGTGTTTCTGCTATGTGTGCACCTAGCCTTACATTGATATGCTAATTGCATGTCTGTTGCCCCCCCCCCCCCCCCCCAAAAAAAAAACCCCATACACACAGGCAGGATTTTTGCAGCAGAAAACTCACATCCGAAAATCGCTCAACAATCGGATGCTTTTGATTTTCACTAGGCCTCTTTCAGTTGGAAGGCTTGTGGGGCAGTTCAGTGTCCCATCGTCTGCTCATGAGCGCCATTCATGAACAATTTAAATGGAGCTGAATGGCGACATTTGTAACACCATGCTTCTCAGTGGCAGAGAACATGTCATGTCTGAGCACGGCTGTGGCGTCAAATGTGACTCCATCGGGGGGGGGAGGGGGGTCACCTGTCCACCTCCTGTATCGAGAGTTAACAAGTGCCCAGCTGGTGCAAGATAATTTCCCTGTATGAAAGAGCCCTTAGATGTAAAGTGATTGTGAATTTGCAAAAAAAAAACCTGAATCAAACATGCATTATGTTATGTGTGAAAGGGTCCTAAAGAAGGGGGATGCAGATTTATATTTAAAATCAAATATTATTGTCAATTAAAGTCAACTTTGTGAATAGTCTCTGTAATGAGTCAATTCTGTAAATACTTCCTGCTCATCCTTACTGGCCATAGTTGACAGAAAGCTGGTAACCAGGAAGCAGGATGTGCATTAGCCATAACAGGAATAGAACTTCACCACACATCGGTCACTTGCTGTACTAAAGTATATGTAGGGTTGCCAGGTGTCCGGTTTTAGACCGGACAGTCCGGTTTTTGGCCGCTGTGTCCGGTGCAAAAAGGCATGCTAAACCGGACAATTAAGATGTCCGGTTTTATGCCTTTTCCGGCGGCTGTCAGTATTGACAGCCGCCTGTAGCAGGAGGAGAGCAGCGCAGTGGAGGGAAAGCGGTGGGCAGCGGCGGAGAAGGGGGCCATCTCCCCCCCTTCTCTCACCTTAGATGCTTTCCGTCCCTCGCTGTCTCCTCCGATCTGTGTGTGGCTGACTGGCGGTGGCGCTTGGCAGCGGGGCGGGACTTACCTTCCGTGTCGCTCCATGCGCCGGCCGGAAGTTCTGGTGCCGCAGCCGCTGCTCTGGTCTGCATCAGACCAGAGTAGTGGCAACTCATCCCGCGCGGCGCCTGCGACGAGACCAGTCACCAGACGGAGGAGACACGGAAGGTAAGTTCCGCCCCTCTGCCAGCCACCGCACACACCGATCGGAGGAGACAGCGAGGGAGGGAGAGGACCCTAAGGTGAGCGAAGGGGGGGAGATGGCCCCCTTCTTCACCGCTCTCCCTCTTCTCTGCGCTGACTGCTTCCCTCCTGAAGGGGGGGGGGGGACACCTGCCTACATATACTGGGCCCATATACACCCTGGCTACATATACTGGGCCCATATACACCCTGGCTACATATACTGGGCCCATATACACCCTGGCTACATATACTGGGCCCATATACACCCTGGCTACATATACTGGGCCCATATACACCCTGGCTACATATACTGGGCCCATAGACACCCTGGCTACATATACTGGGCCCATATACACCCTGGCTACATATACTGGGCCCATATACACCCTGGCTACATATACTGGGCCCATATACACCCTGGCTACATATACTGGGCCCATATACACCCTGGCTACATATACTGGGCCCATATACACCCTGGCTACATATACTGGGCCCATATACACCCTCGCTACATATACTGGGCCCATATACACCCTGGCTACATATACTGGGCCCATATACACCCTGGCTACATATACTGGGCCCATATACACCCTGGCTACATATACTGGGCCCATATACACCCTGGCTACATATACTGGGCCCATATACACCCTGGCTACATATACTGGGCCCATATACACCCTGGCTACATATACTGGGCCCATATACACCCTGGCTACATATACTGGGCCCATATACACCCTGGCTACATATACTGGGCCCATATACACCCTGGCTACATATACTGAGCCCATATACCGCTGGCTATATATACTGGGGACATATTCCCCTGCCTACATATACTGGGGACATATACCTCTGGCTACATATACTGGGCACATATATCCCTGGCTACATATACTGGGGACAACTGGCTGTTTGTCATTATGTGCAGTTACTGGTGAAAAGCTGTCTCTTATTATGTGCATTTACTGGTGAAAAGCTGTCTCTTATGTGCATTTACTGGTGAAAAGCTGTCTCTTATGTGCATTTACTGGTGAAAAGCTGTCTCTTATGTGCATTTAGTGGTGAAAAGCTGTCTCTTATGTGCATTTAGTGGTGAAAAGATGTCTCTTATGTGCATTTAGTGGTGAAAAGATGTCTCTTATGTGCATTTAGTGGTGAAAAGATGTCTCTTATGTGCATTTAGTGGTGAAAAGCTGTCTCTTATGTGCATTTACTGGTGAAAAGCTGTCTCTTATTATGTGCATTTACTGGTGAAAAGCGGTCTCTTATTATGTGCATTTACTGGTGAAAAGTGGTCTCTTATGTGCATGTACTGGTGAGGACAGTTAGTGACATGGCTATGTACTCTGTAATGTGCTGCAGAAGATGTCAGTGCGATATAAATACTGTAAAAAACATTTTTTAAAAAGCCCATTGCTTAGCCCCACTCTACATAAAAGTGCGCTTCTGACTCCGCCCCTAACTCCACCCCCTGTCCGGTTTTCTCCATCAGCCGACCTGGCAACCCTAAGTATATGCCACTGGCACCCACAGCCCAGCTGGTGCAAGAGAATTTCCCTGTATGAAAGAGCCCTTAGATGTAAAGTGATTGTGAATTTGCAAAAAAAAAACCTGAATCAAACATGCATTATGTTATGTGTGAAAGGGTCCTAAAGAAGGGGGATGCAGATTTATATTTAAAATCAAATATTATTGTCAATTAAAGTCAACTTTGTGAATAGTCTCTGTAATGAGTTAATTCTGTGAATACTTCCTGCTCATCCTTACTGGCCATAGTTGACAGAAAGCTGGTAACCAGGAAGCAGGATGTGCATTAGCCATAACAGGAATAGAACTTCACCACACATCGGTCACTTGCTGTACTAAAGTATATGCCACTGGCACCCACAGACAGCACCTATAAGCACCTCCTATTCTACTGCACTGCGCACATGCTAACCCCTGCCGCTCACTGGCGACACTCCGCTGATGTACAAATGGGGAAGCCTGGCAAGAGCATCTTTGAATTTGCCGCCCGGGTTTCTCATTGGTTACACTAACCAATAGGATCCCTTAAGATGGCTAAAGGGAACCTTAATTGTGATTAAAAAACTTCAAAACACTGGTTCACACGACAGTCAGTGGTCCCGCAATCTGCCACATACCATTTTTCATGTAATAACCAATGTACTGTTTATGCAGGCCCCATTCACACTGCACGCGTTTCCAGCTGCGGTTTGGAAATGCGTGCAGGTGGCCGACACGCACGACATCAGACAGTGCATATAGGGCACTGTCTGATGTTCACACTGCATGCGTTCCGGACCTGTGCGGTCCGGGAACGCATGCTGCACGCATTTTTTGCAAAAACGCGTGGCTGTCCCATTCACTTTTCAGTGATGGGATCAGCCACGCAACGCACACAAACGCGGATGGCGTGCGTTCGCATGCGTTGCGTTCCACACGCATGGCCATCCGCGTTTGTGATGTGAACGGGGCCTTAATGTATTTTGTTTGCACTTTCATGGTGTTATTTATATATTAAAATCACAAGAACTGCAAATGATGACATTTTGAGCTTTTGTGTAAAGACAATATCACTGTGCATTACTCAGCACATGGGCCTTTTGTAACATTTGTCTTTGCATGTCAATGCTTTTAAAACTTTGCAGTATAAATCTGAAGTATGAACAATTAAAGGTGAACTTGAACTGATGTCTTTTTATCTGGTTGGATGTACTAATGGTATAACAGCCATGTCTCCTTGACGGGGACACAAGCAAACCCTTGTGCCAACATCACTTTTTATTGATTAATATATTTTTTAAAGAGATTACACGTCACACATATGAAGGTGAAATATAATTTTTGCCACCGTTTTTAATGTGTTTTAATTTTTTGAATCTGAGATAAACTTATTTGTAACTGCGTAATATGTTGGTGCTTTATAAATACAAGAAATAACAAAATAATAATAATAATTTATTCTTTCAGGTTTTTTTTTCTGTGGATTGGAAAATGTATGAAATTTGTTTTCTCTAGTAGTGATCAGCACACATTTCACATAGACTTAGTTTTAGACATAGTTTAGACGAAATTCACAACAACGATGCAAAATCATAATGCAAAATTTCAGGAAAAAATCTTAATTCATGACATTCATCTGTAATTGTAATCATTCGTAATTTCACGAAATATTTACATTATTTTGTGCCAACTTTAGCGGTTAATAGAATAGTCCCAATTCACACGATTGCCACCAAAATTTCTACATATGTTAAGGAAGGAACATTGTGGGTACAATTAAAGTAACAATTTTTCAAAAAGAACTTCTAGTTTTTGAGAAAATGGATTTAAAAAATGCAACTCAAATGGTTTTTAAACTAATTTTTCTGAGTTTAAAAACTATTTTTCCTTTTGCATGTTTCTCAAAAACTACAAGGTCCTTTTGAAATTTTTGTTTCGGTTGTAACCACTATATTCTCCTTAACATATGTAGAAATTTTGGTGGCAATAGCAAATGCTTGCTATTCACAAAATTACACAAAAATTACAAATGATTACATAAAATAACTTGAATTTACAAATCGTAATTACGGACAGACGCAACTGCGAAAATTTACACAAAATTTTGCATGACCGTAATTAGCTGATTAGGAACATAGCTGTACAAGCAAAGCACGTATACTTTGCTAATAGGTATGGTTTATTGATGTTTTCTAGGTCCATCTGTTTTCCCTTGCATATCAAATGTTTTGAAATATACTGGAAATGGTGGTTCTGCCATTATAAAACACTGTGTACTGTACAATGGGGTGATTCTGAAAAGAGTTTCAGAATGTTAAACCCCTAACCATGTTAATAATCATAAGCAGATGGGGGCTATCTGTATTGTCATTACAGATAACACCATTGCTTTTGGAGTTGTAAGGGATGGTTCACATGGGCTTCTACTGGCATCTCATTTAGCTAAAGCTAAACGATTTCTGCAACCGAGCAGAAAACCGCTTGGCATTAGTTCCCATTGTTCCATCGACGCATTGCATTTTGAACCACCTGGGTGGACAGAGCTTGACTTCTTTTAAACAATGAATGCTGAAAATGCCGCAGCCACTGCACTTAGACGTCCCACAACCTGGCCACCTGATTGAGCTTTTGATCGATTTCCAGACAAAATTGATTAAATTTATAAATTTGGCATGGCAGGGCTCGATTAAGAGCGCATCGGCAGGGCCTCCACCAGGATACAAGCGACCCACATGGCAGCTTGGAGCCTCACCCTCTGCAGGGACCATCGGGCCTCCCATACTGGGCTGCTCTGTCATGCTCCATAAATAAATGAAGACATTTGAAACCAGTCCCTACAGTAATCAACAATACCACCGAGTATGCATGCAGATACTTTTGCTTTACCCTTCTATTTAGGGCCGGTGCTTCCATAGAGGTAAAGGGGCAATTGCCCCAAGGCCCCAGTACCTGTGGGGGCCCCCCAAGGTGCCCCTCCTCTCCTCTAGCTATGGTGACCCATGAGAGCTGGGGTGTTGTGTGTTTACTCTGTATAGGCAAAGTAGGTTTTGGAGAACATACAATGGACACCTAATGGTATTGTGTGACGGCTCCGGGGTCCTGGGGGTGATTTGACTGGAAAGGTGACTTCAGCCCCCCCATGTTACTTTTGCCCCAGGGCCCCATTGTAGCTAGAACCAGCCCTGCTTCTACTGGGAGAATACTTGTAGTTCTTAACCTTTACTCAAAGGGAACATAAATCACAAATTCAGCTGTGAAAATAAACTGAGAACATAAACAATTTTATCCATCCTCCTCCTTCTAAAAAATGACTTTTTTACCCTGAGCTTTCCCATAGCTTTATTTTACTGTATATTTAAATCTTCTTTCTAAGTTTTTACTGTTTTGTTGTCTCTGCTCAATGACGCATTCATTTAAGTACGTTAGAGCTAAAATCTATGAACTATTTATCTGTTTTATCTCTTTTCTGCTCTCAGAAGCAAACGCATGTCTATCTCATGATGTCACATGTCACCTCAGCATTCCTTAAAGTCCTCCATTCCCAACACTTTCAGAGATTTTTATATCTGTTTTATATCTTTTTCTGGCTGCTTGATTGCATGTAGTCTGTGAGTACAAGAGGTTAATTGGAATAGACATTGCAAGCCTATGTATAAAAATCTTTATGCTTAGTTCTTGTAGATAGGAGCTATATTTAGATTGCCTGCCCCAGAATAAAAACATTAAATATTTAGATAATGAAAGACAGTATTTCCCCTGCACAAAGATGCTGAAACAGTTGCTGAATGTGTCCATCAGATGGAGCTCTACAACCTATTCTGTATACAGCGTGCTATTATGTATAAGCTAAGCCCTCGCGTTTAGTCATTAAATCTGTGATGTAAGAGTTTAAGTGCATGCTACAATATGCAAATATCAAATTAGCGATGTTGGCCATTTCTTTATTAACTCCTGATTGAATGTGCCCGGTGTTGATGATAGACTATTCTACATTGACTCCTGACAGTATGCAGAATTTCTCATCTACCATTCCAGACTTGCCTCTAGCATGTAGGAAATGGTTACACAGAAGCACACTAAGATATAATTGGATCACAGGAAAAAAAAAAAGTCAGTTGCCTGAACACATTAATTATGGCAGTGTAAATTCAAAGCTTAATATGTTAAATTGTGATAACAGATTAAATGAGTTCCATAACCCTTCCTTAAAAATTGTAGTTATTTTAATTTATTTAATTACCCTTTGACTTTTATCAAGATCAAACAAACACTCCGCTCACTTGAAAAGAAAAAAAGAGGTCTATTATAAAAAGAAAAGGAACTAGTTGAATTAAAAGAAATGCAGCACTCAGCAACACTTAATCCTGACATACTAATCAATGCTTTCACTTTTTAAGATTATTCTGCCACTCTGACAAGAGATAAATGAATGGAGTCCTTCATGATGTAGCTTTCCCTCCACTCGCAAAGATTAAAGCAATTGTCCGTAGTAGACGAAATGCACAGTGACACTGAGCTATAATCCAAAAGTGGCACAACCTCGGGGTCTATGCACTCATCTTGCATTGTAGTCTTTTATAAGGTCATAGCACAGCCTGCATGCTCATCCGCTAGGCTCTCCTATTGATGAAATCTCTCTTTTCTGTGCTTTGCATTAATGTTTATAAAACATATCAATGGCTGCATTTAAAGATGAGCTTTAGCGAAAAGGGGAAAAACATGAAATCAACACATTGCAAAGTGAGAAGATAAAACATAGAAGAGAGATCAAGAAATAATTGATATTCACCATGTAATTTGTTCATATTGTTTGATCCACAATCAGCCTGCATGTGATCATCTTTACTACTAGGAGACATGAAAAAAAGCAGACAGCACCAACTGCCATTATCCATACCCCCCCCCCCCCCCCTCCTAACAATGCAATAGGCTAAAAGGTTGTCGTTGACGTTTTTTATAGATATACATATGCACAGAGGGGGATACTGGTTGCTTGGCAGTTGGAAAGAGACATTATTTCCCACAATGCAAAAAGGCTCCCACAGTGCGCTGTTGGAGGGGTTTCACCAGAATATCAGCCGTAGAGACATCCCTGATGATCTATTTGAAAAAAAAGGTAAAGATTTCTCATAGGAAAGTGAGCATCAGCTACTGATTGGGATGAAGTTCAATCCTTGGTCACAGTTCCTCTGTAAACTGCAGTCATATAGTACATAAAGAAGAATATCTAAGTTAGCCAATAAATGGTATCATCCTGATTCAAAACTCCTTGGTAGTACATAGAGGAAACAAGAAGGAGACACATATGTATTTCCTCTTCAGTCTATGTCTTGTATTTATCAAATATAGCTGTAAAGTCATAACACTCATTCTTTGAGGGTGTAATACAGGCATCTTAACCCTTTCTGCATCCCCCCACAAACACATGGGTACAGTTTTGTTACTTGTGAAACTGTGCTCTATCATCGTGCACAATGGCATAGGATTCTGCCCCCTAATGCTTTTTAGCCTTTATTAGCTTCTTTCTTAACTCCCATACAGACTGGTAAAGGCCAGAAAAGCTTAGAGATCTCCTTACCAATGCCAGCCCCAGTGGCTTTTAACATAGGAGAGGGTACCTTGCACAGGGTAGATGGGAGGATGGCAGCAGAGTTTTACAGGAACTTCAGCCTAAACAAACATACTGTCAATAAATTACATTAGTTATGTTAATTAAAATAGATAGGTAATATAATCTCTTACCCACCCTGTTTTAGAAGAACAGGCAAATGTTTGATTTCATGAGGGCAGCCATCTTTTTGGTTGAAAGGAGGTGACAGGGAGCATGAGAATGTGTGCTGATCACCCCTCCCAGTTGCTAGGCAACGTGAATAACAACATAGGAAATCCCATCATGCTTTGCACAGCATCAGGGAAAAAAAGCCTGGGCAGTTTTCTTTGATGGGTGGAGCTTAGCTAAAAATGCCGCTAAAATGATGCTGTGGTAAGAAAACCAAAGTTCTGATGCTGTGAAACTGTTAAAGAAACACCAAACCTTTTCAGTTCTGCTGAGTAGATTTTTAGTCCGGAGGTTCACTTTAAGAAAAAGGCAGTCTCTCACCTATGGTGCTCAGGATGAGTGTTATGATGTGTGAAGATTCATATGCCCTTACAAAGCTTATCCACTGATCTAGAGTTATGTGACAGTGTTGTCTGTTTTTTTACTAGGTCTTAGATAAAGTTTACTCGGAGAGCAAAAAGAAAAAAAAGCAATGTGTGTTCCTGAGAGAAACCAAAGCAAGCTGTTTGTGTGCACTTTATCCTCCATTAGAGATCTGCTGTGGCTCACAATATAAGATTAGAAAGCAGTATCAAAGTAGCTACCTCACTACTTAAATTAAAATGGCAACAATGAGACATGTAGGAGACAAATTGTAGAATCTTTAGCAGCTTGTGGTTTACTTTTAACGATAAGGGGCCCCTTCATATGTACTCCCTCCCAGGTTAACTACTACAGTATAGGAGTGCATTAGAGTCCTTACCAACTTCCACAAACAGTTAAAAGTATATTAAAATAAATAAATAAAATCACAGCTTTAAAATACCCTTTTGAAAACACAAGATCAGCTGATAATAAATAGATGTGGTCTCTTCTTCAGGTCTTGATTGCTCATCGATATATCTTACTTGTATTATAGACCTAAACCTATGGGTAAGACCTGTCTATGCAGTGACCACTGCGACCCCCTCATGGCATGAGGGTCCCTTTCCTGGGAGTCATATAACAAGTGGGGCCACCATGACCTCCTCTCATACTAGTGCAGCCATGTCCTCCTCCACAAAGAAATGGGTGTGACTACAATTACACCCACTACAGTGGCTTGCAAAAGTATTCGGCCCTGTTGAAGTTTTCCACATTTTGTCACATTACTGCCACAAACATGAATCAATTTTATTAGAATTTCACATGAAAGACCAATACACAAAGTGGAGTACATGTGAGAAGTGGAACGAAAATCATACAGGATTCCAAACATTTTTTACAAGTCAATAACTGCAAAGTCGGGTGTGCATAATTATTCAGCCCCCTGACTGAATACTTTGTAGAACCACCTTTTGCTGCAATTACAGCTGCCAGTCTTTTAGGGTATGTCTCTACCAGCTTTGCACATCTAGAGACTGAAATCCTTTGCAAAACAGCTCCAGCTCAGTCAGATTAGATGGACAGAATTTGTGAACAGCAGTTTTCAGATCTTGCCACAGATTCTCGGTTGGATTTGGATCTGGACTTTGACTGGGCCATTCTAACACATGGTTTTGTTTTAAACCATCCCATTGTTGCCCTGGCTTTATGTTTAGGGTCGTTGTCCTGATGTAAGGTAAACTGTATATAAAAGGAAGGCCCTATATTGAAGGGAAAGTGAGTAGTTGGGGCCCGTCATAGCCTGGGTGTCCCTGCAGCTGCGTTGTATACAAAGCAGGATAGTCTTCAATGTGGAAAGTAGACAAGGTAGAATGCCATAATCATTCCAATTGCTATGCCTAATAAAAAAGCAAATAAGAGAGGTCCTCTATATGGGCGTATAGAATACTGCAGATATGAGCCGCTTTATTAACTCAGCTTTTAGAGTGGAGGTGTCACCTCTAGGTTGTAAATCTCAGGTAGTCCTGCAGGGCTTTCCATAGAGGGTCTATAGATTTCAAAGCATTCCAGAAAGGTTTAAATTTCTTTTCAGAATTCTGGTGGAGCAGAATCAGTTTATTCCACTCCTCACTAAGTACAGGAAGTAGCTAAAGGTGACCAATATCGATACAATCTGTTTCATCCAATGATACCAAATCTATGTAGTATAAGTGTAAACTGAGTGAATGGATAATTTAAGAAGTTACCTTATATTACATAGAAATGGCAAGATTGGATGAAAAAGATTGGATCATTAGTGGCCAGCTTTAGGATCGTATCCTTCTATGTCACGCCCATTATTTGGCCCAACCCACAATTTGATGTGAACACATCCACTTATCACACTGACGTCTATGCACTGCATATTTACGCCTCTTGCCACTGAGCATATTTACACTCTGTAAGCTATGTTCTATTGATCATTGACCAGTGGGATTTTTCTCCCTGCTATGAGAGCTATTTAACCTAGGAGTGGTTCTAGACTGTTGTTTGATGTTTCCAGGGTGAAGGAACAGTGTATCCACTTTCAACTATTATTTACATGATCAATGACAGCAAAGGAACCTGATGAATCTTTTTTGCCTTTTGACTATAGACCCCCTTTAAACATTGTTGTGGCTGTAGCACTGCTATATGCTCGGCTCTTTTCTTTACTTGACTTCCGTTTAACCTTCATTAAGACCCACAGTTATCTGCCACTACCTCCTGTCACGGTGCTATTGTTATAAGCTAGGTAGTTGTGTTTGCGCCCATGTTTTCATATGATCATGGGAATGCACAGCAGAGGCGTCTTCACCTTTACCTTTCATCCTTGAAATTAATTGTAAGCACATTAACAAACAGAACTACTAATTGCACCCTTTTAACATTATAATAATTGATAGTGACATCACCTTGCTTAGCACTGTGCAGTGTGCACAGTACAACGTAGACAAAGAGAAAAACAATGTAGAATATACTGTAGACATAAAGCAATCATAGTTCATGTAGAGTACAAATAATTACATGTATCAACAACCATGTTGTTTTGGTAACTTATGTACAGAAAAAACAAGAGTTAAAGGGGAACTGAAGTAAGAGGTATACGGAGGCTGCCATATTTATTTCCTTTTAATCAATACCAGTTGCCTGGCAGCCCTGCTGGTCTATTTCTCTGCAGTAGCAACTGAATAACACCAGAAACAAGCATGCAGCTAGTCTTGTCACATCTGACTTTAAAGTCTGAAACACCTGATCTGCTGCATGCTTGTTCAGTGGTTATGGCTAATAGTATTAGAGGCAGAGGATCAGCAGGGCTGCCAGGCAACTGGTATTGCTTAAAATGAAATAAACATGGCAGTCTCTATATACCTCTCGCTTCAGTTCCCCTTTAACAAGGGTGAGCACTGCCATTACAGGTTTGCTGTCTAGAAGTTACCTTGTTTGTATTATTATTGTTTAGTATTTATATAATCTAATCCCTACCACAGAGTCATATGTATATCGTAATCTAGTGCAAATGTAAAGGTTGAGCAAATTAACTTGTATGTTTTGGAGATGTGGGATGAAGCCTACACAGACACAGGGAGAACGTACAAACTTTGGGCAGATAGTGCCCTGGCTGGGATTTGAACAGGGTCCTTGAGTGTTGCTAGGAGAGAGTGCCATGCACTACGCCACCATGACAGAATCAGGGGTAAGGACAGGTCAGTGATACTTTCCTCTTCTGTGAAAACAATGTGGCTGACAAGTGATATTACACAGAATTTTGTATGTGAGAAATAATTATATAATTAAGCAGCCAGATAAGACTTTTCTATGTATAAGGTAACTTATTGGCAAACATTAACAACTAGAGGCAGTGGAAAAATAGTAATAAATATCTCACTTCAAGCATTCACTCAATTGCAGGAGAATTGAAAATAGACACTTCTCTACACTTGACTGGACATTGACATAACAAAGTACACCCCCACAGCTGTGGCCCTAGGGTTGGTTCTGAAGGTCCGTATATAAAAAAAAAGTCTTGGACCATACTGCTCTGAGGCTGCTGTACTGGCCATGCTCCACAGATGCATTATCGATCACCAACTCTCTTCCATGGTCAAGAGTAATTGCTTGTCAGCTGCCATCCAGATCAAGATTTGCTTTAGGACAAGTGTATGGTTCCCTGCATACTGCATGCGATTCCGATTTTTAATCGATTTTTACATCCGATTCCGATTTTTATTTGTTACTGCATGCTGCGTTTTTTCCTCCGTTTTTCTGTTGATTGCATTCAGGGAAAATCGGAATTGCAAATTGGTATTGGAATCGCAAAATGGATTTGCAGTGTGCAGGGAGCCTAAAGGACAACTGTAACAAGTGGGATATGGAGGCTGCCATAGTTATTTCCTTTAAAACAATACCATAGACCCAGCCATAGACCCCAAACAAGCATGCAGATGCTCAGGTGTTTCTAACATTGTCAGATCTGACAATATTGGTTGCTTGCTTATTTCTGGTGTAAATCAGACACTACTGCAGCCAAATAGATCAGCAGGGCTGCCAGGCAACTGGTATTGTTTAAAAGGAAATAAATATGGTAGCCTCCATATCCCTCTCGTAACAGTCATCCTTTCAAACAGATAGTGTCATCTCTATGTATATCTTCTTGATGTTAGAAAAGCATATGACTACCTACTTTTAAGGCATGTATACAGTAATTATGTTTCTGGGAGCAAATATTTACTTCTGCAAAATTAAGCTAAGTTAGGGTGTAAAAACTCTGGAACCTGAAGTGGTTAAGCTAAGTTAGGGGGAATTCTCACTCATATGTGTCTAGTTAAAGGAGCTCTGCTTTGCTATTGTTTATATGTGCATGACCTACAACAGTAACCATCAGGTTTTGACTCTGTGCTTAGAAATTGGTTCCAGTAACTGCTTGTTGGATAATTATGACTGTGTTGTGCACCTTTAGGGGCACTTTTATGGTGAAAATTTTGTCAAAAGACTTGTGAAAGCAATACCTGCTTCTGTAGTGAACTATCCATATGCCTACAAAGAGCGTGCTGATCTCTACTAACCTTAATTTCCATTTTCTCCTAAGAAGGAAGGGTTTTTGCTGGCACATGTTCATACATTTCACCATTTATACATAGTGAGGGAAAAAAGCAAGATGGTTCCCTTGCTTATTTGCATGCAGATATGTACCATTAGTGTGCGTTCTCATTTGCTGCCTACACAGATGTTCAAGCACACCTAAAGTGAGAGTGATATGGATGCTGACATATTTCTTTTCCTTTAAAGAGAGTCTGAAGACTAAAAAAATACTTCTTTTACTAAACAGTCCTGTTCAGCAATTAGGCCATAGCTGAAACGTTGCATCCCCACGGCAGAACAATCAATTACTATCCCTGAAATCCCAGGGCAAAGTTCCACGACTTTCCAGGTCATGGATTTTGCTGCCCGGGGGAGGCAGAGCTTTGCACAGTCACATCAATCTGCCCGGATCTCCGCCTCTCCCCAACCCTCTCAGTGAAAGAAGGCTGAGAGGGGCGGGAGGAGGCAGAGATCTGCAGAGATTGACGCAACTGGAGGCAGAGATACTGCACAAAGCTCTGCCTATACTCGGAAGGAGCCCCGAATTTTGGCCCGAGGATTTCAGGGGTGTTAATTGATCGTTCTGCAGTGGGAATGCAGCGTTTCAGCTATGGCCTTATTGCTGAACAGGACTGCCTAATAAAAAGAGGTATTTTTTAGGCTTCAGACTCTATTGCAATGCAAATTGCCTGACTGTCCTGATGATCGTCTGCCTCTAACACTATAAGCCATATATCCTTAACAAGCATGCAGATTAAGTGTTTCTGACTGAAGTCTGACTGGATTAGCTGCATGCTTGTTTCATGTGTGTAAATCAGATGTTACTGAAGCCAAAAGGATCAGAAAGACTGCCTGGCAACTGGTATTGGTTAAAAGGAAATAATAGAGAAGCTTCCATATCTCTCTCAGTTTAGGTGTCCTTTAATTTCAGATTCACTCAGAAATACTCTGTTCACAAAGCATTATTGGTCTATTTGCCATTGTTCGGAAGTACATGCACATATGTATTGTTTAAGTTCATAGATTTTAGCTTTTTAAAATATCTACCTCCCAAACAGCTTCAAAGACCCTCTTGTTACTTGAATATTACATTACTTACATATATTTATGAAACAACTCTAGTGGTACTTGAGTTCCTTTATTGTTGCTGAGGGGGAGGCAGAGAGAGGTCCAACTGGAAAATGTGTATAAGTGCAAGGATACACGACTTGTACATATTTTGTGGCTTTGTGTGTGGTGTTTGCATGCATTTGCCTTGTCCCTGTGAAGGGCATTTCTTTGGCAGACAATTTTCAAAACCAAATCATTAATATAGAAAATAAAATATGAAAAATAAAAGCTATAACCTAGTGAGTCAGAGATTGGTTAATATTGACTTATACCTTGGGAAATAATTCAGAAAGATATAGTCTGTATACCACCAGTGGCAGAAAAATAATTTCATGCAACTCTCTTTGTAAAGTCAAAGGCTCATCAAAAACTTCATGAGGTGTCCTGAGAGCGCTATGAATTGTCAGCTCTGATGTAACGTTGTGGATTCCCCATTAATTAAAGATACCTTTCTCCATGCCTTGGTCTTACCTCTATTTTTTTGGTTAAAAAGTTCTTAACACCATAAGTTAACCACTTCACCACTGAGGGTTTTTCCCTTAATGGACCAGAGCAATTTTTTACATTTCAGTGCTCCTCCCTTTCATTCACCAATAACTTTTTCACTACTTATCTCAATAAAATGATCTATAGCTTGTTTTTTTTATTTGTTGTTTTTAAATATATCCCTCTACCATCTGTGAGTACCTAGTGTACGCAGATGTCACCCCCTTGCCATGTCTGTGCCCGCTTCTGTCTGAAGCCACGCCCCCTATGAAAAGTGCTGCAGTGATTTTTTTCTATAGTGCAGAGAAGCACATTCTATAATTCTGTGTGCTGCCTGTGAGTGCTCTTTCAGCTGACAGAACTGCAGCGTTATGCACAGCTCATCATCCCTGCCAGCCCGTATGTTATCAGTGCCATGTAAGAGATGCTGATTTATGGCTCCCAGACATCTAAAGGTGGCCATACACTTATAGATTTGCAGCAGATTCAATCATCAGATAGATTTCTGTCAGATGTCTGTCAAGTTGAATCTCACAGGAATCTATCTGATGTGTGCCACACACTAGGAACAGATTTCCATTAGATTTTAGAATGAAATCTACTGGAAATCTATTGGAAATCGATATAAATGCATTATTGGACCATTAGATCCAATGCAACTCTATGGGCCATTGATCTGCTGCCAGCAGCAGATCGACCTAGATTTTCCATCCTGTCATATAGATCAAATCGATCGAAATCGGCTGCAAAGATAGAATCGATTTCTGATTGATCGATTCCATAGAATCGTTTGATCGATTGATGGCTGAAATCGACTATTGTATGGGCCCCTTAAGTTCTTCTGAGCTAGTCTCTCTTCTGAGCTATGTCTGGAAGCCATAAATCAGCATATCTTATACGGCACTGATAACATATGGGCTGGCAGTGATGATGAGCCGTGTATAATGCTGCAGTACTGTCAGCTGGGAGACAGCATACAGCATTATAGAATGTGGATTGCAGAGTTCTCTCTGCACTATAGGAAAAATCACTGCGGCACTTTCCAAATGGGGCATGGCTTCAGGAGGAAGTGGGCACAGACAGAGATAAGGGGTGACTTCTGAGTACACTAGGTACTGACAGTTGTTAGAGGGACGTATTTAGTTTTTAAAGAGGCAGTGACATATTGTGAGGTTAGTTTTATACCTTTAAAAAGGACTATAAAAGCTGATGCAATCCCAAGAAGGCAAAAAAAGTCTCTGAAAAAACTTTATTGACATATAAACAACATCGAAAAACACGGATCTTCAATATCACAGTGGTAGGTCTTGAAAATACATTGAATTGGTTTAAATCGACAAATGGTTGTAGCTTTACGGGTATTGAACTCCAATGCAACGACACATGTTCGTCCCGGGCCTCTATAAAAAATTGTATGTGCCCTTCACTAGGCCACGACACCCAACTCTGCGTAGCTCAACCAAAGAGAGGAAGACCAGTCAGGCATAAAGAGCCATATACTGGGGGGTGTCTGAGCTCACCAGATGCACAAGACCTTCCCAACAGCTGTAGACAGGTGCTGCAAGCTGGGAACCTGCAAGGCCCGGGACGAACATGTGTCGTTGCCTTGGAAATCAATACCCGTAAAGCTACAACCATTTGTCGATTTAAACCAATTCAATGTATTTTCAAGACCTACCACTGTGATATTGAAGATCCGTGTTTTTCGATGTTGTTTATATGTGTCAATAAAGTTTTTTCAGAGACTTTTTTGCCTTCTTGGGATTGCATCAGCTTTTATAGTCCTTTTTAAAGGTATAAAACAAGTGTTGGTGGGCAAGGTGGATTGCCCTGAAAAAGGACTGTGTTTTGATCCTTCACAATATATAAAGGATTGTACCCTGAGATTTTTTTTTCTATAGATATTGTGAGGTTAGGTCAGCTTTAATACTAACCTCCCACTAAGTTATCCACAACTTTTCTCATTGACACCTAACCCTAGCCAATGCCCCATATTTTTTACATTCATTTTAGCCTCAGAATTCTTATAATTTTGGAGACCTGATGTCCAGGTCCCTACCCTTCCACCAATATCCACTGCCACAGTTCCGATAGTCAACTGTAGTAATTCAACATGCATTAGTGACAAGAACCCTGTTTGAGATACCATTTAAACCCAAAATATATTTCTTCAGCAGCTGCCAAGCAACTATCAAATTTTATGTTGATAGCATGTTTGTGGGATTTGCAATGAACTAAAAAAAAAAGTCCACACCATAGAGTTCAATGCAAAAAGCTGAAAGTTGAACCTGCAATTGAAAATTGGCCTCAAAATTTCCAAATTCCAACAGGGTGTGAAACCAAATTTTGCCAATTTCAAGTAACGTTCATCATCCTTATTGCCTTTTCTATTCCCTGTTTGAATTTACTTATTTTCTCAGCATGGAAGTCTTATATTACTAAGTGACTGGAGCACAGGAAGTATTTTACTGCCATCCATACCCACGTGCAGTAGCTCCTTTGGGCACCTTTTAAAACTGCCAGTTACGGCTTGCCATACTAGCTAGTGGACACCATCTGAAGATCTTTTCCAAGCTGGGCTGGTGTATTCCCAACAGCCATTTCACTAGGAAATCTACACATAACATGCCACGACAGGTTGGACAAGGAGCTTGTCATCAGTCACTAATGACACCATGACCATAGTGCATGAGCTGACTGAATATATTGTTTGAATATATTGTTTGCTGTTGGTTCTCCCTGTGATTTTTCACCATTTGTTTAGAATTTTGCAATAAAGTATTGAAATGTTTAATGCTAGGTGTGTGTGAGTACTGTTGACTAACTATTGGGCCCTCCGTGACAAATCTCTATTTCAAATTTTCCATTGGTTATGTATGTATCACCTACTAAGTCCTGATGGGCCATGGTATACTTGTGTTGAACAAAAAAAAAACACATATTATATAGGAGATGTGGGGTTTGACTTTGAATCTATTGACAGATATTATAGATATCTTCATCTGATGCAGTAATAATATTTGAAGAGATGGGTATTAGGTAGTGTTGGGCGAACAGTGTTCGCCACTGTTCGGGTTCTGCAGAACATCACCCTGTTCGGGTGATGTTCGAGTTCGGCCGAACACCTGACGGTGCTCGGCCAAACCGTTCGGCCACATGGCCGAACTAAGAGCGCATGGCCGAACGTTCCCCGAACGTTCGGCTAGCGCTGTGATTGGCCGAACGGGTCACGTGGTTCGGACCCGAACGCGCTCTGATTGGCCGGACTGTCACGTGGTTCGGGTAAATAAATACCCGAACCACGTCATATCTCCGCCATTTGTCTGTGGGTTTAGCTTTGGGTAGGCAGGCAGGGTAGTTCGCGCTCCAGCCACGCTAGCCAGGTTCCCCCCTGTCATTGTGTCGCTGCTGGGAACAGTAGTACACCGCTCGCTCAGCCACACTATATAGCATTCTGTTTACTGCCACTCTGTGTACCTCGCTCAGCCACATTATATAGCATTCTGTTCACTGTTCTGTGTCTGCTGGGAATAGTGGTACACCGCTCGCTCAGCCACACTATATAGCATTCTGTTTACTGTTCTGTGTCTGCTGGGAATAGTGGTACACCACTCGCTCAGCCACACTATATAGCATTCTGTTTACTGTTCTGTGTCTGCTGGGAATAGTGGTACACCGCTCGCTCAGCCACACTATATAGCATTCTGTTTACTGTTCTGTGTCTGCTGGGAATAGTGGTACACCGCTCGCTCAGCCACACTATATAGCATTCTGTTCACTGTTCTGTGTCTGCTGGGAATAGTGGTACACCGCTCGCTCAGCCACACTATATAGCATTCTGTTTACTGTTCTGTGTCTGCTGGGAATAGTGGTACACCGCTCGCTCAGCCACACTATATAGCATTCTGTTTACTGTTCTGTGTCTGCTGGGAATAGTGGTACACCGCTCGCTCAGCCACACTATATAGCATTCTGTTTACTGTTCTGTGTCTGCTGGGAATAGTAGTACACCGCTCGCTCAGCCACACTATATAGCATTCTGTTTACTGCCACTCTGTGTACCTCGCTCAGCCACATTATATAGCATTCTGTTCACTGTTCTGTGTCTGCTGGGAATAGTGGTACACCGCTCGCTCAGCCACACTATATAGCATTCTGTTTACTGTTCTGTGTCTGCTGGGAATAGTGGTACACCGCTCGCTCAGCCACACTATATAGCATTCTGTTTACTGTTCTGTGTCTGCTGGGAATAGTAGTACACCGCTCACTCAGCCACACTATATAGCATTCTGTTTACTGCCACTCTGTGTACCTCGCTCAGCCACATTATATAGCATTCTGTTCACTGTTCTGTGTCTGCTGGGAATAGTGGTACACCGCTCGCTCAGCCACACTATATAGCATTCTGTTTACTGTTCTGTGTCTGCTGGGAATAGTGGTACACCACTCGCTCAGCCACACTATATAGCATTCTGTTTACTGCCACTCTGTGTACCTCGCTCAGCCACATTATATAGCATTCTGTTCACTGTTCTGTGTCTGCTGGGAATAGTGGTACACCGCTCGCTCAGCCACACTATATAGCATTCTGTTTACTGTTCTGTGTCTGCTGGGAATAGTGGTACACCGCTCGCTCAGCCACACTATATAGCATTCTGTTTACTGTTCTGTGTCTGCTGGGAATAGTGGTACACCGCTCGCTCAGCCACACTATATAGCATTCTGTTTACTGTTCTGTGTCTGCTGGGAATAGTAGTACACCGCTCACCCGCCACTGTATAGCATTGTGCTCTGTGTCGCTGCTGGGAATAGTGGTACACCGCTCGACCGTCACTGTATAGCATTGTGCTCTGTGTCGCTGCTGGGAATAGTGGTACTGTATAGCATTTCTGTACTGCCACTGTACTGCTGCCAGTCAGCGTGTACTGTAAGGATAAGTGAAATGAGGAAGAAATCCGGTGAAAGAGGGAGGGGCAAGGGAAGAGGTGTTTCCCCTGACGGTTCACGTACAGGCCACAGGGGAGCACCCAAGAAAACCCACTCAATACCGCCCATGTTGTCTAGGACAACAACCCTCACAAATCCAAAAGAACAGGACCAGATAATTACTTGGATGACCTCTCAAGCGTCCAGCAGTGGGTTAAGCAGCACCAGCACATCACGCACGAGGTCCGAGTCCTCAGCCAGTTACAAGGAGCCAGTGGGCACAAAGCTGACACAACCGGCAGCGACACCACGCACACAACTGCCAGATAACCAGTCCGATGAATTACCTCAGGACACAATGGGGTATTCGCAGGAGCTATTCCCAGCCCAACAAACTTCCACCTTTCAAAGGTCAATGGAGGAACAGCCAGAAATGTTGTGCCTGGATTCACAACCGTTAACTGTGGGAAATGCACCGCGCACTGAAATACAAGGCGAGTCCGAGGAGGACTCGGAAACCCAAATCCCAGAGCAATTTGGGCAGGAGGGGTTGCAATTGCAGGAGGTCGGCCGACAAGATCTGGAAGACGACGTTGGAGTGTGCTGCGCAGAGGTTGTTGTGGGGAGCTCTACTCCACGGCGGCGGCCCACAATGACATATGACGAGTTTGAGGAGATGGAAGAGGAGGGTATGGACAATGTGGACAGAGACCCAGATTTTGTTTGTGAACGAGAACATCGCCGTCGTAGCAGCAGCACAGATGAGTCTGTTGAAGAACCCACTGCTGCACGAGTTCGCCTTGTGCCACAAGGTAGGCGGCGCGCAATTTCAGGCACCACAAGCGTGGAAGTTCAAGTGAGAGGCAAAAGAGGAGCAAACAGAAATCGCCAGCAAGGAGGCAGGTGCTCCAAAGTCTGGGCTTTCTTTGAAGACTGCACTGAGGATGTTACCATGGCGATTTGCAAGGTGTGCAAGACCCGCCTGAGCAGGGGGAAAATTATTAACAACCTCTCCACCACCAGCATGAGCAGTCACATGCTATCCAAACATCCCACTCTGTGGGCAAATGCGTCAGGACAGGGTACCAGCAACAACACTGCTTCCCTTGGGTTCACCAGACTCACCACCAGACCCGCCTCAGCAGCAGCAGTAGCCCAGCCATTGCGTGGTTCACAACATTCACAAACATCAGATGACGCTGACACTGTCACTTTCCGGAGTAGTGCTCTTGAGGTCTCCCAGTGTTCATCAAACACAACAACCAACAGCCCTTCCGTGTGCAGCGCTACGGTTCAGTTGTCTGTGTCGGAGATGTTTGAGCGCAAGAGGAAATTGCCAGCAAATGACCCCCGGGCCGTGGCAGTAACAGCCAGCATAGCCAAGCTTCTGGCCTGCGAAATGCTGCCATATCGAGTGGTGGAGACAAACAGCTTCAAGGGCATGATGTCAGTGGCCATCCCACGTTACGTGGTTCCCAGCCGCTAACACTTTGCGCGCTCTGCAGTGCCTGAGTTGCATGAGCACGTGGTCAGCAAAATAACCCGAAGCTTGAAGAATGCCGTTGCCTGCAAGGTTCACCTCACCACTGACACCTGGACGAGTGCGTTCGGCCAGGGTCGATACATCTCCCTTACCGCGCACTGGGTGAACCTTGTGGAGCCTGGCAGCGATTCCTCACCTGCTACGGCACGGGTGTTGCCCACGCCACAAACAGCTGCGCCGCCGTCCCTCCCACTGGATAACAACAGCAGCACCTACCTCTCTGACTCCTTCTCCTCCAACGCATCTCAAAGCTGTACCTCATCCGGAAACGCTAACCCAGCAGCAGTAGGATCATGGAAGCAGTGCAGCACAGCTGTTGGCATGCGTCAGCAAGCGTTGCTGAAGCTAATCTGCCTTGGGGATAAGCAGCACACAGGGGAGGAAATTTGGAGGGGAATAAAGGAACAGACGGATTTGTGGCTGGCACCGCTGGACCTGAAACCGGGCATGGTTGTGTGTGATAATGGGAGTAATCTCATTCGCGCTTTAAGGTTGGCTAAGCTGACACACATCCCTTGCCTGGCGCACGTGATGAACCTAGTAGTTCAGCGGTTCCTGAGGACATACCCAGGCGTGGCCGATCTTCTGTTGAAGGTGCGTCGAGTGGCCAAACATTGTAGAAATTCCAGTACTGCTTCGGGGGCACTCGCCAAGATGCAGGAGCGCTTCAATCTCCCCCACCATGGCTTGCTGTGTGATGTCCCTACGCGCTGGAATTCTACGCTGCACATGCTAGCCCGCTTTTGCGAGCAGAAGAGTGCAGTGGTCCAGTACATGACGGCGCAGTACCGAGGCGCATCCGGCCAGCTGCCAAGCTTCTGTGGATCCGATTGGGCCAACATGTTGGACCTCTGCCAAGTCCTCCAAAATTTTGAGCAATCCACGTTGCTTGTGAGCAGTGACAACTCTTCAGCATTACCATACCACTGCTGTGTTTACTGAAGAGGTCGATGTTAAAAATCAAGGAAACAGCTGTCATGATGCAACTGGGGGAATCTGAAGGAGAAAACGATCAGCGTGATGGTACCAACATCAGGCCATCCGCCTCAGGGAACGCTGGCCCCAGCAGCTATGACGAAGAAGAGGAGGAGGAACAGCTGGAGTTGGAGCAGGAATGTCATGCCACCACTGACGAGGGCCAGAGCGGTGCACGTTGGACTTCCACAATTCAACGCGAATGGTCAGCAGAAGCAGACCAGGAGGAAGGTGACGACTATGATGCATCACAACAACTATCACAACGCTCACAAGAGGATGATGAGGATTCTGGTAGGACTCTGGCACACATGGCTCAATTCATGCTAGACTGCATTGAACGTGACCCACGCATTGTGCGCATTCTGGACAACACCAATTACTGGGTTTATACCCTTCTGGATCCACGGTACAAACACAATGTTCCAAAACTGCTTGAAGAAAGAGTCAGACAGGTCAAAATGGAAGAATACCAGCAGGCCCTTGTGGAGACTTTAGAGAGGAGATTGACATCCTCCCCCTCCTCTAGCCAGTTGTACGCAGACAGACTGACTTCCGCAAACCCAGGACGACCAGGAGGGCAGCAAACAACGCAAGCCGCAGCTAGTACCCAAAAGGGAATGGTATCGGCAGTGTCCTTGGAGTGGGAAAATTTTCTGACACCCATGCAGCAGCAGCCCACTGAACAGCAAGCGTGCAGATCCACCTCCAACACCGATCGCCTGGAGAAGATGGTCAAGGACTACATGTCAGATGACGTAGCTGTGTCGAACAATCCATCTGCACCCTTCAACTATTGGGTATCGAAGCTAGACACCTGGCACGAACTGGCAATGTACGCAATAGAGGTGCTGGCTTGCCCGGCAGCCAGCGTTATGTCGGAACGCTGTTTCAGTGCTGCCGGAGGCATCGTCACAGATCGGCGTATCCGCCTCTCTACAGAAAATGCAGACCGTCTGACTCAAATTAAAATGAATCAATCCTGGATTGGAAATGACTACGCAACACTCCAGGACCCCAACCAAGTAACATGACCAATGAACATCTGGGATGGTGTAGCGTTTCCGGTCCCTGTTTATTGAACCTCTCATCTGTATTACATTTATGACTGCATGGCGGCAAAAAGCATTGCTGCTATATCCGCACGCTTTTTGTCCTCATGCAAGGCCTGGGTTGTTGTGTCTCAAAAACCGTGGCCTTCTCCTCCTGCGCCTCCTCCTGTTCCATCACGTGTGCTGCTGCTGGGTTAGCGTTGCCGCGTGGTCCCTGTTTATTGAACCACTTATCTTTATTACATTTATGACTGCATGGCGGTACAAAGCATGCTATCCGCACGCTTCTTGCCCTCATGCAAGGCCTGGGTTGTTGTGTCTCACAAAGCGTGGCCTTCTCCTCCTGCGCCTCCTCCTGTTCCATCACGTCTGCTGCTGCTGGGTTAGCGTTGCCGCGTGGTCCCTGTTTATTGAACCACTTATCTTTATTACATTTATGACTGCATGGCGGTACAAAGCATGCTATCCGCACGCTTCTTGCCCTCATGCAAGGCCTGGGTTGTTGTGTCTCACAAAGCGTGGCCTTCTCCTCCTGCGCCTCCTCCTGTTCCATCACGTCTGCTGCTGCTGGGTTAGCGTTGCCGCGTGGTCCCTGTTTATTGAACCACTTATCTTTATTACATTTATGACTGCATGGCGGTACAAAGCATGCTATCCGCACGCTTCTTGCCCTCATGCAAGGCCTGGGTTGTTGTGTCTCACAAAGCGTGGCCTTCTCCTCCTGCGCCTCCTCCTGTTCCATCACGTCTGCTGCTGCTGGGTTAGCGTTGCCGCGTGGTCCCTGTTTATTGAACCACTTATCTTTATTACATTTATGACTGCATGGCGGTACAAAGCATGCTATCCGCACTCTTCTTGCCCTCATGCAAGGCCTGGGTTGTTGTGTCTCACAAAGCGTGGCCTTCTCCTCCTGCGCCTCCTCCTGTTCCATCACGTCTGCTGCTGCTGGGTTAGCGTTGCCGCGTGGTCCCTGTTTATTGAACCACTTATCTTTATTACATTTATGACTGCATGGCGGTAAAAAGCATGCTATCCGCACACTTTTTGCCCTCATGCAAGGCCTGGGTTGTTGTGTCTCACAAAGCGTGGCCTTCTCCTCCTGCGCCTCCTCCTGTTCCATCACGTGTGCTGCTGCTGCTGCTGCTGGGTTAGCGTTGCCGGTCCCTGTTTATGGAACCTCTTATCTTTATTACATTTATGACTGCATGGCGGTACAAAGCATGCTATCCGCACGCTTCTTGCCCTCATGCAAGGCCGGGGTTGTTGTGTCTCACAAAGCGTGGCCTTCTCCTCCTGCGCCTCCTCCTGTTCCATCACGTGTGCTGCTGCTGGGTTAGCGTTACCGGTCCCTTTTCCTGGAACCTCTTATATGTATTACATTTATGACTGCATGCCGACAAAAAACATGTTACCTGTGCAAAGAAAACAGACATTTCCCGCATTTAAAAGACAGTTTTCCCTTTGAAACTTTAAAATCGATTTTCTCAAAAACTATAACCTCTTTTTGCTAATTTTTTTTTCCTCTTGTACCCACTCCCAAGGTGCACATACCCTGTAAATTTGGGGTATGTAGCATGTAAGGAGGCTTTACAAACCACAAAAGTTCGGGTCCCCATTGACTTCCATTATGTTCGGAGTTCGGGTCGAACACCCGAACATCGCGGCCATGTTCGGCCTGTTCGGCCCGAACCCGAACATCTAGATGTTCGCCCAACACTAGTATTAGGCTCAATACTTTGCTTACATATATTGGTGATATGCCTGCTGGAAGCAAAATTTTCTACTACTGCTAATTGGCAGGGGTAGGGTATAATGTTAAGACCCACCGTATGTGAATAAGTATTGTTTATTGGTTAGGGGGTGGATTTGGCAATTTCAAAGGTAAATAAGACTGGAGTGGACACTTTTTATTTTGTAAAAAATAAATAATTTGTGTGTGCATGCACAGGTATGTCACAATGTACCATATATCCTTAAATATAAAGCACAGTAGAAAGGTAGAGTCCGGGCACCAAAACACTGCAAATTCCACGTTTATTTCATCCCTCGCACAGACAGATACATGGGCATGGGGCTGGTCTAACAGCCGTTTCACAAGCTCACCCGCTTGCTTCCTCAGAGACTCTGAGGAAGCAAGCGGGTGAGCTTGTGAAAGCTTGTGAAACGGCTGTTAGACCAGCCCCATGCCCATGTATCTGTCTGTGCGAGGGATGAAATAAACGTGGAATTTGCAGTGTTTTGGTGCCCGGACTCTACCTTTCTACTGTGCTGGATATTTGTCTTATTTACCGGAGGCACATACAAGCTTTGACCACCGACCCCCGCAAAGGTGCCAATCAGCAACTAGTGCCGCCTCCTGCTTCCTTCTACTGACTGACATCCTTAAATATAAGTTGACCTTGTGTACAAGTTGACCCCAATATTTGACCAACTTAAGCAGAAAGGTTTTATTGACTCAAGTATAATATAAGTAAATATAATATAAGTAAATAGCTGCATTTGGGAACCAGGAGGAACTAAAAGCGACACTTGCGGAGCAGGAGGAGTTAATGACTGCACTATATAAAGTTTTGCCGCCATTAACACCTCCTAGCCCTTAAGTGCAGCCAATAACCCCTTGGAGTCCCAAAGTGCAGCAATCATTTATTGTAGGTCCGCCTCGTGCACTAGTTGACACCTGTAATTTTATTTAGTGATTCAAACCTACATTTCTAGACTTATAGTCAAGTATATATGGTATGTCTGCTGCACATTTATTTAATAAATGATTTGAGCTGCCTGTCCACCAGGCAATGCAGTTTCTGGTAGGGCTGCTCAAATCCGGATCTGGGAGACACCCGGATAGTTGCTATCCGGATATCTCCCAGTAAACTTGTGCGGGGTGGGCGGGGGTCAAGTTTACCTGTCTGACGTCTTCTTTGTCCGTCCCTGGCACCTCCCATGATGCGGTCCACGCGCATCACGTGACTACAAACAATTCCTCCTTCAACCCGGAAGAAGGAAGTGTTTGTAGTCACGTGACCGCCGCATGGAACGCATCGTGGGAGGCGCCAGGGATGGACGAAGAAGACGTCAGACATGTAAGCTTGACCCCCCCGCCCACCCCGCACAGGTTTACTGGGAGATATCCAGATAGCAACTATCCAGGTGTCTCGCGGATCCGGATTTGAGCAGCCCTAGTTTCTGGCAATACATTGGGAAATGTGTATGTATGTCTCCTTGTTTATTTCAATAGGCCTGGGCTCCTAGTCCTAAATGAATTGTGATTTATGCACATTGCTGCTGCATGCCTAATGGGCAGGTTTCTGCTTTATGAAGACAAAGAAATGAAAATTACAGTCCTTTAATACTGCAGTCATAAAGCCATCTCAATATGAAATGTCATATTTCAGCTCTGCAGGATTCTGCCTTGATTGATCATTCTAACATACTAAAGGAAATCAATAAACAACAGAGTAACATGATGTAGCATTTTATTGCATATAGCATTCTTACATACATGGCATATGTAGAGACTTCATAAAAAATAAAAGTTTCTCATCCTGATCCAAGACAATATTGGTTATTATCTCAAGGCTTGCACATGTGATGCTGCAGTCCGTTAGAAAAAGTCATTCCATGAAGGCAGGCAAATTATCTTTCAGATTACAACAGTGTAGAAATATCTTCAAACACATAATCACAAAACACCAACATAATTTTTTTTTCTTCAAATAAGGCAAAGTGATGCAAAACAAACCACTAACAACTGTAACACTGCTTAACAAAGTTTTATCTTTCAAACAATTCCACATAAAAGCAACTTGCTGCAGAGAATGAGAAAACAAAATGGGATTTTATCCGACAGATGACTTTAATCCGTACTTTAATATATGCCATTTTCTAGCATTTGCTAGACGCAGTACTTTTATCCTTTTGTCTGCATTCTGTATCTTTGTGAACATACACCAGTATACTCTATTAAAGGTAAATATTTTTTTAATGCCTGAGATGTGATTAAAAGTACATGAATATTTCTTCAGATGGAACAAAAGAGATAAGCACTGTTCCAGGACACCGCTAGCTTAGGACTATTTTAGTTCTAAGTTTAATCAGTTTTATACTCAAAGTGTCTTTGTTCTCCTTATTATCTCTTTATTCTGTTCTCTCCTATAAAGTCTTGGATATCTTCTTTTGTGCTCCCTAAATGTGTCTAACTCTATACATATGGAAACTTGTCTTTTTCCTTTATTTCCATTTAATTCTTCAAATTAAAAGTGATCCCTTTGGCCTTTTTTTGTAATTAAAACCAACTCCAACATTTTTATTTTTTCAAATGCATTCTAGTAAATACAAAATAACATAGTATAAATCATTATTATTGCTGCTGTACAGTATGTGAACACTATAACTGGCAAAATAAAATCTTGCTAGGAAGTCATATGTTAATATTAATTGCATCATATAATGAGCATGGGGAAGGACTCAGCTCCTTATTATCTGCCCAACTGTGTAATTGTAATATTTGCATCATGTGAGTCTGACTCTGAACGTTTTAAGCAAACCCATATAGATTATTTTAAATTTAAATTATTTGGCAGATTGTCTGAACATCTGTAGGTGCCAGATGGTTGAAGGGGGTATCCAGTATACACAGGGGATGTGTATAAAACTCCTGCGTGGACAGGAGGAGTGCTCTGTGGGGTAGCTCAGTTGGCTGGTCAGGTCCTGAGTGTTGTGGTGCTGCTCTTGAAATACCACTAGCCAGTGGTGATTGTAATCTGCATAGACATGGGGGATGGGGAAGCATGGAGGGAGAACGGGAGAGAGTGCACTCAGACTGAGTGTGCGCTCCCTTTCTTTCTCCATGCTCCCCCATGTCTATGCATGTCTATGCAGATTGTAGGTGCTAGTGACAGACATGAATAAGAACTCTGGCTTGTCATAAAAGATCATGTTTGCTATGTAGGCAAAAGTAGGAACTATAAGAGATGCACAATCTTGTGATCTTATCCATCTACTCATAAACCCAACTTGACCTCATGATTAAATCAGTCACAAGTCTTTCCATAACTGGGCCTTTAAGAGGAGAAAATGAATAATCTTTAGCCTGAATATTTGATTCATACAATACGTTTTATCTACACTTTTAGTACAATCTATCTCATTTTAGTCATATTTATGGCTTGTCTAAAAAAAGGCTGATATTGCAGAAAATGGGCAAGTCTTAGATAAATGGGCAAGATAGAACATAAGTGTGCCCTAATACTAAATTCTTCAAGTTAGGAGGTTTCATACAGAATTGAACAATAAGCACAGCATTTGCAATGCACAAAGGGGAAAACTGCTTCTCAACTTAGTCTTGTAGCTATGTAGTTCCCTACTGGTCATCTCCCTGAAACCAGAAACTGACCAAGGAGCCCAGTTACTACACACTAACAAAAGAGAATGTGGTGATCTCCATAGTAAGGTTTGGTTTCACTTTCCGCAATGCAGACAGCCGGAGGTGTCTTCCAGTTGTCTTCTGGAAGTCTGGATGTAGCTGTCACTCACTGCTGGAGGGAATCGGGTGGCTCAACCCCATTCAATGGAAATGACTCCATTGATATGCATTGGTTGCAGAGCCATTGTGGAAAATCATTTAACAGTTTAGTAAGAGGGCTTTTGGTCCTTTGTAGCCTCTTACACACTCCAATGAGTTCTGGTTCACCATGAGCTTGCTGGGTAGTCTGCAATTCTGGGTGTTTCAAGTCCTACTCCACATTAATCCATGCCATGCACTGATGAGGATCAACCAATCCAAAACTGTCTGTATGCATGTTGGATTATTGTGGCTCTGTACAATTAACCACTTGAGGACCACAGTGCTAAACCCCCCTAAAGACCAGGCCTTTCTTTTTTTTTTTACTAAAATGGCCACTGCAGCTTTAAGGCCAAGCTGCAGGGTCGCAACTCCGCGCACAAGTGATCCCCCCCCCTTTTACCCCCACCAACAGAGCTCTCTGTTGGTGGGGTCTGATTGCCCCCAGTTTAATTTTTTTAATAAATATTTATTGTCATTTTTTTTAAATAAATAAATGTTTTTTTGTTTTTTTTCCCACCCACCCTCCCCCGGCCAGCCTATCAGAGTGATCGGCTGTGATAGGCTTCAGCCTATTACTGCCGATCCCTCTTTTGTGCCCCAGTACAGCGCTGCTGCAGATCGCAGTGCTGTACTATGTAAATGGATGGTCATTATGCCACCTAACAGTCTCCTGAGTGGCTTATCACCGCTCGGAGACTGAAGGCAGGGCGGAGCTCCGCCCCCAAGCAGGAGATGCGCGCGCAGCCTGCGCACGATCACTTGCAGTAGCCGGCCCCACGACTTGACGCCAATTGGCGTTAGGCAGCGCTGGGGATGCTGTTGCGGCCACACCCATTGGCGTGGGGCAGTAGCTAGGTAGTTAAGAAGCTGACACATCATTGCATTCCAGTGGTTCTGGAGGTGTGGCTTCTTACAGAGACAACAAGTGATAATTTGCATATTCAGCAGTGATGCATCGTGGGAGACATCCAATGTTCACTCCAACCTGAATTATCACAAATTCTTTGTTTTAAGAGAGCAAACTTTTGTTTTGCTTAACATTTTAGTAAGAGGGTTTTTTTTGATCCTTTGTAGCCCCTTGCACACTCCAATGAGTTCTGGATCGCCATGAGCTTGCTGGGTAGTCTGTAATTGTGGATAATTTGTGTCTAGTGGAAATGGGCCCTAAGTTTCTAATAATGTAGAGCAGTGGTGATTGTTTCAAACATGTAGTCACCATTTTATCTATTTGCTCTTTTCTGAAAAAAAATACATGCAAAGAACTAGCAGGCCACAAGTGGAAAACTATAAGTCTTCCAGGTTCAATAAGTGAATTGGGCCATTTATCAGCAATTAAAGAAAATGCTGACAGTGCTATCTAGCAAGATCACCTGGGAACAAAACCTAACTACAATTCATGGAGACATAAAAGTAGAGTTCAGATTTCAAAAAGGTGAGAACAAGAGAAATGGAGAACTTTTTTAGATCGTTTTTTTAAATAAATAAGCCACATTATTGACTCCTATTTGTGTGCACCCAGTAATGCCCACACATCTGCATTCAGTGGTGGGTGAAAAAAAATATGGTTTTTGATGCAACTGACGAGACTGCTTAGTCTCTGCTAAAAGTTACAATAAGGCATATTTAAGTCTTAAGATTAAAGCCATCCAAAGATGATCATTTTCTTAAAAACATATAAGGAAACTATATTGTCCTTGTTCTAAATACAAGTATATTCACACAGTATGTTTGAGTTTTACAGATAAATGTAAACAAATATTCTTATAAAGATCCTTGGCAATGTATTGGCATGCTTTCCAAAATCCTTATCATCATTGTTAAGCATTTCCATTTCCCCAGGCACCTATAGCATAAGTTTTAGCTTACAGCACACCACACACCATAGCTGCCAAAATCTAAATCCTGTGTTCAAGTATTTATATTAAAAATATCCAAGCAGATAAAGTGCAAAGTCTCTATAGTTCATATAAGCAGTGGTTAGGCCTCTGTGAAAAAAAAATATTTACAGTCGATACATTTCAACAATCATCAGAAATCTTTAATGTTGTAGTTTCTTTTTTTCTAATGACATACAATATATATCTATAATAAAAACACATAATCTAACAAATAAAAAAATGTTCCTTCATGCTTACAAAATGTCTCGGTTGATTTTTGTCTGTCAAGCATGGAGTACTTGATAGTAAACTGGCTTTACTTTGGCTAACGTGAATAAGTCATGGCTTAGAAAAAGGCCAGCATTTTGTGTAGTACATTCTACTGGCTTGTTGTATAAGGGCAGTTCACACACAGGCATTATAAAGAATTTCTGGGCACAGAGGTTGTAATATTGCCACTTCCTTGCAGCATTTTAGGCCATCCTTTTGATTTCAGGATATTCGATTTGCCATGTGTTAAGACCCAGAAAAATGTCAGCATCAATTGCTATTTCCTTTCATTGGTAAGCCATTGTTCGATAGAGGGATCAGGTCACCATCAAAGCTATGTAGACACAAAGAAAGGAATTACAGTTATCCAGACAAAAGATTGGATATCTTCTTGTTCTTGCAAGGTGCAACTCAAGACAGCAGTCTAAACACATTTAAAGATATATTAAAATACTCTGTGTCATTGGTTAAAGCATTCAAATACACAATGATCTTAGCAAATACCCGAAGATTCCATTTGCAATTTGCTGCTTTTTCCTGAGTTGTAAGGTTTAGGTGAGTTGGTGGACCTTTAAAAAGAAAAAAATCTCTTTACTGGGAGAGTCAGCTTATTGTGTTGAAACTCCTAAGCCCAGACAAAGGTTCCCCATTAGAATGAGGGACGTATTATTAGGTACTGTGATCATTTACTGTACAAAAATGTCTAATCTATTTTACAAGTCAACCTTCATTTATGATAGTCTATGCAAGGTCATGGCGCTTTGAGTCCCCAGGGAGAAAAGTGCTATAAAAATACTATTTTTATTATTGTTCCTTCTAAACATAGCTGAAGTTTTGCTTAAAGTTAGCATCTGAAAGCCAGTTAACCAATTGATAAGATTATCTTAGCAGTATTAAGTTGCTAGTCAGTGAGATGTTGGGCCCGATGCAATTCACTTTTCCTCCAGGTTTTACTTCTAGGTAAGGTTTTCACATCTTACAAATAAAATGCCCTTTAAGCCACCAGCAAGAAATATAATCTTTTGACAGTACTTTTTCACCTACTTTTTTGTACTTCCTTAATTGCAGAGTGTTGAAGAATTATTTTAAACAAAAGATGCAAAACAATCTCCTAAGAGAATCTTGGGGGAAAAAGTGGATTGATTCAGGCCCCTTGAGGATTTAAATGGCCTTACATATCCATCAAACACTTCAGGGTTTCGGCTTGAGCACAGGAAATCCTAAAGGTCCATATGCAACCTACAGTACATTAGTGCAAATGGAAGTATAATTTTCCACAATGTTGAACATAAAATAAGGACAGGAACACCATACTGTAATTCTTTCTCAGCCACAAACACAGAATAAAGTGCTGTGAAGAGAATAGACTAGCAACCCCACCAGCAGTAAACAAATGTAGAGAATCCACACATCAGGGTATCCTTAATTATTTGGCTGAGCACAAAAATCATTACAGTGCATCAGCTGAAACGTTTCAAACCAAAAACTAGTCCTTATTCATAGGCTCTAAGTAAGGAATAGTTTAGATCTGAACATGTGAGCTGGTGCACTGTGCAGGTTACATGTCCGATAAAGGATTTAGGAAAACCTTGGTGTGGTGTGGATCATATAATTGCAAAATTCAGAGGGGCTTTTTCCATGGACCAAGTCTCTAGATTTATTCAACAAATACATATTACTGTAATTATTCTGCTTCTTTCTAATTAGTCCACCTTTATCTTGTCTAAAATGTTTAATTAAGATTTTGTTCTGGCCACCAGAATCCACCTTCTCGTTTAGGACTCTGAAGTGTGGAAAAACCATAGACAAATTTAAGACATGGTCACCATTCCAAGATGTGGTTGAGAAAACAGAATTTTAGCTTGGATCCAAATAGGGGTAAACATTTAGAAAGAAGCATAAGAATTATGGTAGCATTTATTTGATGAACATTAAGTTTGGTTCTTTTGGCTGGAAAAGATTCCCTTTTTTAAAAATGTTGGACTTTTCCTTGTCAGTTCCTGGATTTCAATGGAGTAGAGAGAATGATACCAATTAATCAGACATGCAGGGAATAATGGGAGGCTTAGCAGTGCGCTTATAACTAGGCAAACATGTTATTCAGCACTACAGTTCCAGAGAAACCGATTTTATTCAAAACACATGTATTTTTAGTATCCAGAAAATTATGTTGTGTTAAAAAGTAAGACTTTCTATATTGCTGTTAAGCCGTCTTTGCTATACTCCTGGGCTGCTTACTTTACTTGACTTTAGTTCGGCAGTAACATAAGTTAGTGTCAATTATTATGTTTATTTGCAGATGCCCTGAAACTTTAGACTTCTCATTCCCTGAACCTACAAACTCCCACCAAACTGCACCGCAAGTGTGCTGGCTGTCCCAGCTGTCACTTCTCCCTTACTTCCCTTGCCCATTACAGACAGCTAAAAGTTCCCCTTAGAATTAGGTACACAGAAGTACCCCCAATATTAAGTAGCTATAGGTGCTCCTGAATGAAGGGAGATCTCATCAGTGGAATGCCAAGAGCTGGTTGAGTGACCTCTCATTTACAGTACACTCTTACCAGTACTTTACACAGGGAAGGAGGGAAGGAGGCATTCAGGGAGGGGATTAAGCTGCCTTTCCATCATCAGCCGCCTGTAGGCACATGTCTATAGTGCCTTATGGTAAACCGGCCCTACAACAACAGCGAGCATGTTAACTTAGACTTTATTAAGCTGGCCACTAAAATGCTAGACCTCATACATGTTCATAATTATGTTTAGCCTCAAAGTTTTAACTGTTGATGATGAGCATGAGAATATCAACAGCAGTGTCACAAAACAACCCTTCAGGCCATTCTCTTCATGTTTCTCCTACAAATGATAAACAATTTCAATATCTGTGGGAAACACATTTTTGTCATGCATAAAGCCAGATCAGTTTTGTACCATTCCAGTAAATTGTTTTGTAAGGTTGCAGCCTGCTGCTGTGGCTGCATGTTGTTAGCTGCACACAAAGTTTTTACCCTGGTAGATGACATCCTAACTACTCGTGCTGGATCTACTTATCAGTGCGTTGATGTATTTTGGAAGAATAGAGGTGATGATTCTCAACTCAAACATTTCATGGTGTTCTGGAAGGTACCTCTGTGCGTAAATGTGTATGGGACATATTGTAATGCATTTGAGAACAGACATAATAAAAGCCCAGAATACTATTTACCCAAGAATAAAAATGACACATTACAAAACATTATGACTGATTGAAATATACAGACATCTACAAATGTGCCCTGAATCCTTTCATTAGAGGTATCATATTGCAGTAGATATTGGTTTATTGGAAATTTACATATGGTTGTTCCACTTAATGTCACATCACATGTTTTATCAAATGAGAACTCCATTCAAGTGAATATTTCTCTAACATTTTTGATACTTTCTTTGTCTTCCTGCCTTGGGCCCAACAATATAGACTTTACTGAAAATATAGTAGAAGTTGTGATATTGGGCCTGTTTTAAAGTTGCCACACACAACACAATACAATAAAATACTCCAATTCCATAACAATTCAATAAAAATGATTGGTTGTACAGAACAATCAAAAGCTTTTTTCGATTTTATTATGTTGGGATAGGTGTATTTTTGATATTTTTTTATGAAAATGGAATGGGGTAGGGTCAAGCAATTTTTTTTCAGAGTTTTTCATTGAAAATTGAACACACCTGTGTAGTACATTGGTCATATTTTTCAAAGATTACAATCAATCAGAAAAATAGATTGTAATTCTTGAATTGAATAGAAATGTATAAAATTGTATGGTGTGTGTGGCCACCTTAACAAAGAGAGATGAGCCAGTATGTATCTCCCTGAGATAGAAAACTCAACTGTGGTCAAGTTTGCCAATTTATTCCTTAAAGATGACCTAAAGCATGGAAACTGTTTTCAGAATAGATACTTATCTATGTAGAGGAAAGGATACCATAGAGCAGGGGTCCCCACACATTTTGGGTCGAGGGCAGGGTCAACATACTTCAGACTGCTGAGTATACATAAAATTATGTAGAAGTCTTTGCGGGCCAGACAGTAAAGCATACCCAGGTGACAACCTGCAGTTCAATTGGACAGCAGTCCACCTGATGTGGAATTTGATTGGTAACCAGCGAATTACTGCTTTCTGGCTTCCATGTGGATGGGTGGTGCCAGCACTGCTATTTTATGTGCGTACAAACAATATTTAAAGATGTAGCTGACCGCATCTATAAGTAATACATTTTGTGTGTGTGTGGGGTGGGGGGGTGGGGGGGAGGCGGAGCTAGTAAAAAAGCCTCAGGGGGCCACATTTGGACCACCAGCCTTAGTTTGAGGACCACTGCCATAGAGCCTTCCCAGTTCTCCCTGTATCCTGCCATTCCATGACCATCCCCCAGCTGTGTCTTTGGTACTCCTCGGCAGGCTTCAGAAGTTTTTGCATCCTGGATTGCTTCCAAAGACAGGCACATCTGTACTGAGCCTGCGTGAGCGTGGTCTCCTACTCAGGAACGTAAGTAATTACAAAGCTTGTACGGGTAGTGCCGAAGAGGTATTCGAACTAGCATGCCCAATAACTTCAATGGGAAATGGTACTGTAAAACCGGGATAGGGAAGACTTGATGGTATCCAGAGTCTTCCCTCTACATAGGTATGAATCTAACCTGAGAAGAGTTTCCTAACTTCAGGATCATTTTAAAATACTTTTCACAATGTTAATGTATTCTTGACAATGCACAATCACAGATTATTCAGATTATTGGATGGGAAATCTGAAATATAGCCTGTTGAGATAATTTGCATATTTCAATTTTTCTTGTTTTCTTGCAGAAGTTGTACTTGCTTCCTTGCTTTCTACTTCCTAAAACCTCCACATTGGTCCTTGGTATGATATGGTATGTAGTTTGGCCGACAAATAAGAAAGCTCTGAAGTTCAATTAACTTTACTTTCGCCAGATATTTTCAGTCTAAATTAATGGAAATGTTGAGTGCTGCTGTACAGATTCAGGTCAAGGTCAAATTTAATTGAGACAATTACAAGATGATCAGAACAAAATTATAAGGAGTTTCAGTTCAGGGTTTTTGGATGGCCAGAATGTCTGCCAAAGTCATATTAGTGCATAGGTCTTTAGAAAAACCAAGTATAAAACTTGCTAAGACCCTGTAGACCCCCAATCCACATCTTATGTCCATCTTCATTCATTTATTGGGGTTAAGGTTTGGGTTTTGCTGATAGAAAAACCTAGGCACTATTTGAGCAAGACTGATATGAGCTTTTAGTTTTCACAGAATATAGTGTCCAATTGTGCATTTTTGATCCTATGATAATCTAATACCCAGATTTGTGACAGGCTTCCATTAATTAGGGACATGGATTCTGAAGCTAACTACAGGTAAATAACAGACTTCATTTAAAGAAACATAAAACGTCACCTACATATGTCAGTAATTAAAAGGTGAGTTGGCAACGATATCACAAATTCCATCACATCCCGTAAGATCACGTCACATATTCTGTTTACAGTTTAATAGTATGATTAACTTGACCACACAACCACATAAATGTTTGAATAGGATCATTCCAAACACAAGTGTAACTGTTATAATGTGTAGTGGGAAATCTTTTCCCAGCACTCGCAGTAACATCAAAGCCCCTGTCTATTAAAAGGTAAAGCGTATAAAAATATATGCTCCTGGCATGAACCCTTCACATACTTTAAATCAAATGGAAAAAAATCAAGATTAATATGCCATAACATGCTTTTTCATGAAACATGAAGATAGTTGTCAAATGCCAGTTGTAGGTTTCCCTATTAGACGAGTCTCCCATTGCCCATTATAACAGTTACACTACTGTTTGACATTATTTTAATCAAACATCTACATGATTGAAGAAGAGTAGACTATGTTTAATATTGGTTATTTGGTCAATATATAAAACTTTGTGTGCTTAATTATAGGTCTTAGCCATCTCTTAAAATACGAATACATTTGTTTATACTAGACTTAAAGTGAACCCGAGGTGAGCATTATAAGGAGGCTGCCATAGTTTTTCCTTTTAAGCAATACCAGTTGTTTGGCTGCCCTGCTGTTCCTCTGCCTCTAAAACTTTCAGCCAAAGACCCCGAACAAGCATATGCAGATCAGGGGCTTGATTCACAAAGCGGTGCAAAGTGTTTGCACGCCTGTGAAAAGCCCTTTATCACGCTTAAACTCAGTTTAGGCGTGATAATAAGAAACTTGCGCGATCTCCAGCGCGCAAAGGATTGCGCGCGTAGCGCACCGCGCTGCGCGCGCAGTGTACCGTGCTTCGCGCGCAGCGCCCATTAAACCCTATGGGACTTTGTGCGCGCGCATGCGTGTTTGCGTGCGGGAGCTTCGCGCGAAGAGCAGCACAAATCGGTGATAACTCAGTGGTGCACAGGTTATCACGCCTAAAGTCTTTTAGGCGTGATAACTGAGTTATCACCGCTTTGTGAATCAAGCCCCAGGTGTTTCTGACAATACTGCCAGAACTGACATAATATGCTGCATGCTTGTTTCTGGTGTACTTCAGACACTACTGCAGCCAAATATATCAGCAAGGCTGCAAGACAACTAGTATTGTTTAAAAGGAAACAAACATGGCAGCCTCCATATCACTCTCACCTTAGGTGCACTTTAAAGTATCGCAAACTCAAATTTTGATAATTTTTTTTTGTTCTTAGTACATCATGATCAGTAAGTCAGTTTCATGGTATTACATATTTTTATAAATCCTAATTGTCCTGATGTTTAGCAACTTGAACAATTGGGTCTTCCTGAAATCTGGGGCCTCCTAAATCTGTTTTAACCGGAATATGTTTTGATTGTTGTTTAGAGGAGTAGTTTGTAAAATGCACTACATTTAATCTTGACTCCATTTTAGATGTACACGAACGTATTTTAATGTATTGCCTTAAATGGAGTTCTCATTTAATATGTTAGACAAATGCAATGTCATACAGAATCAACCTTAACCTGGTTATTATTTGTCAACATTGGTGATGGTTTACTTTTAATCTTCTCTGCTCCATCATTAGAACTTTCTTGAAAGAATATCTTTGCAGTACAAATAGAAATGACAATCCTCTTGTATTCTCTCCTGAAGTTCTGGTTCAGAAGACCGTATACGATAGCATTAAGGCAACTGTTGAAATATGCCATATAATAACTGCCAACAAACAACCATTCTGGAATTCTGGGTAGAATTGTGTCTGGATTCACTGCCACAGCCAGACCTATGAAGTTCAGTGGTGCCCAGCAGACTGCAAACAACACAAAAACCACAAACATAGTCAGGAAGTTTCTGAAATCGTGAGGTTTTAGTTTAGGCTTGTTATCTGGCTTTACCCTACGTCTCACCTGAATAACCAAAATCCATATACGCAAATAGCAAAAAGTTACAATAGTAATTGGGAGTATAAAATGAAAAAATACCACTGCTATAGTGTATGCAGAGCTAACAGACTGACTGAATGTACATGAGTAGATCCGAGCATCATACTGTAAAGATCCAACAAATAAATTTGGCACAATAGCAATGAATGTTAGCACCCAAATAAGAATCACATAGAACAATGAATTTTTGTCACTGTACAACTTGTCATATTTGAGGCTATGACAAATGTAACAATAGCGGTTGATTGCCACACCAGCGATGTTGAATATAGATCCTATGACACTGATTCCCATCAAAAATCCACTAATTTGGCAGTGAATGTATCCAAGATTCCATCCTTTTCGAAAAATTGATGTCAATACCAAGGGATATGGATAGATAGCCACCACGAGATCTGCCACAGCCAGACTTACGACAAATATATTTCCTATAAAAGAAAAAAAAATAGATTTTATTTTAAATTCTTTTTGTTTCATTGTTTTTTTTTTTTACAATTTCACACTGTTAAGTAAAAAATCAATAGAAACATTTAGACAGTTTATCCAATTGCAGCTTTAAAGAGAAACTCCAGTGAAAATAATGTAGTAAAAAAAGTGCTTCATTTTTACCATAATTATGTATAAATGATTTAGTCAGTGTTTGCTCATTGTAAAATCTTTCCTCTCCCCGATTTACATTCTGACATTTATTACATGGTGACATTTTTACTGTGGGCAGGTTATGTAGCTGCTCCTAGCTGTTTTGGCTGTTACAGACAGCTGTAAACAGCTATTTCCTGTCTGTGAACATTGTTACATTGTGGCAGTTTGCCCAGAGTACCGCGGTCCCAGAGCTTCTTGTGGGAGGGGTTTCAGCACAAAATCATTCATACAGCGCCCCCTGATGGTCTGTTTGTGAAAAGCATCATATTTCTCATGTAAAAGGGGGTATCAGCTACTGATTGGAATAAAGTTCAATTCTAGGTTGGAGTTTCTCTTTAGGTGTACCTGAACCGAAGCTCAGGTCCCAGTTCAGGTATTTGACAATTTAGCTATTTAGAGCAGGTTTTGAGATTTTAGCTATGTCCCAACTATTATATATCAGGAAAAAAGTTATCACTATTTATGACACCTAATTGATATAAAGTATATGTGTACGTGAATTATGGCCCCAGGGAGAAATGGGTGCAAGGATTCTGCTGATAGTAGAAAGTTGTAAATTTACAGATATTCTATTTGCAGTAATAATTTTGCATAGTAAAATATCAGTAAATCCTACAATATTTTACTATAGCTAAACCTAACCCCACTTTCACACAGAACCGCCAACCACCGTGATGCATAAAGTGTACCAGAGCTGACATAAATTCAAAGTTTTATACATACCTGGGGCTTCCTCCAGCCCCATGTGTACGGATCACTCCAACACCACCGTCCTCAGTCTTCTCCCTCTTCGGGTACCAGGTCCCATAACGTCAGCCAGTCAGTGCCTGTCTGCACAAAAGAAGTGCGCCCTCTATGTATCTCTCCGGCAGCCGCCGGAGAGATAGGCAAAGAGCGCACATCCTCTTGTGCAGGCTGACCGAGACTGGAAGAAGTTACAGGACCCGGTACCTAAGAGGGAGAAGACAGAGGACAGCGGCGTGGGAGCGATCCGTGCACATGGAGCTGGAGGAAGCCCCAGGTATGTATAAAACTTTGAATTTATGTCAGCTCTGGTTTCCTTTAACTTAAAGTGCCCCCACACACAAACCCTGGTCCTGACGCCCAACCCTTAACACCCCCCGTACAAATCCCAAGCCTAACGCATAACACTTAACCCCCCGGGCAAATCTCTAGTGGCTCCCTCCTCCTCCTATCTATTGCTTTCCCTGGGGTCTAGTGGTCCTCCTTCCCTTCATAGTATTCCCTGGTAGTCTTGTTACCTGCCCTTTCCCTCACGTTTTCCTCTGGTAGCTTAGTGGTCCCCTTCACCCTTAAAGATTTCTCTGGAAGTCTGATGTTCCCCTATCCCCCATTATAGCTTTCCCTGGTAGCCAAGTGATCCTCCCACCTAGATTCCCTGGAAGTTTAGTGATCTCCCCTTTCAGATTTCCCTTTTAGTCTAGTGGTATCCCCGACCCCTATTTATTTTCCTTCTTGAGTTAGTGTAAATGTGAATGTAAAAAAATATATATTTTGTTCATCATTAGTGCAAAGTTGGACTTTAAATTTTTGTTTTCCACAAATAAGCTCTGTAACAAGCAATGTATGCAGATAATAATTGTCTTACAATTTATGTATAACAACAACCCTCTGTAAATGTAGGCATACCACAATTTGACAAGTATTAAATGCTTTTCAAAGGGTACTAGCATTATTTATAAAAAATAAAACCTTTTTATAAAAATTAGCTGGCAGTGTAAGGATTGAATCCGGTGAACGACATTTTTGAAGATTCACTAATAATCAGTGGTCCATGCATGACTTAGTAGATTAAGCTTACTATTGGTTCAAGAATGTACATACTATATTTTCTAAAAGAAACAAAAAATTGGGAGGATTATTTATATAAACATAAAAAGCAGCCTTTTGCAAATAAAGATATGCATTTTAAGTACTGTTAAAAACATATATAAGAAAATATAAGCAAGTGCTTCATCTTTATTTGAAAATTTCTGTGTAAGTGTCATGTGTATGTTAAATAAACATCCTGCAATAGTCTACATTTGTTTGTGTATTAACTGCTCTTTTACAGAGTACCCAGTTCATATATAAAGAATTGACACCAATGGCCAAAAGGAACAAATGAGCAAAAAAACAAACAAAAACCCATAATGCATCACTTTATCCATTAAGTTAAAATGTAAATGATTCCTTTATGTCCCTGGAAAACCTTTCATCCAGAGTAATGTACCAATATACAGCATTCTGATAACCTATTTTACAGAGTCACATAATCCAGTTGAGTGAAAGCTATTCTAAATATTGTTGACCTTATACTGTACAAGGTTCCATCCAAGTATTCATGTGTCTCTGCTAGCAGGGATTGCAAGGTAGGGCTGTAACAGAGTACCCAGTTGCATCATCCAGAATATGCACCAGTAGAATTTTATAGAGTCTAGGGGATTCAAAAAGTTCCCATACTAAAAAAGCCTAGGTTAATTATAATTTTGCCTTCTTAAAACAGAAGGCGCCTGTAAGCAACCAGCATCATGTGAGCAAGTGGGTGGTCCTATAATGCATTACTCAAGGTCAATGAAGACATTTACAAATTATTCTATTATGTCCCTGAAAGGAAAGGCAGTTGTATTAACCACTCTATTATGAATAGGTAATGCTAATGAATAACAAAACATGTTTATCACTTCTTTATTGCTGCTTAAGGAACAATTTCATGACATTTCACCAGAATGTAAATTGAACAGGAATAACATTTGTAATGTATATCCATTATTTTTGTCCTTCAAAAGTTATCAGCAGAAAACATCTGACTATTGTTCAAACTGTGGCTGACTAACTCCAGTAAATTACAGGAATAAAAACTGAAACAGCTTTACTGACAGATTCAAAGATAACCGCCATTGCAAGGGGCAATTGGACAGTGTCTTTGGTACCTGCGTAGCTGCACATAAGAAAACAATTGAAGGACCTTTACTTATTTCCCTGTGGAAAAGTATGGTAGCAAAAGTATGTGAAATATCAGTGAGTAAAAGTATTACAGTTGAGTTATAACATTATGTTAGGTATAAGTTTCAGGCACTCCTTCCTGGCATCCCACGTTCATCTCATGCACATGTGCGCAAGGCCAAACACAATTTTATGTGTGTGTTTGAGAATTTAATGCCTTCCACCATTATGCCTTCTGCACCCATGCACGGTAATCCGCAGATGTGTGGAAGCATGCAAGCATTCAGAAATCTGCAGGAGCGCCTGAACGTGGTGTGAGTTTTGCTGCCAACTCATCAGCATCCACATATAAAAGGTGGCTGAGTCAGTTGGTCAGTGCTGTTTGATGTAACAGCTTGGGTTTACCTATGATTCGATGCACTCCTGCTTTGAGCTGAGCCTATCTTTCTGTTGTGACCCGGCCTGTGACCTCAACTCTGCTAGTTGCCTACCACCTGCCTCTAATCTTAACCTGTGACTCCAATTATGCCTCTCTGCTGCCTGCTTCGACCTTTAGCTTATGAACCGGATTATGCCTCTCTGCCCTTACCATAGCTTGTGACATTGATTTTGTCTATTGCCATCTGTCTGGCTTCTGTGTTGATTTACTCCAGATTGTAGTTCCTCCTATTCTCTTGGTCACCACTGGGGCAATCCCAGGGATCGTGACCTGGTAGCCACCAGGCAACAAAGTTATCCATCGCCCACTAGGGGTGGTGGCCTATTATCTCTTGCGAGGTGCACTGTTGAAGACCCGTAGCTACTTAGACTCCATGCCTTAGGAGAGCCATTGCAAGCCATAACAAGAAGTTTTGGACAGCACAGTGGCTATTGCAATGTTTTTACTACTTTTGCCTTGCCATGGTAGTCAATTTCTCCCATGGACTTAAGGAAAACCTAAAGTTAAAATAAATAGAACACAGAACAGAGTCTGATATTTTTATGTTCAAGAGCTTCATTTTAAGATGTAAAGAGTAACTGTAATGAAAAAAGTGTCACTTCGGAATACTTGCCACAGCAGGGGGAAACCTCTGGATCCTAATGACATCCTCTTCAGTTCAGCCTTGGGGATCCAGCGCTGACAGCCACTGAAAATCTGCTGACAAGCTTGTTGGCGGGCGCACAGGTGCAGTAGGGGCTTCAGTGAGTAGCAATATTTACCTATTTGCGCTCCTGCACAGGTGCAGTACAAGCTTCCCCCTCGGGCTCGGGCTGAAATAGCAGAGTCCACTCTATTGGGCAGGCAACTTGCACCTGCACAGTAGAGTGGACCTGATCAGGCTTGGCTATTTGTGCCAGAGCCCAAGGAGAAGCCTGTACTGCACCTACGCAGGAGCACACATATTGCCACGCTCTGTACAGGGGATGGCAGTGCTGAATACCCAAGGCTGAAGAGGATGGGAAAGTCTCATTAGGATTCAGAGGCTTCCCCATCCCAAGGTTAGTACCCCTCAGGGGCACTTTTCTTCCCTTACAGGATTACTTTAATTCTCAACAGAAGCCATGACAAATCTAACGATAAAAGAAGAGGCGGCACTCCACTGGCTGCAATCAAGGTGCTGTGTAATAACGAAAAAGACACTACATGTTACGGAGGAACAACCTCCTTCATCAGGTTTTTACACCTGATGAAGGAGGTTGTTCCTCCGTAACATGTAATGTCTTGTTCGTTAATACACAGCACCGTGATTGCAGCCAGTGGAGTGCCATCTCTTCTTTTATCGTTTGATGTGTTACAAGCTGTAGGAGCAATCCAGCTGAGGCAAGGCACTGGCAAAGTGTTTCAAGTAGCTTGCTACTTGATTAGCTGCTTACCCAGCACCATTGCTAATTTATGTGCCATGACAAATCTGCCTTGCTGAGCTGAAAAACAAAAAGATGTAATAACCCTTTGAACTTTTCAACACTAAGGCTCTATTCCCACTCGAGTGGAGGAACGAACATTTTTTGCCTGTTCTCCACCCACAGTGAACGGCTTCTATTTTGTTAATAGGAGTCGTTCACACTTGTAACGCTGCAATGGATCCGTGGGATCCAATGCAGTAAGTGGACCGCACTTCTGTGCAGTCCATAATAATCCCTGGCACATGGATGCGTCCTCCCATATAGCACATGAGGAATCACATCTGCCCCAGGCTGCAGCCGAACCACGGCGGATTATCCGCACCCGCTGGCCGCACATAGTCCGCAACAAATGGGAACACAGCTTCAAACCTTATAAGTCTTTTTACACACAGATAACACTCGTTTGGCTTTTAGTTACTTTCCAGGAAAGGGAATTAATATGCAATCTGTTCGATAAGCACATTTGCATTTGCATAGATACATATTCTATTTTTTTTTAACACTTGCTGCATTGGAAAACTGAAAGGGACTTCAGCCAATTTATTAGTAGGGCCAGTACTACATGTACCTTTAGTTATCTCACCATGTCACATGCCAGTTCAGGTGTGCTTAATCCATACAGGGTTTACACCTTTTTCTCTGTTTGCACTATTTGCACAGGCTGTAACCAGTTAAAATAGATGTTTTTTCCCCACATCCAAAAAACATAAAGTAGCATTCTCTAAAAATGGAAATTACAGTGTTGACTTCTTTTTTCTTTTTTAAATCAATTTTTATAAATTGTTCTCAAGATAACAAAAATTGAAGCAGAAACAGTGTGGTTCTGTGCGGAAACTCAACTAAATCCGTTGATTGCTAAGGACAACTCTCCACTCTGCTTCTATTTTCATTGCATCTGTGTTGTCACACCTCCCTCAAAGACCCTTGGGAAAAGAAATTAAATTATCTTACTCAGTCAGTCAGTAGTCAACATTAGCAAATTCCTCTGTTTACTTGCATAGCTTGTGCATTGCTTCTTGATTACTCAATAGCAGACTCTTTTCCCTGCATTTTTGTTTGAAAAAGAAAAAGCAGTAGCAGCAGGGGAAAAAAAATAATTTGAGGCAACCAACATATATTGTAGTTTGCTAAAGCGTTCCATATATCCCATTTGGTTTATTTTTTACAAAGAAAATAAATTGTTATTAATGACTATTCTGCTCAAGAGGGCAAAAAATAAAATACTAATGTTTTATACTAATAGATAAATGCTTTTATGAAACATTTGTAATCATTTAACAATGTTTGAACAATAATTTAATTCTTTGTATAGGCAGTCTATGTATTTTTATTTAAATTAATATTTTTTATATTGAATTTCTCTTCTCTTCTCTGGTTTCCCTTTAAATTCCTCACTTTTGCAAGGCTTGTAGTCCTACAGCATATTTCCCTTTGTTTTGTATGAAATACCTATATTAATTAAGACTAAGACAATTAATGCTATGTGCTCAACACATAAAAAATTATAGAATAGCACAAAGTAAGCAAAAAAAAGGGGGAAAACAAAGTGAGAAACCACTTGAATGTAGCAAAAATAAATTACAAGTATTCTAAAAGTATGTCAATTTTCTCCTTTTCTATTTTCCATGAAATGTGTATGTGTGTGTGTGTGTGTGTGTGTGTGTGTGCACGCGCGCATGTGTGTGTTTATGAAGTTGATAGAGAGAGTTGATGAAGACATTACAATACAATAATACAATACAATAACATTTCTATAGCGCTTTTCTCCAATAGGACTCAAAGCGCTTAGGCTCTCTCAGATTCAGTAATTGGTAGTAGGATGAAGTATTCACACAACAAAAGTTATATTTCTGCAAATGCCAAACTGAATAGGTGGGTTTTCAGTCTAGATTTAAACACCTCTAGAGATGGAGCTGTCCTGATCTGTTGAGGTAAGGAGTTCCAAAACGTAGGGGCAGCATGACAGAAGGCTCTGGGACCAACAGTTTCCAAGTGGACTCTGGGTATGACTACATTATTAGAACCTGTGGATCTGAGAATGCGGGGATTGCTACGCAGCTGCAACATTTCTTTCATGTATCCAGGGCCCAGATTATTCAGTGATTTAAATGTCAGTAGGCCGATCTTGAATAGAACCCTCCATTCTATAGGTAGCCAGTGAAGGGAGTGCAGGATTGGCGTTATGTGGCAGTGACGGGGTTGGTTGGTTTGCAGTCTGGCAGCGGTGTTCTGTATCAGCTGTAGGCAGTACAAGTCCTTTTTTGGAAGGCCAGTGTAGAGAGCATTGCAGTAGTCCAGTCGGGAGGTAATGAAGGCGTGGACTAAGGTTGGCAGATCTTCTGGGGGGATGAGGTGCTTGATTTTTGCGATGTTCTTAAGGTGAAAATAGGATGATTTCACCACAGCAGAGATGTGAGTTCTGAAGTTTAAATCCCCATCAATTAGAACTCACAGGCTATGCACATGATTACAGCTGCGTAGATCCATGCCCCCTATTCCCAGTGGTGATGACTGCAAGTTAAGTTGTTTTGTTGTCATGCGCTGCCCTCCGATCAGAAGGACTTCAGTTTTGTCTGCATTTAGTTTCAGCCAGTTGTCATTCATCCCTTGCTGTAGTTCACGTAAGCAGGCGTTTATAGTTGGAGTTGGGTCTGTCACACCAGGCTTGAAGGAAAGATATAGTTGGGTGTAGTCCGCATAGCAGTGGTATGTCAGCCCATGTTTCTGGATTCGTATTCCAACGGTAACATGTAATTAATGAAAAGCAGAGGAGAGAGGATTGAGCCCTGGGGCACCCCATACTTAAGTGGTATAGCGGTGGACATTACTACATTACTACAACTACTAACAAAGAATAAGCTTAGATGAGAGGAAGTAGAAAAGTAAGCGAGCAGAAAGAAATGCATAGAAGGCAAAGACTTCTGATTTTGACTTTTTAAAAAAATAAAAATTTCAGGAAGAATAAGAAATACAGGGAGTCAGAAATTCTTGCCAGAACTGTAGTTAATGTGCTCTCTCTGGTTGTGTGTATTCCAAAGGCTCTGGTGTCTGGATAGCGTAATGGCTAAAGGCTCTGCCTCTGACATAGGAAACATGGGTTTGAATCTTGGCTACTCCTGTTCAGTAAGCCAGCACCTATTCAGTAGGAGATCTTGGGCAAGACTCTCTAACATTGCTACTGCCTATAGAGGGCATCCTAGTGGCTGCAGCTCTAGAAATTTGATCGATATAAATGTTATTTGTCTTGTCTTGTGCAACCAAAAATGTACTGGTATGTTTATTGCCCCTGCCTCTTCCCTTTCCAACAAACATAATGCCACATATGAAATACAGCTAATGTTACCTCCCACATATGAAATGCAGCAAATGTTACCACTCCCCACACACACATACATATGAAATGCAGCAAACATTTCCTCTCACATACAAAATCCTGTTATTATGCCCCGTAAGAAATGCATTAAATGTTAACTCCCCATTTTAAATGTACAAACATGATTCCACATAAGAAATTCAGCTAACATGATGCCACATTAGAAATGCAAAGCAAACTTGATGCCACAACAGTAAAGGTTACCCTTCCACATATGAAATGCAGCAAATGTTACTCCCACATATGACATGAAAAATTACCTCCACATATGACATGCAGCAAACATTCACCCCACATATAAAATACAGCAAACATTACCCCCCCCCCCCCTCCCCCCACACACACACACACATATCAAATACAGCAAATGTTACCTTCCACGTGTGAAATCAGTCAGTGCCCCCCACCCCAACCACCACACACACAGACATACACAATATGCTATTAAAAAGGGCAGTCAGATTTTCATATATAAAACTATAATTTCTATAGGATAAAATATAGAAAGATCATTAGAAGTACTGTGCTTTGTACAAGCCTCTGACACATTGACACAGGTGTTACTAGGGTCCCAAAATATACAAAGCATATCTGGGCACCCAAGCAATGGTACATTTGCATTGCACATAGCATGCTGCAGCAAAGGGTAGTTGTGGTGTGGACAGGTTATGGGCAGGACCAAATAGCACAGGTTATAAGCATTAAGTGGCAGGTACTAGGCAACAAGCAGTGACAGACAGTGAGTTGACAAGTAGTAAATACTAGGCAATAAATAATGGGTGACAGGCAGCCAGTAGGTAGGAAGTGGTTGGTGGACAAGTAATAAATGCCATTGCCAACTATTAGTGAGTCCTAATGGCCCATACTCACGGGCTACAATTTTCGCCGCAACACGCGGCGCGCGCGTTGTGATGACAGGTCGCCCGTGAGTATAAGGCGTTGCACGGGCGCGCACCCTGAACCGTCGCTCATCGCTGATGTCGACAGGCGATTGGCGCGGTCAATCGCCTGCCGACAGTTGCCGCCGCAACTCCGCCGCAACTGTCGCTAGTCCGCGTGAGTATGCAGACTAGCGACAGCAACAAGCAGGAAATACCTTGCACTTCTGGTGGGGGGGAGGAACAACAACGACAGCTTCCGCCGCATCAGTTGCCAGGTCCCTCCGCCGTGTGTATGCGGAGGGACCTGGTGACGAGCTGTCGCCGGCCTGTCGCGCACACGCTCCCGTGTGCTAGCGACAGGCCACAAATGTAGCCCGTGGAGTATGGGCCATAAGTCACAGTAACTGATAAGCAACAGTGGGTGCCAAGTGGAAGGAAGTTCTAAATTGCATTGGTTGCCAAATTACAGTAGGTGCCAAATTGTACTGGGTGTTAATTTGCATTGCGGCCAAGTTACAGTGGGTGCCAAGTTGCAATTGCAGTTGGGGCCAAGAGCCAGCATGTGCTAAGTCACTATGGTGTGTAGTGGTTAAATATTGATAAAATTTACCTGGAATTATGCAAACTACATAACACAAGTTTTGCAGAATGCATTGCACAGTTTGCTTAGCGCCCAGTAAAATTTATATGCACTGGTTGCACACAAAAATATTGCTCCTGTTTAGTACATACACCCCTACTGGGTGCTAAATTGCAGTGGGTGCTAAGCCACTATGGGCTTGATTTACAAAACGGTGCTAACTTTAGCACTGGCCCTTAGCACGTCTAAACTCAGTTGAAATGTGAGAAGTAGTGATCGTGCGCAAAGTATCTTAGATCTGGACATTGACTGGGCCATTCTAACACATAGATATGTATTGTTTTAAACCATTCCATTGTTGCCCTGGCTTCATGTTTAGGGTCGTTGACCTGCTGGAAGGTGAACCTCCGCCCCAGGCTCAAGTCTTTTGCAGAATCCAAGAGGTTTCCTTCCAAGATTGCCCTGTATTTGGCTCCATCCATCTTCCCATCAACTCTGACCAGCTTCCCTGTTCCTGCTGAAGAGAAGCACCCCCAGAGCATGATGCTGCCACCACCATATTTGACAGTGGGGATGGTGTGTTCAGAGTGATGTGCAGTGTTAGTTTTCCGCCACACATAGGACCATATGCAATTCACTTTTTCACCTGAGTTTACTCCTAGGAGATAAGTTTTCATCTTCAATTTAAAATAACTGTTTAGCACTTTGCAATGGAAAAAGTTCCAAAACGTAGGTGAAACAGTACTGTCAAAATTATTTTCAGTATTTTCTTGCTTGCTGATGGTGTAAAGGGCATTTTATAACACGTTATGAAAATATCACCTAGGAGAAAACTCAGGTGAAAAAATGAATTGCATACGGCCCATAGTGTTTTGCATTTTGGCCAAAAAGTTCCATTTTGGTCTTATCTGACCAGAGCACCTTCTTCCACATCTTTGCTGTGTCCCCCACAGGGCTTGTGGCTAACTGCAAACAGGACTTCTTATGCTTTTCTGTTAACAATGGCTTTCTTCTTGCCACTCTTCCATAAAGGCCAACTTTGTACAGTGCATGACTAATAGTTGTCCTATGGACAGATTCCCCCACCTAAGCTGTAGATCTCTGCAAATTGTCCAGAGTCACCATGGGCCTCTTGACTGCATTTCTTCTGATCAGTGCTCTGCTTGTTCGGCCTGTGAGTTTAGGTGGACGGCCTTGTCTTGGTAGGTTTACAGTTGTGCCATACTCCTTTCATTTCTGAATGATCGCTTGAACAGGATGTTCAAGGCTTTGGAAATGTTTTTGTAGCCTAAGCCTGCTTTAAATTTCTCAATAACTTTATCCCTGACCTGTCTGGTGTGCTCTTTGGACTTCATGGTGTTGTTGCTCCCAATATTCTCTTAGACAACCTCTGAGGCCATCACAGGGCAGCTGTATTTGTACTGACATTAGATTACACACAGGTGCACTTTATTTAGTCATTAGCATTCTTCAGGCAATGTCTATGGGCAACTGACTGCACTCAGACCAAAGGGGGCTGAATAATTAAGCACACCCCACTTTGCAGTTATTTATTTGTAAAAAATGTTTGGCATCATGAATGATTTTCGTTTCACTTGTCACGTGTACACCACTTTGTATTGGTCTATTATGTGGAATTCAATAAAATTGATTCATGTTTGTGGCAGTAATGTGACAATATTTGAAAAAATTCAAGGGGGCCAAATACTTTTGCAAGCCACTGTACTTCCAGGCTGTCTTATCCAATAAATAAAAATGTGACCACTGAAGATAACATTTGTAAAAGTCTAATTAATAATGAAAGTATTGCTTAAAATCAACTGTCACACTAATATAAAGATGTGTCGGAAGTAAAATATTGTCATGATTTTTTGGAAATTATTATTTTGACATCCATCCAATAAAAAGAAACTCTCATTAAAATGATAAAATCACATGTTGTACCTATATTTGCATAAAGCTAAATAATACTGTTCTCTCTTTGCTTGTTTCTTTATTTTCCAGCACAGAGTGTAATGTTTCATAGACTTACAATCCTGGCCAAAAGTTTTGAGACTGTCAAAAATATTGGAAATTAGAAAAGTTAGTGCTTAAGTTTTTATAATAGCAATTTGTATATACTCCAGAATGTTATGAAAAGTGTTTAGATGAATTGCATAGTCCTTCTTTGCCATGAAAATTAACTGAATCCCCAAAAATTATTTCCACTGCATTTCATTGCTGTCATTAACCTCCCCAGCGGTATGGACAGAAATGTCCATCCATAAAAACATGCTGTGAACAGTATAAACATGCATACACGTCTGCACTCTCCTGCACTGTATACTAGACCCTTGCTTGACACATTTTGGCAAGTTACAGGAAAAAAAAAGGTTTAAAAATAAATTTTATCACTTTTTGCAAAGAAATCCTGGGAAAATTGAACGCCGGGGAGGTTAAAGGACCTGCTGAGATCATTTCAGTAAACGTCTTGTTAACTCAGGTGAGAATGTTGATGAGCACAAGGCTGGAGATCATTATGTCAGGCTGATTGGGTTAGAATGGCAGATTTGACATGTTAAAAGGAGGGTGATGCTTGAAATCATTAATCTTCCATTGTTAACCATGGTGACCAGCAAAGAAATGCATGCAGCCATCATTGCATTGCATAAAAATGGCTTCATAGACAAGGATATTGTGGCTACTAAAATTGCGCCCAAATCAACAATTTATAGGATCATCAAGAACTTCAAGGAAAGAGGTTCAATTCTTGTTAAAAATGCTTCAGGGCATCCAAGAAAGTCCAGCAAGCGCCAGGATCGTCTCCTAAAGAGGATTCAGCTGTGGGATCGGAGTGTAACCAGTGGAGAGGTTGCTTAGGAATGGCAGCAGGCAGGTGTGAGAGCATCTGCACGCACAGTGAGGCAAAGACTTTTGGAAAATGGTATGGTGTCAAGAAGGGCAGTAAAGAAGCCACTTCTCTCCCAAAAAAACATCAGGTTTGATCTTCTGCAGAAAGTATGTACAAGGGTGGGTTCATGCCTGTCAATAGTTGCATCATCCTTCTTCATCCCTTCAGTGTCACAAAAATATATTTGCACACACCTTTTGGACTGTCAAACAGCTAAAACACAGTTCTGTGTTTCTCTACCAACTTTTTGGGTTTCTCTACCCACTGTTAGTGTTGGGCGAACAGTGTTCGCCACTGTTCGGGTTCTGCAGAACATCACCCTGTTCGGGTGATGTTCGAGTTCTGCCGAACACCTAATGGTGTTCGGCCAAACTGTTCGGGTTTGCCCGAACTGCTCAATGGCCGGCCGAACAGGGCCCTGTTCGGCCGAATACGGCCCCCCTATGGGGTCGCAGGCATAAGGGGGGAGCATGCCCGGAAATTCCCCCCACCCCCTCCGCTAGCGCTCCCCCCTCTGCCCGCTTCCCCATAAAAAAAAGTTTAATGCAAGTTAAATAGTACCGGTGGCTGGCAGTGGAGTGAGGAGGAGGAGTCCGAGTAGGAGAGTGACGCGTTGAGGCCGGGCAGCGGGCGGTTCAGCGGTAGTACCCTTGTGGTACTTCCGCCCTTTCTCTGACCTCACGTCCTCTGAATACGAGGGTAGAGGGGGGAGCGCCAGCGGAGGGGGTGGGGGGAATTTCCGACCCCCCCCCCCCCGCGATCGGGGCATGCTCCCCCCTTGTGCCTGCGACCCCATAGGGCCCCCAAAATGGGCATGTTCGGGGGTCCCATTGACTTCCATTGAGTTCGGGCTTCGGGCCGAACATGCCGAACATCTGGCCCATGTTCGCCTGTTCGGCCCGAACCCGAACATCCAGGTGTTCGCCCAACACTACCCACTGTTATGACAAACCAGCAATCCTATATACCTACAGCTTATTGACAGTGCTTGTAAAATGTACTGCTAAATTGTATACTACGCCTGGATTTTTGTGATGATTATTTGTAATATTGCAATCACTATGCCCAGTGCTGCAGGGTTACAGGGAGTAGATATATACTCAGTTCATCCCAGATGGGTGGGTGGTGCAAACACATTCCCCTAATGAAATATGGGCAGATAAGCATTTAAGGGTGTTGGGCCATTTGACAGTCTGGAGCATGCGTGTGTGTGTGTGCGAAACCTGAGGCAACTGGTTGAATGGATGTTTGTGACCAGTCTCCCCTCCCGAGTGCAAAAGTAGTCATTAAAGATGATGCAACTAATGGCAGGGATGAACTCACCCTTGTGATATGGTAAGATAGCCCCAATTTGTCAAATATTTGATTAGCCTCACATACATCTGGATATGCAATGCAACAAGCTGTAGGTCATTCCTCATTAGGTTCCACAATAACTATAGATCCAACACATGGCAGTCCAAATCACAGACTTCCCATAGGTGGTGTGTGGAAAACACAACAAAATTGTTGCGTTGAATGCTTCATCAGAAAAAGTTCAATGTATATGGGGATTAAGCAACTTAAGCACAGATACGAGTGTTAGCAATGAAGCCAAGTGTGACAAAAAGTGGACAAGTCCAAGCATGCCTAGCAGATTTGCTCCAATCTTTTTACCTGCCCGCTTAGTAATGAGTCACACTGTCCTGTGTGCCAAAGTCCCTGTGTTAGTTGCTCCCCAATCATTGCTGTAATGCTTACATAAGCACTGTTATATGGATTAATATCCTGGTGGATCCACAGAATCACACGGCAGCGTGCAGAGATGATCAAAGCACTCTCAGCATGCACTTCCACAGAGCGAGGGTGTTTGTGCAGTGCCGGGGAATCCTGGCTCCGCCCACCAACCGACTCCTCAGGGTGTGGCCTCAAGAGTGATGAAGGAGTGTACTTATGTGATGACAACTGGATACCACCCCTAACAGGGTGTATCCAAGTGAATAGAAAAGTGGTCTTGAGAAAGCCCTAGTCTGGGTGAAATGTTGACTGACCTTCCTCCTGCATTTCCTTATAAAGTGCCTTGGTTAAGGTATTGTCTTCTAAAAGTCTAAATGGTGTAACGAAAAGGGTTCAGTAGAAGCTAACCTATTTTATCCTTCTGATAGATGTAAAGACGTGTCCGGCTAAGATGCCATTTTGGCTACAAAAACATGCAGCAGAAACATTTTACAGCAGAGTCCCAGTTAACCAGAACCCAATTAACCAGAAGTCTTAACCAATCAGAACAAATTTCCAGCAGGACTCAAAGCGGTGAAGGCTAACTTCTTAGCCTTTTTGTAGGCTCTGCGGTGCATAAAGACTGGGCTCTTTGGCTCTCCCAAGGGTATGCGCTTTGAGTCCTATGGGAGAAAAGCGCTTTACAAATGTTATTGTATTGTATTGTATTATTATTGAATTATTGTAAATATAATTTCAATTACTGTATTTTAACATTTAATATAGAGTTCATGGTATGTTTATACAGTGGGGTATTGTACTGTATTAACTAGGCTTAATTTTAACATTTCGTCTTAAGCAACCAGAAAGCAAACTTATTCGGCATCACCTGATCCTCGTCAGTGCCAGAAAACTGAGACTCTACTGTATATATTTTTTTATGTTAAAAAATTCACCATGAAATTGGAGTATTCGTTAACATTTAAAGATAAAAAAATGTAAAGAAGTTGAACATTTCTGAATATGGTAGCATTTATTATACTACTTGACTTTACCCTATTACATCCTTTAATTACGTAGTTATATCAATCGAAGACTGCAGAAAAAATGTGTTTTATATATATATATAACAACAATTACAGTTAGATATTTACAGCAAAAAAAACAGTAATAGAGAACCTACCAGTATGTTAGAATAGGTTCTGACTGGGCTTCTCCCATTTTCAAACAACTCTAATATATTTGTGGGCAAAATGTGCTTTCATGCCCCAATATCCATCCTGAAAATTGTGTTATGGTGAATCAATCAATTTCATATTTCAAAGTGTGTTTTTTTTTGTTTTTTTTTTTGCTTCTAATAGAAAAAAGCAGCATGGTTGGCTATAATGAGATATTGCCCAATAGGCATGTCTTGCTATATGTCAGTGGACTGCATCAAAATGTATTAAATTAAAATAGATTACTTGTACAATCCTGCTTACTGTAGCATTTTCAGAAGAATATATTTGTCAAGCTATAATGTTATATAATTGCATATAGGACTATAGTGCACAGAACAATGGGACAACACGACAAGAATGATGTCATATCTAAAACAATACTACAGTACTACATCAGATTGTGAGACTTCTTTTTCAAGAAGGAAAGAAAATTATTCTATATATTATTTTAAGTAGTGCATGGTGTGTTTTCGTAATATAGAAACAAATAAATAAAAAAAACAAAGAGAAAAAGGTGTAGATGATGGTTTAGGAGTTCAAATGTAGTCTCTTTCTAATGGCTACCAAAAGAAATATAAAGTGTTTCTTAGCATATTTGTTTTAGACAGAAAAAATATCTGGGTAGCACGGTGCCATAGTGGAAAACATTGTCGTCTTGCAGTGCTGGATCCTCAATTCAAATCCCTGCCAGGGACCTATCTACACGGAGTTGGTATGTTTTCCACGGGACTGCATGGGTTTCCTCTGGGCACTCCAATTTCCTCCCATATCTCAAAAACATGCAGATTAGTTAGTCCATCGCTGCGTAATATGTTGGTGCTTTATTGATACAATAAATAAATAAAAAATAAATAAAATTGGCTACCCCTAAAATTGACCCTAGACTGCAATGGACATAGGATTATGGTGTAAATTCCTCTGAGGGACAGTTAGTGACAAGCTTATATACTCTGTACAGTGCTGTGGAAGATGTTGGCACTATATAAATCTATATAGATAAAATTGGATGTATGTGTGTGTTTATGTGTATATGTATGTGCTGCGATCACGCAAAAACGCCTTGACCGATTTGAACGAAACTTGGTATACAGATACCTTACTACCTGGGATGATATGTTCTGGGGGTCTTGCATCCCCCCTGCACACCTGGGCGGAGCTACAAACAGCAAATCAGATTTCACCCATTCATGTCAATGGAAATAATGTAAAAGGCTGCCATTCTCACAGTAATCAAGCCAGAGTTGCCACACTTGGCACAGTTGGTCACTTGGTGACCGAGGTTACCAATCCAGGAAAAGTGGACAGGGAATATACAAATTATCGATACCAAGGACCCCAAAGCTCATAAACTTGGTAACTGAGTGACCATATGTCAAGGTTAGAAAAAGTGGGCGGCACCAACAACTACATTTTTTACATGGGAAAATATAAACTGCAACCATTCTTACACTGTTAATGGCAGGGTTCCCAAACTTGACATAGTTGGCTACTGGGTCACTGGATATTTAGAAAGTGGGAGGAGCCTACAACAGCCAATCAAAATTCACCTATTGATTTACATTGCTACCATTCTTACCCTGTTAATGGCAGAGGCCTCAAACCTGATACAGTCATTCATTGGGTGATGGGGTCCAAATTCACCAAAAAGGAGTGGAGCCACAAACAGCCAATCCGATTTCCTTGCTGTATAAACAGCTTCTATTCACACATTTTTGATGCCAGGAACCTGAAAGCTCACAAACTTGGTCATTGAGTGACTGTGTCAAGGTTACAAAAAGTGGGTGGAGCCAAAACCAAATTTCACTTGTCAAATATAAACTGCAGCCAATCTTACACTGTTAATGGCAGGATCCTCAAACTTCGCACAGTTGGTTACTGGGTGACTGGGATTAATATTCAGGAAAATGGGTAAAGCCTACAACAGCCAATCAAAACTCAGCTGTTGACTTTAATAAGGAATATTTAAATTGCTGGCTTTCTTACACTATTAATAGCAGATGCCTCAAACCTGCTGCAGTTGGTCACTGGGTGACTGGGGTTCAAATTCAGAAAGGGGGTGGAGCCACAAACAGCCAATCAAATTTGCTTAATTTAAATGGGAATATACAAATTATCGATACCAAGGACCCCAAAGCTCATAAACTTGGTAACTGAGTGACCATATGTCAAGGTTAGAAAAAGTGGGCAGTGCCAACAACTACATTTTTTACATGGGAAAATATAAACTGCAACCATTCTTACACTGTTAATGGCAGGGTTCCCAAACTTGACATAGTTGGCCACTGGGTCACTGGATATTTAGAAAGTGGGAGGAGCCTACAACAGCCAATCAAAAATTCACCTATTGATTTACATTGCTACCATTCTTACACTGTTAAAGAGAAACTCCAACCTAGAAATATAATGATTTTCACAAACAGACCATCAGGGGGTGCTGTATGACTGATTTTGTGCTGAAACCCCTCCCACAAGAAGCTCTGAGTACCGCGGTACTCTGGGCAAACTGCCACAATGTAACAATGTTCACAGACAGGAAATGACTGTTTACAGCTGTCTGTAACAGCCAGAACAGCTAGAAACAGCTACATAACCTGCCCACAGTAACAATGTCACCATGTAATACATGTCAGAATGTGAATCTGGGAGAGGAAAGATTTTACAATAAGCAAACACTGACTAAACCATTTATACATATGTGAGGAAACGCGGAAAAGCCGCCGCAAGGGCTCAGAGTGAGGCGGCTGTTTCCGTGTCCAACATGGCGGCACAACGCGGTGAAACCGCCGCATGCCGCATGGACAGAGCGTCGGATTCCGCGTTGGAGACGGCAGATTGCACAGATAGCAGAGCAACTGACAGTGCAGCCGGACGAGGGGAAACCGCCGCTCTCTTAGAGAGCGGGGTGGCGGTCCCCGCGCTTGAATCAGGGATTACATTGCAAGACATGTCTGGTGTGGCTAGGACTGCTAGTCCACACAGATTCAGAAGGACGCGTGCGCGCGCTGAGAGGCAGAGCTTATATGACAGCCAGAAAAGGGTCAGCTGACCAGGCTGGTCAGCTGACAATTTCACCACTTGCCATTGGTCCAGCACTTAGGGGAGGTGCTGGAGAGCACCTTACTATATATACTGGGTGCTAGGCATTCTCTGGTTGTCTGCCGTTGTGATCACAACATGGTAGCACTCAGACCTTGTTTGTATCTGTGTTCTAGCATAGTTTCCAAAGGTGTTGACATCAAGGCGTTCACACCTTAGCATTAGGAACGTTGCATTGTATTATTTGTTATGACCTTCCGCCTGTCTGACTATCCCTCTGAACTCTGATCTTGTACCTTGCTATTTCTGATATCCTGTTGCCAAACTCTGCTCGTTCCTGAACTCTGTATTTGCATCCTGATTCTGTACTTTATCTGCCTGTGTGTTAACAACCTGGCTTGCCGACCTCGAGAACTGGCCTTATTGTTAGAGGCAGTTTCCAGACCTGTTAGTGACACCCTCCCTCTTGGGTGTCACTCACGTTCTGACCTTCCTACCCTCAGCCTAGCCCCTCCCTCCTGGAGAGTCTAGGCCATAGGAAGGAACACACTTCTGGAGAAGTGCTCAAAGTTTATTGTTGCATAAACACTCACTTGTTCTCCCTGGTGTCCAGAGGTTAGTAGATATATCTGATTATCGGTGATACTGCAGATCATCAATAATCGGGTATATTCTGTATTCCTGGTGAGACTGCAGTTCACCGGTAATCAGACCCTCTCTGTGTTACACCGATCGTTACAACATAATTATGTTAAAAAATGAAGCACTTTTTTTACTACATTATTTTCACTGGAGTTCCTCTTTAATGGCAGAGGCCTCAAACCTGATACAGTCATTCATTGGGTGACGGGGTCCAAATTCACGAAAGGGGGTCGAGCCACAAACAGCCGATCATATTTATTATATTGATTTCAGCCATTCTGTCATTGGCAGAGTTCTCAAACTTGACACAGTTGGTCACTGGATGATTGGGATTAATATTCGGGAAGCTGGGTGGAGCCTACAACAGCCAATCAAAATTCACCTATTGATTTTCAAGGAAAATATTTACACTGCCTCCATTCTTACACTCTTAATGGCAGATGCCTCAATTCTGGTACAGTCAGTCACTGCGAGACTGGGGTTTACATTCTGTAAAGGGGATGGGCCACAAACAGCCAATCAGATTTGTTTAATTTCAATGGAAAAATGCAACTTATTGATGCTAAGGACCCCAAAGCTCATAAACTTGGTCATTGAATGACTGCATGCCAAGGTTACAAACAGTGGGCGGAGCCAAAAACAACTAACTTTTTTACATGAGAAAAACTAAACTGCAGCCATTCTTACACTGTTAATGGCAGGGTTCCCAAACTTGACACAGTTGTTCACTGTGTGACTGTCTGGGATTAATATTCATAAAAGGTGGAGCCTACAACAGCCAATCACAATTCACCTATTGATTTTCAAGGGGAATATTGAAACTGCTGCCATTCTTACACTGTTAATGGCAGAGGCCTCAAACCTGCTGCAGTCAGTTATTAAGTGACTGAGGTTCAAATTCACTAAAGGGGCAGAGCCACAATCAACCAATTTCTTTGCTGAATAAACTGCTTCCATTCACACAATGGTGATGCCAGGAACCCGAAAGCTTACAAATTTGGTCATTGAGGTACTGTGTGTTTAGGTTACAAAAACAGATTTCCCTGGGAAAATGTAAACTGCAGCCCTCCTCCACTGTTAATGGTAGGGTTCTCAAACGACAGTTGGTCACTGGGAGACTGGGATTAATATTCAGAAAAGTGGGTGGAGCCTAAAAAGCCAATCAAAATTCACCTATTGAGTTTCAAGGGGAATATTTAATTTGCTGCCATAAGCCTCACACTTGGTACAGTTGGTTATTGGGTCACTGGGGTTCAAATTCAGAATATGGGACAGAGCCAAAAATCTGATTGTTTTTGTTTTTTTACTGGGAAAATACAAATTATTGATGCAAAGAACTGCAGGGCAGGGCCAAAAACAGGGAAAATATAAACTGCAGGCATTCGAAGGCCCAGTGCACACCAAAACCGCTAGCAGATCCTCAAAAGGCTAGAGGTTTTTGGAGCAGATTTCAGAGCAATTCTAGGCATGTTTAGAGACATTTTCAAAACATGCCTAGCATTTTTGGGAGCGTTTTTGTGTAGCAGATTACAAATATTGTTACAGTAAAAGCTGTAACTGGACAGCTTCTGTAACAAAAATGCCTGGAAAACCGCTCCGATCTAGCGTTTTTCAGAGTGGTTTGAGCTTTTCCTATAGTTTACATTGAGGCCAAAATGCTTCTGCAAACCGCAAATGTGCAGCAGGAGGCATGTTTGCGGTTTGCTAAAAACCCCAAACCGCTGGTGTGCACCATCCCATTGAAATACATTAGCCAAGCGTTTTCACAGGTGGATGCCGTTGGCGGATTGCTGCTAAAACCGCTTGGTGTGCACTGGGCCTTACACTGTTCATGGCAGGGTTCTCAAACATTGCCCAGATGATCCCTGGGTGACTAAAATTAATATTCAGGGGAGTGGGTGGAGCCTACAATAGCCAATCAAAATTCACCTGTTGATTTTCAAGGGGGATATTTAAATTGCTGCCATTTTTACACTGTTAATAGCAGATGCCTCAAACCTGCTATGTTGGTCATTGGGTGACTGGTGTTCAAATGGTGGAGAGGGGTGGAGTCACAAACAGCCAATCTGATTTGTTTAATTTCTATGGGAATATACAAATTATTGATGCCAAAACTCAGAAACCTGGTCATTGAGCAATTGTGTGTTTAAAGTTAGAAAAAGTGGGAGGAGCCAACACCAGCCAAATACATACCTGGACAACGCGGGTCATCAGCTAGTATTAAATAATAATAATAGTATATGTGGTGATGACGATGATGATGATTACAGAAAATGCAATGGAGTAGACGTTACCAGCAATAAATTGGATTTAATGGCAGAAAGGATGAATACCCATTACACATTGAAAATACAAAAAAAAACCTGCAATAAGGATGAACAATCTCATAACATCCAGAAGACTCCTCAGCAGAAGAGGTTAAATGAAACTAGGTGCCTTACCAAATGAGAATGTATGAAAATGATACAAGAATGAATATACTCTGCCATGATTCTCTTCACAATAGTACACCTAACACCTATTAAATTTCCCCATAAGGAATTGATTCTATTCAGCTAAACAGTATGAGCTTTTTTAGTGGCTAATCCATTACCTTGGATGGAGGTGTGGAGTGTAAGGGAGGGGTGGAAGAGGGTAGGGGCATCTGTAATCCATAGGTGTACTATGCAAAATGAGCAGAAGGGGATGTAAAGGATGGAGCAGAAAAATAATATTTGGAGCTGGAATTTTTAATGGACGTGGGACTGTATTAAGCAGTAAGAAACTTTGAATGTTTGACAACCCATGCTTAACCACTTGAGGACCGCAGTGTTAAACCCCCTTAAAGACCAGGCTATTTTTCACTGAATTGGCCACTGCAGCTTTAAGGCCTAGCTGCAGGGCCACAAAACTCAGCACAAAAGTGATCCCCCTCCCACTTTTCTCCCAACCAACAGAGCATTCTGTGGGGTCTGATCATTTTCCCAATGTTTATTTTTTTTTTTTTAACAATTTTTTTTATTATTTATCTTTAAATAAATTTACTTATTTTTGTATCCCTCTCCCTCCCTCCCCCCGTCAGCCTATCAGCACGATCGGCTGTGATAGGTTACAACCTATCACAGTGGATCGCTTTCCTGCCACCTTGTACAGCACTGCCTTAGATTGCAGCGCTGTACTGACTTATCAGACGGCGGTTTTGCCGTCTAACAGTCTCCAAGCAGCGATCGCCGCTAGGAGACTGATGGCGGAGACTCCTGCAAATCCCGCCCCAAGACTTGATGCCAGTTGGCGTGAGGCGGTCCTGGGGCTGCTGCCGAGCTCACGCCCATTGGCGTGAGGTGGTCGTTATGAGGTTAAATATACCCCACAGGTAAATATAGACACATTTTGTAGTTTTCTACATGTCCTCAAATAACTCTAAAAAATATTATTGAAAAGTCCTTTTTGAATAAAGGTGAGCCAATTTTACCAGTACTAATGCCAGAAGAACACTGCCTGTTAGCGCGCATGATGGGCAGTACTCTCTTGTAGTTAGCACTGGCAAAATTGTTATGCTCTGTCTCCACATACAAATCTTATCAATGCAAGGTGAATCAAGGCCAATGTATCTTTTTTGTGGCACCAATTTTTCGAAGCAGGTCATTTCACTGTACGCTCTAACCCGTGCTGCACCTGATCTGGGCACCGCCATAGACATAATGTTTTTATGTCTACAGCTGCGCAGCAATGTAGTTCGGTGACCACTGGACCCAGAATTACGTCTCCCTTTGAGTTGCTACTACTCAAATAGGGAATAGTAATTAACGCTGACGATTTTGTGCGGCAGCAGGGTGAACTGTCCTTCGACTCACCCTGCACCCAAATGACAGACGGCATATATCCATGTACGTCCAATTATTAATTATAGATTAGACTATTAACTATATATTTTCTATTTTGTCTAAGTACACCTTATGACTAGGGATGATCAAGTAGATGCAAATACTTCCGAGTTTATGCAATTTTTTTTACGCAAATATATGCAGTTTGAGCATTTTGAAGCTACATATACAGTGGGTTGCAAAAGTATTCGGCCCCCGTGAAGTTTTTCACATTTTGTCACATTACTGCCACAAACATGCATCAATTTTATTGGAATTCCACATGAAAGACCAATACAAAGTGGTGTACATTTGATAAGTGGAACTAAAATCATACATGATTCCAAACACTTTTTACAAATAAATAACTGCAAAATGGGGTGTGCATAATTATTCGGCCCCCTGGCCACCTTAACTGTACAGTGCAAACACACATATTCATAACCTCCAGAACCCGATAAGGTTGTGTATGTTTTGAAAAATAAAACTGAAATCAAATGAGCCCTTGTCACTCAACAAAATCTTATTATCTATGAGGCATAATCAAGGGCATTTAACTGTAATAACTGTAAAATGTGAAACAGCACAATAAATAAGGTTTATAAAAGTTGAAAGTACATTTAGTTCAATATTATCCAATTCTAATACACTTAAAGAGAATCTGAAGCCAAGAGGCTCTGGGTCCTAATGAGCTTCCCCTTCCTCTTACAGTCCCAGCATTCCAGCACTGGCTCCCCTGTTCAAATCTCCAGCCATGGGAGGCTTCGTAAGTCTTCAGGAGCCTGAGTGCTTCCATAGATGGGCGATTCCGTACTGCACATGCACGATTGCTCTAGAGAGCAAGCTCACGCATGTGCAGTACAGAGCAGCCCGTCTTATGGAGCACTCTGTCTCCCGAAGACTTCAGAAGCCACCTGCAGCGGCAGAGAGCAGTCTCCAACCCAATGGTTGGAGACTGCTAACAGGGGAGCCAGCGCTGGAACAGGGGGACCGTCAGAGGAGCGGGAAAGCTCTATATGTAAGACCCAGAGCCTTCTCTCTTCCTAAGTATCTGTTTTTGTTTTTTAAATGGCTTCAGACTCACTTTAAGGAGAAACAACAGAATATGTGTAAGAGAGCTACGAACTTTTCCTTACAGTTGCGAAAAAAAATATTAGCAGAAATCAAAATAATTTTTGGATCGTTCAGTAGAAAAAATATAATAAATATTTAAGACATAATATGATACTAATTAATAAACAATAATAACAGTATGTGTATATAGGATTATTTTATCTAGATGTTCTGTGTTTAGGAAGGGTTTCCTAGTAAACAAAGGACGCTATGATTTATAAAGATTTATTTTTTTAAGTTGGTTTGTAACATGAAAGGAACCTGTAAGATTTCCAAAGTTGGACATCTCTAGAATATGCTGATAATATAAAATAGTACTTTATTGAAGACATTGGTGGGCTTACATGTATATTGACTCCTGATTCTGTAAAAGCTTACATGCTGTCTATTTATTAGTTGGAGCTCACACAATGTTCAGTATGCTCAGAAGCTAATAACTCACAGCTGTATTTTGTTCTTTAACCCTCCTGGCGATATGAAACATTCCGCCAGGAGGCAGCACAGCAGTTTTTTTTTTTTTTTTTAAATCATGTAGCGAGCCCAGGGCTTTCCTGGAGGGCTTCCCCTCCAGGGATGACGTCAGCGACGTTGTGACGTCATTGGGAGTCCCGATCCACCCCTCGGCGCTGCCTGGCACTGATTGGCCAGGCAGCGCATGGGGTCTGGGGGGGGTCCGCGCCGCAACGGATAGCGGCGATCAGGAGCGGGACGGCGGCGATCAGTGTGCTGGCGCAGCTAGCAAAGTGCTAGCTGCGTCCAGCAAAAAAAAAATTATTTAAATCGGCCCAGCAGGGCCTGAGCGGCACCCTCCGGCGGCTTACCCCGTGTCACACACGGGGTTACCGCCAAGGAGGTTGAGGGAAATTTCATTAGCTGAAAGAAAATAGAAAAGAGAAATCATATTATAGCATAATATAAACTACATGACAGTGTTTATGTGTCATGCTGTTGCTTGGTAGCACCTGCTATCAGAGATGCTTGTACATCTTGGTTTAACAGTTGCCTCCTCCTCTCCACACTTCACTGGCTTGCCCTAGTTGCCTACTCATGAATACATTTATTTTAGGCTGACGAACTTAAAGTGAACCAGAGACAAAGCACCCTCATGTATTTTGCCATATATATCAGTAGGAACATTAGAAAAATCACCTACCCTGTTCTCTGTCTCATTTTTCACTGCTCAGCTTGCTTCTAATCAGCCCTGATAAATCCCTGACTGAGCATTCAGTCTGGCTTTGCTCATGAATCATTATAGTTGTGTCATTATAGCAAAGCCAGAAGGGGGCAGGCTTGGGCCTGAAAAGACATAAGGAAAGACAGACTCAGCTATAATTATTCCTTAGCAAAGCCAGACTGAATGCTCAGTCAGGGATTTTATCAGGGCTGATTAGAAGCAGGCTGAGCAGTGAAAATGAAACAGAGAGCAGGGTAGGTGTTTTCTGTAATGTTACCACTGATATATATGGCAAAATACTTGAGGGTGCTTCGTCTCTGGTTCATTTTAAGTATCTCTGAACTTACAAGCTCACTATAGACATAAAACTGTAGCTTACAAATGACACGTAAGCAAACACCTACAGCAACATATAAGAGAAACAGTTCAGAAAAATCAGAATCAAACAGAATCAATGATCTGACATAATGGCCCATATGCAATTAACTTTTTCACCTGCATTATCTCCTAGGTGATATTTTCACAACTTGCCAATAAAATGCCTTTTAATCCACCAGCAAACAAGAAAATACTCAAAATAATTTTGATAGTACTTTTTAACCTACTTTTGGGTACATTTTCATTTGTAAAATGATGTAAAGTTATTTTAAAGGGGAGATAACTCAGGTGAAAAAGTTAATTGCATAAGGGTCAATGCCTCTATTCCTAAATACTTGTAAACTCAATCAGGTGTAACTAGCCACCTTCTTCCTTGCGTCCCAAAGTAACTAGTTTCCAACTGTGATCAGCAAGAAAAAAAACAACGTGGATTTGTTCACAGCATAAAAACAAGTATTACCAGAGAATCTTAAGGGTTTTGGTGCAACTAGAAGCAAACAATCAACTAAGGCTGCCAAGGCATTGTCAAACAATCTCAGTGATACAGGTCAGGAACAAGTCAGGAGACACACAAGAAAAATTCAGGGACTTCATCAGTCCAAATTAACACCATTCCTGGATCAGACAATCCTACTAAATTACATGAAAGAGTGAGGAGGAAGCTGACTACAGAGGCCACCAAAAGGCCTATGGCAACTCTGAAGCATTTACTGGAATTTATGACAAATAGTGAACATTGTGTGCACGTGAAAACAATATCATAGGCATGGGCATCCACAGAAAATTTTCCGGGGGGGGGGGGCAAGAAAAGATGTAGGTGAATGTTTGCGGTGAAAAATGGGCATGGCCATGGACCAGACTGTGGGGGTGGTCATGGGTGGAGCCAAATTTACATGAACTTAGTGATGGTGGGGCATTAGACAAGGGCTACGGTAGGATTCGATTGTGAGCTTCTCTGAGGACAGCCTGTGACATGACTTTGTACTGTGTAAAGTGCTGCAGAAGTTGTTAGTGCTATATAAACGCATACTAATAATAATAATAAGGTAGGACATTAGACTATAGCTATGGTAGGATTATATTGTGAGATGCTCAGAGACATGACTATATACTCTGTAAAGTGCTGCAGAAGATATCACTGCTATATGAAAACAACAATAATATGGTGGTAATAAAAATACGAATCTAGGTCATTAGACTAGCTATGCCTAGGACTTAGGAGATTGCAAGCAAATGAGAAATGGGGCAACCATCAGGTCTTCAAGTGACCAATACAGCAATCACAAGGCCTCTAAGTGACCGATAAAGCAACCACGAGGCCTCCAAGTGGCCAATGCAGCAACCAAGAGGCCTTCAAGTGACCAATACAGCAACCACGCTCAAGCTGGGCAGGATAGAGGTGGGGCAGGCATGGCTGGCTCTCTCGCTTTCATTGGCTGAAGAGAGGTGTCAGCCAATTAAAGAGAGCTATTGACTAGAGGGAGAGAGAGACCCGGAACTCACTCCCCAACTGCTGTCAGGATGTGTGCTATGAATGCATACAGAGTGCGCCGTGGTCTCTCTGCAAAAAGTCAAATTAAAAAACGGAGCAACCCTGGCCCCAGGGGGGTGGGGGGCGGCTGACGGCCAGGGAGGTGCACACGCCCTAATTTGCCATACGTGTGGACGCTCATGATCATAGGTGTTCCACACAGGTGGTTTGCATAGGAGGGTTACAATAAAAAGCCACTCCGAAAGAGTTGCCAAATTAAGTCTTGATCGTAATCTGCTAAAACTCACTTTTAAGATTCTGAGGCCAAATGGAATAGCATTAAGGTCAGATGAGACCAAATTCAAATTAATTATCTCATCATCCAAAGATCCCAATACATACAGTAAAGCATGGAGGTAGTAGCATCCTGTTGTATCCTCGGTTGAGATTATAATTAAACTGTGACACCTGTCAAAATAAAAGGAAATTCTTGAGGGTCCCTGATGCCCTCTGCCAGCAAGTTGTCAATGGGAAGAACGTACACCATTCAACATGGCAATGAACCAGCATTGCAGACAAGCTGGGGAGCCTATCAGGCTGAATGAAAAAATGTTTAGGACACAACACCGTCAAATTCTTGAGGTAACCCTACTACTCCGCCAGAAAGTTATCAGACAGAAGGTTCACTTTCCAGTGAACAGTGACCCAAAGCACACAGCAAAATTAATCACACAGGTGGCTGGAGGAGAAAAGGTAAATGTTCTTGTATGGTTTAGTCAGAGTCCAGACTTAAACTCTAATGAAAACCTGCGGAACGTTTTAAACATTGCAGTTCACTGGTGGTTACCAGAGGCACTATGTAAGCTACTGAGTCTTGAGATACTCTTTTGTGCTCCATATTCTGTGTGATGAAGCAGGCTAAACCCATCAAATGCATTAACATAGTGCATTGCTGAGGATCATTTTTGTTTAATAAATACTTTGAATTCAATGCCTTTTTTTTGAGAGCTAAGTCAACCCTTACTTCTCATTTTCATACTGTTTTAAATAGTTAAATCTCCTTTTGGAGCCTCCGTTTTTACCTTTTGAGACTATTTGCTTATTGCATGTTCCTCATTTATGCATGTCCATGCTTTTCATGCCATGGTAGGGCAGGAGCTATGCATTTCCCTTCATCTATGGAGACAAAAGCTTTAGCTTGTTTCATCTCTGCAAATCAGCATTTTTCAATCCACATGTGCCCTTGGTCATTATGTTTTACAATAGAGGAACCAACTACCTTTGCTCAATGCCTGCATGGTTGCTGCCATTCATATTGAGTATCACTGAGATGATAGGCATAGCCAGCTAACTAAGGGGGGACTATTTATTGCAGTTGGTTGGGTATTATCACAGTTTATGCCTATTGTGAGTTTAGCAAGACATTGATTGTATTATTATAATGTTTAATTGTATGGGACTGGTGCTCATGAGCATGCTCTTTGGTATACTCCTTTCTATTTACCAGATCAGTCAATAGAGGCCGATTTTATTCTGTAAGTGGCTTGCATATTACCATTCTTTGTTCTTCTTTTTATTCATGCTATTTCTGCACACAGTGTCACCACTTTCTAGGACTGGAAATTGTTTTCCATCTTCTTCAATATAATTTTTATTTCGTGCATCATTTTCCTCCTTTATTTCTTTTTCTCTTCAATTATAAAAAAGAAACCATTTTCAGGTAATAAGCTGATTTCTTTCTATATTTTCACAGATACTGTTAAAGTGAGGGTCGGCAATATTAAAGACATAGTTTCAGTTTATCAACTATAACTAATTACATTGACTTAGCTGCTAATATTCATTAGTCTTCACAACAGGGATTGTAAATGTCTGGCACAGGATGTTTATGTGCTATCAGCAGAATAATACAATAATACAATACAATAATACAATACAATAACATTTGTAAAGTGCTTTTCTCCCATAGGACTCAAAGCGCATAGTTGTGTCTCAGATTAATACAGGGTTGCAGGCTGGGTTGTGTTACAGAGGAGATAGTCAGATGTTCATGAATGCCAGACTAAAGAGGTAGGTTTTCAGTTTAGACTTAAATGCTTCCAGGGATGGAGCTGTCCTGATTGGGTATGGCAGGGAGTTCCAAAGTGTAGGGGCAGCATGACAAAAGGCTCTGTCTCCAAAGGTTTTGAGGTGAACTCTGGGGGTGACCGTGGTGTTGCGTCCTTTTGATCTAAGATTGTGAGGGGGGGGGGGGGTGATGCAGTTGCAACAAGTCCTTCAGGTATCCAAAGCCCAGATTGTGCAAGGATTTGAATGTCAGTAAGCCAATCTTAAACAGAATTCTCCATTTTATGGGTAGCCAGTGGAGTGAGCTCAGGGTTGGTGTTATGTGGCAATGGCGGGGTTGGCTCGTTAACAGCCTTGCGGCGGCATTCTGTACTAATTGCAGGCGGCGTAAGTCTTTCTTATGCAGGCCTGTGTAGAGGCCTGCATAGTGAGAAGAAGATATTCTGTGTAGCTCTTGGGAGTGGAGTGACCCAGAAAAAGGAGATATGCATGGAACTTTCTCTGACATTATTATTATTATTATTATTTATTGTATTAATAAAGTGCCAACATATTACGCAGCGCTGGACATTAGTTTAGGTTACAGACAATATTTAGGGGTGACATACAGCAATATGACAATACAGGAATACAAGAAAGACCAGATCATGCAGCACAGTATGAGCACAAGGTAATGCTTAGTCAGTCTCTGGATGAAGCATGGAGATTAGGCAAGTTGAGTTCACTCAGATGCATAGCATGGGTGTACAGTATTGGAGGTGCATGATCAGGTAGGACACGAAAGGAGGAGGACCCTGCCCAAAGGCTTACAATCTAGACATGTCACCAACACACTGACTTGTAAAGAAATTAGCTAGCTAGTAAGGGGTGCAAGCTACAACATCCACAAAATAATGATTTTAAAGCAGCAGGGACAGCCATACTATTCCAGGAAAAAAAACACATATATAGATAACTTCTTGTTTTACTTACATAACAGATGTATTGTACTGTCCACATTTTGATTTCAGTGAATTGTATATGGTAAATAAAGAGAATTCTGTTCCTGGCATTTTCCATCTTGCTTCCCTCTGACTGAAGCCAACTCTGATGTCATTTTGTGCCTTACTTTTTTTCTCCTAGAAAGTGCACTGTCATAGCTAGCTTGCTTTGTAAACACATGTGAGCACGGCTCACTAAACTGCGTACAGCCAATCAGTGAGGAGCAGGAATGTGGCTGAGGTGATGACAAGGTTTCTTCTCTGTGGCAATGGCATAAATAGAGCCAGGCTGACTGTGATAAGATTTGTTACAGCAGAAACATTTCTGAATAGATTGGAGTGCTTGGAATGCAGGGTAAAGGCAGCCATACACTGGCTGATTGCCACCAGATTGACTAACAGATAGATCCCTCTCTGATCGAATCTGATCAGAGAGGGATCTAATAGCTGCCCATACACTGCAAACAGATTTTAAATCAATTTCAGCATGAAATCGGTCGATCGGTCCGCATTTGCGTTATCGATTTCACAGCAGAGTTGATCACAGTGATCGAATCTGCTGTCTATTGCCGGGAAATTGCGTTAGTGTATGGGCACCTTAAGGTTTCAGGCTGCATTTTAAACATAGAACAGTGGGTAAATGGAATTTGGCTTCACTAGTAATTTTGTTTTTGCTGAATGCAGGTATTTTTATAGAACTTGGGAAAACTAAAAATGTAATATATCCCAGTAAATATCACCTCACGTTGGTGTTGACCCAAAGCCTTTTCTACTGGGGATTGTGGGAAGGATAGTCACTTATAGAAAGGGAGTAATTCTATGGAATATCCTGCGCTGTTATGAACGCAAATTGATTATATTGCATTGGATACAATCTCAAACTTTGACATCCACTAGCTGGATCAAATTAGTTTTGGCCTCAATCCATATGTACAGATAAACCTATATACGAAGAAATTGCTCAGCTAAGTTTGATAAGTGTAATTTGGACTCCCTGCTTAAAATATCTTGAAGAGCAAGGTTTTGACTTCAATGCTGTTTAATGAGGTATGCGATAATCTGAATATAAGACCTCTATACTTACTGCAGGAAATAATTAATAATGTGATGGACTGCATGTGACTGGGGTTGTGGGGAGGTAAGGAGGCTGATTTTGTACTTGATCTATCTATATGTTATAGGATACATCAATAAAAAGTATCTGTTAAAAAATATTGCCTCCACCTTGCATGGCATGCTCTTGTATTTAGTTTTCTATACCATCACATGGAGAGTTCAGCTGTTTGGCCATATCGCCAGGGTCATGAATAAGGCTAAGAGGGGCATCCTGAACCTACATTTCAGAGATATATTGCTTTTCTATGAGTCCATGTAGAATAGGATGTTCAGATACTTGTTGGTTTGTGACTAAAACAGTATCTGTCTATTAATACTTGCTTATGAGGTTTTCTTCTTATACAATACACAGAGCAATAGGACAAAAATTCTGACTGTATTCTTAGTACAGTAGAGTCCTGATTATCCGGAGACTCAACCAACCAACATAAACTATTCTTATGAATATATAAAATGCTAACATATTACGTGGCACTGTACAAAGTAAGAAACAAACATGAGGTAGCTAATAATACAGACAGTAGTGTACATCAATATACAAAACACAGAATTGATAAAAAAATACAGAATCGGTACAAAATACAGAACTGTTAATTACAGTGACAAAATGAATATGAATAAGTGTGTAATAAATTCCTAGACAAAAAAGGTGAGGGAGCCAGAGAGCCATATTTAATTTAACCCTTTATGGAAATGGGTAAGGGTTACTTTGTACCCCTATACTAATTGGGAGAGGGGGGCAGGCATCTGGGGTCCCCTTCTTAAAGGGGACTCCCAGATGACATCATGAACTCCCCCAGGGAGTCGTAGCCCCCACCTCCTCCTGGGGCACCGGAGGTGGGGAAGAGCCCTTTGTCCATGGATTGGACAGGGCTCTGGGGGGGAGGGGAAGGCTTGGCTTCCCCTCCCGGAGCCCCCCCATACCATGGACCATGTGGGCTGGTATAGCTTAGGGTGCGAAGCCCCAGGGTGCGAAGCCCCAGCATTCTAGCTATCCCAGCCTGCATGGGGGACAAGGGGTTAAATATGCTTGGTCGGGGGGACGCCACGTCATTATTTTTTGAAATTTCCAACTTTCTGAACATAAAAAAATGTAAAAAATTTAAAAAGATAATTTTTTCCCACTGTTCTTTTAACATATCCTGCAAATGTTGTGTTTCAAGCATGTAAGGGGACTTTGCTATTAATTGCTAAAGTCGGCGGGTTTCGCTTCATTAACTAACCGCATTTACGCATTTAAATACATACATTTTTCATTTGAAATTTTAAAATCTATTTTCTCAAAAACTAAAAGGTCTTTTTGAAAAAAAAAATGTCCTCTTGTTTTTTTCCTTTATTCCCACTATCTGGCAAATTTGGTTTTTCTACCATGTAAGGAGGCTTTGCTATTAACCGCTAAAAATTGTGGGTTTTGGCAGTTTTTAATCAAAAAAATGTTTTTCATTTGAAACTTCAAATTCAATTCTCTCAAAAACTATAAGGTCTTTTTGAAAAAAATGTTTTAAGTTGTAGACACTGGACACCTTTATAATCCATGCAATTTTTGGGATTGTAGCATGTATGGGGTCTTTGTTATTAACGTTAAAGGTAAATCCGGATCATGACCCGTGATCACAGATTCTAATGGTAATTATGGCTAAAATCTGAGTCAAAGTCATAAGTCAGTTGAAAATCCGCTTCACAATCACGGCTAATTTGGATTTTGGGACTGCCGGGGCCGGATTTATTCGAATCCGTGATCGGGGTATCTGAGCAACACTGGTCAACGCTATGTAAATACTAAATAAAAATAATGTCTTCTGGGCAGCATGGTGGTGTAGTAAACAGTACTCTGCCTTGCAACGCTAGACTACCCAGATAAAGATCTAGGAGCAGAAGATAATGACTATGGCAGGGATTACCTTGTGAGCTGAGGAACAATTAGTGACATGACAATATGCATTATGTAAAGTACGTTGGAAGATGTTAGCTTTATATAAATACAAAGTAATAAGAATAAAGTTTCTATACTATCAAGAAAAGAGCATATAGTTCTATTATGTCTGCTGAAATCATTACTATATACAGTATATAGCTGGTTTGAATGGAATATGTTTTCACAGACGTTTAGATTTCCTTTTACTCTACAGTTCATGGGTTAATGTGGCTCTGTAAAATGTACAGTATAAGCTATAGGCCTGCTGTACACCAGCGGTGCTGAATGATGTGGATTCCGGAGCATAGAGATAATTTGCATATTCAGTAGTGATGCATTGTGGGAAGCCTTAGGGGGTCACTTAAAGCTGAATTATCACAAATACCTTCTGTTTTAAGAAGGCAAATTACTAATGTACATGGACAATGGTTTCTATACGTTTTTTTGTTTGTTTTTTTAATTCGCAAACTGATCAAACACACCAAGTGAAAGCCCAACAATACGTATAGACTTCATTACAGCATTCATTGTATTAGGGCTCAGAGATCGCATCTTGGTTTGCTGATATAATAGCCAATTAAAAATATTTATTAGTAAAATTATGCTATATCCATGCAAAGAATAGAGAGACCTAGGAGTCCACACAGAAAAGAAGAAGTTAGATCAAGAGATGAAGAGAAAAGAAACAATCACCTCCTGTCATACACAATCTATGCAATGATGTACCTCTAGTACAAGGTATCATTCAGAACTGATCTCCATTACTCTGCAAGATTGCATCTGCTTATTTCCACACAGTTGATTCGGGCTCTAAAAAATCTGAGAACCTTGTCTGCCATTCTGACATTGATGGTACGATTATCGTGCCCCACCTTTCAGAAATTATTTTCCTCATAGTCAAAGTGGAGATATAGACCATTTTTCTGAGCCTGTTATCTAGTCTAAGTGGAACAAATCCAAATAGGGCCATGACTTCATTTATCACTATGTCATTATCAAAGTTTGTATTTGGGAAAGATTATATTTCCTTCCAATTGTGTAAAGGAGAACAGGACCAGCATTTGTGAGAAAAAACTACCTTAACCTGATAAGCATCTCCAACACTCCAAGGAATTCGCAATCCCCTTATCATACCTGCTTTTGAAATGCATACCATCTCATTACTAACTTATATTGCATAAGGTAGAGGGTAGTGTTCCTTGGTAGCCAATATTTCTCATAATTCTGTACCAACTTTTATTATCAAGTACTAATGATCGATCCTGTTCCCAGCTAAGCCGAGCCCTTACATCTGTATTATTTTTGGCTTTAATTAAATGATCTAACCATGAAAGGTTGATGTTTTTTTTAATATTCACTGAAAGTCCACTGAGTGGTTATATGTAAAAAATGTATGTTCACTTCAACATAAACATTTTTTAGGTGCCCATTTTTGCTCAATTTTAAATTAAAATATTAATTCTTGCTGCTAGTTTTTCTGAACTATCAACTTTAACCACACAATTTTTAGTCATGTTATGAGCAATAGTTCAATGATCTACTTAGTTTCTCAACAGGAACCTAATTTCTGCTGTATATAAAAAAACTTTTCTCCAATTGTACATGTCCTCTACCAAAAAACAAACAAAAACAAAAAAATACTGTACCCAATAGTAATAAACTTTACATTTTGAGTCAAAATTTTGTTGCTTTAATTTTAACCCTGCAATGTCAAATGTTGCTGCCAGAAATGTGCCTTATGTAAAATTAGACCAAAATAAATTTAGGTTTGTGGGAAAGTCAGATTTTTGGTGTTTCATGGACATTTCTCATACATAATCACTATAAACCACCCTAAATTTGACCTCTCTAGAAAGGAAAATTGTTCCTATTTATTTATTTATTTATTTATTGTTTTTATAAAGTGTCAACATGTTCCCCAGCACTGGACATCAGTTAAGTTCCCAGACAATATTTAGGGGTGACATACAGCAATAAGACAATACAGGAATTCATGCAAACAAGATCACACAGCACAGTATGAGTGAGTACAAGGTAATGCTTAGTCAGTCACTGGATGGGAGCATGGGGATTTAGGTCGAGCTCACTCAAGAGTTCACTCAGATCCATAGGATGGGTGTACGGTAATGGAGGTGCGTCAACAGGTAGGAGACACAAGGTGACGTTCATTGAAGTGAGCGGCTAGGTGTGTACCTCTGAGTAAGATCGGAAATGTAGGTTGGGCAGGTTTTGTGGACAGATTTTTAGGCTAAGCACAGTATATTGAATCTGATTATGGACTGGATCGGAAGCCAGTGGAGGAATTCACAGAGAGGATTCACAGAGGGGAGCTGCCATGGTGGAGCGATAGGTGGAGTGGATAATTTTGGCTGCCACATTCATGAAGGACTGCAGCGGGGCAATACGGGTCATAGGGAGAACAGACAGAAGGGCATTGCAGTAGTCAAGGCAGGAAATTATGAGGGCATGGATGAGGAGTTTGATGGTGACAGAGGTCAAATAAGGGTAGATCTTGCAGATGTTGTGGATGTGGAAGTTGACGGACTTTGAGGTTTTGGATGTTGGGGGTGAAGGAGAGTGCGGAGCCCAGGGTGACACACAGACAGCGGGCTTGAGAGGTAGGGCGAATGGTAATGTGGTTAACAGTGACATTCACATCTGGGAGGGTCAGGGGGGGCCCGGGGTGGGAAGATCATAGTTTCAGGAACCTAGCGGACATCCAGGAAGAGATGGCTGATAGGTAGGAGGAGACCTTGTCCATGGTAGTAGTGGATAGGTCAGGAGTGTGGAGGTAGATCTGGGCATCATCTGCACACAGATGATAGTTAAACCCATGAAGTAGATAACCTTGTCAACGGAGGATGTGTATAGGTGGAACAGTAGGGGGCCAAGGACCGAGCCTTGGGGATCTGTTTTGTTTGAGTGAGCAGGCCGAAATCCAGATTGCAGTGGGTCCAGATGGGAGTTGGTATTGAAGTACTGGGTCAAGCATTTGTGAACCAGATGCGTATGGAGTTTTGAGGCAAAGGAGAGGAGGGAGATAGGGTGATAATTGGAGGGTAGTGAGGGGAAGTTGCGGTTTAACGCTGATCATCAGCACTAGTTCTAATTCACCCGACAGGAAAACGCTGGTGCTGGACGATTAAAAGCTCCCAGATGCATTACAATGTAATGCTCTGGAATTCTTTGTCTCTTGTTAAAGGCCAACAGACTTTCATTTTACCCCGCTTACCGCATCCTAGGAGTGATCTGTCAAAACACAGGGATCAGCTCCTAGTGTGAAAGAGCCCTTAAAGATCCAACAGAAATAGAGAGTTGGGGACTTACATAACATTTATTTTTTTTAAGGTGGCATCTGGATGTGTTATATAGAAATACCATGCTAGCTATAGCCATTATTGCAAGTAGTCTTTGATTACTTTTTATGCTTATAATATGCTTTGAAAATTTGCCAAAAACAGTATTTTTGCAGCTGGAAAAAAACTATGTAATCCTGGATAAGCTAAAAAACACTGAGGAAGAACTGCATCTCCAAACGTGGTGTGTGTTAGTCCCTAAAGTTCCAATAAAGCCTGTTTCTGTAACAACCTGGGTTTCCTGTGTCCTTTTTGTTCACACCTTCACACTGATAAGCTGTTTTTTTCAGACATTCTTTTGTCTTTGTCTGTGACTTGTCCAACTGTTTGTTTCAAATTATTTCAGCAGGTAATAACTTGTGACTTTTTTTTAGGATATAGAATTGCAACTGTTATCCCTTTTTCATTGCTCAATCCTATGACATTTCAAGTTCTCCTTTAACTTTGTTTTCACTTTTTTACTTTTTTAAAGTATAATGACGGCTCTTGTTTCTATTGAAGTTCTCTAAATTATAACATCTCAATGAGGGCTGAGAAGAATTCAAAACTTTTGTCACCATAAACATACAACACAAGCTGTACTTTTGTATATGTCAAAAGATAATCCACTTATAATAAAAGCTGTTCTATCTGTCTTGTTAAAGTAATTGCCCTGTATTCTGTATTATTTCTTTCAGGTTGTACTTTATTATACTGAAATCTCTGAATAGACCTATTTAAAATAAGAAAAATATCTTTAGTGCTTAAGAAAAAGAAAAAAAAACACAATAAATCAGCTATCATAATACCAAACTCAGCAACCCTATTGAACTTGCATTTTCTGACATTATAGTCCTTCATATTTTCTTGGGTCATGAAAATGGATAAGCTGTTATGCAATTAATATCCAATGTCACTTTTTATTCTGTCAAGTATAATATGCACATAAACTATACTTTATGGAATGATTAGATGAGCAATGTTCTTTTGTTTATAATAGTGATGAATACTCATTTCAAGGCCAACAGAGCTTAGAAATCAAAGCAACATTTCTTGAATATTTTAAAGGAAAAGTATAATTTTGTGGTCTAAGAAATGTCCAGTGGACTAGGCCACAACGTTGAGCAGAGATTTTTGAGTCAAAATGTATTGCACGGGTGACTCTGTACTGAAAACCATCCACCATATTTGGTAAAAAGTTCACTAGGTGTGATAAAGAAGACCTTTCACACACACACTGTAACTCACAAAAATGATTATAGCTCTCATAATTTTTGAAATGCTTCATTATATCTTCATGGGACAACACTGAAGATATGACACTTAGATGAGTGAAAGAGGATTCCAGTGGCAGCCTGTGAAGCACTAGTGCACACCATGCCCAAGAGAGTTAAGGCGATGCTGGAAGATAATGGTGGGAACACAAAATATTGACACTTTGAGCAAATTCTGACATCCTTCACTTAAGGGTTGTACTCGAATTTGGTTCCCAGCGGTTTAGACATGAATGGCTGTGTGTTGAGTTATTTTGATGGGGAAGCAACTATACACTGTTACACAAGCTGTACCACACTGACAAGTTGACATTGTATAAAAGTATCATATTTTCAGTGTTGTCCCATGAAAAGATATAAAATATTTACAAAAAAATTGAGAGGTCTACTCACTTTAGTGAGCTATTGTAAGCATTCATTAGTTCAGCTGGATAACGTATGGGAAAAATAGTTGCCTTTGAGGTAGCATTTGAGTCCTTTACCATTTATGCCACGCTGACGTGAGCTCCACGTTCGCAGCGGCAGCAGCTAGAGCCACAGGGATGCACTAGTCACGTCCCTGCAGTTTGGAGGGCTTGCAGGCGATCGTGCGGGCAAATGCCCGCAATCGCACTGTTACCGGGAGCAGGAGGAGATTGGCTGCAGGGGACAAAAGTCCCCTGTGCCAATCCGTACATCACCGCCGAGAATAAACACTGTTTTTGTTCAAAAACAGTGTTTATTGTTACATAGAGCCGCCGCTATCTCCCGCCGTCATTTCCACCGGTTTCCGCCGCCCGATTGTTAAATTTATGAATGGTAACAATGTTCCCATTCATAATCTCCCACCGGCACTGTGTACGCAGGTTTCCAGTGAAATCTTACGTCACTTCCCCTAGTTACAATGTAACAATACATTGTATCCTATGTAGTGTACAAAGTAAATAAATAAAATACACCTACTGACTTTATGGAAACAAAATAATAATAATATGTATGTCAAGAGGGCATCTTATCATCAAACAATAGGCTAAAATTCGTATTGTCACCATACATTATACTAGGGATATAATTTTAACGTTGCAATAACTGGGGCAAATGGGCAAATAAAATGTGTGGATTTTAATTACGGTAGCATGTGTTATTTTAAAACTATAATGGCCGAAAACTGTGAAATAATGATTTTTTTTCTATTTTTTTTTGTATTATTCCTGTCAAAATGCATTTAGAACAAAATAATTCTTAACATAATGTGCCACCCAAAGAAAGCCTAATTGGTGGTGGAAAAAACAAGGTATAGATCATTTCTTTGTGATAAGTAGTGATAAAGTTATTGGGGAATGAAAGGGAGGAGCGCTGAAAGGGGAAAATTCCTCTCGTCCATAAGGTGAGAAATACCCGCGGGCTGAAATGGTTAACGAGGATTTGAATCCTGGCTTAAAGGATATCTGAGGTGAAAATTAACTGATGAGATAAACAATTGTATTTATTCTCCTTCTCCTAAAAATTACTTTTTAGATATCCCGCAGTTTTCTTTTATATTTAAATCTAGTTTTTACGTTTTTTACTGTTTCATTGTCTCTGCTCAATGTCACATGTATTGAAGTATGCCAGAGCTCCAATCTATGAGCTATTGACCCTTTTTATCTCTTTTTCTGTTCACAGAAGCCATTTACTGACAGGAAAGTGGTTTATGGTTGTAATTCCTTATCATTGAGGGTTATGCTATAGTCTGACCCAGTCCCGACCCGGACAGAAACTGTCACTTTCATACCTGATATTTAACTCTTTCAGTTAATGAACGAAAAAAAAAGGAACACAGCATAATCATTTCTGTGCTTGACACTGTACATACACATGTCTATCTCATGATGTCACATGTCACCTCGGTTGTCCTGTAAAGCGGATCCGAGATGAAAAACTAACTATAACAAGTAACTTGTCTATATATCTTATCTAAAGTTTACATAGTTTACACAGCAAATCTAGCTGCAAACAGCTTGAACATAATATAATTGATTATTTCTGTGATACAATGACAGCAACCATGTTGTTTGTAAACATTACACAGAGGCAGGCTTATCTGCATCTTGAGCAAAAAAAACCTAATCCCCCTCCTCCTCCCCTCTAGCTCTGAAATCTCTGGCTAGTAATACCTCCCCCATCTCCTGCCCAGACTGAGCTCCCATGAGCCCTTGCTACTGTCTGAAAGTGCCTTGGCTCTCTGAAAACCTGTGGGCCTAGCCTGTGTAGTTTATAGGAAATTAGAGTATTAAAACAAAAACAAAAAAGTATTTGGCTTGAGGAATGCCCTATAAACAATAGGAAAAGAACAAAATTATGCAATGAGTAAAAGTTTATCTCTGATCCACTTTAAGTCAGTATGTAAAACATTAAGAAGTCTCTGGGCAAGGCTCTCTAATGATCCAGGTTGCCCATGGACTGCACTTTAAGTGGCTGCAGCTCTGGGGCTTTGCATCCCTCAGGAGAATAGCACAATATAAATGTTTTGTGTCTTCTCTACTCTGGGAGAAAATGACATCAGTTCTGCAGTAAAAGTGTTTTTGTTTTATCACAAATTCATCATTAAAGCAAACATTTCATTGAGCATTTTGCTAGCAGCTTCATATACTTGTAGTATAGACCATGGCTGGTCTTTTCATCATGCATTAGAGGGTATCTCTGCAGTCAGAATGACTAGCTCCTCTCTTGCAGACCCCTATTTAATTATTTTTTCTCTTGTGTGTTCTCACAGGAGATTTATTCACAACCTATCAATAAAGCATTTTTTATCCCCAGCAAGCAGAAAAACAATCATATTATTGATATTATTTCTTTGCCTACTTTAAAGTACTTTTTTTTACTGTCAGACACTGAATAATTATTTTATAGATAAAATGAAAAATAGGGTCTTGATTCACTAAGACAAATAGCACGCCTTATCAAAGTGAACACGCCTTATCAAAGTGAACACGCCTTATCAGAGTAGCATAGCAAACTTATGCCTGCTAATTGGCAATGACGAGAGCTCCACTCGTCATGCCCTGAGCCCCTGCGGGTTCATAGCGCTCGCTATGTTACTCTGATAAGGTGTGTTAACTTTGATAAGGCGTGCTAACTTAGATAAAGCATGCTATTTGTCTTCGTGAATCAAGCCCAATGTTTCTTGCTTCACAAGTGTTAGCCTCTAATGCCTTCTTCTCCTTTTTCACTTAATACTATACTAGGAACATCATTTATATGTTGTGATAAACGGGATAAATAGGAATATAAAATTTAGGTTTTATCTACAATAGCACTGTTTCTTTTAAAACTGTAATGAATGAAAATGGAGAAATTGTGACTTTGTTCATTGTTTTCCTTATTTGTTCATAAATGCATAGAAAGGAAAGTAATTCACTTGACCGGTTATCCCTGGAAAGAATGAAACCTAAAACTGTCTCAAAATTCTTTAGTACATGGCAACCATACATTGAAAAGTCTTTCACAAGACCCCAGATTGTACAGCTAATGAAGTTTTTTGAAGAAACTGAATGGTATTTAAAGGGTAAAATTGGTGGCTATTTGGGGTTACTAGAAATTTGAACTTGAATTTAAATCCAAATTCACTACCATAATTAGCTTGGTTGAGGAAATATCCTGTGTGGGGGTGGACAGCATTTTTTCTTTTTTGTTATTTTAAATAGCATAGCTTTGATGCATGGTTAATTTGAACACACAAATATAAACGTTAACACCAAAAAGTGAGACGCAGAGTCACTTAGCAGTATAAAGTTATCTTTATGATATAAACTTATAGAAGTATTGTTGTAGGGATTATTACAAGAAGTGATTGACTCATCAAGACTGGAACATCATACACCTAATGTTATTTGATATATGTATCTATGGCTTCATGTACAAAAATGTCTCAAGTGCTGTCTCAAGAAACCTGAATTACTCAGAAATGTTCATTTTTGATTGTAAATTCTTGATTTGAATCAATAAAAAGATGTTTAAAAAAAGAAAGGAAAGTAATTAATAAAATAATTACAAAAAGAAATATCCCACACAAAAATGAAGTTGTTCTGAAAAAAAGCAATTCATAGATCAATAAGGTGTGATGAGTAGTGATAAAGTTATTGCCAAATGAATAGGAGCAGTACTGAAATGGGAAAATTGCCCATGTCCATGGGCAGAAAACAACCCTGGATAGCCACACAAGAGTTTCAAGAGTACTTAAAATGCGCTCTGGACAGCTTTCTCAAGCTGGAAGCACACTTTGCAGAATTACATGCATTTTTCAGTAGTGCACTCTTGAAAAATGCAACTCTGCAAAGTGTGCTCCCAGCCTTAGAAATCTGTACATTTCAGATAATGGTACATAATAAATCACTGCCATGAAAACATAAGCAATGCCACTTTTTGTTTTAGGAAATATAAAGTCAGTAATGATTATTAGTGAGAACTTTGGAGTACTACAACAGATTCATTCCTACCTGAAGTGAGAGGGATATGGAGGCTGACATTTTTATTTTATTTTAAACAATGCAGAGTGCCTGGCTGTCCTTTTGATCCTCTGCCTCCAATACTTTTAGCCATAGACCCTAAACAAACATTTATATCAGATGTTTCTGACTGAAGTCTGACTAGCCACATCATTGTTTCAGGTGTGTAACACCACTGCAGCTAAAGAGATCAGATGAATTGGCAGGTAATTAATATTGTTTAAAAAGAAACCAATATGGCAACCACCATATCCCTTTCAGGCATAAATTTAAAAAGGGTGCCTGGAAAAATTGGCGCCTGTTAAAGCCAAGATTTTAGCTATAAAAGGGTGCTGGACATAGCCTAGATTTTTTCCGGCTATAAAAGGTTCCTGAATATACCGTAGGTGAGATATTTCTAAACCCCCCTGGTGGTGCCTAACCTTAAGACCCCCCCCCCCGGAGATGCTTAACCTTAAGACCCCCCTGGTGATGCCTACCCCTAAGATCCCCCCCCCCCCGTGTTGCCTAACCCTAAGACCCCGCCTGGTGGTGCCTAACCCCAAAACCCCCCTTGGTGATGCCTAACCCTAAAACCCCATGGTGGTGCCCAATCTTTGCTGCATTTCATGTCAAACATATATGTTATTTTTAACTAATATAACCAAATTAACAGATATAACAAATATAGTCACCTGCTAATATAACCAATCTTGTAGCCACATTTATATAGCCTGAAAACAAATCTCAGCTTTATCCAGCATACTTTTATAGCCAAAACAAACATCTCGGCTATATCCAGCACCCTTTTATAGCTGAAAAAAATCTTGGCTGTAAAAGGGTGCCCTTTTATAGCCGAAAAGAACTCTGGCACCCTTTTCACCACCTAATAGCCGAGATTTGCAGCAAATAACATTGAAGTCTATGGAGACGCCCTTTTTACCCACATGCCCCTTTGAACTGATACCCCCTTTCAGTTCAGGTGTCCTTTAAGATAAAAAATCCACAGACATTCTCAGACAATAATTAAAATGAATAAATATCAAGTTTCCTACTCAACATTATACCGACTATATTATTTTGCTAGAAAAAAAAGTGTATTTCATTTGTAAGAACAAGCCCAAAAGATTCTATCTGGTGACTTTCAAAAATGAAGTTCAAGGTCTGCCTCATAGGGACACCTGTGGGAGAGTGTAAACTGTGCATGCCAGAGTGTAAGCACAGAGACACAAATAGTGCAAAACCACAAGGGAAAGATGCTTGCAAAAACCTAAATATATATATATATATATAGATAGATAGATAGATAGATAGATAGATAGATAGATAGATAATGGCTGACTCGAATGCTGTGAAACCATGGAATTGTGCAGAGTAGGCATTTGCAGTCTTCATATGTTGATTTTTTACTAGAGATTATGATAACTTTTGCTTGTTTTTTGATTTAAGAAATAGGGTGTTTAAAACGGACCGGGGCTCTTGTAGAGCACACAATGATAAGTCTTTATTCCACATACTGTATAGTTGCTGAAAAAATTCACTGCCCTGTGTTTGCTTAGCCAGATCAAAGTGCTAATTAGTTCTTATCAACAGGTGTGAATAGACTGTGGAGGAGCTCTGCTGTTACTGTCTCCTTATACAGTAAACACTGAGGATTAACACTTTCAGTGCTCATTGGAAAGTGAAACCAAGTTAAACCTTCAGGTTTTTTTTTTAGGATTTCCATAAATTGTAATGTGGCTAGTCTTTTAGAGCAGAGAGAAAGTTCTTAGTTTAGTTAAACTTTAACCTGACATGGCAGGTCCACTTTAGCATTTAAGAGCATGTTTACAAAGAGTTGCAGAAATGCCTTTTGATTTTTAACACTGTACTCCACAGCATTTTCTTTCACAATCTACAGTCCATTCGTGAATCCTCAACCAAAGCTAGTCTGTGTAATGTGTTTAAGAGCCAGTTAAATTAGGTTCACAGCTTGCAGGCTCCCTGTATTATGTGGTTCAGTATAACCAATAACAAAGAAGAGAGTCCCAGGCATTCCCCGCCTGCATTAAATATGGGGGAACTACTGAAGAGTTTGAAATCAAATACTAGATGAGTTCCTGTCCAACTGAGCTGTGATATTGTTCAATGAACTGCAAGCTTTCACTTCATTACCTCGCAGCTAAGACGTTTGCTGGAATTTTGGCAAAAAAGTTCCTCTAAGTACATTAGAAAAAAATTGAATTTTATGCATGTTTTATAATATATATATATATATTTATATATATATATATTTATATATATATTATACGGTGGGATGCAAACGTTTGGGCAACATTGTTAATCGGCATGATTTTCTTGTATAAATCGTTGGTTGTTATGATAAAGAATGTCAGTTAAATATATCATATAGGAGACACACACAGTGATATTTGAGAAGTGAAATGAAGTTTATTGCATTTACAGAAAGTGCACAATAATTGTTTACATAAAATTAGGCAGGTGCATAAATTTGTGCACTGTTTTCATTTTATCGATTCCAAAACCTTTAGAACTAATTATTGGAACTCAAATTGGCTTGGTAAGCTCAGTGACCCCTGGCCTACATACACAGGTGAATCCAATTATAAGAAAGAGTATTTAAGGAGGTCAATTGTACGTTTCCCTCCTCTTTTAAATTTCTCTGAAGAGTAACAACATGGGGGTCTTAAAACAGCTCTCAAATGACCTGAAGACAAAGATTGTTCACCATCAAGGTTTAGGGGAAGGATACAGAAAACTGTCTCAGAGATTTCAGCTGTCTGTTTCCACAGTTAGGAGCATATTGAGGAGATGGAAGACCACAGGCTCAGTTCAAGTTAAGGCTCGAAGTAACAGACCAAGAAAAATCTCGGATAAACAGAAGCGACGAATGGTAAGAACAGTCAGAGTCAGCCAACAGACCAGCACCAAAGACCTACAACATCATCTTGCTGCAGATGGAGTCACTGTGCATCGTTCAACCATTCAGCGCACTTTACAGATGCTGTATGCAGAGGAAGCCTTCTCTCTGCCCACAGCACAAACAGAGCCGCTTGAAGTATGCTAAAGCACATTTGGACAAGCCAACTTCATTTTGGAATAAGGTGCTGTAGACTGCTGAAACTAACATTTAGTTATTTGGGCATAACAAGGGGCGTTATGCATGGAGGAAAAACAACACAGCATTCTGAGAAAAAAACCTGCTACCTACAGTAAAATATGGTGGTGGTTCTATCATGCTGTGGGGCTGTGTGGCCAATGCAGGGACTGGGAATCTTGTCAAAGTTGAGGGACGCATGGATTCCACTCAGTATCAGCAGATTATGGAGACCAATGTCCAGGAATCAGTGACAAAGCTGAAGCTGTGCTGGGGCTGGATCTTTCAACAAGACAACGACCCTAAATGCTGCTCAAAATCCACTAAGGCATTTATGCAGAGGAACAAGTACAATGTTCTGGAATAGCCATCTCAGTCCCCAGACCTGAATATAATTAAAACCTGTGGTGTGAGTTAAAGAGAGCTGTCCATGCTCAGAAGCCATCAAACCTGAATGAACTAGAGATGATTTGTAAAGAGGAACGGTTCAAAATACCTTCAACCAGAATCCAGACTCTCATTGGAGCCTACAGGAAGCATTTAGAGGCTGTAATTTCTGCAAAAGGAGGATCTACTAAATATTGATTTCATTTCTTTTTTGTAGTGCCCAAATTTATGCACCTGCCTAATTTTGTTTAAACAATTATTGCACACTTTCTGTACATCCAATAAACTTAATTTCACTTCTCAAATGTCACTGTGTGTGTCTCCTATATGATATATTTAACTGACATTTTTTATCGTAACAACCAACGATTTTTAAAGGAAACAATTACCGTATTTTTCGGACTATAAGACGCACTTTTTCTCCCTCCAAAAAGAGGGGAAAATGGGACTGCGTCTTATAGTCCGAAAATACGGTATCCCCCCCTCCCCACACACACAGCTTACATATCTAAAGCTCCCCTCTGGCTGTATGTGCGCCTCCCCTGCAGCTCTCTCCTCTGGTGGCATGATCGGGTCCCCTCTGGTGACATGATTGGGTCCCCTCCAGCGGCATGTGCGGGTCACCTCTGATGGCATGATCGGGTCCCCTCTGGCTAGCTACAGGTGCCGCTCCACTCACTTGGCATGTGTGCCTCCCCTCTGCACCATCTGAGGTCTCACCCCTGGCGGCATGTTCAGGCTACCCAGATTTTGAATGACCGGCTGTCATTCAGCTTCCGCAGCTCCTCCTCCATCCTGCAGGTGGAAGATCCGAGGGCTCCGGGTGTTCGGGGGTCTCATGACGCTGCCGGCGATGTCGCAGCTTGTCAAGTGAGCAGGTCGAGTGACCAGCGCTGGAGGACTCCACCCGGGCGGCATGTGCTGGCTCCCCAGTTTTCAATGACCGGGTGTCATTTAGCTGCCGCCGCTCCTCCTCCATTCTGTGAGCAGTGAGACCCCGGTGCTCGTTAGAAGAGATAGCTTTCTGTTGGTGGCAGATTGCTGCTGCGTTTTTTTTTCTATTAATTTTATTACATTTTTTTTTTTTAATAAAAATGCCTTTTTTTAATTAACCCTCCCCTGAGATCCAAAAAAGGGGGCAACATTCATTTCAAGAATGGCCTGGTCACTAGGGGGGGGGGTGTAAGCCTGTGGTTCTCAAGTGGGTAAAAGGAAATAAATATTGCAGTCGCCATTTCGCTCTCGCTTCAATTGTCCTTTAATTGTTAATTAACCATGGGCTGCCTTACCAACTGAAAGTATTAAAAAAAATTATTTACAGAATAAAGACATCTCATACATTTAAACAGATAACAGGTCATTGTAATTGCAAAACATTTTTCAGCATGTTTCAAACAGCTAAATCACAAATACTAAATACAACTGAATACAGCTTTACATCCGATGTACATAACAGGCTTCTAAGCAAAGAAGAAACTATGGCCAACAATAAAGGAACCTTTGCCTGGATGCTGCTGTTAGCTGACAGGGCTTCATCTCTTGTTCTGTGCTGAACTCTGAATGACTGGAGTTCAGCGCAGGACAGGAAATTAACCTCTGTCAGCCTATCAGTTTAGAAGGTTTCTAGTAGATGGTCTTTCCACATCTTCTCTATTCCATTGGACTAGCATCCCCTTCACCAGGCCAGCTCTGTAGTGGAGTGTCATCACCTGTCTTCTTCATTGGCAAGTGGGCTCTGCCTTCTCTTCATTGGAAAGTTATTGTTACAACACAGTAGATAGCAAAGTTAAAGAGGAACTGTAGTGAAATCAGCGTAATGTACAAAATTGGTTCTTTTTTAAAACATTCATTTATAAATTATTTAAGCAGTGTTTGCCCATTATAAAATCTTTCCTCACCCTAATTTACATGTAGACATTTATCACAGGTGGTGACATCTTTAGTCCTGTTAGGCGCAGCTCTGTGGAATGTTAATTTACTGAGAGATTTGAAGCCAATGCAAAATGCCTGGTCTCCCAGAATGCTCTGGGAGGAGAATTCCGCATAGCTAAACAACATAGGATAAGCATCACTGGAAGGAATGGGGCTATATACCAATATACAGCAGTATTTAGTTATAGGAAGTGCTTCTGATGCGAAAACCAGGAAAATGAATATAAAAGTGGGTATACTGAAAAATTAACTTAAGTCTACTATATGTCATTAAGGTACCTCGTTAAGCATTTTTCATATGATCCACGCTTTGCTGACACTGCATGAATCTGCATACATTTCAGGTCAACATCAAAAGCAGATGAAATGCAAGGTCAGTAGGAAAGTAATTTAATTGCATTGTGCTTTCTCACATAAACAGGTTCCATTAGCTATAGAAAACATTATCAGAACATGCATTCATCTTTTTCAGTTGCAGAACATGATGGTAAACGCATGGTAAATATGCATGAAAATACAGCACTGCACTGCACCATAGTGTTACCAAGCACCGTTAATACTAACTGGTCACTTCAATGAAAAAAAAATACTTTATTTCCCCCATCAGACTTAATTATGAAATACCAAATAAGACATTGTCATTACTATTAGAGATGGCTCGAACCTCCGATTTTCGGTTCGCAAACCGCGAACACGAACTTCCGCAAAAATTTGTGAACCGGCGAACATCGCAAACCGCAATAGACTTCAATGGGCAGGCAAACTTGAAAAACTACAAATACTGTTTCTGGCCACAAAAGTGATGGAAATGATGTTTCAAGGGGTCTAACACCTGGAGGGGGCATGGTGGAGTGGGAAACACGCCAAAGGTCCCGGGGAAAATTTAGGATTTGACACACACCATGGTTATAATCCCTAAAAGACAGAAATCACATTGCATTCCTAAATTGGAGGCCTAAAGTGCTTGAAAACATCTTGCGTGTGTATACATGGATTAGGTAGTGTAAGTAGTGTACTGCTTCACACTGACAGACCAAACTCACCGTGTAACGCATAGCAAACAGATGGCCGTGCTAGTGCGCACATTGGCGAGAGTGCAGGTGATGGTGGCTTTCCAGCCCATATGGTCGGGCTGAGGTAGCTCAATGACAGAACAACAGTGACTATCTAGCTGATCAAATTCGGTCTGTCCACAATTAAGCAACAACCTTATTATCTAGGGTGTGCCCCCCCCCCCACCAACACACTCATATAGGTCATTGCTTCATTGTGATACGCAAGCCCCTTCACCAAGGCAAGGTAACGATCATGAAGGGGAATTGACACATGTACATGCCTTTTGTTTTGTTGTTGCAGCCGCAGTGCAGCCAGAAAAATTAGGCATGTACACGCACAAGAAAAAATATTCTTTTTGTTAGCGTCTGCTGCTAGCAGCGGCCTTAAAAATTCAGGAATCCTCCTGGAGTCCTGGACCCTGTTGGTGGTGGCAGAGAAGGCAGTCAAGCGTCATGCAGGCAGAGATGCTGTGTGGGGACTGACTTAGTCTTGGGGCAGGCAGCAGCGGCCGGCAGGTAGAGATGCTGTGTGGTGACTGACTTAGTCTTCGGGCGGGCAGTAGCCCACTGGGATCCATGCCTCATTCATGTTGATAAAGGTGAGGTACTGAACACTTTTTTGACGTAGGCGACTTCTCTTCTCACTGACAATGCCTCCAGCTGCGCTGAAGGTCCTTTCTGACAGGACGTTTGAGGCAGGGCAAGCCAGAAGTTGGATGGCAAATTGTGACAGCTCTGGCCACAGGTCAAGCCTGCGCACCCAGTAGTCCAGGGGTTCATCACTGCTCAGAGTATCTATATCACTAAGGGCCGGGTAGTCAGCTACCTGCCGGTCAAGGCGTTGGTGGAGGGTGGATCCGGAAGGGCTAAGGCGAGGCGTTGGACTAAAGAATGTCCGCATGTCCGACATCACCATGAGATTGCTAAAGCATCCTGTCCTTGCCTGCGTGGACATGGGAGGAGAAGGTAGATTACTGGCAGTGGCACCTTTATTCCGTTGTGCTGTGACATCACCCTTAAACGCACTGTAAAGCATACTTGCCAGCTTGTTGTGCAGGTGCTGCATCCTTTCTGCCTTCTGGTAATTTGGTAACATCTCCGCCACTTTGTGCTTATACCGAGGGTCTAGTAGCGTAGCCACCCAGTACAGGTCATTCCCCTTGAGTTTTTTTATATGGGGGGTCCCTCAACAGGCTGGACAGCATGAAAGACCACATTTGCACAAATTTGGATGTCGACCTACTAGCCATCTCCTCTTGCTCTTCCTCAGTAATGTCAGGTAAGTTTTCCTCCCCCCAGCCATGAACAATACCACGGGAAAGGTGAGCAGCACAAGACCCCTGCGATGCCTGCTGCGGTTGTTCTTCCACCGCCTCCTCAAAGCCACCTTCCTCCTCTGACTCCTCTTCCCCAGACGACTCGTCCTTCTCCCCCTCCTCTGTGATGCCGCAGGTGTTGATGATGCCGCAGGTGATGTTTCCAACAAATCTTCCTCCTCTTCCTGTTCACGCTCCTCTACAGCTTTATCCACCACTCTACACACGGCACGCTCCACGAAGAAATCATATGGGATCAAGTCCCTGATGGCGCCTTCACTGCGACTCACCAGGTTTGTCACCTCCTCAAACGGTCGCATGAGCCTGCAGGCATTACACATGAGTGTCCAGTATTTCGGCCAGAAAATCCCCAGCTCTCCAGAGCCTGACCTTTCACCGTAGGTGTACAGATACTTGTTGATGGCTTTCTCCTGTTGTAGCAGGTGGTCAAAGATGAGGAGCATTGAATTCCAGCCACTGATCCACCTGTTTGTTCAGAGCAGCCAGGAGAGCTGCTCCAGTGTTACTCTGGGCTTTGAGGCAAGACATGTCCAAGATGGCGTGACACCGTCGGACCTGGCATGCAGCATAGGCCCTGGGGAGCTGGGGGTGTGTAGATGGAGAGGAGATTGCAGCACCAGTAGAGTGGCAGTGCCACTCAGCCGAGGAGGAGGAGGATGATAGCAAAGAGGATGTAGCAGGAGGAGTAGGAGGAGAAGGAGAGGAGGTGGCAGCAAGCCGCGGAGGTGTCACAACTAGGTCCGCTGCACAGCCACGTACTCCCTGCTTGCCAGCGGTTACCAGGTTGATCCATTGTGCCATATAAGTAATGTACCTGCCCTGACCGTGCTTTGCAGACCAGGCATCCGTGGTCAGATGGACCCTTGACCCAACGCTGTGTGCCAGAGATGACACCACTTGCCTTTCAACTTCACGGTACAGTTTGGGTATCACCTTTTTAGAAAAATAATTGCGGCCTGGTATCTTCCACTGTGGTGTCCCAATCGCCACAAATTTTCGGAAGGCATCAGAGTCCACCAGCTGTTATGGTAACAGCTGGCGAGCTAACAGTTCCGCCAAGCCAGCTGTCAGATGCTGGGCAAGGGGGTGACTGGCAGACATTGGCTTCTTCCGCTCAAAGATTTCCTTAACGGACATCTAGCTGCTGTGGGCAGAAGAGCAGGAAGCGCTCAAGGTGAGAGGCGGAGTGGAGGAGGGTGGCTGTGAAGGTGCAAGGGATAAAGCGGCTAAAGATGCTAAACCTGAAGGAGGAAGAGGAGGCGGAAGGGTGGCTTTGCGTTTGTGTGCTGATTTTCCTCAGGAGGTCATTCCATTGCTTTTTGTACTTTTTCATCATGTGCCTTCGTAAGGCAGTTGTCCCTACGCGGGTCTTGGTCTTTCCACGACTCAAATTTTGGTGACAGAGAGTACAGATGGCATTGCTCTCATCTGAGGCAGACAAACAACAAAAAATTCCACACCGCTGAGTCCTGGACTGATGGCACTTTGGTGGTGACGGCAGCAACTGCCCTTGAAGGGCATGTTGACTGGCTGTCCATAGGTGGCGATACATGCCGCGACACTGCCACGAGCTGTTTCTGACTACGAGCTCCCCCTGCTTCTTTTAGCAACTCGTCTCCTCCTACACCTCTCTGACTCCCCCTCTGAACTGTCCCCCTGTTCACCTTGTCTACTGGGATGATTGGGAACCCACGTGACAACCATGGCAGTATCATCATCATCATCCTCCACAGCTTTGCTTGTATCAGACAGCTCCAAAACTGCACCAACAACAGGTACTTCATCATCCTCAAACCTTACGTCCATACTGACGCCTAACTCAGACATATGAGGTGGTGGTGTAACATGCTTAGCGCCATCATCTTGTAACAATAATGTCTGTGAATCAGTGAATTCCCCACCAAATAACTCCTGCGAACTGTCAAAGGGAGCGGATGTGGTGCTAGTATTAGCAGTTGTGGCTGCCAGCTGAGAATTAAGTGGGGTGCCAGAATCAGAGCAGGAGGAGGAAGATATGTCATGGTTCCATGCAGAAACTGAGGAAGATGAGGTGTTCTGTGTTAAATAGTCAACTACGTCCTGACAATCTTGGGAGTTGATGGCACGTGCCTTCTGAACACTGCACTTTGGTCCAGGGCCACACAAAATCATGTCAGCACGACCTCGAACAGACCTACCGGGTGGCCTGCCTCTGGCTCTGCCTTTGCCTGTTGTTTTGTCCATATTGGGGGGATGAAGTGAAAGGTATGCACTGACTTGACTAATACAATGTGAAGTCACAGAGATGCAGTGAAAGATACTGACTGCTGGTATAATACAATGTGCAGTCACACAGATGCAGTGAAAGGTATGCAGTGACTGGTGGTATAATACAATGTGCAGTCACACAGGTGAAGTAAAAGGTATGCACTGACTGCTGTATAATAATGAAACGAATACACTTGAAATCCTATAACGTGAATCTGTTATGGAGGGCAAGTGTGCCATCCATTTAAGTGAAAGGTATGCACTGACTGCCAGGTATAATACAATGTGCAGTCACACAGGTGCAGTGAAAAGGTATGCAGTGATTGCTGGTGGTATGATACAATGTGCAGTCACACAGGTGCAGTGAAAGGTATGCACTGACTGCTGCTATAATACAATGTGCAGTCACACAGGTGCAATGAAAATGTACACAGTGATTGCTGATGGTATGATACAATGTGCAGTCACACGGGTGCACTGAAAAGGTATGCAGTGACTGCTGGTGGTATGATACAATGTGCAGTCACACAGGTGCACTGAAAAGGTATGCAGTGACTGCTGGTGGTATGATACAATGTGCAGTCACACAGGTGCAGTGAATACACTTGAAATCCTATAACGTGAATCTGTTATGGAGGGCAAGTGTGCCATCCATTCAAGTGAAAGGTATGCACTGACTGCCAGGTATAATACAATGTGCAGTCACACAGGTGCAGTGAAAAGGTATGCAGTGATTGCTGGTGGTATGATACAATGTGCAGTCACACAGGTGCAGTGAAAGGTATGCACTGACTGCTGCTATAATACAATGTGCAGTCACACAGGTGCAATGAAAATGTACACAGTGATTGCTGATGGTATGATACAATGTGCAGTCACACGGGTGCACTGAAAAGGTATGCAGTGACTGCTGGTGGTATGATACAATGTGCAGTCACACAGGTGCACTGAAAAGGTATGCAGTGACTGCTGGTGGTATGATACAATGTGCAGTCACACAGGTGCAGTGAAAGGTATGCAGTGACTGCTGGTGGTATGGTACAATGTGCAGTCACACAGGCACAGTGAAAGGTATTCAGTGACTGCTGGTGGTATGATACAATGTCAATGTGCAGTCCCACAGATGAAGTAAAAGGTATGCACTGAATGTGATGGGCCTTACACAGTATAGCAATTAGCAAGGGCCAGCTGCGACAGACAGGGCTGTATATGCAGTGTCAGTGGGCCACACAAAAAAAAACACATCACAAGAACATTAGCGCTCAAAAGAACTGTTTTGGTGGTGCTTTTCAGCAACAAATATCAGAAAAGAGCAAGCTAACAAGAGCTTAACTAAGCTTTCCCTTTCTCTGCAGCAACCTCTCTCCCTTCTCTCACTAAAACAGCAGCACACAGAGTGAGAACATGGCCGACACTGCTGCCTTTTATAAGGGGGGGGGGGGCTCCAGGAGGTAGTGCAGCCTGATTGGCTGCCATGTGTCTGCTTACTATGATGTAGAAGGTCAACGCTAAGCCCAATGAAGTGGTATAGGGAGCGGGTCGAACTCGCTAAAGGTTCACAGTTTGCCGTGAACGCGAACCCGCTGAATTCACGTGAACCGTTTGGGCCGTCTCTAATTACTACTCAGAAAAACAACTAAGTGGCCAATGGCCATGCCTTCACTATGCTGTCCCCACAGGAGCTCCATGATAGGTGGTATTTAGCACATCGAGGAGAACAAAGTCCCACAACCCAGTCACTTGCTGTACACTGTGGCAAAATATTTGATTAACTGCACAACTGTAGCTAACATATTGAACTCTGAATAAATAGTAAAATATCTATTTGAAATGCTGAACATTTTCTAGATATATTTTTTTGGGGTTATTTTTTTTTTTTTTTGGATATAATTTATTTATTGGTTTTAGTTCTCACAAATAATAGTATGTGCTTACTATTATTTGTGAGAACTCTAACCAATAAATAAATTATACAAAACTGAAAACATAATTTGAAGACATAATAAAGTCCCGGGCAAAAAACTACAGTGTTCTTAAAGGGACACTTAAAGTGAACCTCCGGACTAAAAATCGACTCAGCAGCACTGAAAAGGCTTTGTGTTTCTTTAACAGTTTCACAGCATCAGAACTTTGTTTCTCTTATACAAGCCTCATTTTTAGCTGCACAGAAGAAAACTGCCCGGGCTTTTTCCCCCTGATGCTGTGCAAAGCATGATGGGATTTCTGATGTTGTTGTTCTCGTTCTGCTGTTTTGGTGCAATTTTTTTTTTTTTTTACATTTTGAATTTGACATTTGAAGCCTAGCGTGTGCAGCTGGGAGGGGTAATCAAGACACAGGACAGTTGGAACTGTGTCTCCTGCTCCCTGTCACCTCCTTTCAACCAAAAAGATGGCAGCCCCCATGAGAAAGATGGCAGCCCCCATGAATCACAAACATTTGCCTGTTCTTTTAAAACAGGGTGGGTAAGAGATTATATTACCTATCTATTCTAATTAACATAACTAATGTAACTTGATGACAGTATGTTTGTTTAGGCTGAAGTTCCCCTTTAAGTCAAACAAAAAAAATGAGTTTTACTCACCTATGGCTTCCAATAGCCCCCTGCAGCTGTCCAGTGCCCTCGCCATCTCCCTCCGATCCTCCTGGCCCCGCCGGCAGCCACTTCCTGTTTCGGTGACAGGAGCTGACAGGCTGGGGACGCGAGTGATTCTTTGCGTTCCCAGACACATTAGCACCCTCTATGCTGCTATATGGTATATGATATATGCTATAGCAGCATAGATGGCGCTATTGTGGCCAGGAATGCGAAGAATCACTCACGTCCCCAGCCTGTCAGCTCCTGTCACCGAAACAGGAAGTGGCTGCCGGCGGGGCCAGGAGGATCGGAGGGTGACGGCGAGGGCACCGGACAGCTGCTGGGGGCTATTGGAAGCCCCAGGTGAGTAAAACTCATTTTTTTTTTGACTTAAGTCTCCCTTTAAGTTTGTATCTGGCAAATACAAAATGAAAGAGGGATTATTTTGATTAGTATTTATAAAGAGCTGACATCTTCCGCAGTGCTGTACAGAGTATAACTATCCCTCAGAGGGGCTCACAATCTAGTCCTTACCATAGTCATTTGCTGCTACTTGACTGATGTATGGCTCCATGGAGCTCAGTCACTTGATTGCAAGACTGAAAAACTCCTGTGCAGTGTGTTTCAGTTAAGCTATGTTATGCAAACAACACAATTTAACAAATTATCTAATAACTGAGCTATCAGTTGGTGGCCCTACGGCAACTTGCTATTAGTTATTAATATTAACAACTTCACAGTGATTGGAGTTGGTTCCCCAACAACATACAATCACTAGTCACACAACATATAGATGTAAAATGCTCATTTGAGATTGTTGGATTTCCATCAAGAAGGCACTTTTGGGGGGATTTTGTCTCACCTAACTTTTTCAACACAGCTTCTGGGGTTCCTAAACCAACCCTACTTTGCTCCATGGGTTCCTTCATATGTGCCATGCCCACTTGTAGATATTGTCACTGACACATAAAACTACTTTTCTGTTAGCAAAGCTTTCTACTGCCATCTACTTTTCTGTTAGCAAAGCTTTCTTTTTAAACCAATGTCTAAACTGCAATACTAAAAATGCTATTTATATGATATTTTGCAGTCTCTGTAGACTACAATGCACAGGACAAATTACTTTCCCTTTTGTGACTTAAGGTCGCTGAACATTGTAAGAGACATAGTGGCTGTCTGTGGCTGTCATGTTTCCAATAATTTTTTTCTGAATAAATGAAGGTGACTTTGGTAAAATTTTCTTTTACCTTCCTGCAGCAGGTTCCAGAAATTGTTTATAGGAGACATACTGACCCCCCTAGATAGAGAGACCCACCCTACCTTCATATATGCATATCATGTTATATATACACCTTCTTACCCCTCCACCTCCTCCAATTAACTATACCCAACCTTCCTGCAGCACCATAAATTGTTTATAGGAATAGGAGACAGATTCTTCTACCTAATAATCACCCCCCCCCCCCCCCGCCAGACTGCCCCAGGCTCACGCTTACCCACCCTCTGCCAGGCTTCCTCTCAGTGAGTCTCACCGTCAATATGCCTCTGGCCCGCTCCAAGTTCCGCCTGGCAGCCCTAGCTGATTTGATGACAGGTTATCTTCGTCCATTCGGCTCTACGCCGTCTCCGACTCCACCTGTCACCTGACCTGTTCTTCCCACCCTGCCTCGTGACTCGTCGGCAGCCGCCAGCCAATAGGTCTCTGCCTCTCTGCGCAGCGTTCCACTGCTATGGACGCTGCGCGGCGATGACGTGTGACGTCACTGACTGGGAGACCCGTGCTGGCGGCGAGAAATAATTAATTTAAAGAAAAAAAACTACACTGCAGTTGGGCGCCCTTGGGGACCCAGCGCCCGGAGGCACTTGTCCTACCCTGTTCACCCCAAGCTAGGTCGGGAGGTCCCCCGGCATACTCCTGGTTCTTCTCCCGGTCCCTCCGCCGCATACCGCAGCGGTGGCTCCCACTTCCTGATCGGTGATGCTCTTCGTCATCATGCCGGCCGCTGCACATCATCACGGCGGCCGGCGTGACAGTACTGCGCATGTGTGGTTTAATCGCGCATGCGCAGTACTGTCACGCCGGCCGCCATGATGACTCGCAGTGGCTGGCGTGATGACGAAGAGCGTCACTGTTAAGGAAGTGGGAGCCTGACACCCGGCCCGGGTTTAGTCGGTGCAGTATACGGCGTAGGAACTGGGAGAGGAGCCAGGAGGACGCCGGGGGACCTCCTGACCTACGGTGGGATGGAGAAAGCCCCAGGTAAGTACCAATTTTGTTTATTTTTAGAGCTAGGAGTCCCTTTAAGGGAGAAAGTGATTTATATTGATTGTTAAATGTTCAGTCTCTGCGCCTGTGCAGTCCGCTCCGGCCCACGTGGCGGTGATTGACAGCGCCGATCACGCAGGCGCAGAACAGAGCGACCTCCAGGTTGCTCTGACGTCATCGCCGGGGACCAAGTTGGAGCTCCGGTGAACGGCTGCGGGCAGAGCTGCGGCGAGGGAGGTCCTGGGAGCTTGGGGTTGGAGGAAGCCCCCGGTAAGTACCACTCATTTTACTAGATTTGCCCTGATGACTCCTTTAAAGATAGTATTCAGCTTTAGTGGATCAATGATTAAGCTGAGAGGAATTTATATGTATCCTTTATGCTTGCTTATTATATGGTGCTTGGTTGTCCACTCCCTGGTGCCACTGTTATCCACCGTTTTTACATATATTAATGTATATATACATGTATATTTTCTCTTTATCTTCCGAAGAAGAGAACTTTGTCTCATGAAATGCTTTGAGTTTTGCTATCAGCTATATTTTGATGTACATTATATTATATGCAAACCCTATCCCCTGATCCCTTCACTTTTTTAGGGGTAGTGTTTACAAAATCCTGGATTGTACATAATATGTAAGAGCTATACCATAGCTATACCATAATTATTTATCTTTGAATAATGATATTGTTTTCCACATTTACTGTTTTTAATATTTGTCTTTGTTTATTTGTATATTTATGTTTTTTTTAGATCTTTGATATATAGTAGGGATGGGACGAATCCACAATTTCTTCGAATCCGAATCCGCATCCGAATCTAAAAAGGTTCTCGAATATCTCGAACCTTTCGAATCCCAAATCTAACGAATCCTGCACATAAGAATTGTGCGATCCGTGGTATAGTTGCCCGCAGTATAGGTACCCAGGCATAGGTAGCGAGGTAAAGGTGCCTTCAGTATAGCTAGCTAGGTATGGGTGCCTTCAATATTGGTAGCTTTCAGTATAGGTAGCACGGTATAGGGCCCTGCAGTATAGGTAGCAAGGTATATGGGCCTTCAGTATAGGTAGCAAGGTATATGGGCCTTCAGTATAGGTAGCAGGGTATATGGGCCTTCAGTATAGGTAGCAGGGCATATGGGCCTTCAGTATAGGTAGCAGGGTATATGGGCCTTCAGTATAGGTAGCAGGGTATATGGGCCTTCAGTATAGGTAGCAGGGTATATGGGCCTTCAGTATAGGTAGAAGGGTATATGGGCCTTTAGTATAGGTAGGTAGGTATATGGGCCATCAGTATAGGTAGCAGGGTATATGGGCCTTCAGTATAGGTAGCAGGGTATATGGGCCTTCAGTATAGGTAGCAAGGTATATGGGCCTTCAGTATAGGTAGCAGGGTATATGGGCCTTCAGTATAGGTAGCAGGGTATATGGGCCTTCAGTATAGGTAGCAGGGTATATGGGCCTTCAGTATAGGTAGAAGGGTATATGGGCCTTCAGTATAGGTAGCAGGGTATATGGGCCTTCAGTATAGGTAGAAGGGTATATGGGCCTTCAGTATAGGTAGCAGGGTATATGGGCCTTCAGTATAGGTAGGTAGCTAGGTATAGGGGCCTTCAGTATAGGTAGTAAGGTACATGTGGCTTCAGTATAGGTAGGTAGGTAGGTAAAGGGACCTTCAGTATAGGTAGCAGGGTATAGTGCCTTAAGTATAGGTAGGTATGTAGGTAGGTAGGTATAGGGGCCTTTAGGTAGGTATAGGGGCCTTTAGGTAGGTAGATAAAGGGACCTTCAGTATAGGTAGCAGGGTATAGGGCCTTAAGTATAGGTAGGTATGTAGGTAGGTATAGGGGCCTTTAGGTAGGTAGGTAGGTAAAGGGACCTTCAGTATAGGTAGCAGGGTATAGGGCCTTAAGTATAGGTAGGTATGTATGTAGGTAGGTATAGGGGCCTTTAGGTAGGTAGGTATGTATAGGGGGCCTTTAGGTAGGTGGGTAGGTAGGTAAAGGGACCTTCAGCCTTATGTATAGGTAGGTGTATAGGTAGGTATGTAGGTAGGTAGAGGGGCCTTTAGGTAGGTAGTCTAGTGCCCCCCAGCAGCATAGGTAGTTTAGTGGCCCCTCAGCAGCATAGGTAGTTTAGTGCCCCCCAGCAGCATAGGTAATTTAGTGCCCCCAGCAGCATAGGTAGTTTAGTGCCCCCAGCAGCATAGGTAGTTTAGTGCCCCAGCAGCATAGGTAGTTTAGTGCCCCCAGCAGCATAGGTAGTTTAGTGCCCCAAGCAGCATAGGTAGTTTAGTGCCCCCCAGCAGCATAGGTAGGTAGTCTAGTGCCCCCCAGCATAGGTAGGTAATCTAGTGCCCCCCAGCATAGGTAGGTAATCTAGTGCCCCCCAGCATAGGTAGGAAATCTAGTGCCCCCCAGCATAGGTAGGTAATCTAGTGCCCCCCAGCATAGGTAGGTAATCTAGTGCCCCCCAGCATAGGTAGGTAATCTAGTGCCCCCCAGCATAGGTAGGTAATCTAGTGCCCCCCAGCATAGGTAGGTAATCTAGTGCCCCCCAGCATAGGTAGTTTAGTGGCCCCCCCACCTGCATAGGTAGTTTAGTGCCCCCCAGCAGCATAGGTAGTTTAGTGCCCCCCAGCATAGGTAGTTTAGTAGCGCATAGGTAGTTCAGTGCCCGAGCCCCCCCCCCCCCCCGGCAGTCTAGTACCCCCCGAACAGCGTAGGTACTCTTACTGCCCCCATACTGTACCTGTCTGTTGTTCTCTCTCCCTCAGTCCGTCCGTCCGTCTTCAGTCTCAGCCAGGTCTTCTACGCGAGAGCGACGTCCACACCGTCCACACCTCGGGCCTTCACTGAACTATAGGCGGGGCGGCGTCAACGTCATCACGCGGCGACGGAACGCGAGGTCGGCAGTGGTCGCGATGACGTGGCGGCGCATCACACTGCCATGAAACGCGAGGTCGGCGGAGGTCGCGATGACGTCACAAGCGGCGCAGGTAAAGTATACACAGCGATCGTGGCGGTGAAACGTTGCGGCGGATGCGGCGGATTCGTATGCGCTAAAAGGGCATGGGGATTTGAATCCACGAATCTCGAATCTTTCTTAAGATTCGAGGGATTCGTGGATTCGCCAGATTCGAGGTCCCATCCCTAATATATAGTTTCTTGGACATTAGGACATGGATTTGGCATGACATGATAAAAGATATATTGTTTATGTTATATATATTTTCTATATATTATATATTTGCTTCTGTAATATATAGTAACAAATCTGTAAATCATCTGTGCCTGGTAGTTTAACATGTTCTAAAAGGTTGTTCTTTCTTCATGGAGAAAAGAATATTTTTATGTGGGGGTTCATAATACTTTGAATGATGGTATATCAAGTCCTGGGTGACATCTAAATTATGCAGAATGAAATCAAAATAGAATTATTTTATGGAGAGAAATTCATTTATGGAGAGAACTTAATTATGTTACACTGGGAGAAAACTCCAGTGTCCTTAACACTCGCTAAGTTCTTGGAGCCAGAAGGTGAGAAAGGAATCAAAAGTACTTGGGTAAAGACTTGTGGGTGACACAGAAATGCCCCAGTGCTGGGCAGACATATTACTAGGCAACAACCAAGCAATATGGTCTGTCTACAAAGAAGGAAGAAGGGACAACAGCACTCAGATCATTAAACAAACTTGAAAAACCTTGTAGACACCAGTACACATGCTTAATTCTTGCTGAGACATGCTTAGGTGATTGTTCAGCTCAGCCTAACTTCATTTTTACTCTGGGAAGCATACGGTTGTTTAATGCTGGATACACACCATGCTTTTGCGCGTTCGATGCATCCGTCGATACGCATCGATTCTATTATTTCCGACATGTCCGATTCACGTTTCGATGGATCGTTAGGTCGATTTGCCATACTTTACATGGCAATCGAACTAAAAATCATCGAAATGCACTCGGAAACGCTCAGAAATAATCGAATCGACGCGTATCGACGGACGCATTCGACGCAGAAACGCATGGTGTGTATCCACCATAAGACTGACATAGGTATTTGCTGCAAAAGATTAGCTTATGTTGTTAGTTATACATTTTGTTTAGGGACAAATTGTAGGCTTGCTCCTTGTAGAGAGGTTCTCGACTTTACACAGTTAGTAGCCCATCCAGTGGCAAGGTTTTATGTTTAAGTTTAGTTACCTGTTTTTTTTCCATAAATATTGTAAATAGCCTGTATATAACCTGTACAGCACACATAAACATGGATATTAGTAAATCTCAAAGACTGTCTTCAGACATGCTTTACAGTGTTCCTACCCGAGAGTGCAAAAAGCACCAACTACCCATTCCCTTGTGTTACAGGACATAGAGATTTAAACATTTTAAAAGCTTTAGTCTGAAGTGGTTAAAAAAGTTTTTGTTTTACAAATGTTCTTTTTATCTTTTTGTGACTTAACACAACTTAAGCTGAGTCTATGACAGCCATGTCATTAAAATTCAGAGTACTCGTATATGCTGTTGCTGCCATGATTCCAGTATGACATCAAGCCTTGTCTTCTAATAAATGTGACCCAGAGATTATCTCCATCTGACACAACAGGCAGTTCCTTGGGTAGGTTGTAATTGTGTTTATATTCCCTTTCATTATCTCTTCTGTACAAAAAGCAATATTTTAAATCCAACAAAATCCCTTATTTAAGATAAGCAATTTATTTTATTTTCATTCAATTTTTTTTTCTTGTATGCTCCTCGAAGCTCTTTTGGTAATGAGCACAACTCATTTCTGCTTACATATATCGTTCCTACAGATCGGAAGCAAAAAGTTTCTGGTTCACATGTTTTATTACAGCTGGAAGGCAAATCCACAAAGAGAGCCATCAGTTTGCAGATCTATTTTTATCAGTCTCTGCACCTTGTTGCACAATTCCTGCTCTGTTTGAGCATATGATAAAGAACAATCCCCTGAGGTTGGCTGTAAGAAGTTAATACTCATGTAATCTCGCAATGGAGCCACAGCATGCACCAGCTGAAGTACAGAGAATACTTTCTGACTGATGTTTCTCCTCCATCACCCATATGTAGTTTTAGCCTTTTCACTAATCTTATATTGACAATGACTAGAAAAATATTACCTAGCGAGCAGACATCCATTCACAGTACTTTGCTTTATCGTGGTTCTAGCAAAGTGACAGTGTTGAGCAAATACATTAAAGGGGTGGTATGGTGAAAAACTATCAAATATAAAATCCATATATATTAAAATATAAAATACATATTTAATACATACATTCCTCCCAGGTAAATACATTGTAATTATTTTACTTTCTATGTCGCTAGCACTTACAGTAGGTATGATCTGATAGCTGGGAAGCACTTATTGAAAGGTTTTGGACAATTTCCTTATGGGGAATTCTCAATGTTTACATTATTTTCATAAACATATCCTTAAAGGCAGTGGTAGAGTCCAGCTGCCAGAATGGTGGCCCTTAAAGCGGACCTGAACCCAGAACGCCCTCTCTGCTCTAAAAGATACACAACAGCACAATAAGCTTAAAACAAAAACAAAAAAACATTTATTTGGTACAGCTGACACAAATCCTAAAATAAATCTGCACTGTTTGTATTTCCTGATTCATGGAAGCAGACATATTGTTAGGGAAACGTCCAGGATGATTAAAAAGTAAAAAAATCTACTTACCTGAGGCTTCCTCCGTCCACTGGCATCCGTCCTGTGCCCTTGCCGCAGCTCCGCTCCCCGTCGGTGGCCCAGATTCCCCTCCGGTACAAGAGGCCTACTTGCATTCCAGCATGCGGCTCACGCAGTCTCGCTGACGTCATCCGGACTGTACTGCGCAGGCGCAGTAGTTTTGCACCTGCGCAGTACAGTCCAGATGACGTCAGTGCGACTCAGTGAGCCGCATAGTGAAGCGTAAGTAGATGCCGACCTGGTGAGGTTGGCATCTGCACGGGAGGGGACCGGGAGCCACCGGAGCTGCAGTGAGGGCACAGGACGGCTGCCAAGGGCTGGAGGAAACCCCAGGTAAGTAGATTTTTACTTTTTATTTATCCTGGACCTTCCCTTTAACAGTCTGTGCTTTCAAATAAGCTTGTCTGCCATCTCTGCTGTGGCACACGGGGATAGATCAAATTACAACTTGTGATTAGACACAAATGAGGGGGAGTTAAACAGGCTAAACTTTCTAAATAAGCCTTTCTCAACCTTTTTACCCTGGAGGAACCCTGCAAATAACTTTTGGATCTCGAGGAACCCCTGCAAACAATGTTTGGATCTCGAGGAACCCCTGCATTTATTTTGCAGGAGGCATGGTCTTTAAAAGTATGTGTAGCTGTTTATTTCAGTACTCCCTATTACACTGCCACTCATACTGTCTCCTGAGCCCCTAATTTAGTGCTTCTTGTTACAGTACCACCTATTATAATGTGCTCTATTATACTTCCCCCAAGATAGGGGAAAATGCCAAGGAACCCCTGCAGAGTGCTCAAGGAACCCTGGTTGAGAAAGCCTGTTCTAAATGCATGCAGTGACCAATATGCAATTCCCTTTTTATCTCCAGAGTTTTTATCCCAGGTGATATTTTTAAAATTGCTAATAAAATGCATTTTACCCTCCCTAGCGGTACTGACAGTTATACGTATCAATACAAAACATGCTGTGAACAGTATTGATGTGCATACACGTCGATACTCTCTTGCACTGTATACTAGACCCTTGCTTGACACATTTTGGCAAGTTAAAGGAAAAAAAAAAAGTTTATGAAAATTAATTAGATCACTTTTTGCACAGAAATCCTGGGGAAATTGAACGCCAGGGAGGTTAAGCCACCAGAAAATAAGAAAATACTTTAAAAATCTTTGGTATCGCTTTTTCACCTACTTTTTGATACTTTTCTAGTTGCAAAGTGCTAGAAAGTTATTTTAAAGCGAAGATGAAAAATGTTTTCCTGAGAAAAAATTTAGGTGAAAAAGTGAATTGCAAATGGATCCAGCTGCATTTCCCTATGTTTTCCTTCTGTCCTGTGCAAGAGTTCAGGTCCACTTTAAGTAGGGCTGTCAACTGGAATCTTTTTAGGAGCCCTTGCCAGGAAATGCTTTTAAACAGCATAAAATTAACCATGAGAACCCATCATGGTGAGACAGACTAGTCCAAAACCTGTTGATAAGCGGTTTAGAGCGATCTGTTTATTAAAACTTATTGTAAGTGACAGCTGCATAAGAAATAAGTCATTTCCAGTGCAATTTACTCTGGGATACATGTACACTTTAAATGTGTGAGTACACACACATTTTACATTGTAGGGTTTCTCTCCTTTATGGTCCTTTCATGTATTCTCCGATTATGAACTGCATGGTGCAATGGAGCACAGAACTCTGCCTGACTGAACTATGGTCCTTTCATGTATTCTCCGATTATGAACTGCATGGTGCAGTGGAGCACAGCGCTCTACCTGACTGAACTTTACAATCCAATACAATTCCTTTATTTTGAAGGAAAACTGAAGCCACCCTGAAAAAAAGTTAGATACTTACCTATATAGAGGGAAGGCTCTGGATCTCATAGAGCCTTTCTGGTCCAATCTCCATGTACTCGGTCTACCATTGCCCCCCCCCCCCCCCATGAAAGTCTGAGCTTTTGGGACAAGTGCTTCCAAATACAGGCACATCCATACAATATACTTGTGGGGAAACACCTGAATCACCTGGTACCGGTCTAAATTGTATTATTTGGACCATAACATTCAGTGGAGTGGGATTGATGCATATACAGTAAGAACTAACTACTAAACATGGTACACATTATATGGTGCAGCAGTCATTATTCTAGTGATAGTAGCAGGTGGACTTTCCTCCAATGGCAGCAACTTTAGGCAAGAGACACCAAGGGCAACATTGTAGGTGTGTGCCAACAGTGCTCTGTGAGAAATCCACATATACTGTACAGCATATAGAAAGAAGTATAACAAAAAAGAGACAGGAAATTAAAGAGGAACTCCAGCCTAAACAAACATACTGTCATTAAGTTACATTAGTTATGTTAATTAAAATAGATAGGTAATATAATCTCTTACCCACCCTGTTTTGAAAGAACAGGCAAATGTTTGATTTCATGATGGCAGCCATATTTTTGGTTGAAAGGAGGTGACAGGGAGCATGAGACACAATTCCAACTGTCCTGTGTCCTGAGCATCTCTCCCCCAATTGCTAGGCAACGTGAATAACAACATAGGAAATCCCATCATGCTCTGCACAGCATCAGGGGAAAAAAGCCCGGGTTTTTTTTTCTTTGATGGGTGGAGCTTAGGTAAAAATGCAGCTAAAAATGATGCTTTGGTAAGAAAAACAAAGTTCTGATGCTGTGAAACTGTTAAAGAAACACCAAGCCTTTTCAGTTCTGCTGAGTAGATTTTTAGTCCGGAGGTTCACTTTAAGAACCGAGAAAAGAGCCAGTGCTGAAGTCTGCCGGGATTATAGCTCTACCAAAAAAAAAACAGAACCCAAGAAATGTGGTGTCTCAGAAATTAAATCCCAAATCAAGGTGTAAAAAAAAAAAAAAAAAATAGGAGCCAATAAAATCAAAATGTGAACTGTCAATTTGCATATGCAAACCAACAAGTTACAGTATTTCTCACATTGCTTGTGTTGTATTTATTGCATGGCAGCTTTTACAAAGAAATAGGATGTAAAGGTGACAGCAGCTATTTAAAGAGACACTGAAGCGAAAAAAAAAAATATATGATATAATTAATTGGTTGTGTACTATGAATAATTACTAGAAGATTAGCAGCAAAGAAAATATTCTCATATTTTTATTTTCAAGTATATAGTGTTTTTTCTAACATTGCATGATTCTCTAATATGTGCAGATTACACAACACTCAGCATTCAAAATGATTCTTTCAGAGAGAGCAGTCGGTGAACTAATGAACTCTCCTCTGCCAGAGGAAAAGTAAATAGTTCAATTACAGTTGAGATAATAAAAGTCAGAAAACAGCCCTCTCCACGACTTTTGAAAGTCGTAGAGATAATGGCTTTTTTGTATAGAGATAACAACTGGAGTTTCTTAACTCTTCCTGTACTGGAAACAATTAGACTGATGTATCTGATCTTAATGTTTTATTTCTTAGCTGTACTACACATATAAATCATAATATCATAGTTTTTTTTTCGCTTCATTGTCAGGGGTCTCAAACTCAATTTACCTGGGGGCCGCAGGAGGCAAAGTCAGGATGAGGCTGGGCCGCATAAGGGTTTTCACAATCAGCAGCTCCTGCGACAACCCCCCCCCCCCTCCCCGTCCCTTGCATTGATTTTTATTTCGAAATCAAATTCACACTGAAGCAAACTATTTTGCCTATTTTACCTTATAGTTCGCTTCAGTGCTCCCATTACAAGTAATCCGCCGTGTCCCCGCCGCAATTCGAGGTCAGGAGGGGCAGAGCTGAAGCTGAAAGCTCTGCCCCTTCCAGGAAATGCTGGCGGATTGCCCCCTGGCGATTTGGCCCTCGTTTAGCGGCAGGGATGCGGCGGATTACTTGGGAGCACTGAAGCGAACTATAAGGAAGCTTTTGCCGGCGAGGGCCACAAAATATTGTATCGAGGGCCGCAAATGGCCCACGGGCCGCGAGTTTGAGACCCCTGCTTTAAATGCATGGAGGCCACAGCTGACACATAAGAGGCATTCTCAAAAGTATCTCCAGAATCCATCCCTTCCTTACACAAGAGGCTACTAAAATGCTTGTGCAAGTTGACTGGCACCTATACAATCCCAAAAAGAAGAAATGGAGCGCACAATAGTGCACTTCCCAAGGTAGGCTTTAAACGCATAAAAAATTATACTCACAAGATGACAATAAAATCAGCGCTTCTCAGCAGTACAACCAACCGCTTAACCCTGCTGGCAAATCAGCAACAGCGCGTTCACACCCACAGCGAGACGGCGCTCCTAACCCACCGGAGATCGCGCTGCTGGCCACAGCGCGCTGTTGCTGATTCGCCTGCAGGGTTAAGCGGTTGGTTGTACTGCTGAGAAGCGCTGATTTTATTGTCATCTTGTGAGTATAATTTTTTATGCGATTAAAGCCTACCTTGGGTAATGCACTATTGTGCGCTCCATTTCTTCTTTTTAGAATTGCTCTTTGCCCTGATTTATGGAGCTGCACATTGCATTGAACTAAGGAGTTAAGAAGACTTGTGTGAGAGAGTGTGTCTGCAGCCTCTGAAGAGGAGCGCAAGGATATCTTGTTTTTTACCTCTACAATCCCTACTGATCTCTGCTGCTTGCCTTATCCACCTCTCTCCTGGCTCCTCAAATGCTGCCCCTCTCTGCCATACTGCTCCTCCACTAGCTGACAATAACCCAAAGGATCCAGATCAAACTCCTAACCATATTATACAAAGCTCTACTTAAGCTGTGTCCCAAATACATTTCTTAACTAATCTCCAGATACCATCTCTTCTGTCTCTAATGCTGGAGATACAAGGTACAACCCGGTGGCTCGATTAGCTGCCGGATCGACTCCCGCCGCGTCCCCACCGCCGTCCGGATCCATCCCCGCTCGTCCCCGCGTGCGCTTCCTTATCTTCCGCTCGACTCCCCGCTATTGTCCACCCGCGGGGATCGAGCGGGCGGGGATCGAGCGTGGTCATCGGACCTGTTGGAAATTATCAATCGAGCCATCAGCATCTTGATTGATAAGGGGAGAAACTAACCATGTATCCCCAGCATAAGAGCACGGAAATGTTCTGCCACTCTTGCATTAGTCAAACAGGTCAAACCAGGTTTTGAAATGGTAAAGTTACCATGTGCAGGGAAAGCACAGCAATTTTACCATTAATAACCTCAGGGGAGCACCGCATAGTAACTCTTTAGAGCCGCGGTAATGCATGCGCTGCTATGGTAAGGCGTGTTTCACTGCGCATTACCATAGCAACGTACACATTAACCAATGCCCAGGTTAATGTGTGGTGCTCCTCTGGTGTTGTTGGTAAAGGTAACTTTGCCAGGTGCTCCCTGCTCACAGCAACTTTACCACATTGCAGTGCCTCAGGCCCTCTGTAACCTGCTGAAACCAGCAGGAGATGGTGAAACACTATTGCACATTACAGTGATGTGATTAATTTAATATTAAGGATTGGTACTTCATTTCTGTATCATCTTTCCGGCTAATGTGTGAGAACAGTTTGAGTCCAATGAATCTGCAACACAAACCAGTCCACAGCCTTAACTCGTGTATGTAAAAACCATCATAAGGAACTCTAGTCAAATCACTTAAACTGGTACTCTGTAATTATAGTCCAATTATAGTAATTAGAGCCCAATTCAACAGAAATGCACTGAGGTGTAATGTTATCACAATACATTCAGTTGAAAATGAAGCATTTTGAACATTCACAAAAAAATGTCTATATTTTCATGAATGGCTTTAATCATGTACTTCATTTTAAGATATAAGCCGCTTAGAAGAAGCTTTAGGCTCACAAATATTTATACAGACTGCTTTTCAAGTAAGATTTGCTGGTTAAAAAAAAAGATTGAAATATTTCATCAGAGTGCACTGAAATACTTATCTGTAAAGAACACTATTAGCATTTCACACCGAAGTGTCTTGACATTAACACTTTCACTTTGCTCAGTTGACTTTCCAATTAGGAGAATCCTAGAGAACCCGTGCATAAGTATCACAGAGGATTTCAGGTCACTGACAAATTCTGATCACATTATGTATGCACAACAGCATTGCAGCATTCTTAGAAAACACACTGCTGGTAACATACACTGCATACAATTATTCTCCACAGAACTGCATACAATTATTCTCCACAGAACTGCATACAATTATTCTCCACAAAACTGCATACAATTATTCTCCATAATGAAATGCAACAAACCTTACTAATAATGCAGGGAAATGTAAGTGGTCATGAAAAAAGTGAAACATTTGCTTATTTCACATTGTAACATATCCACTATACACCACCCCAAATAATACTTTAAAAGTGGGATGATGCTCAAAAATAAATTTTTGCTTTAAACCAGTAAACACAGTAAAAAAAAACAAAAAACAAATATACACTATAAGACTTGTCTGTGAATAAAAAAAAAACCACAGTGCTAAAAAGATTCCTGAAGCTTTGTTTTTCAAAAAAAAAAACAACACAGTAGTGACTTGGTACGGTTATCAGAATCAGACTCAATGGGACACAATGTGACACAACTCAATGCAACACATTAAGTGTAAAAGGGCCCTTATACACTGCAGCCATACCCTTAGCTTACACTGTGTCAAGCATAACATAAGTTTGCTTTTATTAGTCAATATCCAATAAATCATTTTTATAATACCTGGTCATTAGCCCTCAGACAACCACCACTTACTATACCACAGACTGTCACTCCTATAAGGTACAATTTTCTCAGAAAAGCTTCAATCTGTTCCTGTCCCATGTAGTCTAAACAGTAGGTTGATGCATTCCATGCAGCAGCCCTACCTACAGAGATTACGCAATTGCTTCTGGTCATGTGAACAAATCTTTAAGGCTGGATTCACAGTCAGTTGCATAACGCATGTGTTAAAATGTATGTGAACTGCAATGGAGACTGGATATAGACTTTAATATAATACCTGCATGCAGCGAGTTAGAATAACGCGATCAGTTACAATGCAGTACTGTGAACAGCATCATAGAATTGTATAGACAGTGAGTTGACATGCAGAACTATTCTGCAACACAACTGACCAGGACCAGGGCCTAAAATACGATTTTTAGAAAAAAAAATAATGTATGAGCAGAATTGTTACTAATTTAACAGTATTTAGATTTATGTTTGGAGATGGGCTTTAAAGTAAGTCTGAGGCCTAATTTGAAAAGAATACTTACCTAAGGAGAGGGAAAGCTCTGGGTCCTATAGAGTTTTCCCATTTTCCTCCCGATCCCCGTGTTCCCCCGCAGGCTCCCCGTTTAGTCGTAGACTGCTCTCTTCCAGGTTGGGCTGGCTTCGGCAGTCTTTGGAGGCACTCGGGCTTCCGAAGACGGGCTGCTCCGTACTGCACACGCGTGAGCGCCCTCTGCCGCGCACTTGGGCGTGCGCAGTACAGAGCTGCCTGTCTTCGGAAGCCGAGTGCCTCCAAAGACTGCTGAAGTCTCCCGCAGCGGGATATTTAAACCGAGAAGCCTGCGGTGGAGCAAGGAGATGGGAAGGCTCTATAGGACCCAGAGCCTTCCCTCTCCTTAGGTAAGTATCTGTTTTTTGTTTTAAATTAGGCTTCAGATTCTCTATAATGTCCATCAGTGGGTTAAGGAAATTATAATATGAACTGAATATTTCAAGAATATTAAAAAAAAGATATATAGATGATGTCTGCATGACATGACACCTCTCTCTAAGGGCTTTGAGTGATTTCACCCTTATGAACTGTAAGCGATTGCTGTGTGGCTTGGAATCTTTTTTCAATTTGCATATTCCATCAGGTCAGGTTGCACAGTATGATCCTAAAGCCATGTGGTTAAAAACAGTGGATCTCTTAAATAGACCTACGCTTGACATCACCGTGTGCACATAATGGCTCAAAGCCCTAAGCTCTCTGCGCTGTCAACAAATAGCAGGTGTTATTTATTGAAGTGAAGCAGCAATGTTTACACACAGCACGAGAAGTGGCCTGTCTGTGTCTGTAAAGAGAATGTCCTCCAACATTATGCTGCATAGCTATAATAAACAAGAATAATGCAGTAATGTTACATGGAGTCACAGAGTGACTGGCAATGTGGTGGACGGACAAAACCCAATTCTGTAGTGTAACTAGGTACCATAATGGAGTGGAATTATGCAAATATTATGCTGAAATACATTCCTAGTGGTAACGAGGAGCCAGAGAGGTAATTTCATTTGTAAAATGGCTTTGATTACTATCAGTGTCGGTGCTTAGCAAAGTAACTGAACTATGATTAGTCAAAATCCATTTGCTTGGATTTCATTAGGAAAATGTGTGAATTATGTTTAAAGGTGTAATCACTGTGTGATGTTCCAGAGAGGAATCGGTAACTGAAGTAGGAAAAAGAAAAACACAGGAAAACTCTGCATGAACTTAAATGTTACTATGAATACTACTACATAAGATGAAAATGGGATGTGTTTGATTTATATAACAGTGTGCCTCTCCATGATGCTACGCATGGAAGAGAGATACAAAGATAAACACAGATGCAAGTAGTGTGGCCTTACAGCATTGGAGTATTGTGCTCGGTTTTGTGCAGTGCAATAGATTTTACAGACCTATTCAGTAAATATGTTATATTTCAACAGAAGCACTTGCATTCCATAACTCAAAAACTAAATGAACACCTGGGTAGTTTCTGGCTTACCGGCTCTTAGGGCAGGTGTGAAAAAACTCTCTCCCTCCCCATCACTAGGGATGAGCACAAATTTAACATAATTCTAATTTTGAAAAAAAAAATGTGAATTACGATGCAAAATCCTAATGCTAATAATTTCAGAAAAAATTTTAATCAATTTAGTTTGTAACCATAATCAGGATCCGTCATTTCCCAATTATGTGTAATTTTGTGCCAGTGGTTAATAGCAAAGCACCCATACATGCTATTGTCAACAAAATTGCTATGTATGTTAAAGAGAACCCGAGGTGGGAATTACTTTTACTATTGGGGCACAGAGGCTGGTTGTGCGCACTAAGACCAGCCTCTGTTGCCCCATCGTGTGCCTCCATGTCCCCCCTGCTCGCCGCTATACCCCCCGCATTGCTGGCGACACGCAGCGTGTCGCCAGCTCAATGTTTACCTTGCGCTGTCAGTCAGCGCTGCTCCCCTGCCTCCTCCGCATCGGCGCACCCGCCCGTGTCCCTTCCCTCCCGCTGATAGGAGGGAAGTGACGCGGCGGGTGGCGCCGATGCGGAGGAGGCGGGGGAGCGGCGCTGACTGACAGCGCAAGGTAAACATTGAGCTGGCGACACAGCCAGCAATGCGGGGGGTATAGCGGCGAGCAGGGGGGACATGGAGGCACACGATGGGGCAACAGAGGCTGGTCTTAGTGCGCACAACCAGCCTCTGTGCCCCAATAGTAAAAGTAATTCCCACCTCGGGTTCTCTTTAAGGGGAATATTAAGAACAAGTCAAAAACTTTTTTTGTCAAAAAGACCTTGTAGTTTTTGAGAAAATCAATTTAAAAAATAAAAAATATTTTTTTTTGAAAAGGGAAAATGTTTTTGTTTACTCAGTAAAATGATATTTTGCTGTAGTACACCTTAAAGGGAACCTAAAGGGGGCCAAGGGCTCCAGTTTAATTTACCTGGGGCTTCTTCCAGCCACTTGTAGTCATCCTGGTCCCTTGCTGTCTTTCTGCTTTTTTTCCCTTCAGCTGCTGTGCACTATGTTTATGCTATTAAAGGGGAACCTGAGGTGAGATGTATATGGAGGCTGCCATGGTTTTGTTTTTTTTAAACAATACCAGTTGCCTGGCAGCCCTGCTGGTCTATTTGGCTGCAGTAGTGGCTTAAGTATATCAGAAGCAAGCATGCAGCTAATCCTGTCAGTTCTGACAATATTGTCAGAAACCCCTGACCTGGTGCATGCTTGTCTATGTCTATGGCTGAAAGTGTTAGAGGCAGAGGATCAGCAGGACAGCCAGGCAACTAGTATTGCTTAAAAGGAAATACATATGACAGCCTCCATTTACCTCTCACCTCGAGTTCACTTTAACTACTAAATTCTGCGCTAAATTACACAAAATTAAGAATGGATTATACTAAATCAATTGAATTTCAAAATTGTAATTACATGTGGCTTTATTTGCAAAATTTTACGCAAAATTTTTTGCAATTGCAATTAGAAGATTACAATAATCACTAATGATTGCAAAACACCCAGCAGTGTTTCTAGGATGCCAAAAGATACAGGGCACCACTGAGTGTGATCGTGATAGTTTGTGGGCGAGGCATATATGAACCAAGCAGAAGCCTAGAAATAAGTGGCACCCCTGGCAAAACTTCACTTAAATCCATGCATCTAAGATTAGGCTCTAAGGGGCATATTCACTAAATAGCTGTAAAATGCGCAAGCAGTACACGGCACTATTACTGTGACTTATGGCAGTCACATAGTGTGCACTGGACAATTAGCACAACTTGCATTACCTAGATAATATGGCTGGTGCTAGTGAAATGCACATTACTCTGAAAACACATGCATTACTAAGGTAACATTGATTGGCAGTTGGCACTAGTTGTACAACGCACGTGACTTAACTGTTGCAAGTAATTGTAAAACTGACCTGCACTATCTGCACACAGAAATTTTATCACAATGTAGTCCGTATGGGGTTTATCCACGCCTGCATCATAAATTGCGGTGCGCAGACAGCGCACATCAATTTTACCAGCACTTGCTTGCACCAGTTAAATAGAGCTCATTGTGCAATTACCCCAACCTGTGCATTGTTTGGATAATGCACTACAATACCGGTGTAAGTAACAGCAAAATTGCTGTCAACTACCACCACATGGCTATAACAATATATGGCAATACAAGTAGTGTTTCTGATGCTAAATGTTTTCATGTTCCTCTATGAATCACAACATGTCTTCTTTAAAGACCTATATCCTGATTCCTGCTTTCAGATTATTAATTATAAAGGTGGATAAGAAATTCTGCCATAACTCACACAATATTAATTTGATGCAGAGAAATTCTCTTTGGAAATTCAGCCATATAACTCATTATTTATTAATGAAAAATATGCATTTGCAAACAAAGGGTGTTTTCCAGATAGGCAGTAGCTCTTACAACTGAGCAATGCATGCTGCACTGTTAATTAGTGTAATTTTTTTTAAATATTTAAGGACTTCCAAGGTGAACAAATATGCTTTTTTTTTACCTAGCTGGAGCTTCTTCCAGCCCCTAGAAGCGTCTGTGTCCTTCGCTGCACCTGCAAACATCCGCAGTTAGCCTGTAAAGGATCACCGACCCCATCGGGTCAGCAGCTTCTGCACATGGGCGGGGGCGCACGCTGCCCATGATCGCGCTCAAGGAACAGGAAGTGTGGTGCACATGCGGAGTAGTGCTCATGCTCACAAAACTCCCGGCGACATGAATGTGATCACTGGTGCCACGTGCACGCCCTGTGCATGCGCAGAAGATGTCGACCCGACGGGCCATTACAGGCTGAGTATGGGACTGTGGAGAAGACCACAGCTGTGGTGAGGGACACAGATCATTCAAGGGGCTTGAAGAAGCCCCAGGTATAACTCACCTTTTATAACACAAGCTTCATGTATGCTGACTAGCAGGTGAGGGGCCCACAGTGGCAGGTCAGGTATTTGTTGTGTAATTCTCAGCTGTCACTACACTCTCGGCAATACCTCCTGCCATCCCCTCCCTCACCCCCTCCCTCCACTGCTCACTGGCTGAGTAACCCAGCATTGGCATACATGAATTTCCAGTCAGCACATCATATTGGCTTATTGTTCTGGCACAATAGGGAATATTTAGTGGCAAATAAGAATTATCACTGTCAGGAAACTCAAACCGCTCTGGGAAGATGATGGTGTGAAAAGGCCAAGAGGCTGCATGTGATTTCTAGAAGCATAACTCTACCTCTCACCTCCTCCAATTAGTGCAGCTTAAAATGACAGCAGTTGGCTGATACTCCCTGTAGTTAGTGAAGCAATTTTGTTTAAACCAGAAGATGTTGAGCTCTCACAAGATTGAAAAGAGTGGCCCCATTCACAGCATGGAGGCTGTAATTTACACAGAAGTGTTATCTAGTGGTTCCAGTCAGGAGTAGGAGGTCACTGAGCAGCAGAGGAAGACAATGCACACCAGTACAGTGAAGACTTCTGCACTTCTCAGGTGCAGTATTACAGTAATCAGTAACTGCCACAGTTAGAACATATGCTTACCGACACATCTACCCATATTCTACTATTTACAGTGTGAACTTTCAATAGTAAATTATAAGTAAATGTTACCAATATTTTATTACAGCTTAACCTGACCCTACTCTCACAAAGAACCCTTCCACCCCGATGGCTAGCCTTAAAGAGGAACTCCAGGGGATATAATGCAATAAAAAAGTGCTTAATTTTTACAATAAGTATGTATAAATGATTTAGTCAGTGTTTGCTCATTGTAAAATCTTTCCTCTCCCTGAATTACATTCTGACATTTATCACATGATGCCATTTGTACTGCTGGCAGGTGATGTCACCAGATGGAGATGCTGCTTGCATTTTTTGCAGTTGGAAACAGCTGTTATTTCCCACAATGCAACAAGGTTCCCACAATGTGATGTCTGTACCTCAGTGCTGTGAGGCGCTGACATCACACTGTGGGAGGGGTTTCACCACAAAATCAGCCAAACAGAGCCCCCTGTTGATCCATTTGAGAAAAGGAATAGATTTCTCATGGGAAAGTGGGTATCAGCTAGTGATTGGGATGAAGTTCAATTCTTGGTTAAGGTTTCTCTTTAACCGCCCCCTCACAAATCTGTTCCTGATGCCTAACTCTCCCCTGCGCAACCCCCTTCCTGATGGCTAGCCTAAACTGCCCCCCTTGTCCAAACCCCCTTCCCGATGCTTAACCTTTACCACCACCCCCTGCACAAACCCCCTTCCTGATTCCTAACCATAACCCCCCCCCCCCCACACACACACACACACACACACACAAAACCCCCTTCCTGATGCCTAACCATAGCAGCCCCTGCTGGACAAAACTCCTTAATGATGCCTAACCTTATCCAACTCCCCCAGCACAAACCCTCTTCCTGATGCCTAACCATAGCAGCCCCTGCTGCACAACCCTCCTTTCTGATGCCTAACCTTAACCAACTCCCCCTGCACAAACCCTCTTCCTGATGCCTAACCATATCAGCCCCTGCTGCACAAACCTCCTTCCTGATGCCTAACCTTAACCAACTCCCCCTGCACAAACCCCCTTCCTGATGCCTAACCATAGCAGCCCCTCCTGCACAAACCTCCTTCCTGATGCCTAACCTTAACCAACTCCCCCTGCACAAACCCCCTTCCTGATGCCTAACCGTGGCAGCCCCTGCTGCACAAACCTCCTTCCTGATGCCTAACCTTAACCAACTCCCCCTGCACAAACCCCCTTCCTGATGCCTAACCATAGCAGCCCCTGCTGCACAAACCTCCTTCCTGATGCCTAACCTTAACCACCACCGTCACCCCCTCTTCTTACCCACAAACCCCCTCCTGACACTTAACCAAACTGATAAAAAAGCACAGCAAAAGTGATAAATACCCAACCCTGACACATACCCATGACACTGATGACTTACCTTCAAAAAGGGCTGCTTTGAAACACCCCAAAACAATTGTCTGCAATATGTCAGTTTGGGTGGAATAAACAGCTTGGGAAGAGTCCAGTGTGCTGGCCAATCCTTGCAATTCTGATTTGTCAAGGAGCAGGCCCGTTTCCAGGGCCATGCGGCCCGTGCGGGCGCCCTGGGCGCCAAAGAACTGTGGGCGCAGTAACGGAGAGGGGAGCCGCAGCCGCGGGGAGGGCAGCCCGACCTCTCCCTCCCTTCCTCTCCGGGCGCCCTCCGTGCTCCCCCCTCCGAGTCTGATTGCACAGGAAGCGCTGTGTACAGAGCGCATTAGCGCAACTCACCTCCCTCCTTGGTTCCAATCGCCGCCGGTCTCCTCTTCTCTTCATAGCCGCTCATACACACGCTGCTTCCTGTTTACCTGGAAGCAGCGTGTCAGCGGCTATGAGGAGAAGACAGAAGAGGAGACCGGCGGCGATTGGAACCAGGGAGGGAGGTGAGTTGCGCTAATGCGCTCTGTACACAGCGCTTCCTGTGCAGTCAGATTCGGAGGGGGGAGCACGGAGGGCGCCCGGAGAGGAAGGGAGGGAGAGGTCGGGCTGCCTTCCCCACAGCAGCGGCTCCCCCCTCCATTATGGGGGAACAGCTTCCTATCTAACCTATACTGGGGGGCACCTACCTAATCTAACCTATACTGGGGGGGGGGGCACCTACCTAATCTAACCTATACTGGGGGGCAGCTACCTAATCTAACCTATACTGGGGGGCACCTACTTAATCTAACCTATACTGGGGGGCACCTACCTAATCTAACCTATACTGGGGGGCAGCTACCTATCTAACCTATACTGGGGGGCAACTAGACCTGGCTAACCTACACTGCGGACATGTATACCTGGCTTCGCGGGGGGCGCAATTTTAACCCTCGCCCTGGGTGTATTTTAGCCTAGAAACTGCCCTGTCACTGATACTCACTTGGGGCCTGATTCAATTATTTTTTTTCTACCAGGACATAAGTGTTATTCTAAGAGATCATTTTTCATCTTCTGTTTAAAATACATTTTCAGAACTCTGCAATTGAAAAAAAGTATCAAAAAGTAAGTGAAAAGCCACTGTCAAAATTATTGAGTATTTTATGGCTTGCTGGTGGCTTAAAAGTGAAATGGAATAGTTGTAATCGTTCCAACAGGGACCTAAGAGGAATAGTTTAAATCATATCACCAGTCACCGAGACCACACAAAAAATATGCATAAAAAAAAAACCTATAGGAAAAAAGGAAGATATAAAGCCTTCATTGTGTTTTTTTTTTCCTTTACTCCACCTTTATTCTACTTAGGCCTATTCCAACAATAGAGCTCCCAGGGAAGAATCACAAGAGAAAATCTTAACACGGGACAGAAAAAACTTTAAAAGTTTCCATTTTTTTCTGCACTATCCGAAACTGTCATAACATGTTTCCTTTGTGTATCATTCAAAACTAAGTACTGGAATACCTGGAAACTCATCATTTGGAAAAACAAACAAATCTTTAAAGAGTATTTTCAACTTTTTTTTTTCTATTGCCCTACATTTTGTTTACTCTCTGTTCATATTGCTGAATGGTAAATGTCTGTGAAATGATGACAGTTACGATGACTGTATGTGTCAAGCCATCACTTGTAATAGAAAATTCAGACATCAATTTTAGGAATCTGTGTTTCCAATTCTGGTAAGGAGTAAATAAACATTGAGAATAATAACGGCGATTTCGGATTCTACACAACTGATGTGGAAAATTGTTATTATGAAGTGTGAAGTTTTGTGGAGGAAAATGATGGTGATGTCAAAATGTGCTATTTTGTAGATCTCCGAATATGCCATTTCCGATAGTTTCACAAATCTCCCTGGTGTAAGCATTGTTTGCTGCTTGCTCAATACTTCCGAAAGTGAAACAATGCTTACTGCTGCTCTGCTTTCAAGTTAAGGGGGAAAAAATGTATAAGTAATTTGAATCTGTTAAGCCGTAAGCAAGAGTATTTGCATGCACTATTTTACAATAAAATAATAAGGATCACTGGTTACAGTTATATGTCTGGGAACATTTTCCTAAAACAAATCTTCAGGTTTAGGAGAAAAGCAAAAATGAATAAAGGCCACTGGAAAATAAGTAGTGTTGGTGTTCGAATTTAAAGATTGAATTCGGAAACCCAGATTCTCCTGCACACCACACTTCAGCACCTAAAGAAGTGGACAGGGTCATGGGAAGTTCACTTACATTCAGTTGCAGTGTTACTTTGGGCCCAACTTACAAAATTGTCCAGAAAGGGGCAGAACTATAGGGGAGCAGCCCTTGTGACTACAGGAGGGCCCAGAACTGTGGGGGCCCCTAACTACGGTAATCAGCTTACCTCCATCTGATACAAGGGTGCATCCTCAAGGTCAGGTGTTTTTGTAGCTACACTTGTTATGTGTGAAAGGATGTTGTGGCTACACCTGCATTATCAGCATTTCAAGATCAGTCACCAGACTGTGGGCATCACCACACCAAGCCGAGGAAAGGGAAGGGGTGTGACTATTAGGGACTCCATCAAAGTTTTTCTGGGAGGCCCATGATTTTTTAGTAACACCACTTTATCCAAAAGGTGTCTGAATCAGTAGCCCGGCATTTCAGTCAAATGCTTTTCTTTTAGCGAGAAGAGAAGCATTTGGCAACCTCCAGGGGTGTTTGCAGATGTGTCATGTTTTAACTCCCATATAGAGACATGGAAGCGTAGTGTCCAGGATGAAATGAGATGACAGGAAATGGCAGGATCGAGCAAAATGTTTGCGCGAACGATGGTAAACAATCGCACCGACAGCTGCCCATTCATTTGAATAGACAGCACTTGAGCAATGAGCGTCACGGCCATCGTTTAACACTGTGTAGATATCCGTGTGAGCCCGCCCTTCGGCTCAAACACAGAGCTATTGCTATAGAGCAAAATCTGTGTTGGCTATTTTCACTGCTATTTACTACTTTACTAAATATGAGAGTAGCAACACAACAGAGTAGAAGGTACAGGAATTTGTCAGGTTTATTCACTGAAAGTGCATCTACTGGCACATACCACCTGCACAAGCTGCCTATTAAAATGTCAATGCATTTTACGTCAAACAACAACTTGCAATAACACGCATAAAAGCACACGTAGGCTTGAGAACAAATGCCACTTCAATATTCAGCTTTTGGTGCCAATTGAAGACTAATTTATGCATCATTAGCCCACCAAACAAAGGGATTCTTTTCAAGTGTCATATTTGCACATTTGTTTTGTCATAGACTGTACCTCAGGCATCTTCTGACAGGTTGTTTGGAAAAGCTTATCAAGGGCAATGCTCTGGCAGTGGAACTTAGCAGCTGCACACGCCATTTGCCACCAATATTTTCATGATTTCTTAAATCATATAGCAACAGACATAAACAGTTTCCAGCTAAAGAATGGTTTACCAATAGGTCCTTTCAAAGCAAGATACACTTTAATACTGATAAAATTACTGATAATATACTGTACTCATCATAATATCCTTATCAAACCCTAAAAAGGAGAGAAAAAAGTATTGAAAGCATTTTGGAAAGGATAGTAATTGTTTTTATTATGTACCTATTAAGTTCAGTACTAAAAGTAATTCTATTTTTTTCATCAGAAATAAAAAAAAAAATACTAAACAATATACAAAAGACCTTTTTTTTATAGAACAATTCACCTCTGACTAGCTAGCTTTGTAACTTTTCTGAATATAATAATTAATAAAATGTCTTACTTATTAACCAGTTAATGTTTTTTCTACATTATATCAGTATATCTTCAGCCCCCGGAGACGTCATCTTAGCTCCAGGGGAGTATATATACGTATCTCGACATGATCGCATGTGCTCCCGCGAGCATTTATGTCGCCGCCTGTTAGTACACAGATCAGTAAATGGGAGCACGGTTCCCATTCACCAATCTGAGTGCCTGTGATCAATGACCACCAACATACACAACATACAAAAACATACACACATTAATTCTTCTTAGTGTACTAAAAGTATGCACAGGTGTGAGAAAGCGCGGAAGAGCCGCCGCCATAAGCCAGCGGCAGGCGGCTCTTTCCGCGCATAGTGACTCTGCTCACGGAGAGGCAGCCGCCTCCTCTCAGTATGAGGCGGCTGTCTCCGTACAGGGCTCAGCGGTGCGCGGAGAAACCGCCACGTTGGACGCGGCGGTTGGCGCGCATACCCCCGCTGCGGAGGCACCGCAGAGCGGGGCTGGTGTGGCTGGGACACGTAGTCCCTCTGGATTTAGAGTGACGCGCGCGCACTCAGGCAGGCTTTATCTGGCAGCCAGAGGTAGCCAGCTGACCAGGCTGGTCAGCTGACTCTGGTTCCACTCCTCATTGGTCCAGCACTTGGGGAGGTGCTGGAGAGGTGCCTGTGTATATATACTGCAGGCTGTTCAGTTGCTGATTGTCTGGCGTTGCGTTCACACATGTGGGAGCACCCAGATCCGTATTCAGATCCATAAGTGTGCCGGGACCAGCTGGAGCTGTAATCCTACACTTAGCTAGATTCTGTTGATAGCTAAAGTACTAGTTTGATTGTGATTATCTGTTATGACCTTTGCCTGCCTTGACTATCCTCCTGAACGCTGATCTTGTACCTCGATATTTCTGATACTCTGTTGCCGAACCCCGGCTCGTTCCTAGACTCCGCCTCAGCCTCCTGATTCTGTACCTCGATATATCTGATACCCCGTTGCCGAACCCTGCCTGTACTTAGATTCCGCCTTTGTCTTCTGATCTTGTACTGTATCTGTCCGTGTGTGTACGACCTGGCTTGTCTGACCTCGAGAACCGACCTTACCATTAGAGGCGGTTCCTCGCTCTGTTAGCGACCCTTCGTCCTGAGGGTTACTTTCAGACAATCCTTCCTACTGTCAGTCTGACTCCTCCCGTATTGGAGAGCTCAGGTCTGCGGAAGGAATCTGTGCAGTACTCCTTGCTGCACTGAGGCCTAGTTCCTGAAGTGTTACTGTTACACCAAACACTACACTCTACTCAGGTGAACAGAGGTTAGCTAGTATATCGGATTATCGGTGATACTGCAGATCACTTATAATCTGGTATATATCTGTATTCCCAGTGATACTGCAGATCACCGGTAGTGTTGGGCGAACAGTGTTCGCCACTGTTCGGGTTCTGCAGAACATCACCCTGTTCGGGTGATGTTCGCGTTCGGCCGAACACCTGGTGGTGTTCGGCCAAACTGTTCGGGTTCGCCCGAACGGCTCATTGCCTGGCCGAACAGGGCCCCTGTTCGGCACGAACAGGGCCCTGTTCGCCCGAATACTGGCCCCCTATGGGGTCGCAGGCATAAGGGGGGAGCATGCCCCGATCGCGGGGGGGGTCGGAAATTCCCCCCACCCCCTCCGCTAGCGCTCCCCCCTCTGCCCGCTTCCCCATTCAAAAGTTAGGAAGTGAAACTGTACCTGTGCGGCCGGTAGTGGGTGACTGGCAGTGGGCGGCACTATGGAGAGACTGAGGAGGAGGAGGAGTCCGGAGAGTGACGCGTTGAGGGAGGCCGGGCAGTGGGCGGATCAGCAGTAGTACGGTACTACTGCTGATCCGCCCACTGCCCGGCCTCCCTCAACGCGTCACTCTCCGGACTCCTCCTCCTCCTCAGTCTCTCCATAGTGCCGCCCACTGCCAGTCACCCACTACCGGCCGCACAGGTACAGTTTCACTTCCTAACTTTTGAATGGGGAAGCGGGCAGAGGGGGGAGCGCTAGCGGAGGGGGTGGGGGGAATTTCCGACCCCCCCCGCGATCGGGGCATGCTCCCCCCTTATGCCTGCGACCCCATAGGGCCCCCAAAAGCGGGATGTTCGGGGAGTTCGGGGTTCGGCCCGAACATGCCGAACATTGCGGCCATGTTCGGCGAACTTTCCCGAACCCGAACATCCAGGTGTTCGCCCAACACTAATCACCGGTAATCAGATCCTCTCTGTGCTTCACCGATCATTACAACAGGAAGGTAAAGTGGGGGAACATCTAGTGGCCAAATAGTAAAATTACGCTCACATACATTACATTAAAAAAATACATAAATTACCCCATTAATCATTCCTTTACCTCCCCTTCCATAGTAAGCAAAATAAAAAAACTTTTATAAAAACATTGAAATGAAAAGTGACATTTTAAAAAAAATACATTAATAGTTACATTAGAACTCATCTTTTTTTAATATGTAGGTTGCGAGGGTATATTAATGTTAGTTTTGCAAATATGAGCTTGTAATTAGGGATGGAAAAATGCACCTTTAAAAAATGTGGAAGCCAAAAGTCAGATCACCCTGGTTATTTGCAATACTATCCACCTACTGATAATGTAATTGGTTAGAGATAGACATAGTTCCAGCTGTTTCCGGTGCCCAAATGACTCAGTGAGTGCTGCTATAGGCATAATCCACATTACGGCCTATGGTGGTGCCCGAATTGCGGGTGCTGCGCAGTGCCCAGTTAACTGTCTTGGCTAAGTGGGCGGGGCTACATGCCAATATACAGCAATATATAGATATAGGAAGTGTCTCTGATGCTGAAATCAGGATAATAAGTGTAAATTTGGGTATCCTGAATAATATGATACACTATATATATTGTTATATTGCTATATGTTGTTATGGTGCCTTTTTAAGGAAAGGCTGTGTTTTACTGCTGAGCATTAAAGATACAATCCATCTGTAGAGAACAAAAATGCTTAAATGCACTATTTTTTCTTGGTGGGTGTAAAGGAAATAATCAAATTAATGGCTTTTAAAGGCTTAAGAATATCACTTTTCAGATGTATCTTAATTAAATTCCCCGCATCAAACATTTTTCCATCTATTCAGTAAGTATGACAAATTGAAGCAAGCAGGCAGAGAACAATTTAAAGTTCACCTGAAGTGAAAAATAAAAGTAAAACTAACTATTCCTGTTTCTTACAGCCTTGCCCCCATACCCTGTGATTGCGTACATGAAAAAAAGGCGCAGGGGATTGCCACTAGTAGAATGTAATTACATTTAGCAATATTGTACTACTGAATTCTGATCCTTACCGATATTTTACTATGACTAAACCTCTCACACAGAACCCTCCGTCTACCAATGCCTATTACTGAACTGTTACTTTTCCTATGCCTAATGCCTTAAGCCCCCTGGTGTTGCATAAACCTTAACCCCTTCCCGACCGTCTAATGTCGGGAAGGTGGCAGCCCCAGGTCCGCCTAACGCCGAAAGGCGTCAAGTCCTGGGGCGGGGTTTTGAAAGGGATCACGCGCCAATATGTGCACTTCCCCACTTGAATGCGCCGATTGCCACTATTAGACTGTTAGAAGGCTATTTACATTGTACAACGCTGCAATCTAGGGCAGCACTGTACTGGGGACAGCCGTGTCACTCGGCTGTCCCCTGCACAGTGCCCAGAGAGCGATCGCTCTCATAGGATGATGCCTATGAGAGACAATTGCGGGGATTGGTTGGCGGGGGGAGAGAGGGAGGAGGGAGAAAAAAATGTGTAAATTATATTAAAAATAAAGTAATATATAAAAAAAATAGCCAGCAGCAGCAATCATGGCCCATCAACAGAAAGCTCTGTTGGTGGGCAGAAACGGAGAGGGGGATTCATTTGTGTGCTCAGTTGTGTGGCTCTGAAATAAGCCATTAAATCTGCAGAGCACATATTTGCAAAAAATAACCTTGTCACTAGGGGGGTGTAAGCCTGTGGTCCTTAAGTGGTTAAAGAGAACCCGAGGTGGTTCCATGGGGGACAGATGGGACACAGAGGCATGTTCTCTGCCTCATGACATGCCTCTGTGTCCCCACACCGCCCGCTCTCTGCCCCCCCCCCCCCCCCAACACCACGATATAGCCCACCAAGTTTAGCAACAATATTTGTTGCTATCTTGGAGGTAAACATAGGGGAGAGGGAGTCCCTGTTTAAAACGTCCACCAGGGGCATTCCTGCAGGGTTTCCAGAGCTGCAATTGGGCACCTACCTCTCCCTGGCCGTGCCCTTTGCCAATCCCCTGCCTCCCTGCACGCTGTGACTGAGAGACAGTCCCTCATTCCAGCATCATGACCCAGAGGTCATGGAACTGGGCTTGTGTGGCCCACAGGAGCCGCAGGGAGCGGTGGTTTTTGTGGCTACCTGATCCGCTCAGCCCCCCGGATCAGGTAGCCTACATTTTTTTTTTATTTTATGGGCCCACATCTGACTCTCTTTAACCCCCCTCCTGATGGTGCCTAACCCTTAACCTCCCCCCTGCTGCAGAGCCATGATTTGTGGCAATGAGAGTAAAGTCGGATGTAGGGAAGCACCTAATAAAATAGTGGGTGCTAAGTCTTCCCACTATGCAAATTGTGGCAATTTGCATAGGGGGAAGACTAGACACCCACTATTTTATCATTGCAAAAAATCATGGTTTTTGGCCCCTAACCTTAACCATCCCATGGTGATTACTAACCCTAGTGGGGCCCAACCCCAACCATGCCCCCACTCCCTGATGGTGCCTAAACCTTAACCCCCCCCCTCACTACAAAGCCATGATTTGCAGCAATGAGATAAAATTTGGGTGCAGCCTGGCGCTTGATAAAATAGCGGGTGATGAGTCTTCCTGCAATGCACTGCTACAATTTGCATAGCGGAAAGACTTGGCGCTTGCTGTTTTATCTAGTGCCCCCCCACACCCAAATGTCTTCTCGTTGCTGCAAATTGGAGCTTTTATAAGGGCAGGTTATGGCAGCCCCCCTTCTTCCCTGTTTTGCTGTTATCTCCTTTTTTGTATTCATAACAGTTGCTGCTTGTGTACGTCTTCTTTCCTTGCATGCAAGGTTCATGAGCTCATACATGCTAAAAAAAACCCTCTAATTTACAGCTGTGGTTGCACTATTGGAGCTCAGCTGAAAATAGGGAACTTCCTGCAAAATGTATTTCACTGCCCCACAGTCAAACACAAGTAAAAGGTGATCAAGGAGAATGGGGCCAACGCTGGAAGTAACTGGGAATGCAGGTAAGTAAGTACGTAAACATAAAAAGGGATGGAGCTCTGTAATTAATTCTACTATGATTTTTACCTTAGGTGTGCTTTAAAGTAACCCAGAAACAAGTTGTTTAAACATTTTTTTACTTACCTGGGGCTTCCTCCAGCCCCGTAAGCATGGATGCATCCCTCGCGGTCCCCCTGCAGTCCTCCCGCAGTCCGCACGCAATCCTCCGTCTAGCTGCAATCAACCGACGGTACTCGGCTCAGTTGGGCTAAGTCTGACTGAGTGACGTCAGCCAGGAAGGTCCGCGCATGCACAGCTGACGTCACTGAGCCGAATACCGGAGAAGATTGCAGCTTAACGGAGGCACTCAGGAGGACGGCGAGGGACGCATCCATGCTTATGGGGCTGGAGGAAGCCCCAGGGGCCGGGAAAGTAAAAAAATGTTAAACAGCTTGTCTCTGGTACACTTTAAAGAACCTCTTTACAGAAACTTTTACCAGGCTGATATGTCATGAAAACTGTAGGTTTAGAATTACTGGTATATTACAATCACAAGCAAACTCTATAATCATCGCGCTTAGCTCTGCAATTCATTAGCTTTCCCTTCAAGTGAAAGAAGCCCCTGCAATTACATCATCTAAACGTTATTTCAGATTCCAACATTTCTTTAAATTATAAAAAGAGGAAAAAAAAGAGTCTGATGCACAAAAACAACATCAACAAAAAACAAAACAGGAAAGCCGATCAAAATGTACAATCCCACTAGCAGCAAGTTGTCTGTCCATAGTCAGGGCTCTAACTGTCCCTCAGAGGAGCACCCAATCCAACTCCTACCATAGTCTCAGCCTTATGTCTTAACTGTATAATAAGGCCAATTTTGGGAGGAACCAATTAATTCACCTATTTGTTTTTTGGCATGTGGGTGAAAATTAGTGCCCTTGTTCACATCTGAACAAAGGTTCCTGTTACGGTACCCATACACTTATAGATTTTCAGCAGATTCGACCATCAGATAGATTCCTTTCAGATGCCTGTCAGGTCAAATCTGACTGGAATCCAGAGCCGGACTGAGGCAGAGGCGAGAGAGGCTCCAGTCTCAGTGTGCACTGTAGGATGGGGCGCACAACTCACTCAGCTAGCATTCCCCTATTGTGTTTGAAGCAGAGAGAAAGAAGGAAAGGGGATACATGGCAGTGACTGCAAGCCAGATAACTAGAGATTATGGTGTTGGGGCACCTCTTAGTCTAATAGCAATTAGTGTGTGATGGCTGAGGTGGGAGGGATGGAAGGGCGTACTTTGGTGTCTCAACCTCAGGTGCTGAAGGACCTTGTCCCTGCTCTGCAGGAATCTGATGTGTGCCACACACTAGGAACAGATTTCCAATAGATCTCAGTATGAAATCTATTGAAAATCCATCAAAATGCATTGCTGCACTATTCAATCCAATTCAACGCTACGGGCCATCGATCTGCCGCCAGTAGCTGATCGACCTAGATTTTCTGTCTGGACCGACTAAATCGATAAAAATCGGTCAGATTTTCTGTCTGGACCGACTAAATCGATCGAAATCAGTCAGAAATCGATTAATCAGTCAATCGATCATGCTTTCTGCTGCATCGATTTCTAACCGATTCTATCAGAGTAGTCGAATTGGCCGTATATTGATGGCAGAAATTGACCAGTTTATGGGTACCTTTATTGCAAGGCAAAAGTGCTATCCAATACACCACCATGCTGCACATGTAGGAATATTTAGGATGTGTATTCTGATCCACCATTCTGTGCAATAAACACACAGGTCATAAAAATATACACTTGTCAATGAACAGAACAGACATCAACATTACATAATCAAATCACTTGTAAGTTTCAGTAAAGTGCCTGCATTTACCACGGATAGAAAATTGCTTCTCAAGAGCTCTTGTATGTAACCTACAGCCTAGGAAAACAATATATGCTTTTTGCTACCTGAATTATCAGCTTTTCACTCGATACTTCTAGCAGAATATGGAGGCTGTTCAATTAGATGGATCCCATCGAGTAGATTTGCAGAAAGATTAGAGAAGAATAGAGGGACAAGTATAAAGCAGGGCTTATAGTCGGTATACTGTACATGATTGCTTTGTGTACATTATAGAATTTATTTGGTATAATGTACATTATTCACTTTTACACATTTACATGTTCTCATTCTAGTTGGGATGTTGACTGTCAACTTCAACTACACTATAGGCCAGTTCACACAGGCAACGGCCGGAGTATTTTCTTGCCTGTTGGCAAAAAAGGCATTTCAAAGGCATTTTATTGATAAGATGTGAAAATATTATACAGGAGAAAAAGTGAATTAGATCAGGCCCAATAGCTGTCATACTGGTCAGACATTTCAGAACTGCTGCAGTCTTGTGAACTATGGCATTACATTAAAATTTACCAACATCACAGGAAAAAAGCAAATGTTCCATTGTACCTATTATTCACAAATGTATTGATGTTTAAATTCAATGTAAAAGACAAACCAATGTGTTATAGATTAAAGGGATACTTAAGACAATTAAAAAGGCAGTTTTACTTAACTTGGGCTTCTACCGCCCCTCCTGCAGTCGCCCTGTACCGGTACTCAGCGATCCTCCCGTTCCCCCGCCGCAGCTGTTTAGCTTTCAGCGACTGTGCCTGTCGTAGGCCACTGCGCAGCACTGGTCACGCGCGTCCTTGTTTGCGCTGCCGTTGCCGGGAGCATCCTGCACAGGCACAGTAGAGATTTACTCATACTGCACCTGCGCAGGACGCTCCCTGCGCCGATAGTGTGAGTGAGGACATGCGGCCAGGGCCATGCAGGCGCAGTGGCACGGCGTCAGGCTCAGTCACCAAAAGCGAAACTGAGCTGTGGAGGAGGCCCGGAGGATCATTGAGTACCGGCACAGGCACAGAGCGACTGTGGGGGGCCCCAGGTAAGTAAAACTGCCTTTTTTATTGACTTAAGGTTTCCTTAAAAGTAACCACTTCCTACAATATAGACGTTTATTAAAATCTGATTTGTGCATCTTTAGTGCAAACATTTATACAGTATAAATGCACAAGCAGGCATTTGTTCCCATGGCATGAATTGGTATAAAACAAAGATACAAGGCCTGCTTATCATAACTCATAACAACGTGAAGCATATAAACATACGTCTAAAAAGAGGTTCTCAAAACAATGAAACTGATGTCTGCTGGGTATTCCATTGTAATATTGTAGCAGTGTGATAACCCGTCACTGTGCATCTCATGGGACCCAGCTAACAAACTTAAGAAATGTATAGTGTACATTCAGCACAAAGTCGCTTTATTTTACTGACCGTATTAGTTGCCTACATGTCTAAGCTGCCATAGTCTAGGGTTAGTTTCTTATAAGGAAGACAAACACAAGGGGGACATAAAAACTCTACATAGGCAGTGTCCAGGCTGGGAAATGGACACTGGACTTCAGTGATGAGGTGAAAGTGCTAGCCACTTAAAGTATACCCTAGTCAAAGTGTTTTGTACAAACGGATGGAGCAGGCATGTGTGGGCAGTACTCCTCAAGTTCACCGCTCCCCCCATTCTCCTCCATCCCCTCCATTCCCTTGTAAATTCCCCCTGTAAGTCACAGCCAGGTTGTGCACTTTTGAACAAGCTCTGGCCCAGCAGCACACATCCTTGATCTCATTCCTGTGGCTGGGAGTATTCTGCGCATGCAACGACTCATAGTGCGCATGGTCAGAACGCCCGAGGGAGGAGAACAGGGGGAACAGTGGGCGTGAGGACTGCTGCCCATGCATGCCTGCTGACTCCATATGTACAAAAGACTTTGCCTCAGGCATCCTTTAAAAGAAGGCTCAGATCAATATAGTAACATACTTGAATTACTAGAAAAAACACAGAATCCAGGCTCCTCACCTCAAGCTATGAAATTGAAATATGTAAATATGTATTAGGGGGATGCTAGTGGGGGTGTGGAAAATAAAACAGCAAAGTCAATTAACCCATTGCACACTCACATGCACATTTTTCACATGTGCATGGTACATATGTGTAACGCTGGCTGAGATGCAGGCTATAAAGTGTACACTGAAAATACAATAATCGAGGTCAGATTGTCAACTGAGGTCATACACATAAAGTCTGAGATATGCGGTACAGAGGGACTAGACAGAGCAATGTCAATAACAGGCTGGGATCATACACAGGTGGGCAGATAGGCATACACATGGATCAGATGGCTGAGGTACAGTTCAGGATGAGACAGAGACAGGGTCGTTAGGCTAGCCGAGGTCAATATCGAGTATCAGATGACTGTAGTACAGAGGGATGAGACTTTAATTAAAGTGGAGGGTTTTGCCAGGTCATACACAGAAAATCAATCACAATAATACAATATACAATACTAACTAAGGATAGATATATATTGCAAACACTGCATATATATCTATCACAGCTGAACTATAACTAGACTCAGTAGCAGAGCAAGGTCCAGTGCTCAGTGACCTGATAGCTATAACGGACAGCGTGGAACTGAGAGAGCAAGACTTAAATAAACAGGGAAAGTGCAGCACACCCCCGAACTACCAGCCAATCAGAATCCTGCTCCTAGTCAGCTGACCGCTGTGTCAGCTGACTGGCCTCACACCCGCCTTCTCAGCCTATAAAGGCAGCTCTGAGCTGTGCGCGTCCTTCTAGAGAGACTGTCAGAAACCACTCGCTGGCCCACGTCTACAGGGGAGCCAGGGATGCGAACATGCTTATTCACGTCTACAGGGGAGCCGGGGATGCGACTGACCAAAGAGGAAGAGGAAGCTTCCTCCAGCTGCTCCACGCTATCAGAACAGCCTGCAGAGACCATACCAGATAAGTTTGTTACAATATGGATGTATTTTAGTAGCTCCCTTGGGGGATTAGTTTGATGTACTATCCATCTCAGAAGAGGATGTTAGGATATATGCTCCTAACCCTTAGATAAGTTTGTAGGCCTAAGGAGTGGTGCGCAACATCACACAATGAGTGAGAACAATGCTCTCAGCTGGCATTTGGCCAAATTAATCTGCCGGGCTCATTGCTGGCCGAGGCACTAGGGGGGTATTGATGGGCCGAGTTATACCCAGAGTGTGTACAAGTGTAGCTATTGTATGGGCACTGGTGAGTTGGGTGCAGGGTGAGCCGAATGACGGCTCTTCCTGCTGCTGCTAAACTTCCTGGTGGCGTTAAATACTATTCCCCCTCTGAGTTGTCGCAACATGGAGGGAGATGTAATTTGGCGTCTGCCGATTGCTGGATCCTGGAATTACTCTTGCTTAAGCCTTAAAGGGAACCAAAGATGAACGTTTCACACAAAATAAATATATCAGTCGATAGCTTGTAAATAATAAATGCTCTACCTGATAATTTTTGCAGCTCCGGTGTGCCTTTTTGAGTGTTTTTTATCCATTATTGCTCCGGGAAAAATCCAATATGGCCGCCGGCTCATATCCCTTCTGCTTCCAGGTTATGAACTGTTCTGGATGTGCTGTCTAGGCTATATGAGACTATAGACAAGCAGGGCTCCTGCTGCAGCCTTTCATCTATGTGCTTTCAACTTTATTATTCTGGTATGCTGTGTGGCTGCCTGTAGGAAGTGTCTCTCATAGGAATTAAACTGCACAGATAATAATGATGATGACTGCGCAGTGCACATAGATCAGACAACAGCCACACTTGTCTGTTATTTCAGAGCTTCTTTCTCAGCAGAGCAGCCCCTCCCATGTCGTCAGAGCACTGAGTATGCAAAGCAGGAAAGCTGAGCCAGGAGGAGGCGGGCTTGAAAAGACTTCACAGAAGACTGACTCAGCTATAATGATTCCAGGTCAAACCTAGACTGAATGCTCAGTCGGTGATTCTTATCAGAGCTGAAAACAGGCAAATTGAGCAGAGAAGAATGAAACAGAGAGCAGGGTAGGTGTTTATTGTCATGTTCCCACTGATAAATGTAGTAACATACATGAGGGTGCTTTGTCTCTGGTTCTCTTTCTCATGCTCAGTGTTTACAGATGTTATCAACATTCTCACACACTGAAGTTCCAAGCGCCACTGCTTTGCAGATTTAAAGTGTGAATGTGCTCTAAAAGCTCATACTGCACACACAGGGGTTCATTACCGCAAAAAGGTGATACAAACAATATTTCTGGTTTATTGCATTACTGATCAGCTCCATCCATTAAAATACATTTTAATTGTATCTAAAAGAAATGATCATTCTTCTTAATAGTAATATTGGTGACTTTAGAAAAGAGTTAATATACTTTCAATGGCCTGAATAAGCCCTTTAAACCTGCTGTTAGGGGCCACAGAGATCTCTTAAAAATACCTGCAAGGCAAATCAATTTTGATATGCAGGATTGATTTTAAAGAAAACATAATAATTTGATAGTCTGAAAAGCTATAGCCAAATCTTAATCTGGATTATTTCTTCAACTTGTATAGAATGCTATCATTGCAGACATGTTCCTTTTAAACATTAAATGCAATGCTATATAAAATTGTGCTGTGTTTGCAGAAGAGAGTTTAGATGACTGACTGCATAATAGGATTTCATTTGGCATCCTTGTATTTAGCTAACATAAGTGTTTTTTTGGTCTTTTTGTTAGATGTTAAATAAGTGCAGTATATTTTAACCACTTCAGGACCACAGTGTTAAACCCCCCCTAAAGACCAGGCCTTTTTTTCTGTTAATTGACCACTGCAGCTTTAAGGCCAAGCTGCAGGGCCGCACAACACAGCACACAAGTGATTCCCCCCCCCCCTTTTCTCCCCACCAACAGAGTTCTCTGTTGGTGGGGTCTGGTCGCCCCCCCCCCCCCCCCCCTCCTGAGTTTATTTATACTTTATAAATATTTATGTTTTTTTTTTATATTTTTGACTATTTCTTTGTTTATACATTTTTTGAAAATCCCTCCCTCCCCCCAGCCGGCCAATCCTGGCGATCAGCTGTCATAGGCTACTGCCTATGAGAGCCGATCGCTCTCTTCTGACCCAGGGGGACAGCCGTGTCACACGGCTGTCCCCAGTACAGCGCTGCTGCTGATCGCAGCGCTGTACTAACTGAAAAAATGGCGGTTTCGCCGTCTAACAGTCTCCCGAGCGTCGATCGCCACTCGAAGACTGAAGGCAGGGCAGAGCTCAACCCCCCAACCAGGAGATGCGTGCACAGCCTGCATGCGATCTGCAAACTGTAGCCCCAGGGCTTGACGCCAATTGGCGTTAGGCGGTCCTGGGCCTGCTGCCACGGCCACGCCCATGGGCGTGGAGCGGTCTCTAGGTAGTTAAAGTATAAGCATATAATTTATACTTTGGTGCAACTATACAAAAGTTTTCTTGAGCATAATTAAAACAAATTAACTCAGCATTTTTGATTAAAAGGAGGCATTTAAACACAAAAAAATGCACCCGCACGCAAGCCTGTGCAGAAAAAATGTCCCCTCTTGACGCTAATTGGGCACCACCAGCAGCCCAAATTTGCCTTCATAGCCACCTAATGCGGCTTTGTGGAAGAGAGGGGGGTTTAAGTTAAGGAGGGGTATTTAGGGTTTAGCCACCACTTGGGGGGTTAGGTTTGCGCACCACCGGGGTGGGGGGTTAGGCACCGGGGGGGGGGGGGGGTTGGGTTATTCATCAACATGAGTAGTCTTAGGGTTAGGCACCACCAGGGGGGATTTTAGGGTTAGGCACCACCGGGGGGGGGGGGGGGCGGTCTCAGGGTTAGAAATCGGTAGAGGGAGAGTTCTGTGTGAGAGTAGGGTTAGGTTTAGCAATAGTAAATTATCAATACCAATATTCTACCATGGAAATGTAGTAGTAGAATACCACTAATTTTAACGAGATTCTACCACCAGCAAACCCGGCACCCTTTGTTCCGCACGCCTTTTTTCATGTATGCATGTCACCTTGTCAGGGACGCTTCTGGTCATTTTGGTGCACAAGGGGAGACACTCCCCATCTCACTCTCCCAGTTTCGAGATTAGGAAGATCATAGCCTACATTACACACTAAAATGGACATTTATAAACATCCTATTTATACAATATTTATGCCAAAATGGGCTGTAATATTATCCTAGGGATGCAAAAGAGTTTCAACAATCATTAGATCAAAATTCTAATAATTACAGATTAATTAGCACATTAGTAGTGCCTGTCATATTACGCTATTCAGGACTCCTTTGCTCCAATCAGCAATGCTATGAAAATTACCATTCATCTCTTTCTTAATAGAACTAACACTTGTGTAACAGGATAGTTCTATGATGTCCCCTCTTGCTGGTGTCATCCGAGCTGTTTACCTACACCGGAAATCGACCATCCTCATCTCAATTGACAGGCAATGGTCCACTATAGTCCACAACCTTTTCTTCTATTTTTCCTCTGTGATCACTGTAATTGGCTCACAGTGATCACAGGGTCAGGAACCAATGAAATTAGCTTATGACCAGTGCATGGAAATCAGCTGAATTTAGCAGTGATAGAAGCGTGAATCATGTGGAGAGTGCACTGCAAAGTGCAGGGCTATTGAAATCTAGATCCTGATATTCTTTGTCTGCAACACATTAAAGCAGTGGTCCTCAACCTTATTTGATCCAAGGACTGCTTCAGCATCAGGCTCAGGGAGAGGATGTCTTTGGGAAAGATGCCTTTGCAATGTACTGGGGCTGCTGCATAACCCACCATGACAAGGTACATTTGGTGTGACAGGTGGTGTGAAGGGGGGCACTAGCATCGTGAGGGGGGGCGGGTAGTGCGACCCGCACCAGGTGGGGTGACCCCGGCTGCCCTGAGCGCTGAGGGAGGGGTGGTGCTGTAATGGAGGGGGTAGTCAGCCCCGGGGAGGGCAGGCCGACCTCTCCCTCCCTTCCTCTCCCCGGGCCGCCCTCCGTGCTCTCCCCTCCGATTGCAGAGTTAGCGCAGGGAAGCACTGTAAATAGTCAGTAACTCACCTCCCTGGTTCCAATTGCCGCTCACTTGCCGCTGGTCTCCTCCTCTGCATAGACGCTTATACACATGCTGCTTCCTGCTAAACAGGAAGTATAGTGTATATAAGCGTCTATGCAGAGGAGGAGACCAGCGGCAAGTGAGCGGTGATTTGAACACAGGGAGGTGGGCTACTGACTATTTACAGCACTTCCCTGCGCTAACTCTGCAGTCGGAGGGGGAGCACGGAGGGCGGCCCGGGGAGAGGAAGGGAGGAGAGGTCGGGCTTCCCTCCCCGCAGCTGACTCCCCCCTCCATTATGGGGGGGGGCACCTACCTACCTAGCCTATACTGGGGGGCAGCTACCTATCTAACCTGTACTGGGGGGCAGCTAACCTGTACTGGGGGGCAGCACGGTGGCGTAGTGGTTAGCTCTCTCGCCTTGCAGCGCTGGGTCCCTGGTTCGAATCCCAGCCAGGGCACTATCTGCAAAGAGTTTGTATGTTCTCTCCGTGTCTGCATGGGTTTCCTCCGGGCACTCCGGTTTCCTCCCAAATTCCAAAAACATATGGATAAGTTAATTGGCTCCCCCTAAAATTGGCCCTAGACTACAGTATTTACACTACATAATATAGACATTTGGCAATGGTAGGGATTCGATTGTGAGCTCCTTTGAGGGACAGTTGGTGACAAGATATATATATATATATATATATATATATATATAGATATATAGATATATATATATACTAGCCGACCCGCGGCGTAGCATACGCCACATAAGAGGGTAGAGGGCAGGAAGGGGGTATTGGGCACAGCGGCGGGGAGGGGGGTTGGACCCCCCCTCAACTGGGTCCCCCATGTGTGCTCTACCTCCAGCTTAAGCTCAGCAGGAACCCCCCCTCACCTGGGTCCCCCATGTGCGCTCCCCCTCCTGCTTAAGTACAGTAGCAGCCGCCACTATTAGTAAGAGGCAGCGGGCGGGGATGACTCACCTCTTCCGTGTTCCATCGTGCGTTCCACTGTCGTCACTTCCTGCAATGCCGCACACTGTATTGGTGTAATGTGCCTTTTTAAAACAGAAGGAAATCTGCAAAAATTCAGCTATAAGTGAACATTTGTGGTTATCCACAATGCACTGCTACTAAATATGCAAATTACCCCTTTTCCCCCTTGGTAAGCCAAGCAAGCATCCAGAACCACTGGTGTATAGCAAGCCTATAGCTTTAAATTTTACACAGTCATATCAAACCCACATGTAGACAGCCTTTTTCAGACTTTTGTTCCTCATCTGTACATGGCAAGGATTGATATGGCTGTATGAGATAGGGCTTGGACCAGTACAACAGAGTAACCAAGCAGCTCAGGGTGACCCAAACCACTCGGAATGTATAGGGGGATAAAAGGGACAAAAATACCTCCTACAAAAAAAATCAAAGTTTGGTGTAATTTGCCTTCCTAAAATAGAAGGAAATATGCAATAACTCAGCTATAAGTGAACATTTGTGGTTACCCACAATGCACTGCTACTAAATATGCAAATCATTCCTTTTCACCTTTAGTAAGCTAAGCAAGCATCCAGAATCACTGGTGTATAGCAAGCCTATAGCTTTAAATTTTACACAGCCATATCAATTCCACATGTGACCTCTCCCTCCCTTCCTCTCCCCGGGCCGCCCTCCGTGCTCTCCCCTCCGATTGCAGAGTTAGCGCAGGGAAGCACTGTAAATAGTCAGTAACTCACCTCCCTGGTTCCAATTGCCGCTCACTTGCCGCTGGTCTCCTCCTCTGCATAGACGCTTATACACATGCTGCTTCCTGCTAAACAGGAAGTATAGTGTATATAAGCGTCTATGCAGAGGAGGAGACCAGCGGCAAGTGAGCGGTGATTTGAACACAGGGAGGTGGGCTACTGACTATTTACAGCACTTCCCTGCGCTAACTCTGCAGTCGGAGGGGGAGCACGGAGGGCGGCCCGGGGAGAGGAAGGGAGAAGAGGTCGGGCTTCCCTCCCCGCAGCTGACTCCCCCCTCCATTATGGGGGGGGGCACCTACCTACCTAGCCTATACTGGGGGGCAGCTACCTATCTAACCTGTACTGGGGGGCAGCTAACCTGTACTGGGGGGCAGCACGGTGGCGTAGTGGTTAGCTCTCTCGCCTTGCAGCGCTGGGTCCCTGGTTCGAATCCCAGCCAGGGCACTATCTGCAAAGAGTTTGTATGTTCTCTCCGTGTCTGCATGGGTTTCCTCCGGGCACTCCGGTTTCCTCCCAAATTCCAAAAACATATGGATAAGTTAATTGGCTCCCCCTAAAATTGGCCCTAGACTACAGTATTTACACTACATAATATAGACATTTGGCAATGGTAGGGATTCGATTGTGAGCTCCTTTGAGGGACAGTTGGTGACAAGATATATATATATATATATATAGATATATAGATATATATATATACTAGCCGACCCGCGGCGTAGCATACGCCGCATAAGAGGGTAGAGGGCAGGAAGAGGGTATTGGCCACAGTGGCGGGGAGGGGGGTTGGACCCCCCCTCAACTGGGTCCCCCATGTGTGCTCTACCTCCAGCTTAAGCTCAGCAGGAACCCCCCCTCACCTGGGTCCCCCATGTGCGCTCCCCCTCCTGCTTAAGTACAGTAGCAGCCGCCACTATTAGTAAGAGGCAGCGGGCGGGGATGACTCACCTCTTCCGTGTTCCATCGTGCGTTCCACTGTCGTCACTTCCTGCAATGCCGCACACTGTATTGGTGTAATGTGCCTTTTTAAAACAGAAGGAAATCTGCAAAAATTCAGCTATAAGTGAACATTTGTGGTTATCCACAATGCACTGCTACTAAATATGCAAATTACCCCTTTTCCCCCTTGGTAAGCCAAGCAAGCATCCAGAACCACTGGTGTATAGCAAGCCTATAGCTTTAAATTTTACACAGTCATATCAAACCCACATGTAGACAGCTTTTTTCAGACTTTTTGTCCTCATCAGTACATGGCAGGAATTGATACGGCTGTATGAGATAGGGCTTGGACCAGTACAACAGAGTAACCAAGCAGCTCAGGGTGACCCAAACCACTCGGAATGTATAGGGGGATAAAAGGGACAAAAATACCTCCTACAAAAAAAATCAAAGTTTGGTGTAATTTGCCTTCCTAAAATAGAAGGAAATATGCAATAACTCAGCTATAAGTGAACATTTGTGGTTACCCACAATGCACTGCTACTAAATATGCAAATCATTCCTTTTCACCTTTAGTAAGCTAAGCAAGCATCCAGAATCACTGGTGTATAGCAAGCCTATAGCTTTAAATTTTACACAGCCATATCAATCCCACATGTGACAGCCTTTTTCAGACTTTTGTTCCTCATCTGTACATGGCAAGGATTGATATGGCTGTATGAGATAGGGCTTGGACCAGTACAACAGAGTAACCAAGCAGCTCAGGGTGACCCAAACCACTCGGAATGTATAGGGGGATAAAAGGGACAAAAATACCTCCTACAAAAAAAATCAAAGTTTGGTGTAATTTGCCTTCCTAAAATAGAAGGAAATATGCAATAACTCAGCTATAAGTGAACATTTGTGGTTACCCACAATGCACTGCTACTAAATATGCAAATCATTCCTTTTCACCTTTAGTAAGCTAAGCAAGCATCCAGAATCACTGGTGTATAGCAAGCCTATAGCTTTAAATTTTACACAGCCATATCAATTCCACATGTGACCTCTCCCTCCCTTCCTCTCCCCGGGCCGCCCTCCGTGCTCTCCCCTCCGATTGCAGAGTTAGCGCAGGGAAGCACTGTAAATAGTCAGTAACTCACCTCCCTGGTTCCAATTGCCGCTCACTTGCCGCTGGTCTCCTCCTCTGCATAGACGCTTATACACATGCTGCTTCCTGCTAAACAGGAAGTATAGTGTATATAAGCGTCTATGCAGAGGAGGAGACCAGCGGCAAGTGAGCGGTGATTTGAACACAGGGAGGTGGGCTACTGACTATTTACAGCACTTCCCTGCGCTAACTCTGCAGTCGGAGGGGGAGCACGGAGGGCGGCCCGGGGAGAGGAAGGGAGAAGAGGTCGGGCTTCCCTCCCCGCAGCTGACTCCCCCCTCCATTATGGGGGGGGGCACCTACCTACCTAGCCTATACTGGGGGGCAGCTACCTATCTAACCTGTACTGGGGGGCAGCTAACCTGTACTGGGGGGCAGCACGGTGGCGTAGTGGTTAGCTCTCTCGCCTTGCAGCGCTGGGTCCCTGGTTCGAATCCCAGCCAGGGTACTATCTGCAAAGAGTTTGTATGTTCTCTCCGTGTCTGCATGGGTTTCCTCCGGGCACTCCGGTTTCCTCCCAAATTCCAAAAACATAAGGATAAGTTAATTGGCTCCCCCTAAAATTGGCCCTAGACTACAGTATTTACACTACATAATATAGACATTTGGCAATGGTAGGGATTCGATTGTGAGCTCCTTTGAGGGACAGTTGGTGACAAGATATATATATATATATATATATAGATATATAGATATATATATATATACTAGCCGACCCGCGGCGTAGCATACGCCGCATAAGAGGGTAGAGGGCAGGAAGAGGGTATTGGCCACAGCGGCGGGGAGGGGGGTTGGACCCCCCCTCAACTGGGTCCCCCATGTGTGCTCTACCTCCAGCTTAAGCTCAGCAGGAACCCCCCCTCACCTGGGTCCCCCATGTGCGCTCCCCCTCCTGCTTAAGTACAGTAGCAGCCGCCACTATTAGTAAGAGGCAGCGGGCGGGGATGACTCACCTCTTCCGTGTTCCATCGTGCGTTCCACTGTCGTCACTTCCTGCAATGCCGCACACTGTATTGGTGTAATGTGCCTTTTTAAAACAGAAGGAAATCTGCAAAAATTCAGCTATAAGTGAACATTTGTGGTTATCCACAATGCACTGCTACTAAATATGCAAATTACCCCTTTTCCCCCTTGGTAAGCCAAGCAAGCATCCAGAACCACTGGTGTATAGCAAGCCTATAGCTTTAAATTTTACACAGTCATATCAAACCCACATGTAGACAGCTTTTTTCAGACTTTTTGTCCTCATCAGTACATGGCAGGAATTGATACGGCTGTATGAGATAGGGCTTGGACCAGTACAACAGAGTAACCAAGCAGCTCAGGGTGACCCAAACCACTCGGAATGTATAGGGGGATAAAAGGGACAAAAATACCTCCTACAAAAAAAATCAAAGTTTGGTGTAATTTGCCTTCCTAAAATAGAAGGAAATATGCAATAACTCAGCTATAAGTGAACATTTGTGGTTACCCACAATGCACTGCTACTAAATATGAAAATCATTCCTTTTCACCTTTAGTAAGCTAAGCAAGCATCCAGAATCACTGGTGTATAGCAAGCCTATAGCTTTAAATTTTACACAGCCATATCAATCCCACATGTGACAGCCTTTTTCAGACTTTTGTTCCTCATCTGTACATGGCAAGGATTGATATGGCTGTATGAGATAGGGCTTGGACCAGTACAACAGAGTAACCAAGCAGCTCAGGGTGACCCAAACCACTCGGAATGTACAGGGAGATAAAAGGGACCAAAAAGACCTTCTACTAAAAAAAGCAAAGCTTGGTGTAATTTGTCTTCTTAAAAAAGAAGAAAATCTGCAATAATTCAGCTATAAGTGAACATTTGTGATTACCCACAATGCACTAGTGTTGTCCGGATCATGAACGATTCGGATCTTTGATCCGAATCTCTTTTGTGAGTCGAATCATCCGAATCATCAAAATGAGTGATTTGGATCGCAAAGGGGCGGGGCCAGGGGTGACACACCCCCTTCTCAGCAGGCAGCGGGGTCCTGGAAGCAAAGCAGAGATGGATTGCTCTGTTGGAGGGGAGCCAGCCTTGCAGGGACAGGTAGATCAGAGAGAGGAGACATGGGTGCCACTGCCAGATATGTGTAGAGCACACATACTGGCTATAATGTGCTGCTCATTATAGGCTGTCTGTTCCGTAGTTGTGCAATGAACAAATTGGAAACTTTTGGCACAGCTCAGTAACTTTACAGACAGAGTGCTGGGCTAGGGCAGGGCAGGCACTGTGATTGCTGTGCAATATGATCCTCCTGCACTGCTCTACACAGCTGCACTTCACTTCTGGGAATGCTTTGGGGAATGCTTTCTTTCACTGTGCGACGTTTGCATTCAAAGTATACAGATGAACATATAGGTGAAATATATGTAAAGCATATGATTGCAGCATGTGGGTATTGTGTGCAAACAAACATTTCTGCTCTCTGCTCGTCTCTCCTCCCTTCTCTGTCCACTCCCTGCCATCTGTCCATTTTCTCCTCTTCTCTGTGTGTCCACTGCAGGGAAAGTCCTGTCCTGCTATTCATTTCACACCCGAATGCTTCCCTAGTAAAAAGATCCAGACCTTTTCAATGATCCGATATGAATCATCCGGATCATTGAAAAGATCTGAATTTTGCATCGCTACAATGCACCGCTACTAAATATGCAAATTATTATTTTTCACACTTAGTAAATCAAGCAAGCTTAAACCCACATGTGACAATCTATTTAAGCCATTTGGTCCTCATCAGTACTTAGCAGGGATTGATAAGGCTGTATGAGATAGGGCTTGGACCAGTACAACAGAGTAACCAAGCAGCTCAGGGTGACCCAAACTACTAAGAATGTATAGAAGGATAAAAGAGACCAAAAAGCCCTCCTACTAAAAAAAAGCAAAGCTTGGAGTAATTTTCCTTCATAAAACAGAAGCAAACCTGCAATAATTCAGCTATAAAAGTGAACATTTGTGGTTACCCACAATGCACTGCTACTGAATATGCAAATTATCCCTCTTTGTCCTTGGTTTGATATGACACTACTACTTCTTCTTGCTTGGACCAGCCCCTTCTTCTTGCTTGGACCGGCCCTTTGGGCAGGGCGCTACTTCTTCTTCTTGCTTGAAGGTCGAGGCACTTACTCTATTATATATATATATATATATAAATATACATATATATATATATATATATATATATATATATATATATATATATATATATATATATATATATATATATATATATATATACACACACACACACTGTACAGCACTGCGTAATATGTCGGCGCTATATAAATACTAAAAATAATAATAATAATAATTACCTATACTGGGGGAGCAGCTACCTATCTAACCTATACTGGGGGGCAGCTACTAATCTAACCAATACTGAGGGGCAGCTACCAATCTAACCTATACTGGAGGCACCTACCTATCTAACCTATACTGGGGGACAGCTACATATGTAATCTATACTAGGGCACCTACCTATCTAACCTATACTGGGGGCACCTACTTATCTAACCTGTATTGGGGGCACCTACCTACCTAGCTAGCCTATACTAGTGGCAACTATACTGGCTATCTATATTGGAGGCACCTACCTAGCTAACCTATGCTGGGAGCACCTACCTAGCTAACCTAAGCTGGGTGCAACTTTTCTGGCTACCTGTATTAGCCAACTGCCTTACTGTTACACAGTTACATTACAGTTAGCTCCGCCCATGTGATGTCATGGCTACACCCATTTTTGCCATGGCTAGCTTCGCTTTTTGGGGGGGGGGGTGTCGGTAAATTATCTGCACCGGGTGTCAAATACCCTAGCTACGCCACTGAAGGGGGGGGGGGGGAGTACTGCCTGGGCTTCCTTATCTACTGGCAATGTCATTTCCTACCCTCATCTGTCTCCCCTCACTATTACCCTTCCCTCCTCCCCACAGCCCCTTTACCCTCCTCCTCACACTCACTTCACCCTTTCTTCCTCCCTACACCCACTTCCCACTTCCCTCCTCCCCACACTCACTTTTACCCTTCCCTAAGCCTTCCATTGGTCTTCCCACACTAGCTTCCAGCATCAGCTGCTCACCTCCATGCAGACTGAACTCTGTGGGTGGGAAGAGACCAGAGCTTCCTAGTCATCCTCACTGCTGCCACCTGGTGTCCGTACAGACAGAATGCATGCTGCATTACAAATTACAGACACTAGGTGACAGCAGTAATAATGGCTGCAGACGACTCTTCTTTATAGCTACCAGCAAACTTCAGTGACACTTCTCTCTGCAGTGTGATGTCAGACGGCACAGCCCAGCTCAGACTAGCTTTCAGCCCAGAAGTGGGCCGTGGCCCAGGGAGTTGGGGACCCCTGCGTTAAAGAATACCTACCTGTAGTGAGAAGTATACGGAGGCTGGCATATCTATTTCCTTTTAAACAATACCAGTTGCCTGGCAGCCCTGCTGATGTTAGGCTACAGTAGTGTCTGAATAACACCAGAAACAAGCATGCAGCTAAACTTGTCAGCTCTGACAATAATGTCAGAAACATCTGATCGGCTGCATGCTTGTTCAGGGTCTATGGCTAAAAGTATTAGAGGGAGAGGTTCAGCAAGCTAGCCAGGTAACTGGAATTGCTAAAAAGGAAACAAATATGGCTGCCTCCATGTACTACTCACTTCAGGTTTCCTTTAAGTATTCGATTACGATGCTGTTTGATATTACAGCAAAGTCCCCGTTATCTGAAACTCAGACATCCGAAACTCTTAACTAACCAGCATGTTTTGTGCATTTTGCAGGGGTTTTGCAGAGATTTAAATATTTACCAAGCCGCCAGGGCTGGCTTTCCGGCATCCGTGCAAGGCTTCCGGCATGTCATGTGACCTGACTCTGGTCAGGTGACACGCCGGAAGCTGTGCACTGAGGACGCTGGAAGGCAGATGGGAGCTACAGTAAGCTTGGAAGATGTCGCTGGAGGCTCGGTAAGTATTTATTGCTAACTGGGGAGGGGGAGGTTTGCGCTTTCTATCCCGGTTGCTCAAGCAACTGACAGGCACATGTAGCCTGCATCAGACAATACCCGCCAGTGCTGAATACCAGGGACTTTGCTGCATGTGCAATCCAGAAATCCACACGTAGCTCCAATCAGAACTCTATACTGACTGGATTAATGAATAATTTAATAATTATGTACTATTAATGCAAAAAATCTGATCCAGGAAATTATAGACCTGTAAGTTTAACATCAGTTGTATGCAAACTATTTGAGGGGTTACTAAGAGATACTATACATGACTTCATAGTAGAAAATAATCTTATTTCTCAGCATCAACATGGGTTTACTAAAGACAGGTCCTGTTTGACTAACATGCTCAGCTTTTATGAGGTAGTGAATGCTAATATGGATATTGGGAATGCTGTAGATGTGATATACTTGGACTTTGCAAAGGCCTTCGACACTGTTCCCCACAAAAGTCTGGTGCAAAAGTTGAGGATGCAAGGACTGGGGAAGAGTCTGTGTTCATGGATAGGGAACTGGCTAATGGACAGAAAACAAAGAGTTGTGGTCAATGGATCGTACTCAAAATGGGAGACTGTTAGCAGTGGGGTCCCACAGGGGTCTGTTCTGGGTCCAGTGCTCTTCAATTTATTTATTAATGACCTAGTAGATGCAGTAGTGAGCAATGTTGCTATTTTTGCAGATGATACAAAATTGTGCAGAATCATCAACTCTCAGGAAGATAGTGTCATATTGCAACAGGATCTGGATAGGATGGCTATATGGGCACATACATGGCAGATGAAATTCAATGTTGACAAATGTAAGGTCATGCATTTTGGACGTACTAATGGTCTAGCACCATACACAATAAATGGGATACAGTTGGGGACATCAAACTTGGAGAAGGACTTAGGAGTACTCATTGACAACAAGTTAAATAATCGTACTCAATGCCAAGCAGCTGCAGCTAAAGCTAACAAAATTTTGGGATGCATTAAAAGGGAAATAAAAACTCGAGATGCTAGCATAATATTGCCCCTGTTTAACTCTCTAGTAAGGCCACATCTGGAATATGGAATTCAGTTCTGGGCACCACATTACAAAAAAGATATTGCAGTTTTAGAGCAGGTGCAGAGACGAGCAACAAAATTGATGCGTGGGATGGAAGGTCTCACTTATCGAGAAAGGTTAGATAAACTGGGTTTATTTAGTCTAGAGAAAAGACGCCTTAGAGGGGATCTAATTAACATGTATAAATACATCAGAGGGCAATATAATACCTTGGCGGATGAGCTTTTTGTCCCTAGGCCTTCTCAAAGGACTAGAGGACATGATCTGCGCATGGAGGAAAAACGTTTTAACCATTTATTTAGGAAAGGGTTCTTTACAGTAAGAGTGATTAAGATGTGGAATGCATTGCCACAGGAAGTCGTTATGGCAAACTCTATACCTGCATTTAAAGGGGGCTTAGATGCTTTCCTTGCGTTGAAAGACATCCATGGCTACAATTACTTGCCTAATGATGTTGATCCAGGGATTTTATCTGATTGCCATCTGGAGTCGGGAAGGAATTTTTCCCTTTAGGGGCTAATTGGACCATGCCTTGTAAGGGTTTTTTCGCCTTGCTCTGGATCAACAGGGATATGTGAGGGAGCAGGCTGGTGTTGTACTTTATACTGGTTGAACTCGATGGACGTATGTCTTTTTTCAACCAAAATAACTATGTAACTATGTAACTATGTAATGGCGTATGATTTGCAGCTCTCATCTGAGTCACAACACATCATAGTGAGGATTGCTGAAATTTCTGCAGCTACCATAAGAGTTAAATTCTCGAATACATTTCAGGTATCATCAGTTTACTGAAACCCAACACCACATGAAAAAATCCCCCCTCCCCCCCCTCCCCCTCCAGCCTCCAAGCTAATGTTTATGTGGAGTCGGATCTCCCATCCTCAAACCAACATACTCGCCAATAGTGATGTATTAATTTTGCTTACGCAAAATTTTACATAAAATTTGAATTCATTCAGTGAAATCCCATTTTAATTTAGAAAAAGTATGATTGCAGACATTGTAAACATTGTTCACATACGTTGCAATAATAAAAGGTTAACACAAACCAGAGACAACCTGAATAGAGGGAGCCTCTGGACAACCCAGAGTGTTCCCCTGTGGTCCTCCACTGTCCCGTTACAGCACTGTGTCCCCTGAAAGACCATCAACAATGCCTTGTCAAGGGCTTGCACATGAGCATGAACCTGATCAGCCTCGCCTTTTTCCGCCAAAGCCTAAGTGGGTCCACCCTACTGCACAGGCACAGTGCAAAAATGCACCAACGAGCTTCAGGGGGCATTGGATCGGCCTGGAGGGCAGAATGGAGGGCAGTGGTGAGTATTATAATTATTGTACTTTTTTTTTTAAACAAACTCACAGGTTTGCTTTAATATCCTGTAACAAACCTATCTGGTGTGGTCTCTGGAGGCTGTTCTGATAGTGTGGAGCAGCTGGAGAAAGCTTCCTCTTCCTCTTTGGTCAATCGCAACCCCGGCTCCCCTGTAGACGTGAATCAGAATGTTCGCATCCCCGGCTCCCCTGTAGATGGAGGTCGGTGTGTTGTTTCCAGCATGATGCGCGCAGCTCAGAGCCGCCTATATAGGCTGAAGAGGCGTGTCTGATGGGTTGTCAGCTGTGATGTCATCAGCTGACACCTTATTGCAGGAGGTGCTGTTAATTCTGGGGGCTGGGCTTTTGCTCAGCCTATTGGGTATTTAAGGCCAGAGTATTCACTTGCTTGTTGGCCTTGATACTAATCAGTACGGTGGTTCTTGGTCCTTATCCTAGTAAGATAGTTGTTTGAGAGCTACATTTCATATATTGCGCATCAGCCCGATATATATGTACTCCAGTCAGTTTAGAACTGTGTAATATATATATATACTGTATATATATATATATTGTAATTATAGTAATTATTATTGTATTTCTGTGTATGATCCGGCAAGTCCACCACTCTGATTAAAGTCTCATCCCTTTGTACCTCAGTCATCTGATACCCGTTATAGACCTCGGCTAGCTTAACGACTTTGTTTCTGGCTCATTCTTGTCTGTGCCTCGTATATCTGATCCTATGTGTATGACGTCTGCCTGAATATTAGTCTAAATAATAATCAGGGATATACCAAGGACACGGAAGACCAAAAGATTGAAAAATTACTTTTTCTTTTTTATTTGCAAAAAGGTGCAGAAATATGTATACAAAATCTTTAATCACGTAAAAAAGTGCATATAGTTGATTGAAAAAAAGGCAACAACATCGATTTGTTTCGCGTTGGTGACCCTTCTTCAGGCCTTTAAATATACAGTGAACATCTACAAAGTATAAAAACAACACAATTAAAAACTGTAATACAATCAAGAGAACTGTAGTACAATCTAAAAGGACAATTCCCCTTAAGAGAAAAAAAAGGGATACTTCCCCTTTAAGAGAAACAAGTATGAATAAAATAGAGTAACCCATAATAGCATACAGTGAACAAAGGAACACCAATTAACGTGAAAAAGTGAGAAAGTGAAACATCACCTAGATGAACGTGCACTTCAGAAAAATAGGAAGAAGATGAAGTAAAGAGCAATAAAATATTACACAAAATAACCTATACCTGCACAGTTAGAATATAAGGTAGGGACTCATCTGGTCAAATATAAAGCCAGGATAGACCACCTATGAATCAATGCAGGATTCAAATAAACAGAAATAAATCTATTAACAACAAAAACAACAATTAACTAGATGGCCTAAGCAGTCAAAGTCAATGTATCTCCTCAAATGACACCAGTAAATAGATATTTGATAATTACCACGAGATCAAACAAAGAGCCGCATGGAGACCGGACATCCAAACAGGGTGGTGACTATTCGACAACTGAATGGGGCTTAAATACCTGCAAAGATGGAACTGAGCATGCTCAATTAAGAACACACCTGAGCTTAATCTGAACTAATACAGAAAAAGGGAAATTATGTAACTATCACACCCATAGCCGGCCTTTGACCTGAGCGACTGGAGCGGTCGCTCAGGGGGCCGGCTTCCAAGGGGGCGCCTATAGCTGGCCTATACTGAGGGCACCTACACCTGACTTCCTATACTGGGGGCACCTATACCTGGCTACCTACCTATACTTACAGTAGTCTGAGGGCATTTTATTGGGAGGGGGGCGTACTGCGGCTATAACGCATGGTGCAAATTGTTGGCGCTGTGCTAGCATTCCAATTGGGGGGGGGGGGTGAGAGGGTTGGGGGGTGGGAACCTAATTGTTTCACTGATTGTTTTTATTAATATTCCTGAAATGTTCTAGACTTCGAAAATGTTGGGAACCACTGTGCTAGGGGGTAACTCAGGAGAAAAGGTGAATTGCATATGGGCCTGTGTGTGTGTGTGTGTGTGCGTGTGTGTGCGTGCGTGCGAAGAGGATGAAAGGAGGGGGCACACGTGAAAAGGATGAAGGAGGGGCACCAAAATCAGGTTTCGCTCAGGGCGCTGGGAAACCTAAGGCCGGCCCTGATCACACCCACCAATGACCATGCACTATGGTACAAGGTCCATGCTGGAACGCATGCGTCACTTCCTCAGCATCACATGCGGAGGAACGGCCGCAATAGACGCCCTAACCCTTATGTCTAGCCAATCAGGAGAAGGACAGAATCCTGACAGAAATCCGCAACCTCTATACCAAATACGGAAGGCTACATAGGGATACTAAAGGGGCATGCGTAATAACGTCCGCATCTAACGCGGAAAATGGAAAACCTATCTATTTTATACACATAGTAACTGCCAATGATGTTATAAAAGATATTATAAAGAAATAAGAAAACAGGTAGGGAAGTAGAACACCCATCTCCAGTACTCTTTACAAGAAGGTGATAGAGAAGCTTTCCACACCAAGTAGCTTGAAAGGTTGGAAAAAACAAAAAGATAACAATGTCATAATTACATATTCAAAATAGCAAAAACAATCATGATGAAGTATTAAAAAAGCAAAATTTGTACGGGATTCTAAGGATTACACCACTGGTTTTGTCTATAAATGGCAGCAAAAAGGAAAATCACTCTATGGTGGTTTGGACCATTCAAGACCAAGATCCCGCAAACGTACACCCAGACACAGGCGGGAGTATCCCACCTCTCCCACTTCTTCAGTTGGGTCCTCTGCTTCTGGCTCCTCTTTTTTAGGGTCCACAGAGAATCGTGCAAGGGGGCAAGGAGCCAGATCCAGAACCAAGAGCCCTCAACCAGTCAGGAGCAATTACTACATGCGGGATCGCAATTAGAGGGTATCTCACCTGTGGTAAATATATCTGATTATATGTTATCTAATTGTGAGTTATCTGTACCTTCAAAGGGTTTGTCATTTAGTCCAACTTCTACACCAGATTTTTTTAGATTGGATTCTGAACTTGCCCATTTCTTTAATAATTTACGATGGAAGGCTTATTGGTCTAAATCTAAACAGTCTGTTACTACCATAAGAGACAGACATCGTACATTATATACATTTTCGGAATTGGATCTAAAATTACCCTCCTCCCACAAACCTCCTGTTGATAATGTCCATATTGAATCCTTCGTCAAGTTAGTGAAACGTGATCTTGAGTCCTTGGAAGTTTCATTTAAAAGAGGGAAGTTACCATTTATTCACCATAACATTACAAAGGAAGAAAAGAACGCCCTGACCAATCTTAAAGATAATTCATCTATTGTTATTAAGAGTGCTGACAAAGGGGGTGCTGTTGTGGTCATGAATAAAGTTGATTATGTCAATGAAATTAGAAGACAATTAAGTGACCCTAATGTTTACTGCAAACTTGATTGTGATCCGACCATGTCCTATTTGGCTGATCTGAGATTGGTACTTGAGGAGGCCTTGTCCAACGAAGTTATTGATCAGAAGTTATTTGATTATTTGTATAATAACCAACCAGTGACTCCAGTCATATATTGCTTGCCTAAATTACATAAAGATCCCCTTCACCCACCAGGGAGACCCATTGTGGCAGGTGCAGACTCTGTCTTCAGTAGAGTGGCAATTTTCTTGGATAAAGTGTTACGCAGATATATGATTAATCAGACCTCTTATCTGCGGGACACTTCTGATTTTATCAACACCATTAAAGATATTATACTTCCTCATGAAAATTGTCTACTCGTAACTCTAGACATTGAGTCTTTATATACATGTATCCCCCACCATGAAGGTCTACAGGCAATTAAGAATGTATTGTTAGAAGATCTTGAGGTCAATAATGCACAAATGACTTTTGTCTTGACCTTGTTGGACATGGTTCTTAAAAATATTTTTTTCTTGTTTCAGTATGATTTTTATTTACAGTTACGGGGTTCTGCCATGGGGAGTAACGTAGCTCCCGTGTATGCCAATGTGTCCGTTGAAGATTTCGAAAAAAACTGGATTTATAAGTATTAATTATTCCGCTATTTTATTTTGACGTGGCGACGTTATATCGATGATATCTTCATTATCTGGACGGGGTCTCGTGAGTCTTTTGAATCGCTTCCTAAGTCCCAACTTATGCGAGTGAAACGGATTGTAAGTGATTCCAATACGTCACACTGTCGTTTGGAAACTATGTCCAGGAAATTTATTGATAGAAGATATCCCTCTAATTTGGTGTATCGTTTGAGGAATGAGGTGGCAGGTATGAGCTGTAGCTCCCTTCTGTCCCCTAGAGCAGGTCACCCCAAAAGAAATAGAGATAGGATCGTCCTGGCCACATTGTTTAATACATTGTCTAATCAAATTGCCGATTTGGTAAAGAAACATTGGTATGTTTTGTCATCTTTGAGTAAAGATATCCCAGCTTTTAGCCAACCACCGATGATGGCTTACAAGAGAGCTAGATCGATCCGAGACATAGTTGTCAAAGCAGATGTGGGACCATCAGTAGTTAAATCATAGGGTAGGTTGACTCCATTGCGGGTAGGCACCTTTCCGTGGCCTCCATTGTGTTAATTGTCAACTTGTCATTAAAGGCAAATATTTTAATCACCCTATGAGGGGAACACCCATTAAGTTACGCCACTATGCAACATGTGATTCAAACTTTGTGGTTTATGGTTTAAAATGCCCTTGTGGTAAATTTTATGTGGGTGAAACCACTCGACCTGTTAAGAAACGCATTAGTAAACATCGATCAACTATCAAGGTTGCCTTCGAACGTGGTGGAGCTCAATCTGCCCTTGTGTCCCCAGTGGCCCAACATTTTTGGGAGGCTAAACACTCTGCAGGCCAACTTCGATTTTTGGTCTTGGAGGTAGTTGAAAGATCTAGACGTGGTGGTGATCGTCAGGCGTATCTCTTGAAGAGAGAAGCCTTCTGGATACAATTTTTTAACACGTTGGCTCCCCATGGTATGAACCTCGAATATCTTCCATAATTCCCCCTTTTTCCCCCTTTTTGTTATGTAATTTTGCTTGCATTCATCATGATTGTTTTTGCTATTTTGAATATGTAATTATGACATTGTTATCTTTTTGCTTTTTCCAGCCTTTCAAGCTACTTGGTGTGGAAAGCTTCTCTATCACCTTCTTGTAAAGAGTACTGGAGATGGGTGTTCTACTTCCCTACCTGTTTTCTTATTTCTTTATAATATCTTTTATAACATCATTGGCAGTTACTATGTGTATAAAATAGATAGGTTTTCCATTTCCGCGTTAGATGCGGACATTATTACGCATGCCCCTTTAGTATCCCTATGTAGCCTTCCGTATTTGGTATAGAGGTTGCAGATTTCTGTCAGGATTAGGTCAGACGCATGTCATCAGACAACTTTCCGCGTTGTTTGTGGTAGTTGCGGAGTTTCTTCCACATTGGAGGCGGATGATGGGGCGCATGCGTCATCAAGCCTTGGAGTGGTTAGACATAAGGGTTGTGTCACTTGTTGCGATTAATTTTCCGCACATGATGCGGATTATGTGACGCATTTGTTGTCCTTCTCCTGATTGGCTAGACATAAGGGTTAGGGCGTCTATTGCAGCCGTTCCTCCGCATGTGATGCTGAGGAAGTGACGCATGCGTTCCAGCATGGACCTTGTACCATAGTGCATGGTCATTGGTGGGTGTGATAGTTACATCATTTCCCTTTTTCTGTATTAGTTCAGATTAAGCTCAGGTGTGTTCTTAATTGAGCATGCTCAGTTCCATCTTTTAAGCAACATTATAGCTTTTGGTGGATAGTAAATGGTTCCTACACCCCAATCATATCTATATGGGGGAGGGCTTAACCCCGGGTGTTTGTTAATCAATAAATCAAAGAAATTGAGGTCATGCAAGCCATCTAAAGTATACCAAATCTGCTTTTATTACATAAATATCCACGGCAATCCCCCATAAATACAGAGATTATCAAAAATACTACCCCAAACCAATTAAAAACACCAATTGCGGAGCATTGGCAACTGTGTGCCTATGTGACAAAGATATCATGCATCTATAGTTATGCTGCAAACTTATCCTGGCCAGGAAATAAAACACAACAGCATCACATGCATCCGCGCTTGCTCACTCCTCACATAACTGTGCCATTAGCAATGCAACGTTGGGGGGCCCCCTTGTAAAAAATGCAGAAGCGTGGAAACATTAAAGCCAAGCCAGATTCAGTTCCATCAACTTAATGCAACTTCTCAACAGCTGAGCACATGAAGAAGCAAGGAGGAAATGCAGAAGCGTGGAAACAGCGTAGCCAAGCCAAATAAAGTTCCATCAACTCTGTGCAACAATACAACTGCTGCTACATATAGGGGGCATTCGTATACGATCTCACCCGTCCTGCTGCATCACTGTGGGTTGGCAACCTATTCCAACCCACAGTGATGCAGCAGGACGGGTGAGATCGTATACGAATGCCCCCTATATGTAGCAGCAGTTGTATTGTTGCACAGAGTTGATGGAACTTTATTTGGCTTGGCTACGCTGTTTCCACGCTTCTGCATTTCCTCCTTGCTTCTTCATGTGCTCAGCTGTTGAGAAGTTGCATTAAGTTGATGGAACTGAATCTGGCTTGGCTTTAATGTTTCCACGCTTCTGCATTTTTTACAAGGGGGCCCCCCAACGTTGCATTGCTAATGGCACAGTTATGTGAGGAGTGAGCAAGCGCGGATGCATGTGATGCTGTTGTGTTTTATTTCCTGGCCAGGATAAATTTGCAGCATAACTATAGATGCATGATATCTTTGTCACATAGGCACACAGTTGCCAATGCTCCGCAATTGGTGTTTTTAATCAGTTCCATCTTTGCAGGTATTTAAGCCCCATTCAGTTGTCGAATAGTCACCACCCTGTTTGGATGTCCGGTCTCCATGCGGCTCTTTGTTTGATCTTGTGGTAATTATCAAATATCTATTTACTGGTGTCATTTGAGGAGATAAATTGACTTTGACTGCTTAGGCCATCTAGTTAATTGTTGTTAGTTTTTTTGTTGTTAATAGATTTATTTCTGTTTATTTGGATCCTGCATTGATTCATAGGTGGTCTATCCTGGCTTTATATTTGACCAGATGAGTCCCTACCTTATATTCTAACTGTGCAGGTATAGGTTATTTTGTGTAATATTTTATTGCTCTTTACTTCATCTTCTTCCTATTTTTCTGAAGTGCACGTTCATCTAGGTGATGTTTCACTTTCTCACTTTTTCACATTAATTGGTGTTCCTTTGTTCACTGTATGCTATTATGGGTTACTCTATTTTATTCATACTTGTTTCTCTTAAAGGGGAAGTATCCCTTTTTTTCTCTTAAGGGGAATTGTCCTTTTAGATTGTACTACAGTTCTCTTGATTGTATTACAGTTTTTAATTGTGTTGTTTTTATACTTTGTAGATGTTCACTGTATATTTAAAGGCCTGAAGAAGGGTCACCAACCCGAAACAAATCGATGTTGTTGCCTTTTATTCAATAAACTATATGTACTTTTTTACGTGATTAAAGATTTTGTATACATATTTCTGCACCTTTTTGCAAATAAAAAAGAAAAAGTAATTTTTCAATCTTTTGGTCTTCCGTGTCCTTGGTATATCCCTGATTATTATTTAGACTTTAAGCTTGGTGTTTGTGGTGCACCTGCAGGGATTTTCTGTATATTTTGTTTCTCCCAAATACACTAACTACTGGTCTGCCTGAATATTGACCTAGCACCTGTCTCTATCCCTTGTACTGTAGTCATCATCTGATTTCCTGTGTAATGATTTTAGCCCATTTTTGACCTAGCTCTACATTAGTCCATCTGTACCGCGCATTTCTGACTTTTCATGTATGACCCGAGCTTCGACCTGATCTCGATTTATTGTATGTTCTGTGTGTACATTAGACCCAGCATTACATATCCCTTGTTGGAGTGGAAAGCCAAGGATTTTTACTTTCTAATAGTTTGGCAGCACCTTGCTGTTGGAATGGAAAGCCAAAGAATTTTTACTTTCTAACATATTGGCAGCAATTTGTACTCTTTTTGCACCAGGATATATCAGATAAAGGGGTGAATTCAGTAACAGCACAGTAATCTGCATGACCTTGTACAAATATTAGCATAAATATGTACACATATACAAACATATGCCACACATAGTGAGCTCCGACATATTAAACACACCTTCCCAAAAAGAATAAATATTTCTGGGCCAATATCACAAGTGTTTACAGTAATGACATTTTAATCATGACATATACTATACATCAGTGGTCCTCAAACTAAGGCCCGCAGGCCGAATGTGGCCCCCTGAGGCTTTTTTACCGGCCCCCCACACACATAATGTATTACTTATAGATGCGGTCAGCTACATCTTTAAATATTGGTAGTCCGCATATAGAATAGCAGTGCTGGCACCACCCTTCCACATGGAAGCCAGTAAGCAGTCATTTGCTAATTTCCAATCAAATTCTACATCAGGTGACACTGCTGTCCAGCTGGACTGCAGGTTGTCACCTAGTTATTCTTCACTGTGTGGCCCACAAAGACTTCTACATCATTTTATGTATACTCCGGCCCCCCAGCAGTCTGAACTATGTTGACCCGGCCCTCGACCCAAAATGTTTGGGGACCTCTGCTATACATAATACACCAATACGCATATAAATGTGTGTGAGAGGAGTAGCTCACACTAAAGAATTCATAGACATGCTAGACATGCTAGTTTTATAACCATGTGAATTCTGAAAGACCTGCCAAATAGTCCACTTTAAATTGTATTCCTCTATTTTACCTGTTATACCATCTTCCCCCCCCTGTCCTTTACCTGATTAACTCTTACCAGCCACTCTTTAACCATAGTAGGAACACTGCTTCTAATGTATTTCAAGGAGATTACTGTTAGCTGTATTTAACAATGAATGTCTCCAACTCCCAATTGCGCACGCCGCGTGTTGCGACAACAATTGTAGCCCGAGAGTATGGGCCATTAGAAGAGACTTCTTCATCCCACCCTTCTTCTGAAAATTAGATATTCTAACAACGGTACCCTATTCCAGGTTCCCTAAAGATTATCCATACCGTAGGGAAAGAAGGGAAACCCCTCCTGACAGACAAAGGTAGAGATCCCAGATGACCATTCATATTTAGACCCAATGCTAGCCCACTAATCTAGTGTACATTTAAACTAGCTAATTTTTCAAAAACAAACTCTCATTTTACTCAGGAGCCAAACAGCACCACTAGGTTCCTCCCCATCAATATCTGCTCTAGGCCCACCCAACATTTTTTTCCCCCGCCAAATGACCAGTCCACTCGTCTCTTCAGCGCTATTGCCCGATGGTATGTTTTAACATTTTCATGATTATAATTTGATAAGATAATCCGTGAGTTTTGTTCTTCCAAACATGCCAGTAATTCTGTTTATTCAGAAGGCATTTACAGTATGTTGATGCATCTTTGATATATATGAGTAGAACAAATGACAGAAGGGGGTGGAAGAGAAAATGGGTACACTTTATAGCAGTCAGAATAGCCGCACTAGTATAAATTAGAGGATGCGAAGAAATAGTATTCTGCAGAAGTTGCATTTAAAAAGTGCATAAATTAACGTCTAGGAAATATGAGCTACGTGATAAAATACATTTGGTACAAATTTCAGCTCATTATTACAGTTCTATTGCTGATAATAGCATGCAGGCACGCTCAATACAACATTTTCCCACAGCACTTCAAAACAAGGTTGTAAGGGCATTGATCATATAAATAACAGCTCTAAGCAATTCAAGCTCAAACAGAACCTCTTTATCAATACAATACTAATTTGTTTACCTTTAGAACTTTCATAGATCTATAACATGTCAGGTTAGTGTAGTGGAACACTGGCTAGCGCTTTGACACCGTCTGCATGCAGCAGTTTTCATGTGTCCTCTTTGTATACTTGAGCTATTTCTAGAAGTACCTATAGGTAATTTCATCCCAATCTTACCGTTTCTTGTTATTGTTGTACATATTATCATTAATATGCTAATATAATAGATTGGGAAACCCCCTGATGGACAATTACTTGACTACATGACTATGTACTCTGTAAAGCGCTGCGGAAGATGTCACTATGTAAATACTAAATAATAGTAATAATGTATTGTGCAGTGCTTTACAGAGTACATCAAACAATTCATGGGGTATGATCCAATCTAAAAATTGTCAGCATGAAAAGCTGATGATTGTGTAACGCATGCAATATTTGCAAGTTGCATAATACAGTTATCACTACCCAGCTGGGAAAATATTAAAAATGATCTTGCCCAGCAGAACAAGAACTCACTTGGGCTTTTATTTATTTATTTTCTGTCATTACAAGTTCATTTCATCTGATTCAATTGCAGGTTTAGATATGGAGAGGTGGTTTTAAACATCGAAAATGAGAGCAGATAAGTGTTAAACCTATTACCTACCTTTACTTGCTAATAAAACATACTGCTCATCTCAGGATGATGCTTTTCAATCAATTAAAAAACATATATATTAAAAAATGACATGCCTCCCCCAGCCTCTGCCTGAACAATACCAGCCCATATAGCCCATCACATAGGGGAGACTGCAGGAGAATATCTCTTTCTTCCATCTTGCAAAGTCACTTTATTCATGTGAAGGACAAGGGACTTATCCCCTCTGCATGCTCAGAGATGTGAGGATATCTACTTCAAATATGTGACGGTGGATCCTGGAGGGAATTATTGAGCAATCTGGGTGTCCCTGTTATTTTTAGGGGCACCCCCAGATGTCCGTCCCCTCTCAGGTAAATAGGTGAACCAATAAAAACATAGAGTCATGTTCCTGGTCTTAATTAAGCAAGACTCAACCAAACAAAGAAACCTAACAAAGTCCATCAGGGATTAGTGTCCATTAACAAATCCGCGTTGTTTTGGTTTCCTTGTTTATCTTCCTCATAGGCCAACACATCACATGCAAAAAATAGTTAAAAAGACAATAGAGTGATTCTGTAAAGTACTTGGGATCCTCCACCTCCTTCTATAAAATTCAACCACCATGGGATACCAATTACGATTACTGCACCCAGACACTACCCTCAATGTCCAAACTCACCCCGCAAACCTCCTAGAAATCTCCGGAGGTAAGATTGACAGCCTGTGAGGGGATCAATTCCACCGCTCCAGCCGGATCAAATAACCTCTGTACAAACTGAAGGTACAGCACATAGCATGATACCGTTTTAGTAAAAGAAATATAAAAACATCTGTTACACTCACAAAGGATGACTTGATTAAGTGCATATTAAACGTAGTTGGGTCCCCGGGTGACCGCTCTCAAGTTAACCGCCTCAAATCCTTGCATCTCTCCTTCGGTGTTAGTACTTCCAGATAAGGCCAATGACGCCTGACGTAGCTCCACCCTACGCGTTTCGTCAGCAACTCTGACTCATCAGGGGCTGATGTCAGACGCACAACGGCCTCTGTTAAAGTCACAATCCTTCCCATAAGCCCTCGCCGTGGCGCACTGATTCCGCGTCACTATATTTACGCATGTGCATGTGTCATATCAGACGCAACCCGCCATACTTGTATCTCCAAACTAGTAGTGTAAACTCCCCTATATAGCATGCGCGGCCCTAGTAAATCTCAATCCTCAGAAACAAGAAGGCCTGCGTGTGCATATTGACAAAAAATAGTCAATAGGTGAACCACCTGCGTAGTTAGAATAAAGGGTTCCCCCCAAAAAAATAGTCTACTAATAAAAAAGACCAACAATATAATCTTAAACAACAAGTGTCAGCGCCAAGGCAGAAGGCGACCGCAGCCGAGAAGGACAATGTCCAAAAGTCCACACAAGCAATGAATATATAAAGTCAGCGCAGGTCTATAGTAATACAGCTTTCATCATTTTTTGGTATACAGGATCTTCGAACAAAAGGGTAAAGAAGCAAGGCTTACCAGATTCCAACAACCCACATTATAAGGTTGTAAACGAGTTTGATAGGTGGTCCGCAGAACTTTCAAATGGTGTCGTTTCACCAGCGATGTTGCACACTACAGATTCCTCCGGAATATAGTAGATATCCTGAGATCGCAGAGACTCACCAAAGCGGAGTCCAGTAGGATAGTGACATGAAAGATGTACGGCACATCTAAGTGTAAACCGTCTTTATTACATAACAAGTAAAACAATTAAAAACAAGGATAAAAGAAAACTCACATACGGGGCCCGTGCACTGGGAACCCCGAAAAAGTAGCGCGCATAAAATGGTCAATAGAAGACCTCAAATAAAATGGTGCCGCCTGTCGCCTTCCCGACCGGTTTCGCAATCTTGCGTCATCAGGGGAGAAAGGCGACCAGGCGGCCAGCACCAACTTTATAACATTTTTGAATTAAAAAGTGGGAGTGGTTAGGCTCCACCTTATTCAGACTACACTAGTCAAAGGCAGAAAGCATCAAACATGAAATAAAACATTGTGACAAATTGCATTGTGTCAGAGAGACAGTAGCAAAAGATCTCTCAGATAGTGTGAATAAAAAGAGGTGAATGCAATATTACCTGCATATTCAATTCGTAGTAGGCTAGTTAAGGCTAAATTAAAAGCTAGATTGATTACTCTGCCCTAGGGCATATCTTTCCTATGTAAAAATTTTCTTTCTAGATGAAAAGCAGGCACTTCCTGTACCAGAAGTAGTCACTGGAACTCAGGAAGTAGCCTTGCACTCCACCAGGGTCAAGTGGAGCACAAGTTCTTCCTGTGAAGGGAAAAAAAAATAAAAATAAAAAAATCCAATGCGTATGCAATGACGCATACGATCATAAAAACGTAAAGCATGAAGCACATAGCAGTGCAGTGCAGCTATAAATATGCATGAAGTGTACTCAGGTGTGCAATGAAAAGCGCGTCTAATGTACTATACTAAGAAGGTGCATAAATCTGTATGCATAGTAAAAACAATGAAATGATAAAACAGCCTCCATGGGAGCTCCAGGGACCTTAAGTAGTGAAAGTGAAGAACATCCATAGTGATCATGCAAGACAGATCCCATAGGTATCCGATAGATGGAAATTATGCAAAGTTATGCAAATGTATATACACAGCAGTGTAATGCGGCTATGATTACGCATAAAAATTACTTAAGCGTGCCATAAAGAGCACATCTAAAGTGAAAGCGGTCTCTACTACAATGTAGAACACGCATGCGGCGAAGCATAAAACAACAAAAAGCGCACATAGGGACAAAAATCCACTGCGAGCATCTAAACCGACATATGGAACAATAAACAAAAATAATTGATCTTATGCTGCAATAAAGTCGCATTTAGTTAAAAAAAAATAAAAAAATGCAATGCGTATGCAGTGACGCATACGATCATAAAAGCGTAAACAATGAAGCACATAGCAGTGCAGTGCGACTATACATATGCATGAAGTGTGCTTAGGTGTGACATGAAAAGCACGTCTAATATACTGTACTAAGAAGATGCATAAATCTGTATGTACAGTGGAGACAATGAAATGATAGAACAGCCTCCGTAGGAGCTCTGGGGACCTCAAGTGGTGAAAGTGAGGAGCATCCATAGTGATCATGCAAGACAGATCCCATAGGTATCCGATAAATGGAAATTATGCAAAATTATGCAAATTCATATACTCAGCCGTGTAGTGCGGCTATGATTATGCATAGAAAACTCCATGCTCCGATAACAGAGGACAACAGACAGCACTCTGTGGGGTAGGGAGCAACAAAGGGAAAAAGAGGGACCACAACCTCCCAATATATCCTATCCAAATTAAGAGGGTATATAAATTTGTATGCTTGGTGAAAAAACAGTGACAGAATAGAACAGCCTCAAACGGAGCTCCGAGGGCATCTAGTGGTGAAATGAGAAACAGTCACAATAATCGTGCAAGACAGGCCCCAAATTCTGTTCTGTCACTGTTTTTTCACCAAGCATACAAATTTATATACCCTCTTAATTTGGATAGGATATATTGGGAGGTTGTGGTCCCTCTTTTTCCCTTTGTTGCTCCCTACCCCACAGAGTGCTGTCTGTTGTCCTCTGTTATCGGAGCATGGAGTTTTCTATGCATAATCATAGCCGCACTACACGGCTGAGTATATGAATTTGCATAATTTTGCATAATTTCCATTTATCGGATACCTATGGGATCTGTCTTGCATGATCACTATGGATGCTCCTCACTTTCACCACTTGAGGTCCCCAGAGCTCCCACGGAGGCTGTTCTATCATTTCATTGTCTCCACTATACATACAGATTTATGCACCTTCTTAGTACAGTATATTAGACGTGCTTTTCATGTCACACCTAAGCACACTTCATGCATATGTATAGTCGCACTGCACTGCTATGTGCTTCATTGTTTACGCTTTTATGATCGTATGCGTCACTGCATACGCATTGCATTTTTTTTTTTTAACTAAATGCGACTTTATTGCAGCATAAGATCAATTATTTTTGTTTATTGTTCCATATGTCGGTTTAGATGCTCGCAGTGGATTTTTGTCCCTATGTGCACTTTTTGTTGTTTTATGCTTCGCCGCATGCGTGTTCTACATTGTAGTAGAGACCGCTTTCACTTTAGATGTGCTCTTTATGGCACGCTTAAGTAATTTTTATGCGTAATCATAGCCGCATTACACTGCTGTGTATATATATTTGCATAACTTTGCATAATTTCCATCTATCGGATACCTATGGGATCTGTCTTGCATGATCACTATGGATGTTCTTCACTTTCACTACTTAAGGTCCCTGGAGCTCCCATGGAGGCTGTTTTATCATTTCATTGTTTTTACTATGCATACAGATTTATGCACCTTCTTAGTATAGTACATTAGACGCGCTTTTCATTGCACACCTGAGTACACTTCATGCATATTTATAGCCGCACTGCACTGCTATGTGCTTCATTCTTTACGTTTTTATGATCGTATGCGTCATTGCATACGCATTGGATTTTTTTTTTTCCCTTCACAGGAAGAACTTGTAATCCACTTGACCCTGGTGGAGTGCAAGGCTACTTCCTGAGTTCCAGTGACTACTTCTGGTACAGGAAGTGCCTGCTTTTCATCTAGAAAGAAATTTTTTACATAGGAAAGATATGCCCTAGGGCAGAGTAATCAATCTAGCTTTAAATTTAGCCTTAACTAGCCTACTACGAATTGAATATGCAGGTAATATTGCATTCACCTCTTTTTATTCACACTATCTGAGAGATCTTTTGCTACTGTCTCTCTGACACAATGCAATTTGTCACAATGTTTTATTTCATGTTTGATGCTTTCTGCCTTTGACTAGTGTAGTCTGAATAAGGTGGAGCCTAACCACTCCCACTTTTTAATTCAAAAATGTTATAAAGTTGGTGCTGGCCGCCTGGTCGCCTTTCTCCCCTGATGACGCAAGATTGCGAAACCGGTCGGGAAGGCGACAGGCGGCACCATTTTATTTGAGGTCTTCTATTGACCATTTTATGCGCGCTACTTTTTCGGGGTTCCCAGTGCACGGGCCCCGTATGTGAGTTTTCTTTTATCCTTGTTTTTAATTGTTTTACTTGTTATGTAATAAAGACGGTTTACACTTAGATGTGCCGTACATCTCTTTCATGTCACTATCCTACTGGACTCCGCTTTGGTGAGTCTCTGCGATCTCAGGATATCTACTATATTCCGGAGGAATCTGTAGTGTGCAACATCGCTGGTGAAACGACACCATTTGAAAGTTCTGCGGACCACCTATCAAACTCGTTTACAACCTTATAATGTGGGTTGTTGGAATCTGGTAAGCCTTGCTTCTTTACCCTTTTGTTCGAAGATCCTGTATACCAAAAAATGATGAAAGCTGTATTACTATAGACCTGCGCTGACTTTATATATTCATAACAATATAATCTTAACCGGTTCAGCTTACCGACGCTGCGCGTTCTCGCCGCTCTCGTCACTCTTGCCAATCGCGTCGCTCTCTGCTCACCGCAGCTCACTCGCTCTGCTGTCTCTATAACGGCAGAGCCCTGTTAGCCATTCAGGCTGATTTCATTGGCTCCTGACCCTGTCTATCAATGTAAGCAACTCCCATCGGCTTACCTATCAATGTAAGCAACTCCTATCGGCTTACATTGATCGACACGGTCAGGAGCCAATGAAAGATGCTCTTGACCAGCTCACCGAGCTCTTCCATCACAGGGGCGGTAGAGTGGTGGCCTGAGGTTCCTGGCATGTGTTGCGTAGATGATGGTTGCGACAGGTACTGTATGTGCGGTGATTAGTCGGTATTCTGCCATTTCTTGTACCAGCGGTCTCTGGCCCTTAAGGGGCAGAGACTGCTGGTATTTAAGTAGTTAATTAAGACAATGAAAGTTTTTGACTACTATCCTCTCTTCTGTACATACTGCATGTATACGCTAAATAAAATCTGCTTTCAGTTCTCAAGTTTAAAAAATGGTAAGATAATTAACCCCACTAATTTCTCCTCCAATCAAATTCAATGACTTAACAGGCAGCACGGTGGCGTATTGGTTAGCACTCTTGCCTTGCTGCGCTGGGTCCCTGGTTTGAGTCCCAGCCAGGTCAACATCTGCAAGGAGTTTGTATGGTCTCCCCGTGTCTGTGTGGGTTTCCTCCGGACACTCCGGTTTCCTCCCACATCCCAAAAACATACAGATAGGTTAATTGGCTCCCCCTGTAACTTGGCCCTAGACTGCAACAGATACACTACACCATACAAACATAGACATATGACTGTGGTAGGGATTAGATTGTGAGCCCCTCTGAGGGACAGTTAGTGACAAGACTATATACTCTGTACAGCGATGTGGAAGATGTCGGCGCTATATAAATACTAAATAATAATAATAACAAATTGCAAATTATTTGTAAACTAGTCTACCTAAGCCCGTATAAAAACGGGCTCTAGGTAGGGAAATTATCGCCGCTCGCACCTGCACATGCGCAGTACAAAAAAGCTTTGGACAGACAGGGAAAGATGCTGATGACGCAGGGACAGTTAGGTTTTATTGTATAGGATTTTAGGATCATTTTTGTCCTATTATTTCAAATTCAGTTGGTGCTGGGGCTTGAAATATGTACTGCCGAATGTGTGTGCTGTTTCCCACCAGCAGCACACAAAGAGTCAGAGGTTTTAGTATTACTATTAGTATTTAGTATTTATATAGCGCCCACATTTTCTGCAGTGCTGTACAGAGTATATCGTCTTGTCACTTAACTGTCAACAAGAGGGGCTCACAATCTAATCCATATCATGGGCATATGTCTATGTATGTATTGTGTAGTGTATGTATCATAGTCTAGGGCCAATTTAGGGGGAAGCCAATAACGTATCTGTATGTTTTGGGATGTGGGAGGAAACAAGTACCCGGAGGAAACCCACGCAGACACGGGGAGAACATGCAAACTATGTGCAGATAGTGCCCAGGCTGGAAATCGAATTAGGGACCCAGTGCTGCAAAGCGAGAGTGCTAACCACTATGTCACTGTGCTGCCCATGCTGAGGTTTATGAAATACTCCAAATCAACTACAGTGGTGTGAAAAACTATTTGCCCCCTTCCTGATTTCTTATTCTTTTGCATGTTTGTCACACTTAAATGTTTCTGCTCATCAAAAACCGTTAACCATTAGTTAAAGATAACATAATTGAACACAAAATGCAGTTTTAAATGATGGTTTTTATTATTTAGTGAGAAAAAAAACTCAAAACCTACATGGCCCTGTGTGAAAAAGAAATTGCCCCCTGAACCTAATAACTGGTTGGGCCACCCTTAACAGCAATAACTGCAATCAAGCGTTTGCGATAACTTGCAACAAGTCTTTTACAGCGCTCTGGAGGAATTTTGGCCCACTCATCTTTGCAGAATTGTTGTAATTCAGCTTTATTTGAGGGTTTTCTAGCATGGACTGCCTTTTTAAGGTCATGCCACAACATCTCAATAGGATTCAGGTCAGGGCTTTGACTAGGCCACTCCAAAGTCTTCATTTTGTTTTTCTTCAGCCATTCAGAGGTGGATTTGCTGGTATCTTTTGGGCCATTGTCCTGCTGCAGCACCCAAGATCGCTTCAGCTTGAGTTGACGAACAGATGGCCGGACATTCTCCTTCAGGATTTTTTGGTAGACAGTAGAATTCATGGTTCCATCTATCACTGCAAGCCTTCCAGGTCCTGAAGCAGCAAAACAACCCCAGACCATCACACTACCACCACCATATTTTACTGTTGGTATAATGTTCTTTTGCTGAAATGCTGTGTTACTTCTACGACAGATTTACCAGGACACGCACCTTCCAAAAAGTTCAACTTTTGTCTCGGCGGTCCACAAGGTATTTTCCCACAAGTCTTGGCAATCATTGAGATGTTTTTTTAGCAAAATTGAGACGAGCCTTAATGTTCTTTTTGCTTAAAAGTGGTTTGCGCCTTGGATATCTGCCATGCAGGCCGTTTTCGCCCAGTCTCTTTCTTATGGTGGAGTTGTGAACACTGACCTTAATTGAGGCAAGTGAGGCCTGCAGTTCTTTAGATGTTGTCCTGGGGCCTTTTGTGGCTTCTCGGATGAGTTTTCTCTGTGCTCTTGGGGTCATTTTGGTCAGCCAGCCACTCCTGGGAAGGTTCATCACTGTTCCATGTTTTTGCCATTTGTGGATAATGGCTCTCACTGTGGTTCGCTGGAGTCCCAAAGCTTTAGAAATGGCTTTATAACCTTTACCAGACTGATAGATCTCAATTACAGTACTTTTGTTCTCATTTGTTCCTGAATTTTTTTGGATCTTGGCATGATGTCTAGCTTTTGAGGTGCTTTTGGTCTACTTCTTTGTGTCAGATAGCTCCTATTTAAGTGATTTCTTGATTGAAACAGGTGTGGCAGTAATCAGGCCTGGGGGTGACTACAGAAATTGAACTCAGGTGTGATAAACCACAGTTAAGTTATTTTTTAACAAGGGGGGCAATCACTTTTTCACACAGGGCCATGTAGGTTTTGAGTTTTTTTTCCTCACTAAATAATAAAAACCATCATTTAAAACTGCATTTTGTGTTCAATTATGTTATCTTTGACTAATAGTTAACGGTTTTTGATGAGCAGAAACATTTAAGTGTGACAAACATGCAAAAGAATAAGAAATCAGGAAGGGGGCAAATAGTTTTTCACACCCCTGTAATTTATATGTACTTTTGTGGTCCTTCTAATTACCCTATTTATGTGGCCGTTACAATTACCCTATTTTTTAACTCAGATACCATTTTGTAATATTCAGAATAGCTTTTCAAGTGAATACCTCTCTGTACCAGGAAGTTGAATTCACTTGAAAAGCTACTCTGAATATTACAAAATGGTATCTGAGTTAAAAAATAGGGTAATTGTAACGACCACATAAATAGGGTAATTATAAGGAGACACATCCACGCAAGCACAATAGCCCGTGACCACAGCTGTGGCTGTGAATCTTTCGGATGGGCTAGCGGTGCACTGCATGGCAGCGGAACTACACCAAGGGACCAGATAGACCGCTAGGGGCTGGAAGAAGCCCCAGGTGAGTAGATCTAATCTTTAAAGGTACACTGTAGGGGGGTCAGGGGAAAATGAGTTGAAGTTACCCGGGGCTTCTCATGGTCCCCCGCAGACATCCTGTGCCCGCGCAACCACTCCCCAATGCTCCGGCCCCGCCTCTGGTTCACTTCTGGAATTTCAGACTTTAAAGTCTGAAAACCACTGTGCCTGCATTGCCGTGTCCTCACTCCCACTGATGGCACCAGGAGCATACTGCGCAGGCCCAGTATGGTCTGTGCGTGCGCCGTGCGCTCCTGGTGACATCAGGGGAAGCGAAGACACAGCAACGCAGGCGCAGTGGTTTTCAGACTTTAAAGTCTGAAATTCCAGAAGTGAACCGGAGGCGGGGCCGGAGCATCGGTGAGTGGCTGCATGGGCACAGGATGCCTGCGGGGGACCATTAGAAGCCCTGGGTAACTTCAACTCATTTTCCCCCGACCCCCCTACAGTATCCTTTTAACATTTCAGCTCATATGTCCTTCAAATAACTAAATACCAGTCTACTATATGAAAAACATATCTGCTTAACAATTCAGTAGCTGTATTCATTAATTTGGCATGCTGACAATGACACATGTGAATACATTCAAAGCAAGGCATTTGATCTGTTTGTTTTTGTTACACTGATTTAAAAAACACAACACAAAGATTTAGTCCACTCATCGTGGGTGGTCTACAGAAACCAGTTTCTTGTGCATTTCAATGCATTATTGATGTTTTTCTATCTCTCATAGGCTTGTTGAAAGAGTTTACCACCATGCATTGCGTGTCTTTGATCATTTGTATTATTTGCATTATCTGCTGTGAAACGAATAATGTATCTAATACTACAAGAATCTAATCTGTTTTCAAGGTTTTCACCGCTATGCTTTGATGAAGTCATTAACATAAATCTTTGGCTTGAATTCCTAAACAATACCACAGAAAGATGTCAATAATTTCTAGATGTTGCCACATAGGAGACCAATAATGGTTAGTGAGGAATATTTTGCAGGAATTCTACTGTAACTATTTAGATGACTTGTATATGAAAGTTGTTTTTTAGGCCCTCCCTCTACATTCACACTTTATTTTTCATATTTTTAGAACCTTAGATTCTCTTCATGTCCTTTACAAGTCATCTAAATATGTTTGTACATTGTTGCTGAAGCTACTATGGATCAGTTTTGATATGTTTTATGTTTACGGAGAGTGGAGGTGGCATTGCCATGTACTAGACTACATTTATCCAGGTGGTTTGTAATTAAAGTGGATCCAAGATGAAAAACAAACTATAACAAGTAACTTGTCTATATATCTTATCTAAAGTTTATGATTATTTATTCCTGTGATACAATGAGGGCAGCTATGTTCTGTTTGTCACATTGTCACAGGCTGAGGGCTGGAGATGCTATCAGCTTGCCTGTGTGTAAATTCAGCCCCCTCTCCTCCTCCCACCTCCCCTCTGCCTCTGAAATCAATGGCTAGTAACCTCCTCCTCCTCCTCCTGCCCAGACTGAGCTCCCATAAGCCCTTGGTACAGTGCCAAGGCACTGGGAAAAGCTGTGGGCGAGGCTTGTTTAGTTTATAGGCAATTAGAGTATTAAAACAAAACAAAAAAAGAATTTGGTTTGAGGAATGCCCTATAAACTATATGATACGAACACAATGATGCAATGAGTAAAATTTTATTTCGGATCCACTTTAAGTTTTTTGGGGGAAAGGATTAGCCACGCCTCCATTGCTCCAATTCCCATAAGAGACTACTATCAGGAAAAACGATAAGATTACAAATCATGTAAACACATACTTACAAGACATACATTTCTCCTAGAGTAAATGTGTTGGATTTAGCAACATTATTACTTAAACTGCAGTATAGTAAAGCAACCACAAAATGTCAATGTCTGCTAAGTGTGGTGATGATCTCTATGGTATTGTGATTTCCTGTATTCATTCTGTGTTCCTCTCTGTTCTAAGTAAGCTGCATTATCAGCTGGTTGTGTATGATTTATCTCTGCATGTTTTCTTCAGAGTTCTAACTTGTTATACCGAGTGCCTATCTGTCTGTACTTCCATCTCTGCTCCATTAAAATGCACTATAAATTACACTTACTTAACTTGTCACTTACAGTGGTTGTATAAATATGAAAGATCTAACAGGTTTTGGGCTAGTCCATCTCCTCAACTGGTATTCTATGTATTTTTTTTTATACTTTACAAAAACACTCCCTGGAAAGGACCTATACAAAGTTGGCAGTTGGCAAGCCTCCCTACATGCTTGCACACTATTTTGGCAGCTGGAATGAGCAACTGCTGGTCAGTAAGTGCTTTTGAAAATCGGAAAAACCTTGGGAATCACTCATGAGGAGATGGACTTGTTAAAAACCTGTCAGATGTGTACTACCTACTGTAAGTGACAACGACATACAGAAAAGGTAATTTTTGGGGGACAAATGTACATCATATAGTGGCTTGCAAACGTATTCAGCCCCCTTGAAGTTTTCCACATTTTGACACATTACTGTCACAAACATTAATACATTTTATTGGAATTCCACATGAAAGACCAATACAAAGTGGTGTAAACGTGAGAAGTGGAACAAAAATCATACATGATTCCAAACATTTTTTACAAATAAATAACTGCAAAGTGGGGTGTGTGTAATTATTCAGCCCCCTGAGACAATACTTTGTAGAACCACCTTTTGCTGCAATTACAGCTGCCAGTCTTTTAGGGTATGTCTCTACCAGCTTTGCACATCTAGAGACTGAAATCCTTGCCCATTCTTCTTTGCAAAACAGCTCCAGCTCAGTCAGATTAGATGGACAGCGTTTGTGAACAGCAGTTTTCAGATCTTGCCACAGATTCTCGATTGGATTTTGATCTGGACATTGACTGGGCCATTCTAACACATGGATATGTTTTGTTTTAAACCATTCCATTGTTGCCCTGGCTTTATGTTTAGGGTCATTGTCCTGCTGGAAGGTGAACCTCCGCCCCAGTCTCAAGTCTTTTGCAGTCTCCAAGAGGTTTTCTTCCAAGATTGCCCTGTATTTGGCTCTATCCATCTTTCCATCAACTTTGACTAGCTTCCCTGTCCCTGCTGAAGAGAAGCACCCTCAGAACATGATACTGACACCACCATATTTGACAGTGGGGATGGTGTGTTCAGAGTGATGTGCAGTGTTAGTTTTCCGCCACACATAGGGTTTGATTCACAAAGCGGTGCTAACTGTTAGCACGCCTGTGAAAACCCCCTTAGCACGTCTAAACAAGCTTTTCGCGCATAAAACTTTACACGCGCAAAACTTTATGCACAGAGCGTTTTACGCGCGCTAAGTCCCATAGGCTTTAATGGGCACTTCGCGCGGAGCGCCCTGCGCTCTGTGCAGTACGCGCGTAAAGTTTTACGCGCATAAAGTTTTGCTAACAGTTAGCACCGCTTTGTGAATCAAGCCCTAGACGTGCTAAGTAGGTTAGCACCGCTTTGTGAATCAAGCCCATAGCATTTTGCATTTTGGCCAAAAAGTTCCATTATGGTCTCATCTGACCAGAGCACCTTCTTCCACGTTTGCTGTGTCCCCCACATGGCTTGTGGCAATCTGCAAACGGGACTTCTTATGCTTTTCTGTTAACAATGGCTTTCTTCTTGCCACTCTTCCATAAAGGCCAACTTTGTGCAGTGCATGACTAATAGTTATCCTATAGACAGATTCTCCCACCTGAGCTGTAGATCTCTGCAGCTCGTCCAGAGTCACCATGGGCCTCTTGACTGCATTTCTGATCAGCACTCTCCTTGTTCGGCCTGTGAGTTTAAGTGGACGGCCTTGTCTTGGTAGGTTTACAGTTGTGCCATACTCCTTCCATTTCTGAATGATCGCTTGAACAGTGCTCCGTGGGTAGAGATGTCGCGAACCTCCGATTTTCAGTTCGCGAACCGGGTTCGCGAACTTCCACAGAAGGTTCGGTTCGCGGAAAAATTCGCGAACCGCAATAGACTTCAATGGGGAGGCGAACTTTGAAAAATATAAAAAATTATGCTGGCCACAAAAGTGATGGAAAAGATGTTTCAAGGGGTCTAACACCTGGAGGGGGGCATGGCGGAGTGGGATACATGCCAAAAGTCCCGGTGAAAAATCTGGATATTACGCAAAGCAGCGTTTTAAGGGCAGAAATCCCATTGAATGCTAAATTGCAGGCCTAACGTGCTTTCAAACATCTTGCATGTGTATACATCAAACAGGGAGTGTAATTAGAGTACTGCTTCACACTGACACACCAAACTCACTGTGTAACGCACCGCAAACAGCTGTTTGTGTAGTGACGGCCATGCTGGACTACTGCGCAACATGGCGTGATTGCTCTTCCTCACTCAGTGATGTCAGGTAATGTGTGACTTCCTTCTCAACTTTCCATGGCATTGTTAAAAAGCTTACGTTTTGTTTTTAATTTACATTTTCTACTTGCTGTGTACTTGTTCAGTACCGCTACAATGAGAATCCTGTGGAGGCGGGCAAGTCTGCCATTGTGACCCCGGGTAATGGCCGGGGAATGAGAGGTTTGAATCCGGTGTGGAGCCTGAGCAACGGCTACCACTACACATCCAAGGAGGGCAGCGGGCAGGCATGCACGCCCGCCCGCCCCGAGGTAGTGACCAAAAATAACAATACAGGAGGAGGACTTTCGAGGCCCTGCTGTGTATTTGAAATGAATGTACTTTAAATCCTTTAACGAGAACCAGTTATGGCGGGCAAAGATGACACCACATTCCTTTCACGAGAATCATATGGAGGCGGGCAAGTCTGTCATTTGTGACCCCGGGTAATGGCCGGGGAATGAGGGATAGAATCCGGTGTGGAGCCTGAGAAACGGCTACCACTACACATCCAAGGAGGACAGCAGGTAGGCATGCACGCCCGCCCCGAGGTAGTGACCAAAAATAACAATACAGGACTCAGGAGGACCTTTTGCGGCCCTAATTGAAATGAACTAACTTTAAATCCTTTAACGGGAATCCGTTATGGAGGGCAAGTCTGCCATTGTCACCGCGGGGAATGAAGGTTGGATTCCGGCCCGAAGTGGGAGCCTGCTGAGACCCATGCTGTAGCTGCCCTGACCGTGCTTTGCCGACCAGGCATCTGTGGTCAGATGGACCCTTGAGCCAGCGGAAGACAAACCAAGTCGAAAGCATTTGCCAAGAATGTTTTACGGAGGGCAAGTTTTTTTGCCCTTTTTTTAAATTTTTTGAAAATGATAGATGGTTGTATTTTTAAATTGTTTGAAAGTTTAGATGGTTGTATTTTTAAATTGTTTGAAAGTTTAGATGGTTGTATTTTTAAATTGTTTGAAAGTTTAGATGGTTGTATTTTTAAATTGTTTAAAAGTGTATCCATTCTTCCTCCCCCCAGCCACGAACAATACCATGGGAACGTGGAGCAGCAGAAGCCCCCTGTGACGGCTGCCACGGTTGTTCTCCGCTGCTTGTCTTTTGAGGGGTGCTTCTTTTCCTCAGGTGTTCTTGCCATAGCTGTTTGTGCCTTCTCTCCAGGTGCCTTCGTAAAGCACTTGTCCCTACGTGACAGTTGGCCTTTCCACGGCTCAATTTTTGCTGGCAGAGACAACAGATGGCTTTGCTCCGATCTGAGACACACACGTGAAAACATTTCCAAACCGCTGAGCCCCCCTGGGCTGATGGCGCTACGGTGGCATCAGCAGCTGACGTTGAAGGGCATGTTGGCTGTCTGGCCATAGCTGGCGATACATGGCACCGGACACTGCCCCCAGCTGATTCTGAGGATGAGCTCCCTCTTGTATTGCGTTCCGGAGTTGGAGCCTGATCAACATCTACCACCACACATCCAGGCAAGGAGGGAAGCAGGCAGGCATGCACGCCCGCCCCGAGGTAGTGACCAAAAATAACAATACAGGACTCAGGAGGACCTTTTGCGGCCCTAATTGAAATGAACTAACTTTAAATCCTTTAACGGGAATCCGTTATGGAGGGCAAGTCTGCCATTGTCACCGCGGGGAATGAAGGTTGGATTCCGGCCCAAAGTGGGAGCCTGCTGAGACCCATGCTGTAGCTGCCCTGACCGTGCTTTGCCGACCAGGCATCTGTGGTCAGATGGACCCTTGAGCCAGCAGAAGACAAACCAAGTCGAAAGCATTTGCCAAGAATGTTTTACGGAGGGCAAGTTTTTTTGCCCTTTTTTTAAATTTTTTGAAAATGATAGATGGTTGTATTTTTAAATTGTTTGAAAGTTTAGATGGTTGTATTTTTAAATTGTTTGAAAGTTTAGATGGTTGTATTTTTAAATTGTTTGAAAGTGTATCCATTCAAGTGCAAGTTATGCACTGACTGCCAGGTATAATGTGCAGTCACAGATGTAGTGAAAGGTATGCAGTGACTGCAAACAGCCGTTTGTGTAGTGACGGCCGTGCTGGACTGGTGCGCACCGTGACAAGAGTGCAGGTGATGGTGGCTTTTCAGCCCATATGCTTGCCCGGCTGATGTAGCTGAATGACAAAACAGTGACTTTCCAGCTGATCAAATTTGGTCTGACCACAATGAAGCAACGACCTTAATATCTTTTGTGTGCCACCCCCACCCGAGACACTCAAATAGCCGGCGGTCATTGCTTCATTGTGATGCGCAAGCCCCTTCACCGAGGCAAGGTAATGATCACGAAGGGGGATGGGCACATGTACACGCACCAGAAAAATTAGTGTAGCGGCCGCTGCTAGCAGCGGCCTTAAAAATTCAGGAATCCGCCTAGAGTCCTGGACCCTGTTGGTAGTGGCGGAGAAGGCAGTCAAGCGGCCTGCAGGCAGAGATGCTGTGTGTGGGGAGTGGACTGACTTAGTCTTCGGTCGTGCAGTAGCCCTCCGTGATCCATTCCTGATTCATTTTGATAAAGGTCAGGTACTGAACACTGTCGTGACTTAGGCGACTTCTCTTCTCAGTAACTATGCCTCCAGCTGCACTGAAGGTCCTTTCTGACAGGACGCTTGCGGCAGGGCAAGAGAGAAGTTGTATGGCAAATTGGGACAGCTCTGGCCACAGGTCAAGCTTGCGCAACCAGTAGTCCAAGGGTTCATCGTCGCTTTTCGCAGAGTCTACATCCACACTCAAGGCCAGGTAGTCGGCTACCTGCCGGTCCAGGCGTTGGTGGAGGGTGGATCCGGAAGGACTATGGCGAGGAGTTGGACTGAAGAACGTCCGCATGTCCGACATCACCCTGAGATCGCTGGAGCGTCCTGTTCTTGCCTGCGTGGACTTGGGAGGAGGAGGGTTACTGCCAGTGGTACCTTGATTGCGTTGTGCAGCCACATCACCCTTAAACGCATTGTAAAGCATCATCGACAGCTTGTTCTGCAAGTGCTGCATCCTTTCCGCCTTTTGTTGAGTTGGTAAGAGGTCCGCCACTTTGTGCCTGTACCGAGGGTCTAGTAGCGTGGCCACCCAGTACAGGTCATTCGTCTTGAGTTTTTTGATACGGGGGTCCCTCAACAGGCTGGACAACATGAAAGAGGACATCTGCACAAAGCTGGATGCAGAGGTACTCTCCATCTCCTCTTGCTCTTCCTCAGTGACGGGACGCAACTCCTCTTCCTCCCCCCAGCCACGAACAATACCACGGGAACGTGGAGCAGCAGAAGTCCCCTGTGATGGCTGCCGCGGTTGTTCTCCTTCCGCCGCCTCTTCCTCCTCCACAGAAACACCTTCCTCATCATCACCATCATCAGAGTCTGACTCCTCTCCTTCCCCACACGACTCCTCTTCTTCCTCCTCTTCCCCCCTCTGTGTTGCCGCCGGTGTTGTGGAAACATCGGGTTCGTGTGTAAATGGCTCCAATGAATCCTGCTGCCCTAACTCTTCTTGTTCACGCTCCTCCACAGCTGTATCCACCACTCTACGCACGGCACGCTCCAGGAAGTAGGCGTAGGGGATCAAGTTGCTGATGGTGCCCTCATCGCGACTCACCAGTTTGGTCACCTCCTCAAAGGGCTCCATGACCCTGCATGCATTTCGCATCACTGTCCAGTTGTTGGGCCACAACATCCCCATCCTCCCAGATTGTGTCCTTGTACTGTAATGATACAGGTAGTGGGTGACGGCTTTCTCCTGGTCTAGCAGGCGAGAGAATATCAGCAGGGTGGAATTCCAGCGAGTCGGGCTATCGCAAATCAGGCGTCTCACCGGCAAGTTGTTTCTACGCTGAATCTCTGCAAAGCGTGCCATGGCCTTGTAAGAGCGCCTGAAATGCCCACACAACTTCCTGGCCTGCTTCAGGACATCCTCTAAGCCTGGGTACTTGGACACAAATCTTTGCACGACCAGATTAAGCACATGTGCCATGCAGGGTATGTGTGTCAGCTTTCCCAAATTCAACGCAGCAATGAGATTGCTGCCGTTGTCACACACCACGTTGCCGATCTCAAGCTTGTGCGGGGTCAGCCATTGCTCCACCTGTTTGTTAAGAGCAGCCAGGAGAGCTGCTCCAGTGTGACTCTCTGCTTTCAGGCAAGACATGTCTAACACTGCATGACACCGTCGCACCTGGCATGCAGCATAGGCCCTGGGGTGCTGGGGCTGTGTAGCTGGGGAGAAGATGGCGGGACCAGCCAAGGAGGAGGAGGAGGAGGATGACGACAGCAAAGCGGTGATAGCAGGTGGAGAGGAGGTGGCTGGAGGCCTGCCTGCAAGCCGTGGAGGTGTGACAAGTCGGTCCTCTGCGCAGCCACGTACTCCCTGCTTGCTGCCATCGGTCACCAGGTTGACCCAATGGGCTGTGTATGTAATGTAGTGGCCCTGCCCGTGCTTGGCAGACCAGGCATCCGTGGTCAGGTGGACCCTTGACCCAACGCTGTGTGCCAGAGATGACACCACTTGCCTCTCAACTGCACAGTACAGTTTAGGTATGGCCTTTTGAGAAAAATAATTGCGGCCTGGTATATTCCACTGCGGTGTACCAATGGCCACAAACTTACGGAAAGCCTCCGACTCCACCAGCTTGTATGGTAATAGCTGGCGAGCTAATAGTTCCGCCACGCCAGCTGTCAGACGCCGGGCAAGAGGGTGACTGGCAGACATTTGCTTCTTCCGCTCAAATACTTCCTTCACGGACAGCTGGGTACTGCTGTGGGCAGAGGAGAAGGAACCGCTCAAGGGAAGAGGCGGTGTGGAGGAGGGTGGCTGTGAAGGTGCAAGGGAGAAAGTGGATGAAGACGATGCACCTGAAGGAGGAAGAGGAGAAGGAGTTTGGCTTGTCTTTTGAGGAGTGCTGCTTTTACTCAGGTGTTCTTGCCATAGCTGTTTGTGCCTTCTCTCCAGGTGCCTTCGTAAGGCACTTGTCCCTACGTGAGAGTTGGCCTTTCCACGGCTCAATTTTTGCTGGCAGAGACAACAGATGGCTTTGCTCCGATCTGAGACACACACGTGAAAAAATTTCCAAACCGCTGAGCCCCCCTGGGGTGATGGCGCTACGGTAGCATCAGCAGCAGCTGACGTTGAAGGGCATGTGTGCTCCCTGGCCATAGCTGGCGATACATGGCACCGGACACTGCCCCCAGCTGTTTCTGAGGACGAGCTCCCTCTGCTTCTATCATGGAGTCGTCTCCTCCTACTCCTCTCTGACTCCTTCTCTGAACTGTCCCCCTGGTCATCTCCTCTACCGGGAACATATGTGGTATCCGTATAATCGTCATCATAATCCTCCTGGCCAGCTGCGCTTTCCTCAGACACCTCCTCAAGTGCACCAACTTCAGGTGGTCCACCATCATCCCCATCCACACACGTTACGTCCATACTATCGCCACCTAACTCAGATGTATGAGGTGGTGTACCTGCGCCTTCTTGTTGTTGTTGCAGTAGTTGCTGGGAATCAGTGATTTCACCACCACCACCAAATAACTCCTGCGAAGTCTCAAATGCAGCGGATGTGGTGCTTGTTGTAGCGCTGGTGGCTGCGGGAGATGAGGTGTTCTGTGTTAAATACTCACTCACCTCCTCACGATTTTGGGAAGTGATGGCACGTGCCTTCTTCTGAGCACTGTATTTTGGGGCAGGTCCGCATGAATTCACAGCAACACCACCTCGCACAGCCACAGACCTGCTGGTGCCTGGTGGCCTTCCTCTGGGTCTGCCTCTACCTCTTCCTCTACCTGGTTTGTCCATTTTGTCCATCTCGGGGGTATGCTAGCTATATGCAGTGAGGTGGGTTCTCACTCAACACAACAGGTAGTTAGATGCAGTGAGGTGGCCATGTGGGTTCACACTCAACACAACAGGTAGTTAGATGCAGTGAGCTGGGTTCACTCAACAGTAAAGGTACTTAAGATGCAGTGAGGTGGGTTCTCACTCAACACAACAGGTAGTTAGATGCAGTGAGGTGGCCAGGTGGGTTCACACTCAACACAACAGGTAATTAGATGCAGTGAGCTGGGTTCACTCAACACAAGGCTAGGTATATGCAGTGATGAGGTGGGTTAAGTAAACACAACAGGTACTGGGTAGTTAGATGCAGTGAGCTGGGTTTACTCAACAGTAAAGGTACTTAAGATGCAGTGAGGTGGGTTCTCACTCAACACAACAGGTAGTTAGATGCAGTGAGGTTGCGAGGTGGGTTCACACTCAACACAACAGGTAGTTAGATGCAGTGAGCTGGGTTCACTCAACAGTAAAGGTACTTAAGATGCAGTGAGGTGGGTTCTCACTCAACACAACAGGTAGTTAGATGCAGTGAGGTGGCCAGGTGGGTTCACACTCAACACAACAGGTAGTTAGATGCAGTGAGTTGGGTTCACTCAACACAAGGCTAGGTATATGCAGTGATGAGGTGGGTTAAGTAAACACAACAGGTACTGGGTAGTTAAATGCAGTGAGCTGGGTTCACTCAACAGTAAAGGTACTTAAGATGCAGTGAGGTGGGTTCTCACTCAACACAACAGGTAGTTAGATGCAGTGAGGTGGCCAGGTGGGTTCACACTCAACACAACAGGTAATTAGATGCAGTGAGCTGGGTTCACTCAACACAAGGCTAGGTATATGCAGTGATGAGGTGGGTTAAGTAAACACAACAGGTACTGGGTAGTTAGATGCAGTGAGCTGGGTTTACTCAACAGTAAAGGTACTTAAGATGCAGTGAGGTGGGTTCTTACTCAACACAACAGGTAGTTAGATGCAGTGAGGTTGCGAGGTGGGTTCACACTCAACACAACAGGTAGTTAGATGCAGTGAGCTGGGTTCACTCAACAGTAAAGGTACTTAAGATGCAGTGAGGTGGGTTCTCACTCAACACAACAGGTAGTTAGATGCAGTGAGGTGGCCAGGTGGGTTCACACTCAACACAACAGGTAGTTAGATGCAGTGAGTTGGGTTCACTCAACACAAGGCTAGGTATATGCAGTGATGAGGTGGGTTAAGTAAACACAACAGGTACTGGGTAGTTAAATGCAGTGAGCTGGGTTCACTCAACAGTAAAGGTACTTAAGATGCAGTGAGGTGGGTTCTCACTCAACACAACAGGTAGTTAGATGCAGTGAGGTGGCCAGGTGGGTTCACACTCAACACAACAGGTAGTTAGATGCAGTGAGCTGGGTTCACTCAACAGTAAAGGTACTTAAGATGCAGTGAGGTGGGTTATCACTCAACACAACAGGTAGTTAGATGCAGTGAGGTGGCCAGGTGGGTTCACACTCAACACAACAGGTAATTAGATGCAGTGAGCTGGGTTCACTCAACACAAGGCTAGGTATATGCAGTGATGAGGTGGGTTAAGTAAACACAACAGGTACTGGGTAGTTAGATGCAGTGAGCTGGGTTCACTCAACAGTAAAGGTACTTAAGATGCAGTGAGGTGGGTTCTCACTCAACACAACAGGTAGTTAGATGCAGTGAGGTGGCCAGGTGGGTTCACACTCAACACAACAGGTAATTAGATGCAGTGAGCTGGGTTCACTCAACACAAGGCTAGGTATATGCAGTGATGAGGTGGGTTAAGTAAACACAACAGGTACTGGGTAGTTAGATGCAGTGAGCTGGGTTCACTCAACAGTAAAGGTACTTAAGATGCAGTGAGGTGGGTTCTCACTCAACACAACAGGTAGTTAGATGCAGTGAGGTTGCGAGGTGGGTTCACACTCAACACAACAGGTAGTTAGATGCAGTGAGCTGGGTTCACTCAACAGTAAAGGTACTTAAGATGCAGTGAGGTGGGTTCTCACTCAACACAACAGGTAGTTAGATGCAGTGAGGTGGCCAGGTGCGTTCACACTCAACACAACAGGTAGTTAGATGCAGTGAGCTGGGTTCACTCAACACAAGGCAAGGTATATGCAGTGATGAGGTGGGTTAAGTAAACACAACAGGTACTGGGTAGTTAAATGCAGTGAGCTGGGTTCACTCAACAGTAAAGGTACTTAAGATGCAGTGAGGTGGGTTCTCACTCAACACAACAGGTAGTTAGATGCAGTGAGGTGGCCAGGTGGGTTCACACTCAACACAACAGGTAGTTAGATGCAGTGAGCTGGGTTCACTCAACAGTAAAGGTACTTAAGATGCAGTGAGGTGAGTTCTCACTCAACACAACAGGTAGTTAGATGCAGTGAGGTGGCCAGGTGGGTTCACACTCAACACAACAGGTAATTAGATGCAGTGAGCTGGGTTCACTCAACACAAGGCTAGGTATATGCAGTGATGAGGTGGGTTAAGTAAACACAACAGGTACTGGGTAGTTAGATGCAGTGAGCTGGGTTCACTCAACAGTAAAGGTACTTAAGATGCAGTGAGGTGGGTTCTCACTCAACACAACAGGTAGTTAGATGCAGTGAGGTGGCCAGGTGGGTTCACACTCAACACAACAGGTAATTAGATGCAGTGAGCTGGGTTCACTCAACACAAGGCTAGGTATATGCAGTGATGAGGTGGGTTAAGTAAACACAACAGGTACTGGGTAGTTAGATGCAGTGAGCTGGGTTCACTCAACAGTAAAGGTACTTAAGATGCAGTGAGGTGGGTTCTCACTCAACACAACAGGTAGTTAGATGCAGTGAGGTGGCCAGGTGGGTTCACACTCAACACAACAGGTAGTTAGATGCAGTGAGCTGGGTTCACTCAACACAACGCTAGGTATATGCAGTGATGATGTGGGTTAAGTAAACACAACAGGTACTGGGTAGTTAGATGCAGTGAGCTGGGTTCACTGAACAGTATACAGTAAAGGTACTTAAGATGCAGTGAGGTGGGTTCTCACTCAACACAACAGGTAGTTAGACTTAGATGCAGTGAGCTGGGTTCACTCAACACAACGCTAGGTATATGCAGTGATGAGGTGGGTTAAGTAAACACAACAGGTACTGGGTAGTTAGATGCAGTGAGCTGGGTTCACTCAACACAAAGCTAGGTATATGCAGTGATGAGGTGGGTTAAGTAAACACAACAGGTACTGGGGTATATGCAGTACTGGGTATTACAATGTGCAGCTCCCTGTCACACACACAGGCAGTCAGTCACTGAATGTGCTGGGCTGCTGGCAGTGGCACACACACTATCAATTAGCAAGGCTGTGCATGCAACAAAAGTGTCAGAAAAAAAAATGTACAGGTTGAGCTCTGAAAAGAGCTGTTGCTGGGTGCTTTAAAAGCAATATTAATCAGTCAGGAACAAGCAAAGCAGCCTAGAACCTAACTAATCTGTCCCTAAGAGAAAAAGTCTGCAGCAGCTGTCCCTTTCCTCTCTCTAGCAGGCACACGAGTGACTGTAATGGCCACCGGAGGCTGCCTTATATAAGGGGGGGTGGGGCTCCAGGGCTTACTGTAGCCTGAATGGCTACAAAGTGCCTGCTGACTGTGATGCAGAGGGTCAAAGTTGACCCTCATAGTGCATTATGGGGCGAATCGAACTTCCGGAAAAGTTCGCCTGGCGCAGGCGAACGCGAACCCCCAATGTTCGCCTGGAACCGTTCGCCGGCGAACCGTTCGGTACACCTCTATCCGTGGGATGTTCAAGGCTTTGGAAATCTTTTTGTAGCCTAAGCCTGCTTTAAATTGTTCAATAACATTATCCCTGACCTGTCTGGTGTGTTCTTTGGACTTCATGGTGTTGTTGCTCCCAATATTCTCTTAGACAACCACTGAGGCCGCCACAGAGCAGCTGTATTTGTACTGACATTAGATTGCACACAGGTGCACTCTATTTAGTCATTAGCACTCACCAGGCGATGTCTATGGGCAACTGACTGCACTCAGACCAAAGGGGGCTGAATAATTACGCACACCCCACTTTGCAGTTATTGATTTGTAAAAAATGTTTGGAATGATGTATGATTTTCATTCCACTTCTCACGTGTACACCACTTTGTATTGGTCTTTCATGTGGAATTCCAATAAAATTGATTCATGTTTGTGGCAGTAATGTGACAAAATGTGGAAAACCTCAAGGGGGCTGAATACTTTTGCAAGCCACTGTATGAACTATTGACCCTTTTATCTCTTCCCTGCTCTCAGTAGCCATTTTCTGCTAGAAAAGCATTTTATAGTTGGCATTTCTTATCAGTGAGGGTCACACTATAGTCACTTCCTGTCTGAGTCAGGACTGAGTCAGCCACTTACATACTTGATATTTAACTCTTTCAGGCAAAGAAAGAAAAAAAGAAACACAGTATAGTTATTTGTGTGTTAGGCACTGCACATAACCATGTCTATCTCATAATGTCACATGTCACCTCGGGTATCCTTTAAGCATCCTACACACTACTGCATTGCTGTTACAGCGGCGCCTAGTTTCGGAGCTCGGTCCTGAGCACCATGTACCGAAATAACCTGCTTCGTTAGATTTACCCTTATCTGAAACCCATATTGTGGAAACAGTATGTTACACATGCTTAATTTACAAACGTGCTCCACTAAATAAATGCATTGCTTTACCATGTTTTGAATACTTTTCTTTATCGCTGTAACATATAATAACAGCTCAGGGCATCACATAGTAAGACCTCAAAATGTCATGGAGTGTGCAATGTGTTGCACTGCCTCGTACAGTAGGTGAACAGGCCCTGGTGGTGATCTGACCCCTTAATACGTTCTTGTTACTAACAGATTGTTAAGAATATATTTAAATACAGGATCATCTTTAAAAAATTAGCATATTGTGATAAAGTTCATTATTTTCTGTATTGTACTGATAAACATTAGACTTTCATATAATTTAGATGCAAATACACACAACTGAAGTAGTTCAAGCCTTTTATTGTTTTAATATTGATGATTTGGGCATACAGCTCATGAAAACCCAAATTTCCTATCTCAAAAAATTAGCATATTTCATCTGACCAATAAAAGAAAAGTGTTTTTAAAACAAAAAAAGTCAACCTTCAAATAATTATGTTCAGTTATGCACTCAATACTTGGTCATGAATCCTTTTGCAGAAATGACTGCTGATTTCATTTTTCAGCACGACCTGGCACCTGCTCACAGTGCCAAAACCACTGGTAAATGGTTTACTGACCATGGTATTACTGTGCTCAATTGGCCTGCCAACTCTCCTGACCTGAACCCCATAGAGAATATGTGGGATATTGTGAAGAGAAAGTTGAGAGACGCAAGACCCAACACTCTGGATGAGCTTAAGGCCGCTATCGAAGCATCCTGGGCCTCCATAACACCTGAGCAGTGCCACAGGCTGATTGCCTCCATGCCACGCCACATTGAAGCAGTCATTTTTTGCAAAAGGATTCCCGACCAAGTATTGAGTGCATAACTGAACATAATTATTTGAAGGTTGCCTTTTTTTGTTTTAAAAACACTTTTCTTTTATTGGTCAGATGAAATATGCTAATTTTTTGAGGTAGGAATTTTGGGTTTTCATGAGCTCTATGCCAAAATCATCAATATTAAAACAATAAAAGGCTTGAACTACTTCAGTTGTGTGTATTTGAATCTAAAATATATGAAAGTCTAATGTTTATCAGTACATTACAGAAAATAATGAACTTTATCACAATATGCTAATTTTTTGAGAAGATCCTGTATAGTCCACCCCATGTATTCCCCAGCATGAAGACATGCAACAGTATGCAGACAGAATATAAATGTTCACCTAAAAGGTTTATTATAGATCAACTGGCAATGCTACTTTTAGTTTGTAGCCACACTGTCAGATAATTCAGCGCAATTGGTACACAGACAGCTCTAACAAACTGGAATAGAGGATGAGGGCCCATTTCCACTAGCGAATGGGAGCCAAAGGGATGCGATGCAGCTACGCATCACTTCCGCACCCATTCACGTCACTTCCACATCAGGAGATGCAGAAGTGTAAAGGAGGAGACGGCAAGCGGATGCAGCCATGCAAGAATCTGCAGCATGCTCAGATGCTCTGATCACTCTACACAACCAGCATGCAATGGAAACTGTTCCATTGCCATGCATTGGTTACTGTACAGCCGTGGTGCGATGTGTCTATGTCGCACCATGTGTAATGGAAACGGGCCCTAAAAGGTTCCCCACTATTTCTCAAACTAAGCAAAAATGCACTTAAAAATGGGAAATTGAAGTACAGCCTCACATATTTGCAGGGCCTCTACATTTAGGTGCCTAACGTGTTTCAATAATAAATGTGACAATTGTGCTTGCCATCTGAGCTGCAGGATGGGAGCCAGAGTTTGGCAGCAGGAGAGTTAAACATAGCCCAGCCTGTCATTTATATTTAGTGACCCTTCATTTGGCATCTGTCTAAATTTGCCCCAGAGAGTGTTTGTTCTTCGGTGACTGTTGCAGGAACGTTCAGCTGTAAGCTCCACTGAGACAGGCAATAAATGATGCAATGTTAGTTTGTAGCGCACTGCACAATATGTCGGCACTTGATAAACACAGGACATAATTATCAACTATTGTCTAAACAAAGAGTATAGAGTTGTCAGCAAAACACTCCCTGAACACCGTAACCAAAAGGTTTCGTATTTTACATTCCTACGTCTGTTTGGCGGCCCCATCAAGACCACTTGTATCTGGCAGAGATCTCAGGAGAAGGTATTAGCGGTACACAGGTTAATCCGAGCCCATGTGCACATTATCTGTGTTAGCAGATGTATAACAAAATGTATTCTTCCTGTTCTGACAGATTATCTAGAAAGTCTGGCCAGAGTTAAAGAGTCAGCACAGACTGATTTCACAGCACCAGATGCCTCGCCTATTGCTACAACTCGTAGAGAATTGAAGTACATTGGCGTAGGCTCGAATTGTTTTTACTGAGCAGAAAGCAGAACTAAAGTAGAAAAAGCAAGCCAGAAGAAAATTAAATTTTCCGTCCGAAGCATTAAATCATTTTCTGGCTAGAGTCAATTTTCCTTGACATCTGATCATAGAATGCACTCATTCATAAATGGGTAAACAGAGCTACAGAACAGCGCAGGGTAGACCCTCCAGCAGCGACGCAATTAAATACTGTATCTTACAAAGAAGGAGACAGCAGATGATGACAGGAAATATTTCTTTATTTCTCTCATCACATACCACTAGACGGGAGTTTGTTTTTTCCCTCTCTTTCTCTGGCTCAGACGGAAATTGTTCTAATCCCATCAGATTTAACAGCCCATGGTGGTGGTTAATCCATTTGCAGCAGGAAATAGCATGAGATAATGCTTGAGCAACTCGAATTTTGAGTAATACCAAAATAAATCTGATTCGAGAAAAAGAGTGCTAAATCTGTTGAGACAGAAATAGAAAGAAAAAAAAAAGAAAAAAAAGTTTTACGTCACCATCGTTAGCATATGCACTGTTTATTATATGTATTATTATTGTTGTAGAAGAAGTAGCCTACAAGGCACGTTTGTAACTGGAATGCTTAATGTTAAGTTATACACTGTAAAATTAAATAAAGGGTTAGGTGTTAAACCAATTACAGTTTAGGAATACTCAAAAATCATAATGTGTCATTAAATGGATCATGAAAAAAAATTCCATACTAAAATTTACAGTGGAACCTTGGTTTGTAAGCCTAATTTGTTCCCGGAAACATGCTTGTAGTCCAAAGCACACTTATTTCAAAGTGATTGGCCCCATATAAATGAATGGGGACTCAGATGATTTGTTCCACAGTCATTTAATGAAAATGCCGTACTTTTCTCCATATAAGATGCTCCGGAATATAAGACGCACCCAGGTTTAGAGGCCAACAACCAAGGAAAAAAAAAACTAAACATGGTGCGTCCATATTTTAGGAGCACCTTGTACATGACCTCCCCCAAATGGTGTCCTCCTGTGTCCCGATGTCTCCCCCATGTGTCCTGCTGTCTGCCCCCAGTGTCCTGCTGTCTGTCCATAGTGTCCTGCTGCCTGCCCCCAGTGTCTGCTCCCTGCCCCATGTGTCTGCTGCCTGCCTCATGCATTCTGCTGTCTGCCCCATGCGTCCTGCTGTCTGCCCCATGCGTCCTGCTGTCTGCCCCCAGTGTCCTGCTGTCTTCCCCCAGTGTCCTGCTGTCTGCCCCCATGTGTCTGCTGCCTGCCCCCATGTGTCTGCTGCCTGCCCTATGTGTCTGCTGCCTGCCCCCAGTTGTTTGCCCTATGTGTCTGCTGTTTGTCCCCAGCTGTATGCCCCATGTGTCTTCCCCCATGTGTCTGCTGTCTGCCCCCATGTTTCTGCCCCCATGTGTTTGCTGTCTGCCCCCAGGTGTCTGCCCCCATGTGTCTGCTGTCTGCCCCCATGTTTCTGCCCCATGTGTCTTCTGTCCGCCCCATGTTTCTGCCCCCAGCTGTCTGCTGTCTGCCCCCAGGTGTCTGCCCTATGTGTCTGCTGTCTGCCCCATGTTTCTGCTGTCTGCCCCCATGTTTCTGCTGTCTGCCCCCATGTTTCTGCCCCAATGTGTCTGCAGTCTGTCCCCATGTTTCTGCCCCCATGTATCTGCTGTCAGCCCCCATGTGTCTGCAGCCTGCCCCCATGTTTCTGCCCCCATGTGTCTGCAGTCTGCCCCCATGTTTCTGCCCCATGTGTCTGCAGTCTGCCCCCATGTTTCTGCCTCCATGTCTCCATAAAACGCAGGGACTTTTTCTCCCCATTTTTTGTGGAGAAAAACTGCATCTTATACGGCGAAAAATACAGTACTTAAAGCGGTTTAAAACCCTGACATAAGATTCCATAAAAACATGTTTTCCTACTTTTAATATGCCATATGGTTATCATATTTGCATTTGTACATAAGTATTATTTGTTTAGAAATTATACATTGCCAAAAGTACAGTTTTTTGCTTTGTGAGCTGACTTTGCATTTTATTATTAACTGGTTTTATTCATTATGTATTAAATTCAGAAATGCTCTGAGTGTCTCCACAGTCAGAGAATGTGTCACATTCCTCACTTAATACATTTAAGTAAACACAAAATAACAATCTACATTTTGGATGCATCCACATTTCACTGCACTGAACTTTCAAGCTCTGTGTGCAACCCTTTGAATGCTGGTCTAGTAAAAAAAAATGCTGGTTGTATATAATATGCTGTAAATATTTTTTTAGAGCAAAGAAGAAATGCTGGGTTATATTCCGCTTTAATACAAACTACTAAACTGTAGAAAGTAAAATGCATACAGTTTTTGTTTTTGTTTAGTTTAAATCTAATTGTTTGTATGTTGAGCTCAATGGCTCCCTAGCATTGGGCTTTACTTTATGTTGTTGTATTCTATATGACAAATTTAATACATTTTGACTTTGAAAAAAAATGCATACAGTAAGACAATTGTTTTTGGAGAAAGAATTCATTTTTCTGACAGACTGCTTGCCTTCTTCATAAATAGACCCACAGAGCAGACAACTCAGAAGAATATACAGTGTATATTCTTTATTGGGCGTCTGAGGAGCGTAGGGCATAGATATGAATTAATGCAATGAGTAAACTAAGAGCCAACAATCGGTTAGAAGAATTTGGAGCTTAATTAATTTTTCAGACATACCAGCTGACACAAGTTGCTAACGGGGACCTGAACTCAGAACTTCCCCTCTGCTCTAAAAGACAAGTAATAGCATACTAACCTTTAAAGAAAAGGATTTTGTTTGTTACAGCGGATACAAATCCTGCAATAAATCTGCATTTTGTCTACTTCCAGCTTCATGGAAGCAAACATATTGATAGCATCCTGTGTTTACCAATTAGCTCTCTGCCATGGCAGTCAACTGACACAGCAGAGGGATCAAATTACAACTTGTTATTAGACAAAAATGAGGAGCAAATAGATAGGCTAAACTCTCTAAACACATATAGGGTGCATTTCTCTATGTTTTTTTTCTGTTCTGTGCAAGAGTTCAGGTCCACTTTAAAAGCAGCTTTGTGGACCAACATGAGGACTTTAAAGCAGTACTGTAGAACAGGGCCGGGCCATGGCGAGAGAGGATCCAGCCTCAGTGCACAGTGTAGGAGGGGTCGCACAAGTCACTCAGCTATCATTCCCCTATTGTGTTTGAAGCAGAGAGGAATAAGAAAAAGGGATACATCAGTGTGTGACGGTTTGGGTGGGAGGGATGGACTGGCGCCCTCTGGTGTCTCAGCCTCAGGTGCTGCAGGACCTTGTCCTGGCTCTGTTGTACTGTAGAATACTTTAACCACTTTCCGACCGCGTCACGCCGATGGCCGTTGGGCGGCGGCAGCCAGGACCGCCTAACGCCGATTGGCGTTAAGTCCTGGGGCTCTGTTTTGCAGGAGATCGCGCGCAGGATGCGCGCGCATCTCCTGCTTGGGGGGCAGAGCTATGACAGCCGATGCTTGGGGGGCAGAAGCCTATGACAGCCGATCGCCGTAATTGGCTGGCTGTGGGGAGGGAGGGAGGGAAGGTAAGTAAAGGAACAGGTTTTTTTTTTTTTTTTTAAAAAGCACCAACAATAATATTTGTAAAAAAATAAAAAAAATAAACATGAGGGAGCGATCAGACCCCACCAATAGAGAGCTCTGTTGGTGGGGAGAAAAGGGGGGGGGGGGGAATCACTTGTGTGCGGTGTTGTGCGGCCCAGCAGCTTGGCCCTAAAGCTGCAGTGGCCAATTTTACTAAAAATGGCCAGGTCACTAGGTGGGTTTAGCCCTGCAGTCCTCAAGAGATTAAAGCCTTGCCCCCTCAGCAGCGCAGGATGCTACCGCTAATAACGAGGCTCTATTGTGAGAATCCCAGGGTCACCACCACTTGGTTACTATAAAACAATCAGATAGTGCTGCTATTCGTCCGGCAGTCTGTATAGTTACAACACAGCTGACAACAAATGTTGCAGGTAATATATTGCAGGTCATCTCCACCCTCTCAGATATTACTATGTTGCCTTTAATAATGTTCAAGATCCACAACGGTCCACCACAAATGCCTTTTCATGGCAGCAGCAGATGAGAGGTGTTGAATCCTCATGCTTGTAGGCATTTTAATGAGCTAGGGCTATACAACAAATGGATGACAGTGAGTTAACTCAGTTGCCGTTTGATAGACACAGTGGAAAAACAGGGCAAGCACGCATATGAACTAGACTGGACTCAACTGCTCCAAGCTACCCTCCCAGGTATCAACTGTCTAGTCTTCTGCACAGCAACTCACTTTCAAGTACCTGCTGTCAAGTGTCTGCAGGACGTCGCCCACATTGAGTTACAAGCTCAGTGCAGAACGCTCATCCCCCAACAGCATGCCCTGTCCACGTCTCCAGTCAGGAAGACTGGCAGATAACTGATACAACTCATAAAAATTGCTTAGAAAGAGTATTCAAGTTAGGATGCAAAGAACTATGTGATTTGTTTAGAAGGATGTGGTGTACACAGTACCTGTACTTAATATTTCAGCAAAAGGTGTTCAATAACTTTTCTGAAATTTTTGAATGCTTAAGAAACATTCTATATGTATACCATACCTAAACGAAAGGGATTAATAATAATGTTTAATAAAATAGAGTGCTAGTTCACTGCTGACAAAATAACAGCACGTGCCTTAAACAGTCACTGTAGTAACATATAGTAGAACGCAGTAAATTTTTCAGGATACCCACTTTTATGTTGCTTTTCCTGTTTCAGCATCAGAAACCCTTTTTAATATCTATTGTGATATTCTGGGGGTTTTAACTCATTGGTAGAATAGGTCAGCAGCATCAAAGGGTCACAACACACCAGCCAGTGAGTCTTTAGGGTAAAAATAAAACAATCCAGCTTTATTGTCAATCCTGCACTTCTCATTGTCAACAATCCTGCACTTCTCATCCTTTGAGGCCCATGTAATCCGCCTGTACCAACCTCTCCCAGCCATCATTGCGGTCCTATATCACCCCCCATCTGCTCCAACTTCACTCTTCCTGGACAACCTGGCCTCCTGGCTCCCCCACATCCTGTCATCTGACCTCCCCACCATCATACTCGGGGATTTCAACTTACCTATCGATGAGCCTATCTCCACTGCTGCCAAGCAGCTACTCTTCCTCACCAAATCCCTTGGTCTCTCTCAGCACACAAATTCCACCACCCACCGCGCTGGTCATACTCTTGACCACATATTCTCAAAGTCCACCTCCCTCAGCAACCTGGACATCGCACCTTTTCCTATCTCTGACCATCACCTCCTCACCTTCACTATCTCCCCACCAACAACTTCTCTCCCCACCCCTCAGCCTGGTCGATGGCAGAGAGACCTACGTAATCTCAGCCCAAATGTCCTAGCAAGTCCCCTTCTCTCCCTCTCCTCCCACCTACCCACCCTAACATGCCCCAATGAAGCGGCTGCACAATATAACCTTGCCCTCTCATCTGCTTTAGATCAAGCTGCCCCCTCAATCTTCCGCCCTATCAAGCCCCCAAACCCCCAACCCTGGCACAACACCGACGCACACGTAACCTCAGGAAAGAAACTCGAGCAGCCGAACGGAAATGGAGGAAATCACATCTCAATTCTGACTTCCTAGATTACAAGGCCAAACTGTTACTCTTCCACACTGCCCTCTCTGAGGCTAAACAAAGGTACTTTGCAGCAGGGCCGTGCAGAGGGCCCTTAAGTGGGGGGTGCTCAAATTTAAAAAAGGGGCCTGGCAATGCCTGCTCCCACATAACCCCCCCCCCCCATTGTTTCTGGCTAGGGGGTTATTGATTGTCATGCTGCTGAATGCAGATGTAGGGTGCCATGCGGGTCCTGGGTGTGAGTACAGAGTGTCATGTGGGTTCTGGCTATGGTTGAGTATCAAGTGTCATGCGGGTGTTGATTGCAAGTACTTAGTGCCATGTAAGATCTGGGTGCATGTACTCGATGTCATGTGGGTGCAGGTACTGCGTGTGACATGGGTGCAAATACTTGGCGCCATGCCTGTACTGGGTGCTGGCTATGGGTGGGCTTTGGGCATCACATGGGTTTTGAATGCAGGTACTTTGGGTGCGGGTACGGGTTAAGTGGATACTTGGTGCAGATAGTGGGGGCCATGTGGAAGCTGTGTGCAGGTGTAAGTACTAGGTGCAATTTTAGGCCTGGGTGCAGATACTTGGTGTCATGTGAGTGTGAGTACTGGGTGCCAGCTATGAGGGGAGGGGGTGGCTGATGGGAAATGTAGAGGTTAGTGTGGGTGCTGCAGGAAGGGGCAGGGCCATGCAGAGGATCCTCAAGGGTGTGGTGCTCAAATTTGAAATCGATCGTGTTAAATTGTGTATGTAATACCGCCTCTCCAGAAAGCATAAGGCAGTCTTAACACACACGCACGCACGCACGCACACACACACACACACACACACACACCTACCTACCTACCTACCTTTATAGCAGTATCAGGCAGACTTTGTGTCTCCTTCCAACTCTTTTGGTGCTACCACCCTCAAATCAGCAGTGATAGGTGCCCACTGTTAGTGGGTTAGAGTGGGCACTGTGGGGCCCACTGTGGAGGCACAAACTCACCTTTCATTACTGGGACCTCTGTCCCTCTTGATCAGCACCCAAGCCTCTTTTCAGGCAAAGAAGTGGTTACCAATATGCAGTGGTTGTTGAGCATTAGTAGATGCAAAACTGCAGTAAGTGCCCAGATGCAGTAGATGGTAAGACGCAAAGGTTCACTTTGTGGTAAGTTGCAGTGGGTGCCGAGATGCCAAAGTAAAGTTTGTGTCAAGCTGCTTTGTGTACCAAGATCCAGTTTGTATTGGGTGGTTATTTGCAGTGGGTGCTATGCAGTATTGGGTGCTGAATGAGTAGCAGATCGTGATAAACAATAGTGGGTGCCATGTGAGTGCTAATTGGTACAGGGAGCCATGTGAGTGTTGGACATGAGTGAGTAGGGAGTGCCATGTGTGGTCTGGATGTGTGCCATGGGAGAGTACTGAATCTCATATGGGTTCGGACCAAGGATGGGTACTGGGTGCTATTTGGGTGCTGGCCATGGACGGGTACTAGGTGCATATAATGGCTTTGGAACTTGGTGACGTGTGAGTACTGTGCCATGTGGGTGTTGATTATGGGGCTATGTGGGTCTTAGATACAAATACTGAGTGCCAAGTGGGTACTGGGAGTGAGTACATGGTGACATATGGGTGATGAGTGCTGGCTAGTGGGGTATTTGTTGTCATGTGGGTGCTAAAGATGCTGGGTGCCATGTGGGTTCTGGGTGCTGGCACAGGGTGTCTTGTGGATTCTGGCTGTATGGGTGTATCAACCATCATGTAGGTGTTGATTGCAGGTACTCAGTCCCTTTTGAGTTCTGGGTGAAAGTACTGGATGGCATATGTGAGTGCTTGCTGTGGGTGCTGGGCACAAAGTGGAGGCTTAGTGCAACTGGAACTAGCGCAGATGAAATATGTGGGTGATGGGTACTGGGTATCACATAGGTGCAAATACTTGGTGCCATGCCTGCACTGGGTGCTAGCTCTGGGTGGGTGTTGAGTGTCACGTGGGTTCTGAGTGCAGGTACTTCAGGTGCTAGTATTGGTTATGTGAGTGGGTGCCATGTGGAGGCTGTGTGCAGGTGTGAGTAGTGAGTGACATGTCAGAGCTAGGTGCAAGTACTGTGCCACGAGGTGTGAGTACTGGGTGCCAGCTATAGGGTGAAGGGGTGCAGGTATTGGGTGTCATGTGGCTGTTTGATGCAAGTACTAAGTGCCATATTGAGGCCGGATGTGAGTATTGGGTGCAGGGTGCTTGGTGCAAGTACTGGGTGCTTGCTATAGTGGGGGTTACTGGTTGAGTGTAATGTGGTTGCTAAATATTGGTGGGATTGCTGTGGGTGCAGGGGGTGGGAGGTTACTGTGGGTACTGCTATGAATGGCATAGTTGCTGCTAGGGGAGGTCGAGGTCAGTGTGGTTGATGGGGGAAGGGTAGGTCACTGTGGGTGCAGGGGGGAGAAGTAACTGTGGGTGCTGTGGAAAGTAGAGGTCAGTATGGGTGCTGGAGGAAAGGGAGGTCACTGTGGGTCCTTTGGGGGAAATCACTGTGGGTCTCGGGAGGTGAGGTCATTGTGGGTGCAGGGGGTGGGATGTCACTATGAGTGCTGCTATGAATGGCATTAGTTGCTGCTAAGGGAGGTAGAGGTCAGTGTGGGTGCTGTGGAAGGAAGAGATCAGTGTGGGTGCTGGGGTAAGGGTAGGCCACTGTGGGTGCTGGGAGAAGTCAGTGTGGTTACTGGAGGAGGGAGTGGATGATGGGTGTTGGGAGAAGCCACTGTGGGCGCTGGCAATTGGAGAGGTCACTGGAGGTGCTGCTTCTGGGATGGGAGGTCCCTGTGGGTGCTGCAGGGGGAAAGGAGGGTAGCCACTGGGGGAGGGAAAATCCCTCTGGGTGCTGGGGGAGGGATAGGTCAGTGTGGGTGCTGGGATAGGCAGGATCACTGCTAGAGCTGGGGAGGGAGAGGTCACTGTGGGTGCTAGGTGGAGGGAGAGGTCACTGTGGGTGCTGGGGGAGGGAGAGGTCACTGTGGGTGCTGGGGGAGGGAGAGGTCACTGTGGGTCCTAGGTGGAGGGAGAGATCACTGTGGGTGCTAGGTGGAGGGAGAGGTCACTGTGGGTGCTAGGTGGAGGGAGAGGTCACTGTGGGTGCTGGGGGAGGGAGAGGTCACTATGGGTCCCAGGTGGAGGGAGAGGTCACTGTGGGTGCTAGGTGGAGGGAGAGGTCACTGTGGATGCTGGGTAAGAGAGAGGTCATTGTGGGTGCTAGGTGGAGGGAGAGATCACTGTGGGTGCTAGGGGGAGGGAGAGGTCACTGTGGGTGCTGGGGGAGGGAGAGGTCACTGTGGGTACTGGGGAGGGAGAGGTCACTATGGGTCCCAGGTGGAGGGAGAGGTCACTGTGGGTGCTGGGTAAGAGAGAGGTCACTGTGGGTCCTAGGTGGAGAGAGAGGTCACTGTGGGTGCTAGGTGAAGGGAGATGTCACTGTGGGTACTGGGTAGCGAGAGGTCAGTATGGGTCCTAGGTGGAGGGAGAGGTCACTGTGAGTGCTAGGGGAGGGAGTGATCACTGGGTACTAGGTGGAGGGAGAGGTCACTATGGGTGCTGGGGGAGGTAGAGGTCAGTATGGGTCCTAGGTGGAGGGAGAGGTCAGTATGCCACACTAGGATTCCTGTCTGGGCCTCTTCACTTGAAAGTGTCCCAGGAGGGGGTGGAGCTTCCCGCGGGTGGGCGGGGCTTACCGCGATCGGGGGCGGAGCTTATTTTGCGCCGCGATAGGGGCCTTTTTTGAAGGTTATAAAAAGGGGTGTGCCTGGGCACCCAGAGCACCCCCCTGTGCACGTGCCTGCTTTGCAGCACTGATTGGAACCCAAGGTTCCAACCCTCGACAGCTTTTTGCTACCTTCAATTCCCTCCTCAACCCCACTCCTCCCTCTCCCAGCTCCTCCCTCTCAGCCAATGACTTTGCCAACCACTTCACCACTAAAATTGCAACAATACGCAATGAAATTTCCCTCCTCCATCCCTCCCTTCCCAATGCCTCTCAGGTTGTCCCCTTGCCTTCCCTCCCAGCTGCTCTCCTGTCTCATCCACCCCTCGCCTCTTTTGCTCCTGCCACCATTGATGAAGTCAGCCTGCTGCTAGTGGCTCCCCCCCCCCCCCACATCCTCTCCCTGTGATCCGGTACCCGCGAATACTCTTCGTCCCCACTTCCCTGACCTGGCCCCAGTCCTCACCTCCATGTTCAATCTCTCCCTTTCCACAGGCATCTTCCCCAAAGCATTCAAACAGGCCACTGTGCTTCCCCTGCTGAAAAAACCCTCACTCGACCCATCCCTACCCTCAAACTACCGCCCAATCTCCCTCCTTCCCTATGCTTCTAAACTCCTCGAACGCCTAGTCCACCAGCGCATTACCCAATACATCAACACCAATACCCTACTTGACCCCCTACAGTCTGGATTCCGACCTGCACACTCAACTGAAACAGCCCTCGCCAAGGTGGTCAACGACCTTACCCTTGCCAGGGCCAAAGGCAGTTATTCCATCCTGCTCCTCCTTGACCTCTCTGCAGCATTTGACACTGTTGACCACTCCCTCCTCCTCCAATCACTACAGTCCATGGGCATCCATGGTCTTGCCTTGGCCTGGATCTCCTCCTACCTATCCAATCGCTCCTTCACCACTTCCTTCAATGGCTCCTCCTCAACCCCTGCCCCCCTCTCAGTTGGGGTCCCCCAGGGCTCTGTTCTAGGCCCCCTTCTTTTTTTCCATATACACTTCCTCAATTGGCAAGCTTATCTCCTCCCTGGGCTTCAATTACCACCTTTATGCAGATGACACTCAGATTTACCTCCATACCCCCGATCTATCATCCACCACCATAAACAAGGTCTCCTCGTGTCTCTCAGCAATTTCCTCCTGGATGTCAGCTAGGTTCCTAAAGCTTAACCACTTGAGGACCTAGGGCTTTCTACCCCTTAAGGACCGGCCACTTTTTTTCCATTCAGACCACTGCAGCTTTCACGGTTTATTGCTCGCTCATACAACCTACCACGTAAATGAATTTTGGCTCCTTTTCTTGTCACTAATAAAGCTTTCTTTTGATGCTATTTGATTGCTCCTGCGATTTTTACTTTTTATTATATTCATCAAAAAAGACATGAATTTTGGCAAAAAAATGATTTTTTTAACTTTCTGTGCTGACATTTTTCAAATAAAGTAAAATTTCTGTATACATGCAGCGCGAAAAATGTGGACAAACATGTTTTTGATAAAAAAAAAAACCCATTCAGTGTATATTTATTGGTTTGGGTAAAAGTTATAGCGTTTACAAACTATGGTGCAAAAAGTGAATTTTCCCATTTTCAAGCATCTCTGACTTTTCTGACCCCCTGTCATGTTTCATGAGGGGCTAGAATTCCAGGATAGTATAAATACCCCCCAAATGACCCCATTTTGGAAAGAAGACATCCCAAAGTATTCACTGAGAGGCATAGTGAGTTCATAGAAGATATTATTTTTTGTCACAAGTAAGCGGAAAATGACACTTTGTGAGAAAAAAAAAAAAAAAAAAAAGTTTCCATTTCTTCTAACTTGCGACAAAAAAAAATGAAATCTGCCACGGACTCACAATGCCCCTCTCTGAATACCTTGAAGGGTCTACTTTCCAAAATGGGTCATTTGTGGGGTGTGTTTACTGTCCTGACATTTTGGGGGGTGCTAAATTGTAAGCACCCCTGTAAAGCCTAAAGGTGCTCATTGGACTTTGGACCCCTTAGCGCAGTTAGGCTGCAAAAAAGTGCCACACATGTGGTATTGCCGTACTCAGGAGAAGTAGTATAATGTGTTTTGGGGTGTATTTTTACACATACCCATGCTGGGTGGGAGAAATATCTCTGTAAATGACAATTTGTTAATTTTTTTTACACACAATTGTCCATTTACAGAGATCTTTCTCCCACTCAGCATGGGTATGTGTAAAAATACACCACAAAACACATTATACTACTTCTCCTGAGTACGGCGATACCACATGTGTGGCACTTTTTTGCACCCTAACTGCGCTAAAGGGTCCAAAGTCCAATGAGTACCTTTAGGATTTCACAGGTCATTTTGAGAAATTTCGTTTCAAGACTACTCCTCACGGTTTAGGGCCCCTAAAATGCCAGGGCAGTATAGGAACCCCACAAATGACCCTATTTTAGAAAGAAGACACCCCAAGGTATTCCGTTAGGAGTATGGTGAGTTCATAGAAGATTTTATTTTTTGTCAAAAGTTAGCGGAAAATGACACTTTGTGAAAAAACACAATTAAAATCAATTTCCGCTAACTTGTGACAAAAAATAAAATCTTCTATGAACTCGCCATACTACTAACGGAATACCTTGGGGTGTCTTCTTTCTAAAATGGGGTCATTTGTGGGGTTCCTATACTGCTCTGGCATTTTAGGGGCCCTAAACCGTGAGGAGTAGTCTTGAAACGAAATTTCTCAAAATGACCTGTAAAATCCTAAAGGTACTCATTGGACTTTGGGCCCTTTAGCGCAGTTAGGGTGCAAAAAAGTGCCACACATGTGGTATCGCCATACTCGGGAGAAGTAGTACAATGTGTTTTGGGGTGTATTTTTACACATACCCATGCTGGGTGGGAGAAATACCTCTGTAAATGGACAATTGTGTGTAAAAAAATCAAAAGATTGTCATTTACAGAGGTATTTCTCCCACCCAGCATGGGTATGTGTAAAAATACACCCCAAAACACATTATACTACTTCTCCCGAGTACGGCGATACCACATGTGTGGCACTTTTTTGCACCCTAACTGCACTAAGGGGCCCAAAGTCCAATGAGTACCTTTAGGATTTCACAGGTCATTTTTGTTTCAAGACTACTCCTCGCGGTTTAGGGCCCCTAAAATGCCAGGGCAGTATAGGAACCCCACTAATGACCCCATTTTAGAAAGAAGACACCCCAAGGTATTCCGTTAGGAGTATGGTGAGTTCATAGAAGTTTTTATTTTTTTGTCACAAGTTAGCGGAAATTGATTTTAATAGTTTTTTTTCACAAAGTGTCTTTTTCCGCTAACTTGTGACAAAAAATAAAATCTTCTATGAACTCACCATACTCCGTACGGAATACCTTGGGGTGTCTTCTTTCTAGAATGGGGTCATTTGTGGGGTTCCTATACTGCCCTGGCATTTTAGGGGCCCTAAACCGTGAGGAGTAGTCTTGAAACCAAATGTCGCAAAATGACCTGTGAAATCCTAAAGGTACTCATTGGACTTTGGGCCCCTTAGCGTACTTAGGGTGTAAAAAAGTGCCACACATGTGGTACCGCCGTACTCAGGAGAAGTAGTATAATGCGTTTTGGGGTGTATTTTTACACATACCCATGCTAAGTGGGAGAAATATCTCTGTAAATGACAATTGTTTGATTTTTTTACACACAATTGTCCATTTACATAGAAATTTCTCCCACCCAGCATGGGTATGTGTAAAAATACACCCCAAAACACATTATACTACTTTTCCTGAGTACGGCGGTACCACATGTGTGACACTTTTTTGCAGCCTAGGTGCGCTAAGGGGCCCAACGTCCTATTCACAGGTCATTTTGAGGCATTTGTTTTCTAGACTACTCCTCGCGGTTTAGGGCCCCTAAAATGCCAGGGCAGTATAGGAACCCCACAAGTGACCCCATTTTAGAAAGAAGACACCCCAAGGTATTCTGTTAGGAGTATGGTGAGTTCATAGAAGATTTTATTTTTTGTCAAAAGTTAGCGGAAAGTGACACTTTGTGGAAAAAAAACAATAAAAATCAATTTCCGCTAACTTTTGACAAAAAATAAAATCTTCTATGAACTCGTCATACACCTAACAGAATACCTTGGGGTGTCTTTTTTTCTAAAATGGGGTCACTTGTGGGGTTCCTATACCGCCCTGGCATTTTACAGGCCCAAAACCGTGAGTAGTCTGGAAACCAAATGTCTCAAAATGACTGTTCAGGGGTATAAGCATCTGCAAATTTTGATGACAGGTGGTCTATGAGGGGGCGAATTTTGTGGAACCGGTCATAAGCAGGGTGGCCTTTTAGATGACAGGTTGTATTGGGCCTGATCTGATGGATAGGAGTGCTAGGGGGGTGACAGGAGGTGATTGATGGGTGTCTCAGGGGGTGGTTAGAGGGGAAAATAGATGCAATCAATGCACTGGGGAGGTGATCGGAAGGGGGTCTGAGGGGGATCTGAGGGTTTGGCCGAGTGATCAGGAGCCCACACGGGGCAAATTAGGGCCTGATCTGATGGGTAGGTGTGCTAGGGGGTGACAGGAGGTGATTGATGGGTGTCTCAAGGTGTGATTAGAGGGGGGAATAGATGCAAGCAATGCACTGGCGAGGTGATCAGGGCTGGGGTCTGAGGGCATTCTGAGGGTGTGGGCGGGTGATTGAGTGCCCTAGGGGCAGATAGGGGTCTAATCTGATAGGTAGCAGTGACAGGGGGTGATTGATGGGTAATTAGTGGGTGTTTAGGGTAGAGAACAGATGTAAACACTGCACTTGGGAGGTGATCGGACGTCGGATCTGCGAGCGATCTATTGGTGTGGGTGGGTGATCAGATTGCCCGCAAGGGGCAGGTTAGGGGCTGATTTATGGGTGGCAGTGACAGGGGGTGATTGATGGGTGGCAGTGACAGGGGGTGATTGATGGGTGGCAGTGACAGGGGGTGATTGATGGGTGATTGATAGGTGATTGACAGGTAATCAGTGGGTTATTACAGGGGAGAACAGATGTAAATATTGCACTGGCGAATTGATAAGGGGGGGTCTGAGGGTAATCTGAGCGAGTAGGCGGGTGATTGGGTGCCCGCAAGGGGCAGATTAGGGTCTGATCTGATGGGTAACAGTGACAGGTGGTGATAGGGGGTGATTTATGGGTGATTGATGGGTAATTAGTGGGTGTTTAGAGGAGAGTAAACGCTGCGCTTGGGTGGTGATCTGATGTCGCATCTGCGGGCGATCGATTGGTGTGGGTGGGTAATCAGATTGCCCGCAAGGGGCAGGTTAGGGGCTGATTGTTGGGTGGCAGTGACAGGGGGTGACAGGGGGTGATTGATGGGTGATAGGTGATTGGCAGGTGATTGACAGGTGATCAGTGGGTTATTACAGGGAAGGATAGATGTAAATAATGCCCTGGCGAATTGATAAGGGGGGGTCTGAGGGTAATCTGAGCGTGTAGGCGGGTGATTGGGTGCCCGCAAGGGGCAGATTAGGGTCTGATCTGATAGGTAACAGTGATAGGGGGTGATTGATGGGTAATTAGTGGGTGTTTAGAGAAGATAACAGATGTAAACAATACATTTGGGAGGTAATCTGACGGCGGGTTTGCGGGCGATCTAATGGTGTGGGTGGGTGATCAGATTGCCCGCAAGGGGCAGGTTAGGGGCTGATTGATGGGTGGCAGTGACAGGGGGTGACAGGGGGTGATTGATGGGTGATAGGTGATTGGCAGGTGATTGACAGGTGATCAGTGGGTTATTACAGGGAAGAACAGATGTAATGAATGCACTGGTGAATTGATAAGGGGGGGTCTGAGGGCAATCTGAGCGTGTGGGCGGGTGATTGGGTGCCCGCAAGGGGCAGATTAGGGTCTGATCTGATAGGTAAAAGTGACAGGTGGTGATAGGGGGTGATTGATGGGTAATTAGTGGGTGTTTAGAGGAGAGAATAGATGTAAACAATGGATTTGGGAGGTGATCTGATGTCGGATCTGCGGGCGATCTATTGGTGTGGGGGGGTGATCAGATTGCCCGCAAGGGGCAGGTTAGGGGCTGATTGATGGGTGGCAGTGACAGGGGGTGATTGATGGGTGATTGACGGGTGATTGACGGGTGATTGACGGGTGATTGACGGGTGATTGACGGGTGATTGACGGGTGATTGACAGGTGATTGACAGGTGATCAGGGGGGATAGATGCATACAGTACATTGGGGGGGGGGGTCTGGGGGGGGTCTGGGGAGAATCTGGGGGGTTGGGGGGTGATCAGGAGGGAGCAGGGGGCAGGGGGGGGGGGTATTAAAAAAAATAGCATTGACAGATAGTGACAGGGAGTGATTGATGGGTGATTAGGGGGGTGATTGGGTGCAAACAGGGGTCTGGGGGGTGGGCAGGGGGGGGGTCTGATGGGTGCTGTGGGCGATCTGGGGCGGGGGGGGGAGAAAATCAGTGTGCTTGGTGCAGACTAGGGTGGCTGCAGCCTGCCCTGGTGGTCCCTCGGACACTGGGACCACCAGGGCAGGAGGCAGCCTGTATAATACACTTTGTAAACATTACAAAGTGTATTATACACTTTGTATGCGGCGATCGTCGGGTTAACATCCCGCCGGCGCTTCCGTATGGCCGGCGGGATGTTGCGGCGAGTGAGCGGCGACAGGCGGAGGCGGAGGATCGCGTCACGGATGACGCGATCGCTCCGCCCATGCCCAAACAAGGACCGCCGCATTTTGTCAATACGGCGGTCCTTGCGGCGTCTGCTTCCCGGCCGCCATTTGTCTATACGGCGGTCGGGAAGTAGTTAACCTAGACAAAACTGAGCTCCTGATCTTTCCACCCCATGCTGCTGCACCCATCCCAGATTTCCACCTCACAATCGACAACACAACCATTCTCCCTACCTCCCAGGCCCGCTGCCTGGGTGTCACCTTGGACTCTGACCTCTCCTTCATCCTACACATCCAAAACATCACCAGAGCCTGCAATTTCCACCTCCGTAATATCTCCAAGATCCGCCCATTCTTAACCCCGGACACGACCAAACTGCTCATCCATGCCCTCGTCATCTCCCGCCTTGATTACTGTAACTCCCTCCTTTCTGGCCTCCCCCTGAAACGCACTGCCCCCCTTCAATCAGTGATGAACGCGGCAGCAAGACTCATCCATTCTTCGCACCGCTCTGCATCCACATCTCCCCTTTGTGAATCCCTGCACTGGCTCCCTATCCGTCTCAGGATAAGTTTCAAGATTCTATGCCTGGCGTATAAATCTGTGCGCAAAACATGCCCTACCTACATCTCGGAGCTTGTTCACAAGTATACACCAGGTCGCCCCCTCCGTTCCTCCAACGACCTTCACCTCACCACCCCGCGCATTTCACACTCCCATGCCCGCCTGCAGGATTTCTCAAGAGCTGCCCCCACCCTCTGGAATGCCCTTCCACCACCCATCAGACTTGCTCCCTCTTTCAACACATTCAAGCAAGCCCTCAAAACCCACCTCTTTATGACGGCCTACCCACCTCCTACCACACAGTAACTCTCTAAGGAATATTTAATAGCCCCCCCCCCCTAGTGTTTCCACCCCTCCCTTTAGATTGTAAGCCTCTGGCAGGGTCCTCCACTCCCTAGTGTAATCTACAGGATCATGTGCTCCTGTCCTATGACAGCCTGTACTTGTATTACTGGGCCTACCTAACCAGCCCATATTGCATGATCATGTATTTTGTACAATTTGTATGCATAACTTTGTTCTATGTTGTATAACCCTATGTCTGTCATCCTTGTATCATTGTATATATTTATTGTCAAGCGCTGCGTAATATGTTGGCGCTTTATAAATACAATAAATAATAATAATAATAATAATTGTCAGTCAAACAATGTCCAGAAACAGTAACAAAAATATACAGCCATCTGCAGCCACACTGGCTTTTAGGTGACACCCTCCCACGGGCCCAATGACAGTCCTGGTGTCACTCACATTTTCCCAGGCTTCTCCTGGTTTACCAGTACTGGAGTCCAACTCCCCTCCAGCACTTGCGCATCAGCAGCTTCCCTGCTGCTACAGGCCTGGCAGCCCTCTCGGCTACAAAGCCTTTCTGGAGCCTGCTTGCTCCGCACACAGCCCACTGCATAGTGACTGATGCAGGTACTTATGCATATTCACACAGGTGGATCAATTAACCTTCCACCTGCTAGACTCAGGCCTGGACCTTGAGGAGTGGCATGTAAGGCCCGACCTTTTACCAATACACGCCAGCCCTGGATCCCATACTAATATGCAGGAAAGCGTTGTTGCAAATGTGCAACAACTGACAACATCCAGGACTTTTCCATCCAAAACCAGACCAGACTCAAGTAGACATCTGCTCTGACCATCACACTATAAATTTCTGTATATTTGTATGTAGCCCTGCCATCCCAGTGAGGCTTAGCATAGGCTGTTTAGCTATGCAGAATTGATCTCCCAGAGCATTGTGGAAGACCAGATATATGTACTGGCTTTGGAACTCTCAGTAAACAAGCATTCCGCGGAGATCACCTGACAAGACTAACAATGTTGCCACCTGTGATATATTTCAGAATGTAAATTAAGGAGAGGAAATATTTTACAATGGGCAACAACATTTATAAATTAATACAGTAGTGTAAAAAATAAGCAATATTATTAAGTACGTTATTTTCACAACCGGTCAAGAAAATATTCTAGCCATGTAAACAGAATAAAACCTTTATTATATACTGTATGCAGATCAGTAAAACTTTGCATTTCATTGAAATTCATGTTCACTCTATGGTATGCTGCTAATGTTCCCCAGTGGTTTCCTTATTATAATGAACAAGGAACTGAGAAAATGACATACCACACAACAGCTTTTCAGTATATATATATATATATGTATTGCTTAACTCCGGGAACAAACGTTTATCCGATCCTGTGAAAATATGAAGTGTTAGAGCTTATTTCTATTTTTTAACTGTTACCGTATTTTCCGCCGTATAAGACGCACTTTTTCTCCCCCCAAAATGGGGAGAAAAAGTCCCTGCGTCTTATACGGCAAAGGCAGGGAATCCCCAACTTCCGAACGCCCGTCGATACGAACCGCCGACCCGCCGCCATGTTGGGGATTCCCTGCCTTTGTGTCCACTTCCCCCTTGCGACTCCTGGTCCCCGTGCTGCAGTACATGGCCGCAACTTACCTAATCAATGCTCCCGCGGCGATGTCCGACCTCTGCGCTCCCCCGCTAGCCTCCTCTCCCCCCCCTTGTCTCTCCTGCCCCCCCATGTGCTGTAATGTATGGCGGCAGCTTACCTTCCAAGCGCCCGCGGTGAATGCAGACATCGGTCTCCAACGCTACTTCTCGCTCTTGTGTCTGGCTTGTACTGATGACGTCTGTACTGATGAGCTGATGTACTGATGAGCTCCATGCAGGGCCATACAACTCAGCACACAAGTGAACCCCCCCCCCCTTTTCTGCCCACCAACAGAGCTTTTTTGTTGGTGGAGTCTGATCCCCTGTGACATGTTTATTTATCTTTTCTATAAATATTTTTTGTTTGTTTTTTTGTGCATGCAATCTACTGCAAAACACGGCCCAGGACTGCATGCCGATTGGGGTTAGGCGGTTCTGGGACTGCCGCCGCACTCACGCCAATTGGCGTGGAGCGGTCCTGAAGAGGTTAAATCTTAAAGATGTATTCACTCTCAACAGGTTTATCTTAAAATGATTTAGTTATGTTTGTAGGACGACAGATTTCATGCAGCATCAACAGCAAGAATTTGAAAAAAAATCAAATCCATAAAATCTATTTACACACTATCTATTACACACTGTGGGTGCCTACCTGGAAGTGCAATTACACAAATGCTAATCATCAAACCATGAGGAGGTACAATTGGTGCAAACCTCAAAACTTCTACGTTCTAGATTCTAATTTCCTGCCTTAAAGGGAACCTGAAGCAAACAGTATACATCTACTGTATGACGCTAGCTGGTTACCAATCTCGTGCTGTAGGGAATCTCACTGATGTGGTTTAGGGACTCCGCCTTCAAGACCAGCCACAGCCTTCTCAAATGGAGGCATTTTACAGTACCCAATTTCTCTTTATAATAGTAGCATTTAAAAATTGAATTCACAATGAAGCAAAAACAAAGCACGTAAACCGGCTTAGCACTAAATTTCTACCAAATAGGCTTAGTATAATAGGCTACGACCTTCAGAATTTGCATGTAAATAGTATTTTTCTGAAATTCCAGAGAGACGCTGTTTTTTCAAACTGTGAGCCCGATATACGAAGAAAACGCAATATTCATAAAAACCTGCAATAATGATAAAGCTCATAAAATAACTTATTGTTAATGGGATTTTCCAACTAACAGTTTTACATACCCTGTCCTGCACTGTGATTTACCACTGAATTAACTTCAAAGGCTTTCCTGCTACATTCATCAGAAATACATTCCACTGGGCTTCCTAAACACACACGAATCGAACCCCTGGTGGTTCAACATCCAGACTACAGCCTCTGAATAAATGAACACACAGAGCACTCAGCAATGTGCACACACATTGTAGAATCTTTAGGAAAAGAATCCTGCTGCACAAATATTTTATGGAAATGATTAACCCATTTACTGCCAGTAGTTTATTTCCAATAGTCACTCCTGAAAAGTACCTTGTGTCTGTCACGGAAGAGCCGTGAGAAAAGAAAACGCAATCGCAATCGGTTTCCTGCACCGATTGTCGTTACCAACGCAGATCAAAATCTTATGTTTAGGTACAGCAGGCAGTCAGCCTGGGGTCTCTGGCTTTCATAGCTGCTAGAGGAACTCTTTTCATGAAGCCCCTTTTGTCTCTGACTGTCCCAAGGTTTGTTTAATTAGCAATGAACAAAGGGTTTCTTCTCACAGGCAGATCGCAGTGAAGTGTGAACCTGCCATTTGAAGGATGCCATTTGGGGATTCCAGCAGAAATGAGCCTGCCGCACAGCAGGGCTTAGACACAGCGGAGCCATGTCGTCAGCCTTAGAAATACATGGAGTATATGATTTTTTTAGTTTAAAGGGATACTTAAGTCAAGGGGAAAAAATGAGTTTAACTCACCTGGGGCTTCCCTCAGCCCCCTGCAGCTGATCGGTGCCCTCGCAGCCCCGCTCTGATGCTCCTGGACCCGCCGGCGGCGACTTCCGGTTTCATCATCACCGGCCGACAGGCATGGGAACGCGAGTGATTCTTCGCGTTCCCAGCCACAATAGCACCCCCCAATACTGCTATTGCGGCCTTCTTGCCGCAATAGCAGCATAGGGGGTGCTATTGTGGCTGGGAACGCGAAGAATCACTCGACGGCCGATGACGGCGCTAACGGAATCGCCACCGGCGGGTCCAGGAGCATCGGAGCGGGGCTGTGAGGGCACCGATCAGCTGCAGGGGGCTGAGGGAAGCCCCAGGTGAGTTAAACTCATTTTTTCCCCTTGACCTAAGGTTCCCTTTAAGGAATACCGTTCCCTGGACGATTATGGGAGTTATATCATTGGATTTGTGGTGTTTTGATGGACATTTTGATACCAGTCTTGGGGGGCCAGGGGTAAGCCACGACAAAGTATTAAACCTCTCAGAAACTAAACATAATATGGCAGCCAAGTTTGATGTCATATGAACTCTCATATTCTGAGGAATATGAATCTGTGACTGTTATGTTTGTGTGGGAAGCGTAAGCTGAGATATGTAAAATGTCCCACCCAGGAGGTTAACCACACCCTGTCCAGCCACTGGGCTGAACCTGAGACCCCACCCAAAAATGTGGGTCATTCAAAAGAACTTGCCAGGGACTCCTCCCTTAGTCCTCCCCTGTGTACCATCACCTGATCAAGCCAGCCAGACAGAGACCACGTGGCTGGCGGCCATTTGCCTGAACTGAAACAAAGGACATTTTCCATGTGCTCAGATTTCCCAGAAAGGACATATTTTCACCCGGCTTAAGTATCTGTTTCTTTTTTCCCTTATTTTCATTTTCATACTGCGCTACTAATGTCTCTATAATTGTTGATTTTAATGATTTTCTCTATATATTAATTATTTATATTGCAATTATAATAAAGGACTTCTAAAAAGTCATTTATTTGTTGAGCTACCCCTGTTATTAAGCCGCACAAACCGAATCCTGACTTCTGAAGTCGCTACTACTGTTGATAGCTAGATAAAATAGACTGTGTTTAACCGTTTTATTTGCAGGTATCAGTGCAGTTAGGTCTCCTACCCTTCTGTAGGAGTGGTGGCAGTTATACCCTGAAATAGTGTGTAATTTGTGTTAGGGTAACTCACAAGCTCCCTTCTAGCCTGTCTGCTGCCAAAATTCCAGCGGTTTCTGCGCACTGATTGAGACTACAGTTTGCATGGCTTGTGTGCTGAAACCGATTGGAAGGCTTTGTGTGGTCTGGTCACCAGGGGGCGTGACCCCTTAGCATTGGCAGCACATTTACATCCCTGCCTTATAATGCTGAGTAACTGAGGTATAAAAGGTAGTATGCAGAACTTAGTGCCACTTATTTTGGCACGAATGCTGTTTTCAGATATGTCTGCTGTTTTTGGTGAAGCCCTCATTGTTCCTCTCTATAATTTCATTACTGTTAACTGGCTCCTATAACAAAACCATAAAAGCATCCATAGAACAAAGAGACAGCACTACAGTTATGAGCTTAAAGAGAAACTCCAACCTAGAATTGAACTTTATCCCAATCAGTAGCTGATACCCCCTTTAACATGAGAAATATAATGATTTTCACAAACAGACCATCAGGGGGCGCTGTATGACTCATTTTGTGCTGAAACCCCTCCCACAAGAAGCTCTGAGTACCGCGGTACTCTGGGCAAACTGCCACAATGTAACAATGTTCACAGACAGCCAAAACAGCTAGGAGCAGCTACATAACCTGCCCACAGTAAAAATGTCACCATGTAGTAAATGTCAGAATGTAAATCTGGGAGAGGAAAGATTTTACAATGAGCAAACACTGACTAAATCATTTATACATAATTATGGTAAAAAATTAAGCACTTTTTTACTACATTATTTTCACTGGAGTTCCTCTTTAAGATGCTGTGAGGTATGTACATATTGCAGTGTGCTCTCGGATAACTGTAAACTAGTTCCATGCACCGGAGACAGAGGAGTGAAAGATTCCTGGCACTGCTGGCATTAACCATTAACCGTTCTCTCTCTCTCTTATCCTCTCAAAACCCGATGCACTGGACTGCACAGGTCAATCCCATCCCAGCACTTGCTATACTTACAGTGAGATGCGAAAGTTTGAGCAACCTTGTTAATTGTCATGATTTTCCTGTATAAATCGTTGGTTGTTTCGATAAAAAATGTCAGTTAAATATATCATATAGGAAAAACACAGTGATATTTGAGAAGTGAAATTAAAGAGACTCTGTAACAATTTTTTCAGCCTTAGTTCTTCTATCCTATAAGTTCCTATGCCTGTTCTAATGTGCTGGGGCTTACTGCAGCCTTTCCTAATTACACTGTCACTGTAATAAATCAATGTATCTTTCCCCTGTCGTGTCTGTCGGGCTAAGGCTTTGAATGTGTGGAATGTGCAGGGCTGCTTGTCATTGGATAGAAGCGATACACACCCTCTGCAGGCCCCCTGCACACTGAATGACTCACACACTCTGTATATGTGAGCCTATTAGGAGCTGGTTAGTTTGTTTGTAAACACTGCCTAAAACTGTTAATTACAAGCCAGGATTGCAGCAGAGAGTGGCAGAAACAGCACAGAGGGGCACAGGAGAAAATAAGGAATAGAATGGTATGCTTTTTAGTGTAAGAATATTAGAGTACAGATTCTCTTTAAGTTTATTGGATTTACAGAAAGTGTGCAATAATTGTTTAAAGAGACTCTGTAACAAATTTTTCAGCCTTAGTTCTTCTATCCTATAATTTCCTATGCCTGTTCTAATCTGCTCTGGCTTACTGCAGTCTTTCCTAACTGCACTGTCTCTGTAATAAATCAATGTATCTTTCCTCTGTCCTGTTTGTCGGGCTAAGGATTGATTGTGTGGAATGTGCAGGGCTGCTTGTGATTGGTAGAAGCGATACACACCCTCTGCAGGCCCCCTGCACACTGTGAATGACTCACACACTATGCTTAGCTGAGCCTATTAGAAGCTGGTTAGTTTGTTTGTAAACACTGCCTAAAACTGTTAATTACAAGCCAGGATTGCAGCAGAGAGTGGCAGAAACAGCACAGAGGGGCACAGGAGAAAATAATGAATAGAATGGTATGCTTTTTATTGTAAGAATATTAGAGTACAGATTCTCTTTAAATAAAATTAGGCAGGTGCATAAATTTGGGCACTGCAAAAAATAAATGAAATCAATATTTAGTAGATCCTCCTTTTCTAGAAATTACAGCCTCTAAACGCTTCCTGTAGGTTCCAATGAGAGTCTGAATTTTGGTTGAAGGCATTTTGGACCATTCTTCTTTATAAAACATCTCTAGTTCATTCAGGTTTGATGGCTTCCGAGCATGGACAGCCCTCTTTAACTCACACCACAGATTTTCCATTATATTCAGGTCTTGGGACTGAGATGGCCATACCAGAACGTTGTACTTGTTCCTCTGCATGAATGGCTTAGTGGATTTTGAGCAGTGCTTAGGGTCGTTGTCTTGTTGAAAGATCCAGCCCCAGTGCAGCTTCAGCTTTGTCATTGATTCCTGGACATTGGTCTCCAGAATCTGCTAATACTGGGTGGAATCCATGTGTCCCTCCACTTTGACAAGATTGCCAGTCCCTGCACTGGCCACACAGCCCTTTAGCATGATGGAATTACCACCATATTTTACTGTAGGTAGAAGGTGTTTTTCTTGGAATGCTGTGTTCTCTTTCCTCCATGCATAATGCACCTTGTTATGGCCAAATAATTCAATTTTAGTTTTAACAGTCCACAGCACCTTATTCCAAAATGAAGCTGGCTTGTTCAAATGTGCTTCAGCATACCTCAAGTGGCTCTGTTTGTGCTGTGGGCAGAGAAAAGGCTTCCTCTGCATCACTCTCTCTCTATCGCATACAGCATCTCCTTGTGTAAAGTGCGCTGAATGGTTGAACTATGTACATTGACTCCATCTGCAGCAAGATGATGTTGTAGGTCTTTGGTGCTGGTCTGTGGGTTGACTCTGACTATTCTCACCATTCGTTGCTTGTGTTTATCCAAGATTTTTCTTGGTCTGCCACTTTGAGCCTTAACTTGAACTGAGCCTGTGGTCTTCCATTTCCTCAATATGTTCAATAACTGTTGTAACAGACAGCTAACATTTTTGAGACAGCTTTCTGTATCCTTCCCCTAAACCATGATGGTGAACAATCTTTGTCTTCAGGTCATTTGAGAGTTGTTTTGAGACCCCCATGTTTCTACTCTTTGGAGAAAATTAAAAGAAAAGGGAAACTTACAATTGACCCCCTTAAATACTCTGTCTCATGATTGGATTCACCTGTGTATGTAGGTCAGGGGTCACTGAGCTTACCAAGCCAATTTTAGTTCCAATAATTAGTTCTAAAGGTTTGGGGATAAATAAAATGACAACATTGCCCAAATTTATACACCTGCCTAATTTTGTTTAAACAGTTATTGCGCACTTTCCGTAAAAAATCCAATAAACTTAATTTCACTTCTCAAATATCACTGTGTGTGTCTCCTATATGATATATTTAACTGACATTTTTTATCGAAACAACCAACGATTTATACAGGAAAATCATGACAATTAACAAGGTTGCTCAAACTTTCGCATCTCATTGTAAGTATAGCAAGTGCTGGGATGGGATTGACCTGTGCAGTCCAGTGCATCGGGTTTTGAGAGGATAATGAAGTGGGACATTTTCAAGGATGCTGGCATGGGATTATCCAAAGGTAAGTATTTATGCATGTTCAGCAAGCATCAGCAGTGATGCATTGGGGGTGAGTCACAAAGCTCACCTGTCTTCATCTGTTTTCACCTTATTATGTTACATTTTTAAGCTCCCTAAGAGCATAAATATAATATAATTAGGGACAGAAAAGTAATATTGAAATTAAGTTAATTGGGAACTTTGTTAAACAGTACTTTGAGTGATTAGTGTGCTTGTAAATGTGCTGAAAAGTTATTTTTTTATTAATTAGGTGAAAAATAAGTCATTTATGAGAAATTTTGTGAATTGACTGATCGTTGTTTTTTTTTAAGAACATTAAAGGACTTTTTTCATTGTTGTGTTTTTATTTCTTTTTTTTAATGAGGGATTGTTAGCCACATAATCAAATTCCATTTAAACACTGCAATGTGTTTGTATTGCTGCCAGGAATCTCGTCCTGCGTTGCAAGCACTCCAATCTATTCAGAAATCGTTCTGCTGTAATAAATGTTATCTGTCAGCCTGGCTCTATCCTCTGCCATCGCCGTTGGAGAAAGCTTGTCATTTCCCCTCCCACTTTCCTGCATCTCACTGATTGGTCTGAGCACACTTCAATGTTATATACTGAAGCTGCAACATGATCCTTTTTTTTTTTTTTTTTCACTTCAAACTCAGCGTACAAAATTGTACTATACCCAACTAGATTAGCTGCGCTTCACCGGAGCCCTCTTATGTTGGGTTTTATTTTGCATCATCGTTTGACATTTTATTGCTTCACAAATATGTACATCTGTATATACCTTTATGTAAATTTATAATTTTAACACAAAAAGTCAAACCACAATGAGGGAGCAGAAAGGAGCGAGGGACATAAAGAGGCCAGTGGCCTAGCTACCCCTCTCACCAAGTCCATCCCTCACATTTTAAGTTTTAAAAAATTATGTATGCCAAGTTCCAATCAAACTTCTGGACACTCGCACTCCCCTTCCATAAAGTACATCCGTTCTCATCCTCTCTGCCCATTTTCTCCCTTCCTTTCTCCACCCATTCCGGCATATATCCAATCTATCATCTCTGACTATTTCCGGGCCATTATCACCTCTGAACATCCACTCATCTACCGCTCCCGGGCTCTACACCTCTCCATTCCTCCCCTCCTTGCTATTCCCTAATCTTCTCTCTTTCTTCTTCTCTCATCCTCTCTCCTCCTTGCCTCCTCCCACAGCTTTCTGGCCATCTGAAAATTTTTCTGTGGCTCACCTTCCAATTCTCCCTCCTCCCCTGCTTCTATCTGTAGCAAATAAGATGATAGATTCATCCATTCTTTTTTTGAGAGTTTGTCAGTGGATTTCCAGTTCTTTATTATAATAGTTTTGGCTGCCAGTGAGAGGATATGAAATAGCGTTTCCACCATCTTGTTTTCCCCTTTTTGGCTCAGTCCGAAAATTGCTACTCTCTCATTTACATCACCATCTGGGAGAACATATTTCCTTATAAATATCTGTATTTCTGACCAAAAAGATCGTATTGTTGGGCAATGCCATAGCATATGAGATAGATTTCCCCATCCCTGCATCACATTTCCAGCATAGATTATTTTCTTTTAATTTCCTTTGAAAGAGTTTCTCAGGCGTTAAATACCATTGAGACACTATTTTAAATTGTAATAACTGAATGCTAGTATTCTTAGGTAGCCAAATATATGAAATAATCTTTTCCCACTCTGAATCGTCTAATTTTTCTCCCCACTCCGTTTCCCATTTTTCCCGGAACCAGCTAGTATTTCGTTCAACCTCCTTTACTCCCAGGTGGTCATATAGCCGAGACAGCATCTTCTGTGGGACTGTTTTATCTATTAAAAAAAATTCTAATTTGTTCAGTTGGTCTCGTATCTCTCCCCCCTTTAATTTTTGTCTTTCAAGGAAACTTTGTATTTGTAACCTTCCAAACTCAGTGGCAGGCCTTCTTCCCTGAACTAAATTAACTATTCGCGTATCTTCCTCTAATTTATTCTTTTTTAGCCATCCTACTTCTCTTGCTGGTGCAAATTCTGAGTTGTTCTCGATTAACATTAGAGGTGGGGGGTCTGCAATATTAATTTTAATATAGTCCAGAATTGCTTTCAGCGAGGGGGTAATAAATGAAGCTGCAACATGATCCTGTGCTCACACGTGTTTACAAACAAGCCTGAGGTGACTCAGCAGATTGGAGGAGAAAAGAAAAAAACTTGAGAGGAAATGAAATCAGGATTTAGCTTCACACTATGGGAAAAAGACGTGGCCCCTGCCAGGAACAGAATTCTCTTCATTTACTATATCAAATTCACTGAAATCAAAACGTGGACAGTACAATGCATCTGTTATGCAAGTATTTATCTACTTTTATATGTGATTTTTTTGCTGGCATAATATGGCTGTCCTTCCCGCTTGAGGCTAGGAACACACAATGCAGAGACGCTAGTGTTGCGGAAAACACAGCGTTTTTGCTGTTAATGGAAATCAATGGGCCGCATAAAAACGCATATGCATTTTTTAATGCATTTTGAAACAGCGTTTTTAAAAATGCTGGTCTTGTTGCATGATTTTCAAAAATGCATAAAAAACGCACATAATGAAAGTCAATGGTAACGCAATGGTATGCGTTTTGACTGCACATGACGTTGGTGACCTCATGTACGATCCTCCCCATAGAGAAGACTGAAGCTGTGCGGGCAGGCTGCGGAGATCGCTGGAACCAGGCTGGGTAATGTATAAGCGGCTGGATCGGGGGGATTGGGGGGTGCTGGCCACCTATACTAGCTAGCCTAGTTCTAGCTAAACCTTGTGCAGTCCTTCAATCTAATAGAATAATCCTGGGGGACTCTAAGGCTAGCAAAACCTCCTGAGCAGCGTAACACTCAGGAGGTTAAGCTATGTCCAATAACATTCCTCTTTAAGTCACAGCAAAGTAAAAATTGTGTCAATAGCTCAGCCAGGAGGATGCAGAAAGGGAGGAGCAGGTAATGATTGGCTGATTAAAGCCCATTTAAACATAAAATGGACCAAACCAAATTCTAACAAGAATTAGGCTGATTGAACGTGAACAGCATATAGCAGCAAAGTGGTGAGCCCTTTAAGGCCCTTTTCCACTAGGGCGTTTGCGACTGCTTAATCGCAAAACCGCAAACCGCTAGTGATTTTAAAATCGCTACGGTTTGCTTTTTAACATAGGAATCGCGGTAGGTAATTTCCACTACCGCGATTCGTTTTTTACTTGATCGCGATCGCGCCGCGGAGCGACTTTTGCCGCGATTTTGCTATGCAGTGCATAGCATAGCAAAATCGCGGCCGCAAACGTCGGGAAATCGCCGGTAAATTTTTAGCTTTTTCGATTCAGCAATCGCTAGCGTTCAGCGTGAACGCTAGCAATTGCTAGTGGAAAAGGGCCCTTAGGGGGGATTCCTCTAACTTCATGTTGGTCCTTATTCAATTCACTTTTTCTCCTGAGCTTTCTCCTAGGAGATAACTTGTAAAATAACTTGTCATCACTCTGCACTTGAAAAAGTACCAAGAAGTGGGTGAAAGAGTGATCCAAAATTGTTTTAAGGATTTTCTTACTTGCAGATGACTTAAAGGGTATTTTATTGAAAAGTGCCCTTATTCAATTCACTTTTTCTCCTAAGTGATATTTTCACACCTTAATAAAATGCCTTTAAACCACCTGCAAGCAAGAAAAAACTCAGAACATTTTTAACAGTACTTTTTCACCTAGTTTTGGTACTTGTATAATTGCAGAGTGCTGGGAAGTTATTTTAAACATAAGATTCAAAGTGATCTCCAAGGAGAAAACTCAGGTGGAAAAGTTAACTGAATAGGGTCCGTTATGTTTTTTTTTCTGTTATAAATATCAATATAAGCCTGTGATAGGTTCCAAATAGGAGTTCCAGTTTAATGAGCTTTGACTGTCTTCATGATTTATCTGGGCAGCCATTGTCAAATATGGTTTGATAAAATACATGGTTATACACCACAGACTTCAAAGAGACATGCTTATATATGCCTTAAAACCAGCCTGACTCATTTGACATTCTGAGAGAATTGGCTCTCCTCTGCTATAGCCAGGCCTATAGATGTTACACAACCTACAGACCCAGCAGGCACATCTACCCAACTATTTCCAGTTCCCCTGAATACTGCAGTGACGGTCTATATAGAGTGGCAGAAATAAGAATGAATCATAACTTTAAAGAGATGTGTTACTTCAAACATGTATTCACACATTTATTTTGCTGGAGAGAAATGTCTTGGTGACAGCGGCTTTCTTCCTATTCTACAGACAATATTGGAACAGCAGGAGTAATGGAAGGAAAGGAAACTAGTGAGAAGAAAGGCATTATTAATGTGTTCCTGTAGCATACTTCATGCTGAAAAATTACACCAAAATCAGCTTGAATCTTATCAATATTCAAAGATTATTTGATAAGACACAGATACTCGTGGCTTTCTAAAAGATGTGTTTGAAACAGACTATCTGCTTTAAAGAAATTATGGAAATAAGCTCAGGAGAGAGTCAGAGCAAAGACACAAAATAAGCTATGAATTTTTACCAAGATTGATATCTAATAAAAGGTAAACTATACTTTATATAATAAAATAATAATAATGACAGATAGCCATAGATGTGCCTTTGTTCAGGGCATTTAAAATAGTAACACTGTCTGTATGCCACAAGGCAGGTCGGCTGGCATCTTTGTATAGGTAATATCCAAGGAGTGCGAGAAAATAACCAGATAGTGCTCATACTGTATTGCTAAAAAGGTTAACTTTATTGACCAATAGGAGACAACAAGATTCACTGAGGGAAATCGAGACCAAAACCCCATAAAAACAGGAAATGAGGGAGCCCCCCAACCCACTGACTATTCTAACTGTTGGACCAGTCCCATGCAATACATGCAAACAGCTATGACTTTCACCAACTGGACAGCAATTTACTAGGTAGAAAAAACAAAGTTCTGTAAAAGTAATATCTTTTAAGCAATTACACAAACTCCAACTGCAAACCAGCAATGAGGAGGCACCACTGTCCAATGTTTGTAGCAAGCTGTAGTATAACCCCAGATTAGATCTCACCGCTGTGCCAATCTCAGGAAAGCCTCAGTTCTTTGCATGGCTAGGTGTGTCCTCTGTTGCACCGGGACTTCTGACATAGCTTCTAGCAGAGCAGACACGGCAGCATGGTTCACTTGAAGACACTGCACACAGATCCTGGGATTCCTCCGGTTCTGATTCCTCCCAGCATACATGTTTCGCACACTTACTGGGCTTTCTCAGGGCACCAAAAAGTTGGCTTATCATCTAGGGGATCCACTCCCCTAGATGACTCAGTAGGCAATTACGGTACTCAGTTGGTAATTCCTTCCCACCTATGCATAATTTGTACACTAAATAAGAATAACTCAAGTTGGAGTCCACCAGGTCTATTTTAAATTACACAAATCAAAAATCTTATTTCCCTATTCAAGAAGTTTTGTTAAAAGTATAGGAGTTTTCTTTTTTTTCATGTAATTATCTTCCTAGTCAGGCTTAGTATAAAAGAATGCAAAAACTTCTCCGCACTCCTGTCAGTGTAGCCAATGGTAAATATCCATGGAGGCTCAAAGCTAATCCATGGTGGTTGACACTACTCAGATCACTAGTAACAGTCAGCATCTCCTCTTCCAAATACACTTTATTGCTTAATAAATTAAGACAGACCAACATTTTGAGGTCACCTTGGACTTCTTTATCATGGCAAAATGCTCAAGGCATCAATCTACAATAAAGACATACAAAAACACATGCGTATCATAAACACCTACACATCTCATGCATAGCAAGACAAGAACATCAGTGCCAGGTGAGCGCTCATCACAAAACTGAGAGACTAGAAAAATGATAGTGAATGTTATGCTGTAATGGATTATAGTAACTTTAATCATGTACAAGATTAGAATGTGTGATCAGGATCAACAACTATGCCGACTACACTTTATATAAAAAAGTGACACTCACTGGTGTCAGTGGCGTAGAGTAGTGTTAGTGGTCGTACTTGGAATCCTGCATTCAGAAACCCGAATTATGCTCAACACAGCACTTCGGCAGATAAGCTAGTGGACAGGGTCATGGGGTTGCAGTCCATTTTGCACATCACGTGACTGTAATGCTTCCTACTTCGAAGCCGGAAGGAGGAAGTATCTGAGTCACGTGAAGCATGGGGTGATATATCTTCCTGTGACGCAGTCCAGTAGCTGAAGTGCAGCATAATTCAGGGTTTCTGAATACAGTATATGGACAACAACACTAGTGTAGAGCATCTAAAGCAAATTAAAAGAAAATCTTAAACTGTAAAAGTGACAAAAAAGTATAAAAGTTAATCTATGTGTAAAAGTGACATAAATAACAATGTTACTTGTATATAGCATCCTGAATACTCAGTGAAGTACAAACCACTAAGTTCACCAAGACCAAAGCTATCAGAGCCCTTAAATAAATAAAGGCACTGACTACAAAGACCTCCTGAATTGTTTAAGCATTCTATATTTTATTGTAAGTTAAATCTGAATGTTGCTTCAAAGTTTTAACAAGAGTTTTCTCCATGGCCTGGACCGAAAGCCTCTTGAAGCCTCTAGGAGCTGTAAAAATGTAACGTCCCCAACCCTCAGCTAAGTGATGCCACTGGAGATCAAAATCAAGTGCTTCTCCTAAAACGTCTTTTTAAGACAATCATGGAGAGTTTGCAAGATCTGAATTAACAAGCAATCGGTTGAAGAGGGAGTCTTCTTTCCCCAGAAGGTAATGGAATCTGACAGGCTGAATAGTGCAAAGATAATGGGCTCAACTATCCAATGGCTGCAAAGAAGAGGCTGAAGAGAAGTAAGGTGCATAAATCCTGAAATATGTCTGTGGAAGAATAAAAGCTCATCTTTGAAGATGTCATACGATTCATAGATGCGCAGGAATGAAACCAATCATGTGTCCATCTGTTTAGGATATACACTGCAGATGTCAGAGTATGTTTTTTTCTTTTATAAAACCAAAGTATATGTCAGTTAGGGCCCAGAGCCGAGATACCAAAATGCAACCAATCCACCAAAAAAAAAAAAAATGTTTTCTGCACTTCGCATGCAAGTTTAAAATTGTTGTTTTAAAAAAAATTACTTTTTTTAAACAGAATCTGTACTGTCCGATTTGTACAATAAAAAACATACCAATCAAGTCACTGTGATCTCCTGAATCCCTCTTTGCCGTTTCCGCCGTTCCTTGCTGCAATCCTGGCTTTTAATCGCCAGTATTAGGCAGTGTTTACAAACAAAAAACATGGCCACTAACCAGAAAGTGATGTATGTGTATACATACAGTATACATCATGTTACAGTATACTACAAGTTTTTATTACATTGTTAATTATCTGCACTTCTGTCAGGGATTCTCACAGTTTCTCAGCATGACAAGCTGAAACAGAGAGCAGAGACCTGTCTGTGAGGGATAAACAAAGCCCACACACAGAGCCTGCAGGGGGCATGCAGAGGGCATGCATAACTTCTCCCTATCACAGCAGAGCAGTGCATTCCTCTCTTTGTCGACAAAGCCTGACAAAGGAAAGAAGATAAGATATATTACAGAGACAGTGCAACTAGAAAAGGCTCCAGTAATCCAGACCACATTAGAACAGGTATAGGAACTTATAGGATAGAAAAAATAAGGCTGACAATTTTGTTACAGAGTTTCTTTAAACTCTAAATTGTTTATTGTTACAATAACTGTATATGTTATATATAGATGCATCAAGGCTCATTTGCAGTGTAATATTCTTTTATATTGTATTACTTCCATTTCTGCCCCTGCCTTTTAATAATGGGTATTACTTGACAGTGATGAAACAGTTTGTGCAAAGCTGGGCTAAAGAGATGTCAATCACTGCACTGGGTCATTGTTTTGTTATTGTATAAAAGGAATAAATATGGCAGCCTCCATATCCCTCTCACTTCAGTTGTCCTTTAACCTCCTTGCCGGTTTTCCCGACCTGAGCTCGGGGTAAAAAAAAGAAGCTGTTAGCGGTGATCCCGAGCTCAGGTCGGGGTAGGCATTGCAGAGCTTTACCTGTCAGTTGTTGTGGAGTCCCGTGCGCGATCGCGCTGTGCAGCGGGACTCCAGACTCTCTCCCCGGCAGTGTGGGGTCTTTCCCTGGCCACCGGGATCCCCATGTCCCCGCTATTCTTCCGGGGACCCGGCGGCCAATTAGAGAAGCGGAGCAGCGGTGGCGGCGTGACGTCATCGGGGGCGGGGCTAATATTTAAAACGAACTTCTCTATATTAGAGAAATATAGAGAAGTTCGTTTATATGTATATTAGCGCCATCTTGTGGTCAAAATGATAACTGTAGCGCTGGAGCCCAGGAAGGTAAATGTTTTATTCTGCTGCAGATCTCCCTGCCAGAATGATTTTTTTCAGGTTTTAGGGTCTGAATGAGTGGGAAAAAATGCACCTCTTTTAGACCCTAAAATCTGGAAAGAATCAGACCAGCAAGGAGGTTAACCCTCAAAAGATAATGATTGATGTATTTTATTTTTTTATTTTCACCAGAAAAATGTGTTTAGATCACAGGGAAAGGGAAGAGTAGTGCAAAGTAGATTATTAGCTTCCCCGTGATTGGTTTAGCTATCATTTCCTGTGTGAAACAATTACATTTTAAGGAAAAATGAAAACCGCCAAAGGACATGGAACATGGATGGGTAGGCAGCCTAACAAAGACAATAAAACAAGTCCCACACTCTCTTACCTCTCCCTCCCCTACTAGTCCATGCCAGCCCTTGTGCTATTCAGCATGTGGGGAGTAGTACACACTGCTGAGGGACAAACGCAGACGGGCATCAAACACTGTCCATAACCAAGGCACAGGCAGATGTGGGGGAAATATAGGTGTGCTATCTAGGTGGCCTACTCAATGAAGGTGACTTAGGACCCAGATAGCCACCTAAAGGGACCTGCTTGATGCATGTACCCCAGTAGCATTAGCTACAGAGCTATGTACCCCAATGTGAATATTACACTGGGGCAGCAACAGCACAGTATATATTATACTGTATATGCATGTAACCAGTCCACAGAACTTGCTTGCCAGTGTGACAGACGCTTGAACATTAATAATTGCTAATGATCAAAGAGGAGGTGATTATTACAAGGATAAATAAAGTGGTAATACTGCACTGAAAAATGGGATCCAGGCAGGCCCACTTTGGTCCAGGAACCCCAGTGTAGTTACAGCCTCTGCATCCCTTGTTGGTGCACCACAGATCTCTGGACATACAGAAGCAAAGAGGGGAGACAGAAGAGCTTAGCTGACAGTTGCATGACCCTAGGCTCGTCAATAAAAATGTAGTGATACCTCTTTTTTTTTTTTGTTTAATTGAATTAAGAGATATAAGTTTAAACCAAGCAAAGATTAGCTTAAAAAATAGTGGAGCTCTGCTGAATATATTACAATGGTAACGATCAAACTGAAAAGCCAGTTCTATTCTCTGACCAGAGGAAACCCTCTCCACCTACTGATTGAGCACCAGATAAAGAGCAGCTAAAGAGACGCAACTTTTCTCTGAATCATCAAGCTTGGGAGTCAAGATGACTTTGGATGATGGCAGTTGCTTTTCAGCATTTTTCTATTTCGAACCCCCTTTCAGGAACTCTTCTATTAAGAGCACGTTTCTTTTATTACAATTTTAAATTATTTCATAGAGACTCAGTCCGAAAAAAGTTCTTTAGACAAAGCTAAGAATAAATAGGCCAGTTGGTTTTATCTGCTGTCAGTGCTGTGCGTTACTGTAAGAGCACATGGAGAAGTAGCTTGGGGCTGCACTCTCAGATAAGCCCATGTGACTGTATTCATAAATCATGCACTCATTTAATGCTAAGAGATGCAGCATGAAGAGCAACTGAGCAATCAGGAGATACATATTTGTTCAGCATTTGAAGATTTATGTTTTTTGAATGGGAAAGCATCAGCACCATAAAGAGATAACATGTTTTTGTTTTTTTTAGCGGACGCTTTCAATTTGTGACGTGTAATATTCATTACAATGTATTCATTACGATATGAGACTCTATATATTATTAACCATTACTGACAATTTAAGATAAACGGATGTAGTATCAATCCTTTTGAAGCAGGGCAGCTTAAAACATAGAGGAATCTATTTTTAAAGCAAAACAATTACTTTTATTGATAACCTGCAATTTGCATATGATCTCAGCTAGTTACACATATTTATAAAGAGTTAGAATTGCATGTGGCCAAATAAGATCTCTGGAAATGTGTTGATCTCTTCTGCCCATGTTCTCCATGCTCATAATACTTTTAGTGCAGGTAAGTACTACAGGTGGGGAAGGAAGAAGTCACTAAAACAACAGCGAAAGAGTACTTTTTTAGTGAGTGATGCAAGCAGCTTGCAAGATGCAAGATGTGTCTCGTAGTGTGTGTGTGTGTGTGGGGGGGGGGGGGGGGGGAGTGACATGGGTGCCACAGGGTCAGGGATTGCTAACTATAAGCTTAGCAAGCTCTGGCAGAGCATCTTTGAAAGTCACATTGGTCTTTGAATCAGATTTTCACTGGTCTGTTAAAGTGTACCAGAGCTGAAAATTAAAAAGATTTTATACATACCTGGGGCTTTATCCGCCTGGATCGCTCCCATGCCACCGTCCTCCGCTGTCCGCAGCTACAAGAACCGCTGGAGAGATAAGTAGAGGGCTCACTTCTGTGTAGGCTGGCTCCGATGACGTCAGTGACGGGACCTGGTTCTCGGAGCTGTGGGCAGTGGAGGACTGCGGTGTGGGAGCAATCCAGGCGGATGGGGCTGGAGGAAGCCCCAGGTATGTATAAAATATTTTTAATAATGCCGGCTCTGAGTCCCTTTAAAGAAAAACTGTAAGGAAAAAGTGCCCTTATGGGGTACTTAACTCGGGAGGGAGAAGCCTCTGGATCGTAATGAGGTTTCCCCTGTCCTCTCCATCTTCGGGGATCCAGCGCTGTCAGCCTCCAAAAATCTGCCGACAAGGCGGCGTAGGCACAGTAGGGGATTCAGTGCGTGGCAATATTTACCTATCTGCACTCCTGCGCAGGTGCTATACAAGCCTCCCCTCATGCTCCAGCTGAAATAGCCTAATCCAATAGGCTCCACTTTACTGCCCAGACGCAGGTGACGTGTGCCTGTGCAGTAGAGCTGCACAGGCTGAACTGAGTAAAATAATTTAAAATAAACACATAACGTAGCTGCAAATGAATATTACATACTAACCTCACTGTCAGTTCCTATCAGAAGCTCACCATTTTCTTCTTACAGTGATCCCTTCCAGTTCTGACAATATTTTGTCAGAACTGAAATATACCAGTTGCTGTCATTTATATATCAGCTGCTGTCAGTTACAACTGAATGTGCAAGGTGATGTCCATGTTTCACTATGGCTCAAGTGGGTGATATAACCGTTTAACAGTGTGCTGACCTGGAAGCTGTTATGGGGTAGCAGCCATTTTCAAAATGGAGGACTGAGAATTCCATTGGTCACAGTGGACAAATGGGACGCAGGAGAGGAGAGCAGAAAGAGATTGATGAGGTGACTACACGGGAGGTAAGTATGACGTGTTTATGTTTATTTTGACTTTTTTCAGTTCAGGTTCTCTTTAATTGCTTAATTGTTTTATTGGCTTTACAAGGCAGGCTGCATCTGAATGACCAACTGCATGGATGTGCAGAGACTAAATAAAGGAAAGTTACACAACTTGCATTCAAAACAAATGAAACAAAATGGAGGACGTTAGCTTCCAAAGACAGTTTGTGCACAGATTGTTCCGTACTAGACTCTTCCACCGTATGAGGTATCCTCATGGAAGAGACACTAACCACTAATTAACAAAAAAACATAGTGTGAACCTGGGGGCAGCTGGCCATAAAATAGTTTACACATTTTTTTTGGGGGGAACTGAGTGAAATTGACAGCGCTCCTAATGAGGCTGCACCTGAAATGACCACCAACAGAGGTGAGCGTAGCCCCTGAGAGGCTAGCTACACACTTTGTATTCAAAACAGATGCAAACTATGCACAAAGGCCTAAACTCAGATTAAAACAGAATTGAAAGTGAAATAGCACATGGATGCAGCTAGCCATATGTAAACTTTAATTTCATTTTTACATTTTTAGGCTCTGCACATCCAGTTGGTCATTCAGATGCAGCCTGCCTTGTGAAGTACTTCCAACTTCTCCTGCTGTATAGAAATGTAAGTTTCATATGGCTAGCAGCATCCATGTGCTATTTCATTTTGCATTCCGTTTTAATCTGAGTTTAGGTCTTAGAGCACAGCTTGCATATGTTTTGAATACAAGGGCCCATGTGTCAATTAAATGCCATTTAAACCACCAGCAAGCAAAACAATACTCGAAATAATTTTTTACTACTTTTTCCAATGCTAAGTCCTGAAAAGTTATTCTAAATTAAAGATGAAAAATTATCTCCTAGGAAAAAACTCAGGGGAAAAAGTTAATTGCATATGGGCCCTGGCGTGTAGCTAGCTTCAAGGGGGCACTGCACACCTCTGTTGGTGGTCATTTCAGGTGCAGCCTTATTAGGAGCACTGCCAATTTCCCTCTGCCCCCGACCCCCCAAAAAAATGTTTTATGCCCCTCTGGAATGCTAGTTCATTCCTGACTTTAAACCTTTTAATTATTTTATCATTTTTGGTACAACTAATCAAAGCCTTTATTAACAACTACAAGTGCAGAGACTTGTTGTTGCAACAGCGTCACCCTGGTGACGTGTGCTTTAGATAGACCTTTCCTTCACTCTGCTTTACTGCTTTTATTCATGAATATTTGCTGTAATCTATGTTCTGCAGCTTTTTGCCATGGTTTGAGCTATGAGCCATCATCTTCCATAGTCAGCTAATACTCTGCATCCTCAAACCCTGATGTCACACATTCTATCCCTAGAACAGCTCTGAGCCAATCAAACTGAAGCTTGTAATTCTGGAGTCAGCATACTGCTAACTTCCAGGTTATGCACATACAGTATAAGCTTCTTCATAGACTGGGAATGTCGTTTGTTTACAACAGAGCCAGAAGTTGTTACTCATTTATAAGTAAAACTAGAATTCCACATTCCTATTTTCTATGGTGTTCCAAAAGACATGAATAAATAGTTAACACCATCATTAAAGTGACTCTGTAACAAAAATTACAACGTTTTTTCTACCATCCTACAAGTTCCTAAACCTATTCTAATGTGTTCTGGCTTACTGCAGCTCTTTCTACTATAACCATCTCTGTAATAAATCAATGTATCTTTCCCCTGTCAGACTTGTCGGCCTGTGTCTGGAAGGCTGCCAAGTTCTTCAGTGTTGAACTGTTCCTCTATGCACACTCCAGTGTGTGTTTTATTTACATAAGCCAGCAGCTTCTCTGCTATCTTATCAGTGATAGAAGAGAGCTGGATAAAAATCCTCCTCTGGAGGCTGTGAAAGGAGCTGGTCTGTCACATACTGAGGAATTAACGACATAGGCAGAGCGGAAGCCTGTAATGTTCAGTGCATGAGAGAAGCTGGGGACAGAAGGTAAACACACACAAGTGATCTCTTGAGATTCAGAAGTAAGGCTGTATACAGCCTGCTTGTGTATGGATGTATTTTCTATGTGTGGACATACTGTACATCAACCTACTTCCTGTTTTGGTGGCCATTTTGTTTGTTTATAAACAAACTTTTTAAAACGGTTTTTGACTACTTTTAATGCGGCGGGGAGCGGAGAAATTGTGACAGAGGGTAATAGGAGATGTCCCCTAACACACTGGTATGTTTACTTTTGTGCGATTTTAACAATACAGATTCTCTTTAAGTGGCCAGCAGTATTCCAGCTCTGTTCATTTAAAACAGTTTCCACCTGTGAAAATTAGGTCACGCTTTATCTATGGCATAATCTATGGTGTATAGAACAGGAAATTACAATTTCATGGTAGCATATGTGTAAACGCCATAAAAAAATCAAACACAGGAAGGTCAGAAAGAGCACCTCACCTGCTGCTTTAACAGATAGGACTATAAATGACAAGCCTGAATATCTGGAAAGCAATGGGAGTTTAGTTGCTTCGGTGAAAGTTTATACCTGACCAATATGAAATTGAGGATATTTATATAGTATATTGTTGAACAGTGATGAGACCGCTGCCTTGTTGCCAACACAAGTTACTGCGAACGTACCATAAAAGTGTGGGAGGAAGAGGCTATTACTGGATTTACTGTGAACAACATTTCATATTCCCAAACAATTCCGAGAAGGTCAGGGGGTTATTACACAATAATATTTTCACAGTATGGGTTCCTGTTTGATTTAGTTCTCTGATAGCTGCATACCTGGCAAATATAACATTTGTATCCAAACATCCTTCTTTTATACACGTATTAAATGATAATTCTTCTAGTCCAAAAACTGTGGTGATTACTCAGTTCATGGACTAGAGCAGCTGTATAATTGCACATGTTTGTGCTTGTGTGTGACAGTGTCTTTGAGTGATAGTGTGTGTGTGTGTGTGTGTGTGTGTATGCATGTTAGTGTGTGTGAAAATGGAGAGAGAGTGTGTGTGTGCGCGTGCTAGTGTGTGTGTCAGTGTGTGACATACACACTGTCACATACTGACACACACTAGCACGTGTGTGTGTTAGTGTGTGTGATAAAGCTTGTGTGTGTCTGTGTGTGATAGTGTGCAGCGACAGGGCCAGCGGGAGCTCAGGATTTTGCCCGGTAGGCCTCACTTTTAGTGGCCCCTGGGGGCCTCGAGCACTGCAGGAGGGGGCACAGCGCAGGAAGGAGGAGCAGCGGAGGGCACAGAGCAGTGGGGAGTGGGGCAGTCTCCCCTCCTCCCCCACCTGGCCCTCTCCCACTCCAGATCAGAATGGCAGGCAGTCAGACCAGAGCGGCAGCGAGCGGGGTACCAATCAACTTCCTGCTCAGTGGCACACTGCTCTGGTCTAGTCTTCTCTGTTGTACTGTCCAATCATGCTCTCACTGTGCTTCCTGTGAGAGCATGATTGGACAGCAGAGAAGACTAGAGCAGGCAGAGCGGGAGCATGCAGGAGGAAATAGTAAGTAGAAAGTTTTTGCCCGCTCACTGCCACTGCTCATTCTAGCCTGGAGGAAGGAGCGGCGAAGGGGGGGCCTCCAAGTGAGGGAGGGGGGAGAATGCCCCCCTCCTTCCTGCTGCTCTGTGCCTGCCGCTGCTCTGTGCCTGCCGCTGCTCCTCCTTCCAGGCTACCTAGTTTGGGGATACCTATAGACCTGGCTAAACTGGGGACACCTATAGACCTGGCTAAACTGGGGACACCTATAGACCTGGCTAAACTGGGGACACCAATAGACCTGACTAAACTGGGGGCACCTATAGACCTGACTACACTGGAGGCACCTATAGACCGGACTAAACTGGGGACACCTATAGACCTGACTAAACTGGGGACACCTATAGACCTGACTAAACTGGGGGCACCTATAGACCTGAGTAAACTGGGGACACCTATAGACCTGGCTAAACTGGGGAGACACCTATGGACCTGGGTGAACTGGGGACACCTATAGACCTGGCTAAACTAGAGACACCCATAGACCTGACTAAACTGGGGACACCCATAGACCTGACTAAACTGGGGACACCCATAGATCTGACTAAACTGGGGACACTTATAGACCTGGCTAAACTGGGGACACCTATAGACCTACCCGCCAGGCCCTCTCTTTTTGGGGGAATCTGCTGCCAATCTGATTGATTGCATTTTGTGGGGAAATGTGCTGCCAATCTGATTGATTGCATTTTGTGGGGAAATAAGCTGCCAATCTGGTTGCATTTTGTGGGAAAATGTGCTGCCAATCTGATTGCATTTTGTGGGGAAATGTGCTGCCAATCTGATTGCATTTTGTGGGGAAATGTGCTGCCAATCTGGCTGCATTTTGTGGGGAAATGTGCTGCCAATCTGATTGCATTTTGTGGGGAAATGTGCTGCCAATCTGGTAGCATTTTGTGGTGAAATGTGCTGCCAATCTGATTGCATTTTGTGGGGAAATGTGCTGCCAATCTGATTGCATTTTGTGGGGAAATGTGCTGCCAATCTGGTTGCATTTTGTGGGGAAATGTGCTGCCAATCTGGTTGCATTTTGTGGGGAAATGTCCTGCTAATCTGATTGCATTTTGTGGGGAAATGTGCTTCCAATCTGATTGCATTTTGTGGGGAAATGTGCTGACAAACTGGTTGCATTTTGTGGAGAATCTGCTGCCAATCTGTTTGCATTTTGTATGGAAACTGCTCCTAGATTTTTTTTATTTTTTTTCTTGGGGGGGGGGGGGGATCGGCCCTCCACCATGTGGTCTGGAAATAAAAAATGGCCCTCCATGCCCTCGGAGTTGGACAGCACAGGACTACTTAATATTTTTATTTTGCACCATTTAACCACTTGAATTATCATGAGGCATGTAACTACTTGATTATTTTATCTAAAATGTATCTGGTTGGACCCAATCTCTGTGAATAACACCGCTACTTATTTTGTGTACATTTTTTGTTATTTTGTGTATTTTTAAGTCTACCCGTGACCCATCATGACCACGTCCATGTTCCAGTGCGTGGTGATACCCATTTATTTTTGCTGTGGCGTGTTGTACGCGCCGCATGTGGACATCTCCCTGTTGGGGACTGTCCTCAGAAGTGCTCACAATCTATTCCCTAATTCCCTACCATAATGTAATGTCCTACCAAATTATGTATATCTATATATACATATACATATATATATATATATATATATATATATATTGTAGAGGTCATCAAGGCTGGGTGCTGGACGGGAGATATGTTTCCCCGCTGTTTGGACTCTGGTCCCTTTAAGCACGTGTGGTCCGTGGAAAGGAGCCCGGGTTTTTAGGCAGCAAGCAATTGCTGCCTGTGTGTTTTTTTTCTTTTCAGGGCCGGACTCCAGGGATGGGAGGGAAGGATGGGCGGGCCTTCCCATCCCACCTCGGGCCACACCTGTTTTCCTCTGGGCTGTTCAGCTCAGGTAATGAGATTCATAAGGGCTGCTCTGACAGGCAGTCAGGGAAGGTGTTTGGAGGAGTAGCATGCTGGCTACTGAAACTCTTGTCTATAGAGTATTGCAAATAAGATTGCTGAAAGCTTGCTGAAGGCCAGGCCACACACTGGACTGTGAATTATGTGTGGTTTGGTCCTGTTGGAGACTTGCTGTATCTGAACAAACTGGACTTTACCTTTACCAAAGCTGAAGTAAGCTTCCTGTTATTTTCCTTTTACTGCTGATGTCAAGCTGTTTAATTCCCTGCTGGTTAAATAAATGGACTTTGTTTTTATACAAACTGTGTACTGCGTGCTGGCTGCGAACCCCAACTTTACAACTGGTGCTTGGATGCGGGCAGCGCAGCACTGCAGAGAAGAAAAAAAAAAAAAAGTTCCATTTAAAAAGTGACATTTAAAGGGCCAGTCTTCTTGTGTGCATCATGGAGGAAGTGGTGAAGCAGTTGGCCTTGGCAACTTTACAGCTGCAGCAGAGTATGGTGGCCCAGCAGGCGAGCATGGTGACCCAACAGCAAGCCACAGAGGCACAAGCTGCGGCACATCAGCAAGCTATAGAAGCCCTACGAGAGGCCTCGGAAGCACAAGCTAAAATGCTACTTGAGGCGGTGCGGCAGATGGCCCAAGGGCGAGAGGCAGCCGGAGTTGCCCCTAGCAACCAAGCGATCGTAAGAGCCAGTCACTTTCTGCAGAAGTTGACGCCCACCGATGATGTGGAAGCCTTTCTTAAGACCTTTGAGAGGACTGCAGAGCGCGAAGGATGGTCGAGAGACAGATGGGCTGGACTCCTTGCACCGTTCCTGACAGGAGAACCCCAAAAGGCCTACTACGACCTCACCCCTGCAGACGCTCTGGACTATGATCGGTTAAAGGCGGAGATCCTGGCCCGGCTAGGTGTAACAACAGCGGTTCGGGCCCAGCGGGTGTACAGTTGGAAATACCTGTTGGATCGGCCAGCCAGGTCCCAGATGCATGACCTAGTTCAACTGGCGACAAAATGGCTACAACCAGAGGTCCTCACCGGTCCCCAGATGGTGGAGCGATTTGTGTTGGATCGGTTTCTGCGTGCCCTACCAGTGAACCTACAACGGTGGGTCAGTCATGGGGACCCCAAAACAGCAGAGCAGCTGGTGGAGATGGTAGAGAGATACACTGCCGTGGAGGATCTGCTATCCCCAAAGGGTCAGGCGGGCCCCACCTCATCCCGTGTGGCTAGGTTCTCTTCCTTTGGAAAGGGTGCTGCATGGAACCCTGGAACCAACACCTCCAGTAACAGGGAAGGGCCCCCAGGAGCCACTCAGGGTCTGCCACCTGTTGTTGCTGCACCTAGGAGGGGAGGTGCTATCCAGTGTTGGCGATGTTCTGCGTGGGGCCATACCAGAGCCCAGTGTCCACTACAGGAGGAGCCCATGCAGTGTGATGTACTGCGGAGGGTTTCATATTTTGCTCATGATGTGTGCCTGGCGGGGTGCCAGGAAAACTTTGTTTACACTATCAGTGTGAACCAGGTACCTACGAAAGCCTTACTGGACTCAGGCAGTATGGTGACCATGGTGCACGCTGATCTAATTAAAACGAAAATTATTTCTGGACTAAAGCCACTGAAGGTGGTATGCATCCATGGAGACACAAAGACTTATCCGGTGGTTCCCGTACTAATGGCGACTGACTGTGGGACAATCACTCATGCCGTTGGAGTGGTAAGGAACCTAATGTGTAAAGTGATTTTGGGAAGAGACTTTCCACTGTTTTGGGAACTTTTGGAGAGGGTAAGAGGGACTTCTGTTAGAGATGTTTTAGCCCCTACTCCCTCTCCAATAGAGATTGATGGTCAAGGTTTGAAAGAAAATATGTTATTAAAAAATGATAATGTATTGGCGCAAGTTGATAAAAGGATGTTCGAACATCCAGTTCGGGACCCTGAGCAGGTTTCTGAGGGGGGGGAAGATTCCCCATTACAAATTATGTTGGGCGAGGATGATGAGGAATCTTCTCCCCAATCTATGCTCCCCGATCTGGATGTACCAAAAGGGACATTTATTACTGCACAGATGCGAGATCCAACGCTGTCCCACACTAGAGAGCAGGTAACCGTAATGAATGGAGTGTCCCAGGAGCCTGGGGCTGATGAGAGATTTCCCCATTTTTCAGTACATGAAGATCTACTGTATCGAGTCTCAAAAGTAAGAGACGAGGTGGTAGAACAGCTGCTGGTTCCTCAAACTTTTCGGAGGATGGTACTAGATTTGGCGCACAACGAAGCATTGGGAGGCCACCTGGGGGCTGAGAAAACGGAGGGGCGGATTGCTGACAGGTTTTATTGGCCGGGTTTAAAGGCCGATGTAAAGAACTTTTGCGCTTCCTGCCCAACCTGTCAGTTAACCGCGCCAATGTCCCGTTTTCGAAACCCTTTGGTGCCCTTGCCAATAATAGAGGTTCCATTCGAGCGCATTGCTATGGATATCGTGGGACCCTTGGTAAAATCTGCAAGGGGGCACCAATATATCCTGGTAGTGCTCGATTATGCCACCCGTTACCCTGAGGCATTCCCTTTGAGGATACCAACGTCCAAAGCCATCGCCCGTGAGTTATTCAATATGTTTACTCGGACGGGTTTTCCCAGGGAAATCCTTACGGACCAGGGGACTCCTTTCATGTCCAAAGTTATGGCTGATTTATGTAAATTGTTCAAAATCCAACAGATGAGAACTTCTGTCTACCATCCCCAGACAGATGGACTGGTTGAGCGGTTTAACAAAACTCTGAAAATGATGTTAAAAAGAGTAGTACAAAAAGACGGAAAGGATTGGGATTGTTTGATACCTGCTGTAATGTTTGCTGTCCGGAAGGTACCCCAGGCCTCCACCGGTTTTTCCTAGGGGGTTGCTTGACCTGGTAAAAGAGACCTGGGAAAGTGAGTCCAGTCCCCATATAAGCGTGGTGGAACATATTTCCCAGATGCAAGAACGCATTGCTAAGGTAATGCCCCTGGTCAAGGAACACCTAATGGCAGCCCAAGAAGCGCAGAGACGCGTATATAACCGTTCAGCAAAGGTCAGGCAGTTCCAGATAGGAGACAGAGTGGCGGTGTTAATTCCCACCGTGGAAAGTAAATTTTTGGCTAGGTGGCAAGGACCATTCGAAATTATCTAAAAATTGGAGATGTGAACTATAAGGTACATCAGCCTGGGAAACGGAAACCGTTTCAACTATATCATGTGAATTTGTTGAAGCTCTGGAAAGAGAGAGAAACCGATCCGGTTATGGTGGGTGTGAGTGTGGTGCCCCAGGTCAGCATCGAGAGTGTGAAAATAGCTCCCACCCTGTCTAAGCCGCAGGTTCAACAGGTGAAGGAGTTTCTCCAGAGAAACAGGGGGATATTTTCAGATTTGCCGGGTCTCACCCATTTGATCGAGCATAACATTATAACTGAGCCCAGGACAAAAGTTTTCATCAAGCCCTATCGAATTCCGGAGGCCCGCAGGAAGGCCGTGTCGGAAGAGGTAAAACGGATGTTAGAGCTGGATATCATTGAGGAATCACAGAGTGATTGGTCGAGCCCAATAGTGTTGGTACCCAAGCCCAACGGAACTTGGCGGTTCTGCAATGATTTCCGGAAATTGAAGATGTGTCCAAGTTTGATGGATATCCGATGCCCCGGGTAGACGAGCTGATTGAAAGATTAGGCCCTGCTCGTTACATTTCCACATTAGATCTGACCAAGGGGTATTGGCAAATACCCTTGGCCAAGGAAGCTCGGGAAAAAACTGCATTTTCCACACCCGAGGGGCATTTCCAATACAAGCGGATGCCTTTTGGGTTGCAGACTGCCCCCGCCACCTTCCAGAGAGTCATGGACAGGTTGCTGCGTCCCCATCAGAGATATGCGTCAGTCTATTTGGATGACATTGTCATTTTCAGCTCAGACTGGGAGTCCCACTTGCCGAAGGTACAAGCAGTCCTGGATGCGTTGAGAAAAGGGGGTTTCACAGTGAACCCCGAGAAATGTGCCCTAGGTATGGAAGAGGCGAAGTACTTGGGGTACATTGTCGGAAAGGGGTTGGTGAAACCCCAAGTGAACAAGGTTGAGGCAATCCAGGAATGGCCCCGCCCCGTCAGTAAGAAGCAGGTACGTGCTTTCTTAGGCATAGTGGGGTACTACAGACGCTTCATCCCCAATTTTTCCACCCTGGCAGCCCCCTTGACTGATTTGACGAAGGGCCGCAAGTCAGTAATGATCCAATGGACTGGGGAAACCGACAAAGCGTTTATGGAGTTAAAGTTGGCATTGTGCCAAAATCCTGTCCTGGTAGCCCCAGATTTCACCCGAGAGTTTGTGGTGCAGACAGATGCCTCAGATGTGGGATTGGGGGCGGTGCTCTCCCAGGTGATTGATGGTGAGGAACATCCAGTAGTTTTTCTCAGTAGGAAGCTGACAGCGGCTGAGAAAAACTATGCGGTTGTGGAGAGAGAATGCCTGGCCATAAAATGGGCTCTGGACTCCCTGCGCTACTATTTGCTGGGCAGGAAGTTCAGGCTCATTTCCGACCATGCACCTCTGTATTGGATGAAACAGAATAGGGGTACGAATGCCAGAGTGTCCCGGTGGTTTCTCTCTCTCCAGGAGTTCAACTTTTTGGTGGAACACAGGCCTGGAAAAGAGCATCAGAACTCTGATGCTCTTTCCCGAGTTCATTGCATGGTGAGTCAAAGTGCCTCCACCGCCTCCTCGGGGTTGAGGCAGAGGGGGGGGGATATGTAGAGGTCATCAAGGCTGGGTGCTGGACGGGAGATATGTTTCCCCGCTGTTTGGACTCTGGTCCCTTTAAGCACGTGTGGTCCGTGGAAAGGAGCCCGGGTTTTTAGGCAGCAAGCAATTGCTGCCTGTGTGTTTTTTTTCTTTTCAGGGCCGGACTCCTGGGATGGGAGGGAAGGATGGGCGGGCCTTCCCATCCCACCTCGGGCCACACCTGTTTTCCTCTGGGCTGTTCAGCTCAGGTAATGAGATTCATAAGGGCTGCTCTGACAGGCAGTCAGCGAAGGTGTTTGGAGGAGTAGCATGCTGGCTACTGAAACTCTTGTCTATAGAGTATTGCAAATAAGATTGCTGAAAGCTTGCTGAAGGCCAGGCCACACACTGGACTGTGAATTATGTGTGGTTTGGTCCTGTTGGAGACTTGCTGTATCTGAACAAACTGGACTTTACCTTTACCAAAGCTGAAGTAAGCTTCCTGCTATTTTCCTTTTACTGCTGATGTCAAGCTGTTTAATTCCCTGCTGGTTAAATAAATGGACTTTGTTTTTATACAAACTGTGTACTGCGTGCTGGCTGCGAACCCCAACTTTACAATATATATATATATATATATATATATATATATATATATATATATATATATATATATATATATATATGTGTATATATATATATATATACAGTGGGTTGCAAAAGTATTCAGCCCCCTTGAAGTTTTCCACATTTTGACACATTAATGCTACAAACATGAATCAATTTTATTGGAATTCCACATGAAAGACCAATACAAAGTGGTGTACATTAGTGTTGGGCGAACACCTAGATGTTCGGGTTCGCGAACGTTCGCCGAACATCGCCGCGATGTTCGGGTGTTCGCGCCGAACTCCGAACATAATGGAAGTCAATGGGGACCCGAACTTTCGTGCTTTGTAAAGCTTCCTTACATGCTACATACCCCAAATTTGCAGGGTATGTGCACCTTGGGAGTGGGTACAAGAGGAAAAAAAATATTTGAAAAAGAGCTTATAGTTTTTGAGAAAATTGATTGTAAAGTTTCAAAGGAAAAACTGTCTTTTAAATGCGGGAAAATGTCATGTTTCTTTGCACAGGTAAAATGCTTTTTGTCGCCATGCAGTCATAAATGTAATACAGAGAAGAGGTTCCAGGAAAAGGGACCGGTAACCGTAACGCTAACCCAGCAGCAGCACACGTGATGGAACAGGAGGAGGGCGGCGCAGGAGGAGAAGGCCACGCTTTGAGACACAACCCAGGCCTTGCATGAGGACAAGAAGCGTGCGGATAGCAATGCTTTTTGCCGCCATGCAGTCATAAATGTAATAAAGATGAGAGGTTCAATAAACAGGGACCGGAAACGCTAACCCAGCAGCAGCAGCAGCACACGTGAGGGAACAGGAGGAACCGCAGGAGGAGAAGGCCACGCTTTTTGAGACACAACATCCCAGGCCTTGCATGAGGACAAATAGCGTGCGGATATAGCAATGCTTTTTGCCGCCATGCAGTCATAAATGTAATAAAGATGAGAGGTTCAATAAACAGGGACCGGAAACGCTAACCCAGCAGCAGCAGCAGCAGCACACGTGATGGAACAGGAGGAGGCGCAGGAGGAGAATGCCACGCTTTTTGAGACACAGCATCCCAGGCCTTGCATGAGGACAAATAGCGTGCGGATATAGCAATGCTTTTTGCCGCCATGCAGTCATAAATGTAATAAAGATGAGAGGTTCAATAAACAGGGCCCGGAAACGCTAACCCATCACAGATGGTCATTGTTCATGTTACTTGGTTGGGGTCCAGGAGTGTTGCGTAGTCGTTTCCAATCCAGGATTGATTCATTTTAATTTGAGTCAGACGGTCTGCATTTTCCGTGGAGAGGCGGATACGCCGATCTGTGACGATGCCTCCGGCAGCACTGAAACAGCGTTCCGACATAACGCTGGCTGCCGGGCAAGCCAGCACCTCTATTGCGTACATTGCCAGTTCGTGCCAGGTATCTAGCTTCGATACCCAATAGTTGAAGGGTGCAGATGGATTGTTCAACACAGCTACGCCATCTGACATGTAGTCCTTGACCATCTTCTCCAGGCGATCGGTGTTGGAGGTGGATCTGCACGCTTGCTGTTCTGTGGGCTGCTGCTGCATGGGTGTCAGAAAATTTTCCCACTCCAAGGACACTGCCGATACCATTCCCTTTTGGGCACTAGCTGCGGCTTGTGTTGTTTGCTGCCCTCCTGGTCGTCCTGGGTTTGCGGAAGTCAGTCTGTCGGCGTACAACTGGCTAGAGGAGGGGGAGGATGTCAATCTCCTCTCTAAAGTCTCCACAAGGGCCTGCTGGTATTCTTCCATTTTGACCTGTCTGACTCTTTCTTCAAGCAGTTTTGGAACATTGTGTTTGTACCGTGGATCCAGAAGGGTATAAACCCAGTAATTGGTGTTGTCCAGAATGCGCACAATGCATGGGTTCGCGTTCAATGCAGTCTAGCATGAATTGAGCCATGTGTGCCAGAGTCCTGCCAGAATCCTCATCATCCTCTTGTGAGCGTTGTGATAGTTGATGTGATGCATCATAGTCGTCACCTTCTTCCTGGTCTGCTTCTGCTGACCATTCGCGCTGAATTGTGGAAGTCTAACGTGCACCGCTCTGGCCCTCGTCAGTGGTGGCAGGAAATTCCTGCTCCAACTCCAGCTGTTCCTCCTCCTCTTCTTCATCATAGCTGCTGGGGCCAGCGTTTCCTGATGCAGATGGCCTGATGTTGGTACCATCACGCTGATCGTTTTCTCCTTCAGATTCCCCCAGTTGCATCATGACAGCTGTTTCCTTGATTTTCAACATTGACCTCTTCAGTAAACACAGCAGTGGTATGGTAATGCTGACTGAAGAGTTGTCACTGCTCACAAGCAACGTGGATTGCTCAAAATTTTGGAGGACTTGGCAGAGGTCCAACATGTTGGCCCAATCGGATCCACAGAAGCTTGGCAGCTGTCCAGATGCGCCTCGGTACTGCGCAAAGAGTGCAGTACTGGACCACTGCACTCTTCTGCTCGCAAAAGCGGGCTAGCATGTGCAGCGTAGAATTCCAGCGCGTAGGGACATCACACAGCAAGCGATGGTGGGGGAGATTGAAGCGCTCCTGCATCTTGGCGAGTGCCCCCAAAGCAGTACTGGAATTTCTGCAATGTTTGGCCACTCGTCGCACCTTCAACAGAAGATCGGCCACGCCTGGGTATGTCCTCAGGAACCGCTGAACTACTAGGTTTATCAAGTGCGCCAGGCAAGGGATGTGTGTCAGCTTAGCCAACCTTAAAGAGACTCCGTAACAAAAATTGCATCCTGTTTTTTATCATCCTACAAGTTCCAAAAGCTATTCTAATGTGTTCTGGCTTACTGCAGCACTTTGTACTATCACAGTCTCTGTAATAAATCAACTTATCTCTCTCTTGTCAGACTTGTCAGGACTGTGTCTGGAAGGCTGCCAAGTTCTTCAGTGTTGTGATTCTGCTATGAACTCCCCCTTCCAGGCCCCTCTATGCACACTGCCTGTGTGTTATTTAGATTAGAGCAGCTTCTCTCTTCTCTCTTATCTTTTACAAGCTGGATAAATCGTCCTCTGAGCCGGCTGGGCTTTCACATAGTGAGGAATTACAGACAAGGGCAAAGCTGTTTGCAGGAAGAAAAGAGCAGTGCATGAGAGATGCAGGGGGAAATAAACACACAAATGATCTCTTGAGATTCAAAAGGAATGCTGTATATAGCCTGCTTGTGTATGGATGTATTTTCTATGTGTGGACATACTGTACATCAACCTACTTCCTGTTTTGGTGGCCATTTTGTTTGTTTATAAACAAACTTTTTAAAACTGTTTTTAACCACTTTTAATGCGGCGGGGAGCGGCGAAATTGTGACAGAGGGTAATAGGAGATGTCCCCTAACGCACTGGTATGTTTACTTTTGTGTGATTTTAACAATACAGATTCTCTTTAAAGCGCGAATGAGATTACTCCCATTATCACACACAACCATGCCCGGTTTCAGGTCCAGCGGTGCCAGCTACAAATCCGTCTGTTCCTTTATTCCCCTCCAAATTTCCTCCCCTGTGTGCTGCTTATCCCCAAGGCAGATCAGCTTCAGCAACGCTTGCTGACGCATGCCAACAGCTGTGCTGCACTGCTTCCACGATCCTACTGCTGCTGGGTTAGCGTTTCCGGATGAGGTACAGCTTTGAGATGCGTTGGAGGAGAAGGAGTCAGAGAGGTAGGTGCTGCTGTTGTTATCCAGTGGGAGGGACGGCGGTGCAGCTGTTTGCGGCATGGGCAACACCCGCGCCGTAGCAGGTGAGGAATCGCTGCCAGGCTCCACAAGGTTCACCCAGTGCGCGGTAAGGGAGATGTATCGACCCTGGCCGAACGCACTCGTCCAGGTGTCAGTGGTGAGGTGAACCTTGCAGGCAACGGCATTTTTCAAGCTTCGGGTTATTTTGCTGACCACGTGCTCATGCAACTCAGGCACTGCAGAGCGCGCAAAGTGGTAGCGGCTGGGAACTACGTAACGTGGGATGGCCACTGACATCATGCCCTTGAAGCTGCTTGTCTCCACCACTCGATATGGCAGCATTTCGCAGGCCAGAAGCTTGGCTATGCTGGCTGTTACTGCCACGGCCCGGGGGTCATTTGCTGGCAATTTCCTCTTGCGATCAAACATCTCCGAGACAGACAACTGAATCGTAGGGCTGCACACTGAAGGGCTGTTGGTTGTTGTGTTTGATGAACACTGGGAGACCTCAAGAGCACTACTCCGGAAAGTGACAGTGTCAGCGTCTGATGTTCGTGAATGTTGTGAACCACGCAATGGCTGGGCTACTGCTGCTGCTGAGGCGGGTCTGGTGGTGAGTCTGGTGACCCCAAGGGAGGCAGTGTTGCTGGTACCCTGTCCTGCCACGTTTGCCCACAGAGTGGGATGTTTGGATAGCATGTGGCGGCTCATGCTGGTGGTGGAGAGGTTGTTAATACTTTTCCCCCTGCTCAGGTGGGTCTTGCACACCTTGCAAATCGCCATAGTACCATCCTCAGTGCAGTCTTCAAAGAAAGCCCAGACTTTGGAGCACCTGCCTTGCTGGCGATTTCTGTTTGCGCCTCTTTTGCCTCTCACTTGAACTTCCACGCTTGTGGTGCCTGAAATTGCGCGCCGCCTACCTTGTGGCACAAGGCGAACTCGTGCAGCAGTGGGTTCTTCAACAGACTCATCTGTGCTGCTGCTACGACGGCGATGTTCTCGTTCACAAACAAAATCTGGGTCTCTGTCCACATTGTCCATACCCTCCTCTTCCATCTCCTGAAACTCGTCATATGTCATTGTGGGGGGCCGCCGCCGTGGAGTAGAGCTCCCCAGAACAACCTCTGTGCAGCTCACTCCAACGTCGTCTTCCAGATCTTGTCGGCCGACCTCCTGCAATTGCAACCCCTCCTGCCCAACTTGCTCTGGGATTTGGGTTTCCGAGTCCTCCTCGGACTCGCCTTGTATTTCAGTGCGCGGTGCATTTCCCACAGTTAATGGTTGTGAATCCGGGCACAACATTTCTGGCTGTTCCTCCATTGACCTTTGAAAGGTGGAAGTTTGTTGGGCTGGGAATAGCTCCTGCGAATACCCCATTGTGTCCTGAGGTAATTCATCGGACTGGTTATCTGGCAGTTGTGTGCGTGGTGTCGCTGCCGGTTGTGTCAGCTTTGTGCCCACTGGCTCCTTGTAACTGGCTGAGGACTCGGACCTCGTGCGTGATGTGCTGGTGCTGCTTAACCCACTGCTGGACGCTTGAGAGGTCTTCCAAGTAATTATCTGGTCCTGTTCTTTTGGATTTGTGAGGGTTGTTGTCCTGGACAACATGGGCGGTATTGAGTGGGTTTTCTTGGGTGCTCCCCTGTGGCCTGTACGTGAACCGTCAGGGGAAACACCTCTTCCCTTGCCCCTCCCTCTTTCACCGGATTTCTTCCTCATTTCACTTATCCTTAAAGTACACGCTGACTGGCAGCAGTACAGTGGCAGTACAGAAATGCTATACAGTGGTGGGTGAGCGGTGTACCACTATTCCCAGCAGCGACACAGAGCACAATGCTATACAGTGGCGGGTGAGCGGTGTACCACTATTCCCAGCAGCGACACAGAGCACAATGCTTTACAGTGGCGGGTGAGCGGTGTACTACTGTTCCCAGCAGACACAGAGTGGCAGTAAACACAATGCTATATAGTGTGGCTGAGCAAGGTACACAGAGTGGCAGTAAACACAATGCTATATAGTGTGGCTGAGCGAGCGGTGTACTACTATTCCCAGCAGACACAGAGTGGCAGTAAACACAATGCTATATAGTGTGGCTGAGCGAGGTACACAGAGTGGCAGTAAACACAATGCTATATAGTGTGGCTGAGCGAGCGGTGTACTACTATTCCCAGCAGACACAAAGTGGCAGTAAACACAATGCTATATACTGTGGCTGAGCGAGGTACACAGAGTGGCAGTAAACACAATGCTATATAGTGTGGCTGAGTGAGCGGTGTACTACTATTCCCAGCAGACACAGAGTGGCAGTAAACAGAATGCTATATAGTGTGGCTGAGCGAGCGGTGTACTACTGTTCCCAGCAGACACAGAGTGGCAGTAAACAGAATGCTATATAGTGTGGCTGAGCGAGCGGTGTACTACTGTTCCCAGCAGACACAGAGTGGCAGTAAACAGAATGCTATATAGTGTGGCTGAGCGAGCGGTGTACTACTATTCCCAGCAGACACAGAGTGGCAGTAAACAGAATGCTATATAGTGTGGCTGAGCGAGGTACACAGAGTGGCAGTAAACAGAATGCTATATAGTGTGGCTGAGCGAGCAGTGTACTACTATTCCCAGCTGACACAGTGGCAGTAAACAGAATGCTATATAGTGTGGCTGAGCGAGCGGTGTACTACTATTCCCAGCAGACACAGAACAGTAAACAGAATACTATATAGTGTGGCTGAGCGGTGTACCACTATTCCCAGCAGCGACACAGAGCAGAATGCTATACAGTGGCGGGTGAGCGGTGTACCACTATTTCCAGCAGCGACACAGAGCACAATGCTATACAGTGGCGGGTGAGCGGTGTACTACTATTCCCAGCAGACACAGAGTGGCAGTAAACAGAATGCTATATAGTGTGGCCATGGGCTCGGGGAACGTTCGGCCATGCGCTCTTAGTTCGGCCATGTGGCCGAACGGTTTGGCCGAACACCATCAGGTGTTCGGCCGAACTCGAACATCACCCGAACAGGGTGATGTTCTGCAGAACCCGAACAGTGGCGAACACTGTTCGCCCAACACTAGTGTACATGTGAGAAGTGGATCGAAAATCATACATCATTCCAAACATTTTTTACAAATAAAATAACTGCAAAGTGTGGTGTGCGTAATTATTCGGCCCCCTGAGTCAATACTTTGTAGAACCTCCTTTTGCTGCAATTACAGCTGCCAGTCTTTTAGGGTATGTCTCTACCAGCTTTGCACATCTAGAGACTGAAATCCTTGCCCATTCCTCTTTGCAAAACAGCTCCAGCTCAGTCAGATTAGATGGACAGCGTTTGTGAACAGCAGTTTTCAGATCTAGCCACAGATCCTCGATTGGATTTAGATCTGGACTTTGACTAGGCCATTCTAACACATAGATATGTTTTGCTTTAAACCACTCCATTGTTGCCCTGGCTTTATGTTTAGGGTCATTGTCCTGCTGGAAGGTGAACCTCTGCCCCAGTCTCAAGTTTTTTGCAGTCTCCAAGAGGTTTTATTCCAAGTTTGCCCTGTATTTGGCTCCATCCATCTTCCCATCAACTCTGACCAGCTTCCCTGTCCTTGCTGAAGCGATGCACCCACCGAGCATGATGCTGCCACCACCATATTTGACAGTGGGGATGGTGTGTTCAGAGTGATGTGCAGTGTTAGTTTTCTGCCACACATAGCGTTTTGCATTTTGGCCAAAAAGTTCCATTTTGGTCTCATCTGACCAGAGCACCTTCTTCCACATGGTTGCTGTGTCTCCCACATGGCTTGTGGCAAACTGCAAACGGGACTTCTTATGCTTTCTGTTAACAATGCCTTTCTGCTTGCTACTCTTCAACACAGGCCAATTTTGTACAGTGCACGACTAATAGTTGTCCTATAGACAGATTCTCCCACCTGAGCTGTAGATCTCTGCAGCTCGTCCAGAGTCACCATGGGCCTCTTGGCTGCATTTCTGCTCGGTGGGATGTTCAAGGCTTTGGAAATCTTTTTGTAGCCTAAGCCTGCTTTAAATTTCTCAATAACTTGATCCCTGACCTGTCTTGTGTGTTATTGCAAAAATCTATTAACCCTTTGCACTCTCGCATGCAAATGTTCAAACAAATGCATTCACAGAATCACTCACCCAGGTAAACATAGGTGTCCTAGATTTTTGCTGTTTTCTAGCCACACCCCCTTCAGCACCTCCCTTACCTTAATAATTTATTTAATGTCCTAACTAGAGGCGATGTGCCTGGATATATGTATTTTTTCCTTGTTACTGACCCCTGTGGCTAGGGTCTAATTCAGTGCACTCCCTCCTTCCCCTGTATGTGTCAGCATGCACACAGCTTATGCTGGTGTATGTGCATGGTGCACATGGACACATAACGTTAGCTCCCTTGTGCGATTGGTAAGATGCACTGCCTGTCCCAGGAGAGGACGTCAGGATGTGTGCTCCTAATCCATTGATAGGTTTGATGCAATGAATGTGTTTGCATGTCTGCACTATGCATGTTACAGGGCCAGAGTTAGGACACCTATGTTTACCTGGGTACTTCTGCGCAGTATAGGTGACTAAGCATAAGAATGCATTCTTCTGTGAACTAAAACCCCGGCTTTTAACTTAGCTGTAGGGATAACAGTTGTGCCTGGATGAGTGAATCTGTGAATGCATTTGTTTGATCATTTGCATGCGAGAGTGCGAAGGGTTAATAGATTTTTGCTGTTTTCTAGCCACACCCCCTTCAGCACCTCCCTTTCCTTAATAATTTATTTAATGTCCTAACTAGAGGTGATGTGCCTGGATATATGTATTTTTTCTTGTGTGTTATTTGGACTTCACGGTGTTGTTGCTCCCAAAATTCTCTTAGACAACCTCTGAGGCCCTTACAGAGCAGCTGTATTTGTACTGACATTAGATTACACACAGGTGCACTCTATTTAGTCATTAGCACTCATCAGGCAATGTCTATAGGCAACTGACTGCTCTCAGATCAAAGGGGGCCGAATAATTATGCACACACCACTTTGCAGTTATTTAATTGTAAAAAATGTTTGGAATCATGTATGATTTTCGTTCCACTTCTCATGTGTACACCACTTTGTGTTGGTCTTTCATGTGGCATTCCAATAAAATGTATTCATGTTTGTGGCAGTAATGTGACAAAATGTGGAAAACTTCAAGGGGGCCGAATACTTTTGCAACCCACTGTGTCCCAGTTCGACCCTGATAGTGTGTATGCCTGTGTGTTAGTGTGTGTGATAAAGCTTGTGTTAGTGTGTGATAGTGTGTATGCCCGTGTGTTAGTGTGTGTGATAAAGCTTGTGTCAGTGTGTGATAGTGTATGTGTGTGATAGTATGAGTATATATGTATGATAGTGTGTGAGATAGTATGTGCGTGTGTGTGTGCGTGTGTGTGCGTGTGTGTGTGCGTGTGTGTGTGCGTGTGTGCAGTGGCGTAGGTAGAGATCATCGGGCCCCATAGCAAAACTTTCACTCTGCCCCACCTTATGGATATGAGTTAATTGGGCAATATACATTATCACGCAATCAAATCTGCACATAGTTCATGGGCACTGAGACAAAGTCAGAGGGTGGAAAAACACAAGAAAGTTAATGGTGATTGAATACATTAAGTACCCACTGGGCCCCCTCTGCTCCATGGCTGCCATGGCTATTGCTACGCCCGTGTGTGTGTGTGTGTGGGGGGGGGGGGGGTCTTATTTAATTATCTATGTCCTTTGCATGGGTTATTTAACTTATATGTGCAATATTCAAAGTCTTAATGGAAAACTTTTCTTGTTCATCATGGTCAGAAAAAGGGCATGATTGCATTTTCTTTCTTTAGCTGTACATTTATGATGATGGTCGTACACATTAAGATGTTATTGTGTAATAAAGTGGTCAATTCACCAAAATAATTGACCTGCTTAAAAATCAGGCCCCAAAATTGAGAACATTAGCCTTATTATAATCATCTCTAAACTGAATTTGATTGCATGATTACTTTCACTGTATTTTTTAATGAGTTGGTTTTGTGTACGCAGAGTGCAGGATTCTAGTATTGCCACCACTCATGACTCAGACAACAGTAGCAGCTACTAGAGTATGCAATTCTTATAGTGAGTGGATACAAGGAAAGCAGGAGGTGGTGGAGATTAACCTATTTTAGTTCCTGGACGTAGAAACTACGCGCGCTACCATGGCCGATCGCGCGCGTGCACGTGCGCTCCAGGCCCGCGGTTCGTTAGCCAGGCAATCAGTGAATCGGGCTATGGTGCCCGATCACTGATTCCTCTCCCCCGCTGAAAAAGCGACAGCTTCTCTCGGAAGCTGCGCCTTTTCTGGCTGTTACCTCCCCCATGTGTCTTTCTAAGCGTATGTTATGCTTAGAGTGACGTCATGTAAACAAACTCATGGCCGCCATCTTGTAGCCAAAAAGTAATACTACAACTAAAAGTTAAAAAAAAATAAAAATCAACACACATTTACATTATAAACCTATTGTTTACATCCCACCCTCCCAAAACTACCCAAATAAAATGTTTAATATAAAAAAAACATGTAAATATTTACCTAAGGGTCTAACTTTTTAAATATCAATGTAAAGATGAAATATTTCTATATTTTTTTCTTTTAAACTTGTAAATAGTGATAGATGCAAAGCGGAAAAAATGCACCTTTATTTCCAAATAAAATATTGTCGCCATACATTGTGATAGGGACATAATTTTAATGGTGTAATAACCGGGACATATGGGCAAATACAATACGTGAGTTTTAATTATGGAGGCATGTATTATTTTAAAACTATAATGGCTGAAAACTGAGAAATAATGATTTTTTTTTCCGTTTTTTTCTTATTCTTCCTGTTAAAATGCATTTAAAGTAAAGTGGCTCTTAGCAAAATGTACCCCCCAAAGAAAGCCTAATTGGTGGCGGAAAAAACAAGATATAGATCAGTTAATTGTGATAAGTAGTGATAAAGTTATAGGCTAATCAATGGGAGGTGAACATTGCTCAAGTGAAAACGACGGAACGCGAATGGGTTAAGGGAGTTGCCTGGAACTTTTAGTGGACACTGGCTGGTGCTGACATGAGATTTTAGCAGGCATTCATTGGCACTGACACTAATGATTGCTAGCTAATGATTACACTGGTAATGGTTGGCAGCAATTTTCACTGACTCCAGTGGCGTAGCAATAGGGGTTGCAGAGGTCTCGACTGCATTGAGGCATCGGTAGGGCCCTCCCTTAATCGCAGTATTAGCTCTTTATTGCTCCTGTCCTGTGCTTGTAATAATCACTTCTATAGATCCTTTGAATAGTAGTTATCATTAACAAACTGTTCCCCATCCCCTTATTGCACCTCTGACACTGTGGTTGTCCTTGGCAGGTTTTGCTGGGATGTATCAATTGTATGTTTAAAATGCTTGTGGGGGTTCAATGTAAAACTCACACTGGGGCCCATAGCTCCTTAGCTATGCCTCTGACTGACTCCTATGGTCAAATACCTGAAGCAGGATTTTCACAGAAGCCAGCTGGCACCCAGGTTGTAGTGTGAACTTGTGTTATTAAGAACATGAGTTGTCCTAGCATTTTTCTAGAGATATAAAGTGGGGAACAGGCTAGATTAACACTATACAACAGGGCCGGGCCGAGGCAGAGGCTGGAGAGGCTCCAGCCTCAGGGCGCAGTGTAGGAGGGGGCGCACAATTCATTCAGCTGTCATTCCCAATTGTGTTTGAAGCAGTAAGAAATAAGAAAAGAGGATACATGACAGTGACCGCAAGCCAGATAACTAGAGATTAAGGTGTTGGGGAGGTTGGGGGCCCTGTGGCAACTATTAGTCTAATAGCAATCAGTGTGTGACGGCTGGGGTGGGAGGGGTGGGGGGGCGCACTTTGGTGTCTCAGCCTTGGGTGCTGAAGGACCTTGTCCCGCCTCTGCTATACAATGGTGGTAGTGAGGTGCTGTATCATCTTGTTTCCCAATGTGTTGTGCAGCAGCAGTGTGTTGCTCATTTTGCATCATAATTTCCCATAGAGAAATTACTATGTGTTACCCTTCAGCTTGCTAAACAATGCTGCAAGCACCATCTGCCAAACATGACATTTGCAATCAAGCAAATCAATCCAACACGCATGTGAACACTGCCATTCAAGCCCTCTGTCTACATTTTTGCTGGCATTTCCCTATCACTCAACCAGTGTTCTAAATTCTGGGAGTCACTTGATGCATGAACTACCCATAAACTGTCTATCATTCAATGTAAACAAATCCTCTAGGGCAATGTGTCTGTAGAGGGCCAACCCGTGGCGTAGGGATCACCATAACACCCCCATGGGGGGTCCTGCTGCCAATATATACTGAGGGGGCTACCTCTGAATACCTATTCTATGGGGTCCTTCTGGCTACCTTTACTTTGGACACTCTGGTTTTCTATACTGAGGGGGCTACTTATGGCTTCCTATATGGTGTAGTTGGTTGGCTGGCTACTACCTATACTGAGGGGGTTACCTATACTGAGGGGCCTACTCCTGGGTACTTATATGGGAGGTCATCTCTGGCTGCCTCTACCGGGGGAAGGGGGGTCACTACTTCTAGCTACCTATACTGATGGGAGGAGCCTTTGACATTCACTTGGGTCTACCTGGGGAGTACCACAGGCAACCATTAGAGAAAGGCTACTTAATGCTGGTGGGGCCTCACTGTCTACCTGAGATTGGCGTGGTGGAGAAGCCCAACAAAAACTTAGCTATGGATCCCCGTGATCTCTAGATATGCCCCTGGGGCCAAGAAATTTGATACACCAATTAGCACTTGAATTTTTGGATAATATTGGGAATTCAAGTATTTCTATATTAATTGTTGCTCTTTGGACTTATATATGATATTACTAATTGGTGTATGCAGTATATTTTTTCAGTTATACATTTCTCAATAAAAAGAAGTTAAAGAGGAACTCCAGTGAAAATAATGTAATAAAAAAAGTGCTTCATTTTTACAATAAGTATGTATAAATGATTTAGTCAGTGTTTGTCCATTGTAAAATCTTTGAAATCCCTGATTTACATTCTGACATTTATCACATGGTGACATTTTTACTGCTGGCAGGTTATGTCAGTGGAAGTAGCTGCTGCTTGCTGTTTTGGCAGTTGTAAACAGCTGTAAACAGCTATTTTCCACAATGCAACAAGGTTGACAGACAAGAAACTGCCAGAAGTACCATGGTCCTCAGAGTTTCTTGTGGGAGGGGTTTCACCACAATATAAGCCATACAGAGCCCCCTGATGATCCGTTTGTGAAAAGGAATAGATTTCTCATGGGAAAGGGGATATCAGCTACTGATTGGGATGAAGTTCAATTCTTGGTCACGGTTTCTCTTTAAGTAGTCCTTTAAACTGCTTCAGCATCTTAGTTTACTTAGTGTAAACTGTATCCATGAAATCAGTTTAATTAGAATAAATGTATTTTGTCATAAGAAAACCTCTGGGTGTTTCAAGCCCTACTTCATAGAGCCAAATTAATCCATACCATGCACTGATGAGGATCAACCAATCCGAAACAGTCTGTATGCATGTTGGATTATTATGGCTCTGTACAAATTAACAAGCTGACACATCATTGCATTCCAGCGGTTCTGGAGGTGTGTTTAGCTTCTAAGGGTAACAATGGTTAATTTGCATATATTCAGCAGTGATGCACTGGGAGACATCTCGGAGCTCACTCCAACCTGAATTTTCGCAAATTCTTTCTGTATTAAGAAAGCAAACTTTTGTTTTCCATAGAATTTTAGTAAGGGGGCTTTTAGGACCATTGTAGCCCCTCACACACTTTAATGGGTTCTGGTTCACCGTGAGCATGCTGGTTAGTCATAAGAAAAGTAACATAACTGTCACATATACAAAGCCCCAGCAGGGTATGTGGCTCAGAAATATAATGATCATTTTAGAGTATGCTGATAAATAAATATTGAAACCTGGAACAATTATTACATCTCTGGACTATATGAATATATCCCAGTACACAAAAAGTCAGTATGTGAAGGAACAAGATCAATAAAGATGTCAATTAGAGCTTAGTAGCCATCAAACTGAATGAGGACAGCTGATAATGAACTTAAAAACATAGACAAAATAGAAACAATAATTTGCACATCAATATACACCGATGTCCTGGCATACAATATAATGAATATGTAAGCAACAAATACAATAAACAAAACACAGCAACGGCTTTTAAGATAATGATGCACCAGCGAGGTGAAAGAACAGTGGGAGATGAAGTCTGGAGTAGTAATGAGGGGAAATGCAGATTTTTTGCTTTGAATAGCTTTTTGAGGTAATATAATAATTTTAACAAAATGTGTCAATTTTATGAATTTACCACATTTAACGGTCTGCAAGATGCACTTTTCCTCCCCCAAAACTGGGGGGGAGGGGTAACCGGGCTGCTGGCATGTTGTAGCGATGGTGCAGTGCTCAGGGTGCTGGTGAGAGGCAGGCAATGGGGGCTGCAGGGTCGGGCATATACGTTACCTGATACCGCCACATCGGCGGTGCCCGCTAGTTAAGACTAATTTGACCAATTTTGCACAAGAATGGTGGTCCTTCATTGATAGCCCTCCAAGTTAACATATATACTAAGTCACTGAGTGCCCAGGAAGCCCTCACTGCACTCTCATTATGGGGACTCACTGTACATTTCTAAATGTGTATCTTTCTACCATTACTTTCTCTTACTAAACAATGAATAACCTCAATTCCAGAGGCCAACTATATTTACACATACTGGGAAGTATATTAAACAATTTAAAATACATCCCTAGAGGGTTGCAGGGACATTTCCAGCTCTATGGTTATTCTAATGTACATTGCTGCTTCTGTGAAGCTCTAACTAGAAGTCTGCCATGGGCAGATCACAGAGAATACTTGTATGCAGAATGCAGAGCCCCCATATTAATGTTCATGGGCATGGCCATCATAATTACGCCAGCTTCCTTAGCTGGGAGGATGTTCATTTCACTGAAAATCAATTTTGTGTTAAACTTTTACCAAGGGATTGGAGAGAACATATTATTAGTAGCAAAATAGATCCATTGGTTCATTATAAAAAATAAATTGCTAACACTCCTAGAGGACCCCATCTTTCCCACACAAATCCATTTCCTCACTATTTCTCATTGATATTAATGATGCAAAGTAGATGGATGTTTGGTGGTGAATGTAGCCTTGACCTTCCAGTGATGTTTAGCTTAGCCTGAGTAGCTATGCAGAATCCCCCCTCTACCCAGAGCATTCTGGGAGATCAGGTAAATGTTGTACCGGCTTCATAGCTCTCAGCAAACAAATATTCCACATTGATAACCTGCCCTGACAGGATTGAAGATGTCATCACCTGTGAAAGGTTTTCAGAATCTAAATCAGGGAAAGGAAGAATTTTACAATGGGCGAACACTTACTAAATAACTTATAAATGTGTATTGTAAAAAAAAATAAGCAATTGTGCATGTTACATTCATTTCACTTCAGTTTAGTTCCTCTTTTTTAACTACTGTATTTCATTTTGGCACCTCTGAAACTTACAGGCCTGGTGCACACCAAAAACCGCTAGCAGATCCGCAAAATGCTAGCAGATTTTGAAACGCTTTCTCTTCTTTTTCTGTAGCGTTTCAGCTAGCATTTTGCGGTTTTGTGAAGTGTTTTTGGTGTAGTAGATTTCATGTATTGTTACAGTAAAGCTGTTACTGAACAGCTACTGTAACAAAACCGCTTGCAAAACCGCTCTGAAGTGCCGTTTTTCAGAGCGGTTTGCTTTTTTCCTATACTTAACATTGAGGCAGAAACGCATCCGCAATCCAAAATCTGCAGCAGCCCGGGAATATGCGTTTCTGCAAAACGCCTCCCGCTCTGGTATGCACCAGCCCATTGAAATACATTACCCTAGCGGATCCACACCCGCAAGCGGATCGCAAACTGCAGCGGAAACGCTCTGGTGTGCACTAGGCCACAGAGACTCTGAAGCGAGAATAAAACTAGCTTTTTTAGCTTATGCCCCTGCTAAAATTACGCTATCCCGCGGCAGAATAGAGGGGGTCTTTACCCCCCAAATCCCCCCCGCAAAATCCATGACCAACCTGGTCATAGATTTTGCTGCTCCTGGAGGCAGGGCTAATGGCCGCAGCCCTGCCTCTCAGCGCGTCTATCAGCGGCAGATCTCCCCCTCTCCCCGCCCCTCTCAGTGAAGGAAGACTGAGAGGGGCGGGGAGAGGCGGCAATCAGCGCTGATAGACGCGGTGGGAGGCAGGGCTATAGCCGTTAGCCCTGCCTCAACAGGAAGCGCTCCCCGCACAGCACAGAGGGGATTTGGGCGGTAAAGACCCCCCGTTCTGCCACGGGATAGCGGCGTTTTAGCAGCCCCTGCTGAATATAAGGTAAAAAGCGAGTTTTATTCTCGCTTCAGACTCTTTAAGTGCCAGTTTGTTTTTATCACCCCGAGTGGAGGATTTGTCCCAGGGATTTTGACCTATTCTACAGAGAGCTGGGGGCAGTTTTGTTCTCCCCACCTGACATTTGTGGGGCCACTACTGTGGCACACTTTTGTGAGTATGATTGTTCACATCTACTTCCCTCCTGTTAACATACACCACTATGTTGGCTCTTCACACGTTTCTCTCCCTTTTCTTCTTTTTAGTATTGTTTTTTTTTACAATATTACTTTATAAATTATTTACTGAGAGTTCTGAGGCCAGCAAAAATAGTCCATATATAATTAACTTTTTCTCCTAATCTGAATCAGCATAGCCATAAAGGACCCCCTTTTAATTTAAATGTTCCCCTAATAACGGGGAACAAGATTTTATATTGCTACAGGTCTACCTAAGCCCGTTTAAAAATGGGTTCTAGGTAGTGATACCGCCGCCACCGCCGCTGCATGTTAGTGCACAGCGTGACGCATGGACACAGGGGTTTTATTATAGAGGATAGAAAAAAGTTGTTTATAGGTTATCCCAACATCCTTATTTACATTTATATGATTAAATACGGCTAAGTGGGACTTTAAAGGGGGATTAGTCAACGCACTATTTTGAAGACCAAGAGGTTAATTGGAGAATGCTGAAGATAGGTCACCCAATGGTAGTTAAAATTGTAGCTTTATTAACAAATATAAAAAAATTATCAAAAAACATCACACATGATAAAGACATGTTCAAAAGTACAAAAATAGTACACTATGAAGGAGAAGCACATTGTTATGTTGTTTTAGGTCAGATAAGTAAATATATATATATATATATATATATATATATATATATATATATATATATATACAGATTAAGTAAGTAAGTATATATATATATATATATATATATATACGTATATACGTGTGTATATATATATATATATATATATATATATATATATATATATATATATATATATATATATACAGATAACGTACATATACTGTATATAGTAGCTTCTTTGTCCCACTCATATTACAGAATAGGATCTGATACAGGATAATTCTCCTTTTTTTAGGGAATAGTTCTCTACACACGGAGATCCCTGTAGAGAAAAGGTGCTTGTTTCAATATTTGAATATTTTTCTGATGCTCAAACCAGGGTGGTAAAAGAAAAAAAAAAATGGGTATCCTGAATAACTTACTACATTCTTTTATAGGTCACTAGCAGACCCAAGCCCGTGTAAAAACGGACTCTAGGTGTGTGTTTCTCGCTGCCCTGGCGCAGGTGCGCGCAATCGCCATGTGCGCACACCCGCGTACACCCGCTGCACACGTGCGCGCACACCTGTTGCACACCCGGACGCCCGCTCACTCGCCCGCCCGGCTCCCTGGCCCCGTCCTCCTGTCTCTGTGAGGATGGGTCCGTGCTGCGCACATGCGCAGTAGCAAAAAACACGGACCCAGCTACACAGAGACAGGAGGAACACGCAGGGACACAGACATTTTATTATATAAGACTAGAGGTCTTTAACTTAAGCAACTAATTTCATTTATATCCTAAGAAGCTACATACATTTTTTTCACCTTCCAAAGCATTCGGGTAGCCACCACCATTTTCTGAAATTGTGACTTCTTAAAGGGATACTGTAGGGGGGGTCAGAGTAAAATGAGTTGAAGTTACCCGGGGCTTCTAATGGTCCCCCACAGACATCCTGTGCCCATGCAGCCACTCCCCAATGCTCCGGCCACACCTCTGGTTCACATCTGGAATTTCAAACTTTAAAGTCTGAAAACCACTGCGCCTGCGTTGCCATGTCCCATCGCTCTCACTGGCGTTACCAGGAGTCTATAGCACAAGCCCAGCATAGTCTGTGCCTGCGCAGTACGCTCCTGGTGACATCAGCGGGAGCGAGGACACGGCAACGCAGGCACAGTGGTTTTCCGACTTTAAAGTCTGAAATTCCAGAAGTAAACCGGAGGCGGGGCCGGAGCATCGGTGAGTCGCTGCGCGGGCACAGGATGCCTGCGGGGGAGCATTAGAAGCCCTGGGTAACTTCAACTCATTTTCCCCCGACCCCCCTACAGTATCCCTTTAATAAAACTCCAGAGTACAAAAGCCATCCAGGAATTAACCCTCTCAGCACCAAGGATTGCAGTTGCTGTGAAAATACTGGGAGCCTAGTAATAAAGCACCACCTTGCATCTGTATTCAACTTCATATTCTTCAGGTTCACTGAACCCAATGCATGCCCCCCAACTGTTCCGAATCCTGCAGGACTGTCCCGATTTGGGGGGCTCTCCTGCTATCCTGGTATGACCCCCCCCCCCAAGTCCTGGACAGCAGTGGGCAGAGAGGGTGAAAAAAATTATTGAGGCGCCAGCCGCGACGAAGTGGGATGCGGGCATTACATTTCTACCTCCCTCAGAATCTGCCGCCCTGTGTCCCCCTTGAAGGCAGAGTGCGCAGCGAAGCAGAGCGGGCTGTCATCTAACCGGCGTCCATCCATGCGTATCGGCATCCGACTTCACTCTGATTCCTGTGACGTCAAAGGAAGCAGGAAGCTGAGTGAAGCCAGATGTCGGTACGCATGGATGGACGCCAGTAAGATGACAGCCCGCTCCACTGCACACTTTACTCTGCTAGCAGGCTGGACACAGGGGGGCAGATTCCAAGGAAGGGAGGTAGGTAGAAATGTCATGCCGGCATTCCGCATCCCACTTCGGTGCGGCTGGTGCCTCGATAATTTATTTTTTTTGCCTTCCACAGGCACCCTCCTCCCCACTCACGGCCATCCTCACCCTCCTCCCCACCCACGGGCACCCTCATCCTCACTCTCCTCCCCACCCACGAGCAGGGTATATGAAGGAAATATTTATTATAAAATATAAAGGGATAAAATATTAATTAAAAAAACAAAATTCTTCAAAAACCGTCATGGTAGGCATGACTAGGGTGTGTGGTTAGGGGTGTGGCCTAAGTGTCCCTATTTACTGACGTAAACTAAATCCAGGGACATTTTGCAACCAAAAGCTAATGGTAGTCATACATCAAGCGAAGTATGTGCAGAATCGACCAAGAGGCAAATCTCTCTATCTTATCGAATCTGATAAAATGTATACATTACCTGTCCGTGGCCTCCGCTTGTCCCCCGCTGCTTTGGGTGCATTCTCCTCTTCCGCATACACACATGCCCCACGTGATTTCCTAGTCAGGGTGTGTGTGACATCACATGTGCGCCCTTACCAGGAAACCATGTAGGGCGGGTGAGTATGCGGAAGAGGAGAATACGCCCAAAGCAGCGGGGGACAGGCGGAGGCCACGGACAGGTAATGTATACATTTTAGCACGGCGGGCATTAGGGGGGGGACATCACGGCAATGGTTGGGAAATTGCATGCTGTTCCCGCCGTGCACCCGACCAAACCAACTTTGGCCCGATATCTTGCAGCATGCACTATCGACAATGCAACCAATGTACGTCCCGAAATTGGTCGCTTTGCCGGTTGGGCATGCGCTTGGTGACACCGACTTTCATCCAATTCGATTATAATAATTTAATTGGATGGTCGATTAGCTGCCAAGTCGCCTGATGTATGGCCACCTTAAGAGTGCATTCCCTTCACAAAGACAATTCCATACATACTTTTAGTTTACATCTACCAAGACACTTTTAGAAGATAATTATCTTTTTCACTGCCAGCTTCTATGGTAAAAGTAGAGAGTGTTTGCAGTACTGACTGTCTGCCTTTACCTTACCTAGAGCAGTTTCTTCCTTGCCTAACAAAGGTAGAGCACAAATAATACAACAATAAAGAAAACTAAGGAAAGCCAAGTTATTTTACACATAACTGCACAACCTGAACACCAGAATTGTATCATCAGAGATTTTCAAGGTGATTCTAATAATTCTGGCTTGCATGCAAATTGTAGGCAGTTTGGAACTGGCAAATGAAAATTGTTAGGGAGTGCAATTTGACTGGCCCAGTTTCAAGCTGCATAGAATTTGCATTAAATAAGCATGCGCTCTGGCATTATCAAAATCTTATTTACCATCTCTGCTTATCATACAATGCTCTTTTTGGGATGGTAATGACACAGCAGTGATAAGCAGTGATTTGAGTAGGGTAAGCAAGGCCAGATTTCTGGAAAGGCTGCAAAGGCCCAGGTCTTGGGCGGCTACTGCCTAAAGGGGGCAGATGGACATAGAAGAGGGCTGCTGTGTATGCAAGAGCAGGCTGCAAATGGAACAGGAAGACTGCAAATGGAGAGTAACATATGCAAGAGGGGAGCATCTGCTCAGGGAAGCTACATATGAAAGAGAGGGACTCTCGCCTGCCTATGGAAGGGGATGAAAAAGAACGTTGGCCTAGTGGAAGGAGAAGTAAAAATCCATCCTTGAGTGGCAGGATGCATACACACATCCAATTCTGATTGGCCAATCGTTGGCCAATTTTACCACTCCCATGTAGTATGAGGGCTTACCTGCACAATCTGTTCTTAGTATTCATAATCTGGTCCTTATACTACAGGGAGGTGGTAAAATTAGCCAGTGATTGAACAATCAAAATTGTATGTGTGTAGGCACCCTAAGCCAGGGGCACACTAGAAATCGCAAAGCGCTGTCGCAATTGCTAGTGCTTTTAGTCAGTTTTTGGGGTGATTTGTGCTGAGTTTCCTGTCAATTAAGGCTGCTTCCACACAGGGACGTTACAGGCTCACGTTAGTGCAGCCTGTAACGCTCCCCCAACGCACAACAATGTAACACAAGTGGGCTGTTCACACAGCCCACGTTGCGTTACATGTAACGCTGCACGTTCTAAAGAGAGTGCAGCATGCTACAGTGTTAGAGCGGCTTAAGCCGCGTTAGACTGTCTGCACATGCGCAGTCATGTTGGGGAGGAGCGGAGAGCGGCCAGGCACATGGCTAATTAATATTCACTGCACGTTGTGACGTGCAGTGTTTACTTCCTGGAGCAGCCGCTCTGTGCGGTGATTGGCCGGCGGGATCACATGATGCCGCATGCGTCCAGGAGTACGCATCACGGCATCACGGACGCCAGAGTGAGCTGCACAACGCGGCTCACTCTGACGTCCACAACGAAGAGCACCAGGCGTCGCGTTAGGTGCACGTTATGCGACCTTAACGTGGCACCTAACGCAACGTCTTAGTGTGCAAGTAGCCTTAAAGGGACTCCAAGCAGTGCAAAAACTATGGAAAGATGCATATCATTTTAAAGCTCTCTTTCTCCTCTTCCCAATGATATATAAACCACCACCCTACGCCTTTTAGTTTTCGCTATGTTCGCGATTCAAATTGCCGCGGCCGCGATTTCGATCGCGAAAATAGAGAAAACTAAAAGGCGTAGGGCAACGATTTAGGGGTCGTCAGAAAGAGGAGAAAGAGAGCTTTAAAATGATATCCATCTTTGTATAGTTACATTGTATTACACAGGGCGACTTTTTCTGAAAGTCAGCAGCTCCATTCAGCAGAAAAAGTCGCCCTGTGTAATACAATGTAACTATGGAAAGATGGATATCATTTTAAAGCTCTCTTTCTCCTCTTTCTGATGACCCCTAAATCGTCGCCCTACGCCTTTTAGTTTTCTCTATTTTCGCGATCGAAATCACGGCTGCGGCAAATCAATTTCAATCACGAAAATAGCGAAAACTAAAAGGCGTAGGGTGGCGATTTATATATCATTGGAAAGAGGAGAAAGAGAGCTTTAAAATGATATGCATCTTTCCATAGTTTCTGCACTGCTCGGAGTCCCTTTAAGGTAACTTATATACTATGTATTGGAGCCCAAACACTCACAAAATGCTCTGTGACCTCTGTTTGTGATTTTCAAAATTGCAATTGCTCCAATTGGCTCATCTCCATATACTTTAATAAACAAGGCTTTTTTTAAACGCAATGGTGATTCTCAAAACTCCAAAATCGCTCAGAAAAGCGCACTAGTGTGTCTGAAGCCTTAAGGGGCCCATTAACGGTACAAATTTCTCACTAAATGCGAGCTTTCGACGCAATTTTAATGATCGAAACTAATCTGAAGGTAATTATCGATTGGTCACATTTATTGAACCATTCTTTAAATTCGATCATAAAATCCAATCGACCAAAGAATTGTTTCTTATTGACTACCTTCATAAAAGGTGAACTTTCTATACAATTCAATCATTCAAATCGCATCGAAAGATCGCATTTAGTGAAAAAATGGTACCGTTAATGGGCACCTTTAGAAAGATTAAACCAGCAGTGGATGCTTATGCGATATAATGGCAGACTTCCGGCAAAGCTAACAAGCAGAAAATGGTGCACTATTGTTAGAAAATGTTTCACTTCAGAAAACACAGCGTGCAGCAAACCCATCTGTGTCAGGGCTGAGGCCACTAGAAATCACTGCTTTATACAATTGTAAATACATCTTTTGATTGCACAACACCATAGACACAACTTCATCTATCAAAAGTGACCTTCAAAAAAATGCTAGGAAGAAAAGACATGAATTATACAGCACAATATGCTGGCTGGGGCCAGGGAGAATAAATCACCAAACAGTAAAAACTGAGAAAAGTGTAAAACAATTACCCATTTTGGTTGAAGTTACAGGATGGCTATAACCATGTCACTTAAAAGGAGTTACACTTTGAAACAATGTTCAGTTTTCATATTATAATAGTGGTTAATACTGATTATACAGTAGAATCCCTTTATAGTAAACTCCAAGCTTTACCTACCTGGGGCTTCTTCCAGTCACTGGAAGTCTGTGTGGTCCTTTGCCGCAGTTCGGCACTCTGCCACTGTTCAGCTGTCGGCGGCTTCAGTGTGGGTACGTGCAGCGCCCTGCACATGCACAGAATCCGCCAACCTGACCCAGAGCCGGATTATCCACCAGACAACAGAGGCAGTTGCTTTGATCTAGTGAAAGGTCATGGGCCCCGGCAGCCCCAATAAAGATTTATTGCCCCTGTTCATGTAACTCTTTATGGTCCGTTAAAAACAAAAGTCTTCAGGAATGCTCTCCATAACATAGATAATTGGACACATTCAGACAGTGTTTCTCTCCCTCCTGGTCCATTCATTCAGTGATTTAAGGCTGGTCTGGTGTCTGGTGTATTCAGGTTTGTTGTTGTAAGGCAATGTGAAACACTAAGCTAGCTGATAAAAGTACAATTAGAGGGCAGGCAAACTGGAAAATATACACAGGATGCAGAGCTTCCCTGGAGGATCTGTGGGCAAAAATCTGTCTGGTCTCTGCCCATTGTTATAATGACTGCATGTGCTGATAAGCTGTTTTTGACAGTCCCTAGACTCCAGGAGGGCTGCTTTCTGACTTCTGTTAGAGACTGGCAGGGATAGAGTCCTATTACAGGCAAGTAGCATCTGTGTGATGTGGGACTGCAATACAGATAAGCTCTCTGCTCCATCTCAGTCTCCCTCCACTCCTCCTGTCTCTGGGCTAGCGCACACCGAAATCACAATAGCAATTGCTAGCAATTTGCGAGTGCAATTTTGTGAAGCGATTTTCAGAACGATGTTTGAATGAATTGCTCTGAAAAATGCTACATGCAGCGTCTTTGCAATTTTGAAAAAATCACAACGCTGTTGTGTGAACACCCTCATAGGGTAACATTAGCAAAGCGCTTTTCAAATCATTGACGATTTGAAAGACGCTCAGAATCGCTCTTGGTGTGCACCAGCCCTCCCTCGTTCACCTTTGTGTCCCTCTTCCCCTAGTGCTGGCTGTAGCTTCGTGTGTCATACAGGAAAGCTAAATAAAAGTGCAATCCTGGTGAGGCTAATACCTTTTTCCCTCTCTTTCAGCTTTTCTCTCCTCACCGTTTCTCCCTGTCTCTGCATAAGGGCTCAAGCACAGTATAAGCTCTTTTCTGAATGATTTTATCGCGATCATGATTTTACCATGATTTTAATGTAAGTCAATTTGAGCATTTTTTAAAAAGCTCTCAGAAAGCTCTGATGGCTAAAAGCGCTCAGAAAATCGCTTATAGTGTGTCTGAGCCCTTAGTATTTGTACACTGCGGGTGAGTTGGGCGCCGGGAGCGCCGAATGATGGCTCTTCCTGCTGCCACTAAACTCCTTGGCAGTGATAATAACTATTTCCCCTCCAAGTCGTCGCAACTCTGTGGGAGGTGTAATTTGGGGTACGGCGATCACCAGAACCCCGAATTTCCCTTACGCACCCCGCGCAGCATATAATTGCTGGTATGGGGCTCCTGCTTTGGTTAACCGGTGCTGAGCGCCGTGTACCAAAACCACCTGCTTTGCCTTCTCTCTCCTCTCTCAATCTTGTTATTAGAAACCATAATCTAAAGCTGGTCATACATGCATCAATTGTTACAGGCAGATTCTTTCACTATGATCGAATCATAAAGGCTTTTCCACCTGTCAGTACTGAGTATGGATGTGGCCTATATTGGTTTCATACTATAGTAAAGTGGGTCATGTGCAGGCAGTGATGCACTGGCACTGACCACCAAAAAAGTATGGATGTTGGGGGGGGGGGGGGGGGGGAATGGGGGGTGGAATGAAAACAGTGATGGAAGGAGGGGTACTCAGTAAAGATGTGTTACTTGACTGAGGGAGATGGTGGTCTGGTAAAGGGGGAGGGGATATCCGAGATGAAAGAGGGGCATATTTGAGGGATTAGTACAGATGGTGGCGAAGGGGACATAAGTGGGGGGGGGGAGGAATGAGTCTTGGGGAATTAAAGTGGCCATGCATCTGTTGACATCTGGTTTCCTATACTGGGCAGTGACAGCTGGCTATATACACTAGGGGTGTCATCTGGCTACCTATAGTGGGGGGTTCACTTGGCTACCTATACTGGGGGAACATCTGGCTACATTTACTGGGGGGTTGTCTTGCTATCTATTCTGGGGGGACATCTGGCTACTACCTATAGTAGGGGGACATCCAACTACCTATAGTGCAAGGACATCCGGTCACCTATACTCGGGGGCATCCTTTCAACAGGGTTGCTGAGGAGGAGATAGGTAAATGCAGGTATGGGCAGCATTGTAGCCATGCACAAGCAAGTCACAGATGATGAGGCAATTCCCTCAGTATTCGACATGGGCTGATAGTAGTGTGCAGATAGCGAGCAGGCTACAATGATTACCAGCCTGCTCATGGGTCTCCGACTGATGTATGACGCATGCGCCCACCCACTTTCCACTATAGCCAGATACAGACAGGGCCGGATTTCTGGGAAAGTCACAGAGGCCATGGCCTAGGGCGATAAAAATCAGCAGGGCACAGGACTTGGAGAGATAAGAGGTCACATGTCAAAGTAAATCACCTCTCCTGCTTTGCTCTGGTCTGCCTGAATTCCAGAGATCCCTGCATCTCTCTTACTTGTGCAAAGTGTGTGTTATGGCAGTCAGCATCTGCTGTCACCTGTATGATGAGAGGGGACAAACAATCTTCTGTGAGAAGAAAAATATATGGGCTCAAGTAGCAGAACTCTTGAGTTTCGATTAGTTTTTTTCATGCAGCACGCATTCATGAGCAGGAATTAGCAGCTCTCCCCCTCCCTGACTGATGTTAGTTTATTACTAGTAGGTCAGTGCTGTTAAAGACCTCAGATCTGTTAAATTTATGGCTTTTTTTCTCCTAGAGAATGACAACAACATTCTTTGTGCTACAGTTTAACTTTTTCCTGGCTTTTTTTGCCAGCAAAGTACTGTGTTGACCATCAGTGAAAGCAGGATGTTTTGAAGCAGAATGACAACTGTGTTACATTTATTTATATTTATAAAACAATCAATGCATCTCCTGCTGACTGTATATATAGCTGTGTGCCTAACATCTTGTATACAGTAACAAAGTCTGAAGGCTCATTAACCAAAGGCTCACTGTTTTTCTTTTGGTTAGCCAATAGAAAGTGTTATTCTGTTACAAAACTTCCTGCTGACTGATTTTAAGATCTGTCTTAAGTGCTAAATTGTCACTGTGTAAAGTACACCTGAGCTTATGCTGGGTACATACGATGCAATTTTCTGACAGATTTACTGTCAGATCGACTATTTCCAACATGTCCGATCTGCTTTCCAATCAATTTTTCTGAATGATTTTTCATAGAAGTGAACAGCAAATTGATCGAAAAATTGAAATTAGATCAGACATGATGGAAATAATCGACCTGACAGTAAATCTGTCAGAAAATTGCATCATGTGTACCTAGCATTACACTACATCTATGCCAGTGTGTGTAGTGTCGGATCCTTCTACTTACCTGTTCTCTGTTTTGGATGGGCTTCTCTCCATTGCGCTACACTGTCCCCCATTTGTGGCTCTGATGGCAGCAAGTAGCACAGAGGACAAAGAAGCAGCGCTGACCACTGGGGCTACTGGTGATTTTGCACTCCTGTATGCAGGTGCACAGGAGCCGAGGGAGTGTTATCGGTATGTGTACTTGACAAGTGCTGCTGAGTGCTCATACATGAGCATCATTTCTGAAGCATGCAAGCCCAGAACACTATCGCCTGCTGTGCACGCAGACAAGAGCGCAAAATTACATGGAGTGGACAGAGCATGCACCGCTTCTTTGTTAAACGGGGCGAAGCAGCAAGACAGAGGGGGGCCCGTTCAAACTAGTCGGAGTTGGACAGAATGTTGGGGGGGGGGGGGCGGTTGGTGACAGCCGGTCTAGGGCGCTGGAAAGTACAAATCCGGCCCTGGATACAGAATACCACAGGGTCCAAAAAACGATTTGCTATAACAGAAGTTCTATTGAGTAACCAAGCAGCTCAGGGTGACCCAAACCACTAGGAATGTATAGGGGATAAAAGAGACCGAAAAGCCCTCCTACTAATAAGCAAAGCTTGGTGAAATTTGCCTTCTTAAAACAGAAGGAAATTTGCAATAATTCAGCTACAAGTGAACATTTGTGGTTTCCCACAATGCACCACTACTGAATATGCAAATTATCCCTTTTCGCTCCTGTTAGCTAGGCAAGCATCCAGAATCACTGGTGTATAGCAAGCCTATAGCTTTAAAAATTACAGAGCCACACCAACCCCACATGTAGACAGCCTGTTTCGGGCTTTTGGCCCTCATCAGTACATGGCAGGGATTGATAAGACTGTATGGGATAGGGCTAAGTTCTATTATATCTGAGTTTACTAAATCAAGCATTAAGCCCATATACTTATAATGGCGCTTGGCTGGAACCTGGACAGTTAGTTTACATTACCCGAAGTTCTAATACATAAGAGTTAAAAATAACAGGATTATACGGTATATATTATCTGGGGTGTGCCATCATCACCTTTACCTGGTCTATTTTGACTCCCACACACAAGCAGGGTGGTTGAGTAGCTAACGGACTGTGAAAAATTAGCAAAAGGATCAGCAACTGAGCTGCTGAGAGGAGACCCATAACTTAAGTATTCAGGTCTTCCATTATTGGCTTTATTACTAGAGATGTAGCGAACGGTTCACCGGCGAACGGTTCCAGGCGAACTTTGGGGGTTCGCGTTCGCCTGCACCAGGCGAACTTTTGCGGAAGTTCGATTCTCCCCATAATGCACTATGAGGGTCAACTTTGACCCTCTGCATCACAGTCAGCAGGCACATTGTAGCCATTCAGGCTACACTAAGCCCTGGAGCCCCACCCCCCTTATATAAGGCAGGCTCCGGCGGCCATTAGCCTCACTCGTGTGCCTGCTAGAGACAGCTGCTGCAGACTTGTTCTTCTAGGGACAGATTAGTTAGGCTCTTGGCTGCTTATCTTGCTCCTGGCTGATTGTTATTGCTATTATAGCACCCCTCAATACCTCTTTTCAGAGCTCATGCTGTACTTTTTTTTTTTTTTTTTCCTGTGTGTCAAACTGACACTTTTGTTGCATGCACAGCCTTGCTAATTGATAGTGTGTGTGCCACTGCCAGCAGCCCAGCACATTCAGTGACTACCTGTGTGTGTGACAGGGAGCTGCACATTGTACTACCCAGCACTGCATATACAGCAGTACCTGTTGTGTTTACTTAACCCACCTCATCACTGCATATACCAAGCTTTGTGTTGAGTGAACTCACCTCACTGCATCTAAGTACCTTTATTGTTCAGTGAACCCAGCTCACTGCATCTAAGTACCTTTACTGTTCAGTGAGCCCAGCTCACTGCATCCTACTACCTTTTGTGTTGAGTGAACCCACCTCACTGCATCTAAGTACCTTTACTGTTCAGTGAACCCAGCTCACTGCATCCTACTACCTGTTGTGTTGAGTGAACTCACCTTACTGCATCTAAGTACCTTTACTGTTCAGTGAACCCAGCTCACTGCATCCTACTACCTGTTGTGTTGAGTGAACTCACCTTACTGCATCTAAGTACCTTTACTGTTCAGTGAACCCAGCTCACTGCATCCTACTACCTGTTGTGTTGAGTGAATCCAGCTCACTGCATCTAAGTACCTTTACTGTTCAGTGAGCCCAGCTCACTGCATCCTACTACCTGTTGTGTTGAGTGAACCCACCTCACTGCATCTAAGTACCTTTACTGTTCAGTGAACCCACCTCACTGCATCCTACTACCTGTTGTGTTGAGTGAGCCCAGCTCACTGCATCCTACTACCTGTTGTGTTGAGTGAACTCACCTCACTGCATCTAAGTACCTTTACTGTTCAGTGAACCCAGCTCACTGCATCCTACTACCTGTTGTGTTGAGTGAACTCACCTCACTGCATCTAAGTACCTTTACTGTTCAGTGAGCCCAGCTCACTGCATCCTACTACCTGTTGTGTTGAGTGAACCCACCTCACTGCATCTAAGTACCTTTACTGTTCAGTGAGCCCAGCTCACTGCATCCTACTACCTGTTGTGTTGAGTGAACCCAGCTCACTGCATCTAAGTATTAATTTCGTCGAATTAATTGTGGACTTCAGAAAACACCCTCCTGCCCTTCCACCAGTCCTCATTGGAGAGACGGAAGTCACCAGGGCATCAAGTGTTCGGCTCCTGGGCACCACCATAACTAGTGACCTAAGATGGAAGCAAAACTCCACCAGAATTCAGAAGAATGCTCAGATGAGGCTGTTTTTTCTGCGCCAGCTGAAGAAATTCGGCATCCCGCGTGATCTGCTCACCAGTTTCTACTCCGCTACAGTTGAGTCCATCCTCTGCTCCTCCATCATTGTCTGGTATTCGGGAATCGGGAGCTAACGCCAGGGACAGGTATAAACTTCAGAGAGTAATTAGCGCTGCGGAGAAGATCATTGGCACACCTCTGCCCCCTCTCGACCTCCTCCACACGGCCAGAATGATGAAAAGAGCCGTCAGGATCTCCCAAGACCCCTCCCACCCAGGAAGCCACTTCGTTGAGCCCCTCCAATCGGGCCGCCGCTTCAGACTAGTCCGTTCAAGAACCACGAGGCGAAGAAACACCTTTTTCCCCCAGGCAGTCCTCCTACTGAACACTCCTCCCATCCGGGCCTCTACAGATTAGTCCGTGTCCAGTTGCCAACATTGACTGTGCACGACGCAATGCTTTTTAACTGATATATATATGCTTGTATGTCCTATGTCTTTTTTTGCTCCCTGCCTTGCCATGTGTACCATAACCAATTCCGGGGGCGCCAACAGCGTACTCAGCGAATAAAAGTGATTCTGATGCTGATTCTGATTTTGATTCTGATTCTAAGTACCTTTAGTGTTCAGTGAACCCAGCTCACTGCATCCTACTACCTGTTGTGTTGAGTGAACTCACCTCACTGCATCTAAGTACCTTTACTGTTCAGTGAACCCAGCTCACTGCATCCTACTACCTGTCGTGTTGAGTGAACTCACCTCACTGCATATACCTAGCATCCACCCGAGATGGACAAAATGGACAAACCTGGTAGAGGAAGAGGTAGAGGCAGACCCAGAGGAAGGCCACCAGGCACCGGCAGGTCTGTGCGAGGTGGTGTTGCTGTGATTTCATGCGAACCTGTCCCAAAATACAGTGCTCAGAAGAAGGCACGTGCCATCACTTCCCAAAATTGTGAGGACGTGGTTGAGTATTTAACACAGAAGACCTCATCTCCCGCAGCCAGTGCCACCAGCGCTAGTACAAGCACCACATCTGCTGCATTTGACACTTCGCAGGAGTTATTTGGTGGTGGTGGTGAAATCACTGATTCACAGCCACTACTGCAACAACGAGAAGGCGCAGGTACACCACCTCATACGTCTGAGTTAGGTGGCGATAGTATGGACGTAGGGGGAGTCAGAGAGGAGTAGGAGGAGATGACTCCATGATAGAAGCAAAGGGAGCTCATCCTCCGAAACAGCTGGGGGCAGTGTCTGGCGCCATGTATCGCCAGCTATGGCCAGCCAGCCAACATGCCCTTCAGCGTCAGCTGCTGATGCCACCGTAGTGCCATCACCCCAGGGGGGCTCAGCGGTTTGAAAATTTTTTCACGTGTGTGTCTCAGATCGGAGCAAAGCCATCTGTTGTCTCTGCCAGCAAAAATTGAGCCGTGGAAAGGCCAACTCTCACGTAGGGACAAGTGCCTTACGAAGGCACCTGGAGAGAAGGCACAAACAGCTATGGCAAGAACACCTGAGGAAAAGCAGCACCCCTCAAAAGACAAGCCACCCTCCTTCTCCTCTTCCTCCTTCAGGTGCATCGTCTTCATCCACTTTCTCCTGTGCACCTTCACAGCCACCCTCCTCCACACCGCCTCTTCCCTTCAGCGGTTCCTTCTCCTCTTCCCACAGCAGTACCCAGCTGTCCGTGAAGGAAGTATTTGAGCGTAAGAAACAAATGTCTGCCAGTCACCCTCTTGCCCGGCGTCTGACAGCTGGCGTGGCGGAACTATTATCTCGCCAGCTATTACCATACAAGCTGGTGGAGTCGGAGGCTTTCCGTAAGTTTGTGGCCATTGGTACACTGCAGTGGAAGATACCAGGCCGCAATTATTTTTCACAAAAGGCCATACCCAAACTGTACCGTGCAGTTGAGAGGCAAGTGGTGTCATCTCTGGCACACAGCATTGGGTCAAGGGTCCACCTGACCACGGATGCCTGGTCTGCCAAGCACGGGCAGGGCCACTACATTACATACACAGCCCATTGGGTCAACCTGGTGACCGATGGCAGCAAGCAGGGAGTACGTGGCTGTGCAGCGGACCAACTTGTCACACCTTCACGGCTTGCAGGCAGGCCTCCAGCCACCTTCTCTCCACCTGCTACCACCGCTTCACTGTCGTCATCCTCCTCCTCCTCCTTGGCTGGTGACGCGATCTCCTCTCCAGCTACACAGCCTCAGCACCCCAGGGCCTATGCTGCATGCCAGGTACTACGGTGTCACGCAGTGTTAGACATGTCTTGCCTGAAAGCGGAGAGTCACACTGGAGCAGCTCTCCTGGCTGTTCTTAAAAAACAGGTGGAGCAATGGCTGACCCCGCACAAGCTTGAGATCGGCGCAACGTGGTGTGTGACAACGGCAGCAATCTCATTGCTGCGTTGAATGTGGGAAAGCTGACTCACATACCCTGCATGGCACATGTGCTGAATCTGGTCGTGCAAAGATTTGTGTCCAAGTACCCAGGCTTAGAGGACGTCCTGAAGCAGGCCAGGAAGTTGTGTGGGCATTTCAGGCGCTCTTACAAGGCCATGGCACGCTTTGCGGACATTCAGAGTAGAAACAACTTGCCGGTGAGACGCCTGATTTGCGATAGCCCGACTCGCTGGAATTCCACCCTGCTGATGTTCTCTCGCCTGCTAGACCAGGAGAAAGCCATCACCCAGTACCTGTATCATTACAGTACAAGGACGTAATCTGGGAGGATGGTGATGTTGTGGCCCAACAACTGGACACTGATGCGAAATGCATGCAGGGTCATGGAGCCCTTTGAGGAGGTGACCAAACTGGTGAGTCGCGATGAGGGCACCATCAGCGACTTGATCCCCTACGCCTACTTCCTGGAGCGTGCCGTGCGTAGAGTGGTGGATACAGCTGTGGAGGAGCGTGAACGAGAAGAGTTACGGCAGCAGGAGTCGGGGAGCCATTTACACCCGAACCCGATGTTCCCACAACACCTGTGGCAGCACAAAGGGGGGAGGAGGAGGAGGAGGAAGAAGAGGAGTCGTGTGGGGAAGGAGAGGAGTCAGACTCTGATGATGATGAGGAAGGTGTTTCTGTGGAGGAGGAAGAGGCGGCGGAAGAAGAACAACCGCGGCAGCCGTCACAGGGGGCTTCTGCTGCTCCACGTTCCCGTGGTATTGTTCGTGGCTGGGGGGAGGAAGAGGAGTTGCATCCCGTCACTGAGGAAGAGCAAGAGGAGATGGAGAGTACCTCTGCATCCAGCTTTGTGCAGATGTCCTCTTTCATGTTGCCCAGCCTGTTGAGGGACCCCCGTATCAAAAAACTCAAGGTGAATGACCTGTACTGGGTGGCCACGCTACTAGACCCTTGGTACAGGCACAAAGTGGTGGACCTGTTACCAACTCAACACAAGGCGGAAAGGATGCAGCACTTGCAGAACAAGCTGTCGATGCTGCTTTACAATGTGTTTAAGGGTGATGTGGCTGCACAACGCAATCAAGGTACCACTGGCAGTAACCCTCCTCCTCCCAAGTCCACGCAGGCAAGGACAGGACGCTCCAGTGATCTCAGAGTGATGTGGGACATGCGGACGTTCTTTAGTCCAACTCCTCGCCATAGTCCTTCCGGATCCACCCTCCACCAACGCCTGGACTGGCAGGTAGCCGACTACCTGGCCTTGAGTGTGGATGTAGACACTGCGAAAAGCGACGATGAACCCTTGGACTACTGGCTGCGCAGGCTTGACCTGTGGCCAGAGCTGTCCCAATTTGCCATACAACTTCTCTCTTGCCCTGCCGCAAGCGTCCTGTCAGAAAGGACCTTCAGTGCAGCTGGAGGCATAGTTACTGAGAAGAGAAGTCGCCTAAGTCACGACAGTGTTCAGTACCTGACCTTTATCAAAATTAATGAGGAATGGATCACGGAGGGTTACTGCACGACCGAAGACTAAGTCAATCCCCACACACAGCATCTCTGCCTGAAGGCCGCTTGCCTTCTCCGCCACCACCAACAGGGTCCAGGACTCTAGGCGGATTCCTGAATTTTTAAGGCCGCTGCTAGCAGCGGCCGCTACAGTAATTTTTCTGGTGCATGTACATGCCTGGCTAATTTTTCTGGCTGCACTGCGGGCGGCTGCAACAAAAAAACAAAAGGCATGTACATGTGCCCATCCCCCTTCATGATCATTACCTTGCCGTGGTGAAGGGGCTTGCGTATCACAATGAAGCAATGACCGCCGGCTATTTGAGTGTCTCGGGTGGGGGTGGCACACAAAAGATAATAAGGTCATTGCTTCATTGTGGTCAGACCAAATTTGATCAGCTGGACAGTCACTGCTGTTCTATCATTGAGCTACCACAGCCCGGCGACCATATGGGCTTGAAAAACGCCACGGCCTACACTCTGGCCATGTTGCGCACCAGTCCAGCATGACCGTCACTATGCAAACAGCTGTTTGCGGTGCGTCACACAGTGAGTTTGGTGTGTCAGTGTGAAGCAGTACTCTAATTACACTCCCTGATTGATGTATACCCATGCAAGATGTTTTAAAGCACTTTAGGCCTGCAATTTAGCATTCAATGTGATTTCTGCCCTTAAAACGCTGCTTTGCATCAAATCCAGATTTTTCCCCGGGACTTTGGGCATGTATCCCACTCCGCCATGCCCCCCTCCAGGTGTTAGACCCCTTGAAAAATCTTTTCCATCACTTTTGTGGCCAGCATAATTTTTTCTATTTTTCAAAGTTCGCATCCCCATTGAAGTCTATTGCGGTTCGCGAACTTTTCCGCGAACTGAACCTTCCGCGAAGGTTCGCGAACCGAAAATCAAAGGTTTGCGACATCTCTATTTATTACTTCAGTTTTGCTTTCTGAAAGAAAAAGGTTTTCTTGGCACTAAAAGAGAGACAGTTCTTTTGTAGACTTGCAAGGTTATATGTGCTGTGAGCACTTTTACCAAGGAACAAAAAGATAACAGCAAACCATAATTAAAATACAAGCATCTACAAGACCTCAAAGACTTTTAACTTATGCTTGACTTGTAGTATATGAAGCGACTGAAAATATGAAACATTGTGCACTATTTTATCAAAGGCTTTTACTGTGCACAAAAGAAAGCATTGGCAACATTCATATAAACACTTTACACGGCAAGAAGCTTAAATTGAATTCTTCTCAGAATAGTGAAATTCAGCAGACAAGTTCAGTATGTCCCGGCCAGGTCATCAATCAGCACTGACCAAGCATGCTTGGAACAGAAGGTGAGATCTGCTGTTTAGATGGAATGTTGAATGTTGCTGGTTCCTTTTGCTGCCATTCAGCTGTACCTCTTGTTAATACAAGTGGCTAATATAGGAAGTAAATGATTATGCTTCCTTCACCTCATGCATCACTGTAGAGGAAAGTTAGATGACTGCGCCGGTACTCCAGATGCTCCATGGCTAGTAACTTGTCACATAAGCACATTCTGCTCCACAGAAGAGGATGAAAACATCCAAACACACATCTTCTAGAAAGAATTTGGTGGCCTTTTTTTTTCTTGGTGAGAAGCAAAAATGTTATAATGTAAATCATGAAAGTCCTGGTTTCCGTTTCTCTTTTTAGAACTGTAATTCATAGATTTCTAAGTTATACAAGCTACTTTATTTTAAATTACGTATATTGTAAAAATGTTGTTTTTTGAAAAAGAAAGTTATAAACTTGCCACTGTAGGCTGGGAGCACACTGTGCGGAAAACCATGAGTGTTCTGCCATGTACGTTTCTGCATTATTTCCTGCATTTGCACTTTTCATTTGCGTTTTTGGTGTTTAACCAGCCGGGCGGTATGGACGAGCTCAGCTCGTCCATCACCGCCGGAGGCTGCCGCTCAGGCCCTGCTGGGCCGATTTTCATCAAATAAAGAGCAGCACACGCAGCCGGCACTTTGCCAGCCGCGTGTGCTGCCCGATCGCCGCCGCTCTGCGGCGATCCGCCGCGAGCAGCGGCGAAAGAGGGTCCCCCCAGCCGCCTGAGCCCAGCGTAGCCGGAACAAAAAGTTCCGGCCAGCGCTAAGGGCTGAATCGGAGGCGGCTGACGTCAGGACGTCGGCTGACGTCCATGACGTCACTCCGCTCGTCGCTATGGCGACGATGTAAGCAAAACAAGGAAGGCCGCTCATTGCGGCCTTCCTTGTTTATTCTGGGCGCCGGAGGCGATCGGAAGAACGCCTCCGGAGCGCCCTCTAGTGGGCTTTCATGCAGCCAACTTTCAGTTGGCTGCATGAAATAGTTTTTTTTTAATTTAAAACAGGTATACACATCCAGTAAGGTAAGACAGGTATACACATCCAGTCTTTTTGCAGCAGGTGCGAGCACATACATGCGTGGCCGCCACTCATTCTGGGCAGCATTTCTGTGTCGGCACATACATTGTACTAGGAACATTATTTAAATGTTGTGATAACCGGTACTAACGAGCAAATAAAATTATTTATAGTAGCATTGCTTTTTTTAAAACTATAGAAAATGGAAGTGGAAAAATATCTGTATTTTTAGGTATGATCAGTAGTGATAAAGTTATTGGAGAATGAGCAGGAGGGGCGCTGACAGGGGAAAATTGCTTCAATCCTTCAGGTGAAAACACCCGTAGGCTGAAGTGGTTAACTAACTAAGCATAATTATGGAAAACGCATTTTTAACTAATAACTAATCATACTTATCAAGTGAAAAAATACACTATCAAATCCTTTTTTTTTTCAAAACGCATGCAAACTGCATGCAATAGCAAAGTAAAAAATATGGGAATTGCTCGCGATTTGCATACATCGTGCGGGAAGAAGGAACTCGCTGTGTGATTTTAAAATGCTCATAAAGGTTTTATCATAAGCAACAGTCAGCCATATGGGCTGGAATTTCTCTAGCAGCAGAGCTCCATGCTTTTGTATTCAGCCCATTACAGCGGTGGGTACTACATGGATAGTTGAGTAACACCTGGAATGAAGCTTTATAGATTTGTTTAGGCCTAACAAGTGCCAGATTTGAGGCTTCTAGCTTGGCCTTTATTTTTCTGACTAAACTTGTGAGAAAGCGCGGAGGAGCTGCCGCCATGAGCCAGCGGCAGGCGGCTCCTTCCGCACACAGCGCCCACTCGCACGGAGAGGCAGCCGCCTCCTCGCATCATGAGGCGGCTGTCTCCGTGCAGCACATGACGGAGCGCGGTGAAACCGCCGCGTTGGACGCGGCGGTTAGCGCGCATGTCCCCGCTGCGGAGACACCGCAGAGCGGGGCTGCTGTGGCTGGGACTCGTAGTCCCTCAAGGTTTAGAGTGACGCATGCGCGCGCGCGCACTCAGACAAGTTTTATGACGTCCAGGAGGGAGTCAGCTGATCAGGCAGGTCAGCTGACTCTAGCTCCGTTCCCCATTGGTCCAGCAATCAGGGAGGTGCTGGGGGACACCTAGGTGTATATATACTGCTGGCTGTTCCCTCATTGCTTGTCTGGCGTTGCGATCACATATGTGGGAGCACCCAGATCCGTAGTCAGATCCGTTAGTGTGCTGGGACCAGCTGGAGCTGTAATCCTACACTAAGCTAGATTCTGTTGATAGCTTAAAGTACTAGTTTGATTGTGATTATCTGTTATGACCTTTGCCTGCCTCGACTATCCTCCTGAACTCTGACCTTGTACCTCGTTATATCTGATACCCTGTTGCTGAACCCTGCCTGTACTTTGACTCCCCCTCTGCCTCCTGATTTTGTACCCCGATATATCTGATACTCCGTTGCTGAACCCTGCCTGTACTTTGACTCCGCCTCTGCCTCCTGATTTTGTACCCCGATATATCTGATACTCCGTTGCTGAACCCCGCCTGTACTCTGACTCTGTCTTTGCCTACTGATATTGTACTTATCTGTCCGTCTGTATACGACCTGGCTTGTCCGACCTCGAGAACCGAACTCACGATTGGAGGCGGTTCCCCCGTCCTGTTGGTGACACTTCCTCCTGAGTGTCACTTTCGGACTTCCCTTCCCACTGTCAGTCTGACTCCTCCCGTCTTGGAGAGCTCAGATCTGCGGAAGGAATCTGTGCAGTCCTCCTTGCTGCACTGAGGCTTGTCCTCTGTATTACTGTTGCACCAATCACAACACTCTACTCAGGTGAACAGAGGTTAGCTAGTATATTGGATTATCGGTGATACTGCAGATCACATATAATCTGGTATACGTCTGTATTTCCTGTGATACTGCAGATCACCGGTAATCAGACCTTTTTGTGCTTCACCGATCGTTACAGAACGCCAGACCACAAAACCGATGGAATCACGCGCTAATCCTCTGACTGTGCTTGCCACTTCGGTGGATAACATTCATCAAGCACTGGGCCAGCACAAAGCCTTAATCGATGCTCTATCAGGCTCTGTGAAAACCCTCCAGACATCAGTTGATTCAGTGCGATCCCCTCATAGTGATGACATACGTATGCCTGTACCTGATAAATTTTCCGGCCACAAGTCTGACTTCCGGAATTTCAGGAGTAGAGTGTTGTCGTATTTCGAGTTGAGACCCCGATCCTCGGGGACTGAGACCCAACAGGTCATCTTTATTAAAACTTTGTTGACTGGGGACTCCCAGTCCTGGGCATATAACCTGCCTCCTACCGATACCGCTCTGACCTCGGTAGAGGAATTCTTTAAGGCCATGGCCATAATCTACGACGACCCTGACCTTGCTGCGTCCTCAGAGCGGAAGCTCAAACTTTTGCGGCAAGGCAGAGGTTCGGTCGAGGATTATGCGGCGGAGTTCCGTAGGTGGTCAGTCACCTCTAGATTTGATAACTTTGCCCTAATGGATTATTTTTTGTCTGGGTTGACGGAGGAGGTCTCCGACTTAATGTTAACTGTACCCGAGCCCAAGACAGTTGATGAGGCCATATCATCGGCCATTCGAGTAGATCGCAGGCTACGCCATCAGAGGCAGGCCAGGGGCAGTCACCGTGTCAGGGTGACTTCGTACGCGGCACCGGTTGCTGCATCCTCTGTAACAGCATCTCCGCCTGTCTCACCCTTTCCGGCCTTGCCTCCACCAGAGCCGATGCAAATTGGTCGATCAAAACTGACCCAGGTGGAGCGAAGGCGGAGGATGATGGAACAACTGTGCCTATACTGTGCAGAGGCAGGACATAGGGTGCGAAACTGCCCCAACAGGGCGGGAAACGGGTCTGCCTAGGAGTAGTGGGGGGTGACACCCTAGGCACACAAACCTCACCCCTTAAAGAGAAAAAATTACTTCTCCCTTGTACGGTCACATGGGATGATAAGTCTGTTGCCACTGAAGCTTTTATTGACTCCGGCTCAGCGGCTAACTTTATGAACTTTGAGTTTGCTCAGGAGTTGGGTCTACCACTCACTCCCATGAGACCCCCCATTCAGGTCACGGCAGTTGACGATTCCCCTTTGCAGCGGAATCGTCCCCTGTCACAGACTCCGCTTGTGAAGCTCACCATAGGGGTATTGCACGGGGAGCAGTTACAATTTTTTGTTTTACACATGTCCACCTCCACTATTATCCTAGGCATGCCTTGGTTGCAGGTTCATTCCCCGCAGATAGACTGGGCCACAGGACAGTTGACAGCATGGTCATCTCATTGTTTCCAGCAGTGTTTGGGGAGACTGACATTAGGTCTAACTAAGGTACAGGTGGAAGGTATACCGGAACAATACTCAGATTATGCCGATGTGTTTTGTCCCAAGGCCGCGGATAAATTACCCCCGCATCGCCCATTTGACTGTCCCATTGACCTTCGTTCCGGTTGTATGCCTCCTCGAGGCCATTTATATAACTTATCTGGCCCCGAGAAACTCGCCATGCAGGAGTACATCCGTGAGAACTTGGCAAAGGGCTTCATCAGGCCGTCCCGGTCACCCGCTGGGGCAGGCTTCTTTTTTGTTAAAAAGAAAGACGGGGGTTTACGGCCTTGCATCGATTATCGTGGCCTCAATAAAATCACAGTGAAGAATCGCTACCCGTTACCACTCATAGACGATTTGTTCACACAGGTCACTGAGGCTAGGATATTTTCAAAACTGGATTTACGGGGGGCATACAACCTGGTGCGTATAAGGAAGGGCGATGAATGGAAGACGGCCTTCAATACCCCTGATGGGCACTACGAGTATAGGGTGATGCCCTTTGGTTTGTGTAATGCCCCGGCCGTCTTCCAGGAACTCATCAATGAGGTTTTTCGGGAGGTGTTGGGAAAGTTCGTTTTAGTCTATCTAGACGATATTCTCATTTTTTCTAACAACCTCCCGGAACACAGAACCCATGTCAGGATGGTATTAGACAAACTGAGGCAGAATCTGTTATACGCCAAACTCGAGAAATGTATTTTTGAGGTCACGTCGGTTGCCTTTCTGGGGTATATAATCTCCACCTCAGGTCTGTCTATGGACCCTGCCAAGGTCTCCGCGGTCCTGGAGTGGCCGCAGCCGGTGGGGTTAAAATCATTGCAACGGTTCTTGGGGTTTGCGAACTATTATAGAAGGTTTATTAAGGGGTACTCCACAGTAGTCGCCCCTCTCACTAACCTTACTAAAAAAAGGGGCAGACACCACTCATTGGTCTCCCGAGGCCTTACAGGCTTTTTCTAAGTTAAAGGGGTTGTTCTGCTCAGCACCCATACTCAGACACGTGGACACTTCTTTTCCGTTTATTGTTGAGGTAGACGCCTCGGAGATCGGGGTGGGGGCTGTGCTGTCCCAGCGTTCTGGTCTCCAGGGTAGACTACACCCGTGTGCCTATTTTTCCCAAAGGTTCTCTCCGGCAGAGAGAAACTACGACATAGGCAACAGGGAGCTCCTAGCCATCAAATTGGCCTTTGAAGAGTGGCGTCATTGGCTAGAGGGAGCTGAGCACACTATCACGGTTTATACCAACCACAAAAACCTGGAATACATCGAGGGGGCTAAAAGGTTAAGCCCAAGGCAGGCTCGATGGTCGCTATTTTTCTCGAGATTTACATTTTTGATCACGTATACGCCAGGTAGTAAGAATACCAAGGCAGACGCACTCTCTAGGTGTTTTGAGCCGGAGACAGCACAGCCCTCTGTTCCCGAGACCATTGTCCCACGAAGTGTGGTGTTAGTCGCCACCGAGACTTGGGAGGACTGGAAAGAGACCTTGAGTCCTTTTCAGCAGGATATCCCGGAAGGGAAACCAGACGGGGTATTATTTGTTCCGTTACCATTCCGTCTCCAGATCTTGGAGATGATCCACTCTCATAAGAACGCGGGACATCCTGGAGCGTCTAGAACGCAAGATCTCGTGGCCAGATGTGCATGGTGGCCTTCGCTAGCCGCTGACTGCAAAGAGTTTGTCAGGGAATGTGCGGTGTGCGCGAAAAGCAAGCCCTCCCGGCTGGCATCTGTGGGTACTTTGCAGCCTTTGCCCACCCCGAGTGAACCATGGACCCACTTGTCCATGGATTTCGTGGGAGAGCTTCCGAGATCTGAAGGCATGTCAGTTATTTGGTTGGTGGTTGACCGTTTTAGTAAGATGGCCCACTTCGTGCCTTTGAAAGGACTCCCCTCGGCCCAGGAACTGGCCGATTTATTTATCATCCATGTCTTCAGACTGCATGGCATTCCAGAAGACATAGTATCCGATCGGGGAGTCCAGTTTGTTTCGAAATTTTGGAAGGCATTCTGTCACCAAATGGGCATGAAATTGTCATTTTCCTCGGGGCACCACCCACAGACAAATGGCCAGACGGAGAGGGTCAACCAATCGTTAGAACAGTTTCTGAGATGCTACGTTGCCGAGGCACAGAGTGATTGGGTTAAATATTTACCTTATGCAGAATTTGCCCACAATAACTTAAAGAGTTCGTCCTCAGGTTTCTGTCCATTTCAGTGACAGGTAAACTGCCTAAATTCTCCCCATTGCCAGTTGCGGCCACTCCGTTCCCAGCCTTGGAGGCGTGGCAAAGGTCGTTTAAGGACATGTGGTGGACCATCAAGAATAATCTTGTTAAAGCATTTCAGAGTCAGAAAGGTCAGGCTGAAAAGAGACGCTCGTTAGAGTGAAAATTCCAACCAGGAGATTTGGTTTGGGTGTCAACCCGTCACCTGACCCTGAAACAACCCTCTGACAAACTTGGTCCCAGGTTCGTGGGTCCATTCCCAGTTACTAGGAAGATCAACGATGTCACATATACCGTTGATCTTCCCACCAGCATGCGTGGAGTGAGGTCCTTCCACGTATCACTTCTCAAACCCGCAGTCCAGGTGGGCCCCACTCCTCCTCCTCCTCCTCCTGTCTTAGTCGATTCCCAACCCGAGTATGAGGTGGAGAAGATCATAGACTCACGTACTGTACAAAACTCGGTGCAGTATCTCGTACATTGGAAGGGGTACGGCATTGAGGAGAGGCAATGGGTACCTGGGAACCGCATGCATGCGGACGAGTTAGTGAGAGAATTTCATGCTGTAAATCCAGAAAAACCTGGAAGGAGCTGTCCGGAGTCCACTCCTCGGGGGAGGGGTACTGTGAGAAAGCGTGGAGGAGCCGCCATGAGCCAGCGGCAGGCGGCTCCTTCCGCACACAGCGCCCACTCGCACGGAGAGGCAGCCGCCTCCTCGCATCATGAGGCGGCTGTCTCCGTGCAGCACATGACGGAGCGCGGTGAAACCGCCGCGTTGGACGCGGCGGTTAGCGCGCATGTCCCCGCTGCGGAGACACCGCAGAGCGGGGCTGCTGTGGCTGGGACTCGTAGTCCCTCAAGGTTTAGAGTGACGCGCGCGCGCGCGCACTCAAACAAGTTTTATGACGTCCAGGAGGGAGTCAGCTGATCAGGCAGGTCAGCTGACTCTAGCTCCGTTCCCCATTGGTCCAGCAATCAGGGAGGTGCTGGGGGACACCTAGGTGTATATATACTGCTGGCTGTTCACTCATTGCTTGTCTGGCGTTGCGATCACATATGTGGGAGCACCCAGATCCGTAGTCAGATCCGTTAGTGTGCCGGGACCAGCTGGAGCTGTAATCCTACACTAAGCTAGATTCTGTTGATAGCTTAAAGTACTAGTTTGATTGTGATTATCTGTTATGACCTTTGCCTGCCTCGACTATCCTCCTGAACTCTGACCTTGTACCTCGTTATATCTGATACCCTGTTGCTGAACCCTGCCTGTACTTTGACTCCGCCTCTGCCTCCTGATTTTGTACCCCGATATATCTGATACTCCGTTGCTGAACCCTGCCTGTACTTTGACTCCGCCTCTGCCTCCTGATTTTGTACCCCGATATATCTGATACTCCGTTGCTGAACCCCGCCTGTACTCTGACTCTGTCTTTGCCTACTGATATTGTACTTATCTGTCCGTCTGTATACGACCTGGCTTGTCCGACCTCGAGAACCGAACTCACGATTGGAGGCGGTTCCCCCGTCCTGTTGGTGACACTTCCTCCTGAGTGTCACTTTCGGACTTCCCTTCCCACTGTCAGTCTGACTCCTCCCGTCTTGGAGAGCTCAGATCTGCGGAAGGAATCTGTGCAGTCCTCCTTGCTGCACTGAGGCTTGTCCTCTGTATTACTGTTGCACCAATCACAACACTCTACTCAGGTGAACAGAGGTTAGCTAGTATATTGGATTATCGGTGATACTGCAGATCACATATAATCTGGTATACGTCTGTATTTCCTGTGATACTGCAGATCACCGGTAATCAGACCTCTCTGTGCTTCACCGATCGTTACAAAACTCTTCTGTCTTGCCTCCCTAGCAGACTTATATCAGTGGCTGGATAGTGTAATGGTTAAGGGCTCTGCCTCTGGAGACCTGGGTTCAAATCTCGGCTCTGCCTGTTAGTAAGCCAGCATCTATTCAGTAGGAAACCTTGGGCAAGTCTCCCTAACACTGTTACTGCCTATAGAGCGCGTCCTTGTGGCTGGAGCTTTGAGTCCACCAGGAGAAAAGCGCAATATAAATGTTCTGTGTCTGTGTCTGATAGGTCTCCAAACGCCTCAGAGTTTCAAAAAGTGTCCTCAACTTTGAGGTCCCATCCTCCAAGATTGATTCATGGCTCTTCTTCACCTCACCAGTTCTGAGTCTTGCTGTCCAGAAGCCACTGCATCACCAGGTCACACCTCCCCAGACAAACCCTGGAAGAGATTGAGTGTCAGGCTGGCGGCCACTTTACTTTCCACAGTTCCCTTTCGAGAGTGAGGGGAGAAATACGTTCCTGGACACCCTCTTTAAAAATAATTAAACTGCCTCAAGCAGCAAAGTACTGTGATAAATTACTGTATGTAAAAAAAAAAGCTGTATGTAAATTACCAGGCTGTTCCAGAAAGTAATTTCACAAGGATGTTGGAAAAAGATTCAGGTAAAGATGATGTGTACAGTATCTTCAAAGCCAAGTCATTTTTAAACAAATCTTTTGATAAGATGTGTTATCCATGAAATGTTACAATAAACATGTTCTGTTAGAAATGGATGCCCTTCAGACACTACAGAAATGTGCTTGCAATATGCCCAAGGTTTTCAGCCAGAGGAGGTACTCATGTTAATCTATTTTGCTGGTTGTTTGTTGTGATTATATCATTGTACTTGACAGGGAGGAGAGTGAGTGATGGCATTTGGCAGGGACACGGCTATGTTCCCATGGCTTTAAAGGGGCCAGTACTAATTGCTCAATCAGACCATGCTCTTATCACAAGGCCATGGCCTGTGTCTCAAAAGGGTACTGCACTGAAAATGCCTGCTCATCTCCAGCCAGGAGACAGAGGTAACCGTAAGGGGGTCCTGGGCTAAGGGGGTCTGCTCCTGTGGTGACCTATAGAACAGAGGCAGCGGAGAGTGATACTTTACCTGCTGCTAGCAGTGGGATAGATCCTCACTCCTCTCTTCAGTGTCTCCTTGTAACTGATGCCTGTGACATACTGAGATGGGAACCACAAGGAGATAGGCTGTACGCAGCAAGGCTGCACTGAATAAAGGAATGAGAGTCTGTCCTGCCGTTGGAAGTAAGTAAAGTATCATGCTCTGCTGCCTACCTGAGCTATGGGGCAGAACGCCGTGCACACAGGCTAAGCTGTTTGGGGGGGGGAAGGGGGTCTACAGGGTTTTCTGGGGTGCTTAGCTTATTTAAGTTACATCCCTGCCAGGAGATCTAATCTAATTTGCCTGACTTCTTACGGGCTTCGACCATGCGCTGGAATTTTTTGTACACTATGTCCATCATGCTCTATTTCTCAAACCCTTCAAGTTTTTCCTTAAAGGACATCCAATGTGAAAATAAGCTGATGAGAAAAACAATCTATCCTCCTTCTCCTAAAAATAACTTTTTTAGATATCCCACAGTTTTATTTTATATATAAATCTAGTTTTTAAGTTTTTACTGTTTCATTGTCTCTGCTCAATGACACCTTCATTGAAGTATCCTAGAGCTCAAATCTATGAATTATTGATTCTTTTTACCTCTTTTCTGTTCTCAGAAGCCATTTACTGACAGGAAAGTATTTTATGGCTGTAATTACTTATCAGTGAGGGTTATGCTATAGTCTGAACCAGTCCGACCTGGTCCCGACCGGACAGACACTGTCACTTGCATACCTGTATTTAACTCTTTCGGGCAGAGAAAGTATAAAAAAAGGAACACAGACTAGTTATTTGTGTGCTTGGCACTATACATACACATGTCTATCTCATCATGTCATGTGTCACCTCGGTTGTCCTTTAAAATGGTCCTAAAAACAAGCAATTTGCCATGAATCTGTAACCAGACATGTATGCATGCCAATGTCCCCCTACATAAGCATACTAGGAACCACTTGAAAAGTTGGTAATGAATAAAAGACACCCCTGCCCAAACCTCCTCTGTATTTTGAATGCATAGCCCCATTTATACGTTACAGTATAATTAACCAAGAAAAGACAACTAAACTGGGGGCAGCACGGTGGCATAGTGGTTAGCGCTCTCGCCTTGCAGGCGCTGGATCCCTGGTTCAAATCCCAGCCAGGTCAACATCTGCAAGGAGTTTGTATGTTCTCCCCATGTCTGCGTGGATTTCCTCCGGGCAGTCCGATTTCCTCCCACACCCCAAAAACATACAGATAAGTTAATTGGCTTCCCCCAAAAAATTGGCCCTAGACTACAATCCATGCACTACACGATCGGATCAGTGAATAATGGCGCACAGCGTCTATGCATACAAATGGTGCCGCATTAAAAAGATACGCTTAGCGCTATTTATCGTTAGTACTGCATTATAATGGCGCACAGGGAAAAAAGAAGAAAAACGGCACACAGTAACGTTATTTATTAATAGTGCCATTCATATGCCAAACAGCAGACGTTATTGTGCACAGTAACGTTATTTATCAATAGTGCCATTCATATGCCAAACAGCAGACGTTATTGTGCACAGTAACGTTATTTATCAATAGTGCCATTCATATGCCAAACAGCAGACGTTATTGTGCACAGTAACGTTATTTATCAATAGTGCCATTCATATGCCAAACAGCAGACGTTATTGTGCACAGTAACGTTATTTATCAATAGTGCCATTCATATGCCAAACAGCAGACGTTATTGTGCACAGTAACGTTATTTATCAATAGCGCCATTCATATGCCAAACAGCAGACGTTATTGTGCACAGTAACGTTATTTATCAATAGCGCCCTACATAACCCAAACTGCAGAAGTTATTTAACTGCAAAGCAGTGAATGGATTTAATGGAACACTGTCAAGGTTAGGGTTAGGCACCACCAGGGGAGATTTAGGGTTAGGCATCACCAGGGGGGTGGTTAGGGTTAGGCACCACCAGGGGGGTGGTTAGGGTTAGGCACCACCAGGGGGGTGGTTAGGGTTAGGCACCACCAGGGGGGTGGTTAGGGTTTGGCACCACCAGGGGGGTGGTTAGGGTTAGGCACCACCAGGGGGTGGTTAGGGTTAGGCACCACCAGAGGGGTGGTTAGGATTAGGCACCACCAGGGGGGTCTTAGGGTTAGGGATAGGTACAGAGAGGGTTCTGTGTGTTAACGCTAAATAACAATAAGGCTATAACGTTAAATAGCGATAAGCATCAAACAGATCTGCGGCAACACCGTGCGCCATTATTCGCAGGCGCCATTTTCAGATGGACCCCTACACGATACATACATATGACTATGGTAGGGACTAGATTGTGAGCCCCTCTGAGGGACAGTTAGTGACAAGACAATATACTCTGTACAGCGCTTCATAATATGTCGGTGCTATATAAATACTTAAATAAATAAAAATAAATTTATTAAAAGTGATCTTCAAGCATACGTTAAAGTAAAAAACCAATATTTAAAGCCTAATTCCATTAAAAAAACAAAACACACATTTATTTTAAACCTGGACAATGTGAAAAGACGCAAGATATGTTTGGAAGGGTCTGTTACTATCTGGGTGTCCAGTTCCCTGTTTGGGGACCTCCATGGTAATTTGTAGCTTTACCAGGAGATCTGGTGATCTAGTGACAGGAAATGAGCAGCAGCAATAAAAATTACCTGGGCATTCCAACGCTTCTTCATTCCACAAATACATTGTCATGATCTCTTCTGTAGCATCTGCTGCGGGCTGCAGTTGTACAGCAGCCGAGCAATTCTGAATGCTTTTTATGCATTCACTTGCATAGGGGTTGCACTCACACTGAGTGTTGATTCCATCTGCAAACGCTCTGCAGTTCATGGCAGTTTGGGATGCTGTTATGAATCCAAACATTATCTGTTGCTGCTGAGTTGCAATTACTTTCATGCAGGTTGCATAATTTTGTCTGCCTTTTCCGGCTGTCAGCTTGTGACTGATTACCATTCACCTGTGTGGAAATTTGCATGTCTGCTCTCATTGAATGACCTCAGTATAAAGGGTTGCTTCCTGCGAGCATGCTCTGCCCGTCATAGTTTCAGCTCTGTCTAAGCTGTTACTGGGTCCTTTGATACTGTGAATTAGATTCCTTGTTTTGCTACTTTTTAGCGCAGTTATCTTGTGGAGCTACGATTATATATTTTCCCACGGGGACATATATGCGTACTCCTTTCTAGTGTAGAGAGTTTGTATTGTTTGTATTGCCTAGCTTAGTTAACTGTATTGCACCAGATCTAGCCAGTCTCCCTTGTATATGTTATATATTGGTTCATCGCCAATATATACATATTCTAGTCAGCGTTTGTTACTTTCCTTGTATCCGTGCTACGTGATATATCAGTGCCGCTGATATATTCCTACGCGAACTGTTGATATCATGTGTTTATTTAGCTAGTCAGTTTTAGCACGTTTCGGTAGGTTGCGCTTATCGCGACCACCCGTGCTTAGCTAGCATAGTCCTGTTCTTGTGAGGTAGCCATTGCTGTGGTTGCTATTAGTTACCTCACTCTAGTCTTTGTGAATGCTTGCTGTCACTGAGGCAGTGACTAGATTAGCAAGCGTTCATTCTGTCAGCCTCTGTCCTCCTAGTCCTGTTCTTGCGAGGTGGCCATTGCCGCAGTCGCTATTGGCTACCTCACTCCAGTCTGTCTTGTCTCATTTGTGAATGCTTGCTGTCACTGAGGCAGTGACTAGATTAACAAGCGTTCATTCTGTCAATCTCTGTCCTTATTTCTCAGTGTTTTGGACAATAGACGCTCAGCGCTGCTGTCGCGCTGAGCAACCATTGTTTAGTGTAGTTTGTGGTTGTTTGGAGCTGCGCTCGCTCTGCACGCCACATCTCCTGCTGGGGTCACTCTGTCTCCTCCTCCAGTGCATTCGCACTATACCCTGAGATTTCATAGTTTTATGCCTTGATTGCGTTTTGCGTGTGTGTCTACTTCACGTCATGGAGTGCTTTTGCGCTGACCGTGGAGGATACACCACCAAACGCTACATACATATGTTATTCTCACATTTGGGAACACATGGCATCAATAAAATGCAAAAGATTCTAACCTCTTACCACACTAATAAAAGCTTTAAACATTTTATGAGAATTTAACCTAATCAAATTATGTGTTCAGAACATACCGGTAATGATTAAATCCATTTCAAATGCAGCCAGAATAGGTATGTGATTCTGTCTGTGTATCATCCAAATGTGATCTCCTGTTTAATCTGCACTGACACTTAAAGAGGAACTGTAACGGCAAAACGTCCCCTGGGGTGGGGGAAGCCTCCGGATCCTAATGAGGCTTCCCACGCCGTCCTGCGTCCCTCGGGGGTCTCGCTGCAGCCCTCCGTACAGCCGTGATGTAATATTTACCTTCCTGGCTCCTGCGCAGGCGCTCTGACGGCTGTCGGCTCCGAAGTAGGCGGAAATACCCGATCGCCGTCGGGTCCGCTCTACTGGTCAGGTGCAAGTCTCAGGCGCCTGCGCAGTAGAGCGGACCCGACGGAGATCGGGTATTTCCGTCTATTTCCGAGCCGAATGCAGCCACAGCGCCCCCGCTCGAGCCAGCAAAGGTAAATATTGAAATTACAGTCGGGCCTGTCGCCGGCTGTTCAGAGGGCTGCAGCGAGACCCCCGTGGGACGCAGGACGGCGTGGGAAGTCTCATTAGGATCCGGAGGCTTCCCCCACCGGAGGTGAGTACCCCCCAGGGGATCTTTTTAAAGTTACAGAGTCTCTTTTAAGGTGGCCAAACACGATACAATAAAACGATCCGATTTGATAACAATTCGATAAAAACAATCTGGTTTCCCAAAAAATCAAAAGCTTTTTTTTTTTTATTTGAGTAAGAAATCTGATCGGATTTCCCATTTTTTATTCAATAAAGTTGATCAGGAGTGGTGGATTTGTTTTATCAATTTATATTAAAATTGAATGGTGTGTGGTAGATTGTCAGTTTATTAATATATACATCCAAGCAATGTTCTCAGAGTTCTTAATCATTTTTTTTTCATAATTGGGGAAAAAAATGAACACATGTCAGATTTTTGAAATGTTACAATCAGTCAGAAAAATGTATTGCAATACTTGAATTGGAAAGATATTTTAAAAAAATTGTATGGTGTGTGGCCACCTTTAGATGTGCAGGGCTGCATTTCACTTTGGCATGTGAATAAAAAAAAGCCACTGCACATTGAAACCAAGGTGGAGTCCTGGATCTGTTTGAACTTTGTCATGAACAGAGATATGGATATCTTGGTTTTGTACATTACTGAACAACTAGGGTGGAGTGTCTAGCCATCTTTTGTCGAATAAGGGTGAAACACAAAGCCAAAGGCCACTAAATACTGCTATATCGACACACACATGCTAATAAATTGTGCTATATGGAGTGAGAAAGAACTACTGCTGGTATTTGGGGGGGTTAAAGGCCACCAAATGCTGCCATCTGGGGCTGGGGGACACACAAAAGCCTCCTTATATGGAAGGCAAGAGCCCTTAGAGAAAAAAACAGCACCACCATAGACGCATATTGTAAAAGCCAAAGGAAATTTGGGAGCATGGCGGTGCCCACTATGGGGAGCCTCCCGGTGCCAAAATGTACCTTCTTTGTCGCAAATTGCCTTTACAATGGTCGTGATATGCAGTAAGGACGCTAAATCTCAGCACCAGGCGGCACCTTATTAGCAGCACTGACAGCTCCGCGGGTGATGGGGCTTGCAGAAATGCAAATTGCAGCACTGCATAGTGGAGGGGAAGGGGGGGACTTAGGGTTAGGCGCCACAAAGGGGGGGGGGTCTTAGGGTTAGGTATCGGAAGTGGGAGGGTTCTGTGTGAACATAGGGTTAGGTTGAAGTATAGTAAAATATCAGTAAGCATTACTGATATTTTACTTTAGGAATCCTGCAGCAGAATATCACTAATTGTAGCAATATTCTACTTGTGGCGATCCCCTGCGCCCTTTTTCCCCGGCGCGCCTTTTTTTTTCATGTATGCTTCTTATACTGCTATCGTGGAGGTAAGGGGGGGATGAAACAGGTGCCATCTAATACCACTATATGCAGAGGGTGTCAGGAAGGCCCCATGTTAACTTTCGCCCAGAGCGCCATTGTATCTAGAAATGAGGAAACTATGACATCCATTAGTGCTGAAATATTGGCTTTTGGCTGTTGGCTTTTGTATCTCTTAGCAAAAGCCATAATCTATGTGAGTCATTGTTGTACTTTCTCCACTGCTGGAGAAGAATATGGGCATTGGGCAAGCTTGGATGGTTACTTCATCACTAAGGCTGCAGGGGATGGATCAACATGAGCCATCGTGTTATATTCAACTAGTGGTCCTAATCCAAACAGGAAGGAGAGATTTACTTTATGCCACCACAGGTATAAGAAGCTTGATTAGTAACTCACTCTATGAGGTTACGTGAAAAGGCACAACAAAGTGACAAGTTTGGTTTAAAGCTATTTACTGAACCTCTATCCATAGAGTTAAAGCTTCAGCTACAATCTCAAAATAATTGCTATTCATAGGTGAATTACCTGCAGTTACAAGATTAACCTATCTGCCCCTGGGATGTCTAATCTAGATTAATCTGGAAACCCATATGCCGTTATTTGGATAAAGTGATTTCAGTTATTTGGATAAAGTGATTTCATGCCGCAAAGACAGCTTGAGTTCCTTTCCTGTGAACATGGATTCGGGGATGCTGGCTAACCAGTAGCTCCTACCTGTGCTTACATTTACACAGGAACCATGAAGAACATGGTTTTGATGTTCATCCCAATGATATTCTTCATAGGGTATGGCCATCTGCTTTACTTGGCTTGTTATTGTGTCTGTCACGCTAACATCTTTATTTAAAAAAGTTGTTTTTATACTTGTCTTAGAGTGGCTTTATTTATATATAAATGTATGACCAGAACAACATTTGATTCTCTAGCATGAAATTGGATTACAGAAAAGTAACTGATGTCTATACATCTGTACTTATCCATGTTTCCACAAATGCTCCCTACCTGCAGTAGCCCATAGCACCAGTTAGAGGCTACATTTTAAGATCTATGGTGGGTTTTGATTCCTACCTATAGACACCTTTGGAAAGGTGTCCATTTCCACCGTGGTCCTCCATTTCCTCAGTCCAACATCTGTTCTCCTGATGCTGGACCGAAAGCACTCTCATTGATGTATGCTAGCAGGTGAACTGGTCATGAGTGGTTGTCTTCCACGCATGCTCATTAAAAACAAGTGCTCATGCATGGGCGCTTGCTATCTTTGAGCAAGCGTGATAGAGAGCTCGCAGAGTTCAATTGCCGCTCAGAGACTGAGGAGGGGGAGGAGCTCCGCCCCCCGGGCAGGAGATGCGCGCACACCCTGCACGCGATCTCCTGCAAACTGCAGCCCCAGGACTTGACGCCGCAGGCCACGCCCATGGGCGTGGAGCGGTCTTTAGGTAGTTAAAGTGCAAATCCAGCTATAGAAATGAAACAGTGCAGGTTTCAGTTTGGTCAGGTTAAATTCCATCAGCTTATTATTATAATTAAGCATTGATTAATGTCCTAAAATGTTAACCCTCCGGCCTCAATTTGCCTGCACAGCATTTAAATAAGTACACTTAAATATATTATTTGATAAACGAGACACCCCCAAGGGTGATGTAGGGTGAAGGTTTGCCTACCTTCTAAATTAAAACAATGGTATAGACATTATAGACATAACTATTACTTTAGAGTACATGATGTGTTTTGTCAGTTTAAAATAGGATATTTAACACATTTAACTACGCAATAACCAAAATACATCCGTACCAGCGACGTAACAATAGGGGCTGCAGCCCCTGCACCCGTGGGGGGGCCCGGGCCTCTCAGGGCCGTTTTGGGGGGAAGGAGGGGTCGCTGCATGAGGGGAGAGCATTGGCCCCCGCATCGGCAGGGAGAGTGGCCCGGGGAGGTGGGCCACTCTCCCCTTCCTCACCTCAGGCTCTCCCCTCAGTACTCCCTCTCCAGCATTAAATAGGTGGCAGCAGCGGCGGCGGCAGGAACACAGGCATACCTCTGTGTTTCACCGCTGAGGTCCGATCTCTAAGTGCTACACGCTACTTTTTTAGGTATGCCTATGTTCCTGCTGCCACTGTTGCCACCTATTTGATGCTGGAGGGGGAGGGCTGAGGGGAGAGCCCGAGGTGAGGAAGGGGAGAGTGGATGTGGGGGCCATTGCTCTCCCCTCATGCTGGGACCCCTAATGCCCCCCAAAATGTCCCTGAGCAGGCCCAGGGGAGGGGGAGGGCCATCCAGATTTTCGCAGGGGGGCCCAGTGAGTTCTAGTTACGACCCTGATACACACACACATTTTCTTACTAGATTTTTTAAAATTATTTCTGAAAATAACTATGACTTTAAGTTTAACATGATTAGTTCTTGCATCTTCAATTGCCAAGCATTAAACATGCTTTTTGACCTATTGCTCTTGTGAATTTACACCTGGAAAACCAGAGACCAGGGAAAAGTGTTATCTATTCTAATAAATAAACATGTCACCCTACCTCACATTTGGGGTGCCACTTTTATCACATTTTGTTGTCTCACATGTCCTCTCTCTCTTTCTCCCCCGCCTCCCCCCCCCCCCCCCCCCACACACACACACACACACACATCTTCCCCATTTCTAGCTCCTTGATGGAAAGTCAGGTGGGGCATTAGGCTCAGTCGGTCTGTAAGTCAGAGTTCTCCAACTCTGTCCTCAAGACCCCCCACAGACAGTACATGTTTTGCAGAAAACTACAAACATGCACAAGTGGGGTAATTCATGTCTGATTAACTACCTCTGTGGATTTCCACAAAACATGCACTGTTGGTGGGCCTGTAGGACAGTGTTGGGGAATACTGCAAGTGACCTGAGTCCTGTGGTCACTGCATAGTAAGGTGCAGAAGAATAAACCCATCCCTAGAGCATTGTAGAAATGGTGGTTCGCAGAGTTGACCAGGTTTGCAAACTCACAAACGTTGCAAATATTAACCACTTTCCCCTCCACTACAGTATATCTACGTCAGCTGTGGCATCCTCCAAGCCACAGCGACGTAGATATACTGACCTGGCTGCAGCCCTGCTGTGCACGGTCGGGTGCTCTTTAGAGAGCACCCTCCGGCACTGTCAGCTGCAATACTAATTGGTGGAAGGGAACATGTTCCCTTTTGGCCAATTAGTATACCCTCCTCCCATGAATGATCGCTGCAGTAGTGAACTGCAGCGATCCTTCATCTGTCCCCCTCGGCGCACATATAGTTAATAAAAAGGCACAAGCAAGCAGCCACACTCACCTACCTCGTTCCTGCGACTGTCCTGAAGGCTGATCCTCCGATCCCCGCTCTGCAGTCAGCCGCATATTGCCGGAAACCCGGGTCCCGGCTTGATGACGTCATCAAGCCGGGACCCGGGTTACCGGCAATATGCGGCTGACTGCAGAGCGGGGATCGGAGGATCAGCCTTCAGGACAGTCGCAGGAACGAGGTAGGTGAGTGTGGCTGCTTGCTTGTGCCTTTTTATTAACTATGTGCACGGAGGGGGCTGCCTGATGGGGGGGGGGGGCATCTGGCTATAGTTTCTTGGGGGGAGGGGAGGGGGATATCCAAAGGGGGGTATACATGTTTACTGGGGGGCATCTGAGGAACCAAGGGGAGCGGGGTTTACAAATTTTGCACATCTGGGCACCTGGGGGGGGCCCATAAATTAATACTGGGGGCATGTTTGGCTATAATGGGGGGCAGCGCTAATCCTGGGGGTACATCTGGCCATAATGGGGGTAATCCTGATCTGGGGACACATCTGGCTATAAAGAGGGGCACTATTCCTGGGGGTGCATCTGTCAATCTATTATGGGGGTGGCAAACACGGGACACATCTGGCTATGCTGGGGGGGCTAATATTGGGGACACATCTGGCTATACTGGGGGGGTGGGGTGATACTGGGGACACATCTGGATATCTATACTGGGGTGACTTTAACTGGTGGCACAGTTTTTATGTCAATCGCACTTTTTATTTTTAAACAGAAATTGGTCAAATTTGAGAAATAGTGAAATTTTTTTATTTTCCCCCCTTTTTCCCATTAACATGCATAGAGAGGAACATTTTACTTGGGACCAAATACCCCCCAATGAAAGCTTAGTTTGTCTTGAAAAAAAAGATATATAGATCATTTATGTGGCACGAGTACAGATTAAGTTATTGGTGGTTAAACAGGGACACCGCTAAAGCGTCAAAACTGCTCTGGTCAATAAGGGGAAAACAAGGTCTGGATGCGAAGTGGTTAAAATAAATTTAGACAAGGTTCACTGTTCACCTGCTGAACCTCACTGCACAATGTTTGCTCCATTCATGTCGTATTCCATTGCCACAATTTTCCGCTGTCACCTTTCTCCTCTCCCCCAGGACCGTGTTGCTCTTGAAGCATAGGGAGCTAGATGGATTGGCTAGATGGGCAGCCCCATCCAACTCTCTCTGCTCTGGTCACTGCTAAGTGATCATAGGGACCAGGATGGGCTGGATGGATCTCAACCCATCCACAAAACTCAACAAAGCACATACAGTTGAAAAAGAGCTTAACTGTGGAACAATATGTATATAAATAAAAAACATTCTTTGACATGTATATATATATATATTAAATGAAACATATTTAACCTACAAGTATTTTAACTGTCTGCTCCATTTTAGTGAAGCCTTTTCAACTAGATTAAATTATTCCACAGCCCCTTCATGTATTTCAAATACAATAGCTTTAAGACATGAAATGACACAGAGAAATTGCTTAAGATATATTAAATATGGATCATGTGCTTATTTTTCTTCAGACAAATTAAGCAGATCAGCCAGTGACTATCAGTCACTTCGCATAAATATGCCTAGTGGCAAACAAATAACAAATGCAAACCGGATGAGCCAAATCATTTCATACCACTGATTTGCAGAGGGAAGTGATGACATTTACACAGATTTATGCCAAGCAATACTGGACCGAGGAAAAAAAAGACAAGCAGCAAGAGGAGTTAAATCTTTTTACGCATGCTAATCACATTAGCACGACTTAATTATAGCTGGGGCATGCTACACGCGCTATTGGGGCTCCTTAGCAATGACTGATGCTTGTAAATGCCACGCGTTGGAGATATATTGCGATACTTCACTAGCATGCAGGATCGGATTGATATCATAAGAGCCTATAGGCACAGATGTCCTGGCACCCTAGTCTTTGCTGTCCATGAACCTGCAACCCCCCACCGAACTGCACCACAAGTGAGCTGGCTAACCCAGCTGTCACTCTTCCCTTACTTCCCTTGCCCATACAGGTGTCCATTAGCATTAGGTAGCCAGAGGTACCCTCAGTATTAAGTAGCTAGTGGTGACTAGTGTTGGGCGAACAGTGTTCGCCACTGTTCGGGTTCTGCAGACCATCACCCTGTTCGGGTGATGTTCGAGTTCGGCCAAACACCTGACGGTGCTCGGCCAAACCGTTCGGCCACATGGCCGAACTAAGAGCACATGGCCGAACGTTCCCCGAACGTTCGGCTAGCGCTGTGATTGGCCGAACGGGTCACGTGGTTCGGGCCCGAACGCGCTCTGATTGGCCGAACGGTCACGTGGTTCGGGTAAATAAATACCCGAACCACGTCATATCTCCGCCATTTGTCTGTGGGTTTAGCTTTGGGTAGGCAGGCAGGGTAGTTAGCTCTCCAGCCACGCTAGCCAGGGTCCCCCCCAGTCATTGTGTGTCGCTGCTGGGAACAGTAGTACACCGCTCGCTCAGCCACACTATATATAGCATTGTTTACTGCCACTGTGTACCTCGCTCAGCCACGCTATATATATAGCATTGTGTTTTCTGACACTCTGTGTACACGGCTTAGCCTGACTAATATAGCATTGTGTGTACTGCCACTGTGCACCTCGCTCAGCCACGCTATATATAGCATTGTGTTTTCTGACACTCTGTGTACACGGCTTAGCCTGACTAATATAGCATTGTGTGTACTGCCACTGTGCACCTCGCTCAGCCACGCTATATATAGCATTGTGTTTTCTGACACTCTGTGTACACGGCTTAGCCTGGCTATATAGCATTGTGTGTACTGCCACTGTGCACCTCGCTCAGCCACGCTATATATAGCATTGTGTTTTCTGACACTCTGTGTACACGGCTTAGCCTGACTATATAGCATTGTGTGTACTGCCACTGTGTACCTCGCTCAGCCACGCTATATATAGCATTGTGTTTACTGCCACTCTGTGTACACGGCTCAGCCAGACTATATAGCATTGTGTGTACTGCCACTCTGTGTACACCGCTCAGCCAGACTATATAGCATTGTGTGTACTGCCACTCTGTGTACACGGCTCAGCCAGACTATATAGCATTGTGTGTACTGCCACTCTGTGTACACCGCTCAGCCAGACTATATAGCATTGTGTTTACTGCCACTCTGTGTACACGGCTCAGCCAGACTATATAGCATTGTGTGTACTGCCACTCTGTGTACACCGCTCAGCCAGACTATATAGCATTGTGTGTACTGCCACTCTGTGTACACGGCTCAGCCAGACTATATAGCATTGTGTGTACTGCCACTCTGTGTACACCGCTCAGCCAGACTATATAGCATTGCGTACTCTGCCAGTCAGTGTGTATATTGCTGGGATCAGTAATACTCCACTCACCGCCAACCACTATATGAGCTCACCATGAGTTCCTCAGAGACCTCCGCTGTGAGCAGCACTCCCAACAACAGCAACAGCCAACGCCCCACGCAAGCTATAACATCCACTACAGCAGCCAGTGGTCAGCAGCAGCCCTCTCCGGAGGAGAATGTTGTGTCCATCGGTCCGTCGCCAGAACGATTAATGAGGGCTGCCATTGAGGAGATGATGGGGCCTGATGTGGAGGAGGAGGTCGGGCTCAGGCCAGCATCCCAAGTTAATGTTGAGGACGATGAGGGGTCTGTGTCTGGGGATGTTGGGGTGGCAGAGGTGGTGGGTGGGTCAGACTCAGGAGAAGAGTTGTATGATGAGGATGATGATCGGGACCATCTGTATGTGCCTCAGAGTCCGACCCCGGAAAACATGTTGTATCGTGTGTTTAGGTACTAAAATCTGCGTTCCCACTTCCCAGTACTGCCTGCAGTGCCCGGGTCCACGGATCCATATAATTTTTTGGGCAGCACTATCAAACTGTGGTACTATGAGTGAGTTGCCATGGTCCTTCTGTGCTGCCTGTCACACTCACCGTCTGTCTGCAGATGGATTGTTCAACACAGCTACGCCATCTGACATGTAGTCCTGGACCTTGACCATCTTCTCTAGGCGATTGGTGTTGGAGGACGTGGAACTGCCCGATTGCTGTTCTGTGGGCTGCTGCATGGGTGTCAGAAAATGTTCCCACTCCAAGGACACTGCCAATACCATTCCCTTTTGGGCACTAGCAGCAGCTTGTGTTCTTTGCTGCCCTCCTGGTCCTCCTGGGTTTGCTGAAGTCAGTCTGTCGGCGTACAACTGGCTAGAGAAGGAGGAGGATGTCAATCTCCTCTCTAAAGTCTCCATCCTCAAGGGCCTGCTGGAATTGTTCCATTTTTGACCTGTCTGACACTTTCTTCAATCAGTTTTTTAACATTGTGTTTGTATAAACTGGGTATAAACCCAGTAATTGGTGTTGTCCAGATTCCAGAATAATGAATAATAATGAATAGTGAATAATGCGCGGGCCGCGTTCAATGCAGTCTAGCATGAATTGAGCCATGTGTGCCAGAGAGTCCTGCCAGACTCCTCTATCTTCATGTTCTTGTAAGCGTTGTGATTGTTGTGATGCACCATATTCGTCACCAGCATCACTTTCTTCCTCTTCTGCTGTCCTTTCCCGCTAAATTGTGGAAGTCCAACGTGCACCGCTCTGTCCCTCGGCAGTGGGGGCATCCAATTCCTGCTCCAACTCCAGCTGTTCCTCGTCCTGTTCTTTGTCATAGCTGGGACCAGCGTTTCCTGAGGCAGGTTGCCTGATGTTGGTATCATCACGCTGATCGTTTTCATCTTCAGAATCCCCCACTTGCATCATGCCAGCGGTTTCCATCTTCAACATTGATTTCTTCAGTAAACACAGCAGTGGTATTGTAATGCTGACTGTAGAGTTGTCACTGCTCAGTCACGCAACGTGGATTGCTCAAAATTTTGGAGGACTTGGCAGAGATCCAACATGGTGGCCCAATCAGATCCACAGAAGCTTGGTAGCTACTAGCTGCTGGAATGCGCCTCGGCACTGCGCAAAAGCGTGCTAGCATGTGCAGCGTAGAATTCCAGCGCGTAGGCAGGGACATCACCCAGCGAGCGATGGTGCGCTAGATTGAAGCGCTCCTGCATCTCTTGGTGAGTCCTTCAGAAGCGGTACTGGACTTTTAACAATGTTTTTTTTTTTTTCCTTCAACAGAAGATCTGCCACGTTGGAGTGAGGAGGACGCCGCCGACCCCGACACCAAGCTGAACCCCGGCGAACTCCAAGCAGAGGATCTTCAGGAACCCTCAAGGCTTTGAGCAAGCTGAGGAGGATCAGCAGTCCCGACGAGACCTCTCCTCATATGCGACTGAGTGCAGTGGAGCTCCCCAGAACAACCTCTCAGTTGTCACTTTGTCACTGGTCACTTTGTCACTTTGTCACTTTGTCATTTTGTCACTTTGTCAGTTGTCACTTTGTCACTGGTCACTTTGTCACTTGTCACTTTGTCATTTTGTCACTTGTCACTTTGTCACTTGTCACTTCTCACTTTGTCACTTGTCACTTTGTCATTTTGTCACTTGTCACTTTGTCACTTGTCACTTCTCACTTTGTCACTTGTCACTTTGTCATTTTGTCACTTGTCACTTTGTCACTTGTCACTTCTCACTTTGTCACTTGTCACTTTGTCATTTTGTCACTTGTCACTTTGTCATTTTGTCACTTTGTCACTTTGTCACTGGTCACTTTGTCACTTGGTCACTTGTCCAGATGATCTCGGTACACCTCCTGAGATTCAAATTCCTGCACACATTGCTCTGGGATTTGGGTGTGATGAATGATGCATCTAACTGGCCACCGGAGGCAATTAAGGCCTTCAAAACATTGAAAGCAGCTTTCTGTTCCGCCCCCATTTTGCGTCATGTTGAGTTGTTGACGTCATGTTCATCCTCGGCCTCGCCTTGCATTTCAGTGCGAGGTGCATTTTCCACAGAAAAAGGTTGTGAATCCGGGCACAACATTTGTGGCTGTTCCATTGACCTTTCACAGGTAGAAGATTGTGGGGGTGGGAATAGCTCCTCCGAATAGCCCATTGTGTCCTGAAAACTACTCATTGCATTGCTTTGCGCACACATTTTTTTGTCCTCATGCAAGGCCTGAGTTGCACCTGAAAGCGTGGCCTTCTCCTCCTGCGCCTCCTCCTGTTCCATCACATCTGCTGCTGCTGGGTTAGCGTTGACGCCCGGTCCCTGTTTATTGAACCTCTTATCTTTATTACATTTATGACTGCATGGCGGTAAAAAGCATGCTATCCGCACGCTTCTTGTCCTCATGCAAGGCCTGGGTTGTTGTGTCTCAAAAAGCATGGCCTTCTCCTCCTGCGCCTGCTCCTGTTCCATCACGTGTGCTGCTGCTGCTGGGTTACCGTTACCGGTCCCTTTTCCTGGAACCTCTTCTCTGTATTACATTTATGACTGCATGGCGACAAAAAGCATGTTACCTGTCCAAAGAAACATGACATTTTCCACATTTAAAAGACAGTTTTTCCTTTGAAACTTTACAATCAATTTTCTCAAAAACTATAAGCTCTTTTTCAAATATTTTTTTTCCTCTTGTACCCACTCCCAAGGTGCACATACCCTGCTAATTTGGGGTATGTAGCATGTAAGGAAGCTTTACAAAGCACGAAAGTTCGGGTCCCCATTGACTTCCATTATGTTCGAAGTTCGGGTCGAACACCCGAACATCGCGGCCATGTTCGGCCTGTTCGGCCCGAACCCGAACATCTAGATGTTCGCCCAACACTAGTGGTGACCTCAACTAAAGGGAGATCTTGTCAGTGGAATGCCAAAAGCTAGATGAGTAACCTTTCATTAACCACTGCATAGGGAAGGAGGGAGGTAAGCACTAGGGGAGGGCAGTGAGCCACCTTTCCATCATGCCTACAGTGCCTTATGGGGAATCCGGCCCTGCTAGCATGGCTGCTACTATGTTAATTAACGATACATCAACTAAGTAGCGATAAGTAACGAAGAATGGTTGTTGCTACGGTGCCAGTAGCATGCCTGTAGTGCAGCAGCTCAGGCGCATATGTGCGAGATCTGAGAGGTAACGGAGGAGGTAAATAGGGTGGGCCAGAAGGGTGAAAGAGGCGTGTTTTAAAGGGCACAGTGCAATCTATTCTTCAATACCACTCTGATAAACAGGTAGACAAGGAGAGCTGACCAATCCAACCAGTCAATCACCTTTATACTGTTATATACTGGGTACCACATACAGTACAGCACCAGTATCTGTTCAAACATAGCACTAGTATATGATTTTTTTTAATTTGGTGTGCGATGTCTTATATGGCGATTATATCCCAAACTCTTTATTTTAACTGGAAAATTTGGGGGGTCGTCTTATACACACCTAGTCGTCTTATACCACAGAATATACAGGTATATATATATATATATATATATATATATATATATATATATAATCCACATGCAGAATCTAATATCTGTATGAAAATATATTGACTTATGAATCTTGTGTATGGGTCCTTAGCCACTTGTTCTCTGTTTTTTTTCCCCCAGTTTTTCTCCATAATTTGTCTGATGAAGCAGGACTGCACCTGCGAAACGTGTTGCAAAGTGGAGCACCCGACAATTTTTTTTAATCAAAAATAACCGATTTGTGTCTGTCTGTCCACAAGGGAGGTAAGTCCACCACAATTTCCCTTTTTTAAACGATTTTTAGACATTTTTATTTTTCATTGGCGCCTCTGTTCAAGTATTTCTACATATGGGATCCAATGTATTCTCTCTTCTTAGGTGGGTATCTAAGTCTTCCTTTTTAAGTCCCTTCCGGGGTTGCATAGTTGCATGGTCTTACATGATGAAAGCTTTAACATATTCTTTTGTATAATACCAACTCTGGCTTCTTATGTATTTAAATTATAATGATAAAATACAATGAAATTATTTTAAATAAATTGGACTATTTCACGGATAAACGGCTTAATGAAGTACTTCTGTGCAGTAAGAATGAAGCCCACTGGTCACTTATGCGACATCCAGCCAAGCTATTGTACAACCTGGCATTTGCACATCACTAATCTGGATTATAGTACATTTGAGCTGTAACATGTTCATTTGAGTGTAAACATACATAACTATTGCGCTAGGACCAATTCCACGTGAGTTTAAAACTTACTTAGTTGATGAAATAAAGTACACATACTAGGCTGTATTTCCTAAATATCAGTAAAGTTGTCCGCATGGACCACAAATCAATTTTACCATCACTTTGACTATGTAGAACATGTTGTGCAATTAGCGCAACCTAGGAGCATTGCTAGGATAACACATGCCTTTGTCAACAATGTGCTTGATGATGAATGAAATGCTTGCACAGAGTGATAATCAGTAGTCTCCCACTACAATTTCAGAACAAAGAAATGCAAAATTGAAACCAACACACAAAACAGCCAAAGCCATAAAAGAGAAAATTATCTATTGTTTGAAAAGGTTTTTTTTTTTATTTCCATAGATTTTTTTTTCTCCTTGCTTTTTTGTTTTAAAACTGTTATTCACTTTGACTGTACAGTGTCTTGAACTTCTCATGTATATATGTTCTCCAATATCTGTTTTGTAGTATGTACAGTGCTACAGAAGATGCTGGCGCTATATAAATAAAAAAATATATAATAACTCACTTTAGTTATCTGCAATTTAAAAAAAGCAAATAAACAGTTCTTTAAAGCGGAATATAACCCTGCATTTCAACTTTGCTCTAAAACATTATTTACACCATATTATATGCAAAAAGCATTTTTTTACTAGACCAGCATTGGAAGGGTTAAACACAGAGGTTTAAAGTTCAGTGGAGAGATATGCAGAAGTTCAGATTGTTACATTCTATTTAGTTATATGTATCTATTGAGAAATGTTACACAATCTTTGACTGTTCTCCAAGCTCCTTCTCAGTCAGAGAGATGAGTCACATTCAACACTTAGATACATTTATGTAAACAAAATGTATCTATGTCAGCTTTGGATGAGTCTGCAGAAATCTCCAGGAACTTTAAAGGCGTACGTTAAAAAAGGGCACCGGGAAAAAAGGGCGCAGGGTTTTAAACGATAATCATGAATAACGTTTAAAAAAAAATTGTGCTATATTTCATTTAAAAATAATGTTTTATAAAGTTATAAATCATTAAATAATGTGTATGAAATCGGCAATTTTAAAAACGTTAATCTTCCCTGTTTAAAAAGTGAAACTTATAATAACGTTTTATAAAACATTAATAAGAATTTTACTAAAGCTATACCTAACCCTACTCTCACACAGAACCCTCCCTGTACCTATCCCTAACCCCTAGACCCCCCTGTTGGTGCCTATACCTAAGATCCCCCTGTTGGTGCCTAAACCTAAGACCCCCCTGTTGGTGCCTAAACCTAAGACCCCCCTGGTGGTGCCTAAACCTAAGACCCCCCTGTTGGTGCCTAAACCTAAGACCCCCCTGGTGGTGCCTAAACCTAAGACCCCCCTGGTGGTGCCTAAACCTAAAACCCCCCTGGTGGTGCCTAAACCTAAGACCCTCCTTGTGATGCCTAAACCTAAGACCCCCCAGTGATAATCATTAATAACGTTTTAAAAAAAATATGGTGCGGTTTTTCGTTTAAAAATGTTTAAAAAAAAAACAAAAATTGTACGGTTTTTCGTTTAAAAGTAATGTTTTAAAAAATATTGTACTGTTTTTCGTTAAAAAATAATGTTTAAAAAATTATAAATCATTAACTACTTCCCGACCGCCGTATAGACAAATGGCGGCCGGGAAGCAGACGCCGCAAGGACCGCCGTATTGACAAAATGCGGCGGTCCTTGTTTGGGCATGGGCGGAGCGATCGCGTCATCCGTGACGCGATCCTCCGCCTCCGCCTGTCGCCGCTCACTCGCCGCAACATCCCGCCGGCCATACGGAAGCGCCGGCGGGATGTTAACCCGACGATCGCCGCATACAAAGTGTATAATACACTTTGTAATGTTTACAAAGTGTATTATACAGGCTGCCTCCTGCCCTGGTGGTCCCAGTGTCCGAGGGACCACCAGGGCAGGCTGCAGCCACCCTAGTCTGCACCAAGCACACTGATTTTCTCCCCCCCCCCCGCCCCAGATCGCCCACAGCACCCATCAGACCCCCCCCTGCCCACCCCCCAGACCCCTGTTTGCACCCAATCACCCCCCTAATCACCCATCAATCACTCCCTGTCACTATCTGTCAACGCTATTTTTTTTAATACCCCCCCCCCTGCCCCCTGCTCCCTCCTGATCACCCCCCAACCCCCCAGATTCTCCCCAGACCCCCCCCAGACCACCCCCCCCCAATGTACTGTATGCATCTATCCCCCCTGATCACCTGTCAATCACCTGTCAATCACCTGTCAATCACCCGTCAATCACCCATCAATCACCCCCTGTCACTGCCACCCATCAATCAGCCCCTAACCTGCCCCTTCGGGCAATCTGATCACCCCCCCCACACCAATAGATCGCCCGCAGATCCGACATCAGATCACCTCCCAAATCCATTGTTTACATCTATTCTCTCCTCTAAACACACACTAATTACCCATCAATCACCCATCAATCACCCCCTATCACCACCTGTCACTTTTACCTATCAGATCAGACCCTAATCTGCACCTTGCGGGCACCCAATCACCCGCCCACACGCTCAGATTGCCCTCAGACCCCCCCCTTATCAATTCGCCAGTGCAATATTTACATCTGTTCTCCCATGTAATAACCCACTGATCACCTGTCAATCACCTGCCAATCACCTATCACCCATCAATCACCCACTGTCACCCCCTGTCACTGCCACCCATCAATCAGCCCCTAACCTGCCCCTTGCGGGCAATCTGATCACCCACCCACACCATTAGATCGCCCGCAAACCCGCCGTCAGATTACCTCCCAAATGTATTGTTTACATCTGTTATCTTCTCTAAACACCCACTAATTACCCATCAATCACCCATCAATCACCCCCTATCACTGTTACCTATCAGATCAGACCCTAATCTGCCCCTTGCGGGCACCCAATCACCCGCCTACACGCTCAGATTACCCTCAGACCCCCCCTTATCAATTCGCCAGGGCATTATTTACATCTATCCTTCCCTGTAATAACCCACTGATCACCTGTCAATCACCTGCCAATCACCTATCACCCATCAATCACCCCCTGTCACCCCCTGTCACTGCCACCCAACAATCAGCCCCTAACCTGCCCCTTGCGGGCAATCTGATTACCCACCCACACCAATAGATCGCCCGCAGATCCGACATCAGATCACCACCCAAGCGCAGCGTTTACTCTCCTCTAAACACCCACTAATTACCCATCAATCACCCATAAATCACCCCCTATCACCACCTGTCACTGTTACCCATCAGATCAGACCCTAATCTGCCTCTTGCGGGCACCCAATCACCCGCCTACTCGCTCAGATTACCCTCAGACCCCCCCTTATCAATTCGCCAGTGCAATATTTACATCTGTTCTCCCCTGTAATAACCCACTGATTACCTGTCAATCACCTGTCAATCACCTATCAATCACCCATCAATCACCCCCTGTCACTGCCACCCATCAATCACCCCCTGTCACTGCCACCCATCAATCACCCGCTGTCACTGCCACCCATCAATCAGCCCCTAACCTGCCCCTTGCGGGCAATCTGATCACCCACCCACACCAATAGATCGCTCGCAGATCCGACGTCCGATCACCTCCCAAGTGCAGTGTTTACATCTGTTCTCTACCCTAAACACCCACTAATTACCCATCAATCACCCCCTGTCACTGCTACCTATCAGATTAGACCCCTATCTGCCCCTAGGGCACTCAATCACCCGCCCACACCCTCAGAATGCCCTCAGACCCCAGCCCTGATCACCTCGCCAGTGCATTGCTTGCATCTATTCCCCCCTCTAATCACACCTTGAGACACCCATCAATCACCTCCTGTCACCCCCTAGCACACCTACCCATCAGATCAGGCCCTAATTTGCCCCGTGTGGGCTCCTGATCACTCGGCCAAACCCTCAGATCCCCCTCAGACCCCCTTCCGATCACCTCCCTAGTGCATTGATTGCATCTATTTTCCCCTCTAACCACCCCCTGAGACACCCATCAATCACCTCCTGTCACCCCCCTAGCACTCCTATCCATCAGATCAGGCCCAATACAACCTGTCATCTAAAAGGCCACCCTGCTTATGACCGGTTCCACAAAATTCGCCCCCTCATAGACCACCTGTCATCAAAATTTGCAGATGCTTATACCCCTGAACAGTCATTTTGAGACATTTGGTTTCCAGACTACTCACGGTTTTGGGCCCGTAAAATGCCAGGGCGGTATAGGAACCCCACAAGTGTCCCCATTTTAGAAAAAAAGACACCCCAAGGTATTCTGTTAGGTGTATGACGAGTTCATAGAAGATTTTATTTTTTGTCAAAAGTTAGCGGAAATTGATTTTTATTGTTTTTTTTCCACAAAGTGTCACTTTCCGCTAACTTTTGACAAAAAATAAAATCTTCTATGAACTCACCATACTCCTAACAGAATACCTTGGGGTGTCTTCTTTCTAAAATGGGGTCACTTGTGGGGTTCCTATACTGCCCTGGCATTAGGGGCCCTAAACCGTGAGGAGTAGTCTAGAAAACAAATGCCTCAAAATGACCTGTGAATAGGACGTTGGGCCCCTTAGCGCACCTAGGCTGCAAAAAAAAGTTTCACACATGTGGTACCGCCGTACTCAGGAAAAGTAGTATAATGTGTTTTGGGGTGTATTTTTACACATACCCATGCTGGGTGGGAGAAATTTCTATGTAAATGGACAATTGTGTGTAAAAAAATCAAACAATTGTCATTTACAGAGATATTTCTCCCACTTAGCATGGGTATGTGTAAAAATACACCCCAAAACGCATTATACTACTTCTCCTGAGTACGGCGGTACCACATGTGTGGCACTTTTTTACACCCTAAGTACGCTAAGGGGCCCAAAGTCCAATGAGTACCTTTAGGATTTCACAGGTCATTTTGCGACATTTGGTTTCAAGACTACTCCTCACGGTTTAGGGCCCCTAAAATGCCAGGGCAGTATAGGAACCCCACAAATGACCCCATTCTAGAAAGAAGACACCCCAAGGTATTCCGTACGGAGTATGGTGAGTTCATAGAAGATTTTATTTTTTGTCACAAGTTAGCGGAAAATGACACTTTGTGAAAAAAAACTATTAAAATCAATTTCCGCTAACTTGTGACAAAAAAATAAAAACTTCTATGAACTCACCATACTCCTAACGGAATACCTTGGGGTGTCTTCTTTCTAAAATGGGGTCATTAGTGGGGTTCCTATACTGCCCTGGCATTTTAGGGGCCCTAAACCGCGAGGAGTAGTCTTGAAACAAAAATGACCTGTGAAATCCTAAAGGTACTCATTGGACTTTGGGCCCCTTAGTGCAGTTAGGGTGCAAAAAAGTGCCACACATGTGGTATCGCCGTACTCGGGAGAAGTAGTATAATGTGTTTTGGGGTGTATTTTTACACATACCCATGCTGGGTGGGAGAAATACCTCTGTAAATGACAATCTTTTGATTTTTTTACACACAATTGTCCATTTACAGAGGTATTTCTCCCACCCAGCATGGGTATGTGTAAAAATACACCCCAAAACACATTGTACTACTTCTCCCGAGTATGGCGATACCACATGTGTGGCACTTTTTTGCACCCTAACTGCGCTAAAGGGCCCAAAGTCCAATGAGTACCTTTAGGATTTCACAGGTCATTTTGAGAAATTTCGTTTCAAGACTACTCCTCACGGTTTAGGGCCCCTAAAATGCCAGGGCAGTATAGGAACCCCACAAATGACCCCATTTTAGAAAGAAGACACCCCAAGGTATTCCGTTAGTAGTATGGCGAGTTCATAGAAGATTTTATTTTTTGTCACAAGTTAGCGGAAATTGATTTTAATTGTGTTTTTTCACAAAGTGTCATTTTCCGCTAACTTTTGACAAAAAATAAAATCTTCTATGAACTCACCATACTCCTAACGGAATACCTTGGGGTGTCTTCTTTCTAAAATAGGGTCATTTGTGGGGTTCCTATACTGCCCTGGCATTTTAGGGGCCCTAAACCGTGAGGAGTAGTCTTGAAACGAAATTTCTCAAAATGACCTGTGAAATCCTAAAGGTACTCATTGGACTTTGGACCCTTTAGCGCAGTTAGGGTGCAAAAAAGTGCCACACATGTGGTATCGCCGTACTCAGGAGAAGTAGTATAATGTGTTTTGTGGTGTATTTTTACACATACCCATGCTGAGTGGGAGAAAGATCTCTGTAAATGGACAATTGTGTGTAAAAAAAATTAACAAATTGTCATTTACAGAGATATTTCTCCCACCCAGCATGGGTATGTGTAAAAATACACCCCAAAACACATTATACTACTTCTCCTGAGTACGGCAATACCACATGTGTGGCACTTTTTTGCAGCCTAACTGCGCTAAGGGGTCCAAAGTCCAATGAGCACCTTTAGGCTTTACAGGGGTGCTTACAATTTAGCACCCCCCAAAATGTCAGGACAGTAAACACACCCCACAAATGACCCATTTTGGAAAGTAGACCCTTCAAGGTATTCAGAGAGGGGCATGGTGAGTCCGTGGCAGATTTCATTTTTTTTTGTCGCAAGTTAGAAGAAATGGAAACTTTTTTTTTTTTTTTTTCTCACAAAGTGTAATTTTCCGCTTACTTGTGACAAAAAATAATATCTTCTATGAACTCACTATGCCTCTCAGTGAATACTTTGGGATGTCTTCTTTCCAAAATGGGGTCATTTGGGGGGTATTTATACTATCCTGGAATTCTAGCCCCTCATGAAACATGACAGGGGGTCAGAAAAGTCAGAGATGCTTGAAAATGGGAAAATTCACTTTTTGCACCATAGTTTGTAAACGCTATAACATTTACCCAAACCAATAAATATACACTGAATGGGTTTTTTTTTAATCAAAAACATGTTTGTCCACATTTTTCGCGCTGCATGTATACAGAAATTTTACTTTATTTGAAAAATGTCAGCACAGAAAGTTAAAAAAAATCATTTTTTTGCCAAAATTCATGTCTTTTTTGATGAATATAATAAAAAGTAAAAATCGCAGGAGCAATCAAATAGCACCAAAAGAAAGCTTTATTAGTGACAAGAAAAGGAGCCAAAATTCATTTAGGTGGTAGGTTGTATGAGCGAGCAATAAACCGTGAAAGCTGCAGTGGTCTGAATGGAAAAAAAGTGGCCGGTCCTTAAGGGGTAGAAAGCCCTAGGTCCTCAAGTGGTTAAATAATGGGTAATCATGAGAAGCAGTTATAAAACATTAAAAGTCTCCGGGCGCCGCTTTTAAAACGTTATTTTTCTCCGGCGCCCTTTTTTCCTGTTGGGCGCCCATTAAACGATATTTATTATGGGAGTGAATGGTGGCGCCCTTTTTGTCCACCTGCCTCATGCGCCCAAATTTCCTGCTTCCCTTTAAAGCCCTGTGTAACCCTTCCAACGCTGGTCTAGTAAAAAAAAAATGCTGGTTGCATATAATATACTGTAAATAATGTTTTAGAGCAAAGTTGAAATGCAGGGTTATATTCCGCTTTAAGGAGATACAGAAAATGTATTAAGTTTTCAACCAAAGAATGTTAAAACTGAGTAATATTGCTAAAGACTATAGCTACTAATTATTATTGATTTATAAAGTGCCAACATATTCCGTAGCACTGTAAAAAGTGAGAAATAAATATGAGGTACATAATAATACAGACAATAGTATACATACACAAAAATACAGAACTGGTACAAAATACAGAATTGGCACAAAATACAGAATTGGTAATTACAGTGACAAAAGTAACATGATGAATAAAATGTACAACAAATTCCAAGAAACAAAAGGGTGAGAGAGCCCTGCCCTTGCTAATAAGGAATTATCAATTTTGAATCTTGCTACAAATCCCAGCCATATGTTTCAATCAAAAACCTTGATTTTTATATGGGGTAAATCCAGTCCCAGAGTGACTAAGAAATTGGTAGAAATTCACTAGCTTATTATAGAGCTACCAAAGTAGCTTCTTTAATTTATTTATATACATTTACTGCATTCAAAAGAACAGATATGCCACTGTGGAATTGTTATTGAAATTCCAAATACTAATTCGCAATATTTACTTGAGCTGCCTCGGCTTCCAGCTAGTAAGCGACCTCAGGCTTTAAAGGGAACCTGAAGCGAGTAAAATTATGTCAGTTCCTCTCAGAAGCTCACCATTTTCTTCTTACAGTGATCCCTTCCAGTTCTGACAATATTTTGTCAAAATTGAAATCTACCAGTTGCTGTCAGTTATATATCAGCAGCTGTCAGTTACAACTGAATGTACAAGGTAATGTCAATGTTTCCCTATGGCTCAAGTGGGTGATATTACAGTTAAACAGTGTGCTGATCAGAAAGCTGTTATGGTGTAACTAGTAGACCCAAGCCTGTTTAAAAAAGGGCTCTAGGTCTTTTTCCGCCGGCCGCAGCCGCCAGTGCGCATGCGCGCGCACGCTGCGCACACAATCGCCGTGCGCGCACCCACCCACCTCGCTCGCCCGCACCTGCCCACCTCGCTCGCCCACACCCGCCCCCCTCGCTCATCCTCCCAGCTCCCTGGTCCCAGCTGTCCGTTACTGCGCACATGCGTAGTAACAAAAAACCTGGGACACAGGGACAGCTGGCTGCTGGACGCAACGACAGTTAGGTTTTATTAGGTAGGATGGCCATTTTTAAAATAGAGGATTTAAATTTTTAGATATAGATATATCAGATATTTTAACATGGTCTAAAGGTGTGAGTTTCTATTAAATATACTGAACAACTTATATATCCTTTCTCGCCATTACTTCCTATTATTAACAATTGAATGTTTTCTCTGGCATGGGATGGCCCGAGTGCTTTTCAGTGGTGGTGTGTCAATAGCATTTTTAGATAGATTATCTACTAGACGATACTGGCATTAAAACATAGGAGCAGCTTTTGGAGAGTCACAGAACCCTCTAATGAATACTGTAAATATCTACAAGTTAGTCCCTGAAAATTGGAGTTTAGCTGCCATGGTTTGAATATTCATGTCTTAAAGGGACACTTAAGCCAAGAATAAAAAAATCAGTTTTACTTCCCTTGGGGCTTCTATAAGCCCCCTGCAGCCGTCCCGTGCCCTTGCAGTCACTCGTGGAACCTCCGTTCCTCCGCCCACAGCTAGTTTCGTTTTCACTGTGAGACCCTGACAGGGAGTCGGCAGCTTTCTGTGCCTGCACAGGCCTTATTTTTCTTGGCGTTCCTGTCCGCAATAGCGTCCTGCGCCTGTGCAGGACGCTATTGAGGACAGGACCATGAAGAAGGATACGTGTTGCCAGGCCTGCGCAGGCACAGAAAAATGATGAGGAATGGCAGGAGGTCCTGGGAGACCAGTTCTTAAATTTCTGTTAACTTGAACACTGTTGAAAATGCGTATTGACGCGGTGGTAGTGGGTCCCATCAAGATGAGCTAAATTTAAATAATTCTGGAGTTTGTTTTAGAGGATGTGGGCTGCTGGGTGATGTGCTTCATATTTTCTGGTCATCTCTGAAATTATTTTCCGAAATGATTTAGATTCTGGTCTAGGATATTTGGAAAGGTAAATTCCCGTACAGGTTCAAAAAGTATTAAAGGTCCCCCATTGGCCTTATTAGATTTTAAACCTACTACTATAACTAAACAAAAAAAGTAAGTTGATAAACTATGCTTTTATTGCAGCTAAACAGGCTTTTGCTAAGCCTTGAAAACAACCAGTGGTTCAATTTGATGAAGTTGAAATGAGAGTCTTATCTTTAATGACACATGAGAAAAAAGCAAGCATAATAGCTGACCATCAATCACAATTTGAAAAAACAAAATGGCATCCTTGGAGTGAATATTTGAGGAGGTCTTAAAGCTGTTTTTCTTTAGATTGTGACATATGAATGTCTTCTTTTATATACTATCTGGGTTCATCTTTCTCTTTTTATCTATTTTATTTCTCTTGCTTTTCTTTTTCTGTTCTTTCTTCGCGTTTTTATATCGCAGTCTGTCTTTTTTTAATAAGTAAGATTGAGATTTTTTTTTTCTTTGGTTTATTTTTTTTTAAATGACAAAGATGTATTTGCAAGAATTTATATGGCTTATAAAAGCTATGGTTTTATTTATTTTAAGGGTTTGATTACCCTGTGCTATTTGACAAAGTTCTTGATCATTTTGTCCTATATTGGGAAGAAACTAATGAAATGTTTATGACCCCTATTGTACTTACAATAATAAAAATCCCAGCCGTTCTATTAACCCATTCCTAAGTATATCATTTGCTTCGATCATTTCCCATTATTTCTTGTGCTCATTCAATCAATGTGATTTTACCTGCATGATCTGCAAAATCCCGTTGAATGTAAGAAAAAAAGTCAGGCTCACACAATAATGTACCATATCCTTTTTTATTTTTTTGCTTAAAGAATATGCGGGACCATGTGGATAGTTGCATAACTGAACCACTTTCTGCAAGGATTTGGTCAATGTATGCTTATATAAATTATAGCAGCCATTCAGTCTAGTAGTTGTACACTTCAATGCATTTTAGATGGAGCAGCTGACCACCTGCTGCCTGGCCGCAGACGAATAAGTCTCAATCTGGATGTATGGCTCTTGTGTGTAAAGAAGACCTCCTGCCAGGATTGGGATATGTTTTAGAATTGACTTATAGAAATTCACAAGACTGCTTAACTAAACTCATTTTCCCTGCAAGTTACCATAGTTCTCTACACAATGCCTTTGATGTAAACACTGGCTCAGCGCTGGCCTTATAAAAAATACATATTCTTAGATGTGTTATGTGGCACACAGTAACGCTACTAACCTGCCAATCAAATATTTCTCTTTCTGTGGGCATATTGGCCTCTTTAAAGTTTGTTTTATTTTATATAATTAATTAAAGGGCCAATATCGTGAAAAAAAATTAAATACTACTTGTGACGAACATTACGGAAAAGTCGTGCGCTAGCGCCATCGACTTTCGCATGGTCGTGCACAGTTCCTGTCAGTCTTGGGTAAATGCACAATAGATGTCAATTTCCCTCTCACTGAGAGAGGACAGCCCTCCCCCACATCCTGTTCAGGTCAGGAAAGAATTCACACGTGGCTAGCTTCCCTGCCGAGAAGCCATTTGGTACATAGCTCATCTTTCCCCAAAAGGAAACCCAGCTCAAACTGGTGGAGATTCAAAATTTCCCTCCAAGCGTATAGCTTCACACAAAGGGAACGTTAACTTATTAATAATTCAAAATAGGTTTGGCACAGCAAGACCAAAATTACATTTCCTGATACCTAGGAAACAGGTCTATAATTCACATGAATTATCATTCTCTAGCTATCAGGAAACAATAGAGAATCCACTTGATCCGGCCTGCGTAGAGCAAATTCGACAGACTAGGCATGTATAGACTCATTTAATACAGAGTCGCGTGCTGCTTATGAATATGGTCTCGGATTTGCGTTGCACCCATCTGGGGCGGAATTACACAAATTATTAATAATTGGTACATTCCTTGCTCCAAGTCTGTGGGTGGTAACTTGCCTGCCAGGAGGTAACCCTGCCTCAAACACACCTACTTTCCAGGTAGTGACCGCCCCAAAACTCTGGTCAGTAAAAAGCGTTTGCAAGGAACTCCTCCCAGTCCTTCAATTCCCATCTACCAGGAAGGTCTAGACATGTGCTCAAGGAGAACCGGGCACATGTTGTGTACAAAGACTTTAACCTGAATGCCTACTTTAAACTGGACTATTTTCTTCATTTTTCAAATGGACTGCTCAGCTAACGAAGTAAGAACTTTCTGATTTTATTCCTTTTATTTTTAAGCTCTGTGTTTTATATGTTAATAGGTGTATATAACTGTATGTAATGCATTTGTGTTATTAAACGTTTAAAAATCGTTTAGCGGTTATGACCTGTTGCTGAACATACACAATCGTACCTATTCTCCTGAACTCGCTACCCTGTGTTTAATAGAAGTATACATTTATAACCCGTATGCGAGAACCCGGCCCAGACATAACGATCTGACCCAGAATTTTGCATACTGCTAAGGGTTAATAGAGCGTTCTCGAAGTCCTAGTAAAATTACAGTAGCGGGCTGTGTAACTCGCTTGGTGGCAGATCTTTGAATTGTATATGTGTGTGGAGTGATTCGGTTGGTATCAGAACGCTCCCTTCGCGAGTCAGTTCATCAAATTGCGAACGCGGGTTACCCTTCGTGATGAACAAATGACCGTGTAAGAGGATTTCTGACGCTGATCGATTTACCCCATCCGCAGACCGGCCTAGCGGTCTGTGACATTTGGTGGCAGCGGTGGGATTTGTGTATGTTCAGAACATCAACGGCAACGTTATTTGATTAACCTGCCAGAACAGATCAAAAATCTGTGGTCAATAACCGGTGCATTACCATTTATATAGACTAAACGTGTAGCACAGAGTTCCCCCCCCCCCCCCAATCTCTTTTGCTATCCTATCTTTTATTTGGCAAAAATGGCTGCAGCAAGATACAAGAAAATGTCAGTGGCAGACCTAGCAAACTTGTGTGAGGAAAAAGGCATTATGACGTATAGAAAAAAGAAATCGCAATTGATCGAGGACTTGTTGCGACTGAATCCCCAGCCGGAGCAGATGCTGGGAGAGCACACTCCTGGTTCAGACGGTGCTGTAACTGGGGCAGAGGGAAGTGAGCGGTTGGAGCAAAGCAACCCACTTCCAGACCCAGAGGAAAACGGTACCGCGGCTGAACCGGTTGCTGTAACTGCTGAGGAGCATGGTGGCCGGCAGGAGCCCGCCCATGCCAACCTGTTCTGTGTTCCTGATGCTGGAATGCAACCTGGATTACAAAGGCTGTTGGAGACAAATCCTGAGCTGTACATGCAGATTGTCAGAGAAAATGCTGACCGTGCAGAACGCCAGCGCCAGGCGGAAATGGAAGCCTCAGAACGCCAGGCGGAACGGGAAGCGGACCGTGCAGAGCGCCGGTGGCTTGCTGAGAAAGAGGCGGCAGAGAGAGAATCCGCCCGCCGACACGACCTTGAAATGGCCAAACTGCGAGCGCAAGGCCAAAATCCCTCGCAAAGTGCTCCGGAACCCCGGCCCACAGCAGGCCCGTTTGGGACTCCAAAATTTAAGTTCCCAGAAATGGAGAAGGGAACCGACCCGGACACTTATTTACACTCATTTGAAAAGACTTGTCGTCAGCATCATCTGCCCCAGGAGCAGTGGGCGAGATATCTGACACCCAACTTGCGGGACAAAGCGCTTGAGGCGTTTGTGGACTTACCCGCTGACAAGGACAATGACTATGCTGCGATAAAAGCTGCGATTATCGCCAAATACCAGCTGACCCCAGAGGTCTATCGCAAAAAGTTTCGCTCCCTGCAGAAAGGCCACACCGACTCTTACACAGACCTGGAGAGTTGCCTGCTGACCGTGTTCAGGCAGTGGTCACGGGGCCTCAAAAAAGACTCTCACCAAGGTCTGGAGGACCTCATCGTACAGGAGCAGTTGCTGAACTGCTGCACTCCAGATGTCCGGCAGTTTGTCTTGGAGCGGAAGCCTGAATCCGCCAAAGCTGCCGCAGAACTTGCAGACACTTTTGTGGCCACCCGTGTGCCGGACAGCCGCAAACCTCCAGCCCAGAGCTGGAGAGGGGGGAGATCTATGCAACCCAGCTCTCCTCCCCCTGCTAACCGTGGGAATCGGGTCCCACAGCCACAGAGGCCGGATGCTGCACCTGCTACTCATCCGCCTGATGCCACATATGTTCCGAAGTGTTACCACTGTGGACAGCGAGGACACCTCAAGTCTGCCTGCCCCGAGGTGAGGACGCCGTCTCCAGAGCCTAGCGCAGAAGTGGCTAGCGCATCCTCTACTGCACACGCCTACCTCGTCATGGGAGCAGCAAATCCTCGACTTTCCGGAAATCGTCAAGTCGTGGAAGTTAACGACCAGATCGCTGTTGGTTTCCGTGACACAGGCGCAGAGCTTACCTTGGTTCGCTCTCATCTTGTAGCCAGGGAGAATTTCCTGCCTAATGAGCGTGTCACACTTTTGGGAGTTGGTGGCACACACGCACGCATCGCCAAAGCTCGTGTTGTTCTCGATTGGGGAAGGGGCCGCCAGTCAAAAGTTGTGGGGGTGACAGATGACATCCCAGTGCCTGTGCTGTTGGGCACCGATCTTGGCACCCTACGATCCTTTTATGAACCTGTGATCAACACCCCGGATTGCCAGTCTGGACCCACTCAGGTACTGTACAAGCTTGGGGTGGGACAGAGGGAGGCAGCAAGGGTAATGGTACCTAGCCCTCCTAGGGAAGGAGGCCAGGAAGCGGTACCTGCTTCTAATGGACAGCTGTCTAATCACGGTTTGTCTGATTCTAAACCTGTCACTGTTGTTCCAGATACCTGTGTACATGATGTGAAAAATGAACGTAACTGTGATGTTAATGTTGTACCAGATGTTGCTAATAGATTTCATGCCGAATCTCCTATTACTAAAAATGATTTATGTTTAAGTGTGATTGCCTCTAACCTAAGAGGTAACAGTCTTGTGTTGCCTGGGTCATATCCGTGCTTGGCAGTGGAAGCAGGCCAGGTGTCAGAGCAGGCAGCAGGGGGCCTAGACCTCCCCTCCTGCTATGACAGCCAGAGTGCTCCACCATTGCCTGCTGTTAACAAACAGCTGGTGGAGACAGGCCATGCCTTCCCTGTCTCACCCTTGCATGGTTTCCCCTTGCAGAAGCAACCCAGTGCAAAACTGCCCAGAGGTCCACCCTCTATCCTTCCTGGAGAAGGGGCAAGCCTCGCCACCCCGGTAAAGGCTGATTCGTTTTTTAAAATGTGCTCTAATGTCCACCTAGGTTGTGCTGACCAAAATGTTGTGCCAAGGTGTAGTCAGTTAGAGCAGGGGTATGCCACGCTGCTTCCAGATTCGCAGGCTGACACCCGAGAGTCAGGAAGTGACCCGGATGTCAGCCAACGACTCTCTCCCTTACAGGAAGCGCTACGCAAACCCAGCCAAGCCTTTAGAGGTCAGCCTGTTGGTGTGCATCGCACCGTCTGCAAAGCGGACACTGGGACACACTGGACCATGAGGCCTTATGCTTCTGGTGAGTTGTCTAACGGGCAGTCAGATAAGAAGTCGAGAACCCGTTCAGTAGCTAAGCGGCGCGTAGAGCGGGTCATGCAGACCCACTCTGTGCGTCCGTCTGGTAGGGGGAGATGTGACGAACATTACGGAAAAGTCGTGCGCTAGCGCCATCGACTTTCGCATGGTCGTGCACAGTTCCTGTCAGTCTTGGGTAAATGCACAATAGATGTCAATTTCCCTCTCTCTTACTGAGAGAGGACAGCCCTCCCCCACATCCTGTTCAGGTCAGGAAAGAATTCACACGTGGCTAGCTTCCCTGCCGAGAAGCCATTTAGTACATAGCTCATCTTTCCCCAAAAGGAAACCCAGCTCAAACTGGTGGAGATTCAAAATTTCCCTCCAAGCGTATAGCTTCACACAAAGGGAACGTTAACTTATTAATAATTCAAAATAGGTTTGGCACAGCAAGACCAAAATTACATTTCCTGATACCTAGGAAACAGGTCTATAATTCACATGAATTATCATTCTCTAGCTATCAGGAAACAATAGAGAATCCACTTGATCCGGCCTGCGTAGAGCAAATTCGACAGACTAGGCGTGTATAGACTCATTTAATACAGAGTCGCGTGCTGCTTATGAATATGGTCTCGGATTTGCGTTGCACCCATCTGGGGCGGAATTACACAAATTATTAATAATTGGTACATTCCTTGCTCCAAGTCTGTGGGTGGTAACTTGCCTGCCAGGAGGTAACCCTGCCTCAAACACACCTACTTTCCAGGTAGTGACCGCCCCAAAACTCTGGTCAGTAAAAAGCGTTTGCAAGGAACTCCTCCCAGTCCTTCAATTCCCATCTACCAGGAAGGTCTAGACATGTGCTCAAAGAGAACCGGGCACATGTTGTGTACAAAGACTTTAACCTGAATGCCTACTTTAAACTGGACTATTTTCTTCATTTTTCAAATGGACTGCTCAGCTAACGAAGTAAGAACTTTCTGATTTTATTCCTTTTATTTTTAAGCTCTGTGTTTTATATGTTAATAGGTGTATATAACTGTATGTAATGCATTTGTGTTATTAAACGTTTAAAAATCGTTTAGCGGTTATGACCTGTTGCTGAACATACACAATCGTACCTATTCTCCTGAACTCGCTACCCTGTGTTTAATAGAAGTATACATTTATAACCCGTATGCGAGAACCCGGCCCAGACATAACGATCTGACCCAGAATTTTGCATACTGCTAAGGGTTAATAGAGCGTTCTCGAAGTCCTAGTAAAATTACAGTAGCGGGCTGTGTAACTCGCTTGGTGGCAGATCTTTGAATTGTATATGTGTGTGGAGTGATTCGGTTGGTATCAGAACGCTCCCTTCGCGAGTCAGTTCATCAAATTGCGAACGCGGGTTACCCTTCGTGATGAACAAATGACCGTGTAAGAGGATTTCTGACGCTGATCGATTTACCCCATCCGCAGACCGGCCTAGCGGTCTGTGACACTACTACCTACTGTAAATGACAGCATCATAAGAAAAAATGTAATTATAGCTCATTTTACTCTGGAAGAAACATACTTCTTATTTGTATATGTTTACACAGGGCCGGATTTAGGGCAAGGCCACTAGGCCATGGCCTAGGGCCCCACAGGAGCAAGGGCACCAAAGCAGCAGGCTAAACTGGTGCAATCTTGCAAATGCTTCAATGCAGAGAGATCAGGTAAGTGCCTGACTGCGGTACTCTGCCCCTAGCTGCCTGTGCAGCAGCCACCTTGCTCTCTGTGCATGTTTGCATTGTGGCCAACTGCTATGGACTTGGGCAGCATTGGAGACAGAAAAGAAGAGGCAGCTTCTGCACTGGAGATGAGCGGAGAAATGAGTGACACTGATGGCTGCTGCGGTGTGAAGGCGAGCTGACTACCTATACTGAAGGGGGGGATGGGAAAAGGAGGGATTAAGGGAGTCATCTGGTTACCTATACTAGAGGGAAGGGGGGAGGGCTCATCTCGCTACCTATGCCGAAGGGGGGCAGCTGGTGACAGTGGCCTTGGGCGGCAAAGAGTACAAACCCGGCCCTGTGTTTACATGTAATTTAAATTTGACGATTTTCGCAATAGTGGTCCTTTAAGATTTTGCTATCTTCACATCATCTCATGATCTACTAACATTTAACATTTAATTCAATGAGATAAGAGATTTTCTTTAATATGGTGGGTAAGTTTGTACATAAATTTAAGTATAGGCACATATCATGCAATAATGATATTATTCAGAATTATATAGTGATTCAAGACAGCTTTTGAACTGTCCTGCTGGCCTAGCATAAAGGATGGTACAATTTAAAAAAAAATTTCGATTAGATAATTTAGTTAGATTATTCTGTTAGATCAAATATAACGATTTTTCCAGCATGTCCGATCAGATTTTTCTTGAAAAAATGGGATAATCGTTCGAATTTCTTGATCGAAAAAAAAAATATTTTGAACTTTAATTCGATTCGATCATTTAGATCGAATAAATGGGAAAATCAAATGGTTTTATTGTATCGTGTATAGGCACCATAAGGCTACGTTCACAATATGCACATTGTGTTGCCGCAATGGAGCTGAAATGACGCAATACACAGTAACAGTGTGATGCTACCATACAGTGAGGTATACAGTATAATGAACGTATGCCATGACATGCCCAAAGACCCTTTGATCTCAAGCTCCACCTACGTTACACAATCCAAGTGTTATTATGCTGTGATTTAAAGACATTCTGTGTATCATCACCACATCATACATTAGCTTAAAATGGTGTTATACTTCCAAAACTAAAACTTAGTTACATATAAAAAAGCATTTGAACGCCATCCCACATATTCTCTTTGTGTAAAAACATATACAGGTAGTCCCTGGTTAACGAATGAGATAGGGTCTGTAGGTTCGTTCTTAACCTGAATCTGTTCTTAAAGGGATACTGTAGGGGGGTTGGGGGAAAATGAGTTGAAGTTACCCGGGGCTTCTAATGGCCCCCCACAGACATCCTGTGCCCGCGCAGCCACTCACCGATGCTCCGGCCCCGCCTCCAGTTCACTTCTGGAATTTCTGACTTTAAAGTCAGAAAACCACTGCGCCTGCATTGCCGTGTCCTCGCTCCCGCTGATGGCACCAGGAGCATACTGCGCAGACCAAAGACCATACTGGGCTTGTGCTATACTCTCCTGGTGACATCAGCGGGAGCGAGGATGCAGCTGCACAGGCGCAGTGGTTTTCAGACTTTAAAGTCTGAAATTCCAGAAGTGAACCGGAGGCGGGGCTGGAGCATCGGTGAGTTGCTCCGGGGGTACAGGATGTCTGCGGGGGGCCATTAGAAGCCCTGGGTAAGTTCAACTCATTTTCCCCCGACCCCCCTACAGTATCCCTTTAAGTCGGAACATTTTGCCATCTCTGTCCCTTGTACCTCCTCCGTGCCCCCCTGCGCCCCAGTGTCTCCCTCTGTTTCACCACTGCCCTCTGCACCTGCTTATACAAGTTTAAAAGCCATTTTTTCTTTGAATTCTTTTAAATCAATTTTCTCAAAAACTACAAGTCTAATTTGATTAAAAAAAAAGTTTGACTTGTTCCCATGGAAACACAGAATCCATGCCGTTCGTATCGGTGGGTCGTTCGTAAGTCGGTCATTCATAAGTCGGGGGCTACCTGTACTTTCACTCCAGAGAGCAATACATGATAGCTCATCTCTTGCTAATGGCAAATGTAATCATTGCTGGCTGAAGCTTTCTGAGGCATGTCGCTTCACTCTGCCGCCCTTCTTTTCTGCTGAAGTGAATCAGCTGTTGCCAGGGAAATGTGTCTGTTCAGCTGAGGGAGGGAGGGGGGGGGGTAGCAGTATCAAAACAGAGGCAGAGAGTTTTTCCTGCCTTGGTCAATGAGACAGAGATAAGCTATTTTGTACTGCTCTCAGCAGTGAATGTATATGTTTTTACAAACAGAGAATGTGTGGGATTGTTTTCAAATGTTCTTTTATGTAACTAAAAGTATTTACAGAAATTTAAGTTTTGCGAGTATAATACTATAAACAATGGTCTCTTACATTAAAGGGAACCAGAGGCCCCAGAAAAAAGGTTTTATACATACCTGGGGCTTCCTCCAGCCCCATACGCACGGATTGCTCCCACGTCGCCGTCCTCTGCTTCCTGAATCCGGCGGTACCGGGTCCTGTAGTTTCAGGCAGTCGACCAGTCGGCAGCAGGATGCGGCCAATTGTCCGCATCACAGGGGCTCCCGCATACACTTACGCGTGCAGCTGCATACTGAGCAGCCGCATGCGTAAAGGTATGGAGGGAGCCCCATGCGGACAATTGGCCGCGTCCGCCGGGAAGTGACGGGACCCGGTACCGCCGATACAGGAAGCGGTGGACGGCGGCGTGGGAGCGATCCGTGCGTATGGGGCTGGAAGAAGCCCCAGGTATGTATAAAAGCTTTTTCTGGTTTTTGTTTTAGTTCCTCTCTGGTTCCCTTTAAACATTTTATGAGATGGTGATGTGCTTTCTCTCACACCCTTCCACTCCCAGAAATGATTATATACTATTCATGCATTCAGCACATGGAAGTTGAAATGGATGGTCAATGTCAGTGTGCTACACAGCCTGGCGTCCAATTTCCCCAGGATTTCTGTGCAAAAAGTGTTTCAATTAATTTCCAATAATTTTCAACCTTTTTTTTTTTTTGCAATTATTTTTTTTTTAAATTGAATTCAATACAGGTTATTGTATTGAATTTAATTTAAAAAAAAAAAGTGTTTTCTGCAAGATGTTGATGACGCTGTTGTCATCAACAGCGATCAACGGGGGACATGTGATCGCCGAGGGAGAAGCAAAATCCGCCAAGGGACATGGAAGAAGACACTGGGGAAGCTATCAGAGGTACGCGATGAGGGATCAGCATGCCAATGGTGAGTATAAGACCCAGATGTATAGGTAGCCAGATGTGCAGCCACTTATAATTAGCCAGATGTATAGCCAGATGTATAGGTAGCCAGATGTGCAGCCACGTATAATTAGCCAGATGTATAGCCAGATGTATAGGTAGCCAGATGTGCAGCCAGGTATATAGTGAGCCAGGTGTTTATCCAGATTTATAGGTTGCCAGATGTCCTCCCCCCCCATCCTAGCACGCTGTGGGTAGTGATCTGTGCTACCCACAGCGTGCAGAACAAGCATCCAGCCACCCTAGGGAATCCCTGGGCAGCCAGCGGGACAGAGAATGTGCGGGGGTTTCCCCTTGTATGCGGAGGGTATGTGGAGGGGGATCCCCCTCTGTGTGGGTGGGGGGATCCCCTTCAATGATGGCTATGTAGGCGGGTGGAGGGATCCCCCTCTGTGCGGGTGGGGGGATCCCCTTCAATGATGGCTATGTGGGCGGGGGGAGGGGGAATCCACCTCTGTGCGGGTGGGGGGATCCCCCTTCAATGGTGTCTATTTTGGTGGCCTATTCCTCTCCAAACCCCCTCCCTCCTGATCCCCCCCTGTCTCAGCCCGTTGAGTAAATGGGTGTACTCACCCGAGGGCTTTCTCCAGCGACGGCAGCAGTGCACTCCCTCCTCCTTCTCCGAAGTCTCGTTCGCCGTACAGTTACATTACGAGACTTGGTGACGTCACCTCGGGCACTCCTTTCAGCGCTCCCCTCCTGCAAGCAATCATTGGTGGTGCTCGTGGCAGCCGCGGCGGCGGCAGGCAAGCTGAGCACATACCTCCTTCTGGCCGAAGGTCTCGATCACTAAGAGCTTCATAGAACTTCCTGTTTACACAGGAAGTTCCATAAAGCACTTAGTGATCGGAGACCTCCGGCCAGAATGAGGTATGTGCTCAGCTTGCCTGCCGCCGCCGTTGCTGCCACGAGCACCACCAATGATTGCAGGAGGGGGAGCACTAAGAGGAGAGCCCGAGGTGATCTGCGGCCACAGCTCTCCTCTTATGCTGGGACCCCTCCTGCCCCCAAAAAGTCCCTGAGAGGGCCCTAGGGCCCCCCCCCCCCCCCGCGACGGCAGGGGTTGCATCCCCTATTGTTATGCCAGTGGTGGTTAGACACCACCAGGGGCTCTTAGGGTTAGGCACCACCAGGGGGGTGGTTAGGGTTAGGCACCACCAGGGGGTGGTTAGGGTTAGGAAGCGGCAACACCATGCTCCATTATTCGCAGGCGCCATTTTCAGATGGATCCTAGTAACAGTCAGACCCAAGTAATAAAAAAGAACAGTAAACAGGTAGAGAGGTAAGCATCCCTGTCAGTCTACTATGGATACTCATGGTTACACCTATGATCTCAAGCATCTCTACGTCATTTTAATACTTAGTTTGTATTGCTGAGATTTTATTCAGCACCTTACTGTGTCATATCTATTGGTTAACTATTATCCTGTTCCCTCCATATGGCTTGCAAATTGTATTCAGGAAATGTGCAAAAATCCTTTACACCTCATTGATAGCACAGTGTGCGGAAGCTAAATTGCACAGATAGTACTAAATCAGTTAGCGGGTTTCTCCAAGCAGAGAAAGGCCTGCATTACAAAACAATATCTAAGGTATAAACAGGCAAACTTTCAAGCACAGTGTGCGATTCATTCCTACCAGAATAAGAATACCAGTGTTACTTTATTTTTCAATGCTTCTACAAAATATTTAAAGAACAACAGTGCATTATTCGTAATAATACAGCTAGGTTAAACAGGAAACAGGATACAGCTACATTGAACAGGAAAGTAAATAATTAGCCTTTTTGGCTGGAATGAATGTCTCACACCCCAAAGAGGTGGGCCCAACTGCACTAAATTATATGTTTATAGCAAAAGAGAGAAAGTTAATAAAGACAGGCCCTGTCAGTTATGCATGGAATTATTTTCTTTAATGAGTATTAGGCATCTAATTATTGGCAGAAATGTTGGCCATGGGCCCTGAATTTCAGCAGCGGTGCCTTGTTATTACTGTGGGACAAAATAGTCTCAGGATTTTTGGATGCAGAGCGGTAGTGCAGAGGAGTGATCATTCACAGGCCAAGGTTGTCTATAATATCGCTCTCGAATGATGTGGGTAGAGATGTGCTGCAGCCGCATCACCTGGGATTTCATTATAGTATGGCCTATAGCTGGCACACAGGAGGCTTGTATCAAAAAAGGGCACCTGGAAAAAAGGGCGTGGGATATAGCCGAAATTATAGGTTGTAATGTAAAACAATAATTTTCGTTTATAGCTTGTGAACGAAACCTTCTGCCGCCCGCGTCACGCCAATGGGCGTGGCCGCGGCGGCAGCCCCAGGACCGCCTAACGCCGATTGGCATAAAGTCCTGGGGCTGTAATTTGCATGAGATCGCGTGCATGCTGCGCACGCATCTCATGCTCGGAGGGCGGAGCTCCACCCCGCCTTCAGTCTCCGAGCGGCTATTGCCGCTCGGGAGACTGATAGATGGCCATCACGCCATCTATTTACTAGGTGCAGCGCTGCGATGAGCAGCAGCGCTGCACTGGGGACAAGAGAGCGATCGGCTCTCATAGGCAGAAGCCTATGACAGCCGATCGCCATAATTGGCTGGCTGTGGGGAGGGAGGGAGGGAGGGAAGAAATTTAAAGAAACGTTTTTTTTCAAAAAAACAAACAAACAAACAATAATATTTATTTTAAAAAAATAAACATGGGGGGAGCGATCAGACCCCACCAACAGAGAGCTCTGTTGGTGGGGAGAAAAGGGGGGGGGGGGATCACTTGTGTGCTGAGTTGTGCGGTCCTGCAGCTTGGCCTTAAAGCTGCAGTGGCCAATTTTGCTAAAAATGGCGTGGTCACTAGGGGGGTTTAGCCCTGCAGTCCTCAAGTGGTTAAACGGCAAAATGCCATCTATAACAACAGACAAATTCTGAAATGAAACGTCAAATAGCGTCTATAACAAAAAACGATATTTACACTTGTATTAAACATAGTATCGTAATACAATGGTAGATTTTACAGATATTTTACTGCAATTATACCTAACTGTAGGCTCACACAGATCTCTCCCTATCCCTAACTCCTAGACCCCCTCTTTGTTTAAATATACATAATTTAATAAATTCTATATATTACATATATTGTGCTGTAACTATACCTAACCCTACTCTCACACAGAACCCTCCCTGTACCTATGCCTAACCCCTAGATCCCCCTGGTGGTGCCTAACCCTAACCACCCCCCTGGTGGTGTATATTGTACTGTAACCATACCTAATCCTACTCTCACACAGAACCCACCCTGTACCTATCCCTAACCCCTAGACCCCCCTGGTAGTGCCTAACCCTAACCACCCCCCTGGGGGTGCCTAACTCTAACCACCCCCCTGATGGTGCCTAACCCTAACCACCCCCCTGGTGGTGCCTAACCCTAAGACTTTCCTGGTGGTGCCTAACCCTAACCACTCCCCTGGTGGTGCCTAACCCTAACCATCCTCCTGGTGGTGCCTAACCCTAACCATCCCCACTGCACAAACACCCTTACACACATATAAACAATAATATATTTAATCCTTAAAATACTTCACTATAAATAACATGAATAGAATAATTTATATATTTGTAATTGAATAAATAGCCTTAAAATCACGTACACAT